>NC_086015.1:108114500-109478000 GCF_028858775.2 Pan troglodytes
GAATCAATATTTAAAGAAAGTTTTCCTTGCCTTGATTTTGTTTTTATTAAACTTATTGAAGTTTGAGATGAGGAGAAAGATGTGCTTTTACAGAATGAAGCCTTCAGTGGGATGCTTAAAATACCTTAGGACTTTTCTTTTTTTCTTCACTGCTTGATTAAAACTACAGGCTGAAGTAAGAAAAAATGAGTGAGCTCAACTCATTCTTTCTAGATTTAGGTGCTTAATAGAGTCTGCTGCACTATGTTGGTAAGGACCAATTTGACCTTATGCACGGGTAAAGAGGTTAAAGATTATTGAAGGCATAGAAAAGACCTTGTTGCTCAGTTAGCCAAAGTGATACACTAGCCACTCTTTTTTTCTCTTTGTAAGTTAACTCTTTGTCTCCCTTCTCTCCTTATCACTGATACATAGTGCTAACAAGTGGTCTGATTCGTTGTCTTAGATCTACATCAAGGCCCCAAAGTAATGCCTGCATATATAGTATCTTTAGTATTTTTTTGCCCCTTCCTTTACTGCAGTACCTGCATGTTTGTCCTCACAGCTTACATAGGAAGACAAGTACCATCCACATGCACGTAGCCTCCATGATCATGAATTATAGAATATGATGCTACCATCGATTATGTATCCCAGGCGAGAGATACTGGTGTTAGCTTCAGTACTAGGGTTCAGTGACTAAACTTGCCATAATGGGATGAAACTCTATGCATACATCATTTATACCCATATCTTTTAATTTGGGTAAATAATAATAATAATTATTATTATTATTATTTTGATCCTCAACTTACCATCTCCCCTAGCCCTACTGAACTCATTCTGAATAGGACATTAATTATGAAATACTTAGCATTTTTAATATATAAAAGATTATATGCCAGGCCCTACAGTTCCAAATGGAAAACTGAGGCATAGAAAGTTTATGTAATGCATAATACAATTATTGGGTGTAAGGAAGAATAAAAAGGGAAGAAAGGAAGGAAAGAAGCCATGTCATATTGCTGACTCCCAGAAAACTTAATTGCAAGACAGAAGAAAATTTTTTTCTAATAAAATTTAATGAAGATTTCTTCAATTTTAGCTAAAAAATAAAATTTAGGACTTTGGAATTTGCTAAAAGATAGTTGATTGCTGCTCTGGAAGAAACTATTACTTCCTTCAACTTTTTTTCCCCCTGTTTGACTTAGAATTCTCAGTAAGGACAGCTTTTGCTCCAATGTACAATTGACCACATTAAATCTCACAAAGAGAAGAAGAGACTGGTTGGGGGTGGAGGGAAGAAAGGCAATGAAGAATGGGCAGTGAAAAGTATCTAGGAGGTCAAGAAAATGAGAAAAAAAAAGAATTTAGAGACAAAGTGTCAGTATGCAAGTCTCAATTGTCTTTGTTACTGACTGTGTGGTCATTAGAAAGGTGTTTTTCTTTGATAAAAGCATTATGTTTGTCTGTAAATTTAGTATAATAATAAGAAGAAGACATATGTCTATTCTTCCGTAAATATTTTTGAATGCTTGCACTGTGGTAGGCTATATGTTTAACTCCTGGGATACAATTATGGGCAAAAATGGTCACTTGCTCAGCACTCAAGGAATTTACAATAGAATAAAGGAGAAATCCTATAATAAAATGGTCACAACAATATTCCGATATTATGACTGAGATATGTGCTATTAACAAGGAGTACATGCTATTAAAATTTTAAATTAGGAGTAAACACTTAGGGAAATAGGAGGTAGTTATGAGTTGAGGGGCGATTTGAAAGAAGAGTAGAAATTAACAAGTTTTGTCTGATTTGAGATGACAAGTATTACTACCAGGGGATAGAAATAATTTAAAGACCCTATCATAGGAAGGAGCATGCTTTTTTTAAGAAATGGAAAATTATGAGCATGTTGTAAAAGAAAGATCGAAAAGAAAGATGAAACCCAGATTGTCAACAGCAATTTACTTCATATGCATCATGGCTACAATACATGAGAAAATGCTTGTCTAAGTACTTGGCAAACATACAGTTCTACATAAGCATTTGATATTTTTGCAATGTTAATCCTGAAAGATTAGTTCTGTTCCAGCAAGTGTAATAAGACTAAACTGTAGGAACACAAAAATTAATTTTAATTTAGGTAACCTATGAGATTCTAGACTAGAATATTATATTATTGTGATATCTGTCTTAAATCGATCCAAAAACAATTTTCATAATCACATTGAAAAAATTGCCTTTTGACCGCTGAGGAACTGCACGGGTGATCCCCAGACCTGACTTGGTGCATTATGTTTAACAGGAATGAGAAAGAAAGCAACAAGCTATAAAAAAAAAATGTAACAATTATGGTGGGTACACAATTACACTATCTACCTTTTATTTATAAAGGATACTTACTAATCATTAAGGAAAAAGTTTGCTTTCTAACAAAAAACTGTTATAAGAATGTCTGCTTGTAATTATCCCAAGAAGAAATCTGAATGATCATTAAATGCAGATTCCACACAAGAATATTGCATTTGCTTTCACTCATAAATAATGCCCCTTTTAGCTTCTTAAAACAAGTAATTGAACACCTTTTTTCAGGTTAAATTTCCTTCTTTGTTTTAATAAACACGTCTAGGGTCATACCATGTCATAGAACGAAACCCATCAATGCTTTCGGGCCCACAAGTTGTTATTGCAAGGCTTAGGATTAAAAGGTCGGCTATTCTGAACCATCAGTGAAAATTTTCTTAGCCTATTTTTGGTTTGAAGGGGATGTTTATAACTCATTTATTCCCTCACAGTTTCAGAGAGGGCCAAAGCCTTTGGTGGAAAGAGCCTTAACATCATCGGATGAATAATAATGAGTTTAAAACATTTTCACATTAATGTTGTTATAAAATTATTTAACTGATATAAATAGTTTTATTAAAGACACCTGGAAAACAGGATAAAAATAATTCATCTAATTTCAAGTGTCAGAATGATCCATGGAAAAAAATTTTTAAATGGGTGCTATGCCTTTTTTAGAGTTATTCTGTGAGGACAAAAATCTAGTTTAGTAGCAAAGACTGAGAAAGATGTTCAACCAACGAAAATATTGAATATGGACATTAGAGATAAAGGAAAGCATACAGATATTCTTACAACAGCTGATGAATTAAAAACAGAGAGCTCAAAAATAATGTGGTGCTACTTTGGAAAGAAAGGCCTATTGCTTGGGCACCTAGGTCTTGGCTCTGCCTATCATCTCTCTGCCTGACATGCAGCCAGACACGAAATACACATCACTCTGGCATCTTAGTCTATCTTTATTTTTCATTTTAGCATCCCAGTCCACTCTCATGCCTGACAATTGCAATATTGGCCCAATTGGTCTGGCAGCCCCCCAGCCTCAATTTGCAATTGACCCCAGGCATGTCGATAGAATCACCTAATCAGAGCAACATTTTTCCTAACTGTTCTCTATGCTCAAAAGCCTTCAATGGCTGATCTTTGCATACAGGATAGGTTCGAAATATTTAATAATATCCAAAGTCCTTCTCAGTTGAAATATTATCTTCCTTTTATATGCCACAGTGATAAAATTTACACTAATTTTGAAGAGAAGAGTGATTTCAAAAAAATATAAAATTATTGGAAAGTGATTGCCTCAGTGCCTTGTGATTAGCATACATTTGATAAATGTTTGCTGATTAAATTTAATTGTACATTCTTTCTTACTTCTTCCTGCCATAATATTCTTTACCACAAACATTTCAGGGTATTTTTCTTGACCATAACCTTTGCTGTGAAACAATTGTATTCTGTAAAATGTTACTCTTCCCCACCCCCGGCCACTATTCCAGCTGTGGAGCCATCTGTGGAAATTTCATCCAGAGAGGCCTCTCTGTATATTTTTCTCAGAAGCCTAGTCACTAATCCTCTACAAACAAAGATGTGAACTCAGTCTAATCTTATAATGATTGAACAGGGTAGGAGAAGGGGAGAAAAGTGAATTAGTACACTTAAAGGAGGAAAAAGAAGAAACAGGAGGTACTTTAAGACTAGCACTTCTTCTAGGATCTTAAAAATGAGTCCAAACACATCTATTATTGAGATGAATTTAATTTATTTCTAAACAACCAGTTCTGTGAATCTGAATATAAGAAATTGTTTATTCTCTGATTAGTATAACTTTTACGCTAGTTCTTAACAACTACTGTTGTTACACTAATAAAATATGTGTTCTGGAATAAAATAAGTGTTCTAGTTCTTAGTTAATTCTCTCTGTCTTACACACACACACACACACACACTCACAGCCACTGAAATTCTGAACTGACTTGATCATGCAAATAGATATGCCTGTATTGTTCAACAAGAAATTATGGTATGGATGGGTGCTTCATTTAATTCCACACATATATGCACGATATTCTATGAGGTAGGCACTAATTTACCCCATACTGAGAGAAAAGGACAGAAAATAAAGAGCAGAATAAACTTGTTAAAATGCAGAAATCCCACTCACAGAAAAGAGGAGACCTCATGTCTACATTTGGATACTGAAGGCTTCCAAATTGCAGTTTTCCTGTAACCCTTTATTATCTTATAAATCCCTCTTTTCTTTTGTTTATATTTAATTCATTTTTGCCCCTTTTAACCATGGACATCTAACAGAGATTATCCCATCATTCTTCCCTAAATATCAGATATCCAATATGCATTTCCTTAAGAGATGGGTCTCACTGTCTTACCCAGGCTGGACTCCAACTCCTGGGTTCAAGGGCTTCTCTCCCACCTCAGTCTCCACAGTAGATAGTCAACATGCATCTTTATCTCCAATTATTTGTTAATTATTTTTTTCTTCTAAAGTTTCTTTTCCCTTCTGTTCAGCTATTACTTCAAATATGAAATAAAATCTCTTTCTTCCAGGCTTTCTTCCGGGAAGCTTTCCCCAACACCTGCAACTTTAAGTGATCAATCTCTCACTGAACTGTGACACTGTTGTATGTACTATTCATTTAGCACCTAATTTTTACTCCTTCATTTGACAGTTTTGTCTGTGAATATCTATCCTCCCACATCTGATTGTAATCCCTCAATTGTAGTTACCAGGTTTTAAGCATGTTTCTATATTGAATGTAAAGTGCAGTGCTCTGAAACGTCTTGATACTTCACAAAACTCAGTTGACTATGAAGATGATAAGAGGACTAAGAAAAAGTTACAGGAATTTTAAATGACCATGGGGTTAATGTTTCTCAAAATGTGATTTGAAGAAGACCCGTCCTTCGAATTTGAAAAACTGATTATCTGGGATCTAAATTTTTTAACAGGTAGTTCTACTTGATTAATAGGCACCCACTACTTCATGAACTGACCAGATAGCCATGAAATTCTACAACTGGCAAGAGCCATAAATGTTTGTTACTAATTTCTCACTAAAAGCAAGATAAAAATACTGAACATGTATGTATTATATTAGTGAGGTACAGGAGCACTAAGTTTTGGTCATTGGGACTGGGATTCCAGGTATTTCACATCATGCTGTGTAGTATCTTATGCCACCCCTATTACAAAGCTGAATCTGCAGATACTGTACAAAAGTTTTATGCCACAACCTACAAGGGAGAAAAGATTATTTTCAAGCAACTTTCTGGATGGTATTGTAGAAGGACTTTGAAAAAGAGAAATATATTGATTTCCAATGTCACTGTGTTTTGCTTACAAAGGAGTTTTCAGAGTTATTTCAAATATTGGAAACACATGAGATGAATATAATTTTTAGTGGGTATAAGTCTTCAAAAATACAACGAGAAATTTCTGATTAGGCTCTTTACCAAACATAGCTGACAAAGGCACATTTTCACCTCAGACATCCCATTTCAATGATTTTGCCTATTGTTATGTTGAATTACCATTCACCTGCTATAGATGAATCAATTTCTGCAATTAAAATGGTGCTGTACACCAAGTGACAAGGGAACAAAAAAGCGTAAAGACAAACCCACTGGCCAGAGAAAGTGGCAGGTGATAGGTACACAATGAAGCCATTACACCTGGCTGTTAATTTGGACAATTAACCTGCACTTCTTAAATGTTCCGTTTTCACATGAACCCAAGTAAACATGCACTGATCTCTCTCTCTCTGAGTTGTCAAGGCAGATGTTGGTATAAAGCTGGCTTGACAAGTATAAAAATATGCTGAATTATCCATCAACTAATTGCAGCAGTTGGCTGGAGCAGAGGTTAGCTCTGAGTGGCCAACCAGACAGCCAGACACACAGTCTATCATTTTAAAGAAGACTACAAAGGACGATGTTGTTGATTGATTTAAAGAAAAAGTCTACTCTGGTACATATGAAAACTAAATAAATTATAAAACGTGGATAATTTGCTACACTGACAGCAGCAAAATTAAGGGATTTAGTTTCCCACACCAGTTTAATTCACTAATGTCCCTACTGAAACCATTAGCAGGGTGGCATTTGCCGTAATTGTAATCTTTTCCCCCTACATGTGCTTAATTTGCAGGAAGTTTAGCATCTGTGAAGCTGCTCATCTGACGGCCCCAGAGATTAAAGTCTGTTTATTGGCATAGGGGAGAGGCTGAGGCAGCCTAAAATCTAGGCTAATATTATCACCTTTGCCATGCATGTTTTTCCACAATCTGGAGACTGGTGAGCTGGGATAAAGAGGCCTGTGAGACCCATTAGACAATGATTAATCCCATCTGCAAAAGTATGCTTTTTGAGCTGGGCATGATGAGATAACAAAAATCAATTCGGTGTTTATTGCAAGACAAAATATTTTCTCCCCGAAACATCTTTTTAAGGACATAATAGCTAGAATCCAGGAGTGTGATAATTATTGGAAAGGGTTAAATCAGAGTTCTGGGCCACTAGAAAGAACATTTTATAATTTTCTGGCCAAAGCCTACTTTTGCTAGAGAGACAATAAAGTGTGTACTGGGTAAATCCTGGGCTCTGTCATCAATTCTTAAGGTGAACCCTGCTTCCAACATTGACCATGGTTTTGCCAATTTATTTCTCTTTCTTCTGTGCCTTTCTTTTTCTTTAAACTAGACAATAATAACTAGTGCCTACATTGTAAGTATTTGTGAGGATTAAATGAATTAATACATAGACAGTACTTAATGTTTGACATTAAAAAAACAAGCAATATTAACTATCATTGCTATTCCCATGCAATAATATCAATAACTTCCCTAACAAATACCCTACCTTGGAGTGAGACTCTTTTGTCCTTAATGATATAAATAGGTAATTTCTTCATGCATGTCTTTCAAAAAGTACATCCATTCTTGTGCTCTCTCACCCTCTCTATTTCCTTCTGTGTCTCTCTCTCATTCTTCCTCTTGCTCTTTTTCTATCTCTCATTTATATCTCATTTAAAAAAAGTTAATATGGATTTTTCAAGTTTTGTCTCCCTTTGTTCAATTTCCTTTCTCTCTCTAGGTGTACATAAAGAAAAAGCAACATCTGTGATACTCCTTATACTACTTTGTGGAATGTGGATACTTCTTATACATCATTTATGGAATGAGGTGATCATACATGACTAAAGATGGCCCCACACAGTTATTACGGACTTTTTAAAATTATGTTTCACATCCAAGAGAGATGTGTAGATCTTTCAGCTCTTGCTGCTGATTATGCCAGTACCTTGATAGCATTGATTCTTTAATCTTCTCTTGATTCTTCCTTAAAAAGTGTCTTTGAATAATTAATTTTGTACAGGGCCAACTACATAATTTATGGGGCCAGTGAAAAATGAGAGTGTGAATCCCTTGTTAAAAAATATTGAGAATTTCAATACAGTGGCAGCAAAGTGTTAAACCAAGTGCTGGTTCTTTTTTTATTTTATTTTATTTTTATTTTTTTTAGTTTATTATTATTATACTTTAAGTTTTAGGGTACATGTGCACAATGTGCAGGTTAGTTACATATGTATACATGTGCCATGCTGGTGTGCTGCACCCATTAATTCGTCATTTAGCATTAGATGTAACTCCTAATGCTATCCCTCCCCCCTCCCCCCTCCGCCCACCCCCAAGTGCTGGTTCTTCTGAATGCTAGGCCCTGTGTGGCTGCCCAGGTCACGTGGCCATGAAACTGGTCTTGATTTTAAGTGTTTGGCCCTTAGAAACAGAATCTGAACTTAATCATAGTCATCTGTAAGATTTGTATTGGTGCCTTACCAATAAGAATTATTTTGTCTGACATGTGGACATAGGCTCTTATTTATAGGACTTTTTCACAGGTTGAAAATTGCTAAGTAACTACCCTTACTTTTTAAAAGTTGAAAATTTTCCTGACTCTTCAAGAGCTTCCCTGAATATTTTAGAAAAAGATAATATAAATAAAAACACACATTTCATAATTAAATACAAACCTTTTGTGTCAGCTCTAAAAACTATCAGTTGACTGGTTGGGGGGAAGGAAATTTAGCATAAAGGAAATGAAGGAGCAGCAAAAAAAATAAGAAAAAAAAAGTGATGTACCTGAGGATGCATAAATTCTCCCTTATTTAGCCTCTGTTTATATCACATTAATATTTTTGTTGATTAATCTATTGCTTTTATTACCTAACCTTATTTACAAATGGGATGCCTTAATTTTTTTCCTTCTCATAACTGAAAACCAAAATATTTCAGTAACATTTTCTTAAACGTATCTGTTATTTTTCACAACCGTTATTTTTATTTTGAGAATTTTTCATGACAATAGAATTTAAAAATATGACATCCACTGACTGTCATTTCAAGTTTCAGTGCTCAACTTTCAACATTATTATTATTATTTCTAAGAAAATCAATGGAAATACTGCAAAGCAGAATATTACGATGTAAGGTAAGAAAACTATAGAAAATTCTAACAATAACCAAAAAATAATACTATCGGCGTTAGATCTCTACATACCAATCCATGAAGCATTAGTAACTAAAGGAGTATAGTTATGTTCTAATACTGAGACATAAATGAAATCTTTCACGTATCACGGCTCTGTGATTTTCAGTATTATTATATGGATGTATTACCTTAAAACTTATTAAAAGACGATATATATATTTTAATATACATATTCAAAAAGACCTGTCAGGACATCAATATTATGCCCAACTTTATAGAAAATGAAGCTCAGAAGAGTTAAGTGATATTTTCCAATGTTACAGAGCTAACAGCAAAACATCCTTGGAGAACTTATGGGAAAGGGTGTTAGAATCAAAGAGCAGAAGTGACATCATTGTAGCTGTTTACAATAAGTTATTTGGGGAGGTGGAAGGAATAAATGATTGGCTCATGAAACATAAAAGAGAACTGCCACATGTCTATTTACTGATTAATTCGTGTTTGCACCCATTTATACACTTATTCAAATACTCTTTCCTTTAATAAATGCTCACTGTTGAAAACTGCAACGAATGTAGATGGTTGTCTTATTCAAGTAAAAGTGGTGAATTGAATACATTCTTGACTTTTCTTGTTGACAGTTTGATCACTGCGAGGCTAGGAAAATGATGAGAAAACTCCTGCCATGAATAGAATTCTGCCAAGCAGGAAGAATATTTACTGAAGTGGAAGTGGTGGGAATCTCACGAAGAAGGGGAACAGCCAGTACCAGCCATTACAAAAGGCGAATTTGAAAATGTTTAAAATATTTTTCTTCAGACTTGGCTACAAATTAAAATAATCCAGGGAGTTTGTTTTTTTCGATAAAGTATTCATAGAACCCTTCCCCAGAGATGTTGTTTTCATTAAATGAAACCCAGGTGAGTGTATGTGTCTGTGTGTGTTGATGATGTGTGTGATTCTGTTGTGTGTTTGTATGCTCCCTTAGGTTTCAGAAATTAATTCAGGAAGGATAAACCAGAAACGGTAGAAAATGGTACCTAAATGGTAGAGTGGAAATAAAGAAGAGAGACTAAATCTGGGAATTAAACTGCTCTAAGAAAGCATTTTGAACTCCGATTTTAAAAAGTATAAATCTTATATAAATTTTTAAAATAAAATTAAAAAGGAAGGGAAACAAGAGTAACTACTAAAATTAAAAGTAAACAGAAACCAGTGAGCAAGAAGTCTAATTGCACACTTAGTAGGCTATAGTGTAAAAACAAAAATGCTACAAACACACTTGTAGTTTACATAACAGATTTACTTAGTATGTGTATTTTTATCATGATGTTGGTATAGTAATTCTTAATTTTTTTGTTTTATTGTAGGATACAGCAAAATAAATACAATTATATTTCTAATAGCCAGGGTTGCTACCATGGGTGAACGAATATACAAATATGGAATGCAAGAGAATGCGAAAGAACCCTATGTTGTTAGATTTCAACTGGACTTATTAATATGGAGTTTTGTTTAGATGTATCCCTCATTGTAGATCTGCTCGCTGAAAGGACATAGAAACAATAAAACCATACTAGTCACAAGCACACACAGTAGTACTCAGATCAGGTTTCTAATCACTGCTAAAAGGAACTAGTACTCTTTGGAAAGTCGGGTCAGGGAATAACTTCTTTGGCCAGAAAGCAAGGAAGATCTCAAAGAAAGATGACGATATCTTCACTCAGTTTGAACAGAATCCCAGTAGCCATATCTGGAAAAAATTTAGCATAAAAATAATGACAACGATAGATTATATTACACTGAAGAAAACAAAAGTCCATTAATCTCTATATTCAAAGTAAGGGAGAAGAAACAGAGATGACACTGTTTTTTGTTTGTTTTTTTTTACGGAGTCTCGCTCTGTCGCCCAGGCTGGAGTGCAGTGGCGTGATCTCGGCTCACTGCAAGCTCCGCCTCCTGCGTTCATGCCATTCTCCTGCCTCAGCCTCCCGAGTAGCTGGGACTACAGGCGCCCGCCACCATGCCTGGCTAATTTTTTGCATGTTTAGTAGAGACTGGGTTTCACTGTGTTAGCCAGGGTAGTCTCGATCTCCTGACCTCGTGATCCGCCCGCCTCAGCCTCCCAAAGTGCTGGGATCACAGGCGTGAGCCACCGCGCCTGGCCCGACACTGTCTGTTTTCAAAAGAATGTCTGCTAATAAATGTAAAGGAAAAAATAGAGTTAAAAGGTCACCATTTTTATAACCACCAATGTAATAATTGGTAAGGGTCATCATTAATTAATAAAACTATTCTGATATTTTTACAGTCTCAAATCATTGCACCACAAATAGCTTATTTGTTACAGAAGGGGAAAGACACCTTCAGAAAGGAGAGCTCTAGTGGGAAACATTTGAATATAGGATCCAAACTTAACATCGCCAGAATTGAGACAAACTACATCATGCATTTACTGATATGATGCAGTGGGAATAACATACTAAGACCTGTTGAGCAAAAGTCCTAACTGTTCGACTTGAATCTAATCATGAGGAAATAATCAAACACATGGGATATTTTATGGGTCAACTATCTTAGACTTACAAAACACCATTGTTATAGCAAAACGTATTCAACAAATCAAAAAAAAAGAAAGAAAAACAAAGGAAAGGGGAAAAGACCCAGGTATTGTTCTAGAATGAAAGCAATTAGAGATATTACAACCCAATATGATGCATGTCTTTTGTTTATCTCTCAGATACAAAAATTAAAAAAAAACTATAAAAGAAAGTTTGGGCATAAGGGAAGTAATTGAAATATAAATTATATTTTAGATTATATTATTTTATCAGTATTAAATTATTGTATATGCCAATGGCCATGTTATATAAAGAAATGTTTTTGTTCTTAAACATGTGTTAAAATTTTAGAGCAAAAAATATTGAAACTTCAAGTGGCTCCGTGCATGTGGAGAGATTATGGGGTGGAAGACAAAAAATCAATGTGGCTTGTTTGGAGGTTCTAGCAGGGCAGCACAACTACTCTAATACCCTTGACCAAAGAATAGTCTTCCTCCACTGAAGAAAGTCATCCTACTCCACTTAGCACGCAGCTTGAGAAGGACACACATGGAGCAGTAGGGGAGGAAGGTAGCACCTGCCTAGCCAGTTACACCAGCTGAATCAACCTTGGCAATCAGTGGAGTAATAGAGGTCATTATGTTAAGTGAAGTAAGCCAAGCACTCAAAGACAAATATTGCATGTTCTCATTTTTATGTGGGAACTAAAAGAAGTGGACAAGTATATCCACTGTTGCCACTTTTATTCAACATAGTACTAGAAATCCTAGCCAGAGCAATTAGCCAAAAAAAAAAAAAAAAAGAAATAAAAGGCATCCAAACATAAAGGGAAGGAGTAATATTGTCTCTGTTTGAAGATGATATAATTTTATATAGAAAACCATCAAAGACTTCACCAAAAACTATTAGAACTGATAAACAAATCAGTAAACTTGGAGGATGCAAAATCAGCATACAAAAATCAATAGCATTTCTATACATGATCAACAAACTATCCAAAAAAGGAATTAAGAAAATGAAAACAATCAACAGAGTGCAGAAACAACCTATAGAATGGGAGAAAATGTTTGCAATCTATTCATCTGACAAGGGGTTAAGATAAAAAATATATACGAGGAGCTCAAACAACAGAATAACAAAAACACAAATAGGCAAATTAAAAAAATGATGAAAGTCTGGAATAGACATTTATCAAAAGAAGGCACACAAATGGCCAACAGGTTTGTAAAAATGTTCACCATCACTAATCATCAAGGAAATGCAAATCAAAAGCACAATGAGAAATCAGCTACCCCCAGTTAGAATGTCCTTTATCAAAAGACAAAATATAACAAGCACGGGAGAGGATATGGAGCAAAGGGAATCCATTTCACTGTTGCTGGAAATGTAAATTACTATAGCCATTATGAAAAATGGTATGAAGCTTTCTCAAAAAATGTAAAAATAGAAGTACCTTATGATCCAGCAATCCCACTTCTAGGTACATATACAAAAGAATTAAAATTAGAATATTGAAGAGATATCTTCACTTCCATGTTTATTACAGCGCTATTCACAATAGCCAAGATGCAGAATCAACCTAAGTGTTCACCAATGTATGAATGAATAAAGAAAATGTGGCATAAGTACACAGTGGAATACTATTCAGCCATAAAATGAATGGAATCCTGCCATTTGCAATCACACAAGTAAATCACATAGAAGTGCAGAGTAGCATGGTGGTAACCAGGGATTGGGGAGATGGTGGTCACAGGGTAAAAAGATTCACTTAAACAGGAGAAATAATTTTTGAGATCTATTTCTCAGCATGTTGACTATAGTTAACAATAATGTTGTGTATATTTTAAAATTGCTGAAAGAGAAGATTTTAAATGCTTGTAACACAAAAGAATGATAAGTATGTGAGGTAATGTGTATGTTAATTACATTGATTTAATCATAATCCCATAATATATATATACATCAGCAGGTAACATTGTACCTGATAAATACATATAATTATTGTTAATTAAAATATAATGATTAATATAACAAATAAAAAGTAGTATCATTTCTCAATTAATATAGAAAATTTTAACTTCACCATTAATTTTTTTTAAAAAACACAGAAATTAATACACTTATAATACCCATTATGAAAGAAGTTCAGTAAAATTATACTTATAAAATCTCCCTGGAAGACAGCTTTGCAAATACTTACCTAAAGCCTTAATAATACATATTTTTTTTTACTTCAACTTAAACCTGGAAACTTTATTTCAAGAATTAGGAAGTTCTAGCCAGAGCAATCAGGCAAGAGAAAGAAATAAAAGGCCTCCCAATAGGACAGAAAAGATGTCAAACTATTTGTCTTTGCCAATGATATGATTTTATACCTAGAAAACCCTAAAGACTCTGCCAAAAGTCTCCTGGTAAACAACTGCAGTAAAGCTTCAGGATACAAAATTAATGTACAAAAATCAGTAACATTTCTGTCCACCAATAACATTCAAGCTGAGAGCCAAATCCAAAACACAATCCCATTTTAAAAGCCAAAAAATAAAAACTAAAATACCTAAGATTACATGTAAATGAGGAGGTGAAAGGTCTCTACAAGGAGAACTACAAAACACTTCTGAAATAAATCATAGGTCACACAAATGAAAAAACAGTCCATGCTCATGGATAGGAAGAATCAATGTCATTAAAATGACCATACTGCTCAAAGCAACCTATGGATTCAATGCTATTTCTGTAAAACTACCAATGCTATTTTCCACAGTGTTTCCATAAAAAACACTGTTATAAAAATCATATGGAACCAAAAAAGAGCCCTAATAGTCAAAGCAATAGTAGAGCAGAAAGAACAAAGCCAGAGATATCACATTGCCTGACTTCAAACTCTGGTATAAGGCTATAGTAACAAATACAGCATGGTAGTGGCACAAAAACAGACACATAGACCAATGAAACAGAATTTACCCTAGAAATAAAGCCACACATTTACAGCTATCTGATCTTCAACAAAATTGACAAAAATAAGCAGTGGGGAAAGGACTCCTTAATAAATGGGGCTGGGATAGCTGGCTAGCCATATGCAGAAGAATAAAACTGGATTTCAACCTATCACTACATACAAAAATTAACCCAAGATGGATTACATATTTAAATATAAGACCTCAAACTGTAAGAATTCTAGAATAAAACCTAGGAAACACCATTCTGGACATCGGCCTTGGAAAATAATTTATGAATAAGTTCGCAAAAGCAATTGGAACAAAAACAAAAATTGACAAATGGGACCTAATTAAATTAAAGAGCTTTTGCATGGCAAAAGAAACTGTTAAAAGAGTAAAAAGACAACCTAGAGAATGGGAGAAAATATTCACAAACTATGCATCCAACAAAGGTCTAATATCCAGAATCGATAAGGAAATTAAAATATCGAACAAACAAAGAACTAATAATCCTATTTAAATATGGACAAAAGACATGAACAGACACTTCTCGAAGACAGACATAACCTGGGTGAGGTGGCTCATGCCTGTAACACCAGCACTTTGGGAGGCTGATATGGGAAGATCACTTGAGCCCAAGAGTTAAAGAACAGCCTGGGCAACATAGGGAGACCCTGTCTCTAAAAAATAATAATAAAAATAAATAACAAATAAAAAAGGAGACATATAAGTGGCCAAAAACCACGAAAAGTGTTCAACATCGCTAATCATCAGAGAAATGCAGATCAAAACCACAATGAGATACCGTCTCTCACCAGCCAGAAAGGTTATTACTAAAAAGTCAAAAAACAACAGATACTGGCAAGGCTGTGGAAAAGGGGAACACTTATATACTGTTGGTGGAAATGTGAATTAGTTTAGACACTGTGGAAGCAGTTTGGAGATTTCTCAGAGAATTTAAAAGAGAACTACCATTTGGCACATCAATTCCATTACTGGGTATATATCCAAAGAAAATAAATTGCTCTGCCAAAAAAACACATGCCTTGTCTGTTAATTGCAGCGCTATTCACAATAGCAAAGACATGGAATCAACCCACGTTTCCCTCAGCAATGGACTGGATAAAGAAAATGTGGAACGTATACATTGTGAATACTACACAGGCATGAAAAAATAATAAACTTATGCCCTTTGCAGCGACACCAATGCAGGTGGAGGTCATTATCTTAAGCAAATTAATGTAGGAACAGAAAAACAAATACCACATGGTCCCACTTATAAATAGGAGCTAAATATTAGCTACCATAGGATAATAGACACTAGGGACAAGTAGAGGGAGAGGGTGGGAGGAAGAGAAGCAGGGGTTGAAAAACTATTGCGTACTATGCTCAGTACCTGGGTGATAGGATCAACCATACCCCAAACCTCAGCATCATGTCATATACCCAAGAAACAAACCTGTACATGCACTCCCTCAATCTAAAGTAAAAGTTGAAATTTGTTTAAAAAAGAATTAATGATTTGGAATTAAGGATACACTCAAGACTTAAGTACAAAGATATTTACCATAGCATTGTTTATAATTGTGACAAATTAGAAATAGCCTAAGTAGCAAAAGTAAAGGCTTGGTTAAATAAATTGTTGCACATGTATACAATTGAACATCTTGTGGCCATTAAAATATACATAGGACAATTATATTTATTAATGTGAAAATGTCAGTATATAGAAAAAATAATAAAAGGTTATAAACTAGCACAAATCTATTTTATTTATAAAACAAAACAAGTTTGTATAGTATATATAAACAAATAAAAGGAGATTCAGTAAACTATTATGTTTAGCTATTTTTGGTGAGATGAGAGGTGTTTTTTCTTATGTTTTTTTATTTTCTAGCATTTAAAAAATATTAATGCATACGACTAAAAAATATTATAAAAAAAGAATATGCAAATAAAAAAGATTGTAAGGGCTACTAAGGGAGCTCTAAAAATCGCTCCAATTTTGAAGACTATTCAAATGAAATACAGGAGCATTTCTAACACTATCATTACGCAGTATGAAGGCAGTGTCAGGAGTGTCATGGTCACATTGAGCTTAGAATAATACAAAATAAGATGAAAGGGAATTTTTTTTTTTTTTTTTTTTTTTTTTTTGCAGAGCAGGAAGAGAAAGAAGAGAAAGGGTGAAGAAAAGACAAAGAAGAAAAGAACAAAAAAAAGACAGAAAATAAGAACCCTTTACGACATTTTTCTGTCAAGAAAAGTGATGTTCAGATTTCTAAAGGCAGAACAAAGTTTACTAAGAGAGAATCAATGCCTGTAATACGCAAAAAAATATGGCAAGAAAGTACTTACATATTAGGGACTCTGACACATAGGCAAAGGTAGTAACAGAAGGAAATGGGGCAAGGAAACTGGGACAAGTCAGAGTAAATAGTTATGCGAAAATTTAAAAGATGGGATGAATTGAAGGGAATGTCTAATATTTGCAAGTAAATGGAAATTCCAGGAGTATAAGGCCCTTGAAAACTGACAGTAAATACAGCTGCTCTGCAAGGAGGCTGCCTTAAAACTGCTCTGGCAAAAGAGCTGCAGGGCCCTCTCAGCCCAACTAAGGCTTCAAAAATCTCTAATTCATCAAACTAGTCGTCCAGTAAACTGATTTGTTTGTAATATGACCTGCTTCCTTTCAAGTCTTTACCGGAAGATCATTTATTAAAATAAGAATAATCTTTGAATAAACCATAGCTCTCATTATAAGATATATTAATTAATATTATTTATTAATTGATATTAATATTATTAGTTGATATTAATGAATAAATAATGTATAATGCCTTGTGATTATTAATCCTGAGCATTTATCAAATGCTTATTTCATAGCCAGACAACCCTGATGTATGCTTTTATTTACATTAGAACATTAAATTATTGCATCTACACTGTGAAGTAACTGCAGTTATGTTTTCCAGTTTATACATAAGAAAACCATCTGTAAAATGGAAACATTTAAATGACTACTAAAACATTGTACTTTTTACCTTCCTTTATGGGTGTCCTAGCATTCAAGAGTCTTTAGTGCATAATATAAGGGAATTTCATTTGTCCTAGTAGTTGGCAAATATTTTATTTCTAATTGATTAGTTTTTGTATGTTTGTTAATTTTTTTTGTCATTTTACTTATGCTTCATTGTGTAACATAATTTGATGTTCTATGCTATGTCTTTTAGGTTACAAAAAGAAATGTAGGGTGACATTGTGAAATAAAAAACATTTTAAGTAAAGATCCCTGGTATGAAAACTAAGTTGGAGTTAGACAGCTAGATAGCAGTCTATTTGAGGCTCTGCAAATGACTTTCTCTAGTACATCTGGTTCAAACTGACAACACTTTTTTGATGCTCTACATTCATCTGGATCTTCTGTAGAAAAACATTTCCTCACATTACATTGCACTGCTGCAGGAATCAAACTGATTATAAACTGGTAAACAGGCTGGTATGCAGGCCACATGATTAATTTTTAACTGTGCAGTTACTTTCATAAGACAGCCTGTCAGGAGAGTTTAAGTTAGTGAAAATAATTAGGTCTCTTATTTCTAATAAAAATATTCCATGTACAATTGCTCTATCTTGACTATTATGTGGATAGACGAAAGAGAAAATATGTCTTTCTGCAACAGTTTCTTGTGACCTATTAGCATAAAAGCTACGCCATCTATTTTCATTGTACATGCTTGTTAAAATTAGAAAATAAACACATTTGAACATTTTCTACCACGTCTCATCTCAAATGATGTTTTTAATCTCAACAGCTGACTTTAAGGAAGTGAGTTTTGCTTGATTTGTTTGTTGTTTTTTTAATACCAGATCTTCTTACCTTTTCTGTTAGTGTGTGTTTATTAGAAGTTAGTGCTTTCTTGTTCTGACATAGATAAAAATGAATATTGTCATGCAACTGTGCTAGGCGTAAGTAGAATGAGAGACATTAGAACATGCCCACTGTACTACCCCAGCAGAAATGTTAAGTGTGAAGAAATATCCTACCTCAGACCGAGTCCTCACATAAAAAATTTTGTAGGGAGCCAGTGGGCATCCTTGGTGGACTCTCCAATCTCCAAAGATACTGCTCTTATTAATGTGGTGTTTCACAAATGGGTTGATTCTAAGGGAAGTTCGTAACAGCATCTGAAAAAAATTACAAGAGTAAGTACTAATTTGGACAAAATAATCCATCTCCAAAAATACTAAATAATGGATGCTGTGAGTAACTTCCCACCTTAAGTTACCTTCCTCCCATTGTCAGAATGATTGCTTTCTTTGTCGTACCTAAACTGCATATGAGAAACTATCCATTTACTTGTAGTGGCATTAAATCCTCTTTCCTACAAACTGTAAAAGCTCCATTTTCTCAACTTGCCAACTTTCATCCTACTTACCAACTATGCAATCAGAAATAGTAAAAAATGTGGGGCCAACAAATTGCTGAACTATTCTATCAAACAATATGTCAAGGTCTAGGTCTTTACTGCCTTTTAAGAAAATTTACTGCTTTTCTTGTACGTGCTGATAATCTATAGCTCATACAGATGGCAGTTATACCACTCTCCTTGCCCTCCACTCAACACTACCTTAAAAGACACACTGATATTTATGAACACATAAAATCACACATGACCTATTTATCTAACCTATATGTTCCATTGTAACATCAACTCAATTCTCAGCCAAGAATCGTTTTCTGAAAAGTTGCCAAAATTTAAGTATTCTCTAACGAATTTGCCAGAGGTGGGTGAGAAGTTAAAATTATCCAAATATATACAGATTTCACAAGAAAATAATAATGTATTGCACTAAAAATTAAACTGTGATTAGAATGTTGGAAATGTTTTTCTTTACTGGCAAGTGGTAGAAGATAGAAAATTGTAAATTAGTTATTTTTCATTATTTTATAGTTTTTATATTATATTTTTGATAGGGAAAAAATATGACATATATAAGCATATGTGTATTTTCCAATGAGCTTCTTTACATAATTTTTATGTGCACAAATTATGCCTGTAACTACTCGAAACAGTTTTCTATAGAAATTTTCACTTCAAGAAAATACACTCTGATAAAACAGTAATTGTAATAATAATCATACCTAACATTATTGAAGGATTATTTAGGAACCAAGCACAGTTCTAAGGGGCTCTCTGTATTAGCTAATTAATTACAACATTCCTATGAGGTAGGTACTCAGGAACCACGTTTTACATATGAGTAAGCTGCAATGTTGAAAAGATGATTTAAATATTAGATAAAGTACTTCCTCAAATTGAACTACCCCTTTTGTTTAAGGTAAACATTGTAATAGCTGTATTATTACCTATTCCAAGACATTAGGCTGCCTTAGTAAGTTATGGCTCACGGAAGTAAACAGTATAGATGATTTCAACTCATAAACACAGTATAATTCTTGAATATGTTTTAAATATATCATCCTAAAACTGAACCCTGACTTGACTTGCAACTTGGTTCTGAAGTGGTACAATGGTCAAATAACAGACACATTTGGCAAAAAGTAAAATGTAGGTTTTCATTAGGCAGTTTTCAATAAATGAATCAAAAGAAATCAAGAACTATTGACCTAAAAATATTTCTTCAACCTATTAAACATATTTGGAGAGCTATAGAAAAAAAAGCCCCTGACATAACAGATAAAATAAACTATGTCTGAAAGAAATATTAAGTTTCAAGCAAAAATAGTAAGCTGTAGAGATTACTGCACTGTCCCATATGGGAGTCGCTGTCCACATGTGGCTATTGGGCACTTGAATAAGTGGCTAGAACAAATTTGGATATGGTGTAAGTACAAGTAAGTACAAGATCTTTAATTTCACAAGCTTAGTATTAAACAAAGGTAAAATATCTCATTAATAAATATATTGATTGCATTTTGAAAGTATATTTATGATGTATTGTATATATTGGATTAAATAAAACATATTATAAATCAATTATGACTTTTATTTTACTCCTTTAATGTGGCTATCACAAAATTTTAAATTATTTACAAGCCTCTCATGCTCTAAAACATGTGGATGATGCAATAATTCTTGCTTTGTGGATACTATAATATGTTAGTCTCTATAGAGAAGAGTGTTATAAGAAATTACGTTTAAAAGTCTTAAGATAGGAAGCCTTTAGAAAATCATATATGTAATATACTGTCATGAGCTGTTTAATGACACTTTAGTCAATGACTAACTGCATATATGAGGTTAATCCCATAAGATTATGATGGGACTAGCCTCACTGTATTTTTACTGTACCTTTTCTAGGTTTAGGTAGGTTTAGGTACACAAATACTTATCATTGTGTTACAATTCCCTGCGATATTCAGTTTGGTAACATGCTGTACAGATTGGTGTCTACCAGCAAAAGGCTATGCCACATAACCTGCATTTGTAATAGGCTATACAATCTAGGTTTGTGTAAATACACTGTAATGTTCACAACAACATTACCTAATAACATATTTCTCAGAATATATCTCTGACGTTAAGTGACACATGACTGTATATAGGTCACTTTAAAAATTGAAATTAAAAGCCAAATATATAAACTAATGTGTATTTTTTTTCAAAAGTCATTACATGGTAGGCTTTTTATAAAGAAACGAAATGTGTTTACTCAAAAGCAGGTGCAAAAACACAACAGAAACTATGACACATGCTAATCAGAACACATACACACACAAAGAGTTGTCATTATATGAGAGAAATAAAAGGTGCCAAAGCGGATCCAGTTGCTTAAAAACCTTTCATGGTACAAAAAAGAATGCAAATTATAACAACAAATATTAAGGCTGTGCTTAATAGTGGTTAGGGGCATTGTTTCTACCCCTACTCTTCCTTGATTCTAGATGTGCCACAGAAACTGTGTGTCCTTAGGCTGGCTGCTTAATGTTATATTCCTGGTTCTAGCTATGTAGAGCCTGAGACAAAGGTTTGTATGCCAGTGGTTTGCTTAATTGTCTGATCCAAGGGAGAAGGCATTCAGGACAACTGGAATAAAAGAAAAGGAAGGAAAGCCAGTGCAAGAATGTCTTAGCAAGTTGGATACTGACTTCAAGACCTTCTAAGAAATTTTACAAAATGTCAGAGCTGTCTGTATTAGGAGGAAATGGGGAGAGCACATTTCCCATTGTCTCCTGACACCCATGGGTTAAGAATAGATGCACAGTCCTTCAGATTTTATTGGTTCATATTCTGGTTACATGGCCCTGAGCTGTGCTTGTACAAATGTAGAGCTGTGGTTGTTTCATATTGTGGTGCAGAAAAGAGCTAAGAGCAAGATGTGGGAGGTATGCCTAGCCAAGGAATAGTGTGACTTCACCTTTGTTAAGCCCATCAACAACCTTTTGGAATTGGAATTGGTCACTGCAGCAATGGCTGAAAGAAGAGGTAAAGCAAAGGAATTCTGAAATGATGTACAAGATGTGAAAATATTAAATACTCTCTTTCCCTGCTGACATCCATGTAAGATGGGACTTGCTCCTCCTTGCTTTCTGCCATGATTGTGAGGTCTCCCCAGCCATATGGAACTGTAAGTCCAATTATACCTCCTTTTTTTTTTTTTTTTTTTTTTTTTGAAAATTGCCCAGTCTCAGGGATGTCTTTATCAGCAGCATGAAAGCAATCTATTAGATTGTTTGGTAAATTGGTACCAGGAATGGGGTGTTCTGAAAAGATATCCAAAAATGTAGAGGTGACTTTGGACCTGGGTAACAGGCAGAGGTTGGAAAAGTTTGGAAGGCTCAGAATAACACAGGAAAATGGGGAAAGTTTGGAATTTCCTAGAAACTTGTTGAATGGCTTTGCCCAAAATGCTGATAGCGATATGGACAATAAGGTCCAGGCTGAAGTGGTCTCAGGTGAAGAAGAAAAACTTGTTGTGAACTGGAGCAAAGGTGACTATTCTTATGTTTTAGCAGAGAGACTGACAGAGGTTGTCCCCTGTCCTGGAGATTTGTGGAATTATGAACTTGAGAGAGATGATTTAAGGTATTTGGCAGAACAAATTTCTAAGCAGCAAAACATTCAAGAATTAACTTTGGTGCTGTCAAAAGCATTCAGTTATAAAAGGGAAAAAGACCATAACAATTTAAAAAATTTGCAGCCCAACAATGCGAAAGAAAAGAAAAATCCATTTTCTGAGGAGAAATTTAAGCTGGCTGCAGAAATTTGCATAAGTAACACGTAGCCAAATGTTAATCCCAAAGACAATGGGGAAAATGTCTCTAAGGCACGTCAGAGGTCTTCACCACAGCCCCTCTCATCACAGTCCTAGAGGCCTAGGAGGAAAATGTGGTTTCCTGGGCCGGGCCCATGGTCCCCGAGCTGTGTGCAGCCTGGGGACTTGGTGCCCTGTGTCCCAGCCACTCTAGCCATGGCTGAAAGGGGCCAACATAGAGCTCAGGCCATGGTTTCAAATGGTGCAAACCCCAAGCCTTGGCAGCTTCCACATGGTGTTGAGCTTATGGGTACAAGTCGTCAAGAACTGGGTTTTGGGAACCTCTGCCTGGATTTCAGATGTATGCAAACACCTGAATGCCCAGGCAGAAGTTTGTTGCAGGGGCAGGGCTTTCATGGAGAACCTCTGCTAGGGCAGTGCAGAAGGGAAATGTAGGGTCAGAGCCCCCAAACAGAGTCCCTCCTGGGGCACTTCCTAGTGGACCTGTGAGAAGAGGGCCACCATCTTCAAGAACCCAGGATGGTAGATGCACCTACGGCTTTCACTGTGTGCCTGGAAAAGCTGCAGACATTCAATGCAACCCCTTAAAAGCAGCTGGGAGGGAGGCTGTACCCCGCAAAGCCACAGGGGCAGAGCTGCCCAAGACCATGGGAACCCATTCTTGCATCACTATGACCTGGAAGTGAGACATGGAATCAAAGGAAATCATTTTGGAGCTTTAAGATTTGACTGTCCTGCTGGATTCCAGACTTGCATGGGCCCTGTAGCACTTTCATTTTGGCCAATTTTTCCCATTTGGAACAGTTGTATTTACCCAATATCTCTACCCCCATTGTATCTAGGAAATGACTAGCTTGCTTTTGATTTTACAGGCTCAAAGGCGGAAGGGACTTGCCTTGTCTCAGTTGAGACTTTGGATCATGGACATTTGGGTTAATGCCAAAATGAGTTAAAACTTTGGGGGACTGGGGCCGGATGCAGTGGCTCACACCTGTAATCCCAGCACTTCAGGAGGCCAAGGTGGGCAGATCACCTGAGGTTGGGAGTTTGAGACAAGCCTGACCAACACGGAGAAACCCAGTCTCTAGTAAAAATACAAAAATTAGCCAGGTGTGATGGTGTATGCCTGTAATCCCAGCTACTCTGGAGGCTGAGGCAGGAGAATTGCTTGAACCAGGGAGGCAGATGTTGCAGTGAGCTGAGATTGCGCCATTGCACTCTAGCCTGGGCAACAAGAGTGAGACTCCATCTTAAAAAAAAAAAAAAAAGACTTTGGGGGACTGTTGGGAAGGCATGACTGGTTTTGAAATGTGAAGATATGAGATTTGGCAGGGGCCCAGGGCAAAATGATGTGGTTTGGCTCTGTGTTCCCACCCAAATCTCATCTTGAATCATATTCCCATAATTCCCATGTGTTGTTGAAGGGACCTGGAGGGAGATAATTGAATCATGGGGGGTAATTTCCCCCATACTGTTCTTATTGTAATGAATAAGTCTCATGAGATCTGATGGTTTGATCAGGGTTTCCGCTTTTGCATCTTGCTGATGCTGTGTTTGCCTGCTGCCATTCAAGTAAGACATGACTTGTTCCTCCTTGCCTTCCACCATGATGGTGAGGCTTCCCCAGCCATGTGGAACTGTAAGTCAAATTAAACCTCTTTCTTTTGTAAATTGCCCAGTCTCTGATATGTCTTTATCAGCAGTGTGTAAAAGACTAATACAAATGCCTATAAATCCTACTTTTTCACTTGGAAATGGGGCTGAGAATGTGGGGGTTCAGTCAGGATAGTGGGAAAAATTGTAAAATTATAGGAAGTAACACAAACCCTCTTGGAAGGTATGGGGGTTTGCATAAAGTGTTTGGCTGAAGGTAGCTGAATTATCTTAAAAGCATAGGGCATAGATACATAGGAATGTAGAGTAGTTTAAACAGCTTGTTTACTTATGTGGTCCTAAGACCAACCTTCGATCAACTAGGAGAGCATAATTGCTGTCTACTCGGGAGGTCGGCAATATCAACTACCCTCTAGTGGTGTTTACTCAAGGCCTTTGTCATTTTATCTATACTGAATAAATGCTAGTTTTGCTGGCAGATCATGGCCGTGGCTGCAACTATTTACAGCACCGTCATTGGTGTCTGTGAGTGGCCCAGACCCTCAGCCGTATTGACAGGCAAAGTATCTGTTTCAGTGTATGTCATTCATCTGTCATTGGGTCAGGTTTTGCTGGACAGACCCCACAAAACATGAGGATATTATCTTTCTTTCTTTTTTTTTTTTTTTTTTTTTTGAGACAGAGTCTTGCTCTGTCACCAGGCTGGAGTGCAGTGACACTATCTCAGCTCACTGCAACCTCTGCCTCCCGGGTTCAAGCAATTCCCCTGCCTCAGCCTTCTGAGTAGCAATACAGGCGCACACCACCACAGCTGGCTAATTTTTTGTATTTTAGTAGAGACGGGGGTTTCACCATGTTGGCCAGGATGGTCTTGATCTCCTGACTTCATGATCCACCTGCCTCAGATTCCCAAAGTGCTGGTATCACAGGTGTGAGCTACCATGCCTGGCCAAAGATATTATCTTTCATACACTGTTGCTATGAGGATTGAGATATTGATTATAAAACATTTAACACAGTGTCCAGTACAAGCTCTTGCCTAATAAATATTAGCTTTTTTTTTCTTTTTTTGACACAGTCTTATTCTGTCACCCAGGTTGGAGTGCAATTGTGTGATCATAGCTCACCGTATGTAGCCTTGACCTCCTGGGCTCAAGCAATCCTCCCAACTAAGCCTCCCAAGTAGCTGGGACTATAGGCATGCACCACCACACCCAGCTAATTTTTAAATTTTTGGTAGAAACAAGGTCTCACCATGTTACCCAGGCTGGTCTCCACCCCCTGACCTCAAATGACCTTCCTGCCTTGGCCTTTCAGCATGTTTGTAATGCTGAGATTACAAGCATGAGCCATCACACCTGTCTAAATTTTAGCATTTTTATTACTCAGATCAGCTATATCTGATCAGTATAACATGTGATCCACAAATTAGTGGCTTAAAATAAAAAAGCTGTTTTTGTTGTATTGTTTGTCCATTGTGTGTCAGCAGGAGGAATCTCACTATTGTAGTCATCCAGGAATCAAGACTGATGAAAGAGTCACAATTGTGACAATAAGGTTAACAAAGACAAGTCAAGATGAGGGAAATAGAAAATAAATTTCAACTTTTATTTGATAATTTTACCTATGCAAGAAGCAGCTCAGAGAATGAAAGGACATCTGTTCTCCCACTATCTTCTCCATATATGTGTCCAAATGACCCTGAGTCCCGGTGTGGCCAAGGACACTGAAAATTATGTATCCATCATATCATATTGAATATAATTGTGTTTGCACCAAGATTTACTATGAGGAAAAGAGGAAAAAATTATATACTCCATAACTAGGACTTCGTGGTAGTTTATAAACATTATAGGGGTCAAACTTATGAAACGTCAGAAAGAAAGGGATGAGGTTGCATGGGAAAGAACAGCAGTGCAGAGTCAGAAGGAGAACACAGCTGGGCCCTTTCTCTGTTATTCAAAAAAGATACTAGCAAGCCCCATGGCTTTTACTGGCATCTTGTTTTCCAGAGCCGCCTCCTGCTGTGCTAATGAGGTGAAAAGTGACCTGCTTGCTCATTTTCTGGCTCTTTACTAAGGAATGGTATGACATGCTGAAAAACTGACTGCTTGTGCTGTGTTGGAGATTAGATCATGCAATTCCTAACAGATGCCCTTAGAGTTTTTGAAATAGCAAATCTGAAATTTCAAAACTGCATGTGTTTCTCATCTAAAATGCTGAAGGTGTAACAACACTCCTGTTAATTTCGCACAGTTTCACATATGGCCCTTCAATACAATGTGTCACAAGCTACTGGCCTACAAATTACTCAGTTTGCTATGCTATTCCAATCAATAATTATGAGCTATGAAGAGCCCTCAAGTGTCCAATTTCATTTGATGACATATTTTGCACTCTGATCCTTCTATCATAAGAAAGTGTTTTTCTTTTGATGGCATTAATATCACCTTTTAAGATCAGTCTTGCAAACTCAGCCCTCAAGGGGCATTTTATATCTTTTGTTACCAGATGAAGGGCATCTCCTTGTTTACGACCTTGAGGTCAGTACAGACAGAATATACATGCATCTGTATTCCTGTGTTTGCATGTGCGGAAGTCAAAAAGACGGGAGACAAGTTTACTTAGAATTGAGAATAGCATAATTTTTCATGAATTATGCTTTAAAAAGAGTACAGTAAAATAGTTAGGGTTAGTATAAAACAAACAAAATTTTATGCATCGGAAAGGCGATGTCTTAATTGGGGCTATTAGAAAAATGTGACATAAATTCTGTGTCATTTAGTCATAAAAACAAAGGAAAGATTATCTTTATTGTACCAGGAGTAGTAACAATAGAAACACCAATAAGATTCCTGATTCAAGTAATAGAACTTTATAAGCAAGATTGAACAGAGCAGAGGCTTAAAAAATTATATTCAGCTTACTAGTGGGGGATCAGAGTTGTATTCTAGCTTTTAAATTAAAGAAAAATTTTAAAGAATGCACAAATTTAAATTCAGAGAGAAAGAGAACTGGTCTCTGAGAAGAGAAGAATGTATATCTTTAGATTCTTTGAGTGGGATTTCTTTTCCTTCTCACTCTTTCCAATGTTACAAGTATTTGAGGCTTAAGCTCTCTTGGTCATCTAGGGAAGAAATATAAAATTTCTAGTGATAAAACTATTTGATTGTTTAGAGGAAAAAGCTGCTTACTGTGTCTCGTGTCACACCATCCAAACTTCAGCACAAAATAGCAATGGATCTCATGAGAGTCCTTGCTGATGTACTTTGGAATCAAAAGGGAGCTGAACCCATGCCCAAAGACTAGCTAACCTCTTGAGCACCAAACACTTTTGGAGCACAGACTAGCTTCATTTGATCAGCAGCCTGATTCTTTTAGTTCATTTTCTTGCAAGAGGCATACCTGAGTGCTTAGTTCTTTTCTGACTTATTCAATTTAGATATACCTCTTCATGATACTTCCAGGAAACCTGTATACCCAAAGAAAAGAGAAAATTCTTCTACCTGTACTTGAGAATGAGAAGGTAACTAATACATCTTGAGGTCCCCAGAGCTGGTAATGTGGTTGGTTGGTTAATAAAACCCTTTTCCACAAACATAAAAAAACTAGTGTTTCTATTAAAATAAAAATTAATTCATTCACCACATGTGATAGTCAGGGAACCTGAGGTAAGTGGAATGTCAAATGGAGAATGGGTGTTGGCTAGAACATAAAATCTGCAAAGATGAAGTCCTCTTGGGGATATATCTGCTTGCTACAGATAGGTAAAGATTAGTAGATAACTAAGCAGTTTAAGCTAAGAACAAAAATTTGATTTGACAAAAGGAAATATAAGTAGCTCATATTTTATGGAATTTGGGGTGTTTTAGGCAGTGAAGACGTCAATATTTTCATAATTTATTGAACTCAGGTTAAGAGTATTGTATTATTTCAAGCCTGATATTATACAACCTAAAAGAGAATTGCCAAACCAATAATGGTGACTATGAAAAGAAAAAGAAAATTTTAAAGCAAAATGCTTAAAAAAAACCAAGATGGCCCTTTCTGAAAATATAAGAACTAGTATAAATACCTAAGGATAGCATCATATAGCCAAGTAAAATTGAATTTCTATCCAGAACAATGTTTCAGAAATATTTTACAGTCTAAGTAATCTAATGATATTAAAATAATATCGCTATATGTAGATGATATACACATACGCAGACATACACACCCACAAATAGAGTACCTACCATCAAAGGCTAAACTCTCATCTGTTTCTTATCTTAGGCTCATTATATACAACTTATCTAATGCAATCTTCTTCAATATCATAAACCTTTAAAAATAAAATTTTAAAAAGAGGACTATGGGAAATTCTTGTTATTGCAATTATTGAACTTACCCATACAAGATCTTTGAGGAGGGATTTGATCTTGACACAGAAACTTATCAATTGTGTTTCCATAGAAGTAATCATTTTAGGACTCTTGATGCTGAAAAATGTCCTCATTTCTGTCTTGTTGACCATGTACTCATCTCAGGTGCATTAATCCACCCACCACATTTGGTAAATTGTTACATAGTTTTTTTTTTTTTCATTATAACAGAAACTTTATTTGATGTATCTGGCTTCCATGGAGAAGACAAGATGAAAGAAATGTATTGGAAAATGGTCTGGAGTAGGCATCAACTGTGTGAAGCTAAAGGACTAAACAAAGTCAAAGCTAAAGTTTCTCACAGATCTAATATTCTGATTTCTTTTTTTTTTTAATTCTATCTTCTCTTTAAAGTAGATATTCTCATCCTTTGGGACAAGATATTTAACTATAGGTCATGTTCTTCAGCTAACAATATCAAATAGCATCACTTTGTTTTCAAGTAGTCTCAAGTTCAGTCCCACCTTACAAGAGGCACTGGTACAATGTATTAATTAAACAATTCATGAAAAAAAATTCAGGAAGATTCATAAAACCTAAAATTGATTCACATCATTTAACAAGTTGAGAGATGGGAGTGCACTATGTCCAGAAAGATTTGGTTCAAATCTTTCAACGAGACATGATATTTGAAATATTTTTTATTTATTCACACATAAATTGAACTCGCAACGTGTGTTTCCTCAAAATATAAATTTGTTTATGTAAATGGATGCCCTATATGCAAAATACAGGAAGAAAAATTCTATTTAGGCATAAACATCCTATTTTATATGCCTAGGAAGATGTTATAAACTTAGACATAAACCTAAAGTTTGAGCATCTGAAAGTGGTTAAAAAAATGGTGAAAAGTTCACCTACTAGCTAACTGGTAGGAAAAATGTGCTATGATTTTCTGCTCATATTCTAAGATAGCTTTAGATTGGTCTTAAATTGAGTTTCAAATTATAAAATGATGACCGTAAGTCACTCATGAATTTCTTTAGTTCCCCACCTAGATAGGCTCACATATATACCTGGCCTGATGCTAGACAGGAGAGACTTTCCAATCTACACTAGCCTCTTTTCATCCTTTTATATAACTACAGATAATATCATTACTTCTTCCTTTGGCTCATCTGAAAATCATATGAGGTATTATTGTTTGGAAATTTAAACCATAATGGAACATATTATTCAGTTTTTCTTTCTTTTGAGTCATACTCTATTTGATTTTGACCATTGAACTAATCTTTTCCAATGATTTTCCATTATTTCTTTTGTTAGCTGCCAGCCTATCAATAACTTCAAGTATATCAACCTACTGCAGGTACATTATGATCTTCCTTATTCAGAGCTTTTCTTCTTAAAATAATACCCTTCATTCTAATAATAACATTGTATTTTGCAAATGTCTCAAATGTGGGGAAAAAAAATCCTAAAAGGGAATGAGTTCTGTTTTTCATTGCATTCTTATAATTACGTTGCCTGCACACTGCCTGACAAACTTATTAGGTGCTCAATGAATACCTAATATTTTGCAAGTTTCACTGGCTTTGTAAAAATCAAATAAAAAATAATCTTCAGGACTTCAACAAAAATACCTAGGTTTTACTGATTTTGAAGTCATGTTTCATTTGTAAGCTACATTACTATTTGTGCATTTCACTCAGCTTTAATTAAAGTTAAAACCAAAATACCTTTACACCTATACAAAAGTTATCCTGGACTCTACTACCAAAGATAGACTCAAAAGTATAAGAGAACAAGTATAAAAAATATAAGAGAAGGAAAATGGAACATAAAACAGGAATTATTTTATTTTAATTTTCTACTATCAAGAATTTCCAGACTTTTTTGTGGCGACAGGATGAGAAGGAGTAATGGAGATATGCAGCTAATTATGAGGACACAGAATGAATCTGCATATGAAACATGTAATACCTTGAGCAAGCAATTTTGCAATAAGATAAAATACTCACAATGTTTCCTGTAAACACTGTGTCACATCGAAAGCATATTTCATTTGAAGCTTATTTCTGAAAGAATCACCAAGAAATATTCTGTTACTATCAGAAGTAACTTTGACAAATCTTTCAATAAATTTAATAAATTACTTCTAATTTATTACCCCTGACTTTACCTATCATTATTATTCTTATAATTAAGTTAATAGTCTAAAGGATTCTGTGATAATAGTGGCATTTTTGTATGGCAACCAATGATTGATGATCAAATGCAAAGCAAACTAGTAATTTCTCTCAGCAAATTATCCACTATACACACATTTCAAGGCATCACAACTTACTTGCTGTAACTCAAAGGATTATCTTTTGACAAGCTTTCAGTTGTGTTTCCTTAATTAAAGGATGGCTAACACAATACAGGTTAACTCTTCCAATCTAGATGCTGGTAGATATATCCTGGGATTTGCCACTGGCAAATGAGACTATATGCCTTCTTCATTAGCATGCAGCCTGGTAGAAGAAACTAAAAAAGCCTGTGCATGAAGAAGTAGAGGGACTCCTAGTACTGCATACTGATGGCTATGGAGAAATGTGTGTGCCTAAACTTTCCTAGGGAGCAGAACAGAAAGACTTGACAATTCTGAAGCACACTCTTTATTATTGAGTGACATATTTAATTTCCGGTGAAAGCACTGACACAATTTTTCCAACTTGTGATTTGCTGAATGGTTTACAATTGTTTTGCCCATCTGAAGAAATCCATAACATAATATTTATTTACTTTTTAAATTAATTTACTTTTTATTTATTTAATTTTTAGAAACAGAGTGTCATTTTGTCACCCAGGCTGGAGGGCAGTAGCACTATCATAGCTCACTGTAGCCTCGAACTCATGGGCAGAAGGAATTCTCTCACCTCAGCTTCCTGAGTAGCTGGGACTACAGGCACACACAACACCTGGCTAGTTGTTTTAATTTTTTATAGAGATGGCATCTTGCTATGTTGCCTAGGCTGGTCTCAAACTCCTAGCCTCAAGCAATCCTCTTGTGTTGGCCTCCCAAAGTGCTGTAATTATAAGTGTGAGCCACCTCGGCCAGCCAACATAATGTTGATTTATATTAAAGAGTTTTGTGTGATGACAAAGATAATAGATGAGTCGGAGAAGTGAACATATAGATGTATCTTCAGCCACAGAGGGTAACAGAAGAAGCATTTGACTGTACTTGTACTAAAATACAAACAACTTTTCAGCTGAAAAAGTGCTTTTAAGCTTTCTACATACATTTATCTGTTCACTTAGTCAACAAACTGACATAATCTTAATCCATTCCCTCTACTGCTGACCCACTAGGCGTCCCCTCTTATAAAAGGCAAAGCCAGCTAGAAGCATTTAAATGAAACCGCCTTTAGAAGCCTCCAATTCCTATTAGACAGAGAAATGAACAAGATGAAGAAGGAAGATTAGGGTTTTTTTACAATGAAAACTTTTTTGCATATCATTTTTTAAAAGGCCTTACAAAACTACATCCTATAAGCACATTTCCAAAACTTTCACTCAAATAATAGTAGTGACATTTTCCTTACATTGCTCAAGTTTGAAGAAATCCCAAAATAGCTCAGCACTAAACACAGACAATCTGCCAAATTCCAAATCTGCAGCCCCAAAAACACTCGAAGATAAGTTATTTTAAATATTTTACACACAACTAGCATGGTTACCCACTGCTTTTTGGAGCAATTTGTAAAGCTTAACAGAGGATGATCTTGGATGAAGTTCCACTGTAACACAGTTGAGCATTTCTGCTCCTTGAGAAAAGTGGTGTTCAGGGAAGGATGACATTATATTCTGGAATTAAACTCGAGAAGGAATTGGTTTTATTTTTGGTTAATACAATTCACTACATCCTCTGGCATTTTCATCTGTCAGAGAGTAAGAAAGATAAAGAGTAAATCAACATTTTGCTTTACTTTTATTCAACTCCCAGTTATCCCAAAATGAATACTAGAACCCTGTTCTTCTGGCCTTTAAACAATTTTACTTCTCATTAAAGTGGTGATATTTGGAAGACAAACCTCATTTTCATCAGCAAATGTCTTCTGAGTGGTCTTTGAGTAACTGCTGAGTAATTCCCACAAAGTCTTGTAAGAATGCTCTGAAATTATGCTGAAAACAGAGTTAAGTGGTTGGGAATACAGTGAAGGTGGAGGTAACCTGGAGGCATTCTTGACTACTATTATTCTTTTTAAAAATTATTTTAACTCTTATTTTAGATTCAGGGGTACACGTGTAAGTTTGTTACATGGGTAAATTGCCTGACACTGAGGTTTGGGGTAAGACTGATTCTGTAGCCCTTGTACATAGGAAAAAATGCTCAACATCACTAATCATTAGAGAAATGTGAATCAAAACCACAGTGAGATACTATCTCAGACCAGACAGAGTGGCTGTTATTAAAAGATCAAGAAATAACAGACATCATTGAGGTTGCAGAGAAAAGAGAACACCTAACCTACCAAATGTCTGGACTTAGTCTAGCCTACCTTAAGTGTGCTTAGCACGCTTATAGTAACCTATAGTTGGGCAAAATTATCTATCACAAGGCCTATGTTATAATAAAGTGTTGAATATCTCATGTATTTTATTGGACGCTCTACTGAAAGTGAAAACAAAATGGTTGTATGAATCACTTGTAGTAGTTTCTACTGAATACATATCACTTTTGTACCATTGTAAAGTCAAAAAATTGTAAGGCAAGTCATTGTAAGTCAGAAACCATCTTTACTCTGCTAAATTCAAAAGCTATATTCTTCTTCTCCTTCACTTTGTTCTTCTTTTTATTCCTTAAACTTTCCTTCTCTGTCATACTTAAACTAGTAACAAACCCTTTCATACCTTTTATATATGAGTTTGGTTGGCCTTCTCCTTGATGTTTTCTTACCTAAATGTTATCTTCCTTCCTCTTTTACTAGTTACTTTGCTCAAAAAACTCTACTCCAAGTAGGCCAAACTGAGTGCTTTAGGGCAGTGTCCTCTGGACAGACAAGTTTCCCAAGACTTATGATCCCAACTGTAAGTACAGGGATTTCCCAAAACCACTCTCAAGTTTGACAATTCACTAGGGAGACTCACAGAACTCATTGAAAGCTATTATGCTCACAGTCATGCTTATTACAAAGAAAGATTACAAATTAGAACCAGCCAAAGGAAGAGTCTGGGAGGGTTCCAAAGGCAAAGCTTCTGTTGTTTTCCAGCATCAATATGTGACCATACACATGGAGGACTGCTAACCAGAGAAGCTCGGCTGAGCTGAGCTGTCCAGAGAGTTTATTGAGGCTTCATATGTAGGCATGATTAATTAATTAATTACCTACATATTTGAACTCCATCTCCAGCTCCCCACCAACTTTTAGATTAAGATGATATAATATGGTTCACAGTTGCTATCCTAAACTATATGGTTGGTCTTTATGGTGTGGCCAGGCCCCACTCTAAGACTACTGAGTGTGATAATCCTCACCATGAATCATCTTATTAGCATAAAATAACAGGTATAGTTTCAGGGGTCCACCTTAGATAATGAAGACATTTCCATAACTCTGAAAACTCTAAGTGTTTAGAGGCTGCCATCTAGCAGCTGAGGACAAACTCCAGACTTATATTTGGGTGAGGCCAAATTCTTCACTGCACACACTTCATTGAGGCCCTCTTCTCATCATCCATCACTGTCTATATTCATTTCTGTTGTGTCAACTGATACTAATAAATGATTAATCATTTGAATTTTACCTTTCCAGAATTTCATCTTTGTGCATCTGTTTCCTCATTCATAGCAAAACCAAATATTTTCAAAGTTTATTTCTGTGGTAAAACAATATGATAATGGTTGTGAGGTGCTTTGTAAATTGCAAAACATTATTATGCATCTTTCCAGAAATTACTAATAAATGACTCTCAAATCTGTATCCCAGAGTCCTCTCTTGGGCTTTATTTTCAAGTATCTGTTGGGCATTTTTACCTATGTGACTCAGTGACATCCTTAGATCTGTACTTTCAAAGTCAAACTCATTATCTTTCTTCTAAATCCTTTCTCTCATGGGTTTCTCTCTCTGTTAATGACAACATTCTCATCAAAGTTGGAACCTGGAGTCATTTTTTTTTCTCTCCTTTTGGTTTCATTTCTAATCTGTTGCTTACATTCAATACAATCTGTCTCCACGCTGCATGTAGCTGTGTTTCAAATCTCCTTATCTTTCATTTGAACCAACATAATAGACTTGTTTATTCCCATGCTATCTCCCTCTAACTTTGACCAATAAATGGACGAAGTTAGAGGGAGATAACTTGGATTTCTAAAATAAGGTTATGATTATACTCTTTAGCATCTCAAAATTCTTCAAGAGCTCCCTGGTGAATTAAGAAGTAATAATCCTTTACATTTGCATAATAATGTTTTGCAATTTACAAAGCACCTCACAATCATTACCATATTGTTTTACCACAGAAATAAACTTTGAAAATACTTGGTTTTGCTATGAATGAGGAAACTGAGATGCACAAAGATGAAATTCTGGAATTTTTCGGTAACTGACAGAGATTTACATCTTATCTATTATATTCAAATCCACTCTTCTCTGAGACAGAGGAATATTCCTCATGTAGTCATCCAGTGTATTCTATTGCAAAGGCCTGCTGTACCTCTTTGATCTTATATGCCATCGCCAACACCCACTAATTCTATATTTTAGTTAAATTCTACTACTCACATATCTCAGTTTTGAATCACTGCAATTTTATTTTTTGTGTGAAATCTACTCTACCTCTCCCTTTTGTTATCCTATACATTCTCCCAATTCTTCATAAAATCTTTACTGATATTGAGTCTATGTGATCTCTTCTTCATGCTTTTTATTTTTTTGTGTATTATTTTCTTATGTCCACAAGCTTGAAGGTGTATGTATTCCCAAGTGATGAGTACACATGGGACCTTTCACAGATATGCCACTCAGGACACAAATAGTGAATGGACATATTTCATTTGTTTCCATACCATGTTTCAAAGAGTATGAGAATTCCTATGATGGGTTTGACCTAAGCATTCTATATTTGGCAGAAGGAAAAAAAAAACAAACAGATATATGTTAAAGAAAAAAAAATTCTGAGATTTTTTTCAATTGGTTAAGAAAAATTTTATATAGGACTATTGCAGTAGATATCAAGACTACTGGCCTAGTGCAGTGGCTCATGCCTGTAATCCCAGCACTTTGGAAGGCTGAGTCCAGCAAATCACTTGAGGCCAGGATTTTGAGACCAGCCTGACCAATATGGTGAAACCGCCCCTCTACTTAAAAAAAAGAACGAAATAGTGGGGTGTGCCACCACGTGTCTGTAATCCCAACTACTCAGGAGGCTGAGGCACGAGAATTGCTTGAACCTTGGAGGTGGAGGTTGCAGTGAGTTGAGGGCCACTGCACTCCAGCCTAGGCAACAGAGCAAGACTCTGTCTCAAAAACAAGGAAAAAAAAAAAAGATGTCAAGACTATTGCAATAGAGTAGAGATATCAACTCAACTCTCAATACAGTAAAAACAGCTGGAGATTTATAGCTGTAGGAGAGGAAAGGGTTTTTTTTTTTTTTAACCTATCATAAGGTTTATTGTGGAGGCCCCTATAACAAAGGACAGATTAACAAGAGAAAAGCATAAAAACTTACTTAATATAAGTTTTACGTGACAAAGGAGCCTTTATAAATAAAGGGCCAAAGAAACAGGTAAACTTGTGTATTTTTATGCTTATGTTCGATGAAAAGTGGATAGTCATAGAGAAACATGATTGGAGGACAAAAGGATATGACCTAATGGTAATAAACTGGGGGAAATTTAGCAAAGCCTGTTTGTTCAGATTTTCCTCTGGGTCCCTGTGCCTTCACAGATAAGGGTGTTTCTTTCCTCTTGGGATAAGGAGGGCAACACTTCAATGAGGATTTTATGACCTGCTTTAGGGGAGAAGGGCAAAGGGAAAGGTGAGAGGGAACTTCCGCTTCTGCTTTTTTTCTCAAAATGCCAAGGTTCAGTATTTTGGGGTAGCATGTCCTGAACCCTATCATAGCTAAGAAGAAGTGGAAGGGTGTCACTGGATGGAAAATTACCAAGAGGGGGTCGTCGGGGTAGGGGTGTTCTTGCTAACCAATTAGTCAGGATTCTTGCTGAAGGAGGCGGGGGGCATCAGATATCAAGGGTAGGGGTATTCTTGCTAACCTGGCTTAGCAGAATTCTTGCTGCAACTGAACTAAGGAGGTCAAACAAAGAGCTCAAGGAAAAGGCTTAGTTGCAAAGAAGGCTCAAAGGAGTCTGTCTAAAATTTGATCAAGTAGAGAGTTTTTGTCACATGGTAGGTAAGACAGGAGAGAATAATAGTTTTCTCACTCTGAACAGCTACATTTCCCTTAGTTTCCGATTTGGATTAATGACTAATGAATTTTGCCTAATTTATTTTAGTCCGTTTGTATTTTTATCTCATCTACACTAAGGAGATATTATCAGTTTTATGTGAGGCAACTTAACCTCTCATGGCTATCAAGGGATGCACAGTCAAATACTATACCAAGCTTGGATATCTGCCCTATGTATAGTGTCCATATGTTTCTTCATATTAACCTCACTTCTTCTCCCAGAGTTTGCTTTTCATAGCCAAAGAAGTCTCACACAATATCTCTCCCTATTCTCTTTTTCTGCATTGTTTTTACAACCTTTCTTTAGACTTTTTCTGTTTAAATTCTAGCTGTCTCACACTGTGACAATTAAAGCTGTAAACATTTTTCCAGATGGCAAAGCACCAAGATAGTTCTAAAGTTTGAGATAATATCTTATATGTTCTTTTCAATATGACACATGCCAATGATTGATAATTTAGTCATATTCTTGATCAAGTCAAATTCTAAACTTTTATCTTTTAGACTGAAGTCTTAAGTGATAGCTTGGAGTTAATAATTCTATGCAGATTAGTTTTTCATGTTTATTAAATTTTACTCCCCTTATACAAAAGTAATCTGCTATTTGTATAGCACTCAAAATTCTATGAGGATTATTATCTTCTATACTTCACTAAATTAATACAAATTTTATTTACCCATTTACCAGGTCATATTTCCTGATACTTTAGTTATATAAAAAGATTTTTCCTTTTTGAAATTTTAAGTTGATATTTTTAAAGAATTACCTTTACTTTTCCATTTACTAACACTTATTGTTTTAATTTAATTTTATAATTTCTAAATTCAAGTATACCTGGAAGCACAGAGAATAATGTTCATAATATTTATTCAACATAAAGAATTTTTTAAAAGTTTTGTCATATTACCTTCATTTTTATCAAGGAATAAAACAGTATGGAATCAGGTTACATCTCTTTGTTTTCCTCCTAAAACATGCCCCCTCATTGCTTTCCCAGATACAATCCCTTGTTAAAATTATTTTTCATGGAGTATAAAAAGGCAGTCTTGGTAAGTTAACACTATCCAGTTTTTCTGGGCCAGACGATCATCTCTAGAAAAGCCTGCTGTATTCCTATCCCTACCAAAATTCCCATGGTTTTCCGGAAAGACAAATGAACCTTTTGAAATTATGGGCACATAATAGTGTTTGATTTTCATGTGTCCCATGATTTCACCTCCTGCTTCAGCTTTCACATTATAATTAACCAACCATCTCCAGGGTATACATATTTAAGAAAATGAAATGTCATTCTAGTTCAGTCTATGTGACAGCAGAAAACTTACCTCTAAATTATAATCAACAGCAGGTCACATGCTGAGAGAATGACAGGGGGGCAAAGACTATAAGTATATTAGATTGTCACAAAATTTACCTCTTTCAAGCTAAATTAGCTTCAGCAATAATCATTTAAGATATCAAAAGTATCTTTATAAAATGTGTTTTCAATAACTGCTCTGATTCCTATTAACAGTTACAAGCATAGTAATAATGATTCATGTCAGAAATATATACTTGAAATTTTAAAAATTAATCAATGTTTATTACTTTTATTTCCTATACATTCTTTTCAATAAGAGTAAACAGTGAAAATAAGACATGCCACAGGAAGTCTAGAGTCAGGGATTACCTCTATTTAGTCACAAATTTCTGCAATATCACAGCCTAGCTCATCAGTTACTGCAACTATTCAGGGAACCATTATATTGTGGGAATTAATAAACAGAGGTCAGAAAAACAAATTTGTATATTATAGGAGTTTACTCATTATGATCTAATAACAATTGTTAACCATAATAATACCATGATTACACAGAGGCTTGGAAAATGTGGATCCACCAATGCCCATCCAGAGTTACCCCACAATTACATCAACAAAAACAAATGAAGGAACAGAAAATGAAATACCACATGTTCTCACTTACAAGTGGGAGCTAAATGATGAGAACACATGGACATAGAGAGGGGAACAACAGACACTGAGGCCTATTGGAGGGTGAAGGGTGGGAGGAAGGAGAGGATAAGGAAAATAAACTAATGAGTACTATGCTTAATAACTGGGTGATGAAATACTCTGTACAACAAACTCCCATTACACAAGTTTACCTATGTAACAAACCTGCACATGTCCCACTGAACCTGAAATAAAAGTTAAAAAAATAAATAAAAATTAAAAGAAGAAACAAATGCAATGTGTAAAATAGAAAATGTAAATGTGACGCTGAGCAATCTACATTGAATTCTGGTTTTTGAAGGTCACTTTGTTTTATAAACAAATTTTAATGCTATAAGCCCCCTGAAAAGGTAAAACCACAGTTTTTTAATTGTCAAGATGACTCCTACACTACATTAATGAATTGACAATTTAAAAAGCATTCCTATTGTGTCTAAAACCTTCCCTGTACAATTTCTCTATTGGCTTCATCTAGGTGATTTGTAGACTCAATATAGAAGCTACCTCAGTAAACTTTTGGGATGACAAACCAGAACTTAATCTGAACATTTTTTAATACACAAACCACTGAGCTAGGTGCAAGGGACGCAAGAATGAATAACAGACATGTGGCTTAAAAGTTAAGAGGAAAAACGGTATTTAAAATGATCAGTAAAATCTCAATATGACAAAGGGCTTTAGCAGCGGAATATACTAAGTGCAGTGAAAATGAATCCTGGTGATGTGGAAAATTCTGGCACATTTTCATCTTATTTAACATGTGTGGACTTTGGGAGTACAAAAGAAGGATTTTCAAATATAAGAAGTAACAAAGTTGAATGATCCTTATATATTAAACAAATGTCATTCATTTTAAGAGAACTCTGCTTTTGATTACATAATTTCTCTGGAATCTTCTCAATAGCTCTATTAAAGAGTGACACATGTCAGATCACTTTGTTGCAGTCACCCACCTGTACTCTGAAATGTGAATCTTTTATTTAATCTATCCAAGATCCACAAATCTTTACTTCTACTTTCTTTATTATTAGTATTAACTTTCAATCTATAAACTATCAGCATAAAGTGACCTAATTTCAAACAGATTGGTAAGTCACTTTTGTACATTCACTTTTCTAAGTGGTGAAAAGGTTTCTTAGTCTATTTACTGTGCATAAAGTTTTAAAAGTATTTTATATAGAAATCCCTTGGCAACAGCAGATGTTAATGTAATATACTTCCCAAGGAGTCAAATGTAGAACAGAGTGTGTGATTGAGTGCTTTTCATAAGTTTCAATGTGAGATCAAGAAAATAGAGGAGTTAAATATAGAGGAATTATCTATTATTTTTAGTATTTGTCTCTACAATTCCATAGACATATATATGTATATTCCATAGACATAGATATATGTGTATGTGTGTGTGTGTATATACACAATTCCATAGACATAGACATATAGTTTTTAAATTTACAGATTACTTTTTATACATCATTGATGCAAGTTTTATTTTTCTGAAATGTAACATTACATGTTTGCACTTAAGCAATATTGGTCTGTTACTTATTTTAGTTTTCATCTTTGATCTGTTGTTTACAAATTCGACAGTAAGAAACATAAAAGTCCTAAATAGAGAAAAAAGAAAAATACCACAAATTCAAAACTTGGAGAAAAAACCAGGAGTAGCATGTGGGTGGAGGGAAGGAGAGATGGGGAAGTGTCAACAAGCAAATAAAAAAAAAACTTATTTATTAAACAAAAGAGAAGATTATAATTGGAAAACTTATGGTCATTTTTTAAAGACTATATGTTAACTTTGAGTCATATTTTTTTGAGGATGTATTCTATGGATACAATGGGACAAATGAATAAATATATATGAAAAGGATATTCACAGTAAGTTGTTTTTATTACTAAAATACTGAAAAAATCCAAATATCCAAGTGTAGGATGTGATTTTTTTAAATAAATTTTAAGACAGGGCCTCACTCTATCACCTGGGCTCTAGTGCAGTGGCATAATCAGGGCTCCCTGAAGCCTCGTCCTCCTGGGCTCAAATCATCCTCCCATCTTAGCCTCCCAAGCAGCTGGGACTACGGGTGTTCACCATCATGCCGGGCAAATTTTTTAAATTGTTTATAGAGACAGGTTCTCGCTATGTCGTCCAGGCTCTTGGGCTCAAGAGATCCTCCTGCCTTGACCTCCCAAAGAGCTGAGATTACAGGTGCGAGCCACCATGCCCAGCCAGGATGTGCTTTTTTAAAAGTATGCTTCAAGCATATGAAGGAATGAAGGCAATGTTTGAAAAGGAACTTCCACTTATTAACCTGAATGAATATTCATGACAAATTTTGCAGGGAGAAAAACAAATTACAAAACAGTATGTAAAGTAGGTCCCCCATTTCATAAAGATAAGGCGTATATATATTTGTATTGCATAAGTCTAGAAAAACAAACATAAAAAATTTAATGATGGTTTCTCTTGTTCATAAAATTATGTAAAATTTTCCCTTTTCTTTTAGTTTAAATAAGTTTTTCAGGTTAATTTTTATAACAAATGGGTTAATTACTTAAAAATAGTTTTAAACATGTTCTTGATAGCGCAGCTGCTGGAAAGAAAATGCAAATGTGGTAAGGAATTATCTAAGATTTCAATTCCATTACAGATATAAAAAATGTAATGCATTAAGTGAGTGTGTGTCGATTAGATATACATGAAGTAAAGCTTCTCTGGACACTAGAAATCAGATAGAGGCCAATAAGGAAATTCTCAATTTCTTCAAATATTGAAATAAATAAAACAATCCACTGTTTCAAGCTGTGAACACTAGGATCATGCAGATATTGACTATGAGCCAGACTCCATGAAACAGTTGGACAGTGATTTCAATTTAATAAGCAGGTGCCAGAAAGTATGAGAACTGAGGGTTCAGTAATAAGCAGGTTCTTGCTGTCCCTCTTTAACAGCCAAACGTGACTTTCCAAGCCGTACATCTATGACATCTTTTGATATGCAGGGCACATTTTAAAAGAAATGCCGCCTAGTTAGGTGAGAAAATATGGATCCCAATTACCTGTTTATTCAGTGGTAGTATCCAACATGTTTTAAGAGGTCTCAGATCATGAAATGTATAGTATAAAAGCCAGTGCCCTTGCCAGCAGACAGGTATTGCTTGTCAAACTTTTGCAGAGGAAGGATCAAAATATACTATTTTTTTTTGTCCCTTCTCTAAAGGTTCTACTTCACAAACTGTTGCCACAGAATCTTACCTGTAGTCTTAACTACGATCTGTCTCTACTTAGGGGTTTAATAAATGACTGTCTTAAAGGACAGGAGGGAAGTATAATCTGATCTATTCTAATGAATTCTGACAACTTTATGTTTCAATTAGATTTTTAAAAAGTACCTTTTTCATTAACCTACACGTTATTTTTCATTTTTAAAACATAAAATTAATAATCAGTATATAAAATTCTGAAATACACATCAAAAATTATAAAGAAAAAAGCCATTATTCTTAACACTTACACCCAAAGAAGATTATGATGATGACGATAACAAAAACATTAGTGATGGTGATAATAATGACATAAGAGCTAAAATACATTATGCGTTTCCATTATCCTGGTGCTATGCTCAGTGTTTTATGTACATATTTTTACTGATAATATTTTTAAAAAATCCTGATACTGTTAAAGCAGTAAGGAAGACTGTATTCTGGGCCACTATAAATGGTGTTAAGACTGTTATAATAATGGAGAGACATCAGGCTCAACTCCAAATATGGCAAAGACAACTGGGTACTTATAGCTAGTGAGTAGAATGAAGAGTTCAGTGGACGAAAAATTACTTAGAGAAGACATCAAGGCTAGAGGGTTTCTTGCAACATGGGCCTAACGTGATTTTTCCTGAAGGTAGGCCAAAAATTGTACAACAAAAGTAGGGATGAGGATTTAGATCAGATATTGAGGGTGATCAGATGCCAAGGGTAGGAGAATAAGGTCAGAAAGGTGCCCATCATAAAGGTCACACTGAAACTTCTGTGACAAAACACAGGTTAACAAGAGAAAAAATAAAACATTTAGTTATTTTAAAGTTTTATGTGACATGGAGGGTTTCAGAATGAAGACCCAAAGGAGGGCTGTCCATTTTTAGGCTTAGATTTGATGGAGGAAACAACCATGTGAAAATGTGATTGGACAAAAATGGAAAGATCTAACAGTAATAGACAATGTGGAAACCCAGCAATATCTAACTGTTCAGATTCTTCTTTGCCTCTGTGTTGTAGCATTTCTTCCTCCTGGGTGTAGAACCTCTCTGGAATGAAGGCCTTAAGACCTACTCTCAAACAAGAACAGGTCAGATAATCTCTTTACGGCCAGCTACTAGGCCAAAAAGTGGGTGAAGGTTAGGATAATATTCCTAAACTTATGGCTTGCTTTGGGGAAAAGAGGTTCTAGCTTCTATGACCTGACTTGGGAATGACAAATTCTGGTTTATATTACTTACTTCGGGAGGAAATGAGAGTTGAGGGCAGGAGAAGGTCAGACATACCTTGTTTCTGAGGATGTTTCTGAGAACTTTCAATGTTCTTCAGTTTAAAGTTCAGCATGCCAAAGCACCATACTTTGGGTTATCATTTTCTGTGCCTCAACAGGAGGATGCTTGCTAAATTGACCTTAAAAGATAATCACTATAATGAGACTAGGCAGGCCAAAGACAGGGACCAAAAATGAGACCTAGAGAAAAAGAAGGCTCAAAGGAACTTGAACAAAGTTTGGTCGAGGAGAGTCTTTGTGAAAATACAGCTACTGTTATCCCATTTTACACGCAAGAGACCTTAAGCCTAGAAAGTTGATTTTTAATCAGAAGAGGGTAGAAGCTTTGAGTAGAGTAATGGATATGTCCCAGTGCAATACTTTCAAAGATGATGGCAAAAACAAATTTAAGTGTTTTTTTTCTTTTATTCCTTTTTTTTTTTTAAAGACAGCATGTTGCCCAGGCTGAAGTGCAGTGTTGTGATCACTGTTCAGTGCAGCCTTGACAACCTGAGCTCAAGCGATCCTCCTGCCTCAGCCTCCCTAGTAGCCCTAGTAGCTAGGACCATAGGCATGCACACCCTTACCCAGCTAATTTTTTTTTTAATTTTCTGTAGAGACAGGATTCCGCCATGTTGCCCAAGCTAGTCTCAAACTCCTGGACTCAAGTGATCCACCCACTTTGTTTTCCTAATTTGTTGGAATTACAGGCTTTAGCCACTGTGCCTGGCCAAATTTAAAAGTTTAACAAAGGTTGAGCCAGTAATTATTTGCAGAGGTGAAATTACACTTTTGCTTTCTAACTCTCAATCATGAGCTTGTAGGAGGAAAGGGATTTCTTTCCTCATCAATTACAAGATTCACGGTGAAAACATATAACAAAGCACAGATAACAATAGAAAAGCATACAAATTTATCTAATAAAAGTTTTATATGACACAGGAGACTTCAGAAATGAATACTCAAAGAAACAAGGAAATCTGTGTGCTTTTATGCTTAGGTTTGCTGAAAAGTGGCAGTGGCAGGGAAGTATTAGACAAAAGGGGCTATGACCTAAAGGTGATAAACTTGAGGAAACTTAACAACTTAGCAAGGCCTATTTGTTCAGATTCTCCCTGGCATCTTGGTGACTTTGGCTCCTTTCTATAGGGAGAGTCTCTCTGGAATGAAGATCTTATGACCTACGTTAGAAGAAGGTCAGATAATTATATTATAGCCTGCTTCATGGAAGAAAGGTGGGAGAATTTCAGAGAGACCTTTCTATTCCACTCTTTTCTCAAAGGCTAAGGCGCCATATTTTAGGGTAGCATGCCCTGAACCCCATGAACCCCATCAAGAGAAGAAGGTGTACCCCGATTCCCACTACCAGTGTGTATTCATACATCTATTCACATATGCACACACACACACACACACACACACACATATATATAATATATATTTCTTTTAAAGAAGCATGTGGTCTCAATTCCTACTGCAAACTCCAAATTATTTTACTATTGGTCATTTCAAAACCAATGGCCACAGTAAGAATCTCCATGCAGCTATCTGTACTTTGCCAAGATACCGCAGTTTATTTTCAAGATTGCTGTCCTTCTACTTGGAATCTATTCTCCCCATACATGCCTCCCCACACGTGCCTACTTTTGAAAATCATTCAAAATACATAAATAAGAAAATCTCCGGGCTTTTTCTAAATTTAGTAATCCCTTTTCACAAATGTTTACACAATTTATTCAAATGATATCACATCATCTGTAATAACATCCAAGAAAATAAAACGTAATAGAAGTTCAAAAAGTTGTGCTGGTTATGAAGACCTTGTTCTCGAAGTGTTAAGAGTTTAAGGTACAGCTCCAGTCATTTCCAGGGTCAAGTTAATAAATTCTTCTTTATTTTTTAATGCATCAGGGCCTGTACTTAAATTGTTCCACTGTTCCCTATTGTCCTGACACCCACATCTATACTCAACCATTTTGTTTAAATGAATAGAGCATGTTTAACTTTGTAATACAAAGCACAGCTGAATCATTGACACTTCAATCAGGCTTTTTTATACTGAAATCACAGTAGGATATCCCTTTTACTGAGAATGTATTGACACTAAAGTAGAATTGATTTCAAACTAAAAATGAAAGGCAAAACACATCAATATGTGTGTGTATCTGCATAACAATCCAGTGTAATTTTATTATAACTGTGTTTACGGTATAGAGAACTCAAGGTTAGATCTGTATCCGACTCGTCTATTTCTAGTTTTAGAAATTAGAGAAATAAAAAAGAAATTATGACAACTTTATTTATGGAAAAGTTTAGTAACTCATCTTCTAGGAGAGTATGCAGTGAGGAGAATGTCTTAAATTTGTAAAGCACTTTGTTCCCCCTTACCCAGAGAGTTGTTTATTGTTACAAATATTTGAAAGTTTGCTGAAGGTTATTTTGATTGTCAGAATAGGGACAGACACTTTTATCAATAGCACAGTTGGAAGACTTCATCAGATACAGGATTCTCAGGTTCTCTGAGTTAGAAGTTAAAACAGGATTTCAAAACTAGGTTTCTCCTTTGGCAATAAAATAAGCATGTAGATAAATAAATGAGACATAAAATTAATATGTAGAGCATGCATGGCAGCATGATCAAATTAAGATTTATGATTCAGTGTGGTAAGGCAAAGAAAATAAAAAATTAATTAGTTAATGTGACTAATTAATTTTATTGCCCTTTGTCTGAAGTCAACACCCTATTTTCTAAGGGAAAGACTAGGAATATGAGAAGCTTCCCAATAAGTTTAAGTCCTGTATTTTGGCTTGCTATCTGAAACAGCAAGATTCGATGTTTCTTAGGCATATTCAAAGCTTCGTTTGCTTAATCTGAATGCCGCATAAAATGCCACACAAGTCTATGAGTTGGTGAGGGATGTATTGGCTTTTGTCCACTAATAAAGTTGAAACAAATCATGTTGTTGCCTCAAATGTTTCCTGGGCCAGATGAAAACAGGGACTCCTACATAATGCATATGTTCCAATAACTGCAGAAAATGAAATTAAAAAAAAAATCTGTAGTTTGCTGGAGCACAGTGCTCATAGAACAAAAATGCCAGTATGAGCAAGAAAAATAAAAACAGACTTACAAATGAGTATATTTACATGCCGAAAAAGAAGAGAATTTAAATAACCAAAGCAGGTGAGCTGGTTTCACAAAGAGAACATTATGTTATTTAACAGAAGGCATTACTAATTCTACAGTTAAATATATGGTGAAAGGTGAAGGGAAATCAGAGAAGCAACCTGCAACTATCTGTAATAGAAAGGACTCCCTAGGCAAAGCCCTTAAAGGGTCTAAAACCTGCAGCCACAACTTAAGTAACCATAAGAAGTCTTACTTTGAGGATGTGAGTCTGCAAAAATCAAAGAAAAAATTCTTCCAACATTTCTGAAATTAGCTTGAATTTGCTAATTGCAAACAGACAAGAAGAAGGAAGACTGTTGAATTGATTTATAATTCTTGCAAAGGCTCCCCTTTATCTATAAAAAAAGCAGAAGATGAAACAGTGGTATCTATGTATTTAACAAAATTTAGTGTATAAATAGTTTTGGCACCTAGAAATAACTGATCAGATAATTACATGAAGTCATGTTATTAAACATGATAGAATCTGACTAATGAAGATATATAACAAAAATATATTTTCATCAAAAAAATAATTTTTAAGTGAATATATATTATTCAGAAACTGTAGGCTTTAGTATGCTAATGAAAAAGCCTTGACTCCCTAGCTATTTACATGGCTTTCAGCTCTCCAAAACCAGTGACCTAGTCGAATTAATGTTGGCTTCAACTTAAAAGTCATCTGTATCAATAAATAATGTACATCCTCTGCATACTTTTTGCTTGAGCAGTTTCAGTGCAGACGTCTGCTGGAATTATGAGAAGCTTCCAAAGAGATTAAACTAAGAACAAAATTAAAATATGTTTTAGAGGATAGTCTAGATTACAGCACAAAATTTGAAGATCAAAGTCTTAACATAATAAAGACTAACAACTAAACATAAAGACTTTTTTGATTATAATGTCAGCTAAGATTGAGTTATTGAAATATATGAATATGCAAATATATATCTCATATTCCAACAGAGGAACTATCTGAGAAAATGTGATTTGGACAGTAGTTACAGTAAGGAAAAAAAAATTCAGAATCCTGGATGGAAAAATATAGTTTATAGTAGAAAATCATGCCATATCTTGTTTTATTTGTTTTGTGTTTTCAGATCTGTATTAGAAAATGTACTAATTATTCTAAACTGGAAAAATGCAATTTAAATTATCTAGATAATTTAAGTATTTGCATATGTACATTTTATCTAATTTATACAGATTAATTATTATATCAAATTGAGTTTCCTAAAGAAATATTGACCATTCTAATTTTTTTTGGCTATTTATATTGTAATTCTTATTAGATGATATGGTTTGGCTCTATTTCCCCACCCAAATCTCATCTTGTAGCTCCGATTTTTCCCATGTGTTGTGGGAGGAACCCAGTGGGAGGTGACTGAATAATGCGGGGGGGTCTTTCCCATGCTGTACTTGTGACAGTGAATGGGTGTCACGAGATCTGACGGTTGTAAAAACAAGACTTTCTCTGCACAAGCTCTCTCTTTGCCTGCTGCCATCCACATAAGATGTAACTTGCCTTTCCTTGCCTTCCACCGTGATTGTGAAGCCTCCACAACCATGTAGAACTGTAAGTCCAAAAAACCTCTTTCTTTTGTAAATTGTTCAGTCTCAGGTATGTCTTGATATATCAGCAGCATGAAAATGGACTAATATAGTAATTTGGTACCAGTAGAGTGGGGCGCTGCTGAAAAGATATCTGAAAATGTGAAAGTGACTTTGGAACTGGGTAACAGGCAGAGGTTGGAAGAGTTTGGAAGGCTCAGAATAAGACAGGAAAATTTGGGAAGGTTTGGAACTTCCTAGAGGCTTGTTGAATGGTTTTACCCAAAATGCTGATAATGATATGGACAATGAAATCCAGGCTGAGATGGTCTCACATGGAGATGAGGAACTTGTTGAGAACTGAAGTGAAGGTGACTCTTGTTATGTCTTAGCAAAGAGACTTGCATCATTTTGCCTCTGCCTTAGAGATTTGTGAAACTTTGAACTTGAGGGAGGTTATTTAGGGTATCTGCTGGAAGAAATTTCTAAGCAGCAAAGCATTCAAGAATTGACTTGGGTGCTGTTAAAGGCATTCAGTTTTATAAGGGAAGCAGAGCATAAAAGTTCAGAAAATTTGCAGCCTGACAATGTGATAGAAAAGAAAATTCCATTTTCTGAGGAGAAATTTAAGTGGGCTGCAGGCATTTGCATAAATAATGAGGAGCCAAATAATCCCTAAGACAATGGAGAAAATGTCTCCAGGGCATATCAGAGGTCTTCACAGCAGACCCTCCCATTACAGGCCTAGAGGCCTAGGAGGAAAAAGTGGTCTCCTAGGCTGGGCCCAGGATCCTGATGCTGTGTCCAGCCTAGGGACTTGGTGCCCTGCATCCCAGCCACTCTAGCCATGGCTGAAAGGAGCCAATGACTTCAGAGGGTGCAAACCTCAAGTCTTGGCAACTTCCACATGGTGTTGAGCCTGCCAGTGCACAGAAGTCAAGAATTGGGTTTTGGGAACCTCTGCCTAGATTTCAGAAGATGTATGGAAACAACTAGATGCCCCAGCAGAAGTTTGCTGCAGGGGTGGGGCTCTCATGGAGAACCTCGGCAGTGCAGAAGGGAAATGTGGGGTCAGAGCCCCCCACACAGAGTCCCTACTGGGGCTGTGCCTAGTGGAGCTGTGAGAAGAGGGCCACCATCCTCCAGACCCTGGAATGACAGATCCAGTGATGGCTTGCATTGTGGTAGTTGGAAAAGCCACAGACACTCAATGCCAGCCCTGAAGGCAGCCAGAAGGGAGGCTGTACCCTGCAAAGCCACAGAGGCAGAGCTGTCCAAGACCAGGGAACCTACCTCTTGCATCAGCATGACCTGGATGTGAGAAATGGAGTCAAAGTAAATCATTTTGGAGCTTTAAGATTTGACTGCCCCACTGGATATTGGACTTTCATGTGGCCTGTAGCACCTTTGTTTTGGCCAATTTTTCCCATTTGGAATGGCTGTATTTACCTAATGCCTGTATCCCATTGTATCTAGGAAGTAAATAACTTGCTTTTGATTTTTCAGGCCCATAGGTGGAAGGGACTTGCCTTGTCTTAGATGAGACTTTGGACTGTGGACTTGCAAGTTAATGCTGAAATGAGTTGAGAATTTGGAGGACTGTTGGGAAGGCATGATTGGTTTTGAAACGTAAAGATATGAGATTTGGTAGGGGCCAGGGGTGAAATGATATGCTTCAGCTCTGCGTCCCCACCCAAATCTCATCATGTAGCTCCCATTATTCCCACATACCGTGGCAGGAACCCAGTGGGAGATGATTGAATAATGGGGGCAGGTCTTTCCCATGCTGTTCTCATTGATAGTGAATTGGTCTCATGAGATCTGATGGTTTTAAAATGAGAGTTTCCCTGCACAAGCCCTCTCTTTACCTGCTGCCATCCACGCACGTAAGATGTGACTTGCTCCTCTTTGCCTTCCACCATGATTTTGAGGTCTGCCTAGCCATGTGGAACTGTAAGTCCAATAAACCTCTTTCTTTTGTAAATTGCACAATCTTGGGTATTTCTTTATCAGCAGCATGAAAACGGACTAATACATTAGGAAATAATTTTAACGCCAGGTAAGGTCAAACATGTATTTTAGCTTGGGTGTTATTAAAAGAAACAAATCCACACTAATTTCACAGTGTATGTTGCTTTGCTCCTTGTGAGGAGAGTCTAATCCCTAATCTTCTCATATAAAGAAAGTCTTAATTGCTTTATCATTTATAGAATATTTGTAGATCAATACATAATGAGTCATAAAAAGTAAAATAATTATGAAGAAATTTATTTCTGTTTGTGCAATATTAGCAATAACTAATAAACTAATAAATATTTATCAAAAAATAAATAAATGATATTTATCAAATATTATTTAAAAACAGTTGAATATATATTTTATATAATTTTTATATATAATATATAATGTTTTATACATATTATATATGTTGTTTGAAGAAGGGCCATATTTGGGAAATCTCTAGCAATTTTAATAAATAGAAACAAAAATGGTATTACTAAAATTAAAATAAATATAAATTCATATCTGTAGACTTTCATTGAAAAGAACTTTCACATTTATTAGTTTGAAAAGAATAACATTTAAACATTTCCAATAATTATAATAGGTAGGAAGTTACAGAAGATTTGTTGACTTAACAAATTTATGTCAAGAAAATTAAGACTATAAATAAAAATCAACCCCCACAATATTCCAGAAAAATAGTAAAGTATTCTTTTTTAAAAGTGTGACCTGCAGAATGGAACAGAAGTTGTTATAGGTTTTCCATATCACCTAAAATGTATTGAAAATATAGTTAGTCTTTATAAATTTAAGTTATCCCTTTATTCTCTGACTTTAAACTTGTACCAATTGATTGCACTGTTTGGAATCATAGTCTGTCTGCCAAAACAGAATTTCATAACAAGTGGTGGCTCATTGACTATTTCATTTGGGCCACTGGGTACTATTTATGAAGATTAAAATTAATGCTACTAGAAAGGCTGGTTGTTTAATAATTACTACATCCCCTTGAGTCATATGATCAAATTCAAGATCTGTTAGGTATTTTTTCTAAAGTGTGTAGGTTGTACATCATTGTACAGTTTCTTGAAAAAGAAATTGAAAATGAAACATGGTTTTTTCCTTTGAAAATTCACAGGTGGAAAAATAAGAGAGTCATTATTAATATTTAAATATATAATGATATTATTATAAAAACTTAAAAAGTAGCAATAAGTAAAATAAAGATATTATGGCTGCTCAAACATTTGGCCAAACCTTATTCTGGCTATGTCTAAGAGACATATGCTTCTTGGTGAGATCAACTTTGAATCAATAGACTTAATACAACTCCCTTCCCAAATCTGGAAGGGCCTCATCTAATCAACTGAAGTCCTGGATAGAATAAAAAGGCTGAGTAGAGGAAACTCCTTTTACCTGGCTGCATAAACTGGAACACTGTTCTTTCCCAACCTTCAGACTCAGATAATCATTAGTTGTTGGGTCTCAAGCCTGGCAGCTTTCAGAACAGGAATTGGTACCATGAGCTTTCCTAGTTCTCAGGCCTGTGGACTTGAACTGGAACTACACGTTGGCTCTCCTAGGTCTCCAGCTTGCAGACGGCAGATCTTAGCACTTTTCAGTCCCCTCAGTTGCAACAATTCCATATAATAAATCTCTCTCGTATATTTGTATGTGTGTGTGTATGTGTCTTTGTAAATATATATAACAACCCTGGCTGATACAGGAGGTTAACAACCAAGGATTGTGTTGTTCTGGAAGGTGAAACACTTTCCCCTAGAATGACTAGGTTATTTTAAAATTTATTTTTATGGTTTCCCTTCTTGCCACCTTTCTACCTCTTCCCTCTATCCTTTGCAGGATCAGGAAATTATTCATTGCTAATGTATCAATAAACAGATAAGATTTTCGATAGAAATGCAAAAGAAACCTGCCCCAAGAGAAGATCATGAATACAAGGAAAGATATTTGGAAGTAGTTTTTGAAAAATAAGGAATGGTTCAGTTTAACTGGAGATATTGATAGAGAGTTCTATAACAATAACTTGGCATCTCATTGTGGAAGGCCTCAAATACCAAACTAAGAGATTTACAATACTGGATCATAATGAAAACTTCAATATAAAAGGCATCAGTATGTCAAAGAGATACCTGCCCTCCCATCTTTATTGTAGCTTTATTCATAATAGCCTTAGTGTTCATCAATTAATTAATGGATAAAGAAAATGTGGTATACATACCAAATGGAATACTATTCAGCCTTTAAAAAGAATGAAATTTTGTCATTTCTGACAATGTGAAAGAACCTTATGCTAAGTGAAATCAGCAAGGCACAGAAAGACAAATACCACATATTCCCACTTTTAGGTGGAATCTAAAACAATTAAACTCAAATAAAAGCAGTCCGTAGAATAGTGGTTACCAGAGACTGGAAGGTAGAAGGAAGGAGTGAGATGCTTGTGAAAGAATACAAAGTTGTAGTTAGACAAGAGAAATAAATAATAAGTATTTAAGATGGTGGCTATGTTAATTAGCTTGATTCAATCATCCCACACTGTATACATATAGCATCACTATATACCCCATAATTACATGCAATTACAATTTGTCACAAAATTAAATTAAAGCACAATTTTAAAAGAGAAGCACTGATACATAAGTGCTAGCAGTAAGAGCTAATGTTCTAGTGTGTAGTATACAGTCTTCCCTTCATATCCAGAATTTCTACATCTGCAGATCAAAAATATCAAAAGAAAAAGAGGAAAAAAGAATAATACAATCATTAGATTTTAAAAACAATACAGTCAACCAATTCATGTTGTTCACATTGTATTAGCTGTTATAAGTAATCTAGAGATGATTTGAAGTAGACGAGAGGATAGGCATAGGTTTTATGCCAATACTATGACATTTCATATAAAAATCTTCAGTATCCATGAATTTTGGTATCCACAGGGGTCCTGAAACCTATCCCCTGTGAATACTGAGGGATAACTGTACTCAAAACCCTACTCAGCACTTTATATGTTGTAATTTATTTAATCCTCCGGTTATATTAAAATGTTGCTATTTTCCATTTTACAGATGAGGAAACAGAGGCACAAAAAGTTGAGCAACATGCCTAACCTCATACAATTAATTAATGGTAAAGCCAGTATTCAAGTAAAAAGTGAAGAGTAACTAAATTCAGAAAAAAAAAATCACAGACTTATTAAAAAGATTTGGATGAGTTGTGAGGCTTGAAATAGAATAGTAATTGTAGAAATGAAAAAAAGGATGATGTGGGCCGGGCGTGGTGGCTCACTCCTGTAATCCCAGCACTTTGGGAGCCAGAGGCAGGTGGATCACGAGGTCGGGAGATGGCGACCATCCTGGCTAACACAATGAAACCCCGTCTCCACTAAAAATACAAAAAATTAGCCAGGCGTGGTGGCGGACGCCTGTGGTCCCAGCTACTCGGGAGGCTGAGGCAGGAGAATGGCATGAACCCGGGAGGCGGAGCTTGCAGTGAGCCAAGATCGTGCCACTGCACTCCAGACTGGGCGACAGAGCGAGACTCCGTCTCAAAAAGAAAAAAGAAAAAAGAAAAAAAGGATGATGTGAAAGAGCTTTATGGTTAAAATATGCAGGACTTGTCAGTAAAATGGGTATAAAAGACAATAAAGTATGAAGATTCAAAATGTATCGGAAAATCGTTACACCATTAGACAAAATGGAAAAACCATAACGTAGGAAAGAGAAGGCAGCAAATTTCATTTCGGACATTTATATTGGAAACAAGACACAATCTTTCAGTATATCAAAAGATAAAATAAAATTGTCTAAATTATTGAATTGACCATGGCTCAGTGTGACTGAGATTATTACTGTAAACCAAATATCCCCATAGTCCTCTAAATTCCCCAGTGGCATGCATCCTGGTTGAGTTACGTGACTAACTTACCAAAAGGATGTCAGCAAAATTGAGAGCGTTAATAGCAGGTGATTCCTCTCCCTGCTCTCATTCACATGAATGGAAATGAAATAAACCTACAGGATGTTGTTGCAAGATGGAGGTGGACTGGATGACTGATTCAAATTTAGGAGCAGAGACCTGATGAGTGGCACCTTACAATGTTTTCTGATACGAGTGAGAAATAAAACTTTTATATGTTAAGAAATTTATTTTTATTTTGAATGTTTATTGTGATTTGGAGGTTTTATATGTTAAAACGTTTATGGCAGCATAGCCTAATATCTTGACAAATATGCACAACAACAAAAATGTCTAGGTTTGGGTTTTAACTCATATTAATTGTGAATTTTCTGACATCTTTGATTTTTTCTTTAAGAAATGGCATAAAATATTACTAATGTTAAAATCTAGTGAGCTAATAAATTTGAATGTGTTTTGTAAGTCAAAACATCTATTTAAATAAAAATTATTTATATTTTGTTTATTGAATACCAATTAGAGATATTATTGTAAGTAACAAACATTATGGCTATCAGAATAAAAATAAGCAAATTGGGCTCTCAAAAAATTCATTACAGCCTATGAGAACTGTCTTGAAAATAAGCAGAATCCAGAATATCTCCAGAGCTGCACAGCTAATATGGCAACCAATAGCCATATGTGGCTACTGAACACTTAATACACAGATAGCTTAAATTGAAATGTGTTGTAAGTGTACAATACACAACAGATTTTGAAGAATTGGTATAAAATGTAAAATAACTCCAATAATTTTTATATTGATTGCCTGTTGCCATGAAGACATTTTGTACATATTGGGTTAAATTAGATTATTAAAATCAATGTCACCTGTTTCTTTTTACTTTTTAAAATATGACTACTAGAAAACTTAAAATTACATAAGTAACTCATATTTATGGCTTTCATTACCTTTCCTTTGTAGAGTACTGATGTATGTCTTTCAGCATGTCTGCATGAGCTGGGGGATATCTCACACCAGAGGAGAAAGTTTCTAAATGAAGGACCCTATTTGAACATCTTCCAGCTGAAAAATATCTACAAGTGTTAAGGAAGTATAAAAAAGAGGGAAAATGGTTATCCCTTTTCTAAACTTTTTTAAGTCACTTTTTAAAAAAGGGAGAAATTATGGCTCACATACAAGTATACAGTGAACACATATCAAAGATTCTATCTAAATCATCCATTACTGTGAGAACCAGTAAGATATTACAACCAAGTCAAAAGAAAATTTTAAGAATAATATATACAAAATGAACAAAGAATTCTGAATTGAATATACAAGTAGATGCAAAATGGGTCTATCTACAGGGCAATAATCACTTGCATTACCCTGGAAACAACTAATTTGCATTTGTATATGCAAGAATAATTTGCATTATAGTCAGTATTCAACAATTTATGGGCTCAAAGTCAATGATAGGCAGAGATACCTGTAGAAGTTAACCGGTCAGAACATCGATAATTTTTTCCCCCATTTCAAAATCTTTCACAATTTTTGTTGGCCGGATGAATAAAATTTTAAAAACAGAGTTTTAAATTATTTTTCCACATGACAAGGTCAATTGATAGGAATTCTATATTCAAAATTATTATCTGTATAACTATGCATTCTGTGCCAAATATTTATCTTTTTATTTTGTCTTAGAAAGTTTTGTGTTTTAAGAAGAAATTGCACAGAAATTAACAAAAATTATATCTTTTTAAACAAATGTATTTAAAACTGTGTTTTTCCTAAAGCCCTTCTCTGGTAGGTATAATGGTCCCCCAAAAAGCTATCTACAGTTTAATCCCTGGAACCTGTGAGTATGTTACCTTAGATGGCAAAAAAAAAAAAAAAAAAAAGGACTTTCCAGATGTGATAGAGGTTATAGGGTTTAAATGGGGAGTTATCTAGGATTATCCAGGTGGTCCCAATCTGATCACATGAGCACTTAAAAACAGAGAACTTTCTCCAGCTAGAGGCAGAAGAAGCAGATGTAGCAAAAGCCATCAGAAACGCTCACTTATACTTACATTGAGAAAAACAAAAAATCAGACAGTTACTTGTGGACTGCTGATGAAGAGGGGTGACCTCCAGAAGCTGAGGGTGATCTTGAGTTAGCAGTCTGCAAGAGAACAGGACTTCAGTCCTACAAATACAAGGAAACAAATTCTTCCAACAACCAATGAGCTTAGACGAGACTTCTCCCAAGCCTCACATGAGAATCAAAGCCTCAGCTGATGCTTTAATTTCAGATTGTGAGACTTGAGCAGAAGAAGCAGTTTATCTACACCCAGACTCCTGACCCATGAAAACTGTGAGTTAATAACTTTGTCTTCCATTAAGGCACAAAGATTGTGATAATTTATTACAGCAGCAATAGAAAACATATATACCTACTTTCACTCCAAACTTTCCTTTTGATTTTGGGTATTTATTGTTGCTTAGATTGCAGTCTTGTTCTTATTTATGGATGATATACCATACAGTTGTGATGCAAAATGAATTAAAAGTCTTTTCTGTATTATTAATCTAAACAAACTAAATGCTCTAAAGTGTCCAAAAGGGCCAGGGCCTTACAGGTCAGCTGCCAGATGCAGTTTACTTTTATTAATAGATCAGCTCAGTGCAGAGGTTCAAGGTTGGCAGAGTTTTGTTGTTGGTTTAAAAAGAGAATAATAACAAACAATTTTGCAAGTTTGAGCGATAGGGCTACTACAGGAAATATTAAAGCATTCAGGGGTCATAAATAGCAGGTTCATGAACTTGATGCTAACTTTCTACCAGCTTTCTACTGCTATAAACAGTTTGAATACTTGAGTCCCAAGTGATGTTGTTGAATAGGAGAAAAATCAGAAAGTATTCGGATTAAGAATCTGGATATGAGATTAAAATTGCTAAATAACAGACAGACTAGCCTACTGTAATGGGAAATGTGGTTAAAAGCATACTATAAACATCTGAATTTTATTCAATAGCAAACTAAAGAGGTAACTGGGAAGAATATTTCAGTTCAATTTCAGGTTAGATCATAGTAGGATTAAGCATTAGATAAATGAAGATATATTAGGATAAAGTAATTAATATAACAGAGAACCTTGAAATCTCAGGAGTTTGATGCCTTGTGGCTTGTATTATAATCCACAGTGGGTTGAAGAGAGGTGAAGAGAATTCTTCTCCATGTAGTCATTCAGGAAATCAGAATTTATCATATAGTTTATCTACCATCCTCCTTATGGAGAGATAGAAAACTAGTACCCGTGGGCCAAATTTGGCCTCAAAGCCACCTTTGTATTGCATGTGGGCAAAGAAAGTTTTTTGAATTTTTAAAAGGCTATTTAAAAAACAGGAATATGCAAGCAAAGAATTTACAACCTGGCCTTTTCAGGAAAAAAAAAAAAAAAGAAAATATTGCTGCTGACCGCAGCTCTATAACCTTGGCATCTTGAACTAGATTTTCCATATCCAGCTGACAGATAAGGAAAAAGAGATACCTGGAGGATTATGCAAGAGGTCTTGAGGGTCCGGCCTGGAGATGACAAATATTACTTCCCTTCACATACCAATGACCATTGCTATTTAATGTGGCCCTACCGCTATGTTGCAAGCATGATTGCAAATACACTTTAACTCTATGCATAGGTGGAAAAAAAATAGATACTAAAAATTATTTGTTAGCAGTGTTTTGACAGGGAAAAATTTTTATAAAACTTGCAATATTCCCAATTACTAGTTAAAATAATCTAAAATAAAAACATTTTAACAACATACAATAGAAAATAACTAAATGTAGATTTGTAGGAAAAAAATAACAGCAGGGTCCAAGATTGTCCAGGTAACAAATTAGATGCCAGGCAAGTATGACTTCTGACATTTTTAAGAAATATGTTAATATAAGGTAGTCTTAAATTGGCCTAACTGTTGAACACAAAATCTCTGGCAATATAATGCCTAAAGATTGGGTCATCCAAACAGAAATTAGACCTTTTCAGAACCTGCAAGAAATGGAAATGAGATTATCTCTAATTTTTACATAATCTCTGCCAAAAAATATGTTAATGGAATTGTCAGATTCTTCTTATTCAGGTAACACTCATTTTTTATTGTCTAAACAGTATTTTTAATTTATAATTTTATAACAAAAATTATAAATTTCGTTCAAAATAACCAAATTCACACTGAGAAATGAGCAGTTTTTAATAAACACTAACCATAATCCTAAATATGTAGAAAAATTTTTAAATGCCTGCATCACTGCAGTATGATTATGCCAACCACAAATCACTCTTTGCTGGGCTTTTGGGGAAACTATTAGTCATGAACATCCAAGAAAAATCCCTGTCCTTACCTTGCAGAGAATTTCTTCTTTTATTATGTTAATCTCTTTCATCTGCTTTTATACATATTTTGTTCATGCTAAACAACACCAAACTGGTTGCTTCCTTTATTCAAAGCCAGTATACTAATTAAAGAAAATTATCTTTCCCTGTGAAACTGCTTAAAACAGTCTCTGAAGCAGCACTCTTAGCTGATTAAAAATATTTCATTAATCATTTCTCTTCTGGCTATCAGTATAACAATTTATATTTCTTACACCTGTGAAATGACAAAGTTAGGGAAAGAAAATCTGCTAATGTCTTTTTAGAAGCAATTTTTAATGGAATCCCTTCTACAAAGTGCTCTTGCAGATTACTTCAGCTGTGGTGGGAATGGTTTTATTCATATGCATTCTTGGTGGGAAAATGACACCTTAGATACTAAATGTTACTTGCAACCACCACCTATATTTCTCATCCTTCCTTCCCTTTATGGTTGTTTTTTCTTTAGTTATTAGGAAACCATCATTGTTCCACTATAACAGTTGTTAGAGCTTTACCTTATCTGCTTACTGTCTTCCAGGAGCTTATTATTTCATTGTTTAGTGCTTACTAGCATGTGGATTATACATTTATCCTTTCTCTCCTAGACAAGCCATAACATAGTCTCTGCAACTGGCATCTAGTAAAAGCATGAGGTGAAAAATTCAGGGAAGAGTATCTTCCCAGGATTTGTAGAAAGTAAAATACCCTTTAAACCTGCCAATCTGGTTCTCTTAACAGTATCTCAGCAATGACTGTAGAAACACTAATTATAGGGTTCTTTTAATGTAAAGGAAAAAAAAAGATTCTACATCGTGAAGCCCTTAACTTTACTTCCTAAATCTCACAAAGAAGAGATTCTCCTTTGGCTGCCATCATCTCCTGTGGATTACAATTTGCTACATTGCAAAAGTACATTGTGGTTCCTTGAAAGGCTTGAGCTTTCCCATGCTGTTTTGTGAATGGGTTCTCAACTATCAGCCTTGTGTGAGTCTGATGATGTCACACCATGCACTACTGAAAATGTGTTACAATTCACATCCTTAGGGAATCCATGCAATGTGTTTAGAGAAAGCCTTATGGAAGAATACTATCAGCCTTTAAATCAAAGAAAAGAAAGACTATGGAGATTTTCCTCGATGCAATGCCAACCCTGTGTAAAACTAATAGACAAAAGTGCTGTATGAAATGTAGGGTACTGGGATGAAAAGCTTTGCTAGTATCACTGGAAGCTATCACACTTGTGATGGTCTTTTAATAAGATTTTAAAATCATGAAAATCTAGAATTGCCCATCTTACATATGGTCACAATCTCAATCAACACAGCCAGCCACTTATTCCTGGTACTTATTCCTGTCTAATATAAAACATATTATGTATATTAATTCACTACATTTGAACTATTCCTTGGTAGAGGCATAATCTTAGTTCTAGAAGCACTAAATCTGCTCATACCAGAAAAAAAGATCTCAATCTTTCTTACTTATAATGAACATGGTAAACAATATGCCGATTAAAGCTCATTTAGCAGATCATGTCTCAGTGATCTTTTCAACCCTGTCCATCAACTCCATGAAATGCCGATGTCATACGGAAGGTGCTTTCTATATATTTTGGAAAGAATTGATTAAAGTACCAGATTAAGAAGTGTAACTATATAAAAGTATAAGTCAATTTATGCATTCTCTGTAAAAGACAGTTTTTTCTGTATGTTACTTTGGAGAGTGGGATAACCTTTTATATAGGAAAACTGTATTTAAAAAAAAATGCTTTGAGTCTCAAGTGACATCCCCTGTCACAACTGGTATCCTGAGAAAAACAACAAGAACAAACGGTGATAAGGAGAGCAATGTGGGGCAGAAGCAGAAGGTAGGAGATCAAATCATGACATAGGCATAAGCCATGATAAATACCTGGTAGAAAGAAAGCTTCTGGGAAAACATCAGGAGTATTCCAGTGGTAGACAAGATATGTGGAATCCAAGATTTATCTGCTTAATTGAATAAAGGATGAGGAAAGATCACTAATTATCTACATTTAAAAAAAAGAAAGAAATCAAAATAATGGAGAATGAAAGAAGAGAGAAGGGCAGATCACAAAGAAAAGAACATTATAATAAGAAAAAGGGAGATGAAAGAAATGTTCTTATTTGTCAGTATTCTTTCTTTTTACAGAGAATGAGATTTTCAAAGACAAACAGAAGAAAATAAACAACGGAAAACCCTGTGGGTGGGGAGAAGAGCTGAAAGACTCCTGTACAGACAGAAGTTATCAGAGTCATTTTTATAGATCTTGGCACAACTTCCCAGAAAGTAATAATGCATTGGTGTTAGACGTTTGGTCCATTTTCATAAAACCAAAGTTGCCAATAAAGTAATTGTGTTGCTCAAAAGTTTAATGAAAGAGTCAAATTAAGAAACAAGAATAAAGTCAAACATTTTATCATCAAAAAAGAATTAATTTAATACTGATGAGATCCAATTTAGTAGGTCAAAACAAAATTTGTTATTTCTTTTTTTATAATGAGACAGCGGATGCAGGAGAGATTGTGATCTAGTTAAGGCAAACTGGGACAAATTAACAATTATGATTAAAGTAGCATGTAGTTGAGGCCTTGGCCTAAGTGATATTAGAAAATAGAGCTTTGGCAAGTAAAGGATAAGTTAATTACCTTATAGGTAACTTTGCACTGAATGATGGCAGAGGATAATTACAAAATGATGCCCAAATATTGTTCAATATGAGGCCTAGGACATAGGACATCATCTTAATGTGATCTGTAATCAGAGTCTGTGAGACAAATCACAATTACATATCAAAAATAGTAATTACTAATTAGAGCATTTATTTATTGTGTTAATGTGCCGGGCATTTAGTAAAGTGTTTTATTAATATCATGTAATGTCCACATGCATGCACACACTGTAAGTTATATGTACTACAAGTTGAGCATCTTTAATCTGAGATTCTTGGGACCAGAAGTATTTTGGATTTTGTTTTTTTTTTTGGATTTTGGGATATTTGCATATATATGTGAAATGTCTTGGGTATGCGACTCAAGTATAAACATAAAATTTATGATTCATGTATGCTTTATATACATAGCTTGAAAGTAATTTTATACAATACTTAAAATAATTTTGTGCATGAAAATAAATTTATGTACATTGAAGCATCAGAAAGCAAAGGTATCATTATCTTATCCATCCATGTGGACAACCTGTGTTTGTTTGCCATCACCACCATTCCTGACTTCAAATTTATATGCTACCAATAAGTAATTATTTTCTTAAACTTATTTATACGTAAGTACTAAACAATAAATAATGTGACATACCGTAAATATGGTGAAAAAATAATTTGATCGGAGTAACTAAGCAGCACGTAGCATCACCAGAATACCTGTATCAGTTATCAAACAATAGTGACAACAAACAATGGCAGGATTTTAGTCTTCATCTATGATGCTGCGTTTTGATTAAAAGGTTACTATAGGCCAGGTGTGGTGGTTCACACCTGCAATCCCAGCACTTTGGGAGGCCAAGGTTGGAGGATCACTTGAGCTCAGGAGTTTGGGACCAGCCTGGGTAACAGAGAGACCTCCTTTCTACAAAAGTAATTTTTAAAAAGTTGGCCAGGCATATTGTCGCACACCTGTAGTCACAGCTATCTGGGAAGCAGAGGCAGGAGGATCACTTGAGCCCGCAATATTGAGGCTAACAAGTGAGCCATGCTCGTGCCACTGCACTCAAGCCTGGGCAACAGTGAGACCCTGTCTCAAACAAACAAACAAACAAACAAACAAAAGGTTACTGTGTACAATAATCCCCTTGGGGACGCCAAATAAACTACGTATTGTACCCCTACCTTTTGAATGTAACCCATCACATGAGGTCAGACATGGAATTTTCCATTTGTGATATCATGTTGGTCCTCAAAACGTTTTAGATTTTGGAGCATTTTGGATTTCAGGTTTTTGAATTAGAGATGCCCAACCTGTAGTATTATTACAAATGAAAAAAAAATGCAAGCTGAGAAGAGATAATGAATTTCTCTAAGAATCAAAAACTGTAAATAGTAGAATTGGGAAAAAAAATGAGGTTTGAGTCCAAAGCCAATTTCCTTTATATTCATTAAACTACCTCTTAATTCTTCCTCTAAAATTGGAAACGGATACAACCATTATGACTGAGAGAATCTAGCTATTCAAACTTCCTCAGAACATGTCTTAATATAGCTGAGCAGGCAAAGTGTAGCCAGTTTCATGGGCCTAAGGAAAATAGATAAAATACATTTCTCAGTTTATATCATCTTCAGAGATCTTTTGGGGCTCTAAAAGACAAAGGAAACAAGAGACGTTTTAAGAATTGATGTGAAAAAGAAGATAGATTTTATGCTGTGATGAGAAAAGATGAGAGGTGCAATGTAAAGTAACGGGATAAACAAGAGATACAGAAAGAGAACAGCAGGAGGAAGACAGCTCTTGCAGAGTAAGTGAGATAGAATATGTTTATTTTCAGCACAGAGATTTGCACGAAGTCTAAATATGAGAAAAGAAAAGGGGAATGTGGAAGAAACACCTTAAAACAAACAAAAGCAGAGTAACTCAAAAGCAAATGAGGTGGAAGTCAGCTACAGATGGAAGTCAAGTATTTGATATAAGATAAGAACCATAACTTAGAAATCAGGTAACAGAAAAGAGCCACATTTGGAGAACTGAAGGTGAAAAAGAAAAACGTAAATAAAATACTACAGAAAGTAATGCTGTTATGGGTCAAGCAGTTCTTGAAGTAGGGGAACATGAAACCCAAACAGAATAACTGGAAAGAAGACACGGAAATGTAATTTATGGTTCTCTAAGGAAAGAAAAATCAAAATGTCAGTACAAGGAAAATTCATATGAAAAAGAAAATATTCTGAAAGAACCAACTAGATTTGGAGCTCTTTACAATTACTAAAAAAGAAACACAAGCATACCAAAGGAAAAAATGGTATTTTAACAATAATTTGTTCAATTAATTTGACCCCGCAATGTGAATCTAATAGAATGGGTATGCTCATAACATGCACAGTTAGTATACTTTCTCAATCTGTATCTTTCCTCTAGTAAATGTTAAAGTGAAAATTTTTAAGAGTAGGTAATTTTTGTAGAACCTTTTAAGACATATGAGTTGGGAGGTTATTTAAAATGCAAGTTAAAAAAAGATGACAGGACTAAAATGGCCTACAGGGGAAAATATTTGAAATCAAATTTAATACATAAGTTAATAGTTTATGTGCTTGTCAATTGATTTATTTCAATTTCAAAAGCAATCTTTATTCATTCTTCAAATTTTAAAAAATACTTCCCACAGCAGCAATACAAAGCTGCAGGTGTGACATGGTATTCCACAAACCATCATAATACATGCAAGTCAACCTATGCATTCTACCTCCATAGCTTGAGAATGCCCTCCCTGGATAATCATTTTGGAGAACTTTTTCCTAGATCAAGTTTCAGAACAGCCATTCATCAATTGCCATCCATTATAAGACTAATTTGCTGCATGATAAATTTGACAAATTAACTCCCCCAAAACATGTATCTACTAACTAGTTATGAAGTTCATAGCAATTCCTATTTTGCCAAGGCCACTTATTTTTTAGTGTCAGTTGAAATATTTCACTTTTTTAAGAAATCTTCAATTTTAGGTATGGAATACAGTATTTACGTCAAAGAATAGTAACGCTAAACAGAGTGAGTATCTTACAAAACATTTTGAATTAAGTTTATTGAATTTTATAATTTGTGAATGTAGATATCTTGACTGGGGAACTGTACGTCTGCATGTTATATTCAGATAGTCATGAGAACTTAAACTCATTTATATGTTATATAAACAGAATTAAAACAATTGACGACAAAAAATAGTTTACAACCATCAGACACACAGGCTTTCTGTGACATGGGAATTTATATTGTATATGTACTGTTATTTCTACTAGAACTGTCTCCTTTGTATGTATTTGCCAAAAAAAGAACGACTGAGCTACATCAGCTAGCAGCTATTTTAGCTGACTACAGAGAGGAAAGAAAAAGGACTGTACATTTCAAATTCTTAAGTACTCCTCAAATGCCTAGTGTTTTATGTACAGATAGGGTAGATTTTTCCCTTAATTACATTTCAGACTGACATATATGTGTGAAAATAAACACCCAGGTGTAACTTCCACTTGGTGGTCTAAAAAACAAGTTGGTCTCTATGCACATCTTTATCAACGTGTACACAGTCAAGTGTGCAAAAATGAGGCATGGTTTTACTTCCTGATTCAGTGGTAAATAACACTTGCACGTTATCATTATAAACTGGATTCATTAGCTAATACGTTTAGGCTCTATTTAGTGGAAAATACGAACAATTACTATAGAAAATTGAATGTAAATGTTAAAAACCTTGAAAATGTAAAAATATCTATCAAAATTTTAGAGGAAGGACCAGAAATAAAAGAAATAATAAGCACATAATTTTTTCCATTTTTCATAGCTTTGTAGACTTACTTAATGCTTTCTATAATTATTTTTTAAATCATAAAGATAAGTACTCACAAAACCAAAATTAAAATATAGTAAGTCCAGAATTTGTGGGAGAGTAAATGTGCCCTAAATTGAATTCTCCAAGTTCATACTATGAAGTAGAATATGTCTACAAGATGTAAGTAGAGAAACAGAAATTTAAGGGTTGTTTTTAAGATAATCTTTAGAATAACCTGAAAGATTTATTCTAACTAGAAGATGTAGAGGGCATAAAAGAGGAAAAATATAGTGTAAATAGATTAATTGACTCAATATATATTTCTAGTCGCTACCTAAAGTTGATAAATCAAACAAAACAGGTTTAAAACTTTTTGTAGTTAAAAATTGGTAATTAAGAGCTCCAGCTTCTTTATTTATTAAAAAAAAAAATTTAGGATGTACTGGAGAGAGTGCTGCTCCCATTCTCTTAACTAGAAAAGTCATGGGAAATTATAAAAACCATATATTTTCTTGAACCTATGAGATAGCTGAGGTTACAGGGCAACCAGCTAGGCTGAACTCTAAAGAAAAGCAGAAACTGCCAAGGAGAAATGTGGAAACATGTATTAAGTTACCTAGGACAGAGCAAGAGACAAATACATGACTTTCATAAAAGTGGATACAATTTTAGCGCAATTTATTAACAAATTTCTGAAAGTTTGATGTCAGCTACCACCAATAGTAAAGAACCTGTCTAGGAGCTGCAGACACTCACATACAACTCAGATATTTGGACTATAAGCCAGAGAATAGAAAATTACTATGATTAATGTGTTAAAAGCTCTGCTATAAAAGGAAGACAACATGTATGAACCAATGGAGAATTTCAGCAGAAATATAGGACCTATACAAAAAATCAAATGGAGGCCGGACGTGGTGGCTCACGCTTGTAATCCCAGTACTTTGGGAGGCCAAGGGGGACAGATCACGAGGTCAGGAGATCGAGACCATCCCGGCTAACACAGTGAAACCCCATCTCACCTAAAAATACAAAAAATTAACCGGGCGTGGTGGCGGGCGCCTATAGTCCCAGCTGCTCCGGATGCTGAGGCAGGAGAATGGCGTGAACCCGGAAGGCGGAACTTGCAGTGAGCCGAGATCGTGCCACTGCACTCCAGCCTGGGTGACAGTGAGACTCCATCTCAAAAAAAAAAAAAAAAAAAAGAAAAAAAAGAAAAAAAATCAAATGGAAATGCAAAAAAGAGAGAGGGACAGAGAGGACATGTTTTAATAGGCTCATTAGTAGACTCAATACAGTTAAAAAAGAGTAAGTGAAGTTTAAGATAGATTAACAGAAATTACTCAAACTTAAACACAAAGAAAAAATGAGTTAAATAAAGAACTCAATCTTCAAGACATATGGGACAATATCAAACGAGCTCCCACAAGAAGAAAAGAGAGAATGAGGCAGAATAAATGTTTACAGAGAAAACAGATGAAAATTGTCCAAAATAACAAAATAGTATCAAAATTTTTGTCCAAAAATAACAAAAAAAGTATCAAACCACAGATCTAAGAAGCTGAGAGAGCTTTAAGATCAATAAATACTGTCCCCCCAAAAATGCACCTAAACACATCCTATGCAAACACCTGGAAACCAAATGTAAAGAAGGATACCATGGAAAAATTGATAAAACTCTAGCTAAGACAACCAAGAAAAAGGAGAAACAACACTAATTACCAACCTCAGTCATGAAAGAGGGGACATAAACACAAATCTAATTTTATTTAATAAGGGGATTTTATGAAATTTAATAAGGAATATTACTAAAAAGTTATGCTGATAAATGTGACAACACAGATTAAATGAACTATATATAGGTATATGTGTATGACCTCAATCATTCCATACATTTAAAGATATCAAATTTATAGTTGAAAATTGTCAAACAACAACATCAATACGCTAGGCCCGTATGACTTACTTCGCAAAGTCTAACAAACATTTAAAGATGAAATGAAACCAATTTTATACAAACTCTTTCGGAAAATTAAAGAAGGAACACATCCCAACTCCTGTAATAAGAGAAAAATTATAATGTCAAAACAAAACAGAAAAAAAAGAGACTACCAGAAAAAAAACCTGCAGTCCAAAATACATATTCAACAAACACGCAGAAGTCCTCAGTAAAATATTGGCATATCTAATTCAGCTGCATATTAAAAAACGTAAAATACATCATGGTCAAATGGAGTTAATTTCAGGAATGCAGCACTGCTGTGACATTCTAAACCCAGTCAATGTATTTTCCCCATTTGAAAAGATAAAAGTACAATCATATATTTATACTGAAAGATGCAGAGAAAATATTAGTCTTCAGTTATGTGTGTTTCATTGTTCAACCTGGCCACATTATAATGATAAGCTAAAAAATGATGTCCAAGAAATATATATACACACACATGCAAACAATAATACTAATAGATTAAACGTATGTATATATTTGCATATACACAGAAAATGCCTTATGTAATAGTGGCCACAGCTACTTCTTGGGGTCATGATCACATTTGGGAAGTTACAGGAAAAAATCAGGAATTGTATACTTTTTAAAAATACCTCTCCGCAGTTTGAATTTTTTTTTTGTTAAAGCAGATTTATTATCTATATAATTAGTTTTAATATAAAAACAATAATTATGACTGCTTTTTAAGTGATATATTCTAAATGAAGCAGTGTATTAATTAGGGGGAAAAGGGGAAATTTTCTAAATAAATATCTTGGAATTGGCCAAAACATGCTTCCAGCCAATTTTTTTTTCCCACTATTACAGGTGCATTAATTGGGACATGGAATAGATGATTAACTCCCTCTTGTGAATGCTTTACCCTGTGAAGAGAGTTATGGCTGAGAATTATAGCACCTTGTGGTATAGGTGAGGACGAAGCTGGCATATTAATCAGTCACTTTATTTTTCAAGGAAAATTTTTCTTCCTTACTTATTTATACACAACTGCATCTCATTTTTCCATAGTAGATGGTTTTCAAAAAATGTGTAAATGTGATATTTTGTAAACAGAGTGACACTGTTAATAACCTGGTATGAGAACTTTACAAAGAAATGAGGGATCCATAAGGTTGAAAAAGACATCTGAGGGAACAACTTTTTCATAAGAGGCCAACAACTCTTTCAGGTACTTAAGAGGTGAGAATCTGGGTGGGAGGTGGTCAAAGGAATGACCAGGTAGATTCAACTGTGACATCTCATCACTCTCATTTTTCAAATTGCTTTTATTCTTTTATCTTTGGAGTTCTCTGTAAAATTGTATTTACCGAACGTGTTGCACATCATTAAAACATTTATAAAAACTTATCTCATCTACTAGATTCATTTTAAATTGAAAAATCAAGTCCTGCCTGCTGCCTTTATGTCATTACACTGTCTTTAATTTGTAACCTAACTTGTTTCTCATATCTTGCTTTTTCACAGAAATTATTGAAGAGATGATTAAGTTTATTTTTACATCACATTTATATTAAACATAGTTATACAATTACAGTTAATTTTAAAACTCTAAAAATACCACTTACATTACAGTTTTTATCATGTATTTCTAATTTTAAAAGGAATAGATATTCATGTTAATAATAAAAATTCAAAATATAAAAAATAACATGGCATAAAAATGTAATTATCTTTCTTTCTCACTAAAGTTCCTTGACCCCTTTCCAAGATGCAATTACTTTTAACACATTTGTGAAGATATCTCTAGAAATTTTATATACAAATCCAAGTTTGTGTATGTATACAAGTATAGATATGAATGAATAGAAATAGCTTTTTACAAGCCTAAATGTCTGTGTTCAACTTTCTTTACCTGGCCTTTTTATTTTATTTTATTGAAAACAAAATAGAGATGGGGTTTCGTTATGTTACCCAGGCTGATCTTGAACCCTTGAGCTCAAGTAATATTACTGCTTTGGCCTCCCAGAGTGCCTGGATTACAAGCATGAACCACCATGCCAGGCCTGCCCTTGCCATTTTCTAATCATACACATTAGAAGTTGTTTTATAACTGATATTTATGGTTAAAATAAAGAGATGTGTAAAATATAATTTCAAATCACACTATTTATTACCATGCAGTTTGTCTTTTCCTTTGGTTCACAATGCTTAAATGGGGAGGATAACGAAAACAAATCTCATGGGGAATATACACTATAGACGAAGTACATCAACTACATAGTGAGTTCTGAAATTATTAAAGTCCAGTTGCTCACTTAGGATGGAAGCAGGCCTCTGTAGAAAGTATAGTCTAATTAAAGTTTGAGTTGTGCCTTATATCAGGGGTTCTCAGGAGAGACCATCTGACCCGACACAGCTGAGGTTCCTAGATGCTAGTGGGTGGTTCTGGTGTTGCTGGGCAAAGCTTTGGGGGTTAGCTCAAAGGCAAATAAGGTATGGCCCTGACAGCATGAGCTCTCCTTAGAGAGGTGACTAACAGTGCAGCCCTTCTAGGGCCAAAGCTCTCAAACTGTCTGTGAAACTTTTAGGATTATATGTGTTTTGGATTCCAGTAGTTGAGGTCAATACTCAGATATGGGGCCTGATAAGTTGTGGCCTAACATTCTTGAGGGGAGAGGGCTTATCACAGCAAAACATGTCACTCATGTAGCAAATCGTGTAAGTGCTTGGAATCATTTTAAAGCTACAAAACAATAACACTACATGAATTTCTCAAAGTGCTGTGGAATATATCATTGTTAGATGCACCAGAATTTGATCATAATTTAAGCTGATCAAATAATGTTTTTTAAATTTAGTTGGCCAAATGAAAGTCATTTAATAAGCATAGCTGGCGAAGTGGAGGTCATATTGGTTAGTTTTAGTAATTTCCTATTACAAAATATATTATCAGTTTAAGATATCAGTTGCTCCAGTAATCCTGAATAATAAACCACCTGAAAACCAAAGGCTTAAAACAATGATCATTTAAAACTGCTCATGAAAATACAGTTTAGGTAGGTCATTATCATGGTCTTGGCTAAACTGATCTGTCTGCCATAAATCGCAAATTGAGGAGACTCCTTTTTTGATCTTGTCTGAGTTCTCTGACATGTTTCTGCGTGTTTGAGGGTTGAATAGATTTTGTCTAACCTAAAATGGCCCTTGACTGAAACAGCTAGGATGACTGAAAATAAGGAAGCCCCAGCTCTCCTCCACATCTCTCACAGCGTTTTATGTATTACTCAGTTTTAATTTAATGAGAGAAATGTCTTGGGAATGTTTCTGAGGATACTAATTATAATTTGTTTTTATGTTTATAGCTATATTATCTTTTCCCCTAGAGTCAGTCTCTTTGGTCATCTTGGGCCTTCTCTTATGTGCTAATGGCTTTTACTCAAGAGAATTGTGTTCCTGCTTGTCCAGTTGTGTTTATGAATGAAAGATTACATTAGAATAGGTTACTGGCAAAAGACATTAGCACAGGTTACAGGAATGCTTTCCAAACAATCTCTCTTTTGAATAAGAGTGTGAACTATCTCTTTATAAATGGAGCTGACATTTCAACAGGTAAAGCTCACTAGAAGAAATCTGGGAAAGAAGCAGGGAGTGTGAGTGTGGACTCCAACTGCCAAATAAATGGGATTTTACTCTGGAAATGTGAAGTAATTTCATTTATTTTACTTATCTGCCTATTTGTCCCTGCCCCTTACTCCACCATCTCACTATATATTTTTTTCTTTTTTTCTGTTTAAGGGATTCAGCTGACACTTCAATCTGTTTGCTACTCTATCAGGATAAACGCCCTATCTAATTTCTTCTGAATTTATATCTATCAATTAATTTAAGCAAAGTTCTCGAGATTTGTGCTGTGGGCAAGAGTTACTGTTCTATTTATAGAGAGTAAAGTGAAAGTGTCCTAACAGTCAAGTTATTTCAATACAGTTTTTAAATAAATTAATCTGATGCTTCCTGTCCCAACCATTCTCCACCCTGCACTGTTGATTCTTGACTTCTTTTGCTGAAGTTTCCTTGAGTAGAGCCTCGCTTAGGTCTAGTGACTTGAGTCATGATATCCTTTGCTCTGATTTCTGCCCCATTCACATTGTATGTTCTATCAGCATTCCTAAAAATACTCAGGACTTGCCAGGGGAACCTCTCACGTATACAAACATTGCTGTTGTTGAAATAATTTTATAATTGTTAAATAACAACATTTATATGTAATTTCTGTAATGTCTTAAATAAAGTTGAAGAGAGATATTCTGGTTTCACCATCAAGAACTAGAAGTATTAATCAAATATGCAATGAAATGATTTTAAAAGAAAGGTTACTATTATAACAAAACTTACTGATTCAATGAAAAGTACCTCAGAATGTGCATTTAGCATATGAAATACTTTGTCCTCAAAACCTATTTAATCAATGATCTGACTCTGAACAATAATTTTGTGTTGGTATATTTTCTGATGGCTAATCTACTTTCTATCCTCCTATTTGTCAACAGCAAATGAGATCTGCTATTGTCTATAATTTTCCATTAGAGAGCAAATAGATTGTAATTCTGCCAAACAACATTTTTAAGTAGAATTAGAAGTGTAAAATCTGATTTTAATTGTTTAAGATTTCTAAACTTGACAAAAATATGGCCTAATTATAGAACTAGATTTGTCAAATCTATAGGATAGAAATATTTTCTTCTATCTTAATGCTTATATGTATAAGATATCCTTATATCTAAAAAATGTAACTTTCTTAAGATGACTGCAAATCTGGAGTCAACTAACTCAGAGAATCAAGCACTTAACTGTTCATCATTCAGAGTCTGACAAAATTAAGTACTGTTACCAGTATCTTTGGAAATGACCATTAAGATATATCATGCCTCTCTCTAATAAACTTGTAACAGATACAAAATTGCTTGTGGGAATTCTTTCCAGAATACCATCTCTAAACTGGACAGCTGGTAAGAAAACTGGTCTATGTCATCTCAGAATAGATCATTTATTTTTTACCCTTCTCAAGAGATTACCCCTTTGGCAACCAAACAGTTATTGCCATCTGCAGCAGGTAAACAACATAAATATCATGTTAATTTCTGATGAATTTCAGTGGTCAAAATAAATATTTGCAGTTTTTTGGTGAAAATTGTACATATCTTTACAAATTGCCCCCCTCCCCATGATCTCTTTCCCCCTCTCTTTTTCAAGTATGTTACCACTTTCCTTCTCAGAGATGTCTAAGTTAGTGTCAGGAATTAGCCATTTAATGTAATCATAAATCATCCCAAGAGATATTAAATAACCATATTTCAAACTGAGATCTGTGGTTTAAGTTTCATTATTATAGTATTCCAATTTAGTCAGCATCCAAAAGATACAATCTTATATCAAATTTCATGAATTTCCCCTCTGTTTTCCTCTTCTCTCCCTTTGCTCAGCAATAAAGCCCATGTAATCATTGTATACTACGCATATGGGTTAGCAATGACTCAAAATTACCATACGTGTTTTAAGTAATAAGACAATTTTGGATTTTCTACTTTCTAAGACCACCTATACTTTAATACTTCATTCAGGGTTTTTCATGACTGTAGTCATGATTAGAAAAATGCCTAGAACCTTGAATAATTGCTTATAGAACAGCCTCTTCCTCATCAATAAAATGTGTGTGGGAGGCTTTACATGAGACAGAAATAAACATATTTTGTTACCTCACTGAGATTTCAGAGTTTATCAGTTGCAAAAACTAGTGTTATTCTCTCTAAAACAGATATAGGTATCGGAAGTGGTAGAAGAAACTTAAAATGTATTTTACTGTTTTCCTAATTAAGAAATGGGTGATGATGAATTTCCTAATAAAGACTAAACAGATGGGCAACTAATATATTTGGAAAAACATTTGGAGATGTATGACCTATGATAATTTGGAAGGTAGACCATATATCTTCTGAGGCTGATACTCAGAACTCCAGCGGTTGGGAAGAGTCAGTATAATGGTATACATTGGCTTCTGATTTTGATGAGTCATTACATGATTGATATGACCTCAAATAAGAATGGTTTTTATTTTGGTGGCCAAAATAAGTGGAAATAGAGTTAAGAAAAATAAAACCTGTAACAGAGAAGAATCAGAAAATCCAATTGGTTGTAGACCTTAAACAGTTAAGATATAAGACTAAGGGAGACCTTAACAGTCAAACCTATGAAGATTCAACTCAGCAATAAAAGTCAGTTTATTCATTATCTGTCACTGCATAACAAATTACTCTATGTAATGGTCTGAATTATTGTCCCCAAAGACATCAGGTCCTAATCTCTAGACTCTCTTAATGTTACCATATACAATAAAGCTTCTCTATATCTGATTAACTTAAGGGTTTTGAAATGAGATTTATCTTGGACTATCCATGCAATCGTTAAATTTCACTACAAATGTCTTTATAAAGAAAGGCAGAAACAAATTAGACACAGGGAAGACAAAGCAAAAATGGAGGCAGCAATTTGAGTAATGAATGCCAGAAGCCACCAGAAGCTAAAGGAAGCAAACAACAGATTCTCTCTAAAGTTTCCAGAGGAAGTGTGGCCCCAATAGTACCTTGACTTTGACCCCCCAGTGAAATTGATTTCAGGTTTCTAGACTCCAAAATAGTGAGATAATAAATTTCTGTTGTTTTAAGCTACCAAGTTGTGGCAATTTGTTATCACAGACATAGGAAACAAATATACCTTAAGATTTGGCAACTAAAAACAGTAAATATCTACTTTCTCACCATTCCTTTGAATCAGGAATTCAACAGTGTCTCAACTATATTCTGGCGAAGGGTCTCTTACAAGTCCATGATCAAGGTGTCTGTGTTAAATTCAAAGTTCAACTGGGGAAGGATCTCTTTCCAGGCTCACTGACGCGGCTATTGGCAGGTCTCAGAAAATCAGCATCTAAGCTCACTCATGCAGTGCTTCATGGCAGCTGTCTTCCTCATAGTGAGCAATCAGAAAGACCACAAGAGATCACTAAGATGGAAGCCACGTTCTTTTTCTAACTACACCTCCAAAGCGAAATCTCTTTATAGATGTATTAGTTAGAAGTGAGTCAACAAGTCCATCTTACATTAAAGGAGACCAGATTGTACAGGGCGTGAATACCGGGAGGTAGGAATCACTGGGGGCCATGTTTCGGGCTGCCTACCACATAAGCATAGGTTTTATGTGAAAATACTTAGAAACACTGAATAAAATGTGTTTCATTTTAGCCCAGGAGTAGGTGGGAATAAGAGGACTGGGTGTTGCTGTGGGCCCAGATAACGGGTTGCATGTTAGAATCCAGGGTACAATTCTGAATATTCAAAAAAGGGTAAAACTATACAAACAAAAACCAGATTATTGCTTGCCAGAGGCTGAGGGTAGGGATAATAGACAACTGACTACAAAGTGGCACTTTTGGGGTAATGAAATATTCTGTATCTTAGTTGTGGTTGTAGTTACCACAACTGTATACATTTATCTAAAGAAATCAAATTATACTCTAAAATGGGTCAATTCAGAGTACATAAATCATAAACAAAAAATACTACCTCAATGCAAACCAGATCAATATTCAAAGTACAAGTAAGTTGATTCATATGCAAAAATTTCTGGTGAAAGAAAGATGAAAATATTCCAAATTATTTTATAATGTTAGAATAATCTGAGCCTCAAAGCCAGAGAAAAAGACTAAACAAAATGATCAGAAAACTAGAGGTATATCTCTTTCATAAACATGGATACATAAACTCTAAACAGAATATTAGCAAGACAAATACTTAAAAATATAAAAAGGGTAAGATACCTCTCAACAAATTAGAAATAGGAAGGAATTTCCTTTCGTTTACTTTAAAAGATTGTAGTTTCTATTGACTACCAGAGAGTGTTTTTGCAAACAGTAACCATGATGGATTTAAAAAGAAAACAAAACAAAACATTTTTTTTCCAAGCTCAGAATAATAGAGTACTACTATGAATGAATTCATTTAATTTGTCAGATCATTTTGGTTGCATATCTGTCATCATTTATTTCTTGTTAATAAAGTCCAGTTTTGTTCAGAGTGGCATTTGTGTCTTTCTACACATCACAAAGCAAAACCAGTTTGAGCTGTCAATACAATCCTGTATTCCTTTGCGAGATGTAGGACTTACCAGCTTCCCACTGCTACCAGTTATGGCCATATGTTCCTATTGTGTCAAATGGAACATAGGGCATGGACACTATTTGATTGAAGTTGCTTCCAGGAAAACTTACTAACAAAAAGAAGCATACCGTTTTCTTCTTGGCAAAAAGAAGGTAGCACCTTTCCTAGCTTGAATGTGAATGTAATGTCCAAAAGTGAAGCAGTCATCCTGCACTCATGATACAGAGAGTAACTGGCTGAGGGTGATATACAGAATAATGACAATAGCCTAGTTACTTGAAGGCATTGTTAAGCTATCATACAGTACTCAGCTATCTGTCTCTAGACTTCTTATCATGAGGCATTAGTAACGCCTTTATTGCTTTAAGCATGTTTAAGTAGAAAATTTTGCATTGCAAGCTGAAAGTGCTCTGATAGAACTACTAATCATACCAAGTTATCTTCTAATTAAATTATCCTATTTCCAACTAATGAGAAAGGAGACAGTGGTGGCTTGGTCCTTTTTCCTTGCAGTAGAAATTATTCAATTCAAAAATCTTATACTTGAAAATAATCTATTTTCTCAAAGAATATATGTTTTAGTCATGGATTCCCATGTAACACACTAATACTAAATTAAGTGGCTTAAAACAATGATTTATTATTTATCAATATGTCTTATTTTGTGAGTTAGCAGACTTATCTAGATATTATTTCTGTGGCACAGGGAGTTGGCTTAGGATATAAGCATGTATTTATTTAGCTGCTTTTTGCGGGGTGGGTGACTGGTACAGTACATTCAAGGTGTCTTCATTCACACTCATGGCACCTCTGCTGTGGTGTCTAAATGCCTGTGGGCTGGCTGGATTTTCTCCTATCTCATCACTCATTTATTTTGCCAGAGCTTCTTTACTTTGTGACTGGTTTTCAAAAGAATGAAAATGGAAGCTGCCAAGTTTTCTTAAGGGGTAAACCCCAGGACTCACACATCATCACTTCTGCCCCATTCTCTTCGTCAAAATAAGTCATAAGGCCAGCAGCAATTCAAGAAAGAGGAAATAATTTCCATATCTTGGGAGTGATGATGGAATTTTTGGTGGCCAACTTGTAACTGGATAACCCACAAAAAATGAATGCCATTAAGTCACTTGTAATAATAATTCTTCCTACCTTCATAATACTTTCTTTCATAACAATATATGTAATCTTACTGTAGTGTTTAAAGTAAAATTATTTTCCATTAAATGAAGAATTGCTAAAAACAAAGGGGGAAGATATGATATAGATTCAAATATATATTACTTATTCTTTACAAATTCAAGATACATTTGACTTTATTTCATAATGGAGATACAATATAAATTTTTTACATTGCTATTTTACAATGAAAATTTTTCTTTATTCAAATAGAAAACTTGTTTCTGAATTATTCAGAATATGAAGGTAATTGAAGAAAATTTCTCTATTACCCAAAAGAGTACTTGAAGAAGTACTACAAGTAACAAGAGAGAGTCCAATAATGTCAAGTATGCTTATATATGCATGATTGCATTATTAAATTACAATACATGTCTTTTACTTTGTCTTAAAGAACTATTTGTATTCTAGGGTTTGTAAAGGACATTTTGGGGTAACTTACTATTTTCTTTTTTAAAGGAAGTTCCTGGAAGTTCAACATGAGAGAATTATCTAAAGTACCATGACCTATCAATTCAAATATCTTTTTAAGGGCATAACAAGTAGCTTTTATATTCTATAAAATTCATTTTATCCAGTCCAGGAAATCTTTATCATTCATTGTGTCAACTTGGTTAAAAGATGAATACTTTAAAAATCCAAATTGCTGAAAATTAATAACACTTAGATAATATTGTATTACATTTTATTTTTTGGCACTACATTCTACAAACCCCAAGTCTCTTCTACACTCAGGCATGTGCTAATATACATATATGCCATAAATACATGTGTGTATGTATACACCTGCACATGCACACACATATGATCCATACAAAGAAAATTTAAAAATAGACCAGACTTAGAGAATCACTGTCACTACATCCATCAGAGTACAGCTGAGCTGGTAATTAAACCGCCACACTCCCACAGACAGGCCTGCAGCTATGTAGCACACATCCCAAGAATATGACTGGATCTGGATCTAGATTCATATTAAAAAACACAATTAAATAGGCTTACTTCAGACAGATTCAATCTCTCCACTCATAGAGTGCAAATTATGAAATTTTGGCCAAGAGGAGTAGCGAAATACCCAATCACTATCAAACAGTATGTACAAGGATAGAAGCTAAAAATAATATTGTGTATTTTAAAGCATTCATCCTTCAGATTACGAGTTAAAACTTTACAAAAATTGACTTATAGCATTGGAGTGTATAGCAGTAAACTATAATAAGATGTATAGTCTCATAATAGTAATGTCTAGTCTCATAATAATAATGTCTACTGGTGCCTATTAATAATATTCTGGCTTTATTTTTGACCCAAGAAAAGTTAAGTCAGAATCAATCTCCTTGGCCATTCCTAGAAAAAGTTAAACTAAAATTCAAAATGACCGACAATATTACATAGCATATAGGCTGCTACTACGGATAAAAACTTCAATCCTTATAATCTCATTGAAGTCTATATAGTTCCCCAAAATAGCAGTTCCATCAGAGCTATTAAAAGGTAGATTTGCATAGTTAATTATATGTACGTAGAGCTTATTTACTTTTACAGATGTTGTTCTACCCTACATCATTCTTTTTTGTCAATAGGAAAAAGTACCATTCACACTTTGGATGGAAACTTATGCAAGAGAATAGCATTTTCCACATTGCCTAAAATAAAAGAAATTATAGCCGTAAAACATATGTCTCTTAAACTCCCTGGCCAATGCCTTCCACCTCAAGTACATCATCACCAACTCCCTTTTGATGGAATATTCCAAAAAGTTTCCTGTATGGTTTGCTGCCACTCTTTGTTTCGCAATAAAATAGGTAGCTCTAAGCCCATAATCCCAGTGGAAACTTAGTATAGCGAAATAAGATACCAGAAGATGCATTACTAGCACATCTCTGCTTTCAGCTAGTTGATTGCTGGCATGGTCTCCAAGTAAGAATTTTGTTCCATTGACTTTGAAATTCTATAGAGAGTTCTTCTTGGGTGTCTGACCTAAGATAATAAATAAGAACCACAGCAGACAAATTGGAGCTATAATTGTTCTATAACTTATTCTTCCCTATTGACCTCACTGTTGTGCATTGTAAGTTAGGTACTTGAGGATTTTTTGCCTATATAATCTTTGATGGAATAATAAATGTATTCTCTTTTTTTAAATCATTATCTTGATTTTGGTTCACAGCCTTCCTCTGACTTATGATGCTATAAATCAGGATTCATAGCCTATGTCTAGATCCCAGCAACTTTTGACAACAAGCTGTTGGAAACTCCTCAGGTTTGACCACTCTTTCTGCATTTTCTGTCTGACTTTTCATTGACCCTTTTGTTTTTAGCCTTCAGCAATCTATATTTTACCAGTGATCCTTTGACACTACCAAGAACAGTCAGCACCTTGACCCTTTCCTTTTCATCTCCATCATTTGCATAACATGTTTACCATAATCTTCCTTATAGTGTAAGTCAAGTCAGTTCAAGTCTTCCAATAGCCACCTTCTTCAAATCATGTTCCTGTCCATTGACTAATAAAGGCAAAATTCTCCATAGGGTGTATTTTCTACAAAGGGGACTCAAAGCTATATTTAATACTCAGATATATTTTGTTTAGTTAGCACATTGACATTGACAGAAAAATACAATTCGAATGCCCTTTGCCACTACCACTCACTACTGCCTTTTGCTTGCCCATTCACAAAAGTGCATTATTCTTTGAGTTTGCAATCTCTACATTAATGCTGAAGATAAGAAAGAATACCATACTTTACTTAACCTTCCCCACCTTCTTAAATGCAAACATATGTCAACTGTGTCTTAGGAATCCAGACCTGGATTGTCTCCCACAGAATGATAATGTTTAATTTTCTCCCAGTGGGTTAGGGGCAAATGATATACAGCTCATGCATGGGGATTCATCTCACTGCCAAGGAGGCCTTAACTAAATGCTCCCTTTTTACGGACATAGGGAGATTAAGAAAGGGATACAGGGAAGGTCTAGGAGAACTGATTCCAAGTGGAAAATGTGCCTCGGCCAAGGTCTCCCAAATAAAAGGAGGCCTCCAAATGAAAGTGCCTGGAGTAGGAGTGGAGATAGGCATATGAGTATGGCTGACCCAGGGGAACGGGTGTTGAATTCCTGACTGCAACTCTCTCAGATGCCTGCAATTCACTGGATGTGTACCACGTCTGGTGTGAGGAGGGCAGTCCCTGCCTTTCCACACCATCCACAGGCCTGCCAGGCAAAGCCTTACAATTTTCTGCGGCTAGGCCTACAAGATTACACTTACGGTTTTGGCCTGGAGCTGCACTTCTCAACAACTTGTAATTTTTTTGTTGAAAGCCAGACCTGTCGTTTTCAGTAACAGAAACTGAGCTAAATAGGCCTTCATTCAGTGTGAGATTTTATGTGAATCTGACTAACAGGCTGTGTTTAATGGTTTTTCTACCTGTGGGTACCAAGGTATTCAAATTCCTCTAGGGTCCTAGGTTTTTCTCTCCTTTTGACTTTGGGTTTCCCTAAGTATGACACAGGAGGGTTGTCTGTGATATAGTTTGAATATTTCTCCCCACCGAATCTCATGTTGAAATTTGATCCCCAGTGTTGGAAATGGGGCCTGATAGGAGGTGTTTGGGTCATGGGGGTGGATCTCTCATGAATGGCTTGGTGCTTTCCTTGGGGCAATGAGTGAGTTTTGCTCCATTAGTTTTTTAAAAAACTGATTGCTAAAGAAAGCCTGGAATCTCTTCAACTCTCTCTTGTTCCCTTGCTTCCTCTCTCACCACGTGCTTCCCCTCCAATTTCCATCAGGAGTGGAAGCAGCCTGAGTTTCCCACCAGAAACAGATGCTGGCGCTATGCTTCTTGTACAGTCTACAAAACTGTGAGCCAAATAAACCTCTTTTCTTTATACATTATCCAGCCTCAGATATTCCTTTATAGCAATGCAAAATAGACTAATACACTCTGTCTTGCAACTCTTTCAACTGTAATCCACTGTTATTATGCTGGAGCTCTCTTGGTCTTTTATTGGGCCTGTGAATATCTCATGTATTTTGGAAATCAACCTGATTTATCAAGTTGAGAAATCAACTTTTTTGATTTCTCCCTTAGATGAGACAGAAAGGTTAGAGGACACAAGATTGGGAGTAGTGTCCTTCCGCAGCTGGAATAGGGTATAGTAAATTCTTTTGCCATGGAGGACAGGCTCTTGTTATTGGGAATACCTGGCATATTTCACAGTGATTACTCTTCCCTTTCTCCTGTCAAAGACACAAAGCAATCTTTCTTTGTGATATTTGCTGTGTGAACCTGGCTGGTTTCCTGGATGTAAAGCCCTTGAAAGTATAGAAGTTTCCCCCAAACTGTGGCTTTTAGAAGTTCCTCACTCTCATGCTAATCCACAGCCTCTAGCAATTCATCAAAATTACCATTTATGTACGTGTTATGGCTTTTATACCTTGAAATATAATATACACATACCATTTATGTGTCAGGTTATGGCTTCAGCGTCTTTTGCTCCAGGAAAAAAAAAAAAATCTGAGCTGTGGATCTTTTCACTTGCCTCTCCAGATACCAGAATGACAATTTGCCTTGCAACGTTTGTTCTATGATGTGTCCAAGAAAAGTCACTGATTTTAAGTGTGTTAAGCTTTTTCTTGTTGTATTATCATGGCTAAAACTGGAAGCCTTCAGCATCTTTTTTTCTTCCCTTTCCAATAGCTTAAAATGTGAACATGATGCAATGTAGATAAGGAAATGGAAGTTACATTTTGAAGTTGGCAGCACACTGAAAGAGAAGGAGACTGGGTCTCTGATGACATACATCATGGAGCAACCACTCAACCAGCTCTGGACTCCTGATGATTCAAAATATTCACACTAAAGAGAAGTTGAATTCTATCTTGTTTAGGTCATGGCACTTGAGGATTCCTTTTTATTTTTAAAAAAGAAGCCTAAACAAACCCTGACTAATAAAGTGGTATTTACATTATTACTTTGGATCTACCATTACTGATCTGGTTTTCTTTTCCTTTTTCCTGAATACTATTTTTACAAACAAACAACATTTATTTTTTCACAAATCTATAGCTTATGAAACATCCACTTTAGTTTTATTGAGAATCCTTAATGAATCTCCTTCAAATATTTCTACTCCGGAATTTTGTTCACTAAATATATTAAATTCTTAAGATTCTGTAATTATGTCATAGCAAAGCAAGTACACCCTCTGCAGTCTGAAATAAGCACTCTAATTTATAGTCATGCTTTAAAATTTCCTTCCAACAAATATGAGACAAACAAAAAGTTCTGGTGTGCAGAAATGTTAAGAAGTGCTCGGCCAGGAGCGGTGGCTCACGCCTGTAATACCAGCACTTTGGGAGGCCGAGGCGGGTGGATCACGAGGTCAGGAGACGGAGACCATCCTGGCTAACACGGTGAAACCCCATCTGTACTAAAAATAGAAAAAATTAGCCAGGCGTGGTGGCGGGCGCTTGTAGTTCCAGCTACTCAGGAGGCTGAGGCAGGAGAATGGTGTGAATCTGGGAGGTGGAGCTTGCAGTGAGCTGAGATTGTGCCACTGCACTCCAGCCTGGGCAACAGCGAGACTCTGTTTCAAAAAAAAAAAAAAAGTGCTCCCCCGAAAAGAAAAACACACACAAAAAAAACCCAGATATGTTCATGCAATAAAATACATTTAGGCAGTACTGCAAACTAAATTCTCTTTCTAAGATTTACTCTGCTCTTTTGTATATGCTTTAAAATTTGAGTTAGTTTATCCTATTTATTGGGGACTTTCTATTTATTGGATTATAGCCAAGAATTATTCCCATGTTTTTTTTTTCCAATAAGTATCCCCCAATACCCTGTGCCAATTCCCTTTGTTTAAATGGGTACATATTACATTTTAAAAAGTATGACTCAATACTCTATACTCAGTTTACATAATAAAGAATAATCTTAGTCTAAATAGTCCTGTCCATTGCAAAATTTCAATTTCAAACTCAATTGAAACTTTCCTCTTTCCCTTCCGCAAGCTTAGGCTGAAGTGTGGTTCTAGCACTTTGTTTAGAGGAGGGAAGCACTTAGTGTAGCCCTTCAATGTCTCTTACTTTTCCTCTTTCAACTGTGTCAAGCTTCTTCAGTATTGAAATGAAAAGGAGAGAAATGCAATATTGCAAAAAAAATATTTCTTGATTGAGTGAGCTAGCAAACATCTCTCTGTTGATACTTCTACTTCTCTGACTAATACTGACATAGTGCTATTTAGGCCACAAAATGAATGTCAGTTTTTGGAAATGACAGGAAACTTCAGGACATTCACACAAAAGAAAAATGGCGATTTGTGGCAGCCACCCAAGTTCTAGCTCCGCGCTTGAACACATGTGGATTCTTTACAGGGCATGAAAAGAAGCCTTCCTACTGCACTTTCCTGATAGGGAAAAATTCCACTCCACTCACTTCTTTTTACTGAGGTCCCTTTAGTCAGGGAATATCCTACTTGGGTGGAAAATTAAGACTACAAGACCTGGCTATCTTCCATGCAGTTTGCGTGATTCAGGAAAACTCACTATCTATCCGGTTTTTAATGGTGAGCATGAGACATACAAGCTCCTTTGCTCCTGACTCCACCATCTTTTTGCTAGTTATTTTCTTCTGAGTAAGTAAGTAACACAGCAGTAGGTCAGCAAGTTGGCTGCTTGCATGAAGATATCTCTTGAGCTCTTCTTTGCTCTATCACCCTGAATTTTGCATTCTTCTTCTCCCCAGTTTGACTTTCATATTGATGTGGGTTTGGGGGTATGTTGAAGGTGGTAAGGCCATTTCTAGTATCTCTAAAGGCCCAAAGAAGATGGATAAGTGTTTGGCTCAAATTGCTAAAGAGTGTCTAAACTTAGAATATTGGAATATTTGGTGCTCAGTGTCTTTGGTGTTCAACTTTGGTCCTTATTTTTAATACAGAAAGAAACAAAAATATAATAGCCTTGTTATAATTTTAAAAGAAAAAAATCACTGGTAGTTGTTATTTTCCTTTTTAAAAGAATTACAATTCTTTAGAAATATATAATAAAGGGTTCTCTTTAAAACAAATTCCTGAGAAATAGGATTCCTCTCTGAAAGTCAGAGAATCTATAATTTAATCTGCCCTTTTTCATATATAGCATTTAACTTTATCTTACTAATATTCAAGAATCGAGCATCCATATATTTTTAAGGATCTGAAAACATTCAGCCTAATTTTAAAGATACATTTTCAAGATTCTGTGAAGTCTCAAAGGCCTTTCAGCAGTAATTATTCACTGGCAGAACAACATTCTGTAATCATCTTATTCAGAGCATGGGATGCAAATCTTGACTGGAGTGGATGAAAAAATACTTGGTAATTTATGAACTGTGAAGAAAATAAACCATAGACATTCAGTCCATCAGTGGTCTCGTTAAGAGAGTGGCCTAATGAGCCACACACAAGACCCAGAGTTTCACCTTCTTTCATCAGTAAAATTAACTTGTAGATATAATCTTTATGTCTATTTTCTTTATATCTATTATATCAAATAGCCAAATTTTACCATATTAAGAGAAAACTATCCAGATGACAATAAAAATCATTTTAGCTAAACAAAATATTTAGACTGTTAAAATTACAACTGAAAAGCAGGGTAAAACACATATATATTTTTAAAAACTGTGGAAAGGTCTATAAATCTTACCCTTAAACATTTTGTGTATTTATTAAAAGCATAATACCATTATTTAAATATTAATCTTTCGATTATATTTAAAATGACTGTATTTTTCAACAGTGCTTTGTATATAAAGAAGGTTCATTTATATATAATGTCTAAATCATAGAGAAAATTCGATACTTTCAGGATCACTTTACAGGATCTTGGCTCTTTCTTACAGTAAATGAAGTTCCATTTGTCCATTTAAAATGCTGAATTTTTAATATGTCCCTCTGCTCTTTCTCTGTCTCCTCTTCTCTTCAGCTTGGAGAGTCCAGTTCTCACATCTAAAAATCCATTAGCTTCCACAACATGTCACAGAATAGGAGTGGTGTAGGGAAGAAAAAAAAGAAAAAAAAAGAAAAAAAAAAAGCTGCTTGCCTTACTATTGACCTTTGTGTTGAATGCAAGGATAATCTAATTTTATCTTTTCTCATCATGTACATTTTACATGACAGAAGTTCACTAGTATGTTACTTTTACATTTTCAAAATAAAGATTTTGAATTTGACCTGTATTTTCTGCCATAGAGACAACCTTTCTTACAACAACAATTTAGGGCAATTTAGGACACGTCTCCACCAAGTAAAAGCTGGTGGGACATTTAATTCCAACATAATAGTGTTTTTAAAAAGAAATGTGAAGCAATTTCTTTACAGATTTTTAAAGTTAGTTATATAAAACTACTCAGTTTGTAATGTGTACTTTGAAGCCCACATTCTTTCACATATTAAATCCTGCGAACATTTCTCCAAACATGAATATAAACTTTTCTTTAAAAAGTAATTTCAAAGAGAGTAATAAAGTAAGAGTAATAATAGCTATTATGTAATTAGTGCTTACTACATGAGAGCTACTTCTAACACTTTACGTCATGTAAGCCTGACAATAACAGAATGTGGTAGTTACCATTGTCCCCATTTCCAGATGTTAAAACAAAAACTTGAAGAACCTCAGTGACTTGGTAAAAAATAGCTAAGTCAAGAATCCAACCTAGTTATGCTTACCTCCAAAGCCTGACCTCCTTACCACTCCCCTAATATGCTTGTGAATAAATGTAATTTGCAAGCAAATTTCAGGAGCACAAATATTTCATAAAAAGAGTTTTTGTTAAAATGCTTCTCTTATAGATCTAACATTTAAATTAGGCAATGTAAAAATAAAATCATTTTTCTAACAAAATTTAGATTATATACTGTATCATTATTGCAAAACGCATTACGTTCTCTGCAAAAGGCAGTCTATAGTATCACTGATAATAGTAAGATGAGCAAATCTGAAAAAAAAAAAAAACTTGAAATCTTTCAATGCCTTGGTCTTTTTTTTTTTTTTCATTTCGACCACATTAATGAGCATACTTTGTAGGCCTATACAGTCAAAATAGGGCATAGTGTAGGTATGTATTAGTGAAGACCTCAAAAATACTCTGTGGTCTAATTTTTACTTCGTTGCAGAATTCTGCACCCAGTCGTCAACCTCTCTTCATCACTATGTAAAACAACTTAATATTAAGTATGTTTTCTCTTCCCCAATCTCTATAGCAAAAAATAAATATTTGAAAAGACGAACTTTTTCAGATGGTATTATAAAGTTTACAATTGCATGCCGTCTCTCCAATAGATGGGAAACCACTTTTGTTTTTCTGAATTATTATTTCACAAGAAATGAATTTTTGTTTGAGTGATGAGACAATCATGACTGAAATTACTTGGTGATCATCTTAATCTGCCCAAGTATAAGAAATAAATGACTTAGAAGAAAAGAAGTCACCTGCGAGATTCCAAGAAGAGTCTAGATTTTGTACTAAATGACACATTTATCTGTTTGCATATTCCAAAATTGATTAAAACATATAGAATATGTCTGGAAAGGAGAACGGAGAGAATTCCATTTGGGCACTTTCAGTAGGGGCTAGATATATTTTTCCATGGATTTAATTGAAAAAGAAGCTGCAATTCTACCCCGAGCAGAACCTCATAACATTAGGGCTAAGCAACCAGATTAAAATCCTTCATCAGAAGAAGCTCAGAAAGAAGTAGCACCAAAGGGTGAATAACAGTGTATTGAACATGTTTGATTTGTGATATAATAAAACCAAATTACTTTTTTCATTCTTCCTTTAAAATGTATTAGTAGAGGTAACCATCCGTTGCTTCTGCATTAAACATAGAAAGTCCCATGATTTTTCTTTATTCTCTTAGAAAATGAAATACACTCAGCTTATACAGTTTGGAGTGTCACCACCTTTTTTTCTTTTTTAGTACTTATATTACCTCGTTATCTTATATATTTAGTGCACAGTGTGATATTTTGATATATGTGTCCATTGTGAAATCATGAAATCAACCTAGTTAATATATTGATCACCTCACATACTTAGCATTTTGTTGCAGTGAGAACATTTAAGATCTAATCTCTTAGCAATTTTTAAGTATAAAATACTTTGTTAACTATAGTCACCATGCTATGCAATAGATCTCCAGATCCTATTCATCCTGTCTAACCGAATGTTTTTACCCTTCATCTCAACATGTATCTTCCACCAGCACTGCCACAAGCTCCATTCCTGGCAACCACCATTCTACTCTCTATTTCTACAAGTCCAACTTTCTAAGATTCCACATAGAAGTGAGATCATGCAGTATTTGTCTTTCTGTACCTGGCTTATTTCACTTAGTAATAATGTCTCAAAGTTCATCCACGTTGTTGCAAATGACAAGAGTTCCTTCTTTTTTTAAGGTTGACTAGTATTTCATTGTGTGTGTGTGTGTTTGTGTGTGTGTACCTATCCACATATACCTATTTACATACATACCTATCCATAAATATCTATTTTATACATATACATATATATGTGTGTGTATATATATGTATATATTCATCCTTGATTGACACTTAGATTGAATCCATATCTTAGCTATCATGAATAGTACTGCAATAAACATGGGAATAAACATCTCTTTAACATATTAATTTCATTTTTTTGGATATATACCCAGAGGTGGGATTGTTGGATCGTATGAGAGGGACTTTCTTTACTTCTTTAAGGAAATGATCACAGAAATACAAATTACATTCAAAATAAATAATTACTTAGAAAAAAAGAAATAACAAAATGCAATTTTTAAAAAACTTTCAAATATCACAAACATCACACAAAAAAAATCCCACCATATTTGTTTCAATTAGCTGCCTGTAACACTTATGTGATATCTTTTTACTTACATTTTTTGATAATATGCTTTTTATTACTTGTATATGCCAATAACTTCGTGATGTCTTTTTTCATAGACATATAGATAGTTTTGATCATGATTTAGCAAAACAATTATTTTAGAATGTTTATTGAGTTTCACATCTTGTTTTTAATTTTTAAGATCATTTCAAATTTAGGGAAAATTCTGCCAAGATTTTTTTATGTATAAACCATCAGATGTGGAAGAATTTTCCACGGAGAACCTTTCGAGTCTTCATATTACAAATGTTGCTGCTTCTTTCACTATCCATATACTTCTATGCCAAGCACATCGCAAAAACACTCAAATTACAATACGACATGTGACTTTGCACCTTCCTATGATGGTGCCAGATGAGTCTATGCACTGGATGGCAGGACTATTGTAAGGAGCCATTTTATACCATTGGATAGATGGCAATAGGTTCATCATGCATAGAAGCAAGTGAAAACAGAAATATATTTCACAGAAGCTAAATGAAAGCTTCCCCGCCTCAACTTCTTATCTGAGTCCTAAAGCCACTTCCAAGGCACCTGACCAGAATGCAAATGTGGTGGTGGGAGGTCAGAGTGGAAAGAAACAGCAGCGCTAACTGACTGTGATTTAAATATCATTTATGAAATGTATGCAAATCAGTGACCATGTGACCACATTGCTAAAGCCAATTTGAGGTTTGTGGCATTGAGAGGCCCTGAAGCTTGCCTTCACGTCTCAGTAAATCTGCCTCTGTTCTTGGTTTTAACAGCCTATGGCATTAAAACTCATAGGGATCAGCTCATAGACTGGAGAGACTGGATTGTGCTGATCTTTTCCCAGCTCTGTGTTGAATGACTTGATGTTGGTATTTAGAAACTGGTCATGCTGGAAGAATTTACACCACAGAAAAGAGTAAATGCAACAAATCAAAGCTGTTCTTTGGAGGAGCAGCCAGTCGGTATTTACCAGAACAGCACTTGTCATATTGTCACTTCAACCAGTAAACTTAAAAAGTAGAATGACCTGTTCAAGACAATAGTCAATATTCAAAACTGGAATTAACATTAAATATCCCAGTCTCCCTAAATTCCAGCCCTTTTTAAGACATGGGAATGGGGTTAGTGCCTAGGTGCTTTCTCTTGTTCCCAGTTCTCCTTTTCCAGTTACCAACAGCTTCAGACTCTGGGAATAAGGATGAGAAAGATAGCAAAAAAAGTTTCCTATATTCTGGTAGTTTTCCACCATTTAAGCTTAGAGTTTAAACTGTCTCTTTTTCTTATGGGCATTTTTTGTTTTGTTTGTTTGCTTATTTTTATTGCTGATGACTTATGTCCTACAGTTCCATTGAGGTGGGCTGATAAATGTAGTGCTTATTTCTGGAGGGCATTTTCAACTTTTTCCACAGCCCCTAGAAATCTCAGATTTCACCTCCAGCTTTCTGCTACCAGGGTCCTTCTACCCTACAGGTGATCTCTTGAACAGGGCCCCAGATAACCTCTGCTCTTTAGCCCATGTCTAGCCAATCTCTCCTTTTTAGCCTATGTCTAACCAACAGGAAACACGCATACCTCTCTTACCAATATAAATTTTGAAAATTCAGATTGACCTTCATGTAGCCACTTCTGTCTTACTTGCACATATTACACAGTTTTCAGTTTCATGAGTCAGCTATGAGCCTTGTGTTAGTCTTCCAACTTTAGAGAACACATTTCAAACACTTCAAGCAGCTTTCTGGAACTCTCTCTCTCTCACTTTTCTAGAGGGGAAGAAGGTTACATTCTTTGTCTCAATTCTCCTTGACTGGGGACATGTTATGGACTGAATTGTGCCACTCCAAAATTCATATGTTGAAACCCTAACCTCCACTACCTCTGAATGTGACCTGTCACCTCTTTTTCACCCCTTTAAAATGTACTTGAAGATAGGTCTTTGAAAGAGGTGGTTAAGTTAAAATAAGACCATTAGAGTGGGTCTTAATTTAATATGACTGGTGATCTCATAAGAAGAGGAAATTTCGACACACAGAGGTACCATAGTTCCTCTTGTGGGTTCACCATAGGAAACACCATGTGAGAACACAGCAAGAAGGCAACCATCTGCAAGCCAAGGAGAAAGGCCTCAGGAGGAACCAAACCTGCTGACACCTTAGTCTTGGACTTCTAGCCTCCAGAGCTGTAAGAAAATGAATTTCTGTTGTTTAAGCCACCCAGAATGTATATTTCTTTATGACAGCCCTAGCAAACTAGTATAGGGTGAAAGTGGGAGATCTTAAGTCCCTTTTTTCTCTGATATCTTTTTCATATCTATAGAGTATGACAGTTTTAGAATTGGTCTTCAAACACTTCCCTAACAATTCAGGGATCTGGCTTTGGAATGCCGAGGTTCTGTCATCTTGTCACACATGTACCATGAGTTCAGAGCCCATAGCAGGAGGAGGGTGGATGGACACTTGGGAGGTAACAAGACCAGTTTTTCCCAGGAGGATGTAGCATTATGGTTACCCACTTCCTCATTCGTAATTCTTGTGCTAAAGGCAACCACTATGGTTTTGAGAAATCAAGCTTTCATATTTCTTCATTTACTCACCCATCAAATCCAGAGTACTTTGAGTGTTAAGTAGTAAAAGAATGAATTAGTGTTAACTTGCTAACATGATACATCACCTTTTAAAGAATCTGAAACAATGTAATTTCTCATATAATTTCTTTCTACTCACACTGGGAAAGATATATTACATTTTTAGAAAATCCATTTCCCATTGATTATTAGTTTGATAAAAATATGAGTAATACAAGTTTACAAAGTAGAAATTTTATTCAGCTTGCAAAATTCTAAGAAATCTATACTTTCAGTTCAGTTTTACTTTTCTCTCTGTTCCTTTTTTAATTTTTTGAAAAAGTTTTGAGGCACAATCTGCAAACTCAAGCATATAATAAAAAGAGCCTCCTTTATTTTCTTAAACTCAGTTTCTGCTGATTGGCAGAGACTTACATATTGTCAATTTGAGGCTACCCTCCTGTAACCAAGAAGTTTGACTCTGCCTCAGAGCATGACCCCTATCTCTATTCTTGGATTCCCCTAACCCGTGGTATTTTGCCATTTCTCTTCTTCATGTCAGCTAGGAGGTAGGGGCAGAAATCCCCCAGGGTTTGGGGACCTTTGATTACTCCTCTATCCTCTATCCTTTACATTTGAATATTGTTACCTTTCCATCTCTTTGCCCCTTTGTTCTTATGTCACATCTACCTGTAAGCACCTAACCTAAAAATAATGCAAAAAAAAAAATGTCATTTTCTACAGCAGTGCCTTGAGTAGAAACTCAATCAATGGATTGCTGGAGAAAAAATACTTTCATCTAAGTCTGAGAGTAAAATAAAGGATTTCTATATTTAACTACCCTCTGTGGTTATTGACAAACGTTTTCTTTGCCCGTATCAAGTCGTCTGTCACTCACCACAGCCTCTGACATAAATTTTCCCAGTGCTTCTAAATCTACATTTTCCTACTCTAGCTTTTATTAAATAGTCTTATGCCTTACTTTGTGGAGAAAATTAATGTCTCTCATTCGTGATCTTCTTTAATCTCTCATTCCTGTATCTTCAGGTCCAACTGTATCTATATCTATCTGGCATACTTTTCCGTACTTTTCAAAGGAAAAAATTCCGCAAGCTCCTGTTCAGGGTTAACTTTGGCTCAGGACCTAGCTCCACAACATTCCCTTCACTTCTCCAACACAGTATTCCCTCACTAAGCTTTGTGTTCATCCTTTCCCTCTCAACTAGACAATTATTATTGTATATTATATACAGGTTATATTAGTTTCTAATGACATACCAAATTACCACAAACTTAGTGGTTTAAAACAACATACATTTATTATTTTACAATTTTGGAGGTGAAAAGTCCAAAATGGTCTTATTGTGCTAAAATTCAGGGCTGTATTTCTTCTGGAGATTCTAGCTGACAATGTATTTTCTTGCCGTCTCCAACTTCCAGAAGCCACCTGTATTCCTCAGCTCATGGCCCCCTTCCTCCATCTTCAAAGCCAGCAGCATTGCATCTTTGAATCTCTCTCACTCTGATCCTAACCCTCTGGTTTCCTTCTTATAAGGACATTTGCGGCCACATTGGGTTCACCAAGTAATAATATAGGATGATAGTCACATCCCCAAATTCTTAATGTAATTATATTTACAAAATCCCTTTTGGTTAACATATTCAGATTCTGGAGATTAGAGCATGGAAATCTCTAGCAGGGAAGAGGTGTTATTCTACCTACCACACAGTCAATCAACATGCTCAATAGCTTTATAGTTAAGAGCTTTGATTTTATATTTATACTGACCTTTGTTTAATTCCAGTCCTGTAAAAAATAAAAAATATAAAAACCTCTGTCACTTGGGTAGAATACTTAATCTTTCTAAGTCCCAGTTTCCTCTGAATAAAAAAAAATAGTGCCTACCTGGTAGGTTGATTGTTAGAATTCGGTAAGAAAATGTCTATAATATTATTTGCATAGTGTCTGGCACATAATAAATACTCAAAAATTTTTAGGTATTATAATATTTGTTACCAATAACTGAAAAAAAATAGTTATACCTCATACCTTCAACTATTTTACAATCTGAGCTTATATGGCCTTTGATCATCTTCTTTCCTGAGCACTAGCATGTTATACTTCATTGTTTCCTTAAAGCAGTAACATGAGTTTCCAACAGCCTTGGAATTTCTGATTAGCCATCTCTAACATGCTGTACAGTACTTCATGTTCTAATTTATTTGGATTATAAATATTCCCTCAGAATTCATAAACATTATAAAATGTCAAACATGATAGACAATAATATAAATTTCCCATGCATTTCTTATCTTCTCAGCTAGATAGCCCTTCTAAGCAAATATTTTCAAAGGCAATTCTGGTTAGGCATTATTTTAACCTTCTTTAAGATTAAGTCAACTTAATTGTCTTTAGTCCATCTAATTTCTGACAGCATCTCATTTATAACCTTTTTCACATTTTCTTATCTCTCATTAATGAACTCATTTAAATGCTGCTCTCCCTCAAATACACATGCCCACTGCAGTGGTGCCCCTTAACCACTCCAGTAAAAGGGTAACACCTATGCTACCCAGGAATAGAATGTTGGGAAATAAAATAAAATAATGAATGTAATGGTGCTTTGAAACCCATTGAGAGTTCTACAAATGTAGGACATAATACTGTTTATGACTTATAATTGTTATTAATAGAGGTTCAATATGTTGAAGTGGCTAAGTATTACTATATCTCACCACATGCATACACCCGTATCCTAAAACTTTGCTAGCTATACATATTAATAATTTTATAACAAAAAGGGGTTCCCTTATATTACCATTTATTTTTTCTTAGACGAACATTATCTTAAGCCCTGTCAGAATACAAAACAGCTAATATCCATGTTCACATAAAACATTCATGTTGGTTTAAAGGTAGTACTTTAAGAAAAGTGCATGTATGAGTATTATATATACATGTATATGTATATTCATACATATATAGTGATAAATATTGTAAAGAAAAATGAGTAGAATAGGAAGCTATAGACCCCAGAGTATATTACAGAAGCCTTCTAATTCATTATGGTATTTGAGGATGGACTTGAGGGAGGATTTGAAGGAGCCAGGTAATTAACTGGGGAAGAATATGCTAAAGATAATGCAAGAGGTAAATACCCTCAAGTGGGCAGGTATCCTTGGTTTGTATGAGGGATAGCAAAGAGGCAAGTATAAGTAAATAAGGGAAAGAATAGTTGAAGATAAAGAGGTAGTCAAGATTCAAATTATTTGCAGTCTCGAAGGCTATGATAAGAACTTGGGGTTTTATTATGAATGCAATTAAATTCTGATTGCAGCAGAATGACATAATCATACCCACATTTTTAAAGGACCACTAAAATTGTTTTGTGAAAACATTGGTTGGCGGTGGGTACAGGAATTGAATTAGGAAAACCAGATAGTATTTTATTGCAGGAATTCTGGTAAGAGATGATGGCAACTTGGTCTGTGGTTTTAGCAAGTGGTAAGAAGTGGTCAGATCTCGATTTATTTTAAACTCAAATCCAGGAGCACATGCCCTCGTATAAGATAAGTGATATAAGAAAATGTAATAAGTCAAGGATAACTACAAGCTTTCTCATCCATATAACTAAAAAGAAGAAGTTTTCCTGAGCTGTGATAGGAATCCCATGGAAGATAAATAAATGGCTTTCTCAGTTAAAATAAAGAATAAATCAGGTTTCAGGTAGACACACATTGCCTGAGGTGGTCTGGGATTATAATTGGCCAAGATGGGGAAGAATTAAGAGTATTCAGGTAGTTCATCTCTGAACATAAAAAGTTGAAATGCTAATGAATGTCCATTTGGAGGTGACAGCAGTATGTTAAAAATATAAAATTGGATTTTATGAAGAAACTTCTGTGTCAGCATTATACATTTGACAACTGTCAGTGCAAATAGGATATTTAAAGCTATACGACTGGATGAGATCATCTAGAACACAAATGTAAACAAAGAAGAGCACATGTTCAAGAACTGAGCCAATTTATTTTGATGAGTATATTGAAGCCCAGACTAATTAAGAGACTTCTACTAGTTCAGCTAATGATCCCTAGGGCCAGGATTAGAAATGCACTCTCCTTAATATCCAGCCAGTGTTCTTTCCAGTAAAGTTACCGCTGCCTTGAATTAAAATGTAAATATGTTTCCTACATGGACACACATTAACACATAAAAAAAACTTGAGATATCCACATAGTTTCAATTAGGTAGATTCCCAAAGGTGTCCTTCACCTCTGAATACTATGCAACCAACAGTCATTGTGCAGAGCAGATGAACATATCCTAAGAAAATTTACTTTCATCATATTATAACTGCTGCCAAAGGACAGATATCTACTATAGCTCTCAAATAAAAATTTTAAACAGAAATGTACAAGTTTTATTGCATGAAGGAAACAAAATGATCTTTTTTTTAAAATGAAATAATCATTTTCCTCTTGTATCACAGCGAAATTAATCTTATGTCTTATAATATGGTTTGGATGTTTGTCCCCTCCAAATCTCATGTTGAAATGTGATTCCCGGTGTTGGAGGTGGGGCCTGGATTGGATCATGGGGTTGAATCCCTTGTGAATGACTTAGTGCCATTCTTTGGGTGATTAGTGAATTTAAGCAAGATCTGGTTGCTTAAAAGTATGTGCCACCTCCCCCTTCTCTCTCTCACACCGTTCTTGCCATATGATGCTCCTGTTCCCACTTCACCTTCCACCATGATTGTAAACTTCCTGAGGCTCTTGCCAGAAGCCTAGCAGATGTTGGTGCTATGCTCATACAGTTTGCAGAACTCTGAGCCAATTACAATTTTTTCTTTGTAAATTACCAAGCCTCAGGTATTGCTTTGTAGCAACAAAAGAACAACCTAACCACACTCATCCAGTAGATAGCACGTTCTTGAATGACAAAGATCTTTTGTTATAGATCTTTTGTACCGTCCTGATTATACAGCCTGCTACCTGTTTGGTTTTCAACAAATAGTTTCTGAGGAGACAAATGAAAGAATGAAGGAAGAAACAAAAAGATTTAAAAATTGTGCTATCAATGTTAAAAAGTGTCTTATTCAGTTCAGGTTGTTATACCAGCTAGGTGGCTTATTAACAATAGAAATGTACTTCTCACAGTTCTGGAGGCTAAAAGTCCAAGATCAGGGTGCCAACCTAGTAAGGTTCTGGTGAGGGCCGTCTTGCAGGTGGCAAAATACTGACTTCTCATTGTATCCTCACATGACAGAAACAGGGTGAGGGTGCTCTGTGGGATCTCTTTTATAAGGACACTAATACTCTTTATAATGGCCCTACTTCCATGACCTAATTACCTCCCAAAGCTGCCACTTCTTAATACCCTCACATTAGGAGTTCAAGGTGTAGAATTTGGGAGGTACACAAATATTAAAATATTCAGTCCATTGCAAGAAGTTTGAGCATCAAGTTATTTTGTTAATTGACTCTCGTTAGTTCATTCTGAGAAAGGAGTTTCAATCAAGCAGGGGAGAAGGAAAAGATAGCCACCCTAAGAAATAGAAGGAAAAAAAGAGGAGTAGTTAGGAGAAAAAAAGAGCAAAAAATTCAGGATAAGAAGAATTTGGAAACTTTTAATTAACATAAAGAATTCAGTCAAGATGGGAGAGCCTGAAGATACAAACAAGTGCAATGGATTTCTTAAGAATGGAAGGAAATCAAACTGGAGAGGTTTAAACTCTTTGGGGCATGGAGTAGTTAGACTTGAAAGAGTAGAGAAAAAAAAATATGCAACAAGAGGAAAGTAAATAAATCAAAAAAATTTTGAGATAGAAAACAATTCAAGGAGAAAGATGAACCTAATCTTAGTGATGTAGGAAGTCAAGTCATTCTTTGAGAGTGAATAAGATGGTGGTGTCATTGGATATGAGAAGTCTCAGAAAGTATTAGAACAACCTCTGTTAGAACTATGGTAGGAAGCCCACAAGAAACAGATAAATTGAGGTCTAAGTTGTAATAAAGGATGAGAACACTATGAATTGGAATTGGATACAATATAATTTCAACCCAAATTTAATGAAAAGGCTTTACTAGCACTAACTGTACAAAAAAAATGTACAAGTACAATTGAAAATCCAATGTTTGAGTGGATAAAGAGACTTCAATGCAAACACATCACAGATAGGTCACTTCCTGAGCCATTTACCGTGTAATAGTCCCTAATCTAAACACATCTCATCAATTAACTCACTTAATTCCTTCAAGAATTCAATGAGACAGAATCTATTATCATCTCTGTTTTAGATATGAGTAACTGATGCATAGAAATGTTAAGCTATTTAATCGTGGCAAACTACTAAGCCAAGCTTTGAACTAGAAGTAACCTGAGTTCAAATGCCAAGACATTATACATAAAGTAATGAGTAAGTGACCAAAAATAAATATGTGCATATATGTGTCTGTGTGATACCATTTTTTTTCTTCCAAGGATACGATAGCAAGAAAAATTAACAAGATAAATTGAAAGCAGATCAAGGCTGAAAGATGGTAGAATAAATGGTATTACTTTAGAGGTCAATATTCAAGTAAAAAATAGCACACATAAAGGCTTAAGAGATAAAAATTTCATGTATATGTAGTGTCAACATATTTCACCTCAGCAAAGCAATAATACTTTGCTAAAAGCTACTCTTTAATAGCACCAAGTTCTCCTGTCCCAAGAGGAATAACAGCCCCATGTGGAGATGGAACCCTATAATAATACATCAACCTGTTTTGACTTTACTTGGATTTATGGAATTATATTTATGGTAAAAAGATACATTTGAAAATAAAACAATATGTGCTTTTATTCATGATCTTGGAAGAGATATTTGCTGTTATGGAGAAAGTTTTCAAGCAGGCACATACAAAATTAATATTAATGCCTAAAAATATTTTGTGCTAACAAATTATCTGAGAAGGGTTATGCATGCATGGAAGATATTTCACAGGTATGTTGGTAGAAGTTGCCATGGTGATTATAAGAATCATAACTATGGAAGGACTTTTGCCTTCTATGATCACATTCATAGACCTTTATTTCAGACAATTACTTCAGATTATTGAGTTTTTACATTCTTATATAGGCCAATTATAATGTAGGAACTTAATAATATCAAATATGATTTCATTATATTAAACATATTGGCAAAAATATGAACATATACTTTCTGACACATCTGGAACTCATCCAAGCTGTCACCTTCATTCTTATTCATGATTTGAAATGATATGAAGGGATAAATGGAAGGAAAATCTAATTCACATTGGAAAGGAAGACGAGAAACTTAAATGACAACTAAAATAGATTTATAGCAAAATATTCAGTAAATGAAGAAATGTATATAAAATGTATATAAAATCATAAAGAAATATTTAGAATATATGGTAGCATGCTTAAAATGTTTATATATCGTATTTATATATTTAATATTTACACATTCATTATTTGATGTTCAAATAACCTAAAAAAATAGGCCAGGCCTAGTGGCTCATGTCTGTAATCCCAGCTCTTTGGGAGGTCGAAGGGGGTGGATCACCTGCGGTCAGGAGTTCGAGACCAGCCGGGCCAACATGGTGAAACCCTGTGTCTACTAAAAATACAAAAATTAGCTGGGCGTGGTGGCAGGTGCCTGTAATTCCAGCTACTCAGGAGGCTGAGGCAGGAGAATCACTTAAACCTGGGAGGCAGAGGTTGCAGTGAGCCAAGATCGTGCCACTGCACTCCAGCCTGGGCGTCAGAGTGAGACTCCAACTCAAAAAATAAAAAAAGAATAGCCTGGAAGAATAAAAGAAAACATCAGTGCATGGTAGGTGACATACAGTTAACTCTAAAAGTACCAACAAGATGAATTTCATTCATTTTATGACTACCATGAAGATCATTAGGACTTTGGCTTTATTCAGTACTAGGTCAATTGCCGAAGTATAAAAGATCTGAATTTGTTTCATATTTTTTTTTCCAAAAGCATTTTTATCTTTCTGTAATTTACATCCTCCTAAATGTTTTTCTTCTGTATCCTAAAAGCAAGGTAGCTTCATTTCAGTTTGTTGTTAATATATTTCTGCTAAGCTTACTATGTCCTCCAGGATAGTTGCAACTTGAATAAGATTTTATATTATACAAAGTTTTGTCTGTATACACTATTATAAAACACTATAATAAAAAAGCATTTTGAAAATAAAATCAAGTAAATAATAATCTCCACATAGTAGGCCAACAGTTGTTTTTGTAATTTGTATTACCCTCTAGTCTTTGACTATACACATACATGATGTTCATACAATTTTGAACTTCATTTTCTTCTTCTTGTTTTATAGTAAGTTGTAAGATTTTCACATATTGGGTTATTTTCCACTATTTTGGTAAGTTTTAAAAAACACCAAAAAATGGCAAATAAAATACTAGAGATGAAAAGTTTTGTTTCGCTTTTTCATTTTTGAACTGATTCAAAAATGGTCTTAAGAAATCTATGTGTAGAAACAGTTTTTAAAATCTTCGGAATTACTGTCACACTGCTTTTCAAAAGCTTTGCACCAATTTACAATACTATTAGTTAACGTAGAAATACACTAGTTTTACTCAACATCATTAGCATCAGGTATTGTGTTTGTTAATTTAATAGGTTTTAAATTTACCTTTTTATTGTTTTAATTTGCAAGTCTTTTGATTACTACAGAGTGTGTTCATCTTAGCAGATGCTTATTTTCCACCTGGATTTTTTTTTTAATGAATTGTCTACTCTTGTCAGTCACTTTTCTACTGTTATCTTAACACTATCATAACTTTGAATATATATTTTGTGTTTAAGACAACATCTATTTTTTAATGTTTTAGGCATTTCATCTACTTCTCACTTTCTATATTGGTTAAATTTGTTTGTACAAACTAGATGAGATTCCCAGTGACTTTAATTTTTTTTTTTTTTTGACCACGGCAGTGCAGGCACTGAGTGACATTTTGAAGACAGCTGAATCTTTCTGGCACTGTCCAAAGAATACCAAACAGGCAGCAACCTGATATGCTTCTTTAGCATCAATAACATCATAGATTTCAGTAATGGGCTCTTCTATGCAGGTATATAGACATGCTGACTCCTGAAAATAAAATGCATTCAAATAAAAATGCCTATTTAAATTAATAAAGGCACTGAGATAATGTATCAAAAATAGCTAGTTTAAAGAACTGAGAAGGAAAGTCATGGTAAAGTTGTAAAATGTATAGTTTCTCTAATTGGGATAAAGTCAGGAAAAGACGAGTAATATTTTAATGCTGGGAGAATGTAATCAAAATATAAAGAAAATAACTATAAATAATCAGATGACCTGAAGAAAAATTAAGACAAATATCAAGCATTTTATAATCAGCTCATATACATTATGTATACCAGAGAGCAGCTATTATTGACATTTTGTTTGAGTGATTTTCTAAACTTTTTTAATGGATAGAGAGGAAAGCAGGGATCTAGTAACTCAAAGTTCACAGAGCAAGTTAGTGAGTCAACATCTAGCTCATAAGTATAGTATTTTTGTTTTCTTTCAACTTCAGTTCCAAGTCTTCCCTCAAATTATCCACAATATTTCAGAAGGCATAATGGAAAATAAAGTAAGTATATGGGACAGATGCAAAGAGTCTGAGAGAAATAGCAAGCAAATAAAAAAGAAACGATAAACAATGAGAAACATTCTTGCAGTGGTTTCAATGCTTTGGTTAATTAGAGAATTGAGTTCAGTGAAACCTGTTTCAGTGCACCTGGTGAATCCAACGCACATCTCAAATCTCACAGCTGGAAAAACCATCTTAATTTTACTTTTTTATTCTCTTTATCTGAAGGCAGGGTTCATCTTGGTTAATACTTTCACTAAGTATTAATTGGTGAAATTGTACTAACTTCATTGGTGCTTTTGGTTACGTGTTTTCATTTTTTTCATCTGAGATGATTATATGTAAAGTTTTATATAATAAATACACTATTTGCAAGTTCTCCTTGAAGACTTCATGGGACATCTGACTAACTTAGAGTTAGCACAATTCCAGGCTTAAATCGACTTGATGTCTAACTTACTTGCTAATGACTCTGTAATATTAATAAACATTTTTTCCATCCTCTAAATTCTTCCTTCTGTTTTTCAGTATTCTTTCACTCTACTTTTTTTCTTCTCAGGAACTCTAAGTTTTCTGGTTGAATTTGTATTTAATCTCTGGTAAAATTATCAGCATCCTGGAAGATATTTTTCAAAACAATATTTTTCTATGTTTTAGTTTTACTTCAACCACCCCGAAGCTGATTCTGCTTTCAGATACCTGGACTTAGATGGAGTTAAGATTCAGGGAACTAGGATAGAACTGAGAAGCTCAAAAAGGGAAAAAAGTGAAGTGGTTGTAAAAAGGAACACCACCTTGGGTAATCTTCTTTTGAAGTCAGCAGAGAGAGAGAGAGAGAGAGAGAGAGAAAGGAGAAAGAGAGAAAAAGGAGAAAGAGAGAGAGGGGGAAAAAGAGAGAGAAAAATACTTTCTAATTGCTAGGACTTAATGGTTTATCCCCAAATGCAAATACCGTAAAGACATTTTAGTTCCATCTTCATATTCTCTCCTGATATTTTCAATGAATTCAGTAAGTTGAAGAGTATTTATTTAAACCTAAAGTAGATATGTGGCTGTTTTCATGACAAAATCATCACCTATTTTGGCTTGTGAGAAAATTTGGCAATTCCAATGGTTAAGATAATAGATTCAAATTAGATCCTGATGTTGAAAGTCTAGATCTTAGATCCTAGGGAATATGATATCAAGAAATGTTAGGTAACAATTCCAAAATAAACGTGAACACATAAGAAAAAAAGAAACATCTCATATCTGTCACATAGAATAAGCCAAAATAGAAAAAGAAAGATAAAAGAGTAGAAATAATACAAAATATGAGGAAAAGCACAAAAAGAAGTAAAGTAATTTTAAGTAGCTGAACATTACAACCCAAGAAATTTTAAGAGAATATGGTGGTGAAAAGAAAGATTTAATATACTTAAGTGTTTGCTGTTTCACAAACCAGAAAAATAAATTAGCTACAACTCAAATAGCCCTTATCTGTTCTCTTTCCTTTGAAAGTAACACTTTTGCCTGGGGCTCTAAAACCTCCAGAATGTACTTAGAGTAGGTATCAGTGACTGTTTTTGGTTGCTTGGTCAGGTCAAAAAGGTGAAAGAGAATAGTTAACGGGCAATTCAGATGTCTGCCAGTTCGGGGTCACAGATTTGTTTTTATTTTAACATCTCTCAACTGGATGCTGAAAATTCGGTATGAGACAGATGATATGTAGAAAATAATTAGCACCTTCAAGCAAACATGGATTAGGGGGCAACCTTGATGTTGGCATGAGGAAACTGGACCCTAGTAAAAGGTACATTGAAGGAAATGTACTGACGCAAAGCCCCTAGTAGATTTACGACAGTCTTGACATGCTACTTACTGTTAATCATCCAAGCCAGGAGTTACTAAACTCAAAGCTATTGGCTACGTTGATAAAGACAGGGTCTTCCTGGCTGATGTGGAAAAATGAAAGAAAGAAAAAGAAAGGAAAAACAGAACCTAGCACAGTCTTTTGAAATGAATTTGTAGCAACTAGCAGATTCTGTGGGAGAAACTAAACTAACTAGAGTAATAACAATCCCAATTCTAAGAAAATTAAGTCCTAGTTTGTTTTTTGTTTATTTATTTATTTATTTTTGAACTACTGTCTCACTCTGTAGCACTCTCCAGCATTGAATCGAATCCGCAGGAACCTCATTTTTCTCATTTAAAAATGAAACCATTTGGACATGGTGAAGATCAAAATCCCATGATTTTCAATGACTCTGAGATCCTCTACCCTATAATCCTTTCCATTGGAATAACTTACATCATAAAAATTTCTAAACTATGGAAATTTAATACTCAGATCATATTAAAGGCTCTCAGTTTCTTCCATGACACTCATGAATAAGAATAATAAATTATAAATCATACTATATACCCAACTAAGGATACATGTTAGAATTATTTATTTTCCATTTTCTTCATGTGTAAATAAACTTGCTTAACAAGTATTGTGCATAGCCTATGAAATATTATACAGTCATAAAAAAGAACAAAATCATGTCCTTTGCAGCTGGAGACTATTATCCTAAGTTAATTAATATAGGAACAGAACACCAAATACAGCATGTTCTCTTTTAAAATTGGGAGCTAAACATTGGTTACTCATGTACATAAAGATGGCAACAATCAATACTGGATACTACAAGAGTGGGGATATGAGGAGGGAGACAATGATTGAAAAGCTAACCATTGAGCACTAAGCTCACTACCTGGGTGATGGAATCATCCATATCCCAAACCTCAGCATCAGATGAATATACCCTTGTAACAAACCTTCACATGTACTCCCTTTTTTTATTCTAAAATAAAATTGGAAATTATTTTTTTAAAAAATGCAAGTAAACAAACAGAAAAACAAGTATGGCTCATAGAGACTTTTTAAGATTGTTTTAAATGTAGTAAAACATACTTATAATATGGCATCAGGAAAGCAAATTAAAATCGCCTTATTATGCACTTTTCTTAATTGGTTCTTTTATTTTTCAGGTGTGATAATTTGTGTAGCATATCAACTGGGCATAACAATAGCATACTATGACTTGTTATACCTTCTTATAAACTCATTTATTTATTTATTCATTCATTCCATTTATTTAGTAAGCACTTACTAGGCGCTACTAACTACGCAAGGCATGGCAGAGGGTGAAGGAGGCTTAACTACAAATAAGATAATTCTTGACTTCAAGGATATTAGTATTTAATTAATTTTTCTATTCAAAGTATGAATCTCCCAGGGAAAACTCAATTATTTTAAGTATTTTTTTCTGGTAATGAATGTATTTCTTTATTTAAAAACAATAGAAGTGATAATGCTACTTCCACTTAGACAATATTCTTTTATATTACTTTCACCACTCATCTTTCTCAGCAATCTCGCAGACCTATTTTATCACCAAAACGCATATATCAACAAGCTTAATGTTATTTTGACAACAAAGAAACCACATATACTTCGCCCTTCATCGATCAATTGTTAGGAGTGGAAATGCTGGTAAGATGCACATCATAAAAATAATAAATAATACATTTTAATGTCTGAGCCAAAGACATTTGGATGGACATGTGAAATATATATATATATTAAAATAAGGAGGTGATAGCATGCCTATGAGAAATAGAAAATTAAGGAACAAAGAATAAGAGGCAATTGCAAAGCAAGGGGAATATTTAAAAATAACAATAATAACATAACACGGGTTTTACTTGTTTAGGAAAGATGCTAGAGAACTACTCTAGTATCTGTTAGTAACAAGAGATGAAGCAACTTGATGAATGTTGCTCTGGGCCCTAGTTCATCCACAGAGGTCATGGAGGCGTATTGCTGATATGGGAGGGACAAAAACATCGGGAAAAATAAGTACAGCACCAGTAGTGATGGACTGAATCTGATTACAGAATCTATATTTCTATCATTCTCTAACTTACTTATTGGACTGTGGCTATAATTATCTCGGTTAACATCACTGAGTTATTAATTTAATTTTATATGAAAGAAAAAATTGTAAAAGACAATAAAATACATTTTGATGACATAGACTTTCAATAAATCTGTTTTATTTAAAAATGTAAAGAATCAGTAAATATTATTTTGTTTTCCTTGGACAGAGCTTCTACAAAAGCCGGAGGCTCTCTGGGAGGCTGTTCTAAGCCTTGAATTGCCTAATCATGAATATCCTAGACATTTCAGAGGAACTTAATTAGGAAGGGCTACGAATCCAGGGGGAGTAATGAGCTATATTTTTCACAAAGAAAAACATCAGGTCCAGGCCTTTAATTTTCTGTAGATTCTTCATATCTTCATAAGTTTGATTTCCCATCAGTTTTAGGAGTTATTTATTGGTGCTTTCAAATTTTCCTCCTCTTATTGATTTCTAGTTTCCTAACGTTGTCATCAAAAAATATATTTGAAATGATTTAAATCCTCTTAAATTTGTTAAGATTTGGTTTTTGGCGTAACATATGACCTATCCTGGAGAATATTCCATGTTTCCTTGAAAACAGGGTGTATTCTGCTATGGAATGTTTTGTGTAAAACTGTTAGGTTCATTTGTTCTACAGTACGATTTTAATCTGCTGTTTTTATTTTTGATTTCCTTTCTGGATGACCTTTCCATTGTTGAAAGTGAGTTAGGGCCTTTATATAACTGCATTGCTGTCTACATCTCCTTCAGTTCTGTTAATATTTATGTATTTAGGTGTTCCAATGATGGGTGCATATATATTTAAAATTGTTATATAACCTCTTGATGAATTGATCCCTTTATCATTATAGAGTGATCATCTTAGTCTCTTGTGACTGCTTTTGACTTAAAATCTTTTTTTCTGATATAAAAATGGCTACTTCTGTTCTCTTTGGGTTACTGTTTGAATGACATGTCTTTTTCTATCACTTTACTTTTAGCCTATATGTGTTCTTCAGGTTAAAATGAGTCACTTGTAGGCAGCATATAGTTGAGTCTTGTTTTTTTTTAATTCAGTTATTCACTCTATGCCTTTTGATTGAAAAATTATTCCCTTTACATTCAAGGTAATTATTGATAAGTAAGGACTTACTACTGCCATTTTGCTAATTGTGTTCTTACTATTTTGAAGTCTCTGTTCACTTTTTCCTTTCTTGCCCTCTTCCTTTAAAATATTATGATTTTTTTGTAGCAGAATGCTTCAATTTATTTCTCTTTATGTTTTGTGAATCTACTATAGGTCTTTTCTTTGTGGTTACCATGAGGCATACATAAAACATTTTATAGTTCTCAGTCCATTTTAAACTTATACCAACTGAACTTCAACCACACACATAAATCTCCTCACTGTATTGATTCCAACCTACACTTTACAGACCTCAATTCATCATTTCTTTGACACATGTCAATTACTATGTGAAAAGTCAAACACAATGTCAAAGTACTTCAACTCTCCCCACATTTTATGTTACTGATGTCACAATTTACATATTTATACATCATGAATCTATTAGAAATTTATTATAGCTATAATTACTTTTGATACTTGTCTTTCAACTTTTATACTAGAATTAAAAGTAATTTAAGCACCACCATTACAATAAGAGTATTCTGAACTTTACCATAGTTTTTATCTTTACAGTCACTTTATACTTTCATATGTTTTTATATTTTTAGTTAACATCCTTTCATTTCAACTTGAAAAGCTTTCTTTTAGCATGTTTTTTAAAGCAGGACCAATGTTTATAAACTACCACAGCTTTTGTTTTTCTAGTAAAGTCTTTATCTCTTTTTAATTTCTAAAAGAAAGCTTTACCACGTATGGTATTCTAGTTTGGCAAGGATTTGTTTGTTTGTTTGTTTTTTAGGTAATTTGAATACATTATCCAGTTCCCTGCTGGCCTGCCTGCAAGGTTTCTGTTGAGAAGTCTCCCTATAGTCTCATGAACATTCTTTTATATATTATGAGTAGCTTTTATCCTTCTGCTTTAAAAATTCTGTCTTTTACTTTTGAGAATTTGATGATATTGTGGTTTGGTGAAGATTTCTTTATATTTAATCTATTTGGGGCTAGTGTCTTCATGGATCTGGATGTGCGTTTTCCTCCCCAGATTTGAGAAGTTTTTGTTTTTAATTATTTAAATAACCTTTCTACCCCTTTATCTTTCTCTGCTCCTTTTGGGACTCCTCTAATATGTTCATTCATCCACTTGATGCTGTCCTATAGTTGTGTTGGGTTTCTTCACTTTTTTTGTTGTTGTTGTTACTCTGCATGACTAATTTAAATGACCTTTGAGCTTGCTGATTCTTTCTTCAGCTTGGTCAAGTCTGCTGTTGAAGCTGTCTATGATGTTTTTCAGTTCTGTCACTGTGTTATTTAGCTCCAGAATTTTTGTTTGATCCTTTTTTATGATTTTTATCTCTTTGTTGAAATTTTAATTTTGTTTGTGTGTTTTTTCTGATTTTGTGTATTTGTCTATGTGTTCTCTTGTAGCTCACTGAGTTACTTTAAAATAATTATTTTCAATTTTTCATCAGGTTATTCATAGATATCTTTCTTTAGGGTCATTTATTAGTGCTTTATTTTGTTTGTTTGGTGGTGACATTTTCCCCTGGTTATTCATTGTCCTGTGGCCTTGCATTGATGTCTGTACATTTTAAGAAGTAGGCAACTCATTCAGTTTTATTACTAACTGGCTTCAGTAGAGAAAGCCCTTTACCATTCAGCTAATCCAGATATTCTGGGTGAGCCCATGTTTCAGAGGTCACAGTTATGTTTAGTGTTGGAGTCCTCAGGTGAACCAGCATAGTCCCTGTGTTAGCAGGTTGACAGGCCTGATGCCTGAGTTTACTGAAGTGGACCTGCAGCATGGGTTTATGTGGCCAGGCCTAGTGATTGAGTCTGTAGTGGTGGGCCCAGATTTTAGATACACAGGGGATAGCCTGATGCTGGTTTCCACTGGGGAGAGCCTGCAAAATGTGTCCCTGGGGGCAGGTCTGGAGGCTATGTTCACAAGGAGGGTACTTGCAGCCTGCATTTGTGGAGGCCAGCCTGAAGCCTGGGTACACAGGGTCCCACCAGTGCTGGGGTGGCTTCTGAGCCTGAGTCCAAGGGGGCTGGCTTACTGTTCATTCAGACCTGGTAGTTAGGTCTATGAAGATGGGCTTGGTTGTGTGTTTGCAAGGGCTGGTCTGGAGCTTGGGCCTGTAGGGTGGCCTTGTGCCTGGGACTTTTGGGTCAGTACTGGACATTGGGTCCATGGGAGTCAGCCTGGTGCTGGGGTCTCCCAGGGAATACCTGAACCCTAATTCAGCTAGAGCAGGCCTGACTTTGTGTCTGCTAAAGCTTGAAGCCATGGGGGCTGGTCTGCAGCCTGAAGCTATAGGGGCCAGCCTGGTGCCTGGGCTGAGGGTGCTGGCCTGGTGCTGGGGGCTGGCCTGGAGCCTGAGTCTGTGGGGATTATCCTAGGCCCTGGGGCCTAGGGGGTAGCCTGGGCCTAGGGGCTTACTGGGTTTTACCCAGTTTACTGGGGCTGCCCTGATGTTGGGGACTGCAGTGAAGTCAGGTGCTTACTTTATTCACCTTCTTCCACATGAAGGGCATATCTCTCCATGCTTTCTGCCCTGGCTTGGGAGCAGAATGACATGGGTAATGTACAATTGTTCTTCTTACCCTCTTTAATGCATGTCTTCATATTTCTGTGCTCTAACCCAGTGCTGTAATCTCTCATCTGGATTCCTTCATTCTTAAGAAGGTATTTCGCATTTGGATAGTTGTTAAAATTGATGTTTCTTTGAGGGAATAAACAATGGACTATCCTATCACATCATTGCTGATGTCACTCTCCAGAAAATTATCATTTTAAATGGTCTTTCACATCTCTATATTAACATGAACTCAAAATGGTAAAATATGGACAATTTTGATTCTGTATTAATCACAGAGCAGGAAGAGAACTTAGACATTATGCATTTCAATTTTTTTTTTTGCATTTCAATTTTCTACTTTCTTCTTCAATACATTTAGATGAACATCAACTGATACTCACTTTTATTATGGACAGTATAAAATAATGGTTAGCAATGTAGGCTATGGCTTTGTGGTGATTCCTGCCTTTGCTAACTTGTTCAACCTTAGATAACTTATTAATTTACTTTTGAAATATTAGACAAATAACTTATTTAATGTATTTTCCTCATCATTTCCTTATTTATAAAATGGAGCTTATAATAGTACCTACCTCACTGCTCAATAAGACATTAAATGAGTAAAGCACTTACAACCATGTCTGACTTATGGTTAATTCTCCAAAATTTTTAGCCATTATTAAAAATGAACCTTGTAAATTCACAAGGTAACCCAGTATTTTGTTGAATACTTTTTCATATGGGAAACTATTCTATATATTGTGTCAAACCTGCCTGACTGGTACTTTGGTCCCATTTATATTTTCAAAGGAAGAAATCTAGTGTTTTTTTTTTTTTTTTAACCTAATCATGCATAAGTAGAAAGCAGTACTCATGTCCACTCTCTTTTGTGTGTGTAGGGTGAAACAAATCTAGTTCTTTATTATTTTTTGAAATTCTTTAGCATTCTCTCTGCCTTCCTCTGTTTAAGTCCAACTCACTAATATTCTTTAAACATAACATTAGGAAACAATATGGAAACATATACACATTTATCAGCATTTTATATTAGAAACCCTGTCTACCTTGATCTACATCTGTTTAAGATTGCATTGGTTGTTTAAATACACATCATATTTTTAAAACTTTTATTTACTCATAAAATCAGAAAATAGAATATCAGAATTAGAAAAGACTTTAGACAGAAAATTATTCAAATCCCATTTTTACCAATGAAGAAATAACAACAGGACTAAAGAGGGGAAATTATTTTAGTACAGTTATTGAGCTCATTTTCCTAGTCTTGGTGGAGCCAGGACCAGGTCCTCAAGTCCAAAATCTGCAGGTCAGTATCTTTACCTCAGTGCCAAATTTAATCAAGTACTAGTCTTCTTGTTGAGAGACTCTAAAATTATACACAGTTTCCACAAGAAAGAGCACTATTCAGAGGTGACAGCGTGCTGGCAGCCCTCACTCGCTCTCGGCACCTCCTCCGCTGGCTCCCTCCGCTTGCAGGGAGGTGTGGAGGGAGAGGCCTGGGTGGGAACCAGGGCTGCGCACGTGTTCTAGCACCATCATGAGCTCAGGGTGGACGTGGGCTCAGCAGGCCCCACATTCGGAGTGGCCAGCCGGCACCTCCAGCCCCAGGCAGTGAGGGGCTTAGCAGCCGGGTCAGCAACTGTGGAGGCTGTGCAGGGTCCCCCAGCACTGCCAGCCAGCCCACACCACGCTTGAATTCTCGCCTGGTCTCAGCTGCCTCCCTGTGGGGCAGGGCTCAGGACCTGCAGCCTGCCATGCCTGAGCCCCCAGCGGTGGGCTCCCACGTGGACCAAGCCCGCTCAAGGGCTGAGGAGTGCAGGCGCGGCGCACAACTGGCAGGCAGCTCCACCTGTGACCCCAGCATTGGATCCACTAGGTGAAGCCAGCTGGGCTCCTGAGTCAGGTGGGGACTTGGAGAACTTTTATGTGTAGCCAGAGGATTGTATACGCACCAATCAGCACTCTGTGTCTAGCTCAAGGTTTGTAAACACACCAATCAGCACCCTGTGTCTAGCTCAAGGTTTGTAAATGCACCAATCAGCACTCTGTGTCTAGCTCAGGGATTGTAAACGCACCACTCAGCACCTTGTCAAAACGGACCAATCAGCTCTCTGTAAAACGGACCAAACAACTCTCTGTAAAATGGACCAATCAGCTCTCTGTAAAATGGACCAATCAGCAGGATGTGGGGGGTGGTGGGGACAGCTAAGGGAATAAAAGCAGGCTGCCCCAGCCAGCAGCTGCAACCCACTCAGGTCCCATTCCTCACTGTGGAAGCTTTGTTCTTTTGTTCTTTGCAATAAATCTTGCTCCTGCTCACTCTTGTCTGTACTGCTTTTATGAGCTGTAATACTCACCACAAAGGTCTGCAGCTTCACTCCTGAGGCTAGTGAGACCATGAACCCACTGGGAGGAATCAACAGTTATGAATGGGAGGAAGGAACAATTCCAGACGCACCACCTTAAGAGCTGTGACACTCACCTCAGAGTTCTACAGCTTCATTCCTGAAGCCAGAGAGACCACGAACCCACCAGAACGAAGAAACTCCATACACGTCCGAACATCAGAAGGAACAAATTCCGAACACAGCATCTTTAAAAACTGTAACACTCACTGCGAGGGTCCGTGGCTTCATTCTTGAAGTCAGTGAGACCAGGAACCCACCAATTGGCTGGACGCAGTGGCTCACGCCTGTAATCCCAGCACTTTGGGAGGCCGAAGCAGGTAGATCACTACTAAAAAATACAAAAATTAGCTGGGGGTGATGGCGGACACCTGTAGTCCCAGCTACTAGGGAGGCTGAGGCAGGAGAATGGCATGAACCCAGGAGGCGGAGCTTTCAGTGAGCCAAGATCGCGCCACTGCACTCCAGCTTGGGTGACAGAGCCAGACTCCGTCTCAAAAAAAAAAAAAAGAACCCACCAGTTTCGGACACACTATGACTATTAGAAATGTCTAGCATGGGCAAAGGAAAGGGAAGTGGTGACTCTGTTACCACCTATGTATTATTTTTAATCTGAATTCTTCTTAATTCAGATCATTCCTATACTGAGATTAAGCAATTGATCTTTCTGAATCCAAATGAAGAATTTCACTTTATATTTACCAAGTTAGGAATTACTAATTTTAGTCCATTATTCTAGTCTGTTGATCTTATCTCACATCTTGATTCTGACACCAAATATATTTATTCCCTATATTTATAGGACATTCACAAATTTGATAAGCATAAACACTACATTTTTATCCAAAGCACTCACTGAAATGTAGAATAAAGATATTTTCATACTTTAATAATCTCTAATATTTTTCCTAAACCAGAACGGAGAGCAAATATTGTTCCCCATACCTAGGTTATATCTAATGGCAATTAAGGAGCAGGCCAGAAAACAGTGCTATGCTCAACCACTACAGATTTCTTTTAAATGTGATTTCATGAGAATACGAATATGAAGAGAATATTAAATATACTTGCCTTCGAAAAATAACATTATTTATTCAATATAAATGAGTAGAAGAGGCCAGGCGCAGTGGCTCACTCCTGTCATCGCAACACTTTGGGAGGCCGAGGCCAGCATTTCATCAGGTCAGGAGATCGAGACCATCCTGGCCAACATGGTGAAACTCCGTCTCTACTAAAAATACAAAAATTAGCTGGGCGTGGTGGCACGTGCCTGTAATCCCAGCTACTTGGGAGGCAGAGGCAGGAGAATCACTTGAACCAGGGAGTCAGAGGTTGCAGTGAGCCAAGATCACGCCACTGCACTCCAGCCTGACGACAGAGTGAGACTCCGTCTCAAAATAAACAAATAAATAAATAAATAAAAACAAAAATAATAAAAATAAAAAAATCAAAAATAAATGGGTAGAAAAGATATGTAAGTAGTTCCAAGGAGGGAGTATATAGAAAAAAAAAATGTTCATTGAAGATGAAGGCAGTAGAAAAAGAATATAGACTATTTAGACTATTTTAAAACTTAAAAAAAATTGAAAACATTTTATAAATCATCACAAAAATATGAATTAGACCAAAGAACTAAATTGCAACCCTGAAAAGGACTCTACATTTCTCTTCAATATTACACAGGAAAATGCCCGAAACCTTCAGGCAGCTTCCTAGCTGCAAAGTGGGGCAGGTCACAGCAAGCCCCCGGTGCTTACTGGCCAGTTCAAAACACTTCACTCCTGGGACCAGTAAAAGAGTAAATTGTGAATACTGAAGCACTAAACAGCATGACACCTGGCTGCCCAGGAAACATTTTATCTGCTATGCCTAAAAGGCAGCTTGCTTATGGGTCTTTAAAAATCCGTACTGGCTTCTCACTGCTATTAGGAGGAAATGAATAAGCAAACCAAACTAAACTTTAGATTCTTTCTCCAGTACCACAGAAGCAAATACTGGGACTCTTTTTTTATAAATCTTTTTTATAAACTGGGTCCTGACTTTTCCATCAGTGTGTCTGTCCCAATACTAAAAGAAATTTTACTTTGAAAAAGGCAAAAATATACTTAAATCCAAAATACCCTTCATGTTATGGGAGGGATTGTTATGGCAGCCAGCACCTGGGTGTATATACACAAGAGGCCGTTGCAGTTGTGCGTATTTCTACTGCTCAGTCAAGGCAAACAGCAACCAGCTGGCTGTGACTAGCTCAGACTAATAAGCATAAAATCAACATAGGCTGATCCAGGCTGAATATCAGCATCTGTTATGCCGTTGTCTCTGCTGATATGTCAGACTGAGCAGAAGGAAGAGCCAAATAGACAGCCTGCTGTGAGGCAGAACACAACATGAGGAGCTTCTAACCACCTGCCAAGTTTTTGGTGAAGGAGCAATGGTGAGGAGACTAGTCAAATCCACAGAGAAGGTGCCTCATATGACCCTATAAACTCTGCTTTCTTTTCCAATCAGGTTTTCCCTTCTGCATTGCTTTGGGGTACTTTTAAACAAAAGGCAATAATAAGGAGCCATTGATGAGTCAAGAATTACATTAAAGATCAAGAATCATAATATCATTTTATGTTTCATTTCACTCACAAGAGACAGCCAGATGAGCAAATATAGCAGACCATGTGCTACTGCAACAAATGCTGAGGCATCCCTCTGACGTGAGCCAGTAATATTAAAAACATCAGTTATGGGGAAAACTTACCTCTCACCTATTCCTTCCTCAAGCTACTGTGGTTCTGCTCCTCAACTTGGCTCTGTCCCTGGGCATATGCACCACTTCCTGTCACTTCAGAAGCACTCAGAACATTAACATTACGCTCAGGCTCCTCTGATGCTTGATTACTCCACAGAGTAAACTACTCATCTCTCGAGAGGAGGGACTCTTAAATCATAATTTAAAGGCCAAGGTTGAAAACTGATGAAGAGGAAAAACAAATGTTATTTTTTCCAATCTTTCTTCTCTAATAGGCACGCCAGATTAGGGTTTTGAAAATAATATCTTCTCTTAGTATTTGTCCAGTGAAATAAACTGAAAATCACTTGTCATGTTTTAATAGGATAATACTCTCTGAGTTCTACAAAGCATTTTTTTTTTTTTTTTTGAGATGGAGTCTTGCACTGTCTCCCAGGCTGGAGTGCAGTGGTGCAATCTCGGCTCACTGCAAGCTCCGCCTCCAGGGTTCACGACATTCTCCTGCCTCAGCCTCCCGATTAGCTGGGACTACAGGCACCCGCCACCACACCCAGCTAATTTTTTTTGTATTTTTAGTAGAGACGGGGTTTCACCACGTTAGCCAGGATGGTCTCGATCTCCTGACCTCGTGATCCACCCGCCTCAACCTCCCAAAGTGCTGGGATTACAGGCGTGAGCCACTGTGCCCGGCCTCTACAAAGTATTTTACAAAAAGAGTGCGAGTGTGGAAGTTTAGTGATTTTTAAAATGGTATTTCAGGCCGAGTGTGTTGGCTTATGCCTCTAATCCCAATACTTTGGGAGGCTGAGGTGGGAGGATTGCTTGAGCCCAGAAGTTTAAGAACAGCCTAGGCAACATGGCGAAACCCCATCTCTACAAAAAAAATTACAAAAATTAGCCAGGCATGGTGGCGGGCACCTGTTGTCCCAGCTACTTGGGAGGCTGAGATGGGAAGATCACCTGAGTCCGGGAGATCAATGCTGAAGTGAGCTATGATTGAGCCATTGCACTCCAGCCTGGGTGACACAACAAGAACCTGTCTCAAAAAAAAAGAAATGTTTTAAAAGTGTGACCCAGAGGTGTGTATATAATTGATATGTAGACATTCAAACATATCTGTAGTAGCTAAAGAAAATAAGCCATGAGGACTTTTTTTTAAAAAAAAAGAAAATAAGTGAGTTGAACAAAATAATAAGAAGAGGCAAGAGAGATCAGAAATTTAGAATTTATATTATTTGGTGTAAATGGAGAGAAAAAAAAAGTTGTCTTAAATGTGAGGATTCCAAAACTGTGAATAACTCTGAGGAAAAAAGACTGATGCTTCAAATTCGCTCAGCATTTTTATGTTTTCTAATTTTTTCAAGAGGCCCACACAGAGTACATTTAAAAGACAGACCAGTACCTTATAATTCAATGCTTTTCGATTTTCTCTGTGCATCAGAATTATCTGGCTAACTTTTTAAAAAATGTCCAAACTTTACATCACCATCTCCCCCTCATTCTGTAGTTTGTTTCACTTATGGGGGTGGAGCCCAGATAATAGAAACTTTTTAAAGCACTCCAGGGGATTTTGCTCTTGCCACAGCTAAGAACCACTACAGCTGCAAAGGGAGAAATGCCCTAAAAGAACTAACGAGGATATAAGGAAAAGAGATTTTGGGTATCTCACCAACTCTCCTTTACAAGGTTTCTGAAGTCATGTGTGTGTGTGGTTTTGACAGTTTCCACTAAATGATGACACTATAGAGCAAAGATCCTCACTCTCTTTAGATACTTGAACTGGATAAACCAAGCTTTCATAAGAGAAAATTGAAAGTAAAGCTCAACCAATTCAGTTGTCACATCTAAGAATTAAGACTTTTTTCTTTTGGTGTGGGTATTATAAATGGGATTGTGTTCTTTATTTGGCCCTCAGCTTGAATGTTGTTATTGGTTAATAGAAATACTGACGTTTGTACATTGATTTTATGTCCTGAAACATTACTGAAGTCATTTATCAGTTCCTGGAGCCTTTTGGCAGAGTGTTTAGGGTTTTCTAGGTATAGAATCATATCTTCTGCAAAGAGAGATACTTTGACTTCTTTTCCTATTTGGATGCCTTCTATTTCTTTCTCTTGCCTGATTACTGTGACTAGGACTTCCAGTACCATGTTAAATAGGAGTGTTGAGAGTGGGCATCATTTTTGTGTTCTGGTTCTCAAGGGCAATGCTTCCAGTTTTTTCTTATTCAGTATGATGTTGACTGTGGGTTTGTCATAGATGGCTCTTATTGTTTTGGAGTATGTTCCTTCAATGCCTAGTTTATTGAGGGTTTTATCATGAAGGGATGTTGGAATTTTTTTTTTTTTTTTTTTTAGATGAAATCTTGCTCTGTCACCCAGGCTGGAGTACAGTGGCGTGATCTTGGCTCACTGCAAGCTCCGCCTCCCAGATTCACACCATTCTCCTGCCTCAGCCTCCAGGCACCTCAGGACTACAGGCACCCGCCACCACGCCCGACTACTTTTTTTGTATTTTTAGTAGAGATGGGGTTGCACCATGTTAGCCAGGATGGTCTGGATCTCCTGACCTCCTGATCCACACGCCTCAGCCTCCCAAAGTGCTGGGATTACAAGCGTGAGCTATAATGTTGGATTTTTATCAAAAGTTTCTTCTTGTATGTTGAGATGACCATATAATTTTTTGAAAACTTTCTGTTTATGTGGTGAATCACATTTATTGATTTGTGCATGTTGAAACAAATTTGCATCCCAGGAATGAGTCCTACTTGATCATGGTGAATTAACTTTTTGATGTGCTGTTGAATTCAGTTTGCTGGTATTTTGTTGAGAACTTTTGTGTCTATGTTGATCAGGGATATTGGCCTGCTGCTTTATTTTTATTTGATGTGCCCTTGGCAAATTTTGGTATCAGGGTGATGTTGGCTTCACCTAATTAAACTAAAGAGCTTCTGCACAGCAAAACACACTTTCTGCACAGCAAAAGACACAGAGTAAACAGGCAACCAACAGAATGGGAGAAAATATTCAAGAACTATGCATTCAAAAAAAGTCTAATATCCAGAATCTGTAAGGAAATTAAACAACTTGACTAGCAATATATATATATATATAATAATCCCTTTGAAAAATGGGCTAAAGACATGAGCAGACACTTCTCAAAGAAGACATACAAGTAGCCAACAAACATGAAAAAATGTGCAACATCACTAATCATCAGAGAAATGCAAATAAAAACCACAATGAGATAAGATCTCACACCAGTCAGAATGGCTATAATTAGAAAGTCAAAAAACAACAGGTATTGGTAAGACTGTGGAGAAAAGGGAATGCTTATACACTGTTGATGAGAATGTAAATTAGCTCAGCCTCTGTGGAAAGCAGTTTGGAGAGTTCTCAAAGAATTTAAAACAGAACTACCATTTGACCAATCAATCCCATTACTGGGCATATACTCAAATGAAAACAAATTATTCTACCAAAAAGACTCATACACTCACATGTTCATTGCAGCACTGCTTACAATAGCAAAGACATAGTATCAACCTAGATGCTCATCAACAGTGGATTAAAGAACCACATATACTATGGAATATTTTATGTTGTTATGGCTGGTTATGTGGCCATAAAAAAGAATAAAATCATGTATTTTGCAGCAACGTGGATGCAGCTAGAGGTCATTATCTTAAGTGAATTAACACAGGAAAATCAAATATTCCATGTTCTCACCTATAATTGGGAGCTAAACACTGGCTATGCATGAACATAAAGACGGCAACAATAAACACTGGGGACTATAGGGGGGAGAGAGGGATGGGCACAAGAGTTGAAAAACTAACTGTTGAGTATTATGATCAGTATTTGTGTGACAGGATCAGTCACACCCCTCTGGGTATATTGCATAATGCAATATACCGAGGTAATAAATCTGCACATATATAACCCCTGCATCTAGAATAAAAGTTGAAAGAAAAAGAATTAAGAAACTTATTCTTAAAGAGGTGAAGTGACTTTACTTATTACATATGATGAACTGTATTTCAGATTGGAGGTCTGCTATATTCTCTTCAGTGCCTATAGCTCTTTGTCCATGGCTAAAATGAAAAACTAATCAGTTTTAGAAATGTCATTATGAGTCTAAGAATCCGTCCCCCTTTTTTTTTTTTTTTTGAGACGGAGTCTCACTCTGTCGCCCAGGCTGGAGTGCAGCGGTGCCATCTCAGCTCACTACAACCTCCACTTCCCAGGTTAAGAACCGCTATCTTGAAGTGTGTGTCTCAGTACCGTGCTCCCCAGGTGATTTTGGAGAGGCTGAATAAGCAGAGGCAAGAAGGAAACAGGGCCCACTTGAAAGAAGTTTAATGAATTTAGAGCCAAAGTGTTCATTTAGTTAAGAAAGTTGGGTGAGACAAGAATGTATATCTATATTTAAGAAAAGAAGGTCAGACGCGATGGCTCACATCTGTAATCCCAGAACTTTGGAAGGCCAAGGTGGGCGGATCATGAGGTCAAGAGATCAAGACCATCCCGGCCAACATGGTAAAACCCTGTCTCCACTAAAAATATAAAAATTAGCTGGGTGTGGTGGTACATGCCTGTAGTCCCAGCTACTCGGGAAGCTGAGGTAGAAGAATTGCATGAACCCATAAGATAGAGGTTACAGTGAGCTGAGATCACACCCCTGTACTCCAGCCTGGTGGCAGAGCAAGACTCTGTCTCAAAAAATTAAAAAAAAAAGAAAAGAAATTAGATCTTTACCTCATTGCAAATACAAAACATGAATTCCATTTGTAGAAAATGCCCAAAAGTAAAAATATAAATGTTTAAAATTTTATAACAAAATACAGCCATTATTTTAAGGCTCGGTGCAAAAATAGATTTCTTAAGATAAACAAAAAAAGCACAGATCACAGAATAAATAAAATGAAAATTTGACGACAGTACATGTATAATTCTGTACCATAATAAGACACAATTTAAAAAACAAATTTCAAGACACAGGTTGGAAGAAAATTCTTCAAAAATATATAACAGGGAAAGAATTAGTATCCAGAATATATAAAAATACAATGTAGTTTTTAAAAATAACTAAATGGAAGAAAACAAGGGCAAATTCACAATTCACAGAAGACGAAACTCTAATGACCAGTCAACAGATGAAATCATACCCAATTTAAAGAAAATGTAGATTCAAATACCCAGAAAATGCTCTTTAGCGCTCAGCAAATTGGCAAGATAACTAATATGTGATAATTTCAAATACCAACAAACAATAGAAGGTACAAATTCTCATGCATCCCTAGTTGTAGTAAAAATTGCTCCAACTCCATTATGAAATAATGTAGAAATAACTGGCAGGTATACATATATAAGACCAGAAATATCACATATATGTATATATCCTTGTGAAACTCTCACACAGCATACAAGAAATGTGCAGATTATTCGCTGAAGCATTAATTTCTCTTAGAAAAACAAAATATGGACAACCTAAATATTCAACATGAGACTCTGAAAGTAAATTATGGTATGCCCTATATTGGAATCCTGTAGACCTGGTAAAATAAATGAACAAAGTTACCTGTGTCAATAAACGTTGAATGAAATAAGAGGCAGTAGAAAAGAAAGAGAAAAAAGGAAAGTTTATTTCCTTTAGCCAAAAAACTTTCAGAGTTAGTGGGAAAACACTAAAGGAAGTACTGCAGTAAACTGATTTAATACTCTGACCTTTGCAGTCAAGTAAAAGTGGGTTCAAAATCTTTATCTGACACTTATTTCCAATGTAATATTAGACAATTGCTCAATTTCTTTAAGCCTATTATGTTCATCCATAATATAAAAATAATAAAATCTAACTTATGAAATTGTTTCAGGCATTAAATTAGGTAAGAGTAAATTAAAAGTTTTTCTGGCTTAAGAAAATTGTTCAATTAAAAAATAGATTACAGTAATCTCTTTTATCATCTTTTTTCATCTTTATACATATTGTGCTAAATGCTATAAATATTATGTTGCCCGATAAGAATACGGTCCCTACTCCTGCAGAACCTAATGATTCTGTTAGAATTAGACCTAAAGACAAAGTTACGTCAGCTACCTAAGCATCTCACAGTGTGAAACCTCTAACCTCTATGTGCTTTCACCAAACATAGCATTTGCTTGCTCAGGCTATCAATCAACTGAACAAAGAAACAAAACAACCCCTCAAACCAGAAAATCCATAATCTTCAAGCACATCTTGTTCTTTGAAGTAGATGTTGCCATTATTATAAAGGTCAACTCTTTATTCAGGGTTTAGATGGGTGATATTTGAAGAAGGCTGAACATATTGGATTAATGACTGACAGTAAGAGATTACCAAACTAGGCATATAGTAAATGCTCTACAGATTAGCTAAATGAAGGTAATGTGTCCTAATTTTGATTTGTCTAAACTCACTAGTACTTTGCAGACATCAAACCATTTCAAAACATTAGGTTCATAAACAAGTGAACAGATTCTTTATCAGGATCAAAGTAATAAAGTTAAGATTTGAGTTTCTCACCATGTAGTCAATAACATGAAGAAAGAATATGGAGGCTGAGGAAAAAGAGTAGTGTATATATCCCTGTTATCTTCAAGCCCCCTCCCTTATTTCAGTCTCTCTCAATCTCTCATTAAAGACTTCATTAACAGCATTTTACAACAACCCAACAGAAAAGAATAAATTTCAGGAGTTTTATTAAATGGAATAGATTGATTTACACATAAGAGTCATGGTTCAATTTCAACAATACAGCATGTTAATTGCAAAATAAAAATAAATGTAGCTTTTAAAAGATCAGGAACTGTATTAGCTGTGACTAATGACAACGGCAACAAAAAGAAAAACATGCCCTCATTCCTATGCAATAAAGGCTAATAAAGCCTAGTTCTATAACATTTTAGTTTCAGAAATTATCCAAAGCAGAGCAGATCTGCCTCTAGTAAAATTGTTTAAAGTATTTGATAGACTGTTTGAATTGAACAAGTCCTTTACTAATGTACTTACACTTAAAAAATAAAAAATAAAAATAGGAAATGTTGTCACATTAAGTTGCATTTAAATGAGAATATTTACTTCAAGAGAATTTGTTCAGATTACTTAAGTCAAAGTTATATACATGTAGCTTGAACATTTTGTTAGAAGTAGTAAAACTAATTTTCAGTGAAACAAAAATATTTGAAGTTCTTAGGATGTATGCATTAGATAAATATTTATAGACCACATTCTTCAGATACCAAGATTAAATAAACCAACAACAGAGCCATAACCCATAAAAAGCCTACACTTTATAAAGGATATTAGTAGACATCATTGCAGCTGTATTTTTTAAGCAGAATTCTGAAGGATGGCTATAAGAGGATTAATTAGAAAAGATGGTAAGTGTGTCTCATCCTAGAGAGAGGAAAAGGCATAATTGTAAAATTCTATTACATTGTGGTATGTCCTTGGATAAAACTGAGTAGTTGGATGCAAATAAAGTAGTAGTATGTAGTTTCTTAATGTCATTAATACTAGTGTTTCAGTAGCAGTCTGATTTTTCAATCTTACCATCCACTTAGAGGAAAAGGCCATTGTCTTCTCTTACAACATCGCTTATCCTGGATCAATGTATACATCATGAAATATGGCCACTTTGGCTCCATGCTCTGATCTTCCAGAAAAAGGATAATGCTTCAACTTAATGGGTAAATCAAAGATAACAGAAAATTTCAACCCATTTCAAGTAGCCCATGGGAGAAAGGGCTTGCTTTGTAATTGCGTTCTTGCTCTCTCTCTGCATCTTGTCCCACTCATCTGCATATTCTCAGCTCCATATGGCCTAAAATCAAAACCATGCCCTTACACGTCATGGGACCCAATAACAATGTCTTAAACTAGATTTTCTAATTTACATCTCATGAGAAGTTTACCCATATTATTTTACACTTTCCCAAATGAACTTTTAAAAATTATTATAATATCATTGGCTTTGACTTTAAATGGTATTCTCGCAAACCATGATGAGTAGGGAAACATTGTATAGCTCCAGGATATTTAACTTTTGTTCCAAATTCTTATCCATGTTTCATGGTTTGAGAAGTCTTGTTATGTGTCCCTTTTCATAGTACTAGATTTCTGAGTATCACAAAGAGAGGATGTTTTCTCTCTTTGCTTTAGTATCTTAAATCTGTTTAAAGGGTAAATGAGGTAAACCTTGCCAGTTACTCAAAAGATGAATAGAACATTAAGTTTTGGGTTTACAAAGAATTTTGGGTTTACTAGATTATGTATGGTGTTGACCTTTACAAGAAAAGCAAGAAGGCAGTACAGTTATACAAGAATCTGCAGCATGATTTATTTTCCATTAGTTCTGTGAGTTTAATGGAGAACAAGATCATAGGGGATAATTTTAAATCAATGAAGTAAAATAAAGTGAAGGGAAGAGAGTTGTTAAGTGCATTTAGGAGTCCCTTTTAGGTAGCTTGAACTAGCAGTAAGTTTTCTCTTTTTTGTTTTCTCGTGACTCTGAAGTAGAGGTAACTTTCTAGCAAACTTTAGAATGGGAGCCACTCATACACTAATGAACAATATTTGGGTTATAAAGCAGTGGGAATTTTGTTTAGGGAGAAATGTATCTAATCCTTGTTATTTGAGAAAAATTTTGGATAGTATGTTCTTTCCAAACCTATCATTCCACAAGACACCCATACTTCTGACACTTATGGTTTTTATTTTCAAGATTATTGTGCAAATTCTAGCTAATTGACACTTTGGGTTCATTAAATCCTTTTCACAACTAATTGACACCGCAGTTTGAGTAAGATTGATGGAAATAAGTCTGAGAATAGTTCTTGAGTTAGGGAAAGACTAAGGGAGAAAGGAGAAAGGGGTTTTGAGGTAGTTAATATGGTTACAACATAGGGGACATCCAATGTTCAAACAGGAAAAGCCCAAGACATTTCGATGTACATGATTTAGGACAAAATTGGAAAAGTCCTTAAATACATAAATGATTTCAGTCCAATAGACAGGCTTCTTCAATCCAAAATATTATTTCTGATTGACAAAACCAGTAAAAGATTTAGCCTACCTGCCCTGACAGAGCAGATCAGATAGCATTTGGTAACCAATAATTTCCATAATGAGTGATAATACTTTGGCATCACTAGTGGGTTAAATCCCTGAGTTTTAAAGTTAGACCATTTAGACTCCAATTTTTGCTCTATTGCTCCTAAACTAAGTAGGCTTGGATATATTATATAATCTCTCTTGTTGCCAATTTTCTTGTATGTAAACTGAGAATGTTGCTTAGAAGTCAGAAAGAAAATGATAGTAATACATAGTAAATATAATGATTGATTTGATGAGAGCAATAATGGTAGCCTAGGAAAAGAAGTGACTACTTTGCCTATGGGAGTTAGAGACAGCTTCCCAAAAGAGGTAAAATGAGTTAAAATCTAAATAATGTGAAGGAATTTGCCAAGTATATAAATTTCAGCTGTGAATTTTATGTGATTAAAAACCTCATGCAAAGCCAAGAGGTACGAGAGTGCATGTTAAGCTGTAATTTAGGATGTTTGGAGTTTAAAGGGCAAGAAGGACCTAATATAAACCGAGGCAATGGGAAACCACAGATTATTTAGAGCAGAGGTAATATATGTATAACCTTCAAAATTCATGTTGAAACTTAATCCGCATTGTGGTGGTATTAGGAAGTGGGGCCCTTTGGTAAGTGATTAAGATAATGGTTCAGTAAAACTTGCATAGTTATCATTCAGTAGTATCAGCTAAAATATTCTTAACAAAGTATTGTTTTCTTTTCTTTCAAAAAAAGTATACGAAATCTTTTGAACATATTGAAGACAGTTCAATATGTGTCTGGGAGATCGACAGACACAGTTTTGTAAGCCTAAAATGAGTCCAGTATCTTCCCCCAACAATTTTAAAAGCTATTCCAAAACATGGTATTTCTTCCTTGGTATGCTGAGGTGGAGGTGGGAAGTTACTAAAGATTAAGTTTTTTGGTCCCAAAACCTTACCTAGGAATAGCCCTCTTTGAATGTAAGACTGTGGTGGTTTTCCACAAATCTGTGGACAACTCCTAAAAAAGTCCAGTATCAGCCTAACACATCATGCAGTGACCAGGAGTTACAAGACGATCAAATGGAAAGCATGGCTTCATGGGACAAATCATTCAATTAGTTGTAGGGACCCTAGGATTACATGTTTGAGGTTTAGGGGAGGGCCCTTTAGCAGCTCTGTGCCTGTGTTAGTCCATTCGCATTATGCTATAAGGACATACCCAAGACTGGGTAATTTATAAAGGAAAGAGGTTTAATTGACTTATAGTTTTGCATGGCTGGGTAAGTCTCAGGAAACTTACAATCAGGGCAAAAGGGGAAGTAAACACGTCCTTCTTCACAAGGCAGCAGGAGAGAGAAGAATGAGAACCAAGTGAGGGGGAAAGCCTCTTAAAAACCATCAGATCTTGTGACAACGTATTCACTATCATGAGAATAGCACAGGGGAACCATCCCCATGATTTAATCACCCACGTGGTGCTTCCCCCACCACGTGGGGATTACAATTCGCATTACAATTTAAGATGAGATTTGGGTGGGGACACAGAGCCAGACCATATCAGTGCCTCTGTGTCTTCCACTACAACGCTGTATATAACAAGTGTCCAACTGCCTTCTGTGAGGAAGTAGAGAGAAATGTGTCACAGAAACAAATGTAGTGTCATTCCTCCTCTGGAATTAATGTAGCAGTGATGGTTCAACTGGAGAAGGCCAGCATAATTAATCTTTAACTTGGAAATTTCCCGATGATTCGGCACATTTCTATTAGGTCTGATTTTTGAACTATTGTCAAAGGATATTAAACAAATCTAGGAATAGGCAAGATAAATACCTTTTACTTTCTTGCTTATCATTTTGCTTTACGTTCTTGTGGAAGGCACATATTTAATAGGATACAGACATAAATATGCTGAAATTTCACTTTTTTATTTCACATAATTTTGAGTCACTATTCTGTCGGATATAGAATGCTTAATTTAGTTGCTTATATAAAAGTTTATCAAGCTGATAATTTATGCTACCTCATTCAGGTTTCAAACGCAGCCACTTTCTGAAGCAGTCCCCTTCCTCTCTTTTCTGGGGCTGATTCTGAGCACCCTAGTTTATCCAGTGGATCACTTGATCTTCAAACCATCAGATCTCTACCCCCCAATGTCTATATTCCATTCAAAGAGGCATGAGAATTTCAAGACACTCTCTCATACCCCAATAAGGTACTAGAAATGTTAAAGGGCTTGGGAGGATCTTTCATGCTTAGACAAACCCAAGGGACCCCCTATAAGGCTTGTCATTGACTTGGATGACCTCCAGAAATCAAATATAGCTATTCCAGATAGACAGCACTACAGCTTACCCCTTCTTCTTAAGCCATGGAAGAGATGGCTTAGATTGAGCTGATAATGATTGAGGATGATCATATCCTTTATATACACACACAGCTTCTACTCATTCCTTGGTGTAGTCTCCAGCTCTTTCCACCAATTTTAGGCCTATGGCTTAGTAAGGTAAACAAAAGGAGCACATTCTTAAATATGTCTTCCTTCAAGATTTTAAAACAATAATTGGATTTTTGTTCTTTGATTTACTATACCTGAGCCTAAAGCAAAGACTGCATATAGTAGTTTGTGTGAAAGGTTGTCAATGAATGCTTCGAATATGGTTCTTTGAGTGCTTCTGCCAAGGGTACATTTTTACCAAAACAATGGATTTTGCAAACATTTCTAAGCATGAAAACAATATGGCTAAATTAGCACTTATCAGAGAGCTCAATCTCAAATTCAGTTCTAGTTAGCTCTTATTAAAATTGATGTTAGAAACAAATAGTTTTTGAACAAGTAAGTTTAAAGATCATGCTATACTACCATTGTTTCAGCGCAGTGCTTTTCAAACCTGTTAGAATCACCTTTTCAAACCTGTTACAAGTTACAAAGCTTGTAAAAATTACCCATGTTTTGCTTCATTCCATACCAATTATATCAGAATCTCAAAGTGTGGAGCTTAGGCATTAACTTTTTAAAATAAAAAGTAAAATAAAAATAAAGCTCCTGAAGCTTTAATGTTTCAGATGTTTTAACGTTTTAAAACATTTAAATATTTTTATGGATTTAATGTGCAGCCAGAGTTGAGAGTCACTTGTCTAAACTGTCAATAACCATTGCTTTTTTTGGATTATTAAGATTGGGTATAAGAAAGAGTTATAGGAAAAACAGTTTCTAACTTCTACAGACTTTCCACTGTGTTGCTCAATAACCATTTGATATGGTTTGGCTGTGTGTCCCCACCCAAATCTCATCTAGAATTGTACTCCCATATTTCCCACATGTTGTTGTAGGGACCCTGTGGGAGATAACTGAATCATGGGGGCAGTTTCCCCATACTGCTGTCGTGTTAGTGAATAAATCTCATGAGAGCTGATGGTTTAATCGGAGGTTTCCACTTTTGTGTCTTCCTCATTCTCTGCCTGCTGCCATCCATGTAAGACAGCACTTGCTCCTCCTTGCCTTCCACCATGATTGTGTGGCTTTCCCAGCCACATGGAGCAGTAAGTCCAATTAAATCTCTTTCTTTTTTAAATTGCCCAGTCTTGGGTACATCTTTATTAGCAGCATGAAAATGGACTAATACACCACTATAAAGAGAATAACATGCTAAATGTCTATTATTTTAGCATCATGAAAATTTCCATTTTGGTCTCATTGAAATATAGATATGCTCCCTGACATCAGAGGAATGCTTGCAACCTATTTGGTCTTATTTGTGCTTTAGTAGCCAGAAAGTCTGGGGCTGAAATGATTGCCCTGTTGCATAATTATTTCATGTTTAAATTACTAATTAATATTACCCCCTTGTTTAATATCATCCCATTACAGTGAATTCAGTATTATTTTTATTCTAAATCAAAGTTAATGTCAGAATAAGCATTAAATTCATTGATCACCTATTTGAGAGCTGGTTGTTAGTATGAAATTTTTGCAACAGTATCATGTCTGCTGGTTTAATCCCTAGTTGCCATTCCTGAATACATTTCCTGGTTTTTAGCTTGCATTAATTTGGAAGTTTCCATTACTTATCTATATCTGTTGGGAAGACAGTCTTGTCATTATACAAATGTATTTTACTTTATAAAATGAGGTGTTTCTGAAACTTCAGGTATCAACCAACCTTTTAAGACTCAATTATATTTTAAATGAGTGAGTTCTATCTTTTTAAAGCATTAAGCAGAAAGTATTTTTTCTGCGTGTGAATTGAATCATCATTTTGTAAGACATCTTACCTTACTCATTTATAATGGAATTCAAGAATTTTCAATTATATCTGTACTTTTAATTTATGTAAGGTTATTATTATTACTATCTTTATTGCATTTGTTTCAAACCTAAAATGTTCATGATCCCAATTGTCTTATTCTAAGAAACTCTAAATAGATGGCCTTTGCTTCATGATTATCTCTAGAAGTTCAGGATAAACTTGAGAAGTTTGAATTAAGGTTGACCTAAAGTATTAGCATACATTTAATGCTGGAACAAGCAATTTGGGACTTCTTAGGTGATATTAGAAAAAAAAAAAAAACAGAGAAAAAGAATTTGTTCTTTTTTGGGGGGGGGAATGAAAATGTAGCTTTGGAATTTAAAACGTGATTGGAAAAAGAGTAATCTAAAGATATTTTGCCATAGGCAGTGTAGGTTGGCATCAATCTCCACACCTAAAAAAAAACTGTGACTGTTCAGAAAGTAGCCTTTTAAATGGCTCCATGAATATATCAGAATTATAATATTATAGGCTATTAAATTTGGAAAGGAGTTTTGAGAATATTTAACATAACACTTCAATATTTTAGATTAGAAAATGATATCCAAAGAGATAAAATAATTTCCCAGGGATAAGTTTATTTGTAGCCGTGTATGAATAAGAACCTCATTTAGCTTCTTGGTCCAAACATTAAATATCTCTCCTTTAAGCTCAAAACAAAATGCTTTGCTCCAAATCCTCCTATTTAACACCCTACAGTTTCAATTGCAGACTTCTAGCAATCGTTAAGCATCTCAGAAAGAGTGTCAAAATGCTAACAGTGAAGATATCCATGCTTGTCATTTCCAAGAACTAAAATAAGTTTCAAGACTGGGCTACCATGACAGAGGTTGGATAGAAATTTTGCTAATATTGAATTTGTATTTTCTCTTGAAGTTATTTTTCCTTATATTTCCCTTTCAATTCACACACTTACTCAAATATATATAGTATCCAATCTTCTGAGACCATTTTTCTACTCTTTTTCTTTACTAGTCACAAGTGAGTTATTTCATCAATGGTCTAATTTCCCACAAGCAAGTTTTTTTTTTTAGCCTTCTATAATTATAATGTGTCAGAGGGAGGACATATCAACCAGATCTTTGCTACTGAATGATGTCCCAGATTAGCAGCGTCAGCATCATCCAGAACCTTGTTAGAAATACAGATTCTCAGGTCCTGTTCCAAATCTACTGAATCAAAATCTGCATTCTGAAAAGATGAGAATGACTCTAGGTGAGTCCCATGCACATTAAAGTTGGAAAAATGACTGAACTCAATCAATAATTTATGTAGATGTCAAGGGAAAAGTAATTTAAAGGTCCTTAGTAAGACTATTTGTATTATGAATATTAGTTTAAAAATTCAATTCAATTCAATTTAAAAGGGACAGCTAAAGTGAAGACATCAAAGATAAATGGAGTAAACGCTTTGTTTTGCTTTGTTTTGTTTTCTTAGCTACTTCTGTTTTTTATTTATTTATTTAGGAAAAACAGAAGTCTACCATTCTCTAAAGCAGCATTGCCTATGTTAACAACACAGTTTTTCTTTTTAAATGTTCAAAGGTCATACAGGTTCCCAGAAACACAATGATAATTGAAATTACTAAAAGAATGAAAAATATCACTTTTGCATACAGTGGCAACACTAGAATAAGATAAAAGGTGAGAGGTGGAAAGAAGTGGTGCAAGAAAACTACTTTTGAAAGATAATCATTGAATCATTCATCCGATAATAAATCCATATGTTATCTCATAAATGGATTATACTGTAGACTTGAATACTCCTCAGTCTTTTTTTTTTTTTTTGAGAAGGAGTTTCGCTCTTGTTGCCCAGGCTGGAGTGCAATGGCATGATCTCAGCTCACTGCAACCTCCGCCTCCCGGGTTCAAGCAATTCTCCTGCCTCAGCCTCCCTAGTAGCTGGTGATCCGCCCGCCTCGGCCTCCCAAAGTGCTGGGATTACAGGCATGAGCCACTGCACCCGGCCTTCTCACTCTTGACATACATGCTGCCTCAAGTGGTCTGTCAACACAAATATAGGACCCCTTGGTCAAAGAATACCCATTCTGCTTTCTACCACATTGGTGTCACCTCTAATATATACATCTTTAATTCAATTAGTTATTTGTAATGGGTCAAAATGTTAATTTTACTTTTAACAGGTTTCAGAATAATTGGGAAATTTGGCAAAGGAGATGTGGTGAGATGGTCATGGCTTTATTTAAACTAAATTCACTCTAAGGAAAATCTACGAGAGGGAACCAGCAGGTTACCTGTTCACTGAAGCAGAAAAAGTCTACTATGCAAAAGAAAAGGGAGCACTTTTTAAACAATTTTTCCATTTGAGTTTCTGGAGAGTATACATCTTTACAATTGGTAGTCTGCGTGATAAACCAGTAAGAAATACTAAGGTTCTTTATAAAAGTTGTCATATAGTTTCCAGCAACTTGTCAATTTGGACAATGATGTTTCACTACTCACTCTGCAACAGACACAGGTGAACAAACATCTACAATAGTTTTGCTGAAAAATATTCACAGGCTGGCCACGGTGGCTCAATCCTGTAATCCCAGCACTTTGGGAGGCCGAGGCGGGTGGATCACGAGGTCAGGAGTTCGAGACCAGCCTTACCAACATGGAGAAACCCCGTCTCTACTAAAAATACAAAAATTAGCCAGACGCGGTGGTGCAGGCCTGTAATCCCAGCTACTCGGGAGGCTGAGGCAGGAGAATCACTTGAACCTGGGAGTCAGAGGTTGCAGTGAGCCGAGATTGTGCCACTGACTCCAGCCTGGGCAACAGAGTGAGACTCCATCTCAAAAAACAAAAATATATTCACAAAAAATTTTGGTTGCAACTCTTAGAAAAAGAAGTTTCATTTCTCAGAAGGAACAGTTTGCTTTTGTACTTAGATCAGTACATGTCACAGCTGAGAAATTAAAATGGAAAAGCCTTAATTTAAAAGATTCATTGTCTATTTTAGATTGCTGTATTGCTGTTGTTTCTAATATCTTGTCTGCATTTAATCCCCAAAAGAATAACAGCTCTGAGAACACAGGTGGGAGTGGCTGCTGCTACAATTATCGTTATTTTCTCCCATACAACAGTTGTTAGCCAGTCGGGAGCAAGGGAAATTATTACTATATGGCTAGAGGAGGCCGAAAAACAAGTGATGACATAATTTTCATGCTTCCTTTCCATATGAAGCCATAAAAAAAGAACAGGAGAGTTGGCTGTTTTCCTTCACACAGTGAGAAATCTAAAATATATGTTACTTTAAGAGGAATAATTTGCTCTAATGTGTTTCACAATGCCTAGCACATGTTAAAGCACTCACAAGTGTGTGTTAAGATCATGAATAAATGAAAAATTGAAATGGAATTGGGGGCGATAAGCCCAAACTTAAAGGCAAAACTTCATATTTTCTGCTATCTACATAAAAGTGGTAAATCATCATTTCTAACTTTTGATTAACAGATTAACATGCACTAGTCTTTTAATAAATGCTGGTATTTTATTAATTCAGCAAGTAGTTGTTGATCTCCTACTAAATGCCAGTCACTGTTCTAGGTACTGAGCATACAAAGATAAATGTCATATTCCCTGACTCAGAAACTCAGAGTCCAGTCTGAGTGCAATGAATACTAGGACATGCCCAGATGCCTTCTTCATGAAAGGGGGACTCATTTCTCCAGCTTCTGGGAGGATTGATGACTGATGACTATACCTGAGTCCCTCTTTGAGAATTTCTCTCAGCCTAAGAGACCTATTGGATACAAGGTCATATGCCTTTCCTAGAGGTAGTCTACATCCAATGACTGGTTGCTATGAGTGAGTTAAATCCTGGCTACCTTGTCTCAAAAAAAAAATAAGAAGAAAAACTGTGAAGTTCCATTCCAAGTCCAGAGGACTTCAAGTGATTCTCCTGCCTCAGCCTCCCAAGTAGCTGGGATTACAGGCCCGCACTGCTGGGTCCGGCTAATTTTTGTATTTTTAGTAGAGATGGGGTTTCACCATGTTGGTCAGGCTGGTCTTGAACTCCTGAGCTCGTCATGCAAGGACAGGAGTTCCTGGGGACTTGGCTGAAGACTGTGTTGCAACTGCTTTGCACTGCACCTCTTCTCTTTGCCAAAACCCACATCTCTCATTCTCCTCTGTGTGCCTCTGATAAATTTTCCGTCCCAAAATCTTCATCTCAGAGTTTGTTTCATGGTGAATTCAAACTAAGAGAGTTGAAGCTAGCAGAGGTCTAAGAAATAAAAAGCTGAAATGGATTCTGCAACCAGCTGTAGGGCACTAAAGATGCTCTCCCTAGTACCAGGGCACTAACTGTAGGAGTGCAAACATCAGACTGTTCATGATTAGTAAACTGAGATGGGATATTGATGGAAGGGTATATACTAGCAGGGACAATACTTAAATTTTTAAGAAGATATATAACATACTAATTGTAAATAAAATAAAAATTTGTTGATCTTTTTTTGCAGCTCAATTGAATTTATTTTTTATATATTTTTTACTTTTTAAAAATTTTTGCAGAAGTTATTGGGGTACAGGTGGTATTTGGTTGAATAAGTTTTTTAGTGGTGATTTGTAAGATTTTGGTGTACCCATTTCCTTAGCAGTATACACTGCACCATATTTGCAGTCTTTTATCCCTTGCCCCCCTCCCACCATTCCCCTCAAGTCCCCAAAGTCCATTGTATCCTCATAGCTTAGCTTCTACTAAGCGAGATGTGGACTTCTCATATCAGTGAGAATATACAATGTTTGGTTTTCCATTCCTGAGTTACTTCACTTAGAATAATAGTCTCCAATCTCATCCAGGTCTCTGCAAATGCCATTAATTCATTCCTTTTTATGGCTGGGTAGTATTCCATCATATAAGTATACAACAGTTTCTTTATCGACTCATTGATTGATGGGCATTTGGGTTGGTTCCACGATTTTGCAATTGTGAATTGTGCTGCTATAAACATTAGTGTGCAAGTATCTTTTTCATATAATGACTTATTTTCCTCTAGGTAGACACCCAGTAGTAGGATTGCTGGATCAAATGGTAGTTTTACTTTTAGTTCTTTAAGGAATCTCCACACTGTTTTCCATAGTGGTTGTACTAGTTTACATTCCCACCGGCAGTGTACAAGTGTTCCCTGTTCACTGCATCCATGCCAACATCTACTGTTTCTTTTTATTATTATTTTTGATTATGGCCATTCTTGAAGGAGTAAAGTGGTATGGCATTGTGGTTTTAATTTGGGTTTCCCTGATCATTAGTGATGTTGAGCATTTTTTCATGTTGTTTGTTGCCCATTTGTGTATCTTTTTTTGAGAATTGTCTATTCATGTCCTTAGCCCACTTTTTGATGGGATTGCTTTTTTTTCTCACTGATTTGTTTGAGTTCTTTGTAGATTCTGGATTTTAGTTCTTTGTCAGATGTATAGATTGTGAAGATTTTCTCTCATTCTGTGGGTTGTCTGTTTACTCTGCTGACTGTTCCTTTTGCCGTGCAAAAGCTCTTTAGTTTAACTAAGTCCCAACTGTTTATCTTTTTTTTTATTGTATTCTCTTTCGGGTTCTTGGTCATGAAATATTTGCCTAGGTCAATGTCTAGAAGGGTTTTCCCAGTGTTATCCTCCAGAATTTTTATAGTTTCAGGTCTTAGATTTAAGTCCTTAATCCATCTTGAGTTGATTTTTGTATAAGGTGAGAGATGAGAATCCAGTTTCATTCTCGTACATGTGGCTTGCCAATTATCCCAGCACCATTTGTTGAAAAGGTTTTACTTTCCCCACTTTATGTTTTTGTTTCCATTGTCGAAGATCAGTTGGCTATAAGTAGTTGGGTTTATTTCTGGGTTCTCCATTCTGTTCCATTGGTCTATATGCCTATTTTTGTACCAGTACCATTTGTTTTGGAAACTATGGCTTTGTAATACAGTTTGAAATCAGGTAGTGTGACGCTTCCAGATTTGTTATTTTTGCTTAGTCTTCCTTTGGCTATGCAGACTCTTTTTTTGGGTCCGTATGAATTTTAGAATTGTTTTTTCTAATTCTGTGAAGAATGATGGTGGCATTTTGATGGGGATTGCTTTGAATTTGTAGATTGCCTTTGGCAGTATAGTCATTTTTACAATATTAATTCTACCCCTCTATGTGCATGGAATGTGTTTCCATTTGTTTATGTTAGCTATGATTTCTTTCAGCAGTGTTTTGTTGTTTTCCTTGTAGAGGTCTTTTGGCTCCTTGGTGAGGTCTATTCATAAATATTTTACTTTTTTGCAGCTATTGTAAAAGGAGTTGCATTCTTGATTTGATTCTTCGCTTGGTCATTTTTGGTGTATAGAAGATCTACTGGTTTGCATACTTTAATCTTGTATCCTGAAACCTTGCTGAATTATTTTATCAGTTCTAGGAGTTTTCTGGAGGAGTCTTTAGGGTTTTCAAGGTAAACGATCATATTGTCAGCAAACAGTGACAGTTTGACTTCCTCTTTTTTTTTTTTTTTTTTTGAGACAGAGTCTTGCTCTATCACCCAGTCTGGAGTGCAGTGGCACCATCTCAGCTCACTGCAAGCTCCGCCTCCCGGGTTCACACCATTCTCCTGCCTCAGCCCCGCCCCCCACCCATCCCCACCAAGCTGGAACTACAGGTGCCCACCACCAAGCCCAGCTAATTTCTTTTTGTATTTTTAGTAGAAATGGGGTTTCACCATGTTAGCCAGGATGATCTCCATCTCCTAACCTCGTGATCCTCCCATCTCGGCCTCCCAAAGTGCTGGGATTACAGGCATGAGCCACCAAGCCAGGCCCAGTTTGACTTCCTCTTTACCAATTTGGATGCCCTTTATTTCTTTCTCTTGTCTGATTGCTCTGGCTAGGACCTCCAGTACTATGTTGAAGAGGAGTGGTGAGAATGGGCATCCTTGTCTTGTTCCAGTTCTTACAGGAAGTGGTTTCAACTTTTCTTCATTCAGTATTATGTTGGTTGTGGTTTTGTCATAGATGGCTTTTATTACATTGAGGTTTGTCCCTTGTATGCTGATTTTGCTGAGAGATTTAATAAAAAATGGATGCTGGATTTTGTCAAATGCTCTTTCTGCATTTTTTGAGATGATCATATAATTTTTGTTTTTAATTCTGTTTAGGTGGTGTATCACACATATTGACTTGTGTGTGTTAAACCATCCCTGCATGCCTGGTATGAAACCCACTTGATCATGGTGGATTATCTTTTTGAAATGTTTTTGTATTCAGTTAGGTAGTATTTTGCTAATGATTTTAGCATCAGTACTCATCAAGTTTATCTGTCTGTATTTTTCTTTTTTGGTTATATCCTTTCCTGGTTTTAGTATTAGGATAATACTTGCTTCGTAGAATGAATTAAGTAAGTTTCTTCTTTATCTATCTTGTGGAATAGTGTCAAAAGAATTGGTGTCAATTTTGCTTTGCATGTCTGGTAGAATTCTGCTGTGAATCCATCTGGTCCTTGACTTTTTTTTGTTGGTATTTTTAAATTACCATTTCAATCTTGTTGCTTGTTACTGGTCTGTTCAGGGTATCTAATTTTTACTGATTTAAGCTAGGAAGGTCATATTTTTTCCAGGAGTTTAGCTATCTCTTCTAGGTTTTCTAGTTTATGTGCATAAATGTGTTCATAGTAACCTTGAATGATCTTTTGTATTTCGGTGGTGTCAGTGTAGTATCTCCTGTTTCATTTCTTAATGAGGTTATTCGGATTTTCTCTCTTCTTTTCTTGGTTAATCTTGCTAATGGTCTGTCAGTAATATTTATATTTTCAAAGAACCCACTTTTTGTTTCATTTATCTTTTCTATTTTTTGTTTGTTTGTTTGTTTCAATTTTATTTAGTTCTGCTCTGATCTTGGTAATTTCCTTTCTTCTGCAGGGTTTGGGTTTGGTTTGTTCTTGTTTCTTTAGTTCCTGGAAGTGTGACTTTAGAATGTCAGTTTGTGTTCTTTCAGTCTTTTTGATGTAGGTGCTTAGGGCTATGAACTTTCCTCTTAGCATCACCTTTGCTGTATCCCAGAGGCTTTGATAGGTTGTGTCTTTACTGCCATTCACTTTGGAGAACTTTTAAATTTCCATCTTGATTTCATTTTTGACCCAATGCTCATTTAGAAGCAGGTTATTTAATTTCCATGTATTTGCATGGTTTTGAAGGTTCCTTTTGAAGTTGATTTCCAGTTTTATTCCACTGTGGTCTGAGAGAGTGCTTGATATAATTTCAATTTTCTTAAATTTATTGAGGGTCATTTTATGGCCTATCATATGGTCTATCTTGGAGAAAGTTCCATGTGCTATGTGAATAGAATGTGTATTCTATGGTTATTTGATGAAATGTTCTGTATATAACTGTTAAGTCCATTTGTTCTGAGACATAGTTTAAATCCATCATTTCTTTGTTGACTTTCTATCTCAATGACCTGTCTCATGCTGTCAGTGGAGTATTAAAGTCCCCCACTATTACTGTATTGCTGTCTACTTCATTTCTTAGGTCAATTAGTAATTTTTTTATAAATTTGGGAGCTCCTGTGTCAGGTGCATATATGTTTAGGATAGTGATATTTTGCTGTTGGACAAGGCCTTTTGCCATTATGTAATGTCCTTCTTTGTCTCTTTTAACTACTGTTGCTTTAAAGTTTGTTTTGTGTGATACGAGAATAACCACCCCTGCTAGAGGCAATAAATTACCAAATAGACAAAATTATTCTGCCCAGTGACATCATGAGTTTAAGTCATGATCTAATCCAGAGTCAACCATATGTGTGGATAGATGATAAAGCCAAACTGGCAGTATTGAAGATTATATGTGGGCCCAAGAGCATGGGCTCCCACACAACAGTGCCAATCTAGTTATTGCTGCTATCAGTTGTGTGGCCAGTCAGCAACAGAAACCAACAATAAGCATCTGATATGGCACTCATACTAAAGAATACCAAACAACTAATTGATGTCAAGTTGATTACATTGGAGTCTTTCCATCCTGGAAGGGACAGCAGTTCATCTTGATTGGAATTGTTTCTATATTCTAGATATGCAGCTTTTCCTTCTGACAAAGTCTTAACCAACGTCACTGTATAAGTGTTTCTGAGTGTTTGGATCTACAGACACGGAATCTTACATGACACAGCATCAGATCAGAACCTCCCTTTTAGAGCAATGAAAGTGCATCAGAGGACCTACCATATGGGATCCACTGCTTCTATCACATACTTCACCACTCAGAATCTACCAGAAAAATAAAATGGCCCTTTAAAAGAGCAATGAGGCACTAGCTTAAGGATGACACCCTGTAAGAATTGAGCATTATCATTCAGGGAGTAACAGACCCCCTAAATCAAATAAGTAACCATTATGTAGTGCAGTGCTGCTTCCAACAGGGAGAATACATGGTTTCAGGAAACAAGAGGTGTTTGTAGAAATGGCTGTGCTTATGAATAGTGATTGTATAGGGTAGATGTGCTTCCTGTCTGCACAACTCTGGGTTCTGCCAGTCAAGAGACCCGGGTTGGCAAATGTATTAGCAAAAACACTTCTGACAGGTAATAAGGCAAGAGTTTTATCAAACTTTCATCTACAGCTGTTTGGGCTCCTTAGGTCATAAGACCAGCAGTCAAGAAAAGGATGGTGTCACCGTCCGTCAATGGTAATTAGTAGGTCTGTGTAATAAAGATCTGTGTAATTGCTGTTAAACAAAGGGGGCAGAAAGAAAATGTTCACACCTTTCTGGCCCAGTCAGATGTGTTTTGGTATTTCTTTTCCTAATTTTGAAGATAAGCAGAGGAATGAAAAGGGTATGCTGCATACTCCTGACCCCAGAAAAAAAAGCATGGTTATCAAGTATTCAGATCATCCAGGCATAAGGCTCTGGATCAGTGGTATGTATACTATAGCCAAGTCAGACAGGCTTTCAAGCTGAGAACCATTTCTGTGAATCTCTTCCAAACTCCTGTTCAGTAATATCACACTGGTAGCTTGAAATTAGTGACGATGAAAGTATTTACATTATAGGAATTGGCAAGTGCTAGTAATCAGGATATTTCTATTTACTTATTTATGGAAATTTAGTTTGTCAACACGTCATGGGTCTGGATCAGCTACCAGACGAGCAGAATTAATCAACCTAGAATGGGTTGTAGAGATGGAAGAAGATAAGAATCATTTGCAACCTCTAAACCAGTTGCCCCAATGGGACTGCAATTCCTCCCACTAAGCTGTATTTTTTGTTTTTATAATAAATCAACCAGAATTCTAGAGAAGTTGTTCCCAGAACTTATATGAAGCAAATGGATACAACCAGCACAAGGTGGCGGATGCACTAATGTAAATACTTTTATTACAGCCAATTTCAAGCTATGAGTAAAATACTACTGAACATGGAGTTGGAACAAGATGTATAAAAATGAGGCTGGGCATGGTGGCTCACACCTGTAATCCCAACTCTTTGGGAAGCGGAAGTGGGAGGATCACCTGAGGTCAGGAGTTTGAGACAAGCCTGGCCAACATGGTGAAATCCTGTGTCTACTAAAAATATAAAAATTAGTCAGATGTGGTGGTGCCTGCCTGTGATCCCAGCTACTAGGGAGGCTGAGGCAGGAGAATCGCTTGAACCTGGGAAGCGGAGGTTGCAGTGAGCCACGATCACGCCACTGCACTCCAGCCTGGCTGACAGAGCGAGACTCCGTTTAAAAAAATGAAAAAAAGATTATCAGCCTGAAGACCAGTTGAGTTTGAAGGCTTTGCTCTTCAGAGAGCATACTCTAGGACTGAGATTGGCAGGCAGTACATTGATTAGGGCGTACCCTTAGGATCAATACTTGTGGAAGGGGAAAAGAGCAAGTAGGATTGGGCAAAGAAGTCAAGCCGCTGGGATGCAGGGCTGGACAGTGTGAGTCAGCTCCATGGTGAGCTCTGGAGCTGATGATTTCCATTAGAGTTCTCAGGCACTGGGCCAAAATGGATATGCCATTATACTCTACTTCAACCAGCCACTAGATCGCCCCCCTAGACATTGCAAACTTGACCAAGATAGCTCATTTCAGCTGATACAATCCCTGAAAATTCTGATAGATAATAGCTGTCTACTGACTAGATTACCAGTAGTGGGACTGCAAGCACCTTCTTAAAAAGGAGTTTGGGCAGAACATCTCCACAACCGCAGTGTACACTCCTTCTTTAGGACTGTGGCACTCATTACCCCAGCTTCTAAAGGGTTAGTATCTGATGGCTGTTACCTGAGAGTCACTTTGAGAATTGCCTCAGCCAAAAAAACCTCGTTTGCAAAAATCTGTGGTCCCTGTCCAGGAGAAGTCCAAATCCAAAGACTGGTTCTGTTAGGGGTAGGGATAGATACAATAACTCAGTGTAGTTGCCTCAAGGGCATCCCATGTGAAGCACTATCACAGCAGCAGGACTCTCTTGAGATCATCTGAGGCCTTTGTGTGACTCTGTCATAAATTGTATCTTCCCTCTTCCCATTCTCTCTTCCTTTAGTTCCCCACAAGTGTTGATCTGGAGGGCACACTCCAAGAAACTTCCTCCAAGCAAATCTCCATCTCAGTGTTTGTTTCCTAGGCAACCTGATCTAAGAAGTGATGAAAGTCAAACTAGAAACTATATATCTGTGTAATAAAAGATATGACATAAGTAAGCAACAGTGCCACTGAAGCATAGTAAGATCATTCAACTTTATAGGTTGTGAAGATGCAAAGAGGAGGGGTCAGTGCACCCTCAACAGGTAAGATGATATCATCCGTCTCCCAGATGGTCCAATTAAAATGAAGCTCTTAATCTCTCCAAATTTGAGGACACAATAGTTAAACTTTTTATGCAGATATATGTAACTGAAACCTAATTATGTTAGCTTTAAAAATGTTTTGTTCTCACATACCAATAAATTTTCAGATAGCTATCCAGAGTTGGTATGGTAGATCCATAATGTCACTAGTGACACAGACTTTTTTATCTATCTCAGCTCTGCCATTCTTACTGTGTGACTGTTTTCCTCAGGCTCACAGCATAATTGCTGAATGTATAGACAACAGCTTTCTTTCTCCACAGGAAGAATGGGAAAGATCAAGAATGGGAAAAATCAAAGAGCAAATTGCAACATGTGGAAGTCAAATGACTTGACTGCTTTAAAATGTTCTACTGAACATCTCTCCCACAAAACTTCTGATTCCGTCTTATTGGCCAGAGCCAGTTCCTACAGCACATCTGATTCCAGAGAACATAGGGAGCAGCTAGTCACCTTGTTCCCTCAACCAAATTGAGATTCTGTTAGTTAGAAAACAAGAAAAAAGCAGATATTGGGTAGGCAACTAGTAGTAGCAACAACAGAAGATTACTATGAAAGGAAAACCGAAATTAAAAAAAAGAGTTATTGTTAGTGTAGATTACTTATGGCCTAGTAATTGTGAGACCTTATAATTCTCACCAGGTTTTTCTATCTTAGCAAATAAAATGTTATTTTTGACTACATAATACAAAAGCAGCCCTGGTTTCCAAATAACATAAAATGTATCTCTTAGTGTCTAGGAGAACTCACTAAAATAGGGTGGGGCATGGTAACATGTTTTATGCAGAATCAATTACATATGTAAAATAGAGAAACTTAAGCTGATCATGTGGAAGCAATTTTTTCTTTTCTGTATCATATTGGTTTAAACTGCAGAAAGTAAGTATCAAGAAAGAATCCAACTTACTGCAAATGCTGTTTAAGCAAAAGCTTTTTATTGAACTCACAGACCAAATTCAAGGAGTGCATTATTCACACTATGTCTTACATACACAGAATCCCAAAATGATTTATAAAGTTAAATAATACAATTACACAGTTAAATAACCACAAAGGGAGAAGAAAATTAAGAGAGCTTTAGGCAAGAGAAGAGACTTTCAAGAACTATATGAAAAGAAGAAAAGATAGCATCAATGAGGCAGAGAAATGTAAGAAGTTTCTTCCAGATGCCAAGAGCAATAAAGAAAAAGGCTTTTGATCCTATCTCACTGAAAAGCACCATGGAAGGAAGAAACAATTAGTGTCAGAAAACTGAAGGAATGAGACGGAATAGAGACAGATATTCCTTGAAATACATTTCCCAGCTACAAGCAGATGTAAACTTTAAAAGGAGTTGGGTATAAAAGGATCTCGAGATCTTTTTATTCAATGGCATGATAAAATATGTACATGATTCCAAAATTCCTGTGGAACTATACACAGTCCTCAAAGCAGAAAATATGAAAACATACCTGTTTCATACACATAAGTAGGCCAGCAATAGGGTTATAAGTGAGCTCTTTTCCTCCACCTCATCTGTCCTTATATCACAATATTTGATGTATTAGAAATAAAGATGTTCTATAAACCTTCTTTTTAATGATAAAGGTAGTACACACATTGGACATCAACCCTGCTCCAGTGAGAAATGCAATAAGTGTGGTTTATAGCTTTGCTCCAGCTTTCTGTTCAACAGCCGTATCTCCCATACCAATTCTATTCACTCATACTTCTTTACTTGGACCTTTTAGCAAGAGCCTATAATTATAGCTTATGTCCCAATTATGTTCCTTTCAGTGGGACTCTGAGGTATAACAAACACAGTACTAGATTTAGAGATTAAAGGAGGGATTTAGTAAATTTGCTCCACCATTCTAGTGTAGTGTGTATTCATCAATGTGCCCTTAATGGTTTCTTTTGTTTGTTTTGTTTTGTTTTTGAGACAGTCTCACTCTGTCACCAAGGCTGGAGTGCAGTGGTGTGATCTCGGCTCACTGCAACCTCCGCCTCCTGAGTTCAAGAATTCTCTGCCTCAGCCTCCCAAGTAGCTGGGATTACAGGCGCCCACTATCATACCCGACTAATTTTTGTATTTTTAGTAGAGATGGGGTTTTACCATCTTGGCCAGGCTGGTCTTGAACTCCTGACCTCGTGATGCGCCTGCGTTGGCCTTCCAAAGTGCTGGGATACAGGCGTGAGCTACCATGCCTGGCCAGCCCCTTAACTTTTGTGAGCCTCATTGTCCCCATCTATGAGAGAAGATACTTGTTAAAGGGCCACTGAGATAGAAACAAATCAAATGAAATTGATTACAGAAAGAGACAAACAAGATATCTTTAAACAGAGGGAAAAATGGAGTCAGCTTAAGACAAGAAATAGCAGACACTTATTCCAATAGTATCAACAGAATATGTAAAACATATGTGAGTGCTTTGTGAATTTTAAATACATGCATCTAAACTAGTCAGCTCAGGGAAGTCAATACTAGAGGTAGTAGAGTAAATTGTGAAGACTCTCTTTGCAGTGGGAAAGTCGCTCTGGCTATCTCTTCAACACTAACTGTACAATCCAGTTTTGTTCCTAGAAATGCTCTTTAATATAGATGCCTTCTGGAAATGTAATATTGCATTATCCTATTGTACCCAAGCAATTATCTGTATTCATAATCCTTCCTCCTTAGTGGGTATTCTGAAAGTGTAATCGCCCTTTATTGATCTTTATACTGGGTGATATGGTTTGGTTGTGTCCCCGGCCAAATCTCATCTTGAATTCCCACGTGTTGTGGGAGGGACGCGGTGGGAGGTAGTTGAATCATGGGGCGGGTCTTTCCCATGCTGTTCTCATGACGGTGAGTGAGTCTCATGAGATCTGATAGTTCTATGAGAGGAGTTTCACTGCACAGGCTCTCTCTTTGCCTGCTGCCATCCACGTAGGACGTGGGTTTCTCCTCTTTGCCTTCCGCCATGATTGTGAGGCTTCCCTGGCCATGTGGAGCTGTAAGTCCAATTAAACCTCCTTCTTTTGTAGATCGCCCAGTCTTGGGTATGTCTTTATCAACAGCATGAAGACAGACTAATTCACTGGGATATATACCTAATGTAAAACTCTAGAATGATAGACAAAATTATATATAATAGATACTAAAATAATGGTATTTGGATCTTTGAAACGCTGTCCTATGTGCTCTATTTGCCGTGGAAGGTGGACTTCATTAGTAGATGTTTTTCCCTGTATTGCACTGCTTGATAAAAACAATTTCAAAAGGAGAGGGGCTAAGTTAAACTGCATGGCAAGTATATACAAAAATGGAATAGAACCCACAATTAAGAGGGAGAAGTGGGAAGAGACAGGAGAACCAGCAGAAGCTGAAAGGGGGAAATCACTGGGTAACGGGAATTGACAGACACTTGAGGAGTAGCTTTAGTGAAGTAGCTTTAGTGAAGTTTAGCAAGTCATATGAGGGGATAGAAATTAGAACATTTTTGCTAGGTGTCATGCAAGGCATGCATTTCCCTATTTTTCCTCTTTTGTAGATATACTTTTCCTTTTGAGCCTTTTTATTTTTAATGTTTAATTTATGTTTTATTTTGTACATGACACTCTGCTAAGACAAGGCCATGTGGCAATGTTAAGTTAATTTCTCCATATATATATATATATATATATATATATATGGAGAAATTACTATTTATTTTAACATATATACATATAAATACACATACACAATTTGGCAGTGGTGGAAGGTTATAACTTTGAGGAAAGAAAAACTGACTTGCATTTGAAACAACAACTCTCAGGGTACTATATATCTTCATTCCACTGAGATGTGTTATAATCTCCAGTCATAGTTCAGCACTTACAGTCTAGGGCTGCCACAGTAGTATTCTTAGCGAAAAGGAATAGTTGAATGGAACAAATAATGCCTACAGCAAAATAAATATAGCAGATCATTTTTCAAAATCAGCTCCTATGATAATATCATAAAACTTGCCTTTAAGCCTTTAATCTTATTATTTTTTCTTTCTTTTTTTTTTCTTTTAAGAGGGGAGTATTCATACGGGAAGTTTTCCCTTTTACATCTCTCTGGCTACCAATTTGACTCTTCATGTGAAAAGCTCCTGAGGTCCCAAATGTACCATTTTCAATAAATTATACTCCAAATCTCATAATTTAAGTCACTTTAGATTCATTTGTTTCACCTCAGTTTGTTGTTTTCTTTGGCTTCCATATGATATTTTTCTAAAGTCATCCTCGAACAGTCTGTTTATTAAAAATTTACAGTGAGAACTAGATAGTGATGGATATAAACAGCCAGAAGGAGTCACTATCACTGAAAATTGCTTTAATCAGTTCAGTTAAGTGAAAACATATGTTGATAAGAGTCATATTTCTCAGTAAAGCATATTCTTGTGGCTTAATTTGTTCTACAAGCCCAACCTCTTCCTCCCATTGTTTCTCTCTAAACACAATATTACTTTCTCTGTTTAATTATCTTAACAGCAGCCCTGTAAATAAATGCAATAGCTTAATTGTACTTCCTTGTGAGCTATCTGTTTCAGTGTGGTTCTAAATGATTACCTTTTTCAATTATTTTTGTGAAGCTGCTGCTCATAAAAATAAGATAAAAGCCAGTGACTGAAGCAGAGAAGTGAAGGGTACATTAAGAAAAACATAGAATTGCACTGTAAGAGGAATGGAAAGAACTTTAGATACCAGCTCATCTTCCCTGCCAAATAATCAACCTAATTAAAGGCTGAGACCCAGGTAAATGTCTTGCCAAAGCATTCATTGATTAGAAGAACTCTAAATACCAGAGTGTTGGATGCTGTGGTGTACTACCCAGATCTGGCTTCCATGACTGAAATATTCATTCGTCCATTTGCTGGGAGTGTTGACTGCTGAAAGGTCACAACTGAGACCTCTCCAGTCATTGCCCTTAAAGTAAGATTGTTGACTCAATCAGAATTGCACTCCTTCTCTGGAGCATTTCACATCAAATTACTGAAACATGTAGATGCTTGAGCATCTTATCTCAATGAGATGTCTCTGAATATTCCTTCAAGCTCGAGAACTCCCCATGATGTGGGCCTTTTTTGAAAGTACATCACAGTTCAGCTTTTGTCTCTACACAATCCTACTTCTTTTCTCATTCCCCTAAAAAACTGTTTCCAAGAGCACTTTCTAATAAATACTCTGTATACAGATTCCCACTTTAAAGTTTGTTTCCCAGAGAATCAATTCTATAGCTCACAGTTGGATCAATGTAAAAGTTGTCTAATTGCCACTTTAGAAACTTATGGATATTTTAGTATCTGTTTTAATCAAGTTTTAAAGATAAGGAGATTAATAAAATGATAATCTGAGGAATTTGCATCCTAGACACTTATTTCTTAGAAGTAAATTAAGAATTATAGGGTTTTAATTGTTAAAAGTAAGAAAAAGATTAATTTCAGAATCCAATCACTTAAGCAAATATTTATTGTGTCTCCACTAAATGCCCCCCATAATGCAAACTGCAAAAATGTTAAGCCAAATATGGCACAGGCTTTGCATTCAAGAAACGGATATTAAAACAACTATTTGCAATCAAGTGTGGCAATAAAGTGATAGAAGTATGTATCAGATTAGGCCAGGTGAAGTGGCTCACACCTGTAATTTCAGCACTTTGGGAGGCCAAACTGGGCGGATCATGAGGTCAGGAGATAGAGACCATCCTGACCAACATGGTGAAACCGCATCTCTACTAAAAATACCAAAAAAAAAAAAAAAAAAAATTAGCCGGGCATGGTGGCACGCACTTGTAATCCCAGCCACTCAGGAGGCTGAGACAGGAGGATCACTTGAATCAGGGAGTTGGAGGTTGCAGTGAGCCGGCCACTGCACTCCAGCCTGGTGACAGAGCAAGACTCTGTCTCAAAAAAAAAAAAAAAAGAAAAGAAAAGAAAGAAAGAAAAAAAGAAAACGAAATTGAACATCACTATGTTGTAAACCATGGATAAAGGAAATGGCTTATAATTGGAAGGAAACTAAATTCTAAGACATCCAAATTTACATTCTAACTTTTGAAATGTATGGAAAAGTGAACAGATTCTATAAGAGATAAAATAACGTGCCCCAAAATAAATAACTTGCCCAGGTGAGGGGAAAATCAAAGATGACATTTCGGGTCACATAGGACATTCAGTATTTAAATTTAGTGTGTTTTTCCCAATATTAACGCATAAGAAACCTACTACAATTCTACATTTCAGAAAGTCAGAACACACACTGTTAACTTGATTGGTAACACAATAGCCAGTTTTAGTTATTTCTTTTCATTCCATTTTAATTGAATTTTAAATGAATTCTCCACTAAGGCATTCAACTCCAGCTTTTTGCAAAAGCTTATTAACTTGTTATCCTGTTCCTAGTCTCCCTTCTCTTCAATACTTCCTCCTTACCATTTCCCGAGTGATCACTCTAAAACACAGGTAATATATTATTACGGAAAATATGTTCCTTTCTTTGTACTGCAGAGAATACTTATAGTCCAGCCACTCTTTTGCAGTCTCCAAAACGGAACTATGTAATTCAACTTTTATAGATTTGTCCCTAAATTGTGTCTCTTGTCAAAATTGACAAGAACAGTAGCCTGAACAGGAGCTCTCAGTAGTTCTTCTCTGACCACAGAGATATTTGTTCCTGAAGTTCTGGGAATTAGTTCTTCAGAGAGAAGCCATTTTGAGGGCTGGCTTCAAATCCTTTTTGGTAAAAGTAGAATATAAATAGATCGGATTCAATATTGCTGAGGTTTTAGGCTTCTTGCTTCTTATCTCCAACAATTCTGGTTACTTAGAGACACTGAGACCAAATGTTCAAAAGCTCTCAAGTTGCAGACTCTCAAAAGACAAGTGGAGGAGGCAGGTGGATGCAGACCAGCTGTGAGCTCTGTCCTTAGACCTCACAATGGAAAGGGCAGCAGGAAATGAAAGGAGATGATGATATGTGCTCAAACCCACTCTTCAGAGTCCACATGTTAAAAACTAAAGTGCTGGCATCATAAATTCACTGTAACAAATATAAAAAGTATTGGAGAAATTTGTGATGAAGATAAGAAGAGGAGAGCAAAGGACAATTAGCAAGAAAAAAATTATGTATTAGCAATGATATAGTAGAGGTAGTCATACTGAAGAGCCACTAATCCTTCTATTTAAAAATTCAAGATTGATAATATTTGCACGATTTTATTGCAGAACTTAAGTATACAGAAAACTCTATAAGAGAGTTTACAGCAGTATTTTCTGATGGATCAACAATTTTGAAATTGTTATGCTTGACTTACATATAAAATCCATCATTGCCTTTAAATAATAGAGTCATGTTCAGAAACTCATTGAAGGAGAGTTATGAGTTACTCTCTTTTATGAATATAAGAGATATATCTATGCTAAGTGAATTACCTCATATCTCAGAGCAAGCAGAAAATCTCAAGGAGTCTATTAAAAATTTTATAACTCATAAAACTGTTGCAAATAATTAAATCTGTAAAAATATTAACAGAAGTTAAATATTCAATATTGGACATATTTTAATTATAACATTTAAGCATTTATAATTACAGTTTAAGTATAACATAAGAATTTAGGCTGGGTGCAGTGGCTCACGCCTGTAATCCCAGCACTTTGAGAGACCGAGGTGGGTGGATCACTTGAGGTCAGGAGTTCAAGACCAGCCTGGCCAACATGATGAAACCCTGTCTAAAAATACAAAAAATAGCTGGGTGTGGTGTTGCACGCCTGTAATCCCAGCTACTCGGGAGGCTGAGGCAGGAGAATCACTTGAAGCTGGGACGTGGAGTTTGCAGTGAGCTGAGATAGCACCACTGCACTCTCCAGCCTGGGCGACAGAGTGAGACTCTGTCAAAAAAAAAAAAATAGAAAGAGAGAGAGAATTTATTTTTTGTAGAGTTCTGGTTGAAAGCTACTCTTAGTGACTTAAAGAAAGATGTGAAGTAAATGTTTATATAGAAAAGTATGTTGATGTATCTGATTTCTTTCATTACTACATCAGAATATCTAGTAATGAAGTTTGTGTTTGCTTATTTTTTCTTCTACATTAGAACAGTCTTAAAACATTATTTTAAATAAGAGATCATGTAAAACAGGCACGAAAAGCATATTTTTCTTACCAACAAAATTTTTATGAAAATTATCTTTAAAATATTTGATTAAAAACATAAATGTATTATCAAAATCTTAGAAAAGCAAGTCTATGGAGAGACTTGAAAGGAATTTAAGTTTGGGGAAGGAGGGAACTATGATCAAACCCAGCAGCATTTTTAGATTATCTATTTGGAAGTAGTATTTGGTTTTGAATTGGAGGTATGTAGTCTCAATAAAGGTTTTCATAGTGGCTTTTGAGGTCTTCCAACTCCATTAGGAAGTTGGTGATTTCATAATTTTTTCAACAATAATACTATGTTTACTGATGGTGCAAAACAATGATGGGTAAAAGAGTTGACAGTTTGTCATGAACAAGAAAGTGGCAATAAACTGTACCAGTAGTCATTATGTTTTTCATTGCCACACACTCATGAAAAACAAAAAGCTAATATCATTAATAATGACCTTGATGAATTGGGGAAATTATTACTTATATTAAATCCAAACCCTTGAGTAATATATTGTTTTAATATTCTGTGTGACAAAATGGTTAGTAGACATTTTAAAGCCTGTCTGCTGCATTCCTAAGTATAACATTTTTGTTTTGAGTCACAAGTTAAACTAGTTGCTTTTTCTCAGGGACCAGAATTTTTACCTGAAAGAAGGACTTAGAAACAAAATAGTAATTTAATAGACATGGTCACAAAAAGGAAGGAAGTGATTCTACCATGATAGCAAGTATTTGAAGCTAATGATGAAAATCTAACTTTTAAGATAATATGAGCATTTTATAGAATTTGTATTGACCACCCTGAGTTTGACAGCTCCTCAAAACTTAAAGACTTCCAGATAAGATCAATAGTGATATTAACAAAGATTGTTGATATTACATCATGAAGTGAGTCAACGTTTGTAAGATCTACATGACCCTATGGACCAATATTTCCCAAATGACTACTTCATGATCCTACAAAACCATACTTAGGTAAAACAACTCTTCAGAATAGGCAATAGACTTAGGGTGAGCTTTATGAGACTGTATTTTGTAAAGTTACTGTAATGTTGAATTTTAAAAAGTACAATTTTTAATATACAGTAGAATTTTACTATGCCTGTTATCAACTTATTTCCTCTCAGTTCCAAATCCACCCTTCAATACATGCTTTGTCATCATAGACAGAATTCCTTTAAGCATCTCTTTTCAATTTTGATCATAACATTAAGCTTTCTTAGTAGAGGGGGCTAGGGCCACATTGCAGGAAGAAGGGACCCTCCTCCTCTTCCCAGCTCCTGCAGAGTGGGTCAGTGGTGTAGGGGGTGAGAACTTCCTATTGAGCCCTGACACAGTCAGTCCCCAGAACAAATAGTCTCTCAGCAACCTTACAGAGGCTGACCAAGCAATGACCTTCCAAGGCCCTCTAGACACAAAAACCTCTGGCTAAAGCTGTCCTGCCCCTATCAGTACTTTGATTATTTTACAAGACGCCTAGTAACTGGCCATCACAGGGCTGAGGTTTTATCACTGGGCCTCCACTGCCTCTGCAGGCACTACCACTCACCTTCGCCTGGGAACCCCTACCTTCTTTTACTCCCACACCATCAGTTGCTGATTGGCTTGCTCTGTCTTCCAAGGGTTTTGTTCTGCTTGCCCAGGTACGACAGACAAGCTTCAGCCTGGGAAAACCGGCAAACTCTACTACTCAATGGGTTAAACTGCAATTTTTCCAACTGTGTCTAGAACCCAGCCTTGAGAAAGAGCTTCCTTCTCTTTCTGTCTTCCTTGAGTACTCTCATACAGTCCTAGGGTATAACATACAGCTTTTTTCCATCCTGTAGTTACTTTTTTTTTTTTTTTTTTGCGATGGAATCTTGTTCTGTCGCCCAGGCTGGAGTGCAGTGGTGCGATCTTGGCTCACTGCAAGCTCCACCTCCTGGGTTCACGCAATTCTCCTGCCTCAGCATCCCGAGTAGCTGGGACCACAGGCATCCGCCACCACGCCCAGCTAATTTATTGTATTTTTAGTAGAGACAGGGTTTTACCGTGTTAGCCAGGATGGTCTCGATCTGCTGACCTCATTATCCGCCTGCCTCAGCCTCACAAAGTGCTGCGATTACAGGCGTGAACCACAGCGCCCGGCCTGTAGTTACTCTTTTATCATAGCTTAACCATTAGTACTTCTGTTTACATCTAAACCATATGGTTTCTCTTCCGATTAGATGCAGATGAATACATATAACTGTGTCTTGGCATATAGACGTATAAGCAGATGTCTGCTTGGTATATAAACATATAAGCACATGTCTGCATGACACTGTAAAAGAAAAGCAGAGTACCCACAGTCATGCAACCTAAATGTCCACATGTTCTGTCATGTGTTTATAGGGAGAAATTTTCAGTTCTTGTTAACATCTTAGAACATACATAAAGGCAGCAATGGACCTCATTGAAATTGCGGACCACAAAACAAATTTGGAGACTGTAAATAGTGTGATCAGTATGAGATAGGGATTGATCTGGCTGTAGGGATGTACCCCAAAGTGCATAGAACTGTGCCTGGTACACATAATAAAGGAGGGAAGGAAGGGAGGGAGGGAGGGAGACCATCACATATATGGAAAAGAGTCTAAAGTGACAGAGTGGTGTTTAATTAATCAGAGTTCCAAATTGATCACCAGTTGTTACTGTTGTTGTTGTCTTCCAAATTCCAGCTCTATTTTTTATTGAATGCATGAATGTGGACTTTTTTTGTAAGTTCAAGGGTACAAGTGCAGGTTTGTTATATAGGAAGGCTCCTGTCACTGGGGTTTTTTAGGCGGATTGTTTAGTCACCCAGATATTAAGCTGTAACCGTTAGTTATTTTTCCTGATCCTCTCCCTCTTCCCACCCTCCACCTTCCAGTAGGTGCCAGTGTGTGTTGTTCCCCTCTATGCATTCATGTGTTCTCATCATTTGGTCCCCACCTGTAAGTGAGAACATGAGGCATTTGGTTTTCTGTTCCTGCTTTAGTTTGATAAAGATAATGGCCTCCAGTTCCATCCACGTTCCCTTAAAAGACATGATCTCATTCTTTTTTATGGCTGCATAGTATTCTATGCTGTATATGTACCACATTTTCTTTATCTAGTCTAGCATTGATAGATATTTAGGCTGATTCCATGTCATTGCTATTGTGAATAGTGCTGTGGTAAACATATGCATGTATGTGTCTTTATGATAGAATGATTTATATTCCTTTGAGCATATACACAGTAAGGGGTTTGCTGGTTGAATGGTAATTCCAGTTTTAGTTCTTTGAGGAATCACCACACTGCCTTCCACAATGGTTGAAATGAATGTTCACAACCTCCTGCAGTGTGTAAGTGTTACCTTCTCTCTGCAACCTCACCAGCATCTGTTATTCTTTGATTTTTTAATAATAGCCATTCTGACTGGTGTGAGATGATATCTTATTGTGGTTTTGATTTGCATTTCTCTAATGATCAGTAATGTTGAGCATTTTTTCATATGATTGTTGGCAACATGTTCGTCTTCTTTTGAAAAGTATCTATTCATGTCTTTTCCCCACTTTTTTTTTTTTTTTTTTTTGAGACAGAGTCTCGCTCTGTCACCCAGGCTGGAGTGCAATGGTGCAATCTCGGCTCACTGCAACTTTCGTCTCCTGGGCTCAAGCGATTCTCCTGCCTCAGTCTCCCAAGTAGCTGGGATTACAGGTACATGCTGCTGTGCCTAGCTAATTTTTGTATTTTTAGTAAAGATGGGATTTCACCATGTTACCCAGGCTGGTCTTGAACTCCTGACCCAGGTGATCCGCTTGCCTCGGCCTCCCAAAGTGCTGGGATTACAGGCATGAGCCACCACGCCTGGTCCTTTGCCCACTTTTTAATGGAGTTTTTTTTTTCCTTGTAAATTTGTTGAAGATCTTTATAGATGCTGGATAGTAGATCTTTATAGATGCTGGCTAGTACACCTTTGTCAGATACATAGTTTGCAAAAATGTTCCCCCATTCTATAGGTTGTCTATTTGTTGATAGATTTTTGCTGTGCAGAAGATCTTTAGTTTAATTAAGTTTGTCAATATTTGCTTTTCTTGCAATTACTTTTGGCACCTTCATCATGAAATCTTTGCCCATTCATATGTCAGAATGGTATTGCCTAGGTTGTCTTCCAGAGTTTTTATAGTTTTTGGTTTTACATTTAAGTCTTTAATCCATCTTGAGTTGTTTTTTTTTTATACAGTGTAAGAAAGGGGTCCAGTTTCAATCTTCTGCATATGGCTAGCCAGTTATGCCAGCATCATTTCTTGAATAATGAGTCCTTTCCTCATTGCTTGTTTTTGTCAGCTTTGCTAAACATCAGATGGCTGTAGGTGTGCAGCCTTATTTCTGGGCTCTCAATTCTGTTCCATTGGTCTATGTGTCTGGTTTTAAAACAGTACCATGCTGCTTTGGTTATTGTAGCAGTGGCTTTGGTTATTGTAGGCGTGTAGTATCCTTTGAAATTGGGTAACATAATGCCTCCAGCTTTGTTCTTTTTATTTAGGATTGCTTTGGCTATTCAGGCTCTTTTTTGGTTCCATATGAATTTTAAAATAGTTTTTTTTTCTAGTTCTGTAAAGAATGTCATTGGTAGTTTGGTAGGCATAGCACTGAATCCATAAATTGCTTTGCACAATATGGTCATTTTAATAATATTGATTCTTTCTGTCCATGAGCACGGAATATTTTTCAACTTGTTTGTGTCATCTCTGATTTCTTTGAGTAGTGTTTTGTATTTCTCATTGTAGAGATATTTCACTTCCCTGGTTAGCTGTATTCCCGGGTATTTTTTTCTTGGGGATTTTGTTCCTGATTTGGCTGTCTGCCTGACCGTTGTTGGTTTCTAGGAATGCTAGTGATTTTTGTACGTTGATTTTGTATCTTGAGACTTTGCTAAATTTGTTTATCAGCTTAAAGAACTTTTGGGCAGAGACTTTGAGGTTTTCTACATACAGGATCATGTTATCTTCAAACACAAATAGTTGACTTTCTCTCTTCCTATTTGGATGCCTGTTGCTTCTTTCTCTTGCCTGACTGTTCTGACCAGGACTTCCAATGCTAGGTTGAATAGGAGTGATGAGAGAGGGCATTCTTGTCTTTCACCAGTCTTCAAGGGGAATGCTTCCAGCTTTTGCCCATTCTGTATGATGTTGGTTGTGGGTTTGTTATAGATGGCTCTTATTCATTTGAGGTATGTTCCTTCAATACCTAGTTTATTGAGAGTATTTAACATGAAGTGGTGTTGAAGTCTATCAAAAGTCTTTTCTGCATCTATTGAGATAATCAGGTGTTTTTTTGTCTTCAGTTCTGTTTATGTGATGAATTACATACATTGATTTGTGTATGTTTAACCAACCTTGCATCCCAGGGATAAAGCCTACTTGATCAATGTTGATATGTCTTTTGATGTGCTGCTGGATTCCATTACAAAATAATTCAGGCAAAGGTTATACAATGGTATAAATGGTAAAAATGGTATACTCTGCTCTTTTAATGTCCGACTACAAAGTCAAATAGCACTTCCCTTGAAAATAAATGCATTGATTTTTCTCAAGTATTCCATTCCCCTACACCACTGAAAGAACTGGATGTTAATAGGGAGGTCATGTTTATGTGTGTGAGAGCGGGAGGGACAGACATGTAACTTAATGAGTATGTTTTTGAAAGCTAATTATGTACAAGCTACATGGGCACTTATTAAAATATCATACAGACCATATAAAGACCAGATGTGATGACAGTACAAGGGAAAACAAAAAGGGATCCAAAAGTTCCTTTAAGTTTGTAAAAATTTGTTAGAGGGTTTCAGAAATAAAGTATACTGAATATCAAAACAAAAAGGTGCACCTAATTTTTGTAATATAACGAAAACTTTGACACGACAGAATATGAAAAATGATAAACCATCTCAAAGAGAGATAAAGGAAAGGGATCCCATTGCTTCAAATTAGCTTAGGTTATTTCTACTTGGTTCAGAATCTGTGCTTCCAAGGAACACTACATATCCAGATGTATCTATTATTTGAAGGAGGAAATGTGCTCAAATGTGGACCGATTGAAATAATATGTAGAAGCAGTCTTTAAATAGTAAGACAGACAATCACTAAGTATTCAGAATGTGTTGCAGTTGAAGTTTAAAAGAAAGTTTCAAGGCATCCCAAGAGAGCAACTAAAGCACCTCATGAAGCAGAGGAAGAAGAAGAAGAAGAGAATGAAGAGAAGGAATAAGATGATAGTAAATAAAGTCATTTCAAATAAAATTAGCACCAATCTTTTTTTATATGAATAACTTAGAATAAGAGAAACACCAGAGATAAAATACTTTAGTTTTGAGATGATTTCTATTGGTCTCATTAAACATAATTTCAAAGTTGAATTATGATGCATTATATTTCAGATCATGTGAGTAGAGAAGGCAATACAGCCATGCTTTCCGAACATTTTATATAGTGTTCTAAACATTAAAAAAATCAAGGGATGTTCTTTTTTCATTCTGTACTAGTCCTTTTTCACGCTGCTAATGAAGACATAGTTGAGACTGTGTAATTTATAAAGAAAAGATGTTTAATTGAATCACAGTTCAGCATGGCTTGGGAGGCCTCAGGAAACTTACAAGCATGGCAGAAGGGGAAGCAAACACGTCCTTCTTCACATGGCAAAAAGGAGAAGTGCCTAGCAAGAGGCGGAAGCCCCTTATAAAACCGTCAGATTTCAGGAGAACTCACTCACTATCATGAGAGCAGCAGCATAGGGGTAACCACCACCATGATTCAATTATCTCCAAGTGGTCCTTCCCACAACACTTGGGGACTGTGGGAACTACAATTCAAGATGAGATTTGGGTGGGGACACAGCCAAACCATATCACATTCTGTGCATTTTCCTCTTGCTAAACACGGAATTTAAAATGTTTTGCATTTTAATGTTTCTTAGAAATCCCGGACAGTAAATTCCCTCACACAATTTTTAACAGCTAAAAAAATTCTTGGAAACATACTTAGAATTTCAATAAATTAAAAAGGGGAAATTGCCTTGATGTTTATAGCTTTCATAGAGTAACTTTGCCCTTTGAACAAATTAGGTGTAATTATGCCACAGTGATCATTCATTAAGTTTAGAGTCATTATTCTGTATACAGAAAATTTCAATTTTATTTTCATTCTTAGTTTTAAAAAAGGGTTCATTGAGCACAATAATTTACTTGATTTATTTAGTTAAGTGAAGTAATTTTTAAATTAAAATTATAGATCTACTTTAGAAAATGAAAATCCAATTCAGCCATTAGAATTCCAGAGAAAAATTTGTATTTAAAACAATACCTAAGCTGGGCGTGGTGGCTCACACCTGTAATCCCAGCAGTTTGGGAGGCCAAGACAGGCAGATCACCTGAGGTCAGGAGATTGAGACCAGCCTGGCCAACATGGTGAAACCTTGTTTCTACTACAAATAAAAAAAAAAAAATAGACATCTGTGGTGGTACACACTTGTAATCCCAGCTACTCGGGAGGCTGAAGCAAGAGAATTGCTTGAACCCAGGTGACAGAGGTCACAGTGAGCCGAGATCCTGCCACTGCAGTCCAGCCTGGGTCCAGAGCGAGACTCCATCTCAGTAAATAAATAAATAAATCCCTATAATGCTAATTTTTGTACATGAAGAATGCTGAAATATTTTTGAAGGTTAAAGATTAGAGTTGCATTAAAAATACCAATGTGTTTTTATGCCAATACAAGAGCCTAAAAGATAAGGTCAAGAAGAATGTTGTTGAAATTCTTAAGATATAAAAGGTAAATGTGTATGAAAATTGTTTGGTTACGGTAGTGGAATTATGGGTGATTTGTCTATACTTACTTTTTTTTTTCTAAGCTTCTTATTATAATAAAATGTTTTTGAAATGTAAAGAAAACACATTTTTTTAAAAAGTCATGTGTTTTAACTCTTTGTAAGTAGCTCTAAGCTTAAGACCTAAAGGTTAATTTAGACCACAGGTGTAGTAATAGCCCAGAATACTTTAGGAAATTCAAGCATCAGGTTAGTGGTTGGATGAGATTATCTTTGTGATAGATTTTACCTAGAAAATACGATTTTTGTTTCATACTCAAGAAACAAAGTAATGTTCTTTCCTTTTTCCAGCATATGTATATCTTGTTCTCTTTTCTCTAAAGTATCATTATAAAACATATGCTCTTTGACACTACAGCTTAGAATACCTTTTCTTTCTATTTCTGAAAGATTGTGAAAGAGGTCATTCCAAACCACCACCCACATTGGAGTGTTGAAAGTAGTTCGTATGTACCGAATAAACCCAGCAGGACAGAAACAAGATCCTGTACTCAATATGTATCTTTGAACATTTCTGACAAGTAGAAAGAAACTCAAATACCAGCAGAATATTTCCATAAACTAGCTACATACAAACATTTCTACTTAAGAACAAAGCTACCCCCCTTGTTAAAGGTATCCTTGTGCCAGTTACTTTGTTGAACCTCAATTGGTTCTAAAGAAAATATTATCTCTGTAATTCTATCCACTTATTGGATTCTTAAATGCTTTGTCTTCTAGGAGTCAGTTGTTAAAATTATCGGTTTTTCCAGAGTATAATTTTTGTAATCATTTCCTGGGTCAGAAAACAAGCAAACAAACAAACAAACTCCTTTTTCTTATTTGTACCGTTTATTTTTCACTGCCCCTCAGAAGTGGTCACAACAGCGTGGCCTGTTGGTCCCATCACGCCATCAGCTTAATCATTGCTTCTTACTTGTAGAGTGTAAACATCTATATTTCACACGTACCTTCTACATAAGTTATAATAATACCCATAGGGGAGCTGCATAGTTTCAATTATTAATAATAATGTTCTAAGGCAGAAGGAATTTATTTTTGAAGTTAGATTATTTATGTTCTCAGTTGCTACCCACACATTTTGGGAGGTTGGGTTTTGGAGGCATGTTCCCCCAACCCTTGGGAAAGAAAAAAACCCTTATTTGTGGAACTAAGATTGTCCAAAATGTAGAGCTCAGCAGTTTCAGAAGTCATATTTAATACTCATAATTTAAAGATGAAAAAGCATGTATCTCCCCACAAAACAATGGAATCTTCCTGCCAACGCATATTTCATCAGATATGAATGTGTTTTTAACACAGTAATCCTTATCAAAACCACATTGACTTAATTGTCAGTTACTATTCTGTTCACCTCTGCTTTCCCCCTCTTTTATCATTAGCACTTTTTTGAAAAAGTAGATAGTTTATAACTGGTGTTCTCCATTTGCTATGCACTTTTAAACTAACAAAACAAACAGTGAGTTCCTGGAACAGGTCCTGTCACCACTACTGACCTCAGGCCAAGCCCAGGGAATGTTCTCCTCAGTGAGGAAGCAGCCACTCCTTCCCCTGGGAAATGCCAAGCCAAGGGTATGAATAAACTAAGGGAACTTCAGTCTGCTGAGACAACAAATACTAGTGAATCATTTATTTCGTGGCTGGTTCTTTTCCACCTCCCACTCTCTCTTCCATATAAAATAAGAAAGTCATTGTGGTTTCACAGATCTAAATCTACAGTAACAAAGATAGATATTATGACCAAGGATAGTTGATCCAAAAATAACTGAGAAGAATCGGATGACTTGTCAAGTAGTGCAAGAATGTGGTAGTTCCGTGCACGAGATCCATGAAGTGATATAGCTTTTGGACTCTAGACACAAAGTGCATCCTTTACAAAGATGTTGATATCTGAAAGAGGGACTCATGCAATGTCTGTCTAGCAAGAAAAAGTGTTCTTTCATTATAAACGTTAACTTGGACATGGCTTGCAAGGACAAAAGAGAGGTATTGAATTAGGTAAGATGAGAGAAAGAAAGGCAAGACAAAACAAAGCATCACCAAAAAAAAGTGCAAAATAAAAATAAAGAGAAGGACTCAAACACATGATTTCCAACAGAGAATATGATCCATTACGGTCAAATCAATTGTTTACAGTATATCACAGAATTCTAATTAATTAGTTAAGCATTTCATATTTTAAAAACAAATATCATGTATACTTTTTACAATAGCTGTTAACATAAAGTAGAAATATATCCCTTGACAAAATCTATAAGGCCGTACATTGTCTCCTTCCATTCTATTTTCCTGTAATCTCAACACACCAAGTTATAATTATATTGAATAAATGGTTAATCTCCAAATAAATTATTCATCTCAAAATATGTTTTCTTCTGTCTAGAATGCCTCGGCCACTCGCCCCTCACACCTATTTTTATTTCTCTACCTAAAGTACTTCTACATAATATTAACACAATTTAAATGTTTCTTCCAGTGTAAATGTCTTCTTATATGGTCCTGTTACATACTTTTATTACATGCTTTGTCATCTTGTCAAATAACTGGTGACATGTCTTTGACATCACCTAACGGCATGAGGCAGGAATCATATTTTATTTATTTTAGCATTTGTAATATTATATACCATATTGAAAACCACATTTTTTGGTGACATGTCTAAGTGATAAAAGTGATTGAAGCATATCTGTTTGGGTACAGTTCAGGCTTGTCAGTAAAAACTACTCTAAATTAATTATTCTATATTCAAAATCTCTTTGGTAAAGGAAAATTAAATTAAAGCTTTCTTCTGATTAAAATGTACAATTATTCTCCCCAGAGTATTTCTTAACATCAAATAATGTTTCTGACATAATTGTCAAGCCCCAAATTATACAAATGTACACATTTTTCTATTAGTGATCAAAGCAAATTTATTTCCTTCAGCAACATGATAGCATATATAACTTAGCTAATTTTAAATTAGATATTATGGAGATACGGAACAACTTTGGAAATCATAAGTGAGCTACTTATGACATAATAATATATTACTAATATTGGCATTTCAACAGTGCATATTTATCTCACTTTGTTATAAAAATTAATTATATTCTTCTTATTCAGATGAAAATACATAGAAGATTTAAAAACTTATGTCTACTTAAGATCTACTCTCTTTGCACACCAAAAACTGTATACAAATGTTTATAGCAATTTTATTCATAATTCCTCAAACTCGGAAGCAATTAAAGTGTTCAAGCGAATGGATAAACAAACTGGTATATTTACACAGTGGGATACTATACAGTGATAAAGAGTAGTGAGCCATCTACCCCCACCTTAATAGATACATTTTTAAAAGAATTACAAAACAAATGTACAAACAAAAATAATAAAGAGAAGAACCAAAACACACTATACCCAACAGAGATAAAGAAGTCAGATGGAAAGGCTCTACTATAATTCCACTTAAATGACATTCCGGAATAGGCAAAACTATAGAGATGGTAAAAAAATCAGTGACTTTTTGGGGCCGGGGATGGGGCATATCCAATAGGATATTATTCTTTAGGATAGTATAGATATTTTGTAATGTAATTGTAGCTGTAAAGCAAGGGAGGAAAGCCTCCCAAAGAGGAGCTTAGCCCAAGAAGTTTCTTGGCTTTGCCCAGAAAATAATTCAAGGGCAAGTTGGCGATTGAAGAAAAAAGCTTCATTGAAGAGGTAGTATTACAGCTCCCATGGTGTCACAGCTCCGTGACTTCTCCTGCAGAGCAAGGCGGGCATGTCTTATGGAAAGCTGCTTCTGCCCTAGCCCTGTTTTAGCTAGTCCTCAACTTGGTCTGGTGTCCAAGCGCCACCTCAGAGTCAAGTCCTGCCTCCTATATGAGATGTATGACAGTATGTTTTTATCAAAACCCATAGAATTGTAAAGCACAGAGTTAAATTTAATGTACACAAATTATAAAAATTATTTGGAAAACTGAGAGACTTCAGAGGATGAAATACACAATGTGACAAAAGAATCAGATTGTACTACCTATGTATAAAACAACTTCACAAAAGAGGATGGGGAAGAGGTATTGCCCTAAGTAACTTTGGAAATGAGTAGACTGTAAGAGTAAATGCAAAATGAACTGTATGTAAGTACTGTATTCTATTAGATAAAGTTGTGCCCCTGAGGAGTGCAGTTTAACAATTTGAAACAAGTATATATGCGTACTGGAATTGAATAATTAAGTAAATAAATGCCCAAGGGTAGGAGGGTTTTTTTACTGTTGGAATAGGAAGTTACAGATAAGCAAGAGAAAAAGCTAGAATGACCCACGTGGTAATGAAGAAAGCGGGGCCGGGCACAGTGGCTTATGCCTGTAATCCCAGCACTTTGAGAGGCTGAGGTGGGTGGATCACCTGAGGTCAGGAGTTCGAGACCAGACTGGCCAACATGGTGAAACCTCGTCTCTACTAAAAATACAAAAACTAACCGGGTGTGGTGGCATGTGCCTGTAATTCCAGCTACTTGGGAGGTTGAGGCAGGGGAATCACTTGAACCTGGGAGGCAGAGGCTGCAGTGAGCTGAGATCTCACCATTACACTCCAGCCTTGGCTACATCACAAGACTCCATTTCAAAAAAAAATAGAAATGGGGAAACATCAGTATAAATTCAGGTTTAGCTTAAAATAGATATAGATGGTTAGTTATATCTAGAAATATTATAGATATATGGATACATCTATGGGTTAGTATACACATATGTATTTCCTTGTTTTTTTCAGCTAAGAGGGCCTAAAAGTAATGACAGCCTATAGCAATGAGCACACCAAGTGCTCAGATCTTTGTTTCTAATACTATTGCCCAATTAAGGAAACCAGTTTCCCTTGGAGAAATGGCTAATTCTAGGACTAGAGCAGGAAATAGACAAGATGAGCCTGCAGCATATTGTTTTACTGGAAAATAAGAAAATATGAAAGAAAGAAAGAGAGAAAGAGAAAGAGAGAGAAAGAGAGAAAGAAAGAAAGAAAAAGGAAGGAAGGAAAGAAGGAAGGAAGAAGGAAGGAAGGAAGGGAGGGAGGGAAGGAAGGATCAAATTGTACTACCTATGTATAAAACAACTTCACAAAAGAGGATGGGGAAGAGGTATTGCCCTAAGTAACCTAAGGAAAGAAGGGAGGGAGGGAGGGAGGGAAAAAAGAAAAACTAAAACATATGTCAAAGGCACAAGAACCAACGGAAAGAGTTCCCTATTTTCAAAGTTTGAACAATTTCAGGAAAAATATAAATTAGTATTAGGTTATAACCCATAGTTTAAAATAAATTTTTATGAGTCTTCAGCTTATAATAATGTATTAATAATGAAAAAACAGTTACAAAAATGTTGTCAACCTTGTACTTTCTCATTCTCTTTCTCTTTCCCAACACACGCACACATAGAGCATACACACGCTAGTGACACAGGATCCTTTGGGTGCCACTTCACCAGCTGGAAACCTCTGTTGCCGGCAGCGCCTCTGCTCCAGTTTCCCTTGCACTCGCTGGGCTTGCTCTGCTCATTCACCCCAACGGGCAGCACTCGGCTTGCACTACCAGCCCAGATTTTGTGCCCTCCAAGGGCGCCGAGGGCGAGCCTGGAGCAGAGCAGCAAGGGTTTCAGGGTCCAACTACAGGCACAGCCAGGCACCCCAGCTGCTGTGTTGCGACAGGCAGCTCCAGGCGCCAACACAAGCACCGGCTCTGTGCGCAGCTGTGTCTGGACCAGGCTTATCAAAAGCAGCTTCTGCCTTGGGCACCAGCATCTAGATGAGGGGAACATGGTGGCGCCCGAAAACTCAGAGACACCAGCAACTGTCGAGCCCCAAGGGGTGTTACAGCCTTCTGCTCAGGAAGCATTACAGCTCATTCATTCCCGCCTTCCACACACTTCCGCGAACGGAGGCAGGTCCCAGCTCATTTGATCCCGCTTCCCCGCTCTGGCCTGTGGTTCCTGGGCTGGCCTGGTCCCCCCACTGCTTCCCATCACATGTGGAGGGAGGGAGGGATACAGTGTTACAGCTCTGGCTCAGGGAATCCTGAGTTCTGGGCCACCTGAATGGTTGCCATTCTTTCCTCCCACAGTCCAGCGAAGGAGAGCATATCACCACCCACTATTTGGCAAGCCGGCCAGGAAGTGTTAAAGCCATTTTTGCTCCCATTGTTCTGCGAATCCCAGGTTCTTGTCCTGGGCCCAAGAAGAATGAAGTTACGTGGACAACCTGAGAGTGAGCAAGGCGGAGAAGAGTTGTATTGAATGCAGAACAGTTCTCAGCAGAGAGGGGACCCAAAGTGGGTAGCTCCTACCCAAAAGCCAGTAGTCCCCCATGTGGCTTAGTCCAGGAGTTTAATAGGCTCCGAATGGGGGAGTGTGTGCTGATTGGTCCATGGGTGAGCCAGAGAAAAGCACCATTTGATTGGCTAAAAGGCATCATGGAAGTTCTTACTCCAGGTCAAGGACTCTACCCAGAATCTGCTGCTCAGTTTTCAGGTTTCAGGTTGTCTTTTGGCTTGAATGTCGGGTTTTACAGGGGACCTGTACCTGTCTGCCTAGGAATTTGTCTGTCTCCTGCCACTATCACTAGTGACTCACATAATACATAGAAACTGACATGCTATGGCATTGTTAGTGTTTATTTACCTTCAGTAACTACATACTTCTTTCACTTGAAAAAAGACCTAACCAAGAAGAATTTTGTGTTTATCTAACAACTATTCTATAATAAAGGTTACCTCTAACCCACATCACTTCCAAATATTTGAATTCCAAATTATAAAGATTCAAAAAATCAAGATGATTTTTAAATTTTTTCCATATGTTTTCTTTTTAATGAGTCTTTTCAAGTGAGGGAAATTTTGTATGATTTAAAAAATATGTATGGTGATCACAAATACATTTTCTAGTATTCCCAGAAGTACATTTGAATATTAACTATAGGATATTTGAATATTAACACAGAGGTATATTTGAATATTAATTATAGCATTCTTTCTAAATCTACCCAATAGTAAATGACTATTTACACATGACTATATTGTTTTAATGTGTGGAAGAAAGGTCTAGAAAAAATATTAAATTATAAAATTATTTTTGATGTCTTCAGTTAAAAATTATAGATGAATATCCCAGCTAGTGGATAAGGAGCATAGCCTAAGCTTCCAGTTCCTGCAAAAGTTTAAATCTCTGATCCTTGTCTGTTGTTATCTAATATGTTCATTTCAGAAGCACCTAGTGCAATGAACAGAGTAAGGAGGTAGAGGCCATGTATTATATTGAGGCTGAGGGAATGTGAAAGTTTCAAAACTATTGATTGTGGCATTAAAGAGGTTAGTAAAATAAATATGCCACCACTAGTGAAGAAACATTATTGAGGTTGTATAGAATTAAGCTTTGGCTCAATTATCGTAAAAACTGGGCTAAAATACTATTAGATTGTAGCACCATTTAATTTAGTGCTGACCCTCCTTTACAGTAGAGCAGATGAAACTCCATGAGAGTTTACAATATTTGAATTGTATGCAAGTAACCCAAGAAGTAATAAATAATTCAATTAAGTGTGCAATAATATTTAAGGCATCCTCCAAAATTTATTATTAGCAGAGCATTTTTATAACCAAATTACTTACACATACACCTGTGTTTGTGTGCATGTGTGTGTGTTAGAAAGACAGAGAAAGAGAAAGAGGGCTGGAATACGAAAACACTGTCACTTCACTTATAAAATTTAAACTGTGGAGTTCAGAAATTAATTTCCAAATAACTTCTCCCATGTAGGTATTACTCAATTAATTTTTACCATTAACAAAAGAAATTCAGAAGCCTTCATTTTAACTGGCAAATACAAACATCTGCCAGAATAATATATAATCTTTAATATTTCTTTACTTTTTAACTTACAAGCTCTGAACGTATTGTTGTAATTAGGTACATGCATGAAATAATGTCACTGTCTTAAAATTATAGGAAAAAGTATTTATCATCACATTTCTTAAACAAACAAAAACTCTTGGCTGAAATTGGATGGTATTTAAACATTTTGCTTCAGTTTCTTGATAATCTGACAGCCAAGATGACAGCTCTGATCTTTGGTAGCTGACTACCAAATCTGGGAAATGGAAGCACAGTTCCTCATTTTTCATCATGAAATTTATCAAATTTCAAAGTAAAGTTCCAGATTTTTTGATATTTTTATTCCATCACAAATACATAAAACAAAAGTCTGCTTTGAAAAGGCCATGATACAAATGAAAAGTGTAAAGGATATCAAATAATTGGCAATGCAATTATAACTGTACATCATTAAAAATAAAACTGAGCCATACATATTGTTGTACAATTGTGATAAATCACTGTGAATGTTAATTTTCTGTGTTCTTTGATCTTATTTCTGATAAGTCCAAATTGTTTTAAATTTTATTTTTTAAACACTTATCTCTGATACATCAGATATGATTCTCAGCAGTGTATACATCTCTGTGAAGTATTACCAACCAACAGTGATTATTATTAGCCAAATTTGCAGATAGAAAACTGGATTTTAGAGAACAGGTAACTCATCCCCATATACTCCCATAGAAGTGATGGAGCTAAGACTGAAATTCAATTAGCCTGTTTCTGAATTAATGTTCTTATCTATTATTTCACACTGCCTCAATTCACCTAGACCCTTACTGATGTTGTAAATAAAATGCAATAATTATATCAAAGCAGATTATTTCTTTATATTAAAATGAATAACTATAGGACAGAATACTTAAGAAAGCACTACTCAGGATAAATATTTAAATTTGAAAATATAAAACGGAGAAGTTATAAAAATTGTTAACAGTGATCATTCCTATTATACAGAACATACTTAGCTGTGTTTGAACTAAAAAAATTATTGAATTTTTATGTTGCCGTTATATTTCTTGTGACTTCAAGCCTAAAAATTGTCATTTAGTAATAACTTGTTATTACTGTTATTACATGATTGTATTTGGCAAAATAATCCTTCTTGTCAACTGTGGAATTTTGATGTCATTCTAAATTTTGCTTTGGGCTCTGTAGTCAATAATTATGTCATAAGTTCAGTGGGCAACAACTATTATAGGAAAACCAGTGACCAGTGAATTATGTTGTATAATTTCTGCATACCTATAATATTATTTTAGCAACTAAAAATGTGAAACAAAAATGACAAAGCTCACTTCTCTATTCTACCTAATATATATAGAGAAAAATAACTTTATCTTAATAATTAAATTTGATTTTGTCCCAACAAAAAAGCAAGAAAATGAGTTTTTTTAATAATTTAATTTTTTCATTTTCTTTAGTTTTGACCCATTCAAAATTTCATTATGCTGAATTTACTAACTAGCAGTATTACATACATATTTTTAACAGACATGCTGTATTTATAAATATCAAACTAGTAAACTATAATCATTGAAAGGTGGTATTTTAAAAGTATGCAATAAACTTTTAACGAATTACCATTTTTAAAATGTATTTGCATGATCAAAGTTTCTGAAAATGTGACATCTGTTTCCCTGGATGAAATAAAATCATTATAGAATTCCAAACATACTTAAGTATGAAGATCAGCACTGCCTTTTTCTAATTATCCTGGCAAGGTCATCAGAGGTAAGTCGGTTCTATGAAAGAGGCACTGATAAATTAAATATTCCTAGCTGACTATACCTTTTTCCTGTCATAACCTCTTTGAAACCTAAAGTCATTACTCCTCAGCTACTGAGTATCTTGGAATACTCTTTATTTCTTCTAACTCTTGACAGAACACTTGGTCATAACATCAGATGAAAAAGTTAACTAACACTCTATTCTTATATTATTTAAGGAATGTGGTTTTAGAGAAAGGAAGGTTGGGGGAAAAGGGAGGTAGGTTTAGCCATATTATACTTGACATTCAGATGAAAAAAAATCCAGAAGAGATAGGAGTCACAGGCACAGCAGAGACTGAATGAGTGAGAGGTCTTTCTAATTCAGAATATGCAAAGAGACTGCCACTTGGGGTGAATAATACTGGAGCTGTTTTTCACTTTTGGGGATCTACATTGTTATGCCTATCATGATATAAAGTATGTGCCCTAATAAAAATTTTTTAATTCCTTCTAACAGAATCAAAGAACCAGTCTCTTCAGAAGTCTTTCAAATGGAAATAAGCCAATGAAAGACAATTTATTTGTCTAACTTGTACATTGAATTTCAATGTGTAAGATTCAATTAATCCTGGGAAGGTCTTCAGAGGTAAGTCGGTTCTATTGAAGAGGCACTGATAAATTAAGCATTCCTACCTGACTATACCTTTTTCCTGAGATGACTTCATTGAAACCTAAAATCATTACTCTTGAGATCCTGAAGGATAATAACTTCTCACAAATGTGTTCATATATTCCAGTTTTAGAACATATAGTTCCATATTCTATACTTCACAACATTCCCATTGCCATGCGTTTAACTTCCTATAATTGTTTTAATTGAGACATAAATCTTTTTTGGAGACAAGTAGATATCAAGGAGGTCCATGTTAAATATTTTAAACAAAAATATGGTGAACTTTTTACTCTGTTTTGATATAATATAATGTTTGATATAGGAAAGCAATCACAGGAACTCGCTTTCAAAGTTTCTTTCTTTATGTCTACTTTTCAAACTCCTCCACAAGTTCTTTATTTTCTCATTATAAACACAAAAAATAACTGCCAAATTACACTTAGGCAAATGCTCACTTTAGGGACTGCATCCAATTACTTTCCTTTAAACTTTTGACCTGGTAAAGGAAGTAGGGTCTTTTTCCAACAGGATAGTTTACTTTTTTGCATTCTTAGATGGGGGAGCATTGAGAACAGGAATAAAAGCAGGCTTCATCTCATTTGTCTCTTTCCACAGGCACAAGGCCAGAAAGTCAGCATGCTCCGAGTTAAAAAGAGCTGAGAGTGTTACAAAACATGTTTCCACCTTTCTGCCCTTTTTGGGTTGAAAACAGAGTGGATTGTCTGCCTTGGCAGCTCCCAAAGTCAGTCACCAAAAGATACAGGAAGGCTCAGAAAAGCCTTACCATCTAGAACAGCATTCTTAGTTACAGGAATTTGAAAACTACACCGTAGTTAAAAATTTTTTTAAAAAAGACAAGATTTAATAGCTTAAAACTCTGAAGCTTCATGGAAATATCATTTCTTAGAAAGGTAAAAGGACCAAATTGTTCTTTGCAGATTTTAGGCATACTCAAGAGTAGACAATAAGCTCTGTACACCCTTCCTCCGCAGTACTGATTTTCTAAAGTGAACTTTTTTCACCATTTCTAATGGCAGATCCAGCAGAGTGTATCACTCAATTAAACAGAATTCCATTTGCCTGGTTTTGTTTCACCAAAAGGCAAATCGACCTCTGCACTTGTAAGAAAATTGCAAGGGCATTTAGTCCACGACAATTCATCAATACCTAAGAGGAAAACCAGATTCCTCGTGCAGCAACTTAATATAAAATGAAACCCATTTTCTGCCTACAAATTTCATAGTCATCCCAGTCTGTGTAGAATTAATTTTTTTAATGCTGCAGTACAATAAAAAAGTGGCATTAAATTATGGCTTCAAATTAGAAAAGTAGGAAATAGAGTTAAGATTTTCAAATCAAAATGACTTTCTTAGAGGCCATACTAAGCATATGCCAAACTGTACAGGGAACATAAGATAGAGATATGTGTATGATAAAAATGAATCTTAAACCATCCAGAAATAAAGGAGAATTAAATCTCCCCAAATGAGTCTGTGATTCAAAATGTAATGCACTAAATTTTCTAATCTCATCTCATCTAAAAATACTATATATTAAAAGATTTAATGTCACAATCATTGGCTCCTATATATTCTAGTCCTTATTTTTGGCTGTAAATCATTCTTCCAATAACTTATTCTATCCTTCTTTCTCAGATGTTAAGCTCTTCAATGTTCTTTCATGTGATGTATCTTTCAGACCTCAGTCATTTCCTAACCTTGCTTTAGGCCTGCCTCTGGCTAAAATTAGCTCAGCATTGTCTCACCTCAGATTAGATAAATTAAACTTGGTGGGCAAGGCTCACCAACTGCACTGAGCATGAGCAAAAACTTCCTTTGGGCAAAATAGCAGAAAATATGCAAGTTAAACTTATCAAATAGTATAATATGGGATAAAAATATTTCTTGATTTAAGTACAATTCCAGATTCCAGAATTATAATTTTTTTTATTTTATAATCATTGATGTTCAAAGCTTAAAAGAATGGCATAAAAAAAAGCTTTCAGAAATTTGCTTATTCAGTGTCTCTGACCAACCTTATCAGTTTCCTGGGATCAAAAAAGTTTCTCAGGAATGCAGGACTTTCAGTGCAGGACTTTGCCAGAAAGTTCTGAACAAATGAGAACTTGGTTTGTGTGTGTGTGTGTGTGTGTGTGTGTGTGTGTGTGTGTGTACATGCCCCGTGAGGGGTAATTTGGGTGGGCACTGAAGAAATATAACTTGAAGTGACTCATGGGAAGTGATAAATTTCTTAAAAGGGAAAATATTTAAGGCCCAAGGATAGCTTTAAAAGCCTTGAAATCTTGCATTCTGTACTATATCTGTGACCATTTTAATATAAAACCATGGTTTATCTTTAGTGATGAAATTTCTCCCTTTCCTTTTCCAAACTTCAAGCAAAAGTGGTGTTTCACATTTGTCGTGCATTTTCAGATACTTTTTTGGCACACTATCACATGCCTGTAAGAGATAACCACTTCTATTTTCCAACTCTAATAAAATATACACTTCCAAATTGTTGGAATATATATATATATATATATATTTCTCTCTCTCCCTCTCTCTCTATATATATTAATATGTATATTTAATTATATAGATAATTCATGTATGTATATATGTATTATATATTACATGTACTAGCTTATTTTATTGTGAAATATATCACATACAATGAGAGCACAAAATAAACCTACACAGCCCAAGGAATTATCTAAGTTGTGCAATTCCTACCCTAGCCAAGAAACAGAGCATCAGGTATACTTAAGAGAGTCTACCTTATATGCCCTCCCAAACACTATCCCCTTTCCTCCAAAGTAAATTGCAATCCTGATTTTAACGATAATCACTTCTGTGTTTTAGTCTTGTCTTTAACCACTAGGCGTATATTTCTATACACTCCATTTTATCTTTTGAGTTTTATACATGGAACAAAACATGTATTTTTGTGTGTATCTGGCATATTTTGTTCAATTTTATGTTTGTGAGCCAAATCAATGATGCTGTGTGTAGTGGTTCATTCATTTCCATTGCTGTACAGAATTCCATTCCATAAGCATAATGGAATTTATGTAACCATTTCAATTATAATTAACATTTGAATTGTTTTCAGTTTGCAGCTGACAGAAAAAAAATCTACTATGAAAAGTCTTGCATATGTCTCTGGTTACCCAAGTGTACATGTTTCTATTGCACTGATTAAATTATTATATATAAGAAAACTGCTGGATTATAAATATGAATAGTCTGCACTTCTAGTATATGATACTAAACCATTTTCCAAAGCTATTCCAAAAATTTACATTCCTACCAGCGGTGTATGAGAGTTGCCATAGTTCTACATTGTCCCCCAATGTTGGTACTGTCAATCTTGTTAACATTGGTCATTGATTGAGGATGCCTACTAGTACTTTACTATGATTCTAATTTCCACTTTCCTGATTAGTTATTGTGTTGGATTCTTTTTCATATATTCTATTTGGAAATTATCTTTTGTGAAGTGCCTGTTCAAGTCTCTTGTGTATTTCTTTATTTGGTTGTCTCACATTTTTCTTATAATTTGTAGAAATTCTTTATATATTATTTATATGAATCTTTTATTAGCTGTACATGTTTCAAATATCATCTCCCACATTGCAACATTTTACAAAAGTAGGTTCGAATAGAGCTAACTTTGCTGATCATTTTCTTTACTGTTGGTTCTGTTTTGTCGCCTTTTGAAGAAATACTTCCTTACCCTGAATTCATGAAAACATTTTCCATCACTAATAGAAGTTACTCAAATCTCCAATCTACTTGAAATTGACTTTTTGTGTATGACATGAGGTAGATGTTTCATTTCACTTTTAAAATATGAGTATCCTAATTTCTCCCAGATTATTTGTTGGAAAGACTACCCTTTCGCTCTTTATCATATATCAAGTGTCTAAATATTTATGGGTCTGCTTATGAAGTCAATATTGTATTGTGTTCCACTATTAGTGTATTCTTGAACCATTCTCAAACCACATTGTCTAAATTATTGCAGCCTTAATATAAGTCTTGAAATCTAGAAGAGGAAGTTCTGCTTTCTGGTTGTTTTCCTTTAAGATGTTTTCCTTATTCTTGGAATTTTTATGTAAATTTTGATACTAGCTTATGTAGTTCTATAGACATACACACAAATTCAAATGCCCATTCATACACAATATAGATAGGATTGCTTGCCAAGTTGAGAATACTTGACTTCTTTATAGGATTGATTATTCAAATATATATAGTATATCTCTGTTTCATTAGATTTTCATGTAATTACTCTCTACAATGTTGTAGCAACATATTAAGTTTTCCTATAACACCTTGAAGATTTTTAGTTAGAATTATAGATTTGTTGTATTTTATGCTGTTGGATAACATCTTTGCATTTCATTTTCTGTTTGCTGCTCTTAACAGAAATATAGTTGATTTTTATACATTGCCTTTGTATCCAACCGACTTGTAAAATTGTTATTAATTACAAGCATCTACTCAAACATCCCTTTAATTTCTTATCTATACAATCACATAGTCTAAATATTCACAGCTTTTTTACCTTTCTAATACTTAAAATTTTCATCTCATTAATACAATCTGACATATAATTACTTATGTATTGAAATTCATTTCAATTTGTCCTACCCATTCTGTGTTTCTGTTCCTTTCTTTTCTTGCAGTTACGGGTGTCTTCTATCTTTGCCTGACTCAATAGTATGAATATTCTTCCTGTGTTTTCTCCAGGAAGTTTATTTTAAGCCTTATCTTTGGGACTATGACCTAATATTCTTGTATCATGTGAAGTAAGCATTGAAATTCATTAGTTTGCATATGAATATAAAATTATCTAGCACCATTTTTCAAGAAGACCACCCTTTCTCTATTAATTTCATATAGTACTTTCATCTAAAATCAATGGACCATGTAAGTCATGTTTAATTGGGCTCACTGTTCTGTTTAATTTATCTATATTTCTGTCTAGTCTTGATTAATGATTTATAGTAAATCATAAAATTAGGTAGTGAAATTTCCTCCAAATATGTTTATCTTTTTCAAAAGTGTTTTAACTATTTTATTTTCCACTTTATATATATAGTAATCAGCTTTGATTCTGTCCTATGTGAAATTTTTCTAATCCATATGCCTTTTATATCCTTTCTTTACATGGGATAAGACCACCGGAAGAATGTTAAAATGTTAGGAGCAGATATTCTTGTGTTCTTCCTTAAATAGAAAGATTTAGTCTTTTGCAACTGAAGTGAACTGTAAGTTTTTTATAGATGCCCGTAACCTTGTGAAAAATTCCAATTCAAATTTTTCATTTTATTACATCTTTTAAAATAATCATGATTTTCTTTTTTATTTCATTAATATGATGAATTATGTTGATAGATTTTCACATACTAAAACAAACATGACATTTCTAGAATAAATTCCTCTTGGTGATGATTACTTTTCTCTCTTAATATTGTTGTATTCAATTTGTACATATTTTTCTAAAGGCTTTTGCATGTATGCTTTGAAAAACATTGGCTTGTAGTTATTTTTGTTGCATTGTCTTTGTCTAGTTTTGTTTTTTTTTAATTTTTATTTTAATTTCTTGTAGGTACACAGTAGGTGTATATATGTATAAGGTACATGAGATATTTTGATACTGGCATGCAATGCATAGTAATAACATCATGTAATATGGAGTATTTATTCCCCTAAACATTTATCCTTGTATTACAAACAATTCAATTACAATCTCTTAGTTTTTAGGATGTACACTTATTTTTTAAAGTACACCTACATTATTATTAACTATAGTCCCACTCTGTGCTATCAAATACTAGCTCTTATTCATTCTTTCTATTTTTTGTACTCATTAACCATCCCCACTTCCTTCTCTCCATTACTCTTTCCAGTTTTCAGTAACCATCCTTTTACTCTCTATCTCTGTGAGTTCAATTGTTCGGATTTTTAGATCCTACAAATAAATGAGAACATGTGATGTTTGTCTTTCTGTGCCTGGCTTATTTCATTTAACAAAATGACCTCCAGTTCTATCCATGTTGTTGCAAATGACAAGATCTCATTCTTTTTTATGGCTGGATAGTACTCCATTATATATAAGTACCATATTTTCTTTATCCATTCGTCTGTTGATGGACAATTAATTTGCTTCCAAACCTTTAACTATTGTGAACAGTGCTGCAACAAACATGGGAGTGTAGATATGTCTTCAATATACTGATTTCCTTTCTTTTGGATATGCACTCAACAGTGGGATTACTGGACTCTATGGTAGCTCTATTTTTAGATTTTTGAGGAACCTCCAAATGGTTCTCTATAGTGGTTGTACAAATTTACATTCCAACCAAGAATGTATGAGGGTTCCGTCTTCTCCAGATCCTCATCAGCACTTGTTATTGCCTTTCTTTTAGATATAGGCTGTTTTAACTGGAGTGAGATTATACTTCATTGTAGTTTTGGTTTTCATTTCTTTGATGCTCAATGATGTTGAGCACCTTTATATATGCCTGTTTGCTATTTACATGTCTTATTTTGAGAAATGTATATTTAAATATTTTGTCCCTTTTAAAATCAGATAATTATATTTTCCTGTAGAGTTGTTTAAGATCCTTACATGTTTTGGTTATTAATAACTTGTCAGATGGGTAATTTCAAATATAGTCTCCCATTCTGTGGGTTGTCTCTTCACTTTGTTGATTGTTTCTGATGCTGTGCAGAAGCTTTTTAACTTGATGTGAGCCCATTTGCCCATATTTGCTTTGCTTGCCTGTTCTTGTGGAGTATTTCTCAAGAAATTTTTGCCCAGACCAATGTCCTAGAGAGTTTCCCTGATGTTTTCTTGTATCAGTTTCGTAGACTGAGGTCTTATATTTAAGTCTTTAATACACTTTTATTTGATTTTTATATGCGGTGAGAGACAGAGTTCTAGTTTCATTATTCTGCATATGGATATCTAGTTTTCCCAGCACCATTTATTGAAGAGGCTGTCTTTTCCCCAGTGTATGTTCCTGAGACCTTTGTCAAAAACGAGTTTACTGTAGGTGTGTGGATTTGTTTCTGGGTTCTCTACTCTGTTCCATTGGTCTATGTGTCCGTTTTTATGCCAATACCATGCTGTTTTGGTTACTATAGCTTTGTAGTATAATTTGAAGTTAAGTAATGTGATTTCTCCAGTTTTGTTCTTTTTGCTTAGGATAACTTCGGTTATTCTGGGTCTTTTGTGGTTCCATATAAATTGTAGAATTGCTTTTTTCATTTCTGTGAAGAATGTCATTGATATTTTGACAAGGATTGCACTGAATATACATATATTTCTTTGGGTATTATGGACACTATAACAATATTAATTCTTCCAATTGATGAACATGGAATATCTTTCCTTTTTTTGGTGTTCAATTCAATTTCTTTCATCATTGTGGTATAGTTATAGAGATCTTTCACTTTTTTTGTTGTTACTTTCTAGGTATTTAATTTTATTTGTAGCTATTGTAAATGAGAGTACTTTCTTGATTTCTTTTTCAGATTGTTCACTGTTGGCATATAGCAATGCTACTGATTTTTGTACGTTGATTTTGTATCCTGCAAATTTACTGAATTTGTTTATCAGTTCTAATCATTTTTTGGTGGAGTCTTTAGGATTTTCAAAATATAAGATCATATCATCTGCAAATAAGGATAATTTTACTTCTTATTTTCCAAATTGGATAACCTTTTTTTTTACTTTTGTCTGATTGCTTTAACTAGTACTTTCACTACTATGTTGAATAACAGTGGTAAAGTGAACATCCTTGTTGTGTTCTAGATCTTAGAAGAAAAGCTTTCAGTTTTTCCCACTCAGTATGTTACTAACTATGGATGTGTCATATATGACTTTTATTATGTTGAGGTATGTTTCTTCTATACCCATTTTTTCAGGGTTTTTATCATAAGGGATGTTAAATTTTATCAAACGTCTTTTCAGCATAAGTTGAAACAATCATATAGTTTTTGTGCTTCATTCTGCAATATGATGTATCACATTGATTGATCTGCATATGTTGTAACATCCTTGCATCCCAGGGATAAATCCCACTTAGTCATGATGAATGATCTTTCTAATGTATTGTTGAATTCACTTTGCTAGTATTTTGTTGAGGGTTTTTGTATCGATGTTCATTGGAGATACTGGCCTATAGTTTTCTTTCTTTCTTTTTTTTTTTTCTTTGTCTAGTTTTGGTTTCTTGTAATATTGGCCTTGAAGAAAGACTTCAGAAGTCCTTGCCCTCCTCTATTTTTCAGAATAATTTGAGTAGGATTGGTATTAGTTCTTCTCTAAATGTTTGGTAGAATTCAACAGTAAGTAAGACCATCATCTCCTGGGCTTTTCTTTACTGGGTGACTTTTTATTACAGCTCCAGTCTTGTTCCTTGTTATAGGTCTGTTTAGGTTTTAGGATTCTTCATGCTTCAATCTTGGTAGGTTGTGCATGTATAGGAATTTCTCCATTTCTTCTACATTTTCCAACTTATGGGAGTATAATTGTTCACTGTAGCTACTAATGATCCTTTGAATTTCTGCAATATCAGTTGTAATGTCTCCTTTTTCATTTTTGATTTTATTTATTTGAGTCTTCTCTCTTTTTTTCTTAGTCTGGCTAAGGGCTGGTCAATTTTGTTCAACTTTTCAAACAAACCCAACTTTTTGTTTCATTAATCTTTTATATTTTTCCTTCATTTCGATTTCATTTAATTCTACTCTAATCTTTAATTTTTTTTTACTCATTTGGGGTTTGGTTTGCTCTTTCTTTTCTACTTTTTAAAGATGACTTGTTAGGTTATTTATTTCATTTTTCTTTCTTTTTTTTTTTTTTTGATGTAGACATTGATGGCTATAAACTTCCAAGTACTGCTTTTACTGTGTCCCATAGATTATGCTATGTTGTGTTTCCATTATCATTTGTCTCAAGAAATTTTTCAATTTAATTCTTAATTTCTTCATTGGCTCACTAGTCATTGAGGAGCATATTGTTTAATTTCCATGTATTTGTATAGTTTCCAAAATTCCTCTTGTTATTTATTTCTACTACTATTCCATTGTGGTCAGAAAATATGCTTCATATTACATCAATTTTTTGAACGTTTTAAGACATGTTTTGTGACCTGACATATGGTCTATCCTTGAGAATGTTCTATGGCTGAGGAAAAGAATGTGTGCTCTGCAGATGTTGGATCAAAAGTTCTCTAAATATCTATTAGATCCATTTGGTCTGTGGTGCAGATTAAGTCTGGTGTTACCTTGTTGATTTTCTGTCTGGAAGATCTGTCCAACGCTTAAAGGGGTGTGTCAATGTCTCCAGCTATTATTGTATTTGAGACTCTCCCTGTCTCTTTAGCTCTAACAATATTTGCTTTATATATCTGGGTGCTCCACTGTTAGGCATATATATTTAAACTTGTTATATCCTCTTGCTAACTAACCTGTTTATCAATATATAATATTGTTCTTTGTCTCTTCTAATAGTTTTTGCCTTGAAATCAATTTTGTCTCATATAAGTATAGCAACTCCGTTCCTTTTCGCATGTAATATCTATTTCCAAATCTTTATTTTCAGTCTATGTGTCTTTTTATAGGTAAAGAATGTTTCTTGTAGGCAAGAGATCAATGGGTCTTTTTCTTTTATCCATTCAGCCACTCTATGCATTCTTATTGGAGAGTTTAGTCCACTTACATTCAATGTTATTATTGATGAGTAAGTACTTACTCCTGCCATTTTATTGATTTTCTGGTTGTTTTGTAGTTTCCTCTTCCTTTTTTCCTTTCTTCTTTTTAGTAAAGGTGATTTTCTCTGGTGATATGACAAAGTTTCTTGTTTTTTACTTTTTTTTGTATCCTGTTTGTGTTTTTTGGGCTTGAAGTTACCATTTGATTTGTAACTATTATCTTACAACCAATTATTTTAAGCTGATAACAAAGAAATAAGCAAAATGAAAATTAATGAAGACTTTACACCTTAACTTAATGCCCCAGTTTTTGAATTTTTGTTGTTTTTATTTATATCATATTGCACTGTATGTATGGAAAAGTTGTCGTAGTTATTATTTTTGATTTGCTCATTGTTTAGTCTTACTTTGAGATAAGAGCAGTTTACATACCACAGTTACAGTGTTATAATATTCTGGTTTTCTGCGTACTACTATTACCGGTGAGTTTTGTAGCGTGAGAGGATTTCTTATTGCTCATTAACATTCTTTTCTTTCTGATTGAAATACTTCCTTTAGCATTTCTTATAGGGCAGGTCTGGTGTTGATGAAATCCCTCAGCTTTTCTTTGTCCAGGAAAGTCCTCACTTCTCTTTCAGGTTTGAAGGATATTTTCACTGGATATGCTATTCTATGGTGAAAGTTTTTTTCTTTCAGCAATGTATATATATCATGTCACTCCTGGCTTGTAGGGTTTCCACTAAAAAAATCTGCTGCCAGATTCATTGGAGCTCCATTTTATGTTGTTTCTTTTCTCTTGATGCTTTTAGGATTCTTTCTTTATACTTCCCCTTTGGGAGTTTGATTATTAAATGTCTTGAAGTAGTCTTCTTTGGATTAAATCTGCTTAGTGTTCTATAACCTTCTTGACTTGGATATTGATATCTTCCTCTAGGTTTGGGAAGTTCTCTGTTATTATCTCTTGGAATAAGCTTTCTACCCCTATCTTTTTCTCTACCTTCTCTTTAAGGCCAGTAACTCTTATTTTTGTCCCTTTGAGGCTATTTTCTAGATTCTGTAAGTATGCTTCACTGCTTTTTATTCTTTTCTCTTTTGTCTACTCTGACTGTGTAGTTTCAAAAGCCTGTATTCAAGGTCATTAATTCTTCCTTCTGATTGATTAGTTTTGCTTTTAAAAGACTCTGATGCAGTCTCCAGTAAGCCAATTGCATTCTTCAGCTCCAGAATTTCTGCTGGATTTTTAAAAAATTGTTTCAATCTCTTTGTTGAATTTATCTGATAGAATTCTGAATTCCTTCTCTGTGTTATCTTGAATTTCTTTGAGTTTCCTCAAAACAGCTATTTTGAATTCTCTATCTGAAAGGTCACATATCTCTGTTTCTCTAGAATTGGGATCTGGTGTCTTATTTTCTTCATTTGGTAAAGACATGTTTTCCTGGATGGTCTTGATACTTGTAGAATTTTCTGTGTCTCGGCACTGAAGAGTTAGGTATTTATTGTAGTCTTCACTGTCTAGGATTGTTTTTCGTGTCCTTAAGAAGGCTTTCCAGATATTCAAAAGGACTTGGGTATTGTGGTCTAACCTGTATCTGCTTTAGGGACACTCTAAGCTCAATAACACTGTGGTTCTTATAGCCTCTTAGAAGTACCACCTTGATGGTCTTGGACAAGGTTCACAAGAATTCTCTGAATTACCAGGCAGGGACTCTCGCTCTCTTCCCTTACTTTATCCCCCCAAAATACAGAGTCACTCTCTCTGTTCTGAGCCACCTGGTGCTGGTGGTAAAATGACACACGCATCACTGTGGCCACCACCACCGGGAGTGAGCGTGGTCACTCCTCAAGACAGCACAGCACTAAGTGTCACAGAAGACCTGCCCTAATCACTCCTTCTCCATGGCCTATGTTCAATCAAGGCCCTAGTACTCTGCAATCAGCAAGTAGCAAAGCCAGCCAGGCCTGTGTCTTTGCCTTCAGGGTGGTGAGTTCCCCCAGGTCTTGGGCAGTTGTAGAGGTGACATCCTAGAGACAGGAACTAGAGTTAAAAACTTTAGAATTCTAACTGCTATTCTATTGTACTGCTGCTGAGCTGCCAGTCAAACTGCAAGGTCTTTGTCTAATTTTGGAATTCAGTTAAGGCTGACTTCATAAAGTTAGTTAAGAAGTGTTCTCTCCAACTCTATTAAAGAGGTTGTTTAAATTTGGTATTATTGCTCCTTTAAGTGCTTGATTTAATTCATCATTAAAGCCATCATTGCCTGGAGTTTTCTTTGGGGAAAGGCTTGCACTTATAAGCTGAATTTACTTCATTTACTTACTGTGTTCAAGTTTTCTATTTAGTTTCAGGCTGGATTTCTTAATTTGTACCCTTCCAGAGATTTATTCATTTCATATAGACTTTCAAAGTTTTGGTATAAAGTTGCTCATAATATTCCTTTATCATTTTAAAGTCTTAAGAACTTGTAGTGAGGCCCCCTCTTTCTTAATACTTGTGATTTGCATCTTCCCTTTTTTATTCAATCAATTTGGCTAGAGCTTTATCATTTTTTTTTAAGAACTAGATTTTGGTTTTATTGATTTTTCCCTATTGTTTTCTGTTTTCTATTTCATGGTTTTCTGCTTTCTTCTTTATTTACTTTCATCTGTTTGCTTTGAGTTTCATTTACAATTTTTTTTAATTTTTAAAGTTTTTTACATTTTTTGAATTGAGGTAAAATATACATGTAAATAATTTGCAGTCTTTATCATTTTAAGTATGTAGTTCAGTGATAATAAATACATTTATATTCTTTTTTCCCTTCATCCCCAGCCTCTGGTAACCACCATTCTACTCTATCTTCATGAGATCCACTTTTTTAGCTCCCACAAAGGAGTGAGAACATGTAGTAATTGTCTCTCTGTGCTTGGCTTATTTCACTTAACATAATGGCCTCCTGTTCTATCCATGTAGCTGCAAATAAAAGGATTCCATTTTATGGTTGAGTAATTTTTCTTTGTGCATATATATATCACATTTTTGTCCATTCATCCACTGATGGGCACTTAGATTGATTCTATATTTTAGCTATTGTGAACAGTGTTGCAAAAAACATGGCAGTACTGACAATCCGTTGATGTATTGATTTCATTTCATTTGGATATATACTGCGTAGTGGAATTGCTGAATCATTTGGTAGTTCTATTTTTAGTTTTTGTGTGAAACCTTCATACATTTTTGTTAGTGGGAGTAATAATTTACATTAACACTGACAGTGTACACAAGGGTTCCCCTTTCTCCACATCCTTACCAGCATCTATCTGTTATAGCCTGTCTTTTTATAAAAATCATTTTAACTGGGGTGAGGTGATGTCTCATTGTGGTTTTCATTTGCATCTCTCTGATATTAGTGGTGTGGAGCCTTTTTTCCTATACCTGTTGACCATTAAATCATGGATTTGAGATTGTTGTCCTTTTTAACTATGGCATTCTAAAACATTAATCTCTGTTAGAGAACTGCTGTATCTGACAAACTTTGATATACTGCACTTTATTCATTTTACAACATTCTAATTTCTTGTCGCTAGTTTTGTACTTTCTAAATCTAAATTTTTCTATGTTAACCCCATAATTGCTTAGAAGTATGTTAGTTTCTTGATATTAGAAGTGTCTTAATATTAGAAGTGTTATAATTATATTTCTATTATTGTTCCTTATTAAATTCCAATGTGCAAACATTCCATGTCTAGTTTCAAGTTTTTGAAATTTATTGTGACTAGTTGAAGGATGTTTTCTATCCTAGGTAACATATAATGTGCACTTAGGAGAATGTGAAATCCATTGTTGCAAGGTACACAAGTACATACATATATATATATATTTATATATATATAAATATATATATCATTTTTAAAAATATATATAAATATATAAAATAAATTAATGTGGTTGATAACATTGTTTAGACCTTCTTTGTCTGTCCTAATTTCTTGAGTAGTTCTTTCAAGTTCTTTCAGCTATGACTGTGGAGTTTTTTCTTTCTCCCTGTATATTCTATCAAAATTTGTTCCATGTATTTTGGAGACTTGTAATTCAAAATATACACATTTATACTTTTATGTCTTCTTATTGTATTGAAATTTTGTCATTACAAAATATATCTCATGTCCCCTAATACATTTTTTGAAGTCTATTTTATCTGATATTATTCAGTCCCTCAAGCCTTCATAAGATTACTCTTTGCATGATGTATTTTTTTCCCAATCATTCAATTATATCTTACTTGTCTTTCTACTTAAAATGTATCTCATGGATCCAGCATAGTTGCCCTTTTATTTGTTACTTTTGTTTGTTTGTTTGTTTTTCATACAGTCTCTGTCTTTTAATTGAGTCTTTAGTCAATTAATATTTACTATCATTGTTAAAATTGTTGGGTATAGGCCTACCATTTTACCTTTTTGTTGCTTGTCTCATGTGCTTCACTGAAGACAGTTATAATAACCTCTTTAAAATTTGTTTCTTCTAGTTCAAACATCTGGTGCATCTTAGAGCCAGTTTCAACTGATTGTCTTTTCTCTTGAAATGTTGTTACATTTTCTTGAATATTTCTATGTCAGATAATTTTGAACTTTATGCTGAGCATTATCAATGTTAAGTTGTGAAGATTCAGGATTATATTACTTTACTCCATTGTTTGTTTTGTTTTAGGAGATAATTTTCTTGGCTGATATTGAACTAATACTTTATTTAGTGTACAACAGCCCTGGGCTTTGTTTTGATATTTTTTTCCTTTAGCTTGTCTTTTTGAGTTTGTCCTGCACTTGCATATTTTGGGGACAGTTGGAGACGTGGATAGACAGATTTAGGGATTCTACTCTCTAGCTCTCTTTCTTCTGATATTCTCATTTTTTTTTTTTTTTTTTTTGGCATTCATGGTTCCTGATTTCACTTTTCTGACCCCTCAGCAAGAAATTTTGTAAGGATTTTCAGAGAGTGCCTCCACTCACCCTCGCCCCACTGTTCTGTTGCAAGCACTTTAGTTACCCCCAGTTTAAAAGTTATATGGACGGGAACTTATTTGTATAGCCTCTGTCTCAATTTATCTGTGTAAATGGGCATTCCACACTAGAGAATACCTTTGTTCACATGCCCATGTATGCAGGAGAACAGCTTTTCAGATTTTTTCTCATTTTATGCTTTTTTGCATGTCACAAACTCCACAAAACAGTATCATCATTTGGTAATAGCAATATGCTTTATAAAGAAATTAAAATTAAAAAGCAAAAATAAATATATAGACTTTGCATTTACCCAGATGAGGGCTAGCTACGTAATATTCAGGGCCCAAGGAAACATGAGAATTCAGGACTTTGTTACTCAAAAGGCAGGACAAACTTTTCCTTTCTACCACAATTTTTCTCTTGTAACCTGCCATGGTATTTTTTATTTGTTACTTTATGATGAGCTCCCTCTGGGTTAGGAATTTTATGAGGTGAATGCAGATCCTCATAGATGCCCAGCACCCTGCCCATTTCAGTGTGCAAGGCACAAACGCCTGACCCTCACCCTTCTTACATCAGCACTAAGACCTACCTGAGGGCAGAGGATAGCAGTGATTGCCAGATGCTGATTTAGAATCCGGCAGCAGAGAACCTATCTTGTGTTCTTGAGGAAGCGTTGGAAAGTGGGACCACATGGGAGCTGAAACTCAAAATTCCCAGGATTTCACATACAACAGAAAAATTTGAAGATGAAATTATTAAGAAATTCCAGACAATGACCACAGAATATTAACTCCCAAGTACAGGGCTTCTTTCTGAGTGTGGATAGGAGAAGGCCAGAGGTGTCCTGTGCAACAGTATTGGTGCCATTCCCGTGAATCTGGCGCTGACCCAGATATTTACCATGTTTAATGTTCCTCATTTTTTGGAGGAATTAATTTTTCATCTTGTCTTATCTTTTTTCATTCTGAAGATCCTCCTTTGAAATTTCTTAATGTACAGGTCTGCCGACAGCAGATTTTCTTTGTTACTTACAAAGCTCTGTATTTCTTCTCTTCCAAGCCAATATAAACTTTCTGCCAAAGTATGACTACTTCTTTTCCCTTTCCAGTACTTTCAGGTAGTTGCTTTTTGTACTACGTCTCGGATGTTAGTTGTATTCTTCAGAAGAGGATCATCTGGGATTGTCTTAGTTTCTCATACCTGGAAGCAGGACTTGATAATGCTTTATTATTTGATCCAATTTTCTAGATGACCTCAGAAAGAATGTTAATATGAATTACCTCATTTTTCATTTTCAGAATCTGAAGACTCTGAACAACCACCACCACCACCAAATATTGTATTGATTGCTTTTCTTCCACAGAACAATGGTTATGTAGTTTTTAATTTCATTTTTTCTACTGTAGACATCTTTTTGGGAACTACCCCTTCATGACTTTAAGGCTGAATGTATGTTCTAGAAACCATGAAGATGGGTCTTATGCCTGATCAATAAAATTTCTCTAATCCATTGGTTATGTCCATTTATTAAGAGATTGGTAGATAACCCAGACTGAGGCAAGGAGGAAAAATATCTCTTTTTTTTTTCCTACCAATATCAATAGCTAAAAAGAATATGCGTCTTGAACCACTGTAGCTACTACTGCTAACACCGGGTGAGGGTCTGCCTAAGAATGACGTCAGCAGAAAGGGAGACAAGCCTCATATAAGTATTTGAAGGGATTTTCATTTATTGAAAGATAAATTCTGGTTATTCTATGAACTCCTCACTACAGTGGCACCAAAGCCAACATCAAGGCTCAAATTTCCCCAATATGTCAACCAACAAATTCACTTTATTTATTTGTTTGCAATAGAAATGTATAGGTTTTGTCACATGCAATACAGTAAGCTCTGAATAATGAATTCTTGTATCTTAAACTGAGAGATGAAATCAAGGCAATTAGGCTTACAAGGAATATTTTTTGTTATTTTTTGTATACATAATTTAATAAAATGATACTATATAAGCTAATTTGTAATCTGTTTACCTAACATATTGCACATGTTTTATAGTATATAATTTTTAATAAAAAAATCTCATGAAGCATTTAATATCCTCACCTTTCTTGATAATCATAGTTCAGCAACTACGCTATGTAAAAATGTGGTAATAATGTTGTTGAAATACTTTAATATTGTGGATTCATAAAGCAGGAAGATATGTTGTAAATAGTATTTATTAAATTATTAAATATTTTATTGGTATAATATACCCAAAGGTATAAACATACATTAATTGATACTCTGAAGCTATTAAATGTAAAGCCACATGTACAGTGTTCACAAAGAAGAAATCTATAACCATTTATTAATAGGTAATGAAAAACTATTTTCTATTGATATGCAGAACATAGGGCAGTGGGATCTCTCTCTTTTTTTAAGCCAGTACTTTAAAATTTATATGTGATATCAACTAAGTGTCTCGTTTGCATTTGGATCTTATCTCTTATGCTTTTTTATTGCTTAAAAACAAAGTTTAATGCTTTTTCTTTCTAGAATTAAAGGATAAATTATACATTTTACACCTCATGCAGGTGTTTTGGATAATCATTAGCTAATAATTCTTAACTACCATGATAGATTTATTTAAAAGCAGAGTACTGAGCATGTTGGGACGTTGTGAATAAAGCACACAAGTTTGCAGAATAACTGGGAAAGTAAGCATTGCCGTAGGAATATTGACTCATTCTCACAGCAAATTACTATACATTAAAATGTGTATTTTTTTTACAAAGGGAACCACAAGTTTAACATCCTTTTAGACCTCAGCAAACTCTTACAGAATGTTTTTGAAGTCTTAATCAAAATATATAAAACAAAAGGTCAGAAATCTGGGGATTTTTCATTTGTTTTATTGTGTGGTTTTGTTTTTGTTTGTTTGTTTGTTTTGAGACACAGTCTTGCTGTTGTCACCTGGGCTGGAGTTCAATGGCAGGATCTCGGCTCACCACAACCTTTGCCTCCTGGGTTCCAGCAATTCTCCTGCCTCAGCCTCCTAAGTTGCTGAGATTACAGGCATCCGCAACCACACTCGGCTAATTTTTGTATTTGTAGTAGAGACGAGATTCCACCATGTTGGCCAGGCTGGTCTTGAACTCCTGACCTCAGGCGATCCACCAGCCTTGGCCTCCCAAAGTGTTGGAATTACAGGCGTAAGCCACCACGCCTGGCCAGAAATCTTTTTTCAACACAACAATCTAGGAATAGAAGGGAACTTCCCTAAACCAATATAAGCCATCTATAGAAAACTCATATATTTTCCCCTAAAATTGAGATCAAGACAAGGATTTCTGCTCTCACCACTTCTGTTTAACATTGTATTGGTGTTCTAATAAAGGAAATTGTGCAATAAAAATAAATACAGGTCATCTATATTGGAAAGGAAGAAGTAAAGGATCTCTACTTGCAAAAGATGTAATCTTGAATATAGAAAATTCTAAGGAATACACATACACACCACAAACTATTAGGACTAACAATGAGTTGAGCAGGGTTGAAGAATGTGAGACCAATACACAAATATCAAGTGTATTTCTACATTCTAGCAAGAAACAATCAAAATAAAATTAACAAAATAATTTTATTTATAACATTATCTAAAAGAATAAAATTCTCATGAGCATTTTTAATAGAAGAATTTAAAAACTACACTGAAATCTATAAAACCACTGCTGAAAGTAACTAAAGAGACCAAAATTAATGGAAAGGCATCTTGTATTCATGTATAGGAAGGCAACATTGTTAACATAACAGCACTTCCTGAATTGATGTGCATATTCAACACTGTTACTATCAAAATCCCAGTTAATATTTTGCAGAAATCAATAAGCTAATTCATGTGGTAATGCAAGAAACCTCAAATACCCAAAACCATCTTTACAAAATACAAATTTGAAGTAGTCACACTTCCTGATTTCACATCACACGTCCTGACTTCACAATTTAACTTCAAAGCTACAGTAAACAAAACTGTTTGGTACTGACAAAAGTAGATACATATTAATCAATAAAATAGAATTAAGAGTCCAGAAATAAATGCTTAAATTTATGTTAAGTTTATTTTCAACAAGGTGCCAAGACCTTCCAACGGGGAAAGAATAATCTTTTGAATAAACCGTGCTGATAAAGCTGGATATCCACATGCAAGAAAATAAAGTTGGACCTTTACCTCAGACCATAAATAAAAATTAACTCAAAATGAATCTAAGATCTAAACGTAAGAGCTAAAACTATAAGATTCTTAGACAAAGACATAGGATTATATTGTCCCAAACTTGGATTAGGCAATGGTTTCTTAGATGTGACACAAAAATCCAATGAGACAAGAAAATTTAGATAAATTGGACTTCATCAAAATTAAAAACTTTCATCCTTTGAAAGACAGTATCAAGAAAATGAAAAGACAAATACCAGAATAGATGAAAATATCTGCAAATTATATATTTGATAAAGGATTTGTATCCGGAATATATTTTTAAAAAACTTAGAATTCAATAATAAAAACAGATAAACCAATTTTAAAATGTGCTAAGGACACATTTTAAAGACACTTCTGTAAATAAGATATATAAATGGCTAATAAGCATATGAAAAGATGTTCAACATCATGACTCATTAGGGAAATGCAAAGGAAAATCATAATAAGATACTACTTTGTACCCTCTGGGATGACTATCATAAAGATGAATAGTAAGCTTTGGTGAGGAGGTGGAGAAATTGGACTCCTCATAGGTTGGTGCCAGGTACCCAAAATGTTGCAACAGCTTTGGAAAATAGTTCAGAGGTTTCTGAAAACCTTATACAAGGGAGTACCATATGACCTAGTAGTTCCACTTCTAGGTATATACCCAAGAAAACTAAAAATTTATCTCCACCCAAACACTTGAGTGGCATATCCATATTATAGAATATTACTCCACCATAAAAAGAAATGAAGTACTGATACATGCTACAACAACGATCAAACTTGAAAACATTATGCTAAGTGAAAGAAGCCTTGCACCAAATGTCACATACAGTATGATTCGTTTTATCTGAAATGTCCAGAATAGACAATTCCATAGAGACAGAAAGTAAATTGGTGATTTCTAGTGGCTGGAAGACGAGGAGAAGGAGGAATGACAGCTGATGGGTAAGGAGCCTCTTTGGGGGTGATGAAATGTTCTGAAATTACAGAGTGGTGCTGTCTATGGAACTTTGTGAAAAAAAAAAAAAGTGATTTTTTTTTTTTTTCTTTTTCAGACAGAGTCTCGCTCTGTCGCCCAGGCTGGAGTGCAGTGGTGCGATCTCGACTCCCTGCAAGCTCCGCCTCCCGAAAAAACCCTGAATTTTACATAATAAAAGGGTGAATTTTATATGTGAATTATTCCTCAGTAACACTGTTTTATTTGTTTGTTTTTGAAATGGAGTCTTGCTCTGTTGCCCAGACTGGAGTGCAGTGGCACGATCTTGGCTCACTGCAACCTCTGCCTCCCAGGTTCAAGTGATTCTCCTGCTTCCGCCTTTTGAGTAGCTGGGATTACAAGTGCACGCCACCACGCCCGGCTAAATTTTGTATTTTTAGTAGAGACGGGGTTTCACCATGTTGGTCAGGCTGGTCTCGAACTCCTGACCTCGTGATCCACCTGCCTTGGCCTCCCAAAGTGCTGGGATTACAGGCATGAGCCACCACGCCCGGCCTTGTTTTGTTTTTAAAGTCAAGAAAGAAATCATGAGATGAAAGAATCTCGTCTTGATCTGGACATTACATAAGTATCAAGCAAAGTAATTTTTAAATGAGGATTCTTTCTCTAGATTGCTGAAAATAATATATAGCTTCCTGACAGTGGCAAAGACTGTTGACTAGTCAATAACTTAATTTCTTCTTATTTTAGAATTTAAAAAAACACAATTATTATTTGGGACCATAATGAGTGAGCTCTGACTAGTCATAGAAAGGAAAGCAGTAGTGAGGTGTACTTTTTTTCCACTCTGGCCAAGACAAAGCTCTCATGTAAGATCTTGCGTAATCTTTACCGTTCATCGGCTTAATAGAAACAGGCACAAAGAAAGCCATATGGTGAAGATAGCATAGTTATAGTAAAAGGGGCTGACATAATGAAACAATTACAAGATAGCCTCTCAGAAAATCACTAGCATCACTCCAATATTTAAATAAGCTAAAACTAAACTTTTGTTACATTTTCCCACTAAGATATTGGAGTTTACCCATTACTCCAGGTAGTACTATTTTTTGTTTGTTTGTTTTGTTTTACTATAAAACCATTCTTATTAGGGAGATTCCAAAATTAGTAAAACAATTACAGGAAAATCAAAATAATCAATCAGAAGCATTACATGGAGACAATTATTTTGCTTCAGGTAAAAGAGTTAGTATTCCAGAAAGAAAATGAGACTGACTCTTTGAATAGTCATAAGTGTCTCCCAGCATTCACTATATAGAATATAAACAAAAATAAGCAATTGACCATTTAGATGGCAAGTTTATCATTTTAGCTTCTTAAAAACTTTCAAAATGAAATTTCTTACCATAATTGGTAGTAATATAAATTTCTATCACCTTAATTTTTTGATAGGAGAAATTGTTAAAACTCTAATTTGCAAATACTTGAAGCCAGTTTTACAATTTGCTTCTTCCTAAATTCTTTGTTCCAGTAAAACTTAAATATTTTATGTTTAGTTCTACAAGTTCAACCTATAAAAAGCAAAGACAAATTACTAAACCTATTCCCTTCACACAGGTAATTTTCAAAATTACAATCCAATATATTTAATTATCTGCAATTACTCTGAAATTGTTCTTCAAAAATAAAATGCATTATTGTAATAGGAAATCATACTTCAAATTTGAGAAGGGAAATTGCATTCAGAAATGTTTATCGTTTATATTTGATTTATTTGAGTACTAAACTGTTAACCTAAATTACACAATATATACCATGAAAATTGAGGTATAGCCTAATTCTATTCAATTGTTTTGGATGGTTATCATGAAAGCCTGTGGTAGTTTTTTGCAGTCTCAGATAAAATATATCATTTTAATGGTGAACAAAAAAATGTGGCAAGGCCATTTTGATGCAGAGTTATTGACATTTAAAAAAAATCAACATCAAACAAGTGGGTTTTTTTGTTTTTTAATTATTAAAATATATACACATCAAACTTCCATGATCCACATCCCATTAGTGATTACTCCCTAACCCTAAGCCTTAAGGTTAAGACTTAAGTATTGACTTAGAGTTGTGTTTAATGTTGAGCAGAGGGTTAGGAATGGGATAAGGATGTTATTTATTCACATTACTTGTTAATAAGAATGCCAAAAAGTCTAGTAACCCAACCACATCCATTAACTCACCTTGCAGCCTCTACTTTCAAACTTTTTCCAGGGAAGACCACTTTTCACCACGTTTACTCCTCATTCTTGATCTACTTCCCATATTTTCTTTTCTGAACTACTATAAAAGCACCATAATTTATTGTCTTGCTTCAATCTTACCTGCTGCAGCAAATCAACGTAGAGGGTCCTTTAAATACATAAATTAATTCCAGTACCTTTAATACTCAAAATAGTCCGCTGACTTCCCACAAACTTGAAAAGAAGCCCAAATTGGATCTTGATGTCAAGGCCTCACTGATGATGAGAATAGGGTCACTGGCTACACCTCTAACCACACCATCTACGGCTCTTTTCCTTCTTTATTCTAAAAGAGCCACACTGGCCTTCTTACTGTTTCTTTTTTTAAACTGCTTTATTGAAGCAAACATTACGTACCATAAGATTCCATCCTTTTTTTTTTTTTTTTTTTTTTTGAGACAGGGTCTCATCATTCTGTCACCCAGGCTGGAGTGCAGTGGTGCCAGCATGGCTCACTGCAGCCTCCACCTCCAGGGCTCGAGAAATCCTCCTGAGTAGCTGAGACTATGGGTGCACGCCACCATGCCTGGCTAATTTTCTGATTTTTTGTTAAGATGAGGTCTCACTGTATTGCACAGGCTGCTCTTGAACTCCTGGGCTCGAGTGATCCTCCTACTTTGGCCTCCCATTGTGCTGGGATTACAGGCATGAGCCATCATACCCAGCCCATTCACTTTAAGTGTACATTTGTTTTAGTAAATTGATACTATTCTGCAAATATTAACTCTGTCTTGTCTTAGAACACTTCCTTTATTTCAAAAAATTTATCTTGTGCTCATTTTCAGTTAATTATTCTCCCACTGACAGTTCCAAGTGACTGCTGATATGCTTTCTACATCTCTAGTTTTCCCTTTTGTGGTAATGGAATATAACAGAATCATATAATATAAATAAGCTGTTTGTGTCTGGCTTCTTTCGTTTCGCATAACATTTTTGAGGCCTGTCTATGCTGTAGCATATATGTCATTCATTCCATTTTATAGGCATGCTACATTTGTGTATCCATTCACCACTTTATTGACCTTTGAATTTTCTCTTGTTATTGCCTATTTTGAATAATGCTCCTATGAACATTAATATCCAAGTCTTCGTATGAACATATATTTACATTGTTCTTTAGTAGATTTTATTTCACGTTCAATAAAGTTCCTAGTTATCAAATAGTTATGTAACACGTGTATTTAACTTTTTAAGAAACTGCCAAACTGTTTTTCAAAGCAGATATGCCATTTCACATTCCCACCAGCAATATATGAAGGTCCAGTTTCTCCACATTCATGCAACACTTGATACTGTTAGTTGTTTTCATTATAGTTATTCTAGTGAATGTATATGGTGTTTCATTGTGGTTTAATTTATGTCTCTCTAATAATTACTTAGGTTTAGAATCTTTTTATGTATTCAGTTACCATTGGTATATCCTCTTTGGTAAAGTGTCTCAAATATTTTGCTCATTTTTTGAAAACTGGATTGTTTGTCTCCTTGTTATTAACTTGTACGTGCTCTTTGTACATTTTGAATATGCAGTTTTAAGCACATAAAATTTTGCAATTATTTTCTATTCATCAGTAGCTTCTCTTCATGTTCTTACATTTTATTAATTGCATTTTTTTTTTAACTTTGAAGAAGTCTTCACTACTTTTTGAACAAACTAAATGAGCCTTAACTTCCTTACTCTTCATTTTGCTGAAAAAGCTCTGTCTCTGGCTCTCACTCCCTCATTTTCTTCAAGTCTCAGCTCAAATGTCACTTTCTCAGAGAGTTCTTTATCTGATATGCTTTATTTTGTGGTCATTAGTGCTATCTAACCAACATATTTAGGCTTCCCCACTTCCTGGGTACCCTGTGGTTGGGTAGAGCATGCGACTAGTTTTGGGCAATGAGTTACAAGTAGAGATGAGACATGTCACATTTCCCGGTTCTAGTCCCTCCAGAATTTTCTTTTCCCTGAAGCACAATGACAAACAACAGTCAAGATGGTGCCTGTTTCTTCACCCTGGGTCTATGAGAAATTTCAATAAGCAGAGCCCGGTGCTCTGTTTATACCAATGTACATATGGTATAAACAGGAAAAAAATCTTTGTTTATAAAGACAGTAAATTTTAGATGTGTATTTGTTATCACAGCATATTCTGATTGACATGCCTTCCTGAATAACTTTCCTATGGAAATTCTCTATCCACTTACACTGACCTAGAACCTTACATATGTCTGCCTTGCCTTCCAGCACAGAAATTCTATTAAGGTAGGGATATCGTTTGATTCACTGCTATACCTGTACACCTAAAACAGCCTTGCACATAATAAATACTTGTGAAATATATGTCAAGTAAAAATATGGCCTAACATCAAGAAAGGTGTGCTAAATTAGACATATCAAAACAAAACATAGTCTTTAAAACAACATCCAAGAATATTGCCAGATTTTATTTTCTTCTGATTGTTTGTTCAAAGCAGCAAAGTTTGATTGTATCTAGAATTGGACTTCCATTGCTAAAAGTTTTTATCTTTGATAAAACTTATAAATAAAACACTAAATGGAAAATTATTTAATTCCTCTAAGACTGCTACTCTAGGCACTATATACATTGCTTGCTAAGTGGAGAACTTGGGCCAATGCTTCCAAATGTAAACACTTATTAGTCTTGCATTATGTTTTAATCAACACTCACCAAGGAATTATATTCTTAGCTAGACATGGCAAGTCATGATTTTACCTTGATGTGTCAGCATTTCTATTTATCTATTTCTTCATAGCCTGCTAACCCCCTCTGTGTCCCATATTAATTTGTAATAGGTTGATCACGTCAACTACTCTTTTCCCCCTTCCATTATAAATGAGTGTCTTGACTAGACCAGAGAAGGAACATAGACGTTGCTGTTGTATAAAGTTAAGACCTCAACCTTATGCCTATTCTGACCATAGTCACATATGACCTTCCCTCCTCAGGACTGCACACTTTAGGCACAATCTTCCTGCACTGATCCCCTCCCATGAACCTTGGCTCACTTCCTCAGTTTCATCATATATTGGCTCAAATTTGTCCTTCATTACAGGCAATCCCTACTCACTCTGTGTCAAATTTAAAACCATCCTCACTCTTGACACAACTTAATACCACTTCCTTATTTTATTTTTCTCTTTAGCACTTATTTTTATTTTTCTCTTTACTATCTGGTATGTTATTTCTTGAATATTTAATTATTTATTCTATAATTACTGTGGAGAAAAAGATATCTGAATTTACAAATATTTGCATCTCTCTCTTTTTTGAACATTATGCCTATGTCGTTGCCTGGTGCCTTGTGAAAAATGAATACATATTTGTTGAATGAATGAACCAACTTACTCTAATAAGGACTAGGAATCTCCCTGAAGGAGTGGACAGAGAAGATGAGGACAAAAGACTTTTTACAATGATGTCCAGGTCTATACAAATATTTTTAATATACTGGGATACCCTAACAGAGGAAAAATTGCAGTTTATATTGAGCAAAAACTCATTATAAGGAAAGATACTATGACAAGGACTAAGAACATGATTCAGTGACAAAGACTGAGATTAGCCATCAGTGGTAGTTATGCTTCAGCATAAAACCCACCTTTGGTTATCAGTAGTAGTTCATGGATATTGAAAGAGGTGCACCACACTTATATATATAACACTTAGAGCACTTATGAAGCTAAAGCTTCCCCCTCACTTCATTAAAATGACTATGAGCAAGTCAAGCCTCCATATCCATAAGTGGTATCTAGTATCAGTGACAGGTGGCTGATTTTAAACTCTACCAGCACCAGATCTGTAGAGATGCAACAGAACTATATTCCACCACTACCTGGGTTTTTCTTCATAAAGGAAGAAATGTTATGGCTTGTGTAAAATTGATATTGCAGAGCGCACACTTGACTAACTGTGAAAGTGACAGAAAAATTCACCATTGACTATTGGCATTCTGAAGCTCAAGTAATCTTACTGTGCAAGCCCCCACGGAAGAGTAATGAAAAAGGCAAATTCTCCTTCCCACTTCTTATTTGTGACAACTAAATATACATGACTGAAGCACAACAGTTGGTGTCTGGTTCCACTGGCACTGGGAATGGTTTCTTTCGAGATATACACATATGTACAATATATAAATATGGGTGGCAATTGGTAGTCTTGATGATGGAAACAACATTCTAGCTGAGGGAGCACTTCTGTGGAATGTTAGAGACTCCTAGTATGATTATCTACACTTAGCATCAATGAACAACAATCAAAACAAAACTGCAGGCATTCAAGATTCTTGAAATTACTTGAGGAAAAAAACCTCTGGAATAAAAATCAGTATCCCTTCAATCATGGAGAAAATGGCAAAGAACTTTTTATATTTGGAAGTCAAAAATGTCGCCACCAACTGGTGAAATACAATAGAAATCACAACAAATTCTCAGGGATCTATGCTTGAAATCTCTCTCTCTTTCTCTGTGTGTGTATATATATATATGTACATATATATACACACACATACACACATATATATACACATATGTATATGTATATCTATATCTACATATATACTTTTAGAGATGGGGTCTTGCTCTGTTGCTCAGGCTGGTCTCGAACTCCTGGACTTAAGAAATCCCCCTGCCTTGGTCTCCCTAAAGGGATTATAGCCATGAGCCATCACACCTGACCTATAGTTTATATTTTAAGCATAGAGTTTTTATGAACTAAATTTTTATAACCTGGCTGCCATCAATGCTAACTTTCCACTGTACACATACAGGCAATATAAAATTTTAAGACAGCGTGATCTTCAGTTTAGTACTGGAAAATATATTTGTACTTATTATCTATTTTCTTCAGGAATGGTTGCAAAATCTTGTCTGCTGTGGCATACGGGGTCGTGGCAGGAGGCTTGAAAAATATCCTGAAGTTTTGGATCGGAAAATTAAGACTTCCAGGCAAGTACCATTATGTAGTCTTCCTCACTGGAGAGAAATTATTACTGCAATAGCTTCTATGCCACAGGCTATTAAATGATGTCACTAAGTGTTCCAGTCATCAAATTGTTTTCTGCTTTATCACTTAATTCTGTGTTTGTTATTCTGGCACAGAAGAGGAGAAAATAATATTATTACTTACCTCCCCTCTCAATTGGGATTCATCCCCCATGCTGAAATCTACACCACCACTATTAATGATTATACCAATACAGAGCAAAGTATAGTCAACTCAGAGTTTCCCTTGTATGGATACTCTACCTTGAAGACAATCTAGATAAATTGTAGCCATTCAACCAACCTGATTATTTCTAGGCATACAGAGTTCATTTCCTATTTTTCTCTGCCCTATTCTTGTATGTGCAAACTCTAGCCCCTTGAAAATGCATTCAAGAGTTAAAGTTACGTGACTTTGGAATGGGATTCAAATGTAGACTACAGAAGATCTCAAACTCAAATGATTCAGTAAATCCAAAGCCGAATCAAAAAATCTGGAGTCTAAAATGCCAGAGGGAGATTTATGCAGTCACCACATCCGACTCACCTACAGGGCAAGGAAAAAAAGGATTTCGTAAAATTTTTCTAAAGATGCAAATAAAGAGTGAACCTACTTTTTAAAAAAATATGAGCTGTTTCTTCAATGTGATTTTATTAAGAGACTGAACTACTGTTGTGTATAGGGATGATAGTTATACCAAAGAAATCCAAAAAGAAAGAAATATGATTTGGGAACTTTAAAAAGATAACAGAAAATATTGCAATGTTTTGTATTATACATTCTTTTTCCACACTGAAGTAAATAATCCAGAACTGGTGTTTTAAACCTGTCCTACACCACGACACTTTCACAAAAGAAATGTTTCTATTAATACGTGATTAGACAATATAAACTTTCCCATTTGCAGACTCTGTAATACATTTTAATAGAAAGATGTAAATTTGACTAAAAAATGAGAGTTCATGTTTTTAAAAAGTTCATGTTGTTTTTAAAAACCTTTCATCAAAAATTATTTGAAATGGAGAAATTTAAAACTATTTAAAATGTGTGGGTGTCCTCAGGTTTAAAAATGCACGTACATAATTTTTTTTCTGTTAAGTAACCAATTATTCTGCTTTAAAGAAAGAGTCAGTGAAGAGGCTGAAGTAATAGCTCAGTTCATTTCACATAATTAAAAATAACCATATTTTACAACATATATATGCTTAGTTAAATTTCAAGCATTATCTAAAACCTTATTCCCAGCTATTGTCATAGCAAATTGGACTCTGTTTACTCCTACACATATTCACCATGTTGATAATGAGAAAGGGACATTACAAAGGTAAATATTAGGTGCCACAGTTCACACTACCCTTTAAAATTAGAAATATGGAGGTGCAGCCAACATTAGAAGTCACCCAATGCCATCACTCATGAGTACTTAAGTAGGCACTTTCATGTGACATTAGCCCTTCTCTGTGGTTTAAATTCCATAGGATGATTACAGGAGAAGGAAGCCTCTCAGCAAGCCAGATTGCTGCTTTCATCCCAGTTAGATTGCTGCTTTCATCCCTTCATTTCATAATAATCCACTATAATGAATTCACAGTAAAGATTCATAATAGATGCATAGCAGCTGCCTTTTCAAACTTAAAAGCTCTACTTTAAAAAATTCTGCCCTATTAGAGATGACAGAATTATGTATTTATAAAATATCACAAAACTGATTTATGGTTTGTATTAACAAAATAACAACCAATTTCTTGCCAAATATTTCTACTCCTAAGATTTCAACTAAAATATATATTTTTAAAAGGGGCAGAAAAGCCCTGAATCTGTGACTCTGATTCATTTAACATCAACTGATTTAAATGTGAAATTATGAGACACATTTGTTGTTCATGAGATCTTCTGTTGTCTCAATATTTCATATGATCATGACTATTTTTGCCCATATAAAGCTAATTATAGTTTCATGCTGACAGCTACAGAAAATAATAGATGTTACCTTTACAGCTTTAAAAAAGGTCTGAATTTTGATAATTCACCCTGGGATCAATTTCTACAAGGAAATGTATTATGTCTGAAGATTTTGAGACATTGTGATTTATAGAAATTATGATCTTTCTCAGTAATTTTTCTCTAAAAATCATATAGATTATTGAATAGAATCAATGGAGGTAAAAGACAAGTTCCTAATCTTAAATCACTGATCTCTTTGTATTATCTTCTTAAAAAAGATTCAAAAATAATATGTTTCCAATGAATATATTGTGTCACGATTATCACATTCATAAAGGTGACAACATTGCTTAGTCACATACATGGTTGCCATGGTTATACAGAAAAAAACTGTAGTTACACACCAACATGTTGATAGAGACTGTTTCTGGGTTGTTAATCTTTGCTTTCTATATTGTCTCTCATTTGTTTGTTCGTTTCTAAATTGAAAATGTATAACACAAAAAACAAAAATTGTAAGCTCATCTAGTCATCTACATATTAAAATAGCCTAACAAAACTAGTTTAGAGATTTGGATACACCCCCTAACGAACATGAAAAAAGTAAATATACAGCAAGACCCTTCAGACTTTCCACTAACTGTAAAGTCTTAGCTTGGGAGATGAATAAAACATAAAATGCTACTAATTCACTTGAAAATGGAAAACTAAGACACTGAAAATAATTATATCAAAAAAGTGACTCATAAAGGATGAAGAATATGTTTAGTTTTCATACTATCCAAACTTTCCTATGTTATACTTTGCACCTCTGTTTGTTGCACAAAGAATTCAGAATTTGTGCTGGCAGACAAACATTTCAGGATTTACCATTTTTAGATTTTGCTGTAATAGTTTTTAAGTGAATATAAAACAACAACAGAAAAGAATATGTTGTTCTAGTAATAAAAAATATGTCTCGTAAACTTCGTATAATTGAGATAATGATTGCAATCGTCAGGTGTGTCAAATGTGAAAATCATTAGGTGTGAAAAAACTTCAGTCATAAGACTTAAGCTTGTCAAATATGGATTTAAATGTGAATTAAAAGAACAAAATTAAAGCACAGGAATGAAAGCCTGGCTATATCATCAAACATCCTCAAAGGTGAGGTATAATTAAGTAAATTATAATATTTTTAGTCTTCTCAGTAAAGAATGTTCTTTGTATAATGTGAAAATATATTTTTCTGACATATTTAAACTTCCATTACATTTGCAAGTAAGCTCAAGGAAATACTGCTATATAAGTGTGCTGAGAATGAAATTACCCCACTACTGCCTTGCAAGTTATGTATTTGTTTGTCAATTTTATAAGAGAGAAAAACTAAGGAGACTCACTCAAGATGTACAGCAATGGACAGAATTACAGATCAAGTCCATGTCTTTCTGATTCCAAAAGTCAGATGTCAGACTGTTTCCACTTCCATTATACCATTCTTCTTTTTTTTTTTTTTTTTTTTTTTTTTGAGACGGAGTCTTGCTCTGTCACCCAGGCTAGAGTGCAGTGGCGCGATCTTGGCTCACTGCAAGCTCTGCCTCCAGGGTTCGGACCATTCTCCTGCCTCAGCCTCCCGAGTAGCTAGGACTACAGGCGGCCGCCACTGCACCCGGCTAATTTTTTGTATTTTTAGTAGAGGCAGGGTTTCACCGTGTCAGTCAGGATGGTCTCGATCTCCTGACCTCGTGATCCGCTCTCCTCGGACTCCCAAAGTGCTGGGATTACAGGCGTGAGCCACCACACCTGGTCCCATTATACCATTCTTTATTCAAATCAAACAAATAAAAATTGTTTAAGATACAGATTTTCAATATCTAGTGAATTTTAAGAAGAATCAATGAAATTACTAGTAAACACATGGAATATCAAATCTGAAGGAATCTTGGAAGTTATCTAATCCATACATCACATTTAGTGACTAAAGTACTGAAAGAGGTATCTGAAAGATCAAAGGATATAAAGAAGGGGGTAATATCATTTTACTATCAATCTGGTATCTCAATAGTAACTGCTTGAGTTTCCTCCAACATGAAGGTGTAATTGGAATGCAGTGTAGTTTCAAGTCTTCATTTCCTTCTCTTTTACTTGTTTCTGTCTTTTGCTTCCAGGGAATGAAGCATCTGTTGCCAATTAGGCTCATCAGCACTCTACCATGGAGTCCCCGCTGATCCACTCACTCTTGTTAGTGGATCAGCGGGGGCATGTGGCTGCTTGGGATGGGATTTTAACCTCCACCCTGCCAGGGTCCATGCAGGAACCATTCATCCCACCGCAGTGATCTGTGAGACTAAGTACATATGCGCATCAAGGTTCTGATGCCATGGTAACCAGTGGGTAAGGAAGTCATTAAGAACACAGAGTAGTACTTGGAACTTCTGCACATTTTCATGGCTGCCAGCTGAGAGATGCAAATACTGTTTTCTAAACACCACCTACAGCTACTAGGAGTCAACAGGAATATAGTATTTCATCAGGAAGTAGTATTTCGGATCAAGACAGAAAATACCATTTTGTTTGCACTTTTATGAATATTTGAGAAGAAACCTTTTGCTATGTATTTTGATTTTTGTTACATCTCCTCTATACAACATTTAAACATTCTCATATATTAATATTTAGGTTTGCATGTTATGGGATAAATATCTTTCTAATTTCTCAATGCTCTGTGGTTCATATATCATATGATAGATAGTACATACATTTGTAAAGTCCACATAACTTTTTTCAATTCAATTCTAGATTATTTAACTAGTTTATGAACATGTGAATATATACATATTTTAGTTGACATAAAAGGGAGTATAAAACTGACTAAATCTTATCCAGTCACATTGTGACAATGCTATAATTACTATGAGCATTTTCATTGTAATAACTTTTTTAAATTATCTTTTTTCTGTATATTTCTGTCTTTGACATTCAGAGTGAGTTACAAACTTGATCTGGATTATAACATGGTATGTGCTTACAATGATCATCCAAATGAATACTAAATATCTATCTGTTTGCATAGATATATGTATCTGTACATGTGTATATATATTCTTTTAAACTATTATTCGGGTTGAATACAGTTACATATAAGACTGATTTAATATAATATCTTAACAAAATATAAGAGCTTTTGAAAAGAGAAAAATCAAGATATATTTTTTCATGCTAATGGCTTTCAGAAGTCTTCTGTTCTCCCATCACCTTTTAATAGTATAACTGAAGAAACTTCTGTAAACTCTCTCAAATCCTTTCAGAATGAAGCAGATAATAAATATGTAGATAAGTATAATAATTTACATGGTTATTAGATTAAGTGGATACAAACCTGATTCTGAGAAGAAAAAGGACAGAATTTCATTTATGCTGAAAAATGTTTATCGCTAAAAACAAATGTAGCCCTGATAAAGGAATCACTGTCAGAAAAAAAACTACTAAAACTATATTACCTTTTAGAATATTTGCCATTGTCTAAGTGAGTAAAAATTCACTAAAGGTATACTGAGGAGCCCATCAATATTTTGTCCAGTGAAAACTAAATATCTGATAGGCTCATAATAATGAGTTTGTATTAATTTAAGACAGCATAGTAAATATATAAATTTAATGAATTTAAATTCTAATATCTGTCCTAAGTGTCTAAGTGTTCAAATACGACAACATTAATTTTTGAGAAAACGTTGGCTCTGTATGGGTACATCTATTACCCACATGTAGGCAGATTTAGGACAGTTTCTTCATCATAACAGAAACCACTGTTGTCATGTTACTATGTAGCTTTTAGAATAAATGAATAAATGGTATACCTTTAAACAATTTTAATGCAGGCCAAGACAGAAGAATTCAACAATGCAATGATTGACATTCACCACATGCTCTCTTTGATATTTGAGAGAACCCAACTAACAGATATGTTAAACTTCCATTTCTCAAAGCCTAAGCTAGATTCCTATATTATTACATCTGGTCTATATTATCTTGCCTCCCCTAGAGTTATGCTTTTGCAGTTAAGACATAAAGTTATGTCTTCAGCTTTTCTTTCATTCTTTTTCACTAGAAACATCAACTTAAATTGTTCATATCTTTTACAATCCTGCTGTCAGAGATATTTGGATATTAAATGATGTTATATTTCTTGAAGAATCAGCCATAGGATTGATTTCTCTTTAAGCTTAGTACTAGGAAATAGTCTATCTCTGCAAATGAAATTGTACTTCTTTATTGTACAAGAATTACGCATAGCTTTTTGGTGTGTTTTTTTCGTTTTACTTTGGCTTCCAGGATTTTGAGTGCTAAATTCAATACTCAGTGAATGTAACAAATATTTCTGGGTTGCTGATACAGTGATCTTTCTTCTATTTATGATATAAGGTCCCTAACATTTCTGGGCCTACTACTCCTTTGAGGACATAATCAAAGTTATTAAGCCGCTGCCAAGACTAACGAGCACATACACAAAAAACTGAACATAAACTTTCAGGGATTTCAGTGATCTTAACCATAGGTTAAGCGCTCTTTTAAAATGATCTCCTATCCACCTTTTTGTTTTAACATCACAGGGCTAGTGTTTAATCTTATAAGATTATTTAGAACTTCCTTAGCAGAAAACAAGTTATAAATTATAAATTCAAACAATTTGAATATAAATAAAATAAATAGAAATAATAATACAGCAATAATATTAAAATATCGATAATAAAATACACAATATCAATAACTTCTTAAAGGGTCATTAATCTCAAAATTAATCAATTTACCTCTTGTTTATATTATATTTTCTTTCCTTCCTTCTGCTAAGAGTGGATATTGAAAAGGCAAGATTATACACAAAGACCAAAGTTTTATAAACTACATCCTAAATATTAGCAGTATATTTCTTTACATCCCCTTCACCACAATCCTATTTCAAGCTACCAAGCCCTAGTTATGCCACATAATAGGTCCTAGATTTCTTGATTGTTCACTGAGAACCTTGATATCTATGGAATCCTAGAATCATTTTGAATCTCTATCCAGCGTCAGGGCTCATATTATGCTTTGTTATTCCATCCAATACACTGAAATACTGAAAAGTCACAGATAACTATTATCATCCTATATCTCTCAATTGGAAATGTTGTGGTAAGTTGATTTTCTAAAGGCAGCTCCTTGATATAAAGATTTTTTCTTTTACAGAGTCCAATTCACATTCTTAAATTCACATTCTTAGGGATCATTTAAAAAACTACAATCTGTGTGTGTGTGTGTGTGTGTGTGTGTGTGTGTGTGTTTTAAGATGGCCGACTAGGATGTCAGATACCATCTCCCTTCATAAGGAAGATCAAAGTTACAGGTGAATGGTCATGATCCAAATGAAGAGCTGAAAGAAGAGAGCCAGGACCTGTCAGAGAACCCATGGGAACAAGGTGGCGTGCAGAAAAGCAACAAGGATCTGGCAGAGATTGACTCTCAAGGAACTCAGAACCCCACGAAAAGGGTAATAGCAGGGGCTTCTCTACTCCCCTTAGCCCTACAACAATCTGATAACCTCCAAAATGTTGGGGAATCCCTCTACCCTGGTGACTCCAGGTAATGATGTTGGTGGCAATTTGGGAAGTTCCTGGGGACAGGGATCCAGGTGGCTAGCTCACATAGGTGCAGCTGCACTCCGCATAGGCCCAAACTGAGGTGGTTGGTACCATACTGGTTGCACACCCGTTGTGGGCCACTGCTCTGCCTGGGGAACCTCATCCCTTAAGTTGCTACATCAACAGATTCCCTACAGAGATAACCTGCTATGACTTTGACAACCATAGGGGACTGGTGGGTCCCTGGGGAAGCTAGCTGTGTTTCCCTGGAAAGCTCGTCCTCAGCACAAGCCAGCTCTAGGGGATATGGGAGCACATCCCAGCAAAGCCACCCTTGAGAAAAAGGAAATGTGGGCATAGCTCTGGCCACCGAAGAGGGTGGCACCATCAACCATGAACAGATGTGGTGAGGGGGTCATCTCCCATTTCCCCTCCCCACTGTTGAAGATGTAGGAGAGGCTCTCACCATTGTGGGCCAGCAGATGTGCACTTGGAGACAGCCTTTCCAGTGCTTTTCACCATGGCTGTACCCCCATTAAAAGTGAGCTGGCATTTCATGGGCTTCCAGGAAGGGTGGTGCCAAATGCCCCCTCCTTACACAGAGTAGCAATGTCCCAGCAACAGAGGGTAGACAAACCACAGAGCTGTCTGCTCCGGACTGAGGAAAGAGGCTCTGCTCTTCCCCAAGCCCATATTGGTGGTAGCCACCAGAGGAACATGATCCCTAGCTGGGGCAAGGAGCCAAAGGACAATGTCTATATGTAGTGACTGTCATAAGCCTTATTATAGGGGCATGGCAGGAAAGCAGATTGCATTCCTGCTTGCCCAGGATGAGGAGCTGGTGCCGACCCCCACCACCCTACCCTCAAGACCTCAGTGCACCCCAACACAATCTCCCCTGCCTCCTCTGTCAGGACTAGAGCCTTCACTCACTATGAAGCTACCAGAGAGCAAGCCAGTACTTACTGTTAATCTCCACTTAACTGGACAGAAGACTGAACTGCACCACCAAATAAAAAGCTTGCTGTTCAGAAGGGTGGTAGTGTATGAGATAGGCTTCCTGAAATCTCCACACTCTCAGCCCCATAGGAGATAGTGTGTTGGGTCACCTGTCCAATACATCCCTACAACAAGCAGCACTGAAGAAAGCCATCACACAGGCCGGGCGTGGTGGCTCACGCCTGCAATCCCAGCACTTTGGGAGGCCGAGGTGGGCGGATCACAAGGTCAGGAGAACGAGACCATCCTGGCTAACACAGCGAAACACCGTCTCTACTAAAAATACAAAAAATTAGCCGGGCGCAGTGGCGGGCACCTGTAGTCCCAGCTACTCGGGAGGCTGAGGCAGGAGAATGGTGTGAACCTGGGAGGCGGAGCTTGCAGTGAGCCGAGATCACGCCACTGCACTCCAGCCTGGGCGAAAGAGCAAGACTCTATCTCAAAAAAAAAAAAAAAGAAGAAAGAAAAAGAAAAAGAAAGCCATCACACAAAAGCTATCCACAACCAAGGAACTCATTACAGAGCCTTGGTCCCCTGAAAGGACTAGAAACGAAGCCAAAAGATGATAACACAACATACACTACAGTCATACCTTCAAGGGAAAAAAGAATTAAAAAAAATAAGTCCCATTCAAATGATAGCAATTTTAAAAATAAGAAGTGACATCTCCTTCAGATGAAAAGGAACTAGCACAAAAAGTTCAGCAGTATGATAAGATGAGTGTTTTGACACTCCAATGGACCAGACTAGCTCCTAGCAATAGATGGTAACCAAAATGAAAATTCTAAAGTGACAGATAAATTCAAAATATGAATTGCAAGGACATTCAATGAGATCCAAAAGAAATTTGGAAACCAACATAGAAAAACAAGAAAAACAATTCAGTATATGAAAGACAAACTAGTATACTTAAGGAAAAAAAAAGAACTTCTGGCCTTGAAAAATTCACCTAAGGAATTTCAAAATACAGTTGAAAGCTTTAACAATATATTAGACCAAGCAGAAGAAAAAACTTTGGATATTGAAGATTTGTTTTTCAAAGTAACCCAGTTAGACAAAAATAAATTAAAAAGGCTTTTTTAACAAACAAAGCCTTTGAGGAATATGGGATCATATTAAATGACTAGACGTATGACTTATAGGCATTCTTGAGGAAGGAGAATAGAACATAAATAATTTGGAAAACATATTTGAGAGAATAATTCAAGAAAATTTCCCTAATCTTGCTAGAGAGGTAGATACCCAGATGAGAGACATTTAGATAACATCTACAAGATACCATACAAGATAAACCAAAGCATATAGTCATCAGACTATCCAAGTTCAACACTAAAGTAAAAAATCTTAACGGGCTATAGAAAAGGGTCAAATCATCTCTAAAGATAAACCCATCAGACTAACACTTGACTTCTCAGCAGAAAACTTACAAGCCAGAAGAGACTGGGGATGTATTTTTAGCTTTCTTAAAGAAAAAAATGCTATTTAAGAATTTTATATCCTACCCAACTAACCTTCATAAATAAAGGAGAAATAAAATCATTCCCAGACAAGCAAATGATAAGAAAATTCTTCACCACTAGACTGGCTCTACAAGAAATGCTCAAAGTAGTTCTAAACACGGAAATGAAAGTAAGATAGTTGCTATCATAAAAACACACATAAGTACAAGTTTTACAGATTCTATAAAGCAATTACACAATTAAGACGACAAAGCAACTAGCTAGCAACACCGTGACAAGAACAAAACCTCACATATCAATATTAATCTTGAGTGTAAATGGCCTAAATGTTCCACTTAAAAAATAAAGTTTGTCAAACTGGATAAGAAAAAAAGACTCAACCATCTGCTGCAATCAATAGACCCACCTATGAGAAATGACATCCACAGGCTTAAAGAGGTAAAGAAAGAACTATTATGCAAATGGAAAACAAAAAAGAGCAGGGCTTGCTATTCTTGTATCAGATAAAACAGACTTTAAACCAACTAAATTAAAAAAAAAAAAGACAAAGGATGGCATTATCTAATCATAAAGGAAGGAATTCAACAAGAAGACTTGACTATCCTAAACATATATATACTGAATACTGTGGCACCCAAATGTATAAAACAAATAGTACTTAAGGAAACAGGTAGCCATACAATAATAGTGGGGGACTTCAACAACCCACTGATGACACTAGACAGATCACTTAGGCAAAAAACTAACAAAGAAACTCTTGACTTAAACTGGACTCTTGATCAAATAAATCTAATATATATCTACAGAACATTTGACCGAACAACTGCAGAATATACATTTTTCTCTTCTGTGCATTGAACATTCTCAAAATTGACCAGATGTGTTATGGTTTGGCTGTGTCCCCACCTAAAATCTCATCTTGAATTGTAATCCCCATAAATCCCATAATCCCCACATGTCAAGGGAGAGACTAGATGGAGGTAATTGAATCATGGAGGCAGTTTCCCCCATGCTGTTCTCATGATAGTGAGTTCTTATGAGACCTGATGGTTTTATAAGTGTTTGGTAGTTCCTCCTGGTTTCATTCTCCTTCCTGCCACCTTGTAAAAAAAGGTGCCTTGCTTTCCCTTCTCCTTCCACCATGATTGTAAGTCTCCTGAGGCCTCCTCAGCCATGCTGAACTGTGAGTCAATTAAACCTCTTTCCTTTATAAATTACCCAGTCTCAGGCAGTTTTTTATACCAGTATGAAAATTGACTGATACAGTACTCTTGATCACAAAGTAAGTCTCAATGAATTCAAATAAATCAAAATTATATGAAATATATTATTGGGTCACAGTGGAATACAGTTAGAAATCAATACCAAGAGAAAGTCTCAAAATCACACGAGTACATGGAAACTAAACAACTTGCTCCTAAATGGCCTTCGTGTTAACAACAAAAATAAGACAGAAATCAAATAAAAATTGAAACAAAAATAGAGACACAACATATCAAGCAACCACTGAGATATGGCAAAAGTGGTCATAAGAGGAATGTTTATAGCTCTAAATGCTTACATCAAGATGACAGAAAGATCTCAAATTAACAACCTAATGTCATACCTCCGAAAAACAACGAATCAAACCGAAAGCTATCGGAAGAAAAGAAATAACAAAAATCAGAGCAGAACCAAATAAGACTGAGACCGATAATCCATACACAGGATCACCAAAATGAAAAATTGTTTTTTTGTTAAGACAAATAAAATTGATAGACCACTAGTTAGACTGACCACGAAAAGACAAAATATAAGAACAATCAGAAATGATAAAGGTGACATTACAACTAATACCACAAAAATACAAAAGATCCTCACAGACTACCATAAACATCTCTATTTGCACAAATTAGAAAACCTGGAGGAAATGGATAAACTTCTGGAAACATAAAACTTCTCAAGATTGAACCAGGAAGAAATTGAAACTCTGAACAGACTAGTAATAAGTTATGAAATTGAATTATTAATAAAAAACCTACCAATCAAAAAAAGTCCAGTACCAGGTGGATTCATAGCCAAGCTCTGCCAGATGTACAAAGAAGAGCTGGTATTGATCTTAGTGAAACTATTCTGCAAAAAAATTGAGGAGGAGGGATTCCTCCCTAATACTTGGAGGAATTCTACCAAATCAATATTATCCTGACACCAAAATTCAACAGACACAACAACAAAGAAAACAACAGGACAATATCCCTGAGTACTATACATGCAAAAATCCTCAACACAATACTAGCAAACTGAATCCAGCAGTATATCAAAAACATAATTCATCATAATCAAGTGGGTTTTAGTCCAAGGATGCAAGGATGGCTCCCTTAATGATGAAAACCCTCAACAAACTAGGCACTAAAGACCAATCTAGGACAAACCCACAGTCAATATATTGAACCAGCAAAAGTTGGAAGCACCCCCACTAAGAACTGGAAGAAGACAAGGATGTCCATTCCCATCACTTCTATTCAACACAGTACTGGAAGTCCTAGCCAGATCTATTAGGCAAGAGAAAGAAAAACAAAGGCATGAAAATTGGAAAATGAGAAAGTCAAATTATCTCTCTCTTTGCCGGTGACATGATCTTATACCTATAAAAAACCTCAAAGCAATTGCAACGAAAATAAAAATAGGCGAAGGGACCTAATTAAACTAAATAGCTCTGAGCAGCAAAAGAAGTAATCAACTGAATAGACAACCTGTAGAATGGGAGAAAATAATTGCAAACTATACATCCAACAAAGGCCTAATATCGAGAATCTATAAAGAATTTAAACCAACAAGCAAGAAGAAAACAAATATCCCCATTAAAAACAGAGAAAAGGACATGAACAGACATTTCTCAAAAGATGACATAGACATGACCAACATACGAAAAAAATGCTCATCATCAGTAGTATCAGAGAAATGCAAATTAAAACCACAATGAGATACTATCTCACACCAATCAGAAAGGCTATTATAAAAACGTAAAAAAAAATAAAATAAAATAACATATGTTGACCAAGACACGGAGACAAGGGAACACTTATGTACCATTGGTGGGAATGTAAATTTGTTAAACTCCTATAAAAAATAGTATGATGAATTCTCAAAAAACTAAAAATAGAACTACCATTTGACCCAGTAATGCCACTACTGGGTATCTACTCAAAGAAAAAGAAATCTTTTTATGAAAAAGATACCTGCACTCATATGATTATCACAGCACTATTCACGATAGCAAAGTTGCAGAATCAACCTGTATCCATCAATGGTGGATTGGATAAAGCAAATGTGGTACATATACACCATAGAACACTACGTAGCCATTAAACAGAATGAAATCATGTCCTTTGCAGCAACATGAATGCAGCTGAAGGCCATTATCATTAAGAAAAATAGCTCAGAAACAGAAAATCAAATGCTACAGGTTTTCACTTATATGTGGAATCTAAACAATGGGTATGGACATAAAGATGAAAATAATAGACATGGGGCCAGGAGCAGTGGCTCACGCCTATAATCCCAGCACTTTGGGAGGCCAAGGCAGGCAGATCACCTGAGGTAAGGAGTTCGAGGCCAGCCTGACCAACATGGAAAAACACAAAAATTAGCCAGGTGTGGTGGCACATGCCTATAATCCCAACTACTTGGGAGGTTGAGGCGGGAGAATTGCTTGAACCCGGGAGGCAGAGGTTGTGGTGAGCCAAGATGGTGCCATTGCACTCCAGCCTGGGCAATAAAAGCAAAACACCATTTCAAAAAAAAAGAAGAAAAGAAAAGAAAAAGAAAAAAGAAAGAAAAGAAAATGATAAGACACTGATGACTCCAAAAGGTGGGGAGGTTGGAAGCAAGGTGGTGAAGGTTGAGATATTATTTATTGGGTACTATGCTCACTATTTGGGTCATGGGCTCACTGGAAGCCCAAACCTCAGCATTACATAATCTGCACATGTAACATGCCTGTACCTGTACCCCCTGAAGCTAAATTAAAAAAAAAATGTAATTTGCTAGCTGGGACTTGAGAAAAATATATATATATTTCTATATACATGCAGGATGTGAAGAGACAGTAAGAGAGTACAAAATAGCTTTCCCCCTTTTTAATCTCTGCACATCCAATACAGAGAAAATAAACTAAACCCTTTTTATAAATTTATTTTGTTTTGGCACAATTATTCCATCATCTTATTTGGTAGCATTACTGTTCATATTCTTGAATATTATCTTAAACATTTGACGTAAATCCAAAGTAGAGACTGATCATTCACTGGAGCTGCACTTGACTCTTACCCACTGTGTTAGTTTCCCATGGCTGCTGTAACAAATGATCGCAGACTCGAAGGCTTAAAACAGCAGAAAGTTATTCTCTCACAGTTCTGGCGAATGGAAGTTCAAAATCAAGGAGTCTGCAGGGTTGGTTCTATCTGGATGCACTGAGGGAGAATGTGTTCCCTGCCTCTTTCCTACCTTCTGGTGGATGACAGCAACACTTGGCATCCTTTGACTTGGGGCCAAATAACTCCAGTCTCTGCCTCCACCTTCACGAGACCTTATCTGTCTTCATGTGTCTCAAATCTGCCTCTCCTTTTTTAATAAAGACACTATTGACTGAATTTAGGGCCCACTCAAATTCACGATGATCTCATCTTGGAGTCCTCACCTTAATTACATCTATAAACACCCTTCTTTCAAATAAAGGCACACTCTCAGATTCCGGGTGGACATGGATTTTGGTAAGACACTACTCAGTCTTCCACACCATCTTAGCAATTGCTTCTAAAATAGTTCTGGTATCACCTATCCTTTTCCTTTGTAATGCTGTTGCTGCTTCCATCAGACACTACTATAATCATATCTTTTAAAATAGCCTTTGTGTTTTTACTTTTACATACCTTAAAACATTATTTTTTTAAAGAAAAAGCATTCATTCTTTTTCTTTTCACCAAAGCAAACAATACTGGTAGAAAACTTGAAAAACATGGAAAATCAAAAAAGAGAAAGGGAAGACTACTTGTAATCTCACTCTTAGAGCCAAAATTTTTTTATATAGTCATGCAAAGGTTTTTTACTGGTTTATTCAAACATCCATATACATTTCTTACAAGTTAGAAATCATACTGGACATATTTCCTGCACACTTTATTTATCTTAAATATTATATTTCATTTTATAACAAGAATATGTAGTTTTCTCACATCAGAATTGGAGATTATAAACTTTAACAGACTACAAGCAATCTTACAATAACCCCACTTCATGAGGCTGACTGCTGAGACAGGAGAACCCCAGAAGAAAAAGTTTCTCTAGGGCACACCATCTGAATGCAGAAGCTGAGAGACTTCAGAGGCATCCAGCCACAAAATCTATCACTCATGCTAAAGATTCATTATAGGAGTCTCAAAAGAGAGGGCTCTCAGAAAAGCCAACAAAAATGTCTCAGAAGACACACACTGTGTGAAGAACTGCCATAGAAAGAATACCTACTGAAAAATTCCAATCCAATAGCACCAGTATTCCCTTTATGCTTCAATACTCATTCCCAGCCAATCCGGGATGAATTAGAACCAGTCTAGCAAGTGGACAAAAGTAGATCAGACAATAACTCTTTAACCATTCTCAGTAGGAGGAGTGGGAGAAAGGTAGGTTGAATTGAATAAGAGAGGTAAAAAGTTTGACTTATATAAAACTAAATTTTTATTACATGTGAATGAGATGATTGTACCACCACAATTGCTGACAAAGTGCTGAAATACACAAGAGATTTGCCAAAAATGGAAAGGAAAGGTACAATAGAAGTTAGCAAAACCATTAGGGAAGGAGATTTTTAAAACTATAGACTTCAAACTTCAGCTTGTTCAATGAACAGTTAGAATTGTTGTTCTTTTTTTTTTTTTTTTTTTTTTTTTTTGAGACGGAGTCTCGCTCTGTCGCCCAGGCTGGAGTGCAGTGGCGCGATCTCGGCTCACTGCAAGCTCCGCCTCCCGGGTTCACGCCATTCTCCTGCCTCAGCCTCCCGAGTAGCTGGGACTACAGGCGCCCGCTACCACGCCCGGCTAATTTTTTGTATTTTTAGTAGAGACAGGGTTTCACCGTGTTAGCCAGGATGGTCTCGATCTCCTGACCTCGTGATCCGCCTGCCTCGGCCTCCCAAAGTGCTGGGATTACAGGCGTGAGCCACCGCGCCCGGCCAGAATTGTTGTTCTATTGTTTATGCTCTTTCACACTTCCAGATGAATTCTAAAATTAATATGCCAATTTTCAAAAAGTTCTAGTGTGATTTTCCATATTTTTCTTTACTTTTAGAGATTTTATTTTAAAACTGCTACGTATAGAATTAAATCATCTAGAGTATGTTAACAGTTACCATAAAATAGTTATGCCTTGTACTTCACCTCTAACTTAACTTTTAAGTTAAGGGCTTCCCAGCTTTAAGACAGAATCATTGCTATAAATAGTACATCACCAAAGTTATATAGTATGTTCTTTCTGGTTGTTGGCTGATAAAATATTGTTATTTTAAAATAATTTAATATAGAGTATGGAAATATTTTTTTGAATAGAATTTATGCAGTGTTTTGACTAATATTTATTTTGTGCTTATTCTGAGAGTCATTGTGCAATAAGATTTCAGTGATCTGAGGTGAATAAACTCCTACCCTTAAAAGGTCATAATCGAATAAGAGAATAAAATATATAAACAAATACATGTGGCCGGGCACAGTGGCTCACGCCTGTAATCCCAGCACTTTGGGAGGCCGGGGCAGGTGGATCACAAGGTCAGGAGATCGAGACCCTCCTGGCTAACATGGTGAAACCCTGTCTCTACTAAAAATACAAAAAATTAGCTGGGCGTGGTGGCGAGTGCCTGTAGTCCCAGCTACTCGGGAGGCTGAAGCAGGAGAATGGCGTGAACCTGGGAGGCAGAGCTAGCAGTGAGCCGAGATGGCGCCACTGCACTCCAGCTTGGGCAACAGAGCAAGACTCCATCTCAAAAAAAAAAGAAAAAAACAAAACAAAAAAAAACAAACCTTGTAATAGAAAGAGAATAAATTGAATGCAATCAACATGAAAACAAGTTCCATGAGAGAGAAGAAAAGAAAGCAAATGATTTTGATGAAGGCAGTCTAGGTCTTGACAGAAAACAAGGCTCGTATGTTCAGAGACTATTTAAATTCATTTTTGAGGCTATCTAGACAGGCAACCTACAACTTAACAAGCTCAATAATTCTTATATTCTCTCTGCTACTGTGATTAAGAGGCATCCTAAAATTATAATTATTTAATTTTGAATTTATATATAGTCCCTAATATGTGGCATATTTCCTTAAGAAGCATTCCTTTTGCATTATCTGCTCATTCTCTGTTAGGTTAAACCTTCATGTTCCATGATGCACCATCACTTTTGATATTTAGCTTTAGCCCAGATTAGTAGATAGAATAAATATTTCCTCCAACATAACTTGGCAAAATTAATGATTTTTACATGGTTTCCTCTGGTAAAATAAAGCATAGTGTATATGATTCCGAAAGCAGTGAAAATAAAATCTCTGTGTACCTCTGTGTTCTCAGAGGGTATTAAGGATGCCAAAGTTACTTTTAAGGACGTGTATAACTAACAGCCTTTGAATACACACAGCTCAGAAACTCTGAAGATGCTGGTGTACTAAGAGAAACTGTTCTCAGACACAAAAACTGGTAAACTTCCTGAAAGTGGACAATTTTTATTGGTGAGGAGTGTTAAAATGTTAAAAACATGACCTTAATATAGTGCCATTTTTCACCTTTGAAATTACATTTCAAAAAGTGACAATTTTTAGACGTCACTTCTACCTCAATGTAAAGGGTCGAATTTTCTTAGTATAAATAGAATCTGCATTTACAAAACACATAAATTAGAAGGTGATTATTTACACTACAAATGATTCACTGCAGGGTTCCTTTAAGACTCTACTAGTGATTTTAAGTAATTGTTTATAGTTCATTAACTACTTTGTAGAAAGACTAGAGGGAGCAGACAGCCTTAATTCCAAAGATCAACAAGAAATAAAGAATAAAATATTTGGGAAATAGACACCTGAAGTATTGGGTATGAAACATCCTATTTTTTAAGATAAGGAGCTAAAAGAAAAAATACAAGTGGCCCTATGTCATCCAGTTAGTTACCTGCATGAGCAAAGCAAAAACTGAGCTTTTTGGGTTCTCTGTCTGAAAGTCCATCCATTAAACAAAAACCAGCTAGATATGGCTTAGTTTGCAAAAATGTGAACACCAAAAGACTGTTCAGTAAGATATCAATTGCAGAGTGAAGACTTTTCATTTATAACTATAAATCAAGAATTGTTGATTTTATCACATTCTTTATCAGATCAAAAGCTAGGAATAGAAGGTTGAGCAGAAAGAGTACATAAATATTGTTTGAGAGCTTGGCATTAAAGCACCTCTTCTAAAAAAAATTAAAATTAAAATGATTTGAGAAACTAAGGGATAGCCCAAGGGATGCAATAGTCCATTTTCTAATTGACACCTTGTGTTGCAAGTTGGGCTCTCCAGGAAAAACACCTCAGATTGACTTTACTGCCCAGAATGTTTTAGGGAGTTCCCTTCAGATAAACTTGTAGACAAGTGGAAGAGGAAGTAAGAGCAGGTTGAGAAAGAAATGAAGCTACAATACAGGCAAGCCAAGAGCCTCAACCAAACATATGTGAAACTGTGGGATTAAAACAGCCTATCAGAGTATCTTGCCTTAGGCTAAAATGGTGGAAATATCTTTACCAGCATCAGTCATTAGACGTGGGCCAGGCTGAGAAGGGAATGGCCTTGATGAGAGGGGCTTGCAGTCACTGTTGGACCCTTGCAGGTGCTGATAGCTAAAGACTGAGCACTACCAGCAGCTGGGGCAACATACATTTCCTCAAAGAGGGATCCATTCAGTGCATCTCCATGTCTATCATACCTTCAAATTCAGGATTTCATGTATAATCTTTGAAGATAGCTAGGTACAAATATCTGCTTTGTTCATACTAGCAATATGAGTTTGGGCAATTCATCTAAGAAAATTGGGTCTCAATTTCCTCATGTTTAAACCAGAGAAAATAATGCTTACCTCATAGAGTTATCTAAGTTCCATGCATAGCCCACACATGGTGGTCAACCCATAGCCAACATTATACTGAACGAACAAAAGCTGGAAGCATTCCCCCTAAAAACAGGAACAAGACAAAGAAGTCCACTCTCACCACTCCTACTAAACATAGTGCTGGAAGTCTTACCCAGAGCAGTCATGCAAGAGAAAGAAAGAAAAAGCATCAAATAGGAAAAGAAGTCAAATTATCTCTCTTCACTGATGGTATGATTCTATGCACAGAAAACTCTAAAGACTCCACCAAAAGGTTCCTCCAACTGATAAACAACTTAAAAGTTCCAGGATAAAGAGTCAGTGTACAAAAATCAGTAGCATTTCTGTATACCAATAACATTCAAGCTGAGAGCCAAATCAAGAATACAATCCCATTTACAACAGCCACAAACAAAATACCTAATAATATATCTGGAAGTGAAAGATATCTACAAGGGGAACTACAAAACATTGATGAAAAAAATCAAACAACACAAACAATGGAAAAACATTATATGCTCATGGATAGCAAGAATCAATGTTATAAAAATGGTCATACTGCCCAAAGCAATCGTAGATTCAATGCTCTTCTTATTAGACTACCAATGTTATTTTTCACAGAATTAAACAAATCTATTATGAAATTCAATAGGTGCTGAAAAAAAAGTCCAAATAGCCAAACCAATCCTAAGCAAAAAGAACAAAGCTGGAGACATCACATTACCCAATTTCAAACTATTTTGTAAGGCTATGGTACCAAAACAGCCTGGTACTGGTATTAAAGTAGACAAATAGACGAAAGGAATAGAATAGAGAAGCCAGAAATAAAGGGACACAACTACAGCCATCTGATCCTTGAGAAAGCTGACAAAAACAAGCAATGAGGGAAAGGACTTCCTGTTCAATAAATAGTGCTGGGATAACTGGCTAGCCATGTGCAGAAGAACGAAACTGAACCCCTACCTTTCAGCATATACAAAAATTAACTCAAGATGGATTAAAAATTTAAATGTAACAACTCACAGTATAGGAATCCTAGAAGAAAATCTGGGAAATACCATCCTGGACATTGGCCTTGGGAAATAACTTAAGACCAATTCCTCAAGCAATTGCAACAAAAATAAAACTTCACAAGTGGGACCTAATTAAACTGAAGAGTTTGCACCCAGCAAAAGAGACTATCCACAGTGTAAATAGACACCCTACAGAAAGGAAGAAAATATTGACAAACTATGCATATGACAAAGGTCTAATATACAAAATATATAACAAACTTAGACAAATCAACAAGATAAAAACAAATAACCTCATCAAAACATGGAACAAAGGATATGAACAGACACTTTTCCAAACAAGACATACAAGTGGCCAACAAACATGAAAAAAAATGCTCAGTATTCCCTAATCATTAGGGAAATACAAATCATGATGAGATACCATTTCATGCCAGTCTGTATGGCTATTATTAAAAAGTAAAAAAATAACAGATGTTGGTGAGGCTGTGGAGAAAAGGGAATGCTTATACACTGTTGGTGGGAATGTAAATTAGTTCAGCCATTGTGAAATGCAGTTTCTAGATATCTCAAAAGACTTAAAAACAGAACTACTATTTGACCCAGCCATCCTATTAGTGGGTATACACTCAAAGGAAAATAAATTGGTCTACCAAAAAGACACATGCACTCATATGTTCATTGCAGCACTATTCATACTAACAAAGACATAGAATTGTGAAAGGAAAATATCTTAGGCCCCCAAAATCACTAAACTAAAGGGAAAAATTCAAGCTGGGAACTGCTTAGGGCAAATCTGCCTCCCATTCTATTCAAAGTCATCCCTCTGCTCACTGAGATAAACACATATCTGATTGCCTCCTTTGGAAAGACTAATCAGAAACTCAAAAGAATGCAACCATTTGTCTCTTACCTATCTGTGACCTGGAAGCCCCCTCCCACTTCGAGTTGTCCCGCTTTTGCTTCAAATTGTCCCGCCTTTCTGGACCGAACCAATGTTCATTTTACGTATGTTGATTGATGTCTCGTGTCTCCCTAAAATGAATAAAACCCAAGCTGTGCTCTGACCACCTTAGGCACCTGTCATCAGGACCTCTTCAGGTTATCATGGGCACATGTCTTCAACCTTGGCAAAATACATTTTGTAAATTAACTGTGACCCCTCTCAAATTTTAGGGGTTCACATAATCAATCTAGGTGACCATCAGTGGTAAATTGGATAAATAAAATGTGGTACATAAACACTGTGGAATACTATGCAGCTATAAAAAAGAAAGGAATCATATCCTCTGCAGGAACATAGATGCAGCTAGAGGCCATTATCCTAAGTGAGATAATACAGGAAGAGAAAACCAAATATTGCCTGTTCTTACTTAGAAGTGGGAGCAAAACATACGTAAACACATGAATAATAAACACTGAGGACTGTTGGGGAGAGGGAAGGGTCAAAACCTACCCATTGGGTACTATGCTCAGTACCTAAATGATGAGATCATTTGTACTCCATACCTCTACATCATGCAATATACTCAAGTAATAAACCTATGCGTGTACTCCCTGAATCTAAAATAAAAATCAAAATTATTTTTTTAAAAAGACTACTTATTATGGATATGATTTACTGACTATTCTCTTAATGAATGAGATGGTGTTTTTATTACAAGTTTCCTCCTAATACTTATCTCTTGGAAGAAATATTATAGACTCATATGGCTTAGGGTGGCTTGGACTTGAGATTATAAAAATTATCTTAAATTTTTCAAATTATGAAACAGAACTTCAAGGTCTTAAGAATATATATAAACACACAAACATATGTGTGTGTATATAAATGAATGTATGTATATTTATTTGTATATATTCATCTATATTCACAAATAAATATGTATTTGTATATATAATATACATATATAAATAAATACACAATAATTCCGACAAAGTTCTCATCATTACTGACTGCATATGGTAGTTACCTTTATTTTCTTCATTTCATAGGTGAGAATGCACAAATTTAGTTAAATTATTTGCCCATATCAATTTGAGTATAAGACCCCAAATCTAATACAATACACTTATTTGTCAATGCTGGAGAACTTAGACAATCTGTAAATGTGTATTTTAAAAATTATCTCATTAAACATTTAAAAGCCAATTGCTTCACTTAAAGAATATACTCTACTTTTTGTTTTATATCAGTTGAGTTTCCTCTTTTCTAAGTTTAAGGTGTAATTAAGTTGAAAGTCACATATAATTAAAATTGTTGTAGGAGATAATTAAAATCTCAGATGTAGTATGCACCTGTCTCAGGACTCCATTCTATTATATTTTTGTTAACTGTATATATATGTATGTTCATATATTGCATTTCTTAAATACACATATGTATTCATACACAAAAATTTCATTTCCCATGAACCAGTTAGACCCTTCCTGTAGACATTATATCCATTTGACACAATGCTATGGGCTTTTCCTATTTTATTTACCACTATCTTATATGCTTGGGATTGCAGCTGGCACATAGTAGACAGTCAATAAATTAATAATTATTTTCACATGCTTGCATGTGCATCCATATCTCTGCAACTGGATTTTCAGTTCCCTAAAGGCAATGATCATATGGCTCTGGCACCTAGGATGATGCCTTAAATATAATACACGTTCAATGATACTTATTTTATTATTGAAAGCTCTAAGGAGCTTGTTATAATACCTTTAATACCACAAATGTCTATTCAAATGCAACCTTTCATAAGAGACCATTATTCAGTAGAATAGTAGATGGTCCCTAAACACATCTCTATATATGCATCATGGAATCAAATCAGAAATATTGGATACAGGTTTTAATCAGCGTTCCTCAATAATTGATACAAAACACAGTATGAAAACACAATATTTTAAAATACTGTAATTCACATAAAATAAAAGTACAAAGTTAAAATAAATGTAAGTCAATTAAATGTTTAACTTTCCTTACTTTTTGAGTTTGTTGTGGTTCTGATTTTCAAATATGTATTAGTTTTGCTTCTACTATACATATAATTGAATCCTTTCTTTTCTTTATGGTGGCCTTTAGATAGACAGCTCTCTTCTTGCTGTATTTATTTGGGGAGACTGAGATGGCTAACAAAAATATACATCTTTTATTCTTATGAAGGTAATGATATATTACCATACAGAAGTTGAGAGAAGAATAAAAACATAGGAAACTACAGTAAGAAATACAAGATCTATACTATTTTTAATGTAAACGCAGTTTTGTGAAAGAGGATGTTTGTAAAAGAGAATCAAGAAAGAGGTAAATAAATAAGAAGGAAAAGCTCCATCATAGCCCTGTCTTTTCAGAAATGCTACATAGTTTCTGATATAGAGGTAGAGAATAAAATTATAATTGAATTTAAAAACAGAATTTTTCCTTAACAAGTAAATAAAAATATTAGAGCCTGTAAACCTATTTTAAAATAGGACTTTACACAGATACACCTGTGTAGTAATTCATTATTTAAAATAAACCAAACAACTGAGCAAAATAATGAAATAAATAAACCAAATGAAAAGAAAATAGCAATAAATAGTAGCCATCGTTCAGAGTGATGAGGGATGAGGCAATTTAATATTTACTATGTTTCAACAAGGTAAACGTTGGCAAACTTAAACTTCAAAAAGTGTTGAAAGAAAGACAGAAGTGCTGGTGAGCTCTGAGAAAAGTTTTACTAGAAAATAAGTGAAGCATAGAGGAGCCGCTGAAATAGGCATGAAGTTAGGAAACGAAGGCAGTGCTCGGCAAATATTCCTAAAAGGGGTAGAAGAGTTAATATGTAAGAAATAAAAGAGAAAAAATAAGTGAGGGGTATGAAGTTCGTGGTTTTGTTTTGCAATTTTGACATTGCTGCAACACCTAAAAGCTATTCTTGTAAGGAATTTACCACCACACTCTGATACGACATAGTATCAGTAGTATTTGGGGAAAATGTATATAGAATAAGAGCAGAAAATAAGATACCACTTACTGAGTTTTATCTTATGTCATCTTCACCATAACCCTATGACTACCAATTTATAGATAAAGAACAGGAGGGACACGGTAATTACCAAAATCCCCATGGTCTGAGAATAGAAAAGTCAGAATTTTTACCAGGTGTAACAACAAAACCAACTACTAGATGAATTCGTATTTCAGGCCAAGGAGTTTGAATTTAATTCTTTAAGAATCAAGGAGCCATTGCAGGTTTTTATTCAAGTTATAGAATTCTCTTATCAATAACTGTGCCTCATTATGATTGGGTAACTTAATTATGATGGCATCAAAATATCTGCTCACTGCCTGTTGAGAGTTTTCACACAGGGAGGGAAGCCCAGGCAGGACCAGGCAGTTTCTCTGAGCTGAGAAGGCAGGTGAGAGTCCTAGGAAACCAAGGAACCATCTGCCTACAAAGGCAGAGCCCCACAGAACACTCCCACCAGGCCTGGGCATTGCAGTTTACTGTCTCAGAATTTCCACTGAGGCTACAAATATTAATCTCTGGAATTTGTGTCACTTTCAGGAAACAACGTTGCAACTTCCATAGGTGAACCACACAATTATTGTTCCTTTCTTTCCAGTAATAGAGGACAGATAATTGGCCTCTATTGTTTGTTTTGCATCTATTTTAAGATCTCCATATAAGAAGAAAATGTAGGTGCTGGGCAACCTAAATGGCCCTACAAGCATGGAATAAATATAGCAAGCACCATTGAAAGCTTCCTCTGTAGAAGAGCTACGGGCTTCCCATTGATGGTTTCATTAAATCCTTACAATAGCACCATGAGGTAGGTATGGTTATTATATTCAGTTTTACACAGTAGGAACAAAAGATTTAGAAAAGTCAAATAATTTTTGCCTGTATAATAAGTGATGATGTCAGAATTTGAAGAAATGTAATTCCTTAAATTGTACTATTATCCAATGCATATACCATCTCTCAAATAAGGCAGCATTTGCTACATAGTTGACAAAAGGAAGGAGTGTGGCTATACCAGTTAAAATACATCTCCATCCCTGGAAAGAACAGTTCAAAAACAAGTGAAAGACAGTTTTTCTACTAATATTTTTTAATTCTTATAGCACTTGACCCAATACTTTACATATACTGCATACTCATAAATTGTTCCACACTTTTTTTTTTTTTTTTTTTTTTTTTTGAGATGGAGTCTCGCTCTGTCGCCCGGCTGGAGTGCAGTGGCGCGATCTTGGCTCACTGCAACCTCCGCCTCCTGGGTTGAAGTGATTCCCCTTGCCTCAGCCTCCCAAGTAGCTGGGACTACAAGCGCCTGTCACCATGCCCAGCTAATTTTTGTATTTTTAGTAGAGACAGGGTTTCATCATGTTGGCCAGGATGGTCTCAATCTCTTGACATCGTGATCCGCCTGCCTTGGCCTCCCAAAGTGCTAGCATTACAGGCGTGAAACACCGTGCCCTGCCTCCGCAAATATATTTTTAATTCAGAATGTGTGATTATATAAGAAAGAAGGAAACAAGACAGAATAATTTCTTACTTTTCAAAGAATCCTCTCCTTCAACTATCATTCAAGGAAGCATTCTCGTCTTCCAAACTAAGCCCTGATAAAACATTAGGAACAAGTTTAGAATTGTGAAATCACCTATACTTCCTTCTCAAGACCAACGGAATTTCACCCTAAGTGAAAAGACACAATTCTGAATAGCTTTGAAACGTGATTTTCAGCACTTAAGCCGCTTAAGTCAATGCTGAATATTACTAGCATTACAGAGAAAGAAAAATACGCAGCTGGTAGATTCACAATACAAGGACTTGATGATAAAGAAGCTTCCTTACAGATGAATAGGAAGGGCCACCTGGTCCTAGTGTGACAATCAATGGAGATATTGTGGTGCAGCACAAGCCCCTGCAGGTTAATGAAAGGGACAGAAAAACCTGGAGGGGGAAAGGTGGCAAAAATGACAAAAAAGGTTCAATGATAAAATGTAGGGAAATACTGAGAGGGCAGAGTATCTCTCTAGGAGGTCACAAAAAATGACTAGTAGACACTTGATCAAGGTCTGTAACTTCAAGTTAAAAACATAAATGAAGTAAGGGAGTTATTCAGAATCTCTGAATATAGTAGGGAAAAGATCAGTGCCTTGGAACTAAAGAAAAGGTACTTTGAACTAATATTTTGGGGGCAAAAGGTTTTTTAATACTTTGAACAATTGGACAATAGGCTTAACCCCTAAGGGAATCCCATGAATGGATCTTAACTACAGACAGTGTATGAAAGGTCGGAGATGAAATCAACCAGACCCAGGGACTAAGTTGCTATCACAGTGGTAAGAATCAAGACTGTCCTTTTGCAAGTAACAAAGATTCTATCACTTAAAAAAATTCAAAATATTTTGTTTGCTTAATCAAACACAGTAACTCCTTTGGTGCCTTTTGAAGATTACCGTCATAATGCAAGTTCAACTTTAAATGAGTGTGAATAATAATGGGACTGTGCATTGGGTATTAAATGCATAACTAGAGGATGTTACATAATGAATTGTGCTTATTGAAGGTTCACTCACTATAGATTCTGTAAGCATGTGTTTGGTTTATCATAGCTCCTTTGAGTAGATTCTAATCAGTCACATCAATGTAATAATGTGACTAGGCGCTTCCTACTCCTTACACTTGCCTACCACCCATTACTGACTGTCTTGAAATGTTTAGTCATTCGGTACTCAACTGGGTTAGAAAAAGCAAACAAAATCTCTGCTGAATGCTACTTACTTGCCAACATATTCACTGGCAATTTTACCCAAATTCTATAAGGACAGTGGATTGCAAAACATTTTAACTAGAAATGCATGAATTGTCCTTCACTTGTTTTATCAACCTCAAACTAAATGCTTGCAGATGAAGTCTGGTTTGTGAAAAAGTCTTTATAAACATTCTTATTTCCTTTAGGCCAGGAACTTGGTCTTTGGGAACTTTTATAAATCCTGTGTATGCTATTTATCAGAGAGCTCCTAATCTTTATTTTATTTTTTAAAAAAACAAGAAAAGCAAAACCACCTCCTTTCTTTCTCATAAACTGCAGCTTTGAAAATTATTTGTTTTGTCTGCCTACTAAGCACTTACTTAACATTGTGTAACTAGTATAACCTGTACACAATAAATTATAAGAAATAATAAGTACTTTTCTGTATGCAAATATAGATGTAATTTTTTAAAGTCACATGAATAAGTTACTTTACTCCATCAATTTTACAACTGAAGGATTTAATACTAAGAGTAGTTTATAACTTGCCTAGGATCTTATAGTTATTTGAATAACAGAACTCAAATTCATGTCTTTCTGATGCCAATGTTCATACTTTTTAATACCCTTTTACACAGTCTCATATTTACACCATAGAGACTTATGATCCCTATACCAGGAAATGTATTTGACTTTGTTCCATTTCCATTAATGTAGTGATATTCCCTTGTAATCAGAGACAGTTTCTCATCAACCTGTGTCCCAGTGTAATATTTGACTTGTTGTACACAGTAAACAGTTGATGAGTAAGTAGTCACTGCTATGGTTTGAATGTTTTTGTCTCCTCCAAATGTATGTGTTGGAAACTTAATCTCCAATGTAACAATGTTGGAAAGTGGAGCCTAATGCAAGGCAGAACCTTCATAAATGGATTAACGCCACTATAAAATGGCTCTCTGGAGTGAGTTCTCTTTTCCTGCTCTTATGCCATGTGAGGAAGGAGAAAGAAGGTCCTAACCAGATGCCACTGTCTTCTTCTTGGACTTTCCAGCCTCCAGAACAGTGGGAAATAATTTTCTGTTCCTTATAAGTTACCAAGTCTCAAGTATTCTATTATAGCAGCACAAACAGACTAATAATGTCACTAAGGATGTGAAACAGGAAATTTCTTTTTTTCTATTCTATTAGAGGTAAAACTTTATTTTCTTGCACTTATGACATACCTTGTTCTTTTAGAAAGTTTCAGGCTCCACTTTCACTGCCTCCCTTTTCCTAACCTTGACCAGATCCTTTACATATGGCCACAAGGTTATATAATATAATAATGGCTTTGAAGTGTAAAAATTATGATTTCATATTATAATTTCTCAGTAACTTTGTGAAACTGGACAGGTTTCTAAACTGTGTTGAGTAAAAACCTCCTAATATAAAAACTGAGGGTGTAGGTATAGGTGGTGTTATGATATTTGGCCCCAAAATGGTACAAATAGTAGGCACTCAATAATGTAATAGGTGATATCTTATTACCAAACATCTTAATTATAACCAATTATGAGACATATATTTTAATAATAAACTTCAGGAAATATGTATTAGTATATGATATTACCATGCACCAAGTCTAGTCTGGATTTTACTAGAGTTCAATATTAGTCTAGCAACAATAAAAGATATAATGTCTCTGCTCTCAAGTGGCTCCAAGTGTAGTGGGAAACACAGATAATGAAAAAAATAATTATACAACAATATGCTACAATAATGGTATGAGCAGAGTGCTACGGGAACACAGAGAAAGGGACAATTAACTGTCCAGGGTCAGAGTAACCTCAGGTAAGATAATTTAGAGGAACAATTAATTAAAAAAAAAAAACACATAGTTTTCCAAAGAACAGGTAATTCTGTTGTGAGCTCATTAAACAGAGACAATACTAAAAGCCCAGAATTTCCCGTAAGCTATAATGTGACTAGCTTGTACTGTAGCATAAAGACCCAGAACCATAAGAACACTTTCTTTAGTATTTATTATTAATTTTATGAAGTGATATATAGGCAAACAAGTGAACTTGCAAGATGAAAGGTCAACATTGCTGACTTAAAGAGCACTGAACTCCTTATTGGAAAACAATGACTTTGACTACACACTTTGAGAATAGATCACATAAGTCTTAGTTTTATGAAATGTCTCAAATCTTGGCTTAGTGCCATCACTGATTTTTATTTGAAGTCACATGTTAAAAAAGAAGAAAAATAAATAAATATAAATATCATCAAAGAAAGAAAGGCAGGAATTTTTCCATGAACAAGAGGCCAAATTTCCAACGTCATAGTAGCACAAGCAAGTGGTATGAGAATGTCATTAGAGTTTAGTGTGTTTCCACAGATTTACCTCAACTTTTTCTGCATTTACCTTTAGTGGATTTAAAAAGAATTGTGTGAAATTAAATAAGTGTCTAAAAGGTATTAAGGAAAAATTATATTTTTTCTTCCAAATTTTAAATTATGAAAAGATAATTGGAAAAAAAATAAGTCTTTGAGACCCGTAGAATGTACAACACCAAGTGGGACCATCACTTCGGCGACGATGATGTGCCAAAGTAGGTTCATCAGTTGTAACCAATATACCACTTTGGTTGGGATGTTGATAATGAAGGGGCTGTGCATGTGTAGGGACAGGGGCATATGGGAAATCTCTGTACCTTCCTCTTAATTTTGAGGTGAGCCTACCACTGCTCTAAAAACACAAAATCTTAAAAACTAAAATAAAAATGTCTTTATAGCCATTATTTTCCATCCCTATGCCTGTTTTCTTAACTCTGAAATAAGGTGGCTTTATCACCATTCTAATTCTACAATTTATTTCTATTTCTAGATAACTAAGACTTTTAGCATCACTAGCAATATTGTCTGCTTTTAAAGAAGCATAGAAGCACCTCCTCAATTACAGATTAAATGAGCCACGATAGTGGAATAATTTTTTAAATTGCAGTGATTTGAGCTTTTCCAAAAATTGCAGGATAGTTATTTTTTATTTCTGTTGAGTTGAGGTAGATAATTTGTTTTAAAATGCAGTGATGCAACCGATACGTACATTGAAAGAGTTACTAAGGCTATTTACAAACTTGCTATTTTTACAACAGTTCTAGTTATTAAATGCACATTATGTGCTTGGAATTGTCGTTCTGTTTACACATTTCATTTCATTTCATCCCCACAGCCATCTTATTAGGTAGGTATTATAACTGTTTCCATTACAAGATGATGAAAGTAAGATTCAGAAAATGGAAGTGACTTGTCAAGAACATAGAATTAATTCATTTCCCAGGCACAATTTTAAGCTGAGTCTTTTTGATTTTACACCACCAATCACGTCTCTTAATCATGAGCTTCAGATGTAGCATTCATAGAAGAGTTTATTTATAGTTCTGTATTGTTTGGATGTTGCCCTAAGAGCTTATTACAATTGTGGACAGCAAAATAATAGATATTTCTAATTGCAAGCCATTTATATTTGTGATAATATATGTATAATAACTCCATGAAGTCAGACACTCAGTCTGGCTCTACTGTCATAGAATCCACCATAAGTTAAAAACACCTGGCACATGGTAAGCCTGCAATAGGCACATAATGTACACATTTGCCAAATCATTGAATTTTGCTGGACTAACAACAGCATCAAAAAGGAAAGTTTAACTCAACAAAAATAAAAATACAATTTACTCATCCTTTATTTAAGGATTCTCATGGAAGTCCAAAGATAGGCCTGGATTCATAAGCCCAACCCAAATTACCTTAATAACACAGCAATAAAATCCAATCACAATTCCCTACAAAGATTTTGCACTCCAATGACTAGTGACTAGAACTGTCCTTCCACTCAAGCACATTAATTGTATACTCTGCATCTAGTAGTGACTCAGAAGTCTTGTGTTTCCCTAAATGGATGGTATTATTTGAAAAAGTTAAACAATGCAACAAAAGTAATTCTCATGTAGAATAAGCAAGTAACAATGGCAGCAGTAGACCCAAGGTGCTTGGTTATTAATATTAATCTAACACTCCCTCAACTATCATACTCTACTGTGGCTATGTAGAACCTATTGGCAGTCTGAATATAACTTTTTAAAATGACTCTTTCTTAAACAATTAAAATAAAGAGAAGACTTCTCACCACAAAATATTTATGCATGCAAAAAGCCTTATTTGGTTTTCATAACCAATAGAAAATTGTTATTTAAAAAAAAAAATGCTGGCTTTGGTCTCAGATTTCCACAAATCTGTTTACTCCCTCCACCAAAGTCCATATTTCCAAATTGTCTGTGTTACCAATTAAACCTAGACAATATTCCCTATGAAGTTTTATCTGATAGGAATACTAGACCTGCAGTTCTATGAGACATTTCTTTCCTCCCAGTTTTAAGAGAGGGGGTGGTATCTGTATGATGTTCCCAGGCTTGCTCAGGGTTGAATTGGCTTATTAAAAATTCCTGGCCAGGCGCGGTGGCTCACGCCTGTAAAAGCACTTTGGGAGGCCAAGGCAGGTGGATCAACTGAGGTCAGGAGTTCGAGACCAGCCTGGCCAACATGGCAAAACCCCGACTAAAACTCTACTGAAAATACAAAAATTAGCCCGGCATGGTGGCGCATGCCTGTAATCTCAGCTACTAGTGGGGCTGAGGCAGGAGGATAGCTTGAACCTGGGAGGCAGAGGTTGCAGTGAACCGAGATCGTGCCATTGCACTCCCATCTGGGCAACAGAGCGAGACTCCGTCTCAAAAAATAAAAAAATAAAATTCCTTACTGACTTGTATTAATATAATACAAGAATATAATACAGAGAACACAATCCAGCACAAAGTACAAATTTTTATTCAAATAATTCTATTAGCATAATTATCTTTTTTGAGGAAATTAAATGTACATTATTATACTTGATGTGCCACAAATTATAAAAGCAAAAAATTTCACTTGTAAGGTTCTGCAATTCTCCAGTAATTAGCCATATTGCGCCCTGGAAACTAAAATTAAATACATAGATTAAACCAGTGGGGAAGATAATAACATTGTAAAGGGGGTCCAGATTTACTACAGCATATTGTACCTGAGGCTCAGCCTTAGAAGAGCCACTATGGGCTCGGTCACACAAGAATCAAACCAGGTTTCCCATAGATCTGAGCTAGTGACTGAGATAATCACTTGGCATGGCACTCCACTAAAGGAAAATTCTATCTCTGATCAAATCGTATATATGCAAATAGGTCTCTTCTGCCTACTTTCTGAACATTGTTCAGTCCCTTAATCTTGTGATACTCAGGGTATGAATTCAGCAGCAAGTTATTACATAAATTCAGCACTACGGTTAATATCCTTTCCAATTTGTACAAAGGAAACTTTCAGCTATTAGTTTTCTAAAGTCACATACACAGAGACATAACAAGGATGTTCACTGGAAGTAGATTTTGTTGAATTTATAATATTTGTATTAGCTACAGTTAGTGATAATTGGTCCCCAGATGACAAGCCTAGGGAGTACTCTGTCTACTAGCTAATGATACTTAGTTGGATGGAAAGATCGGTCTGACGCTAAGTTTAAAAGCAAAAAGAATAAAAAGAAACATGAAGTTCCCATAACGTTTTATTCCCCTCTGCATAGTCATTCTTTCTGATAAGATGGGAGATAAGTAACAAAATAACACTATGTATTAGGTTTTTCTTTGTGAGGCCCAGGCACATAGTGAAACCCAATTTAAACACATATTCTCTGACTCCAAAAGACAAAATGGGTAGGAGTAGGAGGCTGTCTCCCTAGTAACGTTGGTACCACAGCGTCAGCCAATATTCCCCATAAATACCTGAACACCCAGTCCATAGATGTTCATTTCAGCCGCATGTTCTTTCAAATAAAATTTGCATTGCTAGAGTAGGAGAGATTTTATGGTATAAGCTAATAATAATAATTATTATTATTATTTATTTATTTATTTTTGAGATGGAGTCTGGCTCTGTCGCCCAGGCTGGAGGGCAGTGGCGCGATCTTGGCTCACTGTAAGCTGTGCCTTCTGGGTTCACGCCATTCTCCTGCCTCAGCCTCCCGAGTAGCTGGGACTACAGGCACCCGCCACCATGCCCAGCTAATTTTTTGTATTTTTAGTAGAGACAGGGTTTCACCGTGTTAGCCAGGATGGTCTCAATCTCCTGACCTCGTGATCCACCCATCTCGGCCTCCCAAAGTGCTGGGATTACAGGCGTGAGCCACCACGCCTGGCCAATAATAATTATTGTATTATTATTAATAAAAAAGATAGATAATAAAAAAGGAAGATAAAAAATTAAAAATCAGCACTAAATGTGACAATCTTTCAATCTCATTTCAATGCTCACCAGAGAGCATTCTTCATTAAAGAGGCAGAAACGACTAGTGCTAGCACAATGGATGCATGGTGGCAGGTATGGAAGCTACAAATGGGGCCAATGTCATGGGCATGTACTCACCAAGTCAGGAGATACTGCTATTGTCTAATGCCCAAACTGCCAGCAACAGAGACCAATGCTGAATCCTTGATAGACACTATACCTCAAGGTACCAACCAGCCTATTGATGGTATTTTGAAATTCAGTTCTGGAGGGGTCAAGAGATTTACTTTGACTGGATTCAATATATATTCTGCATATGGATTTATTTGCCTTTTCTGCTCACCGAACCATTATTTGAGACTTTCAGCATATTTGATCCAACAACATGGGATCCTAATAACATTATATCAATAAAAGACGCACACATTACAGCAAAGATTTGTGGAATTGTGACCATAATGTCCAAGTTGTCCTATCACATACAGTACCACCCAAAAGTGTTGGCCTGATAAAGCTAGAGAATATAATTTGATGGCACAACTGAGGCACCAGCTTGAAGATGACATCCTGAAAGGGAGAGAACCATCCTCCAAGATGTAGTATGTACTCCTGTCAGTGATTCTTATATGGTATAATGTCTCCAATAGCAAAGGTGTTGCTATAGTATAAATCTTTGTGTCCCACCCCCATCAAATTTATGTATTGAAAACTAATCACCAAGATGATGCTATTGGAAGGTGGGTTAGGGGAGGTGATCAGATCATGAAGACAGAGCTATCATGTATTGAGTTAATGCCCTTATAAAAGAGTCCCCAAAAAGCTGCTTTGCCCTTTTACACCATGTAAGGATACAGTGAGAGAGTGCCATCTATGAACCAGGAAATGGATCCTCAGTGGACACTGAATCTGCCAGTGCCTTGATCTTGGACATTCCAGCTTCCAGAACTATGAGAAATAAATTTTTGTTGTTTGTCAGCCACCTAGTCTACAGTATTTTGTTATAGCAGCCTGAATGAGCTAAGACAGATTTAGTCCATGCTTTCATATTAAGAAGTGAGTGTGCTGCTATAACAAATACCTAAACATGTAGAAGCAGCTTTGAAACTGAGTAATAGGTAGAGGCTGGGGGAATTTTGAGGTGCATGCTAGAAAAAGCCTACATTGTTGTGAATGCGCTGTTACAGATGATTCTCGTGAGGGCTCAAAAGCAAAGAAGTAGATCCATAGAGAAAGTCTCAATCTTCTTAGAGACTACAAGAGTGTGAACACAATGTTGGTAGAAATATGGACAATAAAGTCTATTCTAATGAGGTCTTAGACTGAAATGAAGAACATATTGCTGGAAACTAGAGGAAAAAGCAATCCTTGCTGTTTGGCTCAATTGTTTGTATCCCAGTGTTTTGTGGAAAGTAGAACATGTAAGGTGTGAAATAGGATATTTGGCTGAAGAAATGTGTAAGCAAAATGTTGAAGGTGTAGCTTGGCTTCTCTTGGAAACTTACGGTCAAATGTGAGAAGAGATAAATGATTTAAAGACATATGAATTTAATCAAAAGGGAAGGAGAATTTTAAAATTTGGAAAACTCACAGCCCATCCATATTGAAAGGAATCAGAAAGTATGTTTGAAGGAAACCCGGTGGTGTGGCCAAATGTCATCTGATAAAGAGATTACGCAGTCATCTAACCAGAAGCCAGAACCTATTGTTTAAGATAATGGAAGAGTGAATCTGAGGGCATTCTTTAGATTCTCAGGGCTATCCTTCCAATCACAGGACCAGAGGGCCAGAGCCTGGAGGACAGACTATTTCAAAGGAGGGGCCGTGGGCACCCACGGGGCTTCAAGCCTCGATGCCTTACACTGCCATAGGGCTCTGTTCCCTGAGTTATGGTGCAACACTCCTTGGCTACCCCAGTGGACATGAGTTCTTACTCATCCCACTTTCAGTTCTGGGGACTCAGGACACAGTTCTGTGCAGTACAGGCCATAGTGATTGCCCCTTCAGAGGCATAGATGGTAAACCTTAGCAGTGTTCTGGTGATGCCATCTTCATTGGCTTGCAGAATACACCTAGATTTTAAACAATGGAGCCAACCAGGGAAGGGCAGAGGGCTGGACAGAGGACCACTGCAAGAGTAGGTCCACAGAATCCCAACCGGGACAAAGCTTAATAGAGCTGTGAGAGTAGGGTTTCCCCATGACCCCAGACCAGCAGAGCTACCAGTGTGTGATTCCAGCATGGGATAGCTTCAGGCATGCAACTCTAACCTATAAGACATGCAATGTGAGCTGCCCCCAGCAAAGCCACATGAGTAGAGCTGCCTTGGGAGCCCAATGCCCACCACAGTGTGTCCAGCAAGAGGAACATTGAGTCAAAGAATATTCTCAAGCCTTAAAATTTTATGTTACTTGCTCACTTGGGTTTTGGACATTCTTGGGATCTGTTACTCTTTTTTCCTTTCTTCTTTCTTTCTTCTGGTACTCTATGCCTCTCCCACCATTGTATTTTGGAAGAATATAACTTGTTTGACTTCACATGCTCACAGCTGGAGAGCAATTTGCCTCCAGATGAATCATACCTTCAGTCTCACCCGTATCTGATTGAGATGATACTTGGATGAGACATTGGACTTAGATGCTAATTGATGCAGAAATAAGATTTGGGGGGTTAAAAAGATGGAATAAATGTATTTCACAGGCAAGAAGGGCAGTAATTTCAAGAGGTTGGGGCAGAATGTTATAGTCTAAATGTGCGTCCTCCAAAATTCATATGTTGAAACCTCATCACCAATATGATGGTATCAGGAGGTGAAGACTTTCAGAGATGATTAGGTCATAAGAGCATAACTCTTTGGACAGCATTAATCCTTATAAAAGAAGTTCCATAAAGCTGCTTTGCTCCTTTCCACCATGTGAGGAGTACACATTGGGAAGGTGAAATCTACGAATCAAAAACGGGCCCTAACCCGATACTGAATCTGTTGGTGACTTTCTCTTGGGATTACCAATCTCCAGAGCTATAAGAAATAGATTTCTGTTGTTTGTAAGCCATGCAGTCTATATTGTTCTGTTACGGCAGCTCAAACAGACTTGGGGGTCTAGAGATTAAAGGGTGGAATCAGAAATGGCCCCATTTACCATCACTCTCAGGGACCCACTTGGGTGATTGCACTTCCAACTCTACAACTCAAGGGTTTGTGACTTTAGAGGTCTTGCTCTCCAGACTAAGAATACTTCCATTTGGAAACATGGTAACACAGCTTAAGTATATTAACCTATGGCTGACACCTGAACACTTTAGGTTCTGTGCTGAGATATCAGCTTGCAAGCAAAGCAGTCACTATATGACAAGTGCAATTGATCCTGTGCATCAGGAACAGGTATGGCTGCTGTTTCACAACGTGAGAAAGTTAAGACTGGTAGCTAGGTGATCCACCTGGATCACATGGATGTTCCTTTTTATTCCTTTGCTCTCATTTAAATGATATAAGAACAAGTGCAATAGCCACAACCCAAGAAGAACATGGCGACTAGGGGCTAAAGTCTCTCACAGATTATGGTCTGAATTGTTTGATTTCAGAGGAACTAACCATGAGTAGATAGCAGAATAAATAAATAATAAATCATGAGTATCAATTGTAGTCTCAATATCAGCTGCAGCTGCAGAGGATGTAATGTATCCCACTAGCAGTCCTCTTACAAATTTATCTCAGGAAAAGAGTACCACCAGAATCTTGAAGGAATTGCTCCCAGAAATAATATAAAAAAATGAATCAAAGTAGTGCATAGTGTGGGCTTCACTAGATGTGTTGCTGCTGCTCAGATTCCCTAATTCTTTAAGGACTGAAGAACGCATTTGCTCAAGCTTCTAGAATTAAGTAGTTGATGTAGCCTGGACTCTTCCTTAATGCGAGAAAATTCTAAATGTCATCCTACTCCAGAGCTGCTTTTGGGATTAAATGACTCCTTTGTTGTGACCGTACCAAAGCCCAATGTCCAGTGTCTCTCTCTGGCCACTCCTGTTTTCTTTAGTCTCCCACAATGTTGATTTTTTTTTTAAATCCCGCATATAAATATCTACCTTAGAATCTGCCTCACAGGAAGATGTACCTATGGGAATGATACAATAAGAAACTAATACCAAAGTTCGCATTAGTTTCCTAGAGTTGTCATAATTTCCCACGAACAGACTGGCTTAAGACAACAGAAATGTATTATCTTGGAGTTCTGGAGTCTAGAAGTCCAAAACGAAGGTGTCCGAAGGCGTGGTTAATACTGCAGGTTATAAGATAGACTCTATCTCATGCTTTTCTCCTAGCTTCTGGTGGTTGCTGGCAATTATTGGTATTCTTGGGCTTGTAGGTACATTATACCAATCTCTGCCTCCATTTTCATACGGTCTTCGTCTTTATGTGTTGCTGTGTCAAGATTTCCGTCTTCTATTATAAGGACACCGGTTTTTGGATTAGGCTCCACCAGAATTTAGTATGACCTCATCTTAACTTGTTTGCATCTACAAAGATTCTTTTTCCAAATAAGTTCACATTCTGAGCTCCCAGGTGGACATAAACTTCAGAGGGACTCTATTCAGCCTAGTACACAAAAACAGAATAAAGAAGAAAAGCTATCTGATAATCTCAATCAATGCAGAAAAAGTATATACAAAGTCAATAACAATTCATTATTTTAAAAAAATTTTCAGCTAAGAATAGAACATCTTTGACCTGATAAACATCATCTACATAAAACTTACAGATAACATCATAATTAATAATGAAATATTAGTGCTTTTTCCTAAAATGGTGAATAAGGCACAAAAATACCTACTTCACCTATTTTTAGCAATGCGGTAAAAAGGAAGAAGTAAAACTCTCTTTATAACAGACTTTATTGTTTCCATAGAAAATTTTAAGAAATCTACAAAATACTAGTGGGACTAATGAGTGAATACAGCAAGTTTGTCAGATGTAAAGCCCATATAAAAATTTATTTGTATTTCTCTAATATCGCAGCAAGTGACTGAAAAATAAAATAAAATTTAAAACACTACTATTTACAATGAAGACATAAAATACATAGAATAACTCTAATATTACATGTGTAACAATTTTACATCAAGCTGAAAACTTATGCACTAAAAGTATATATATGCAAATACCTAATAAGCGTAGAAATGTGTCATGTTTATTAATTAAAAGACTGAGTATTGTTGGCCGGGCGCGGTGGCTCACGCCTGTAATCCCAGCACTTTGGCAGGCCAAGGAGGGCGGATCACGAGGTCAGGAGATTGAGACCATCCTGGCTAACACGGTGAAACCCTGTCTCTACTAAAAATACAAAAAATTAGCCGGGTGTGGTGACGGGCGCCTGTAGTCCCAGCTACTCGGGAGGCTGAGGCAGGAAAATGGCATGAACTCAGGAGGCGGAGCTGGCAGTGAGCCGAGATCTCGCCACTGCACTCCAGCCTGGGTGACAGAGCGAGACTCCGTCTCAAAAAAAAAAAAAAAAAAAACAACAAACAACAACAACAACAAAAAACAAAACAAACAAAAAAAGACTGAGTGTTGTTAATCTGTGAATACTCCTCTAAATGATATTTAGATGGACTAAAATCCCAATTAACATGTCAGCAGGTTTTTTTCAGAAAAAATTAAGGCAATTGTAATAAAGTTGAGGACTCATGTGACTTGAAGTATCAGTCAGGGTTCTCCAAAAAAAAACAAAACGAATAGGATGTGTGTAAATATATGAGGAGATTTATTATGGAAGTGGAGATTGACAAGTCATAAAATAGGGTGTCTGCAAGCTGGAGAACCAGAAAAGCCACTGGTGTAATTCAGTCTGAGTTTGAAAGTCTGATAGCCAGAGGAGTCAATGGTGTAATTCTCAGTCTGAGGCCCAAGGCTGAGGTGATAGACAACACTGGTATAAGTCCTGGAGGCTGGGTGATGGACAACACTGGTATAAGTCCTGGAGTCCAAAAGCCTGAAAACCTGGAGGTCTGATGTCCAACAGCAAGAGAAGATGAAGCTATCTCAGCTCAAGGAGAGACAGCAAATTCAGGCTTCTTCTACCTGTTCTTCTGTCTGGACCCTCTAGAGATTGGATGACGTCTCCACATTGGTGAAGGTAGAAATTTTTTACAGAAATCTCTTCAGAAAACACCCCCGAGACAGACACACCCAGAAATAATGTTGGTTTTTAATTAATTTTTTTTTCCAGATAGAGTCTCACTATGTTGTCCAGGCTAGAGTGCAGTGGCACAATCTCGGCTCACTGCAGTCTCGCTTCCTGGGTTCAAGTGATTCTCCTGCCTCAGCCTCTCAAGTAGCTGGGACTACAGGCGTGTGCTACCATGCTCAGCTATTTTTTTGTATTTTAGTAGAGACGAGGTTTCACCATGTTGGTCAGGTTAGTCTTGAACTCCTGATCTCAGGTAATCTGCCTGCCTTGGGCTCCCAAAGTGCTGTGATTACAGGCATGAGCCATCATGCCTGATCCAGAAATATGTTTTACCAGCTATCTGGTCATTTCTTCCAAGAGTCAAGTTGACACATAAATTAACATAAATTTTGCTATTACTCACGATAGCATACAACAGGTATGACTGGTGTACATGAGGTATAACTGGTGTACAACAGACAAACAGATGAATGGGACAAAACAGAAATCGTGGAAATAGATTTACACAGGCACCAACTATTCAATGGGAAAATAAAAGACTTGTTCAGCAAAACAACAATTTAGTAACTTTATAAATTATTATATAAAATTAATCTGAACCTCTACCTCATACCCTACACAAAAATTAATTCAACAGCAATCACAGACCCAAACCTACATGAACAAAAACTATTAAGCTACAAAGAACACAAGACAATATATTAGGTTAAAGATAAGATAATCATCAATTGAATTTCATCAAAATTAAAAGCTTTCCTCTTCAAAATTCATCATTACAAAAATGAAAAGTAAGTCAGAAACTGGGAAAACTATATGTTCAATACGTATACTGAGAAAGAAGTTGTATCCAAAATGTTTAAAGAACTTTTACAAATCAACAACAATATAAAGATGCAAAAATAATGTGCGAAAGATTTAAACAGATACTTCAAAAAGGAAGATCCAGAAATTAATTTTTAAAATTATATTAAAATGTCCCCAGTGTCATTAACCATCAGGGAAATAAAAATCGTTTGGGATAAGAGAAATGCATATAAAACACAAAGAGTTTCACTGACTAAAATGAAAAATTTAAGATGGACAAATAGTCAGTACTCATAAAAGATGAAAAATGGTACAATCATTTTGAAATATTGCTTGGTATTTTCTTATCCCTAAACTTATAACTGCTTACCTTATGATACAGAATTCCACCCATTTACCAAAGGGAAATTTAAAATATGTGCACAAAAATATTAGTACCAAAATCTTTCTAGCCGCTCTGGTCATAATCTACAATAATCAAGACAGTGTGAAACTGGACAGGAGACAAATTGTTCAAATAATGGTTGCTTATCTAAAAGACAGAAAGTCCATTTAATGGGGAATATTTTTTCAACAAATAGTGCTGGAAACATTTTGTAAATGTAGTCAAAGTAGCTCATATTTCAGATACAAGCTATTTTGACTACATTTGTGAAGATTCTGCATTTGTAGCAAAAGAAGAGAGTTAAACAAGTTGATCTATACAGTGGAATTCTACTCACCATTTAACAAAAGGAATGAATTTTTGTTATATGTGAGAACATGAATGACTCTCAAAAACAGTATTATGAGTAAAAGAAATCAGGAGCAAAAGAGAAAATATTGTATAATGTAACTACAGGAAGCACAAATAGGAAAAACTAATCCATGAATGTCAGAAATAAGCCAAATGTTTGCCTACAAACATTTAGGGCTCGGGGTTGAGACTGACAAGAAAGGCTCAGAAGGGAAATTCCCGGGTTCATGGAACTACCTATATCTCAATTAGAATGTTGATTACATGGATATATGTTTGTCAAAACTCTGAACTGTCCAGTTAAGATCTTTGCATCTGCTGCATATAAATGTTCTTCCCAGTGAAATCAAAGAAAATGTGCAAAAAGTATTCTAACTTTGGAATGTGAACTTAACAATAAAAAGTTTATATTATACCAAATTTATATTATACCAAAGTAATCATTAAGTGGAAGATGGAAATTTCAAATAGACATAATAAATAGATTTGAGGATTTTTACAAGTAATCTAAATAATAAAAAATGAACTATTGGACAAAGATTTCAATTTCTTGCTGATTTGATCTGAAAATTTGTATCAGTGATGGTAACATAATATACCACAACAAGAACACTGGTGACACTAAGGTCAGAATGGTTTATGAATGTCATGAATTTAAGGAGTATTTAAGATTAGCCATTGCACAAAAGAAACTCTTAATTCTCTGTTCACACTTGAAAGATAATTCCAAGAGCTTTTCTCGTATTTGACAACAATTCTGAAATATTACCTTACATTATCAGTAATAAATTATGAAGCAGAAATAAACTTTTCTAAACTATCAATAATAAAGAACAATTTCAGATCAACCTTGCTAGAGGAAAGACTTAATTATCTTTCTATTCTCCACAGAAGATGATAGTACAACAATATTTATCATATAAAAAAGCAATCAAAGAGTATGCTGCCAAAAATGCAGGAAAAATGATTATAGATGCCTGTTAGGTCTTTAATAAATATATTAGGTTATTCTGGATTTTGTGATGCAGTATATTTTAGCATTTTTTAATTTGCAAGTTGTTATGGTTTCACATTTTAAATGCATATTCACTTTCCTACTCAATCTTACAATCATAATTTTATCATCTTTTTTCTTAATAAGGACACACAAAATGACGATTTAATCTCCATGAAGCCTAGATCTGTCTCTGCTACAACACTGGACTACCACTTCTTTCAAGGGCCAGTCTTATAGGTTATAATAACCCATCGTTACGTTCCCAGGGTGTTGCACCACTCCTTGTTAAGTGTTCTTCCCACTCCTACTCCAACCTCCCACCAGCTACTCCTCTCCATAGCTTCCCTATTGCATTAATAGATTAATTCCACTTGAAACACTTGAACCTAAAGTTCAAGAACAGTGTTACGATTTTCTTAGCAACTCAGCTCCCTCTAAACACACAATCCACACTATGCTTTTGAGATAGGAGGTGGGATTTGACTCTGGAAGTGGGACTTGGAAACCAGAACAAATTGAGGTCTAGCTACAACAGGTCTGGGGCAGAAGCATCATCTCCATAAGACACACCCACCAGTGTGCCATGTCAGTTTACCATTGCCATGGCAACTTTCCATGGCATTGGCCTGACAACATGGAAGTTACCACCCTCATTCTAGAAACTTCTGCATAAGCCACCCCTTAATTTGCATATAATTAAAAGTGGGTATAAATGTTTGTGCAGAACTGCCTCTGATCTGCTACTCTTGAGCACACTGCCTATAGGGTAGCCCTGGTCCGCATGGAGCAGTACCTCTGCCGCTGCTGTACACTACTGCTTCAACAAAAATTGCTGTTGAAGACCACTGACCCACCCTTGAATTCTTCCCTGGTTTACCCAAGAAACCTCCCAAGCTAAGCCTCAATTTGGGGTCTTGCCTGTCCTGTATCACTTTGCTACAATTTCTCAATCAACTCTGTTGTCGTTTTTAGTGTCTCCAAACCTCTACACATAGGAGTGGCATCTATAGGGAAAGGGATAAAATTACAATATTTAATCAATATCAACTACTAACCCATAAATAATTTAATACCCTTATGACTCAATAAATACTGCAAGACAAATAGCGACAAGAAGATTTTGTAATACAACACTGAATTCCAAATAGAAAAGGAGGAAAAGTAGAAATATGTTCTAAATTTTTCCCCCCTTTTTCTTCTGGACCTCACAAAATTTACAATGAAGAGCAAATGTTAAGATCTGCAAAATGGTATTTCTGCCAGTGAATAAATAGAAGATCTAATCATGGTGGCCTTGGCAAGGTTGGCAGAAAAGCTCAAAAATGAAGAACTGGATTATTATGCAGTTATTTAAATAGGAATTTAGATAAAAATTATGTGAGAAAAATATTTAAAATATATTACATTTAAAGTTTGGTTACAAAATAGTTTGTACAATATGATACTAGTGTTTATTTTTAAAACACACATATATAAAAAACATATATAATATATACACAAAAATCTAGAGGGAAATAGATGAAAATGTTAACAGTCAAGGATATCTCTGGACAGTGAGACTGCTGAATTTATTCCTTTACACTTACTTGTCCATAATTACCATGTTTCAGCAATTAACATGTTATATCTTGTCGTAAAAAAGTTTTTTTAAATAAACTTATAAAGAAGGTTAAATGGGCCGGGCATGGTGGCTCACGCCTGTAATCCCAGCACTTGGGAGGCTGAGGCGGGTGGATCATGAAGTCAGGAGATCGAGACCATCCTGGCTAATATGGTGAAACCCTGTCTCTACTAAAAATACAAAAAAATTAGCCAAGCATGGTGGCACGTGCCTGTAATCCCAGCTACTCAGGAGGCTGAGGCAGCAGAATCGCTTGAACACGGGAGGCGAAAGTTGCAGTGAACTGAGATGGCACTGCATTCCAGCCTGGGCAACAGAGTGAGACTCTGTCTCAAAAAAAAAAACAAAAAAAAAAAAAAAAAGAAAAAGAAGGTTAAATGGCATGGGAATTATTCACAATATAATAAGTAAGAAATTGGATAAAGAAATATATACACTATGATCCCAAGTATGCAAATATACGTGAATGTATGTATAAGTACATGTATATGCAAATGCATTTTATTTAAATATATTCATATATATACAAACTAGCCTTCACGTACACTAGAAAAAGATCAGAAGGCAATTTAGCAGAAAGCTAACAGGCTCTTTCTAGGAGTTAAGCATATGGATGACTTTGATTTTTCTCACTTATACTTTTTATATTTAATTTCTTCTATAATTAACATATATTTATTTTTAAATTAAGGAACTAAAAAAACAAACAAACAAAAGAAAGAAGCAAATAAAAGAAAAAGTGTCAGAAAACAGTATCTGTTTTACAATCGTGCTCTGTAGCAATACTGCCCAAAGCCAGATGTTTACTGCTTCAGTGATGGGTTTTCTCCAAATTTTGAATGAATCTCTCTCTTTGTTCAGAGAATGGGAGAGAACAAACCTCAGGGTTTAAACCCTAATACAGATATAAATAACTGAAGAAAAATTAGATATGGAGAAGTGAAGAATAGTAGTATGAGAAGAGAAGAAAGAAAATGAGAAAATAGATATGCAAAGATACGTGTAAAGATTTGCAAATAGGTCAGCAAGTTTGGAGTGATTGCAGTTTGAATTTAAGTTGTAGAAGGTTATCTGAGGAACTCTAATACATACATATTCTGGACAAAGACATTGTTAAAAAAACATCAACTCAGTAGAATCAACAAAGACTCACAAACACATGCACGTGCACACATACACACACACACCACCACCACCACCATGTATTATGAATATTGACTCTGAACCATAGATAGGCTGGAACACAGATCTGGCAAATGATTAACACCTACTTAAAGAGGCAAAAGGGAAAGGAAGGAGAGTTACCAGGTGTTTCTGGGAAAATTCAACCCATAGAGTATGTTTAGCAACAATGGTGTTCACGCTTAAATGAAAAATGTTTGATTTCATGTTAAAAATTTGAAATTTTTTTACCATTCTGCTTATTGAGTGTTTCCCAGTTATCTTTGTTCAGATATGATAAATACAAATAGGTATGTTTTGTCAAAGAATTACTTGACCCTGGTAGCTTTTAAGAATGGTCATTAATATACCAATACCCAAGTAAGAATCACTTCTCCCTAATTAAATTAAACTGCAGCACCTACCCTGTGGGGAGAGAAATTTGGGTAAGCATGGTTATAGTTTTACCACTGTAAATTGAAGGCAATAGCATCCTAAAAACAAACCAAAAAAAAGCTGAGGTGTGCCTATGTGTCAATGTTCTCAGAATAGTATTTCTTCAGTTATTAATTTCTGTGTACTTTGTGTGTGATTGCTACAGAAGTATTTACTTTATCTAACTGAATCGAACTGAGGTCATAAAATTATCAAGAGTTCCAGTTTTCAGCAGCACTTCACCCCTGAGTTAGGAGGAATTTTTATTACTTGACCCCAGAAACCATTTATGCAACCCTTTCAGAGAAGGCTCCCATCAGCCGTGCTAAATTAAATCTAATTGTTGAGGCTGGACACTAGTACAGGGGAAACTAGGAACTGAACCCAAATCACCAGTTAACTTTCAGAGGGTAATAACTTTGTTTATTTCTAACTTATCCTATGTTTGAACCAGTGATTCACTTGTAAAAAGCAATTTTGAAAAATCGTATTAACCATTTACTGTTTACGGAACCTAAGTCTAATCTCTTTTTAAATCTGCTGTTTACACTAATATATATGATTATTTCAAGTAAGTATGGAAGATCTAATTCTAGGGTGAAAAATTATGCACATGTGGATAGAGTCCAACAGCTTTTTGTTTTTTTCAAAACAGATTACCTCATGCGGCATAATCTCCAATTGAAAATTGAGGAGATAGCAAAACTGGGATTAGAAAAAGACATGTAATGAGCATGTCAGACAATGTTAGTTACTACACGTGTTACTGAAACACCACAGGTTGCATCTAGGTCCTGCTGCTTGCTGCACAGAAAGTCAATGACTGAGATGACAAGTACTGCCACGGAAGAAGGCTTTAATCAGGTCTGCAGCCAAGGAGATGGGAGCTGAAGCTCAAATCCGTCTTCGGGATTGACTAAAATTAGGGGTTTATATAGCAGGGAAGAAATGTAACTATCTAAGGGAAAACAGGAACTCCATAGGGGTAAAGAAGCCATCATGATGAATGAGGGGCCTGGTGTCTCATTGTCTGGATGTGATGATCTGGTGAATTCCAGTTCTTTCATACTTTTTGAGAGGCCTGGGGCTCCTTTCCTGAGGAAGAAACAGGTAAAGCAAATGTAAGTTTCAAGCTTTAAGACCAGAAGGATCAACTTCTCTGTTTATAAAAAACAAACAAACAAACAAACAAAAAAACAGTCTATGGAACTATTGGGTTGGTTACTCAAGAATATAGTCAAAGGGGTATATGGGTGGTAAAAATGAGCCAGTGTTTAGAGTATCTCCATATTTGAACACTTCAGTGATTTTTAAAAGAAGCAATACCATCTTATTCTATTTCCAAAGGTATCAAAATAAAAGTATGCATGGTGAGATGTAGACTACCCCTGCAACTAAAAATTCTAATTTCAAGTTTTTGAAACATAGGAGTCTGACACAGAAAAGAAGAGATTATCCTGCTACAAGAAGAAATTTGGATATGCAAATGCTTCATCATTAATAATTTATAGGAACTATTGGTACTGGTGGTGAATCCATACAGGTCTGCAGCAACCTCATTTCTTGCCTCCCCTGAAGAAAGAATTCGACTGAGCAGCATAAGGCAGAAGGAGAGACCCAGACAAGTTTTAGATCAAGAGTGAAAGTTTATTAAAAAGTAGGATAGCAGGAATGAAAAGAAGTAAAGTACAGTTGGAAGAGGGCAAAGAAGGTGACTTTAGAGTTTCAAGTGCACGGTTTGACCTTTGACTTGATGTTTTATACATGGGCATTCTTCCAGAGTCTACATCTCTTCTTCCCTGATTCTTCCTTTGGGGTGGGCTGTCCATATGCACAGTGGCCTGTCAACTCTTAGGAGGGGCCACATGCACAGTGTGTTTAATGAAGTTGTACACAGGCTCACTTGAGGCTTTTTTCTCTTACCAGTCCAGCGTTTCTAGAGGAAGGTCATAGACCAGTTAAACTCTGCCATTTTGTCTTTTAGTGTGCATGCTTGAGCCCACTCTCCCAGCACCTGAGATCTTATTGGGAGGCCGCTAATCACCAGTTTCAGGTGTTTCTATCCATTGGGAGACTACCTTTCCGTGGTGTTAGCTGCACCCAATTGTGATTTTAGAGAGACAGCTTAAAAACGGGCTGGGCGTGGTGGCTCACACCTGTAATCCCAACACTTTGGGAGGCCCAGGTGGGCGGGTCACCTGAGATCGGGAGTTCCAGACCAGCCTGACCAATGTGGTGAAACCCTCTCTCTACTAAAAGTATAAAAATTAGCTGTTCTGTGGTGGTGCACGCCTGTAATTCCAGCTACTCAGGAGGCTGAGATGGGAGAATTGCTTCAACCTGGGAGGTGGAGGTTGCAGTGAGCCGAGTTTGCACCACTGCACTCCAGCCTGGGTGACAGAGGGAGACCCTGTTTCAAAAAAACAAAACAAACAAACAAAAAAACTGACCATCACCTGATGGTCACCTGACATTCCTGGTTGGGGGTTAGGGGGTCGTCTCCTTCCCTGCTCACGTCTGCCTGACTACCTACTCTAACACTACCATTGTTTTATGGTAAGTATTTTCAAGTCCTGGACAAAGGATGAAAAATAAGTCTTACTGTTTAATTTGTTTGTAAAACTTTTGCAACAAAGAGAAAAATAAAGTTCTGGCCACTGTGCTTTACTGTCAGGCATAACCTTGCTCTCTCAGCTTCTAAAATATCTGGTGTTCCAAAAATCTACTCCTCTTTACCTATGCTTTTGGTGTTTGTAATCAATAGACAATTTGGTAGTTTTATTTATGTAATTTAATGGTCCTCTAAGGAGCAGCAAAGTTCACACAGAGGAAATGTTTTAATACGATGGAATCTCCAAAATGTAAAAGAGTAGATGAAGATATGAGTGCTCTAGTGTTTCTTCCCTCTTCATATCCACCCCCATTTTACCAGAAGTAGGATACAGCTACATGACACCCTGCTTCATAATTTTGCTCATCCCTGATATAGATATTATATTAATTTTACCCTCCAGATAAGGATGTGTACAGGGTCAAAAATAATAGATGCATAAAGTCAGGATGAATTTTAATTCCTGGTCCTCAAAAATTCCATTAAGCTATATGGTTTCCCACAACCATGATTCTACCAATCAATTACACTAATAGTCTAAAGGAAACAATCAAACCACAACATTAAAGTAACAAATAAGTGTTTCTTTTTAAGGGAATGAAATGAACAACTTTAAAAACAGAGGCTATTAGATGTGAATGCATGTGTTTTATAGAGTTTACTGTGGCATTTTCCAAATATGCCAATAATAAAATTTATCCTCAAATTATAACAGGAACGTAATATGCTCATAATAGGGAAGACATGGATAGATGGGTGGATGAATAATATATGTATTCATTTAACATATATTGATTACTATATTCCAACTGCTTTTAGATGACAGCCAGTGCTCTAAGGTATTTATCCCCAAGAAAATGAGCTCTGTGGTCTGTGAAAGGAACAAGGAGGTCAGCGTGCCTGGAATACGCTAGGGAAAATAATACAGGGTGAACTTGGAAACGTAGGCAGGTGCCAAGTAATGTATGATGCTACAAGCCATGGTACTTATGGTACTTGAACACTAACATAATCTATCTTTTTAAAAAATCATTCGGATTGTGACCAACAAGCTGGTACCTCACAAAGGATACAGTCTTTCCCTGTTTGATGTTACAAAACCAATATATGAGATCGAAAGTGAGTGTAAAGCAGTGGAGGCTTTATTGCATGGCCATGGAATTGAGAAGGAGGAGCATGGCTCACAAATCAATTTATTCACTAGTAAGGGGTGAGAGGGTTAAAATATAGGGTTTCTCTAATGAAGGGGCTGGACATTAAAAGCAAAAGGAGGAATATTCATGTCTCTTCTGGAAATGGGTAGCAAACTTCCTGGAACTAGAGTGGTACCTTCCTTTTTGTCTTTTTCTGACTTATTTCAGTCATTGTTATGGCAATGGTCAACTGTCATGGTGCTGGTGGGAGTGTCATTTAGCATAGATATGAGATTATAATGAAGTCTGAGGTCCTTTTGAAGTCATTTGGCCTGCTATCTTGGTTCTAAGCAGTCTCAGCTGATCTGGTTACAAAGGGAGCTTTTTATCGCTGGTATCCTGTTTCTTAATGATAAGCAAATTTACAACAGAGTAGAAATTCAGCTATTTACATAGGGATTACACCAGGTAACAAGATCATTGTCAGTTTTGCAGATGGACAAGTGTGGAAATGAGACTAGACGAGAGTCTATTGCCAACAGGAGGTATTGGTAGCTTAGATGGGGATATGTCTGAGAAGATAGAAAAGAGAACAGATTCCAACTAGACTTGTAGGTTTGACAAATAGTACTAACTGATGACTTGCAAGGGAAAGGTAAAGGGAAGATAAAAACAAGGGGTTGAAAAACTTATTAGATGACAATATCATTTATTGAACTTGAAAAGACAAAGCACAGGGTACAGAAGGACAATCAAGAGTTACATTTTGGGCTGGGCGCGGTGGTTCATGCCTGTAATCCCAGCACTTTAGGAGGCTCAGGCGGGCGGATCACGAGGTCAGGAGATCGAGACCATCTTGGCCAACATGGTGAAACTCTGTTTCTACTAAAATACAAAAAATAAAAAAAAATAAAAAAATTAGTCGGGCGTAGTGGCGCCTGCCTGTAATCCCAGCTACTTGGGAGGCTGAGGCAGGGGAAGCGCTTGAAGCTGGGAGATGGAGGTTGCAGTGAACTGAGATCGTGCCACTGCACTCCAGCCTGGCAACAGAGCAAGACTCCATTTAAAAAAAAAAAAAAAAGTTACATTTTGACCATCTTAACTCTGAAATGCCTGTTAGATATCTGAGATAAAGCAGGTGGCTATATACTCAGGACTATATGTAGTCTTAGGGTTGAAGTACCCTAGGAAAGGTGTGCAAAGAAAAATTAGAAAGATAAGTACTAGGTTTTGGATCCATTCCAACACTCAAAATTTCAATAGAGGAGAAGTAGCAAATAAAACTAATAAATAGCCATCAAGGTAGATGAATAGTGAGGAGAGTCAGAAGTCACCACCACCAAGAATTTTAAGAAAAAAAAGGAATTGTCAATTATGTCAAATGCTGCTGATAAGTCAAGTGTGATGGGGGATTAAGTGAGCATTGATTTTGGCACTAAAGAGATTTTTTGGTAATTTAATAATTTCAGTGAAGATGTGTGGGCAATATCTGGAGTGAAGTGGGAAGATGAGTGGATTTGAGGTGAAGATAGAGTGGGTAGTGCAGCATGACTCTTGAGATTTTTTTCTGTGAATGACAACAGAGAAGTGGGAAGGCAGCTACAGCTGGGTTGAAAGAGCAAGAGATTTCCTTGTTGTGTATGTGATTGTTGTTGTTTGTATAATGTTAAAGTTTAAAAAAGCATAATACTGCAGCACATTTGTATATACATGGGAATCACATGGAAGAGATGAAAATAATGAAGATGTGATGATTCAGGAGAGTGAGAGAATGATTGCTAGTGGGAGGTCCCTAATAAGTCTGAGTACAGTGTGCAGAATACAAGGCGATAGGTTGGTGCAGGATAAAAGCAGGAACTCTTTTTCCATTGTAAATAGTAGAAAGAACAGAGCATGATTCAGATACAGAATATGGATATTTTCTCTAATAGTTTCCAAATTCAGTGCATTCTGAAGTGAAGGGCATGGGGTGAGGTGAAGCAGAAATACCTTGAGTGAGCAAAGTAGCAGCATAAATTGCAGAGGTCAAGTGCAAAATGAAAATGCAGGATCCCTTGCTGAAAATGCAGGGTAAAAGTATATAAAGTATTAAATGTAATTTTTTCTTCTGTTGTCTCTCAACTTTCTATCATGTGTTTTATTTGTTATTTAATATTGCTCTAAGCAAAGGAAAGTTACAATATTAAATTCTTAGCATAAATTTAAGCACTCATTGTTACAATGCCTTTTTAACTGGGAATATAAGAGCACTAAATTATTTAAAGAAAATCAAAATTACACAATTTGTATTCCACAGCTAGTACTCAGAGGGTGCTTCAAACTAGCTAGAATAAACACTGCATACTAGATTCAGGAAGGTTGTAAGTCAGAAGAATGGGCTCTGCAAGGCATGTAGACAGCAGGAGGAGTGCTCCTTTAGGAACTAGGACGCTCACAGGGCAAGGGAAGACTCTTATATGTGCCTGGGGCCTCCACCCTGTGTCTCACAGCATGTTGGGGTCCCATTCCTGCCAGCTGCTAGACTAACATAGGGCCTTGTGGATGAAGTGGGCTCTAGGGAAGTCAAATCAGCTGTCTCTCCTTCCCACAGGCCTGCTGCTCCAACCATGGTAAATGGGCCATACCCAGGGTCCTTAAACTCCAATATATGCCAGGATGTACTTGGTACCTGGATCAAAGGTGGGTTAGAGGCTTTCTCCCACCCATATGTGATCTTTACCTGGCCTATATGCATTTGCAACTGCCAGCTCAGAGTAAAAAACTCCCACCACATCCAACCCAAGAGGAGAAGGTCAGCAGTGAATGGGGTGCCTCCCCCAACTCACACAATCCAGTCACTGCTCCGGACAAAGAGTGACAGCCTTCCTGGGATGGAAAACAGAAAGGGAGGCTGGGCAGGGTGAAGTGTCAAGGGTAGCAGATGGCCTAGACCCTAGAAGGCAAGGAGGTGTCAAGAGGCAGGACCACACATAATCCAAGACTCCAAGTGCTTGGCATCTGCTCTGTTATCCCATTAGACTTCACACAAAATATGAGTTCTAAGATAACATTAAGAATTTGAAGGAAGCAACCACAGATAACCACAGACCATTAAGCTACAGTGTGGGGTGGAGGTGAGGGGGTTCTGAGCATAGAACTCTATGTGTTTGCAAAGGACCATAAACATGGTCCTGTGTGCAAGTGTCTGAAAGGGATCATTCAGCTAGTTGTAAGGTATGATGGCTTACTCTTTGTAAAACCAAATCATTATTACAGTTTAAGTGGGAGACATTTCTCTATGAATCTCATGTTTCTGCATATCTTGTCATCTTGCCAGAGAGGCACTGACTGCCTTTAATTCCAGACTCTTTTCAAGGATATTTGTATCGTGAACTGCCATGGAAGCTAGAGATAAGGCCTTTATCTGAAGCAAACAGGAAGCATGCTTTTTGCCCATTATAAAATATTCAGGTTTTCGAAGCTCACACCTTCCCTCCTGTAAGCAGTTCATGACTTGAGCAGGTTTCATCTAGCCCTCTTCCCATCTCCCTGTGGGAACTGGGGCTTAGGAAACTGGCCAAAACAGAAATGCTGATACTCTGGCTACCACTTAGGCTGACCCATTTATCTCTGACCTAAGGATTTCATAACTTCTATCAGCATCTATTAAAGTGTGGCAGGCTAACTTGCAAGTAAGGTACGAATCCAAATTATTAATACCTTTGCTTTAGTTCTGTACTCTCTGATCAAGTGTTCCCAAGAATAATTGAATTTTCAAACTACACACCAAAATTTAAGTCGTTTTCATTCCCCTTTAGCAGATCCAGGAAATGCAGGCAAAAATGTCTGGAAAATAAGCATCTAGCTTCTAAAGCATCGTTTTCCAAAGTGTTTCATTGGATCACAATTGATGATACATACGTACACAAAAAGTTGCCCACAGTGATGTAAGTTCAAAGTAATATTGCTTTATTGCAAAAATTTTAAGATCTTTTAATGAAGAATTCTGAAAATTGTTTCTTCATACACTCCATCAATAACAATGTTGAGCACATACCTCCAATACATATGCATGCATTTATACATAAATTAAATAACTGAACTATAGTGTTAATGTTATATACATTTTTAAATATACAAAAATAAAAAAATTTAAAAGGTTACGAAAATAAATTTACAAGGAAACTTTCTCATGGTTCTTTCCTACCTGCTACTGAATCATCTTTGTACACTATGATATGACCATACCCCATTTGGAGACTACCGCTTCAGTGAATTGATGCACATTACAAATCTGCAAAGGGGAGATACATGTGTAGTTTCTCCAACACAAATGACTATGGAACTTTTTTTCCTTTAGGGGGACTCCTCTAAAATGAGGGTTTCTTAGAGTGTATCTGCAATGGACCAAATGTTTATGTTCCCTCAAAATTCATATGCTGAAACCGAATTCCCAAGGTGATGATGTATGGACATGAGGTTCTTGGGAGGTGCTCAGGTTATGAAGGTGGAGCCTTTATGAATGAGTTAATACCCTTATTTTAAAGAGACTCCAGAAAGCTCGTTTGCCCCTTCTGCCATGAAAGGGCACAGCAAGAAGGCAATTGTTTATGGACTAGAAAATGACACCGAATCTGCCAGTGACATGATCATGGGCTTCTCAGCCTCCAGAACTGTGAGAAATAAATTTCTGCTGTGTACAAGCCATCTAGTCTATGGTATTCTGTTACAGTAGCATGAAAAGACTAAGATGGTACCTTAAAAATACTGATCTAATCTCCAGAGGCTTCAAATTGGTGGCCCGGAGCAGTCTCATTTACTATAATTGAGTTTGCATGACTTTACTCAGCAATGTAGTTAGTCTCCAATTTACCTAATCTTCGGAAATTTTTGAGTTACAAATCGTCTTTATTCATTTCTTTATCTAGCATATAAAGTCCTTTTCATGTTTTATCTTCACTTGGATTGGTTTGAATACCACACGAAGTTTAGTGAGAAGGTTCATGGCTTTAGGGGAGCATAATTTCTTCAGAATGGACACAGACATTTTTGGCCAGGGATAAGTAGGTGATAGCTTGCTTGAATTGGACCTACATTGAATGACATGCATGACAAGTTAATCTTTAATGCCTATCCCCACTATTGTTTTAGGATTATTTGTGCCAAAACACATTATTCCTAGGTTATTTATGCTTTTTCACGTTTAAGAGGGTTACAGCTTCAGCCTATGGCTGAGTCTGAGGGAAACAAGTTGTTGGCTGATGCAATAATGAAAGAATAAAAGGTATAAATTTGTCATCTCTTTCTATGCCATGCCATTAGCTAGTGATCAACTTTTTCACACAGTTAAAAAAAATGTTAAATTAGCTGAGCACGGTGGCTCACGCCTGTAATCCCAGCAATTTGGGAGGCTGAGGTGGGCAGATCACGAAGTCAGGAGATCGAGAGCATTCTGGCTAACACAGTGAAACCCTGTCTCTACTAAAACTACAAAAAATTAGCCGGGCATGGTGGTGGGCACCTGTAGTCCCAGCTACTCAGGAGGCTGAGGCAGGAGAATGGTGTGAGCCCGGGAGGTGGAGCTTGCAGTGAGCCAAGATCACGCCACTGCACTCCAGCCTGGATGACAGAGCGAGACTCTGTCTCAAAAAAAAAAAAAAAAAAAAAAAAAAAAAAGTTAAATCTACTTCAGAGTTATTTTGTTGGATTTTAAATTAGATAGAAAAAAATAATTTAAATGTTTCTGACATTCTTATCATGAAGGTAAATTAAATATTTCAAAGTACATAACTGAATTATATGAATCCTGCATAATTTGCATTGCTTCTGTGATCCAGTGAAAAAAATGGAAGAAGAGAGAAAGGAATATATAAACAGAGTAAGTACCTTCTTTTATTTGAAACATTTTCAAATGTTAGCCAGGAAAAGGAGGCATTTTGCAAGGTGTTATGCCAACTGGAATTGTATTGCCATTCATTCTATTCCCGTAGGGAGAGAGTGAATGAGACAGTAATTGATTTCTTCCAGGAGGAACCATCACCCGTGACTCTTACTGTTCTTATACATCATTAGTCAGACAATAGAAAGTTTCCTAATGGGATTTTAGAGTCTCTTGAACCTAAAAAAATGTATTTTCATGTTTTAATTATTAAATTTCAATATTGTATGATGCATCATGTTTTTGCTATTCTCAGCTAACTGATTTAGATTACAACAGTGTGACACATTATTGGACAGAATCAAAATTGAGGTTCTAGTGAATAAGGTGCCTAGAATGAAGTATTTTTCCAAAGGTACAACACAGTTGTGGAGAGCTCATAATAATTTAACTTAATTACCCTAAAAAGGGGAATATATTGGAGGCATAAAAAGTACAATATTTAAATGTTTGAGCAACAAACAGGGTAAGGTGAACATAAAAATTGTCCATGTTGAGTGTTCTTAGTCCACATCCACATTTCTCTCTCAACCCCATAAGAACCAAGAGGGCATGCTTGATACCCCTAACATTTGAACTAGAAAACTGGAATGAACAACTCTAAGGAAACAGAACCAGAAAGGGTGATGATAAATTCAGCCTCATGTTCAAATAAATTTGCATTAGGTTTTAAACGGTTTCTGTTACACCCGGTAGAACTTCAGAAAACAGATTATGGAATCTCACCATCTTATCATTTTCTTCTTTCTCTCTCCTCCTTTCTATATGTATAGAATATATATAAAAATATTACATATATAAATAATTCTCTATATAATAAATTTCTACATATAGAAACACATGTATATTTCTATATATGCAAAGCATATCTATATACTTTTTTTTTTAATCATGTCTCTGTGGGAACAAGACGTAATCCTCTCAAGTTGCCGTCACACTCTATTTTTATGGCTTATACTTTTGGCAGGCTTAGATGGTCTAGGATGAAGAATCATATACAGTTAAGCCATTTGTCTATAACAAAGTACAAAGTCAGAGGAAAGAAGCAAGCTATCAGTTGAGCAGTGGTGTTTTTCTATCCCCAGGTATTGATCATATAACTAAACCTTAAAGGATTAAAGATCTCTTTCTCAAAATGTAGAACACAGGGGTTGTCTTTCTCTCTTTTTCTCTTTTTTTTAATTCATGCCGCTAAGGTGGCAACTAAATTAATAGTTTGTTTGCAAGATATGAAGTTTATTAATAGCACAGGAGAGGCAAATAAACAGAAAGAGATTACAGAACAGTGCTGATGGTAGTTAGCACTAAATATTAAAACTACCTCTTCTGCACAATTAAACTCAGTGCTGAATATTTGGAAACAGAAGAAACTAATGACAAATTGCCTCAACTTTCCCAATATCGGAAGCTTCCAAAGCTATGTGAATACTGTGGAAGTGATGAGGACAGAAGTCAGGACAATGGGCTCAAGATTAAGCTGGCGGGAAGACTCACTAGGTGGAGTAATGCAGTTCCAAAGAGCAGCATTAATAGCACTGACTGGGCATTGAAGAGGTTACTCTACTGATGCAAATACCAAATAGCCTGATTTCAGTTTCCAACTGTGTTCCCCAGAGAAAGGTCAAACCCAACTGTACCAATGTTGACTTCCCCCCTTTCTCTACCCTATAACCACTAAACATAAGTTCCTTCCATAATATCAGAATATATGTTCACAATTATAATTCATGACATTAGTTGACAACATTCTTTGTTTCCTTATTTGAAAGATCGTTTGAGTAACCCAAATTCCGATCACTATCAACAGTGAGTCGCCATGTTAAACCTAGGCAGTCCGAAATTTATTTCATCTCAGTGTAACTACTTTTCTGCTGATGAATTAAATAGCAAAATGTCGTTTCAGGTTGTGTTTTAAGGTTGTACCCTAGAGAGAAATTTCAGAATCAGCTTAGTCAACAGAGCTGCATTTCCTAGCTTACATTTGATTGAATGTGATCTGTCCACAGAGTGCTTTGGAGTGAAGACAGTAGGTGATACATAATAACTAAATAGAGAGAATTATATTGAGGCACTTAGGGAGGGAAACATAAGAAATGTTATGGCCAGTTATCACCACTGCAATCAAACTGCTCTAAAGGAACCTCATACGAAATATGTTGTCAATGAGAGCAGTTTCAATTACTTATTCTTATTAACATAAGCAAAAAACAATCACTTGTAGAAAGATCATTTAAAAATATTTGATCATTAAGTTTTTCATCAAAAGTCCTCTTTTTCATTAATTTCTTTTTCCATATTAATTTTTATGCCACTTTATTTTTTTATACTAATACCTTTAAAGTATCTAATTATTTTCTTTCAACAAATTTAAATTGACACCTTGCAAAATACTAATAACATCTAAACTGCCCAGGAGAAGAACTTTCCTTTTCAGACCAGTCAACCCACAGTATTATTAGACATTTTATATATATATATATATATATATTTTTTTTTTTTTTTTTTTTGGTAAGACAGACCCTCGCACTTTTGCCCAGGCTGGAGTGCAGTGGCATGATCTCGACTTACTGCAAGCTCCACCTCCTGGGTTCACGCCATTCTCCTGCCTCCTGAGTAGCTGGGACTACAGGTGCCTGCCACCACGCCCGGCTAATTTTTTGTATTTTTAGTAGAGGCAGTGTTTCACCGTGTTAGCCAGGATGGTCTCAAACTCCTGACCTCATGATCCACCCACCTCGGCCTCCCAAAGTGCTGGGATTACAGGCATGAGCCACCGCGCCAAGCCATAAATTGTTGTTTTAAGCCACTACATTTTTAGGTGATTTGTTAAATAGTAACATATATCTAAAACATCTAACATAGAAAATAATAAAATGATAAAAATCTTGAAATTTCTGAAATTTGAAATTTCAGAAATTTTGATGCCAAAATTGATTTCCATATTGGCTTAAATAGTGATACCGGCTGGGCGCGGTGGCTCATGCCTGTAATCCTGAGAGGTGAAGCCAGCTGGACTTCCTGGGTTGAGTGGGGACTTGGAGAACTTTTCTGTCTAGCTAAAGGATTGTAAATGCACCAATCAGTGCTCTGTAAAATGGGCCAATCATCAGGATGTGGGCAGGGCCAAATAAGTGATATAAACTGGCCACCCAATCCAGCAGTAGCAACCTGCTCGGGTCCCCTTCCATGCTGTGGAAGCTTTGTTCTTTTGCCCTTCACAATAAATCTTGCTGCTGCTCACTCTTTTGGTCTGCACTACCTTTATGAGCTGTAACACTCCCTATGAGGGTCTGTGGCTTCATTCCTCAAGTAAGCGAGACCACGAGCCCACCAGAAGGAAGAAACTCTGGACACACCATCGTTAAGAGCTGTAACACTCACCGTGAAGGTCTGCGGCTTCATTCTTGAAGTCAGCGAGACCAAGAACCCACTAGAAGGAACCAATTCCAGACACAATCCCAGCACTTTAGGAGGGTGAGGTGGGCGGATCACGAGGTCAGGAGATCAAGACCATCCTGGCTAATATGGTGAAACCCTGTCTCTACTGAAAATAAAAAAAAATAGCCAGGCGTGGTGGTGGGTACCTGTAGTTCCAGCTACACGGGAGGCTGAGGCAGGAGAATGGCATGAACCCGGGAGGCAGAGCTTGCAGTGAGCCAAGATTGCACCACTGCACTACAGCCTGGGCGACAGAGTGAGACTCTGTCTCAAAAAAAAAAAAAAAAAAAGAATTGATACCAAAGTGTGACCCCAAAAAATAACATTACAGCTTAGTCTTCCATGAAATATTGATAAATGTCTCTCTCTCTCTCTCTCCCCCTTCTCTCTCACACACACACAAAAATAAAATATTAGTATTATTACATAGATGTAAGCCATACATTCAAAGAATAATAAATACAAATACGAGTGATTCACCCCAGCAAAACAATGTAGTACAATACTAGAAATACAATGAAGACCTGAGTAAGAAATTATATTCTCACATACAATCAGAGAGGCAATATGCCAATATCAAAATATAACAAATATATGCTTTTTATCTGGTAATTCCACTATTTGAAATTTATCTGATAGAAAGACAAAAATATGGCCTCAATATACACTAATGTAATGTTGATTGTAGCATTGTATATAAATAGTAAAATCTGAAAATATACTCATTAATAAGAAAATGCTTATAGGATTTATAGAAATATTATATATTAGGCAGAAGTTTAAAATATGAATTAAGTGCTTGTCAATATGAATTAACTGCAGGAAACAAAGGTATGTTATAAAAACAGTATAGGATAAGGCAAGTACTTGATACTATCTGCAACATAGGGATATTTGCCTTTTCTCAAACACACATATGAAATTTTAAGAAGGAAACAGGAAAACATTAAAGCCATGAAAATAATTATCTTTGATGAGTGAGACAGGAAAAGGGAAGGAAGAGAGAAATTTACTAATTATAGTATGTATTTCTAGTTGTCTTTGTTACACGCATGAGTTACATATATACATATATAGATGCTCATACATACATATATTCTCCATGTTTATGCATCAATCTTAGCACTTCCCCATGTACTTAGTCCTTTTCCTCACATTCCCCTTGTCATTATTTTAGTAAGGAGGCCAGGCATCTCATAATGTCTGTCTTTTAATAAAATTTAATAAACATTTGTTAACTGTCTAATAAAAAAGAGGCATTATAAATGTGTATAGTTTTGAAACAACAATATCACTTCCAGGAATATAGTCCAGGGAACTGTTTTTTAAACTATGGTTTTGTTAATTTGTGAGTAGGGAAATCAGTGTATCAGTATGAAATCAACATCTTATATGAGCTATATTCAATAAACTAGAATAGGGATGAAACAAAAGAAAACACATAGAAAAGGTGAGTGTTGTGTTGGTTAGCTTCTGGTTTATATGTATAAGTACAAAGATATTTTGCCATAGGTTGTGAGTATTGGCTGAGTAGATTAGACTATCTATGTCCTGTTTCTTTTACATAGTTCAATGCTGTATTAGTTTTGATGCTGAGTAAGCACCTAGAACTCTTACAATGAGAAAAAGGTGACTAGCTTACAAAATCATAATTTTGGGGACCTTTTAGATAGTAGAAGACAAAAAGAGACTGGGTAAACTGTATTCTCAAAGAAAACAAGCACCTTGGAGAAAAGGTAGAACACAATTTAATTTTCTGCTAAGCAAGACAGCAAGAGAGTAAGAGTCAGCCTCCATAAAAGCAGGTGAGAAGAACACAATTGAAATTTAATGAATTATTTAAGGCTCAATGTGGGTACTGTGACTTTTAGAATACTTGGGAACCCAAGATACAAGGAGGTTCTTCACCTACTCATCAGGCCTTTTCACAGGCCTTTCTGAGATTCTCATAAAAAATTGGGGGCAAGGCAGAAGACATGTGACCATTACCTAAGTGTGTGGACTTCGAGAGTAGGCTTAGGTCTGAGGGTGGAGCAGCAGTCTCTGGAGGCACCATTCATGATTTTTCAGGACCTGCATGAGTATAAGCAGGTGATCAGCTGCCACTTCAGGACAGGCATCAAATCTGCCCACATTGTGGAACCTTTTCTGATACATAGCAAAATCCATCTTCTACTGCAGAAGAAGTGGGAATCCTCTCACTCACCAGTACTTGGAACCGGGCAAGTTCACCTGCCAGTAGATTAGATTTGTATTAACAAGGGCAAAAACCTCTGTCACTAGCAGAGGGGCAGGATGCTGAAACATACTCAGAATCCTGCACTGATAGAGGCACAGTTCATTGCCACAGGGGAGCAGAGAAGAGGCTCAGAGAGCATACTTGCATTAGAAGAATGCGTTGTTTATCATCACAGAAGGAGCAGGAATGCTGGGAAAGTCTCACCATTACTTGAAAGGTTATATTAATATTTGAAAGTACACTCATAAATTTAAGATCTAGATTTTAAACCTAAAAGCAGAATTTCTCAACCTTGGTGCTATTAACATGGCTAGCCAGGTACGTCGTCTTTGTTGTGGAGGCCACTGTATGCGTTGTAAGACATTCATTAGGATCCCTGGCCTCTACCTTATAGATGCCGGTAGCATCACTCAGTTGTGACAACCCAAAAGGTCTCCAGATATAAATATTGCCAAATGTTACCTGGGTGCACAAAATCACCACAGGCTGAGAACCACTGGCCTAGATTAATGATAGATAGATAGATAGGTACGTAGATAGTTACATAGATAGATAGGTAGATAGATAGCTCATAAGTTAATAGATTAAATTATAAAAAGTAATCACATTTTAAAGAGGCCAGAAAGAGAAAAAAGGAGCAAAGAATAGACAGGTCAAATAGAAAATGAGCCATCCAAGTACCTCAAATAAAAAAACTAAGGTCTGTCTTCCATTTAATCTGAAAGCATCTCTCAAATTTGGTATTTGGCGTTTGGAGTATCTCAGACTTTAGTGAAAGTGTAGTGATATTTCAGCTTCATCCCTGAGCTCCCTTTTTTCCCCTTTGTAGATCTCCATCCACAGTAACTGCCTGAAGTCATCCCACTTCTTTTTCAGGTAGATTGCATTACCTTTTATCAAAAATCCAGGGCTTAATCTTACGTATCGAAAAAGTCATGTTTTCTGTTTGGCTAATACATGTTTTATTTACTCTAAGTTTCCTCATTAAGATAGACTTTGACATTTTGTCATATGCTTTCCCCACATGCTCCAAACATAGACTCATAAGAGCAGGGAGCTTAGTCTATTTTGTTCAAAAATGATGTTCAGGTTGTTAGAATAGTGCCTGGGACAGTATTTGGAACCTAGAATTCTAGGAAAAAATATTTCTTGAATGAATGAATGAACAGATGAGTGAATAATTGAAATGATGCAGTAAATAAGTATTTTTTTCCCTCTTGAAATTTATCTGCCCCATCTTCTTATAAGGAAAACAAATTCACCTCTGATTTTATAGTTTTTATTATTTCTATTCCCAGTACATATGAATGACAGATTAATTAAAATATGTTTTGGAGAAGAAATTTATGCCCAAAGAAAAAATACAATTGCTTAAGAAAGAATATGACTTTTTTTTTTTTTTTTTTGAGTTGGAGTCTCACCAGGCTGGAGTGCAATGGCACGATCTTGGCTCACTGCAACCTCTGCCTCCTGGGTTCAAGCAATTCTCCTTCCTCAGCCTCCCAGCTAGCTGGGACTACAGGAGCCTGCCACTGCGCCCAGCTAATTTTTGTATTTTTAGTAGAGACAGGATTTCACCAACCTGGCCAAGCTGGTCTTGAACTCCTGACCTCATGATCCACCCGCCTTGGGCCCCCAAAGTACTGAGATTACAGGTGTGAGCCACTGTGCCTGGCCAAGAAAGAATATGATTTTTTAAAAAATGAATAGACAAGATTCCTTCCCTCCAAGAGACTAAAACTTATTTGTGGAATATAGAAAAGCTGAATGCATCTAGCGTACAGATACAAATCAATTTGTCAGTCAGTGGAGAACAATCTACTGTAAAAATGAAAGATGTGATATGAGTGGTGTAAGGAGTGAATCCAAGGAGAATTCTTAGAAAAAGTTATTTTTTGAATAAAATATTGAATAAAGTGTTGGAACACAGATTGTCAGCTCAGACAAGGAAGGACATTCCCCTAAGATTAAAATGCTGACACTAAACATAAAAAACTTCAGGCAGGTTTTATTGGAATGGAGTTAAATATGGAGAATAGAAAACAAAAGAGAAAATGTGGAAGCCTTATAAAAATGATAGAAGTTGAATGCTAATGTGAAAATAAGGGAATTTACCAATAAATGTTAATATGTGGAATTAGAATTTAGAATTGAATTATCAGTTCTCCTAAATTGTGCTTAGTAAATGTCACTAAAATTCTTTTAAAATAAATATAGCTTTAGGGTAGAGTTGGTCAATTCACTGCTATACTCTCATACTCCAAACAAACAGCAGTGATAAAGTAAAATATAAAAAGTGAAATCCCAAAAGGAAAACATGGCTCAAAACTATGATAATTATTTTTGTAAACAAGAAATAGAACCAAATTACACACTGCTAAGTAGGGGTGAACCGTATATAGACATGCTGGGCTCAGTCTCAGACAAGCGGTAGCAGATGCGAAATCAGCTCCAGCTAGGTAATAGAGGCTGCAGTCCTGCGTACAGGACAGAAAGCATATGCCAGGGTTTCACAGCTCAGCTCAAGGAAACACGCTTGTGTTCAAACCACTGTTCCAGCATTAGCTATCTGTGATAAGCATTTTACCTGTGATTAGCTACCTGTGATAAGCATTTTACCTGTGATGATTAGCTACCTGTGATAAGCATTTTACCTGTGGTCAAATGGTGCTAGTAATAACTACCTCATAGGACTGCATGAGGATAAATTGAATGGGAACATGAAGGGCACTCAGAAGAATGCTAGACAGTCAGTAAGTGTATTAGAGTCCATCCTTTTTCATCTATTTAAAGCTTAAGCTACGATGTTGCTCCATTTTCTTTACATCAAGTTTGTGCCTCCCGCTGGATCATTCATAACAGCATACAAACAGGCTGACCTGACTGCCCCTGCCAGCTCTTACTCCATTTCTTGCTCTCTTTGTAGCAAAATACCTTGAAACAGCTGCTATATTTTCTTCAGTTCATCTCCTGTTATCTTTTAAACTCACTTCACCTATTTTTTCACTCCCAAAGCTCAATGAAACTGCTTTTGTCAAGGTCACTAATATATTTTGTTGCTTCTCAGTCCCAATCTTATCTGACCAATCTGCAGCATTTGACATAGTTGTTTTTTTTTTCCTAATCTTTGATAAGATTTTTTTCCCCCCTGACTTCCAGGACTCTAACCTCTTTTACTTTTCCCCTTCTACTTTGTTGGTTACTCCTTTTCTGTATTCTTTTTTTAATCTTCCTCCTCTACCAGACTATTTCATGTTTTAGGGAAGCAGACCTCTGTTTTAGGGATACAGAGCTCCATTCTAGGCCTCTTGTCTTCCCTATCATGCTCACCCATTTGGTGATGTCATCTAGTCTGTGGCTGTAAATACCTCCTATATACTGAAGTCTGCCTAATTTATGTATCTTATTCAAATTTCAATCTCAACCCTAATTCTGAAATCCAATTGTCCACTAGATATCTCTACTTGAATGTCTAAAAGACATCCCAGAGTCAACAGATCAAAAATTGAACTCATATTTTTCTCCTCCATCCTACCCTAGAAACTTGCTCTATTGCAGCCTTCACCATTATATTAATAGTTGTTGTCAAATCCAAATTTTTAATTTGCTCTAGAAAAAAAGAGAGAGGAAGGGGAGAAGGTTGGAGGAAAAAAGGAGGAAGGGAGGGAGGGAGAAAGGAAGGGAGGGAGGGAGGGAGAAAGGAGGGAAGGAGGGAGGGGGGGGGAAGGAGGGAGGGAGGGAGAAAGGAGGGAGGGAGGGAGAAAGGAGGGAGGGAGGGAGAAAGGAGGGAGGGAAGGAGGGAGGGAGAGGGAGGAGGGGGAGAGGAGGGGGAGGGGAGGGGGGAGGAAGGAAGGAGGGAGGGAGGAGGGTGGAGGGGAGGGGGGATGGGGAAGTTGGAGGGAGGAGGAAGGAGGGAGAGGGGAGGGGGAGGGGGAAGGGGGGGGAGGGAGGAGGGGATGGGGGATGGGGAGGGGGGAGGGGGGAGAGGGGAGGGGCAGGGGGGAGAGGGGAGGGGGACAGGGGAGGGAGGGAGAAAACATAGGTGTTATTCTTCTCTGACATAACACATAAAATTCATCAGCAAATTCTGTCGGTCATACCTTCAAAATGGATATTATATCTTAAATACAGTTGAAATTTGACTACCTCCAACTATAATCACTGCTACCAATTCTGTATGAGCCACCTTGACAAGATACTGTAATAGCGTCCTAACTGCTTCTGCCTTTATTTGCTTACAGTCTGTTTTTAACATAGCAGCAAGAGTGATCCTTTTAAAGCTTAAGGCAGATTATATAACTTATCACCACACATCCTTCCTCAGGTTCTCCACCTTATTTACAGGAAACCTTACATTCTTACAATGGCCTACAATGTCATGATCTACCACACTCATCTTTATGGCCACATCTCTTACTGCCCTTCTCCCAGCCAAATTTGCCATTTTGCTCATTCTCACGTGTGCCAGGCACACTCCTGCCTTAAGAGTCTGTATTTGAGCAGTTCCCTGAAAATGCTTCCCCCAGGAGTTCACTCGACTACCTACCTCATCTGCTTCAAGTATTTGCTCAAATTTCAAATTCTTAACGAGGCCTATTTTACCACTTTATTCAATACAACAACTTGCCTCTTACGTTCTCAGCCTCCTTTTTTTATAATAATTTATGTTTTTAAAAATGTATATATTATCTTCCAGCATACCCCATCATGTACTTATTTATTAAATTTATCATTTATTATCTGGGTTCTCCACTATAATGTAAACTTCAGAAAGACAGAGATCTCTCTATATTTTGTTCCCAATGTACCCAAGTACAGACAACAGTGCCAGTCTCAATTGTTACTGCCCAAAACTTTTGGAAGCCCTTCTATTAATGGAAATTAATAAATTGGTCAAGAATGCCCACGATGAAAGCTTAAGTCAAGCTGAAAGTACTAGGCAAAACAATAAGATTGGAAACAAAGTTGCATGATATTTCGGGGGGAAAAGTTCACATATTTATAATTTGCACAACGACTACACAGAAAACCCAACTACAAACTTTCTAACAAGAGAATTTATCAATACTGCTGTATATAAAGTTAACCTGAAAATAGTGTTCTCAGGGATTAGTAAAAGAAATGTAATAAAAAGGACAGCAAAATAAATAAATAAGAAATCTACAAATTACTTAAGATCAAAAATAGTATAAGTGCAAGAAAGTTATGAAGAAAATTACCATAATATTGAGAGACATTTTTACCAGGTGCACTTTGATAGGCCAAGGTGGGAGAATTGCTTGATCTCAGAAGTTCAAGACCTGCCTGGGCAAATATAGTGAAATCCTGTCTCTAAAAAAAAAAAAAAAAAAAATAGCCAAGTGTGGTGGCTTGCTCCTGTAGTACCAGCTACCTGGGGCACTGAGGCAGGAGGATAGCTTGAACTCAGAAGGTTGAGTCTGCCGTGAGCCAAGATTGCGACCGTGGGTGAGAAAGTGAGAACCTGTCTCAAAAAAGAAAAAGAAAAAAAAATTGAAAGACATTGTAAAATACCGAGTAAATTAAGATAAACATTATGTGCATCAATAGAAAGTTTCAATATTATATACCAGTTTATTAACCTCTAATGAATATATATGCTCACATCACCCAAAAGGTTTCAATTTATTGTTTATATTTGCTTGTAATCAACTATAAATATGTATGAAAGAACAAAGTGCTAAATGGCCAAGATTTTTAAAATCAGCTTGTCTAACAAGGATTTAAGGCCAAGAATAGACAAATATACCAATGCAAATGAACACAGAACAAAGACACAGATCCTAAAAACAAACCCACACATAAACATAATTTTTATGTATTATGGAGAAGCGATAAAAAATCGGTGGTAAAGGTTAAAATATACAATATATGGTGTTAGGGTGTATGTTAGTGCATGGAAAACAATAAAAATTATCTTTCTCATACAATACCCCAAAATAAATTCTGATTAAATTAAGGAGTTAAAAGTGAGAAAAAATTACTTTGAAGATTTTAAAAGCATTTATGAAAAACTGTCTTCATAAATTCATAATAGGGAAGAATTCCTTAGAAACAAAAAGCTAAGAACAACTAGGACAAAGAATATGTTGACAAGTTGCATTCCATTAAAATTAAAATTTCTACAAACTAATACACTGATAAAAACTGAAAAAATAATTTAGATTGGAACATTATATTTGCAACACCCCAACACCACCAAAAATACGGCAAGAAAAAGAGTATTTTAAATGCCCATCACTAAATAATAAAAAGACATAAACCCTATTCTCAAAAGGGAAAAGATGTTAACATACACAACAAAGACAAAAAAAATTATCAATCTCAATAGTACTTGTAGAACTGGAAATTAAAATAAAGCATAATGAGATAATACAAGACAATTTCCCACACAATAAATTGTTTTTATTTTTGCTTTAATGTTATTATTTTCTTTTTTTTAAGGTGAGTTCTTGCTCTCTTGCCCAGGCTGGAGTGCAGCAGCGTGATCATAGCTCAAGGCAGCCTCAGACTCCTGAGCTTAAGTGATCTTCCTGCCTCCACCTCTTGAGTAGCTAGGACTACAGGCACACACCACCACACCTGGCTAGCATTTTTTATTTTTATTTTTTGTAGAGGTGGGGTGTCATTACGTTTCCCAGGCTGGTCTGGAACTCCTGGCCTCAAGTGATCCTTTCACTTTGACCTTTCAAAGCACTGCGATTATAGGCATGAGCCACCACATCCAGCAACAAATTGTTTTTACATATTTAAACTATTTGCCAGAAAGTATGCTAAGTGTTCAATTCTTATTAACTCTTTTAATCTTCATGACAACTCTTTGAGAAAGGTGTCATTATTATTCTCATTTTGAAGATGAAGAGTCTAATGTAAAGAGAATTTGTTGTTGGCCATGGCCACAAAGCTAGTAAGTGGCAGAGCTGGACTTGATTGCAATTCCAACTCCAGGATGCATCTTTTATCCCTATTCTTTGCTACCTCCCTGCAGTACCTGATGATAATAAGTCTTGGTGAGACTGTTGATTAGAAACTCTAATTCACTGCTGGTGGAAGTGTCATTGATATAAACAAATATTTTAGAGAAGTAATTCATTCTGTTTAACAAAGCTGAAGATTTGAAAGTATTTAGAAACCCTCTTTCCAGGAATATATCCTCAGATATATTTCACCCATTAGCACAAAAGGCATATATAGAAGTTTTCATTGAAGTGTCATTTACAAAGGTGAAAAATCATAAACACAGTGGTTATGCATCAACAGAATAATACATTTTTTAAATGTGTTATTCCAACAATAAAAAACTTCATGGCAATTCAACTGAATGGAATGGGTAAGTGTCTGTGATGGTGAATTTTACGTGTCAACTTTATTGGGCAATGAGGTCCTCAGACATTTGGTCAAACATTATTCTGGGTGTGTCCCTAAGGATGTTTCTGGATACGATTGTTGAATCAGTAGGCTGAGTTAAGCTGATTACCCTCCTTAATGTGGGCAGGCCCCATCCAATCAGCTAAAGGCCTGAGTGGAACAAAAACGCTGACTCTCTCAAAAGTAAGAGTGTACTCTTTCTGTCTGATGGCTTGAGCAGTAACATCGGTCTTTTCTTACCTTCAGAATGGAACTGAATCCAGCTCTTCTTAAACCTTGGTTCGTCCAGCTTTCAGATTGGAACTTATCCCAACAGCTTTCTTATTTCTCAGGCATTTGGACTTGGATTGGAATGACACAATTAGCTCTCATTGGGTCCAGTTTACCAATTAAAGATCTTGGAATTTCTCGGCCCCATAATTGCATGAGCCAATTTCTTATTTAAAAAAAAACTATTTTTCTTTATATATGTATATGCTATTGTTTTTCCTCTAGAGAACTCTAATTAATATGGTATCGATATGGATAAACCTCACCAACAAAAATTAAAAGATTGAAAATCATACATAGTAAATGATTCTACTCACATAATAATTTTGGAACACGCAAAGCAATAGTCTATGTTGTTCATATTAATCAACACAATAGTTAAATGTAAAACAATTTATGATATGGCAATCAAAATAGAGATTAAATTGCAGAGGAAAAAGAGTAGGACCAGGAGAATTAAATATTATTTACTAATTATAAAATGTTCTAAAATGATTATAGCAAAGTTAAGATTCTTTAGACTAATTAGCATAAATGTACAACATTTTTCTCATCTAAAAATGTGAAATAGTTTACAATAAGAAGCATATAACAGTATAATTTGGAATATATGAATAAGACCATCTAATATAATAGACATATAAAGAGAACTTTCTTTAATTTTAATAAAATAATTTTAAATGTCTTTATTTTTAGTTGTATTCACAAATTTCTCATAAAAATACATAATGACAAAAGTAAATTTGATAGCAAGGACTCTCCAAGTTATTAAACATTCTGAATTAACCATCTACTGAATATGTACATCTGTTAAGTTTTAGATTGTATGATAGTCATAACTGACATAAATGTCAGATACATGTTAGATATATCTTTGAATATTTAATTATATAAAAGATAGACATAAATGCTTGATATGGTTTGGTTCTGTGTCCCCATTCAAATCTCATGTCAAATTGTAATTCCCAGTGCTGGAAGAGGGACTTAGTGTGAGATGATTGGAACATGGGGCCAGTTTCTAATGGTTTAACACCATCCCCCTAGTACTGCTGCTTGTTTAAAAGTGTGTCGCACCTCCGCCCTGCTCGCTTCCTCCTGCATCAGCCAGGTGGGACGTGCCAGCTTCCCCTTCACCTTCCGCCATGATTCTAAGTTTCCTGAGGCCTCCCCAGCCATACTTCCTTACAGCCGGCAGAACCATAAGCCAATTAAACCTTTTTGCCTTATGAATTCCCCAGTCTTAGGTATATCTTTTTAGCTGTATGAGAATGGGCTAATCCAATGCTCAATAAAATTGCTGAAAATGTAGAATATACTAATTTAAAATACATAAGTATTTTTACACAGATAAAACTTGTTCTTCATATTGATACAGCTTCGCAACTACAATGGCAGATACAATATTTAAAACATCTAGGTAAATAAACAATTTAAATGCCATTCAGTATCCAAATGTGATATATTTTTATACAGCTAAATATGTATTTAGGGACAAGTTTTTATGAATATTTTTACATTTCTGCATGATTCAGGCTTTCAGAGAACATTGCGTAGGTTAAAATCATGTCAATCATGCCTTAGAAGTTAAGGACTGTGTATTGCTCCAGAGAGATTTAGAGACTTCTCTCTCCAGAGCCATTTGATTGCATTCCAGGGTAGAGACCTTTCTCTACATTTCCCAGAGAAAACTTGAATACATTGCAGGGCGCAGGTTTCTCTGTCATTTTCTCTAGAGTAGAAGAAGGATACGTATGCCGGTTGACCTATATGAGCTCTAAGTCTCATTAATTGTGGAGTTCCTCTCCTGTGGTAATGCCCGTGGCACACCCAGGTACATCTGGCTATCACCTTTGCACTGTGAGTATTAAGGCTTAGAGAAATAGTACAAGATGCATCTCTGACCACTGTTTAAGCTTTAACTGGTAAAGAATATATTCTTTGAGCCAGGCGCAGTGGCTCACGCCTGTAATCCCAACACTTTGGGAGGCCGAGGTGGGTGGGTCACGAGGAGATCGAGATTATCCTGGCCAACATGGTGAAACCCCGTCTCTACTACAAATACAAAAATTAGCCGGGCATGGTGGCACGTGCCTGTAGTCCCAGCTTCTTGGGAGGCTGAGGCAGGAGAATCGCTTGAACCAGGGAGTCGGAGGTTGCAGTGAGCCAAGATAGCACCACTGCACTCCAGCCTGGGGACAGAGTGAGACTCCGTCTCAAAAAAAAAAAAAAAAAATATATCCTTTGATTCAGAAATCTCATATTATATATCACAATATGAATATCAATGTAACCTTTCAATATGCAGTGTACATTTGATTAGATGTGTGTAATTTCTACATAGTAAAGTATATTTTATTGTTTATTGAAACAGGTAGCCTATAACATGTTACTAAAGAAAATGAATCCATAAAATCTTAATAAGTATTAGTATCTTATATTAATGTATAACATGGTTTATTTTATATTTCTATTTGTTTATGACAAATAAATTATAAATACATTTTTTGCAGGTCTATGTATTAAATGAAGCCAATAACCAGCAAGCCAAACCCATTTTCTTTATAATGTGGTGAAAGAGGGAAAATTAAAGCTTCATAATATATCTTTTTAAATGGGTCACACAGGATTGTATCATACGTTTGGCAGAAAATAAGCCATTGAAGGTTTATGTTCAGATAGTGGTGAAATCAGAGGAATAAATTAGAAAGACTAATCCATTTTTACAAAGGATGCATTAAAACGGGATGATGAGATATAAGTGAAGTAGGTGAGAAGTTCTTAGAAAATCACAGTAAGATACTGGATTAGTGTGGAGACAGTGAAGTAGCTGTGACAACAGAAATGTCAGAAATAGATACTTGGAGGAATAGGTATGGCAATTGAATAGATGTTAGGTGGTCAAAGTCCTAAAATACAGAGGCTAAAAATTTTAATATATATAAAAAGGAAATAATCTAATAATCTTGGGAGGCTGAGGCGGGCGGATCACGAGGTCAGGAGTTTGAGACAAGCCTGACCAACATGGTGAAACCCCATCTCTACTAAAAGTACAAAAATTAGCCAGGCATGGTGGTGTGTGCCTGTAATTCCAGCTACTTAGGGGGCTGAGACAGGAGAATTGCTTGAACCTGGGAGGTGGAGGTTGCAGTGAGCCAAGATTGCGCCACTGAACTCCAGCCTGGCAACACAGCGAGACTCCGTTCCAAAAAAAAAAAAAAAAAAAAAGAATCAGTAGCTATTCATTCAACCTAGATATCTAACAATTAGTCCAAACTTGTGTGATTTTACTACATATGTATGTGTTTATATGTTGGCATAATTTTGGCAGTGCTCCACAATATTGACTACTTGACATACTCAAAACATTTTCTTTCCTCAGTCAACTCCAGAGACATTTTTTAAATATTCTTCCAAACTTCTCCCTTAGCAAACTCATTTAACATGCTAATAACCTGTATCTGAAATCAGTATCTGAAGCTCATATTCTCTAGTCTACTCCAGAACTACATATACAAACTCAAAATATTATCTCCACATGCGTGTCTCAAATGCCATTAAATTCAACATGATGGCTGGGCACAGTGGCTCACGCCTGTGATCCCAACACTTTGGGAGGCTGAGGCGGGCGGGTCACAAGGTCAAGAGATAGAGACCATGCTGGCCAACATGGTGAAACCCCATCTCTACTAAAAATACAAAAATTAGCCAGGCGAGGTGGCGCACGCCTCTAGTCCCAGCTACTCAGGAGGCTGAGGCAGGAGACTCGCTTGACCCCGGGAGGCAGAGGTTGCAGTGAGCCAAGATCACGCCACTGCACTCCAGCCAGGTGACAGAGTGAGACTCTGTCTCAAAAAAAAAAAAAAAATTCAACTTAATTAGAATTAAATTTATCACATCAGAAAGTAAAATAAATAAATAAACAGATAAATAAATAAATAAATCTCTCAACTTTCCTTTTCCCACACTTGCCATCTAATCAATCACCTACCAATTCCACCTGACAATTATTTCTCAAAATGTTGCATTTCTCACCTTTCCCATTCCCCCATATTAATCCAAGTCACTATCATTTCTCCTAATAAAGAAGTCTACAATTCTTCTCTTATTCTCTTCCAATCTTTTTCATACATTTCAGAAACATAATTTTGAAAGATATATTAATTCATGTAAGTTACCTTTTAAAAATCTTTTAATGGCTTTCCATTAAGTAAATAAAAGAAATATCAAAATCCTTCTCATCCAGAAGGTTCTGCATTTCTAAATACTTTTTATCTTGCCATGTTTTTACCAGAGGACTGGTATGTTTTTACCAGAGGACTGAAATGAACTCTCGTACTAGAAGCACCTTATCCTGTTTTATGTTTCCATACTAACATATAGTTCAATTTTTTAAACACATTCACTTGTAATTTCTAGATTAATGTTTGTCTTCGTTAAACTGTAAGAACAATCACCATTTGTTCACCATTATATCTTCCAGGTTGAACACAGTGCTTGGAAAATAGTAGATCTAAAAATACTTACTTATTTAATATTGTGTGTGGTTGTTAAACCTAATAATTAGTTTAGATGCAATATATTTCTACGAATCTGCAAATGTTAATGAATAATGGGAACACCAGCCCTAAAGTTTCTTTTGGTTTTGTTTTTGTTTTTATAGTTTTATTAATTGATATGAGGGAAATAAATGTATATTCAATCACTACTTGGTATATATACAGATGAAATGAAATTAGTATTTCAAGGGGATATCTGCACTCTCATGTTTATTGGAGCACTATATACAATAGCCAAGACATAAAAGCAATGTAAATATCCATTAACAGATGAATTGATAAAGAAGATGTATATATACACATAAAGGAATACTATTCGGCCATAAAAAGGAATGAAATTCTGTCATTTGTGCCAACATGGATGAGCCTAGAGGCGTTATGCCAAGTGAAATAAGACAGGCACAGAAAGACAAACACCATATGAGTTCAGTCATATGTATAATCTAAAAAGTTGATCTCATAGAATAGTTTTTACCAAAAGGTGGGAGGAGTAAGTGGGGAGAGGAGATTAGGAAGAGGTTCGTTAATGGGTACAAAGTTACAGTTAAATAGGAGGAATAAGTTCTAGTATTCCATTGCATAGTACGGTAACTATAGTTAATAATATATGGTATATTTTTAAACAGAAGAGAGGATTTTACATATTTTCACCACGAATAAATGATAAACGTTTGAGGTGATGAATATGCTAATTACTTAATTTGATCATTATAGATTGCATACATGCATCAGAACATTACACCGTACCCCATAAATATGTACCATTGTTATATGCACACTGTTTGATTATTTCTTACACTACGATAAATTGGTGTTTACACTACTTTGAACCAAGGAAAACTGAGTTAAAAGAGGTTGCTTAGCCAATAAGTTTCCTAGGTCAGACTCTGGCAGATAATAAGATGTGAATCAGGATAAGTAAAGAACGGTTTGAATAATACATACCAAGGCATTGTAATCTCAAGTGTCCCTAAGCAGGGAAGGCTGGTAAATATTTTTCAGGCACCATTAGTAATTCTATCATATGCTTGTGCCATTTAGAAGGCTAGAGCAATTCAATGATTCACCACACCCACCACTAATCTTTCATTTCAAATGCTATTTACTCTGAGGAGAATATTAATTAAATCAGTTATATAGAGATATAGTCTCATCAAGTGCAAAAGCAAACACTTGAAGTACTCTCATCAAGACTGATATTAATATTAGGTTCATCTACACAATCCCCTGAGTATCTGAAAAACACATACTTTAGGTTTTGAAAAATATTTGGTTCCAACATTTCAATTTATTCAAGTATTTTGTTTCATTTCCATAATCTGTTTTTGTGCACTGCTTTTTCATTTTAAAAAATGGGAGTGAGTTGAAATTAATTGCTTGGTTGCATGAGCCTTAATAATTACAAAATTCTCACATGGTTTATAAAGCACGCTCCATTTCAAGAGATGCTTCTGATTAAGAAAAACTGAGTTAAAATGTGGTTTTATGTATGAATGCCCCTTTGGTGAAAAAATAGTCTGCTGAACTTTTAGATAGAATTATCAAAAAGTTTTATATTTTTCTATTACAATATCCTAGATATTGTTTACTTTCAATTTTGCTCTAATGCTCCAACAATCATAGAGGGTATATTGGATAGTCTCCAGAAGGTATAGTCTTCTACAAATTTCTCCATGCCATGTAATTTCTAAGAACTTTGAAATCATGTATCTATGGCCTCAAATCTCTCATGCTTGTCACTTTTACAACTTGGTCTCTTTTGGTCCCTAAACCTCCAGGTTACCTCTTGCCACTAGTAATTGGCTTCTGGAAGTTCCTTTTACTCACACAATATAAGTATTAATAACGTGTCCCCTTTTCATTCCTCAAAGCCCGTCTTACAATAAGCCATTATATTTTTGGACTATTTTTACTGAAGGGACAAGAAAAACGTAGCAGAGAGAATAGCTGATGTCCTTGCCTAGCTGTCAGTGCACTAAAAGGAGGAAAGTCATCTCAGCTTCCACCAAAGTTATCTCCCCACTTTAGTGTCACAGCATGACTCTAGTTCCATCTTAGAGGGAAAAAAAGAAATTCTCTCTGCTCCAACCCAAGACTTCACCATTTCTTATTCCAGAATTTAATCCTTCTCAGGTGAGACACTTTTTACACGTTTTCTGGAAAAATTCCCATCTTCACCTAAAAAAGAGTATCTGGGAATCAAGACAACCATACTACTTGACAGTATTTTCTGTACTTGAATTTTAAAACATCAAAGAGCATTGCACATCGCACACCAATAGAGCAGCACCCGTTGACTCAGGATGGCCTCAATCCAGGCTGGCAAGCATTCTTCTAAAATAGGGTGAAGTCACTATCACTCTTTTACTCTTTTACTCTTCTTGAGGTGATCTGTCCTTCCAACAAATATAAGTAAATGTATAAATGTAAAGAACAATATCTCCCAAGAACAAATAATAGTTTTCAGTCATGGGATAACATAAACCCAAATTCAAGAAAAAATTAGTTTCTCTCCCTCAGTAGGAATGCACATTTGCATAAGATAAACCTAACTTCTATCATTAAACAGAAGACATCTTGCTTGGAAGCAGCTGCATTTTAATTACCTCTCTTTTTCAGGGTTACTCTATAAAGAGAGGGTAGATATTTGCTTTATACATGTGTGAGAGAAAGTGCAAATCAGCAGTCAGCTTCCTAGCCAATGTAAACAAACACAAAGTCCAATTTCTACCCCTAATCACAAGTACTCCAAGGAAACCCCAAAATAGCAGTTTTCAGGTTTTTGCATTTAAAAACTAAATCTTCATTACACACACACACACCAAACACACACACACACACACACCCCACACCACACACTTCCAAAAACCCAATAGTCAGTGACTCCCTTTGCTTATTCCTTGAGGAACGCTGACATACTATAAACTTCCTCTAACTTCTATTACTTTTCTTCCTGGCCACCTCTAATTAACCTTCTTCTTCTTAAATCTTGTAAATCATTAAGCAATTAATCATGCACTGCTTTGGAAAATCTTTTCTATTTTTTTTTTCAGTATTGCTTTTAATAGCACATTTTTGTCTAATCTTTCCACCTCAATTTTATGCTTGGAGGGTACAATTGTGGAGAGGAGAGGCAGATCTGTTTCTCAAATTTGTTTTCACTGTTTCTCTGTACCCAATAGGTAACCATTAAATATATGTTAAGCCTATTCTATGAACATGTTCAGAATAATGTGGTCTCTATTGTCTTTTATTAACCCATCATACTATCTATAAATTAACATTATTTTGGTACCACTGAAGGTTAAATATGCTGGCTCAGGCAATACTCTCATCCTACCTCCTAAATTACAAATGACCCAAATTTTAATAATTCCCTCTTCATTCTTGCTAGGCTAATTATTCCATAGTTTGTCTAAACCTTTACCTGAGCAAAATCTGGGAAACTATACCTCTTCCTCCAATTCCTGTGTCTACTTTAGCTTAGGACTCACCTGGAACATTCTAAGGACTGACTAATAATTTCCCATCCTATATCCAATGAACATGACTACTTACCCCAGTATTTCTACTATCCCCATAAACATACTGCTGCACAAAACATTGATTTTGTCACCCTCTTGATTAACATATCCCAATATTTTCCTATTATAATCTTAGCTTATTATCAAAGATCTTTTCATCTGATTTCATTTTTCCTCTTCAGTCTCATACTGACCAAATTATATTATACACACTACATCCTGCCATACTGAAATTTTTGCTTCACCTTGGATATACCACTTACCATGTACATGTATATATTTTGACATAAACAAAAGCATGTCAGCACATTCTATTTGCAAAGCACATTTGTCCTTCAAAACACAAGTCAAATATTACCTCTACTACAAATCTGTTCACATCTCTTCAAGGTAAAATTATTAACAGCTCTCTAATTTGTATTTTTACAGCACTTTGTTTATATCTGTCATGATATTTTTGGTGTTTGTTGTTTGTGATTTACTTTTATGTATGGCTGTTTTTCCTTGTTCTTCAATGGAAATAATGACTTATTTATACCCCAAATATAGCATGGCAGAAAAAATGCACAAACTTACAAGTTATAAAGATATAAGTTAAAATTCTAAATGTGTCATTGGATTCAATCTGAAACTCAACATTGATCTGCTGTAGGAAAATCATTCCACCTCTCCTCCAGTGCAATCATAATGCAGGGCTTATAACATTTATCTAATTGAGTGGTCATAATTATCAATGGATTTCGTATCTGTATATGGAAGGCTCTCTTTAAATGAAAATTTTTATTATATCATGTTAGAAAATAGTTGAGTAAATGAATTCCTTTACTTTAGTATTTTCATAAATTGTCTATGTGATTTAGCTTTTGGCCAGTGAACCTGCATCCACTAACAACAAGTCAAGAGAAAGAAATATAAAACTAGTTCTGCTTAGATGTAAAAAGCTGTAAAGAGTATTGCTCCCGTCCCAACAATAAAAACAGAGTAGGAAAAACACACAATCACAATTTTTTTACACCTATCAGAGAGCAGGTAGGTGTAAAAATGGCACCCAAGTAACTAAGTCAATTCCAAAGAAAGACAAACTTCTCCACGGAGAAACAAGGTGCAAAAACACCTTGCAGATAAGAAAAAATAGCTAAAATCTTATTAAACTGCCAAAATCCAAGTGTAGGCAAGTTTGTTTGAATTAGTTGATTCCTAGCTATAAAGGGAGTCTCCACACATTTGCAAAATCTTTCTCATAGCTGTCTGCCAGTTGAAACAAGAAAGATTGGAAGCAGGACATGAGTGTAGAGTCATGCATTTGGGAGCTGATATTTGGGATCTGGGAAGAAACAGTAATTAAGTACTGCACACGTCTCTGGACCTTTACCTGCTATGAAATGAAAGCCTAAGTCTGCTAATACAAAGGCAGAAAAGTCTGTCATACCCAGTACACAGGTGCAAAGATCCTATGGCTAGGGAAGTAAGAGAAGAACAAACTCTACTTCAGCAAAGAACAAGGAACCACCTTGGACCTAAGATCCCATATTGACCTCAAAGTGAGTAGTCTCTCATTGCTAGCTGAGGGAAAGGAAACTTCTGATAAAACAGACAATCAAGAGAAGAGGAGCTAGAACGCTGACAAATCCAGAAATTCAACCCAAACTCTACAAAAAACTCAAAAGCAACGCAAAGTAAAGAAATTTGAAGCAAGCGAAAATAGTAATAGTAATAATAAAACCCACATTCAGCTCAACTCCCAAACAGGTGAACTCAAACCTATACTTCACTAACAACTTGAAGAAGAGGCACAATTTTTCAAGGCATGAAAAGCATTGACAGCCTTTTACTCTTTTACTCTTCTAAAATAATGTCTTGGTAGGGTGGAGCAAGATGGCAGAGTAGAAGCCTACACCGTTGGTCTCCCCAACTGGAAAAACAAATTTTAACAATTATCTGCACACGGAAAGGCACCGTCACAAGAACCAAAAATCAGACAAGCAATCGCAGTACCTGGTTTTAACATCATATGGTGGAAAGAGGCATTGGGGATGGCAAGAGAGAATCTTGAATTGCAGAAGTCATCCCTCCCCCATCCCCCAACAGCATCTGTGCAGGGTACAGAGAGAGAATCTGTGCACTTTGCAGAGGGGGAGGGTGCAGGAACTGGAGGACTTTACATTGAACTCAGTGCTGCCCTGTCACAGCAGAGAATAAAGCTGTGCTGGGACCAGCCAATGCGCATGAACTGAGAGAGTATTTTGAACAGCCCTAGCCAAGGGGAAATTGCCCCTCCCAGCAGTCGAAATTTGAGTTTCTTGGCAGGCCTCAGGCTGAAGTGCTCTGGGGTCCTAGGTAAAATTGAAGGCAGTCTAGGACAAAGGACTGCAATTCCTAAGCAACTACTAGTGTTAGGCTGGGCTTACAGCCAGTGAACTAGGATGGCACGTGACCTAGGGAGATACCAACTGTTATGGCTAAGGGAGGGCTTATGAGATCCCTACCCCAACCTCAGGCAGTGCAGCTCTTGGCTACAAAAGTGACTCCTTCCTTCTGCTCAAAGAGAGGAGAACAAAGAGTAAAGAAGATTTTGTCTTGCATCGTGGGTACAGCTCAGCCACAGTAAGATAAGGCACTGGGCAGAGTTGCAAGGCTCCCACTCCAGGCCCTGGCTCATGGGCAATATTTCTAGACACACCATGGGCAGAAAAGGAAGCTGCTGCCTTAAGGAGAAAACCTCAGTCCTGGCAGGATTAATCACCTGCTGACTAAAGAGCCCTTGAGCCCTAAATAACCCCCAGTGATACCCAGGGAGTACTCTGTGGGCCTTGGGTTCTGAGATGTGCTAGCTTCAGGGCAGACCCAGCACATTCTCAGCTGTGCTGCCTATGGTGAAAGACTCCTCTTGTTTGAGAAAACCACAGGTAAAAGAGAAGGGGAATTTGTCTTGCACCCTATGTACCAGATTGGCCACAGGTGGGTAAAGCAACAAGCAGGCTCTTGGGGTCCCTATGTCCAGATCTAGGCTCTTGGACAGCATTTCAGGACCTGGCCTGAGCTAGAGGGAAGGCCGCAGCCCTGAAGGGTGAGTCCCAGGCCTAGTAACATTCACCATAGGCTGACAGAAGAGCCCTTGCACTTTAAGTGATCATTGGCAGTCACCTGTCAGAAATCCTGTGGACTGGTGGAGGAGATATTCACAGCGCAGAGCTCCTCTGCCTGTGGAAAGAGGAAGGAAGAGTGAAAAGGACTTAGTATTTTGTTTGAATGCCAGCTCTTAGCCATGGTAAAATAGAACACCAAGTAAAAGCTAAGATTTTTTTACTCCAGTTCCTATCTCCTAGACAGCATCTCTGTATATGTACAGGGCCTGGGGGAACTCATTACCCTGAAGCGAAGGGCCTTGGGCAGGGACCAGTGATGTGCTGACTTCAGATTTGACCCAGCACAATGCTAGTGGTGGTGGCCATAGGGGTGCTTGCGTTACCACACTCCCAGTTCCAGGTGGCTCAGCACAAAGAGACTCTATGATTGGGAGAAAGTCAGGGAAAAGAACAAGAGTCTCTGCAATTCTTCAAGATCTTATCCAAGACTACCAAGGTGGTACCTCTTCAAGTTGCAAAACCACAGCAGTTCAGACTTGGAATCCAAGTCTGCTCAAATACCTGAAAAGCCTTCCCAAGAAAGACAAGCACAAACAAGCCCAGGCAGTGAAAACTGCAATAATTACCTAATTCTTCAATGCCCAGACAATGAAGAACACCTACAAGCATCAACACCATCCAAAAAAACATGTCCTCACCAAACAAACTAAGTATGGCACTAGGGATCAATCCTGGAGAAACAAGGGTAGGATATATAACCTTTCAGACACCAAATTCAAAACAGCTGGTTTGGGAAAACTCAGAGGAATTCAACATAACACAGAGAAGGAATTCAGAATTATGTCAGACATATTTAACAAAAAATTGAAATAATTTAGAAGAATCAAGCAAACATTATGGAGATAAAAAGAGATGTTACAACTGTTACTGCAGAAATTCAAAGAATCATTAGTGGCTACTATGAAAAACTACATGTCAATTAATTGGAAAATCCAGAAGAAATGGATACATTTCTAAACAAATACAATCTACCAAGATTGAATCACGAAGATCTCCAAAACCTGAACAGAACAATAACAAGTAACAAGATCAAATTCACAATAAAGTCTCCCAGTAAAGAAACACTTGAGACCTGACAGCTTCACTGCTGAATTCTGTGAAACACTTAAAGAAGAATTAATACCAATCCTACTCAAACTCTTCTGAAAAGTAGAGAGAGAGTGAATATTTCCAAACTCATTCAATGAAGCCAGTATTACCCTCATACCTAAACTAGACAAAAACACAACAAAAAAGAAAACTACAGGCCAATATATCTGATCAACGTTGATGCAAAAATCCTCAACAAAATACTAGCAAACCATATTCGACAATACATTAAAGAAGATCATTAATCATGACCAAGTAGGATTTCTCCCAAGGATGCAAGCATGGTTCAACATATGCAAATCAATCAGTGTGACCCATCATATCAACAGAATGAAGGACGAAAACCATATGATCATTTTAATTGATGCTGAAAAAGTACTTAATAAAGTTCAACATCCCTTCATAATAAAAATCTTGAGAAAACTGGGTATAGAAGGAACATACCTCAACATAATAAAAGCCATATATAATAGACCCACAGCTAGTATCATACTGAATGAGAGAAAATTAAAAGTCTTTCCTTTTAGATCTTCAATGAAACAAGGATACCCACTTTCACTACTGTTACTCAACATGGTAATGGAAATATTAGCTAGAGCAAGAAGATAGGAGAAATAAATAAAGGGCATCCAGCTTGGAAAGGAGGAAGTCAAGTTATTCTTGTTTGCAGATGATATAATCTTAAATTTGAAGAACCTACCAAGAGTCCATCAAAACACTATTAGAACTGATAAACAAATTCATTAAAGTCACAGGATACAAAATCAATATACGAAAATCAGTAGCATTTCTATATGGCAAAAGTAAAAAATCTGAACGAGAAATTTAAAAAGTAATCCCATTTACAAAAGCCACACACACACAAATAAAATACCTAGGAATTAACTTAAACAAAGAAGTGAAATATTTCTATAGACAAGAAGTGAAATATCTGTTTATAATGAAAACTATAAAACGATAATGAAAGAAATTGAAGAAAACACACAAAATAAAAAGATATTCCATGTTAATGAACTGAAAGAATCAATAGTGTTAAAATGTTCATACCACAAAAAGCAATCTACAGATTCAATACGATTCCTATTAAAGTATCAATGACATCCTTCACAGAAATGGAAAATACAATCCTAAAATTTTTGTGGGATCACAAAAGACCCGGATTTGCCAAGCCTGTCATGAGGAAAAGGAACAAAACTGGAGGAATTACATTATCTGTCTTCAAATTATTCTACAGAGCTATAATAACCAAAACAGCATAATACTTGAATAGAAACAGACACATAGACCAACGAAACAGAATAAAAAAACACGGAACAAATCCACACACCTACAGTGAACTCATTTTTGATGAAGGTGTGGAGAACATACACTGGGGAATATCTCTTCAATAAATGGTGCTGGGAAAACTGATTATTAATATGCAGAAGAATGAAAATAGGTCCTTGTCTCTTACCATATACAAAAATCAAAACAATATGTATTAAAGACTTAAATATAAGACCTTAATCTATGAAACTACTACAGGAAAGCATTTGGGAAACTCTTCAGGGCATTAGATTTGGCAAAGACTTTTTGAGTCATACTCACTAGCACAGGCAACCAAATCAAAAATGGACAGATGGAATTACATCAAATTTGAAACTTCTGCACAGCAAAGGAAACAATCAACAAAGTAAAGAACCAACCCAAAGAATGGGAGAAAATATTTGCAGTCTACCCATCTGACAAGGGATTAATAACCAGAATATATGTGGAGCTCAAACAACTCTATAGGAAAAAAAATTAATAATCCAATTTAAAAATGGGTAAAATACTAGAATAGACATTTCCCGAAAGAAGACATATAAATGGCAAAGAGACATATGAAAATGTGATCAACATTACTGATCATTACACAAATGCAAATCAAAACTACAATCATATTGTCTCATCCCAGTTGAAATAGCTTATATCCAAAAGACAAGCTATAACAACTGCTGCTGAGGATGTGGAGAAAAGAGAACCCTCATATGCTGTTGGTGAGAATGTAAGTTAGTACAAACAGTACAGTGAACATTTTGGAGGTTTCTCAAATAATGAAAAATTGAGCTACCATGTGATCCAGCAATGCCACTGCTGGGTATATACTAAAATAAAGTAAATCAGCATATCAAAGAGATATCTGTGCTCTCATGTTTGTTGCAGCACTATTCGCAATCACAAAGATTTGAAATCAACCTAAATTTCCATCAACAGATGAATAGATAAAGAAAATGTGGCATGGATACATGGTGGAGTACAATTCAGCCATAAAAAATAATGAGGTTCTGTCATTTGCAACCACATGGGAGGAACTGGAGGTCATTATGTTAAGTGAAATAGGTGAAGCACAGAAAGGCAGACATCACAGGTTCTCATTTATTTGTAGGATCTAAAAATCAAAACAATTAAACTCATGGAGATAGATAATAGAAGGATGGTTACTAAAGGGTGGGAAGGGTAATGGAGGGACAGAGGGAAGTGGGGATGTTTAATGAGTACAAAAAAATTGTAAGAAAAAATGAATAGTATTTGACAATGCAGGTGGGGGACTTAAGTCAATAATAATTGTATGTTTAAATATAACTAAGAGAATATAATTGGATTGTATGTAATACAAAGGATGCATGCTTGAGAAAATAGATACCAAATTTTCTAACACGTGATTATTATGCATTGCATACATATAGCAAAATATTTCATGTACCCCAAAAATATACACACCTACTATGTAGCTACAGAAACTAAAAATTATTTTAATGAATAATGTCTGACTTTCAGTCATAGATTCCAAGATATTAAAATATAAACAAGCAAAAACAAAAGGACAGAAAACCTCAAATATATATGTATTTTATATTATATATACATAAAATATTATATTTTAATATATGTATGTATATATAAACATATATATACATAAAATAAGCTGCACCAGAATAAGAGATGGCCCTATGTCATTAACCATCCAATGAAAACTTTAAAATAATTATGATTAAAATATTTGTCTTTCAGTGTAGTGGGGAAAACAAAAAAGACAACATAAATAAACAGCTCCAACAGAGGTGAAAACTACACGAAAGGGTCAAGTATTATACAAATATAGGGAAAAAATTTTGTGAAGACACACAGGAGAAAAATTCACTTGGTAGGCTCATAAGTAGATTCAAAATAGTTAATTAAATAAGTAGTAAACTTAAAGATAGTTCAATAGAAATTAGCTGAACTGAAACACAAAGAGAGAAAAGATAGGGAAAGTAGCGAAAAGATTAAATAATTACATAAGTAGTAAACTTAAAGGTAGGTTAATAGAAATTATCTAAACTGAAATACAAAGGGAGAAAAGATAGGGAAAAGGGCAAAGAGATTATCCAGAAGCTGTGCAAAATTTTAAGTGGTCTAGAATGTATTTATTTGAGTTCTAGAAAAAGCAGGAAGAGAACATAGCAGAGGATATATTTGAAGTAATTTATGGTAGAGAACTTTCAAAAAATAATGAAAGACTTAAATAACATATTTAACAATCCCAATCAGGATAAACTCTCTCTCTCTCTCTCTCTCTCTCTCACACACACACACACACTTTATGCAAAATCTGAATAGCAAACAGTAGTGGGTGGAGATAGAGAGGATGTACATTATGTATAAAAGACCAAATATCTGAATTACAGCAGACATTTTTCCAGGAATTATGCAAGCTAGAAAATACCTCCAGTGTGGTAAAAGTAAAAGCCTGTCATTTCAGAACCTTACACCCAATAAAAATCTGTTTCAAAAATGAAAGTTGTTTTTTTTTTTTTGGTGGAGGGGGACAGAGTCTTGCTCTGTCGGCCAGGCTGGAGTGCAGTGGCATGATCTCGACTCACTGCAACCTCTGTCTCTCGGGCTGAAGCAATTCTCCTGCCTCAGCCTCCCGAGTAGCTGGGCTTACGGGCATGTGCCACCACACCCGACTAATTTTTGTATTTTTAGTAGAGATGGGATTTCACCATGTTGGCCAGGCTGGTCTCGAACTTCTGACCTCAGGCAATCCACCCGCCTTGGCTTCCCAAAGTGCTGGGATTACAGGCCTGAGCCACCACGCCCAGCCAAGTAAAGACTTTTATAGACCAACAAAAGCTGGGAGTTCCTTGCCAGGAGACTTATGATGTGGGCAATGTTAAAGGAAGTTCTTCACACAGAAGAAAAGTGATACCAAGCAGAAACTAGTTTACGCTCCAGACATAATAAAAAAATAAAAATCAGTTTTTAAAAATACTTTTTATCTTTATTTTTAATGGCATTGAGATACTTTATAGTCAAAGGGATAATTAATACAAATATAGGGCTTATTACATTCATAAATAAAATGTATAACAATACAAAGATTGTAAGGAAGGAAATGAAAATTTTGTAAATTTTACTATATATATTTGAAGTAGAATCAGATTATTGGAAAGTTTGTTTTGATTTACAAAAGACCTACAATGCTAGTCCTAGGAAAATTGCAAACATTTATAAAAAGATATACCATTGAGAAAAGTAATCGTAAAAAATTCACAGTTAGTTTGAAAGCAGGAAGAAAAAGTAGAAAATTGGACAAAAAAAAGTAAGAGAAACAGAAAGTAAATAGGAAATGGTAGATTTTAATTCAAATGTGTGTATTGTTACATTGAATGTAATAAACCCAAATAAAAGTTAGAGATTGTCAAATTGCATTAAAAACAAAACCAACTAAATCCTGCCTACGAGAAATCCACTGTAAGTATAAAAACATACATAAGTTAAAAGTAAGGTGATTTCTAAAATAAAATATTGAAAAACTATGCCGTGCAATCTATTTTAAAAAGGGAAATGAATATATCAATGTCCAAAACAAGTTAATTAAACTTGTAAAAGAACAAGGATAAGTAACTTGTTTGAGAAGAAAGATAAGGAGGAATGTTGCTTAATGATAAAGGGACCAATTCATGAAGAAGACACAAAAATTCTATACATGAATGAATGAATGAGTCAAAAAAGATCTTAAAAATGCATAAAGTAAGACAAATAGAATTGAGATAATAGAGAAACACACAACTAAAGACACTAATAGTTCTCTTCCACTAGTTGATAGAACAAATAAACAGAAAATCAGTAAGTATGTAAAAGATCTAAGTAACACTATAACTGATTTGTCAAAAAAATTTACAAGAGAATGACACTAAATAAACCAATAGTAGAGATAAAATCGAGTAATAAAAAATACTCAGAAGAAATGAAGTAAAAATAAAAAGAACAGAGATAAGACAAATACAAAATGAATAACCAGATGGTATTTTAAGATACAGCTATATCACTAATATTACCAATTTGTATAAAAACTTAAAACAAAAGGCAGTTTATCAGATTAGGTTTTTTCAAAGCCAGCCCTTCTGTTTGCTGTCTACATAAAACTCAACTTTAAATATAATGACATAGATAGACTAAAATTAAAAGGATAAGAAAAGATAACCAAGCAAAAGCTTTGACAGCAAGAGTTGCTATATTAATAAGAAAATAAATTTTAGAACAAACAGTATTATCAGAATGATAATCAAACTACATAATGATTTGTGTAGGGGGTCAGTTCATTAAGAAAATGTAACAGTCCTTACCATTCATGCATCTAAATGCATAAAGCAAAAATGTATAGAACTAGAAAAGTGTATAGACAAATGCAGAATTATATATTAACACTTTTATCTCAGTATTTGTTACAACAGAAAGACAAAAAAATCTTATTAAAACATGATAGATTTAACTATACTACCACCCAACCTAATCTAATGATATTTGTGTAACATGCCCATCAAACAACAGAAAAATACACATGAACAAGTGCAAATGAACCTTTACCAAGATAGAATACCTTCAGGGTCATAAATATAAATCCTCCACCAATGTAAAAAAATACTTAAGATAATACAAAGTATGTTCTTTAAGCATATCATAATTAAGCTTGGAGTCAATAACAGATATCTAGAAAATCTTCAAATATTTAAAAATTTAAAAAATTCTAATGTGCTAATGAGTGAAAAGGAAAGTCGCAAGGAAATATTAATATTAAAATAAGTGAACTGAATGAAAGAAAAGTAACAACATTTGTGTGAAGCAACTAAAGTAGAGCTTAGAGGAAACTTTGTAACATTAAATGCTTACATTAGGAAAGAAAAACTTATCAAATTAATGATCTAAGAATTTTTCACGTGAAAATTTGAGTGAGGAAAAAATTAAACACAAAGCAAGTATTTATAAGGGAATAACAAAAATAATAACATAAATCAATAAATTCAAAATGACTAATAGAGAAAACCAATTCGTATAAAACATGGATCTTTGTAAAGCTCACTAAAATTGGTAAACTATTGAAAAGACCATCTAACAGCAACCAAACAGAGAGTATACAGACATAAATTATCAACATTGGGAATGAAAGAGGAGCGTAACTTTAGATTTTAAAGATTGCCTAAGTATAATAAGCAATTTTTATATTAAAAATTAAGAATGCAGATGAAATGAAAATAACCCCTTTAAAGACAAAATATTATGCCAAGCTCCATCAAGATGTAATAGGAATTGTGAATAATCTTACACCAATTAAGGTAATTAAATTTGTATTCAAAAACAATCCCAGGATTAAAACTCCAGGCCTAAACACTTAAACTGGAAATACTACCATGTTTCCCATAAGACTAGGAACACTCACTATCTCACTGAAAATTCTAGCCAGGACAACAAGGTAAGAAAATTAAATAAAATTCACAGAGATTGCAAAAAAATAAAAATAAACTTGCCTCCATTGGAAAATATGAGTGTCTACAAAGAATATTCCAAGGATTCTATGAAAAATATTATTAGAACTAATAAATGAATGTAGCAAAGTTATAAGATAGAAAATTTCTCCATGAAAGTCAATTGTATTTTTAAACTAGCAATGAACAAAATGAAAATAATTGTATGAAGTACCATTTAAAATAACACAAATCCATGAAATGTTTAGAAATAGATCTACCCAATTATTTGCAAGATTTGTATGTTGAAATATAAAAAAAGTTGATGAGATCAAGCAAAAAATTTATATAAATGAAGAGATATACCATGTTCATAGATAACTCTATATTGTTAAGATGCCATTTTTCCCCAAATGGATCTAGAGTCAATATAATTCCAGTAGAAACCAAAGCAGGCTTATTTTATTTTCTTTCATTTAATTAACAAGCAGATTCTAAAATTTATATAGAAAAGCAAAGAGTGTAGCATAAACAAAACAATTTTGAAAACTTAAAACTAACTTGAAGGTCTATACTTTCTGACTCAAAACACATTGTGAAGCTAAAGTAATCAAGGCCAGAGGCTGATGCAGAAGACCACTTGAGGCCAGGAGTTTGAGATCAACCTAGGAAATATAGCAAGACTTCGTCTTTAAACAAAATTTAAAAATTAATTTAAATTACATTCCTGTAGTCCTAGCTACACAGGAGGTTGAGGGTGGAGAATTGCTTGAGCCCAAGAGCTTGAGACTCTGGTGACTATAATCATGCCACCGCACTCTGGAAAAAAGGGTGAAACCCTGTCTCCAAAAAAAAAAAAAAAAAAAAAAAAAGAAAGTAAAGTAACCAGTAAGTGTAGTATTGACAAATAGATAAATACAACGGTCAATGAAACAAAATAGAGATTCAGGAAATAAAGTCACACGTGTGGGACAATTTATTTTAATAAAGGTGTAAAGGTAGTTCAATAAAAAATAAGATAATTTGAGCAATACTGCAAGAAATTATGGACCTCCACAAGCAAATAAGTTAACCTTTATTTTATATCCTGCAACATATACAAAATACACAAGTAGAACATTGATCTAAATGTAAAATTCAAAATTAATAATGTCTCCAAAAGCATAAGAGAAAATATTTGTGACCACAGATTAGGAAAAGACTTTTAGATATCACACTAAAACAAAACCAACGTAAGAAAGATTTGAAACACTGAACTTCATCAAAATTAAAACCATTGATTTTTAAATTTTTACATTTATTATTTATTTATTTATTTAGGTTGGGTCTCACTCTGTCACCCAGACTGGAGTGCAGCCTCAATCTCCAAGAATTAATGGATCCTCCTATCTCAGCCATGCCCAGCTAATTTTTATTTCTTTTTTTGTAGAGATGGGGTCCCACTATGTTGCCCAGGCTCATCTCACACTTTTGGACTCAAGCGATCTTTCCACCTAGACCCCTCAAAGTGCTGGTATTACAGGCATGAGCCACAGAGCCCAGCCAAAAAAACAGTTGTTTCTTAAAAGACACTATTACGCATATAAAAACTGAAGCCACAGATTGTGAGAAGATATTTGCTAATTGTATATTTGATAAAGTACTGGTGTTTAGGATATAAAAAGAACGCTCAAAACTTAATAACAAATGCCCCTTAAATCCAAAAAATGGACAAAAAATTTACACACTTGACCAAAGCAAATACACAAATTATCACCAAAAGATTTTCAACATAACTAGTTATCAGGGAAATTCAAATAAATTGTAACCACTATAAAATGTCACAAATGGATAAAACCTAAAACCTGAGAATACAAAGTACTGATGAAAATATTGCAGTAACTTGAACTCTCATACATTGCTGGAATGCAAAATTGTATAATCACTTTGGAAAATGATTTGGCAATTTCTTATAAAGTTAAACATATATTTACCAGGCAACCCAGCAACTCACTACCAGATGTTTATCCAAAAGAAAATGAAGATGTATATGTACACGAAAACTTGTATATAAAAATTTATAGCAATAGTATTAGGCAGCAAAGCCTGCCCTAGAAAATATCATAAACAATGTAGATTAAACTATGGAAATATATTTTCTCACAGTTTTAGAGGCTAGAAATTTAATGTCAATCTTCTTGCAGAGTCAGTTTCTGGTAAGGGCTCTTTTCCTGGCTTGCAGAGAGCCACTGTCTGTGTCCTGACATGGCCTTTTTTTTGGTGTATGCACATGGAGGTGGGGGAAGTTATCCGATGTCTCTTCTCCTAAGGAAACAAATTCTATTGCATCAGGGATCCTTTTGTGACCTTATTGAATCTTAATTACTACCTCATATGACTCATCTGCAAATACAGCCACACTGAGAGTTAGGCCTTCAACATGTTTTGGGATGACATAAACATTCAGTGCATAATATTCCACATCTGCTTGCCCCAAAATGTATATCCTTCTCAAATGCAAACTACATTTATTCCATTCTAACAGCCACAAGAGTCTTAACTCATTCCAGCATCAACTCTAAAGTCGCATGTCCGATCTTATCTAGACATCATTTAAATCAGATATAGGTGAGACTGAAGGCATAACTCATCCAGAGATAGAATTTCTTCTCCCCAGCCATAAACCTTTGAAAACAGACAAGTATGTGCTTCCAAAATGTCATTTAGGCCCTTTTGGTAGTGGTATCATATCCATAAATCTGCATGGTGGCCCCACCCCTTCAGCTCAGAGGGGTAGCTCAGGCCCAATGTTTCCCTATGACAGCCCCATCCACATGGCTCTCTTTAGTGGTTGCCTAGCCTGCTGAAAATGAGGGGGATGACCCAGTGAAACTGAGAAGAAAGCAGGCTTATATCCAGGGTCTATAGCGAGAGTGGTAGCCCTGATGATCTCTGTATTACTTTCAGGATTATTCATCCATTATTTTTGAAAGATAAAACATGTGTGCAGCCCATTAGCTCTATTTTCTCCTCCTATAGAATCCAAGAAGTTAGATAAGCTTTTTTTTAATTTTATTTGATCTCATATTCTCTGTGCCCTTTAGTTCAAACTGGTAGTGTTTCTGATTATGTAATCCCATCTCTATTCCTGGCTTTTCCTGAGATGGATGGTTAAACTAATAAGTCACTCTCATGATCTCAGTATAGAATTATTGCTCAGTCACACTTTTAGCATTCTTATTGGAATATGCTTCCTCATTTTTTGGAATACAAATAGGCTGAGAATTTTTCCAAATCTTCTAATTCTGTTTCCATTTTGCTTAATGATTTATCTTTTCTCTTTCAATTTATTCTGCTCCTCTTACATTTTACTATCAGTAGTAAGAAGAAACCATGCTGCTCCTTCAACACTTTGATTTGAAAGCTCCTCAGTTAAATATTCATTTTCAATGCTCCCAACTTCTACCTTCCAAAACACACTAGAACACAATTCAGTCAAGTTCTTTGACCCCTTTTAACAAGGATTGCCTTTCCTCCAGTTGCAAATAATGTTTCTCACTTCCCTCTAAGACCTCGCCAAAATGGCCTTTGATGTCCATATTTTTGTCAATATTTTGTTTATGCTAATCTACATATTTTCTAAGACAATAGAGGTTTTCACTATACCTTTCCTGTTTTCTTTCTGAGCCCTCACCAGAATCATCTTTAACATACATGCTTTTACTGAAAGTCCCTTTAAGCCAATCTAGCCTTTTCTAGCATGCAACTCTGTATTAGTTCATTTTCACATTGCTAAAAGAACTATCTATGACCAAGTAATTTATAAAGAAAAGAGGTTCAATTTACTCACAGTTCTGCATGGCTGTGGAAGCCTCAGGAAACTTACAATTGGAGGTGAGGGGGAAGCAAGGTACACCTTACATGGTGACAGGAGAGAGAGAGAGCTAAGCGGAAAGTGCCACACACTTTAAAACAACCAGATTTCATGAGACCTAACTTACTATCATGAGAACAGCATGAGGGAACCTCCCCCATGATTCGATCACCTCCCTGATTCAGGCCCCTCCCCTGACATGTGGAGATGATAATCCAAGATGAGATTTGCGTGGGGACAAAGAGTCAGACCATATTATTCCACCCCTGGTCCCTCCTAAATCTCATGTACATCTCACATTTCAAAACCAATCATGCCTTCCCAACAGTCCCCCAAACTCTTAATGCATTCCAGCATTAACTCAAAAGTCCAAGTCCAAGTCTCATCTGAGACAAGGCAAGTTCTTTCTGCCTATGATCCTGTAAAATTTTTTAAAAGTTAGTTACTTCTAAGATATAATAAGGGTACAGGCATTGGGTAAATGCTCCCATTCCAAAAGGGAGAAATTGACCAAAACCAAGGGCTACAAGCCTCCATGTAAGTCCAAAACCCAGCGGGGCAGTCCAGTCATTAAATCTTAAAGCTCCAAAATAATCTTCTTTGACTCTAAGTCTTATATCCAGCACACGCTGTTAGAAGAAGTGGAATCCTAAGGCCTTGGTCAGCTCCACCCCTGTGGCTCCGCAAAGTACAACCCCTGCAGCTGCTTTCACAGGCTGGTGTTGAATGCCTGTGGCTTTTCCAGGTGCACTGTGAAAGCTGTCAGTGGATCTACCATTCTGGGGTCTGGAGGATGGTGGCCCTCTTCTCACAGCTCCACTAGGTAATACTCCAGTGGGGACTCTGTGTGGGGGCTCCAATCCCACATTTCTTCTCTGTACTGCCTTAGTAGAGGTTCTCCATGAGGGCTCCACCCCTGCAGCAGAATTCTTCCTGGACATTCAGGCATTTCCACACATCTTCTAAAATCTAGGTGGAGGTTCCCAAATCTCAATTATTGTCTTCTGTGCACCCACAGGCCCAAAACCACATGGAAGCTGCCAAGGCTTGGTTGGGGCTTGCACCCTTTGAAGCAATGGCACAAGCTGTACCTTGGCCCCTTTTAGCAATGGCTGGAGCTGGAGTGGCTGGGACACAGGGCACCATGTCCCAAGGCTGCATAGAGAAGTGGGGCCTTGGGCCTGGCCTAAGAAACCATTTTTCCATCCTAGGCTTCCAGACCTGTAGTGGGAGGGGATGTCACGAAAGCCTCTGACATGCCCTGGAGACATTTTCCTCATTGGCTTGGGTATTAACATTTGGCTTCCCTTTACTTATGCAACTTTCTACAGCTGACTTGAATTTTTCCCCAGAAAATGTTTGTTTCCCTTCTACCATGTGGTCAGGCTGCAAATTTTCCAAGCTTTTATGCTCTGCTTCCTTTTTAAACATAAGTTCCAATTTCAGGCCATCTCTTTGAGAATGCGTATGGCTGTGCACTGCTAGGAGCACCCAGGCCACTGCTTGAATGCTTTGCTAATCAGAAGTTTTTTCCACCAGATACCTTAAATGATCTCTCTCAAGTTCAAAGTTCCACAGATTCCTAGAGCAGAGTTACAATAGCACCAGTTTTCTTTGCTAAAGCATAGCAAGAGTGACCTTTGCTCCAGTTCCAAATAAGTTCCTCATCTCTATCTGAGACCACCTCAGCCTGGACTTCATTGTCCATATTACTATCAGCATGTTGGTCAAAACCATTTTACAAGTCTCTAGGAATTTCCAAACTTTCCTCATCTTCCCGTCTTCTTCTGAGCCCTCCAAACTGTTCCAACCTCTGTCCATTACCCAGTTCCAAAGTCACTTCCACATTTACAGGTATCTTTATAGTAATGCCTCACTTTCCTGGTACCAATTTTCAGTATTAGTCCATTTTCACACTACAATAAGGAACTACCTGAGACTGGGTAATTTATAAAGAAAAGCAGCTTAGTTGACTCAGTTCCACATGACTAGGAAGGCCTCAGGACACTTACAATGATGGTGGAAGGTGAAGGGGAAGCAAGGCACAACTTACAAGGAAGCAGGGGAGAAAGAGAGTGAAGGGAGGAGTGCCACACACTTTCAAACAACCAGATCTCACGAGAACTCATGTACTATTATGAAAATAGCAAGGGGGAAGTGCACCCTCATGATTCAATCACCTCTCACCAGGCCCTTCCCCCAACCCATGGGGATTACAATTCGAAATGAGCTTTACTCAAAATTCTTCCAGGCTCTATTCACCACCCAAATCTAAAGCCACTCCACATTTTTAGGTATTTGTTTGACAAACAACTCACTTCAGCAACTTCTTCGTGATCACCAACATCTAGAAAATATCCAGATATTCTTCAAGTAGTAGATAATTTTTAATGTGGTATGTCTATGTAGTGGAATACTACTTAACAATAGAAGAACACACTAGTAAAAAATACAACAAATGGATGAATCTCAAAAGCATTGTACGAAATAAAATAAACGAGCCACAAAGGCTAGATACAGGATCATTTCTTTTCTATGGCATTCTGGAGAAGGCACAAGTATAGAAACCGAAAACACTCTTGGATGTCATATGCTTAGATTGGGGTAATTTGATTGACTATAAAGAGACACATACAAAAGTTTTTTTGTGATGGAACTATTCAATATTTATATTGTACTAGTGATTACATCACTGTAGACATTTTTCAAAATTGTACCATATGTAAATCATACCAAAAGTGAAAAAGAGATGAGGATGCAAAAGAAAAGTAGGGGAATGAGGACGAGAAAGAGGAAGAAGAAAGAAAGGAGAAAAGGGGCTATAAAAATGTGATACCCTGGCCCTAAGATTTTTCCCAGGTGATCTATCTTCCTCAATATTCATACATGTGTTTAGACCACTCCTTCCTTGATTTGGGGCTTACCATGTGTGAACCAATATATCATAGCAGATGGTACATTGTTTTGTTGCAAGATTTCTGAAATTAGGTTGTAAAAACCCTTGCTTTCTGGAAACATTCTTAGAGCCCTGACCTGCAATGTAAGAAATTTGACTACCCTGAAGCCACCACGGTAGAGGAAACACATAAAGACACAACCTGGAAAAATTCCAGGAATATAAGGGAAGAGAGCTGGCTGTCCAGCCCTATTTGTTTCTAACTATAGGTGTTTCACTTATTTCAGAAATTGTGGGTCAGAGACAATTTGTCCTGCTCTCCCCTGATACATTACATATTTATGGGAAAAGTAAACAATTATGGATTTAAGATACTAAATATTAGCCTGATTTGTTAAGCAGTAGTAGATAACTGGAACAAAAACAACAAAAAAACAAATGGTCTGTAAATGTATATAGCAATCAGAAAAATGTTAATATTTTAGAACCACAGAAACTAATTTAGGACAGAATTATGATGAAATAATTTCACAAATATGGGGACTTTTTTCCCTAGTTTCTTTTCTAAAATTACCTTGAAACATCCATTAATAGTGTATTCCTCTGCTCTTACACTGCTAATAAAGACATACCTGAGACTGGATCGTTTATAGAGGAAAAAGGTTTAATTGACTCACAGTTCCACATGGCTGGGGAGGCCTCACAACATGGAGGAAGATGAAGGAAGACCAAAGGGACGTCTTACATGGTGGCAGACAAGAAAGCTTGTGCAGGAGAACTCCCATTTATAAAACCATCAGGTCTGGTAAGACTTATTCACTACCAGGAGAAAAGCTTTGGGGAAACTGTCCTCCATGAATCAATTATCTCCACCTGGCCCCACCCTTGACACACAGGGATTATTACAATTTAAGGTGAGATTTGGGTGGGAACACAACCAAACTGCATCAAATTGGGATCACAAGAGAGCCTCACTGCTTAAATTGAACGTTAATGGAGTCAAGTTTTCTGAAATTTAAAGCAAGAGCAACCCATAGTTTAGATATGGTATGCCTGAAGTCTTTAATGCATTATGAAGTACAATATAATAACAAAAATATTATGTCAAATCCTATATTGAAATCTTTGAAATATAGTTATACATCTGTGCAATAAACTGTGGGTTCATCTGCAAATTGCCTATATTTTTGAAATAATTTATTGTACACAAAAAAGTAAAAACCATTTATGTGCTGATCTTAACTATCAAGATTTGATTATGAAAACATGACAGCGATCTAACCATAAAATACATGGTCTTTAATGAAAATGTAAAAGCTCCTCCTAGATGACCTGCATTTCTTTACTATTACTCTTTCGAATGATGCCTGTACAAAATTAGTTCTATCTGCCAAATAATGGGAATTTTTCAGGGTGTTAAACAGCACCACGCAGGGGAGGTCACATAAAACTTGAAGGGCAATTAATGCCAGTACTGGAATTTCTGAGATGATAGAAACCAGGTGGAACCGTAGTGAACTAGAAGTTGATATATTAAAAGAAAGATCTTGCCAATTTAGAAGAGAAAATGGATATAATTCAAATAAAAACTGGTTTTCTTCCACCTTAAATGAAAATCTGTATCTTCTCTTACGGTTTCTTTCTTTGTATCTTACCATCTTTCCTCTTTAGCCATCACTGAGTGTTAGAATGAACGGTTTCTGAAATTTCTTTATCTTCTGACTGCATGGAATTTTTCACAGTGCATTGAGCTAGAATGGAAAGTCATAACTAATGTATTACACTAACATTTATTAACCTCCTGTTAATTGCTGTTCCCTTAAGGAGCTCAGAGTCTAGCACAGAATATAAACAAATAATTACAATAAAGAGTGGTAACTGCAACAGCAGAAGTCTGTACAAGGTACAGATGTGGTGTCAATGCATACCTAATTTTTCTGGGCTACAGCAGGCTTGTTGAACACTTCCAGATGGATGATTATTGGACATTAATTTAAGTTTGCCAGGAGGATAAGTTGTGAGGAGGGCATTTCCAGCAAAGGAACTAGCATATGCAAAGACAGAAGGCTAAAAACAGCATAATGCTTGGTATTTGACATGTTATCAAGTATGAATAGGGGAGTAGCAAGGGATATGAAAGGGGTCAGACCAAAAAGGGATTCATTTTATACCTAGGAGTTTGGATTTATAAATGTAAGAAATTGGGAAAAAATGAATTTCCTTAAGTGTAAGATAATCATGATCATATAAATATTGTTTAAAGATCACTTTAGCAGTAGAATGGGGGTTGGCTAGAATATAGGAAATTTAAAAACAATACTGTTTAGCTAGCAATTTAATAACCTCATCATAAGGTGATGAAATCTAGAAAAGTGATAATAAAAGTGGCAACAGGTGGAGAGCAAGAGGCAGTTTTGAGACTACTTAGGAAGCGTATTGTTTGATGACTATTTAGAGATAGATATTGAGCACTGGACTTCTGGAATGACTCCTAGGTTTTAACATAACATATTAGATGGTTTGAGAGTCATCATCCAACACAAGTTATATAGAAGGAACACATCTGGGTGGAAGATAAGTTCAAATTTAGAATTCTGAATTTAGAGTGACCATAGGAAATAGAGGTAGAAGTGAGAAAAGGCAGAGAGTGGTTGGGATTCCCTGTAGTATATGGGAGCCCTACATGATTAATAACATCCTCTGGTAATATTCTCTAGTAGGGCATGATCTTTATGAGCATCTGCTTAAAATATCACTGGCTAACAGCATAGGCTCTGAATCAAAACTTTCAGAATTCCTATTCTTGCTCAGCTATGAAGCAATTACTTAACATTTCTATGCCTGCCTGCCTGCCTACCTGCCTTTCTTTCTTTCTTTTTCTTTCTTTTTCTTCCTTCCTTCCTTCCTTTCTTCTTTCTTTTTTCTTTCTTTCTTTTTTCTTTCTTTCTCTCTTTCTTTCTTTCTTTCTCTCTCTGTCTTTCTTTTTCTTTTCTTTTTTTTTTTTTTTTTTGAGACAGAGTCTTGCTCTGGCTCTGTCACCAGGGTGGAGTGCAGTGGCACGATCCTGGCTCACTGCAACCTCCACCTCCCAGGTTCAAGTGATTCCTCTGCCTCAGCCTCCTGAGTAGCTGGGACTACAGGATCGCACCACCATGTCTGGCTAGGCTAATTTTTTGTATTTTAGTAGAGACGGGGTTTCACCATGTTGGCCAGGATGGTCTCCATCTCCTGACCTGGTGATCCGCCCGCCTCGGCCTACAGAAGTGCTGGGATTACAGGCGTGAGCCACCGTGCCCGGCCACCTCAGTCTCTTAATCTGTAAAATGGAAGTAATAAGGTATCTATTTTATAGTGATATTAGAATTTAATGAGTTAGATTAACACAGCACTGAGAATAATGCTTAAGACATAGTGAAGACAAAGTGTTTACCCAATAAGACAAATAAGGACTGAAAAGAGAAAACTTTCATCTCAACATGAGATTTTTCTGATGTATAGAAACATAAAGCAGAGACTACATTTTATTTTGATTGTATAGAATAAGGGCAGACAGGGATTTTGTTTTGTTTTGCTTTATAAAAGTTGATAAACCACTTCAGTTAGTTCTTCCAAAGAAGCAAAGTAGAAGGCTTTACCTCTTTACATTTATTTATTGTTGTTGTTGATTGCAATGTGGTTTACAAGAGATACAATTTTAAGGCTGTTCTGAGTTGAAATTTAGAAATTAAGTGGTTTGTGATTTTCCACAGGAAGCCCATAATTGTGAAAAATAATATTTCTCATAATTTAAGCTTATTTGCACATTTAACATTAGCAAATGGGCCAATAACGTTGGGAAGAATATAATAATGGGGATATAATTGATGGAAAGACTATAATTTTAACTCAGTGGAAATGTATAATGAATTTTTCTAGAAAAATAAAGATTTCACAGTCTTACTCTGTCGTATAACCTTAAAGAATGGTCCATGAACCTTCCTGCCAAGATGCCTTTTCATCATCTTGTTAAAGTTCAGTGACTCCTTTCAGAATCCCACTGAACTCTCACCCTTTTCGCTTCTTGGCACCTCATTAATTGTTAACTTCTGCTGCTTGTCTACCAGTCTGTGGTTTTTCCATTTCACTTTCTAACTTGTATCTGAATCAGAAGTTAAACCACTAACTCTCCTGGAGCTATGACATGAGCTTGGAAAACTGTGAACACAAAATTACTTTGGAAATAACTTCATGCTGAAATTATAAAGAAATGTTTGAAAATATGGCCTAATTTCAAAACTAAAACTGAGCCTATCTGAATTAGTGGAAATTTTTGGAAAAATAATCATGTAATTAGTAACTTTTTACCTCAATTCATATCTACAATATCACTTGACTTTAGCTAGAAGTGATTAAGTCCAAAGAAACATCCTCTTGGTACTTTAAGTAAAGAGAAGCAGAGATCAGCAAATAAAGACAAAAAGTAGTCTTCAGAACACAATATCAATTGTTTGGTGGTCTCACCATTACAAAAAATTTACTTTCTTAAATAAGCTCACATTTTATTACAAAATAAGATAGTAATTTGGCACCCCATTCCTGACTAATTCTTCATACAATATAAAACAATAGATAAGATAAACATAAGGTCATTTTAAAAACCATCCTATCGTAAAAGTACAATGATGACAACTTTGCCAAATAATGGCTACAAAAATATTCCCAATGTTAAAGCATAGACAGAGTGATTAAAAGCCTCAACTGTCCCATGCCATAAATTTAAAATAGAATTAATGTTACTTATATTGTGGAATACATTTGCTTCCATTATACAAATTTATCAGGCTTCAGGGAAATAATTTTCTTGGCCCAGGTCTCTTTTTAAAAGCTGTCCAAAGGAGCCTGAAATCATACCATCTTTTTATAAATTTCCCTGCAGCAAGCAGAAGCATTCAAAATCATTTCATTTGTTCAAACGGTGAGGACTCTCTAAAGGGACTTAGACCTTTACTGCAATCACCAGCACCTGCAAAATTTATTCTGGCGCTCAGCACACACCTGTGAGCCTTCATCCATCCACATCAGAAAAACTATTTAACACTAGGAAAGAAGGATTATAAGCCTCATCATGGGATTTGCTGTCATATTTCCAAGGCACACATGAGTGAGGTATCCGCCCACACATTCAAGGATTCTGATCGTCTAGTTCCAATATATTCTCTTCTCTTCCTTGATAGCTTAAGTCCTGAATTCTGTTCTTAAATACTGTTGCAGCTTAAGCTATCCTGCCTGACTTAGACTTCCTGACACTAACCTAGGCTTTTACTTATGACATGATGAATTCTATCCTTGAATGTTTAGTTTGAAAATTTGGCAAGTATGTTTATTTTAAAGAGAAAAATTATTTGCCTTAGTAGGCATACTTGGTGGTAGTAATTCATAAAGCTTTCTCATATACATTGTTTAATTTGATCATCATAGCCCTCAACTGAGGTGGGCAGTTAGCCTGTGTTACAGCCCCAGCATTTGTCTTCTTCTCCTGACTTCCAGGACTGAATGTGTGGTCCCCAGTTGCAGACCAAGACTGAATTCAGCTCCTAAGCCAGTCAGCAGTGGTAGGAGGCATAAATATTTTTCTACAGGGAATTTAGTCCAGTTTCTTACATTCAGTGATTCAGCCAAGATATCTGGGTTTGCTGGTGTCCCAAGATGCATTTGCACAAAGAGTTTTTAGACTGAGGAAAACACAAGACAACTTTGTCCCCATAAGACTGTAGCCAAGAGTCAGCCCCTTTTTTAAATGTGTGTTTGTGTTAGGATTCTCCCCTGTGACTTCTGCCTATTACTTGGCTCTGTTCTTCATGGCCCCAAAATTGGAGTCCTGCCTTACACTCCAGACACTGACGCATCGGCTACCTCCTGTCAGATCTCCCTTCAGGAGGTGGCTCTTTTTTACTCTGTGTTTCCTTGATGACTTTCCCACCTAGATCCTTGCAGAATATAGATTGGTGTCTTTAAACTCGGATCCTCCCTAAATTCCCAATTGCAGCTATGACTAAAATTCCTTGCTAACTTCATCCCAGCCCTGCCTACAAAATACATCTGGATATATGGTAATAGTAATAAGAAGAAGAACAGTAAAATTTTTTGAAGTGTTTGCTATTTTTCAGGCACAGTTCTAAGCTGTTGACTTATAGCAATTGTTTAATTTTCAAAATAATAATTTTATGAGATAAAACTTGTTATTTTCTTAATTTTACTTATGAGGCAATTGAAGCATAGAATAACTTGATCAATTAGTTAATTAGTCAGGAAACAGCAAGCTAGATTTTATCTGCAGTTGTTTTGCTTCTAGAGTCCACGCTCTTATTCAAAAAGTCTCATTAAACCATGTTTGAAGATAGACTTTGAATTTTGCAACTTGAACCACTGGCTTCCATCACAGGATAGGGTACTATTACTAGTGTCTATACCTCAGCACCATCGTATGCCCAAGCCCCAAATTTTGCACTCTTTCTCTTTGGTAAATTATTTTCCAATATGGTCATCATAATATCTTCCATCTTGCATACCTTCTGCAGAGACATTGCCACTCTTTTCATCAAGTTGTTGGACTGATTTTTTTTCTTCCCTTGAATAAGGGCCGGCCTTCTGACTTGCTTTGCCCAATAAAATGTGACAGAAGGAACACTGTAGGATGTTCAACATTAGGTTTTAAGAACTTTGTAGCTAAATGCAACATGAATGATCTAGGTTAGACAAGTAGAAAGCTCACTTGGTCAACCTACACAATCAAGAGAAATAAATTTGTGTTGTAAGACAAAGGTTGTCATGGTTTTCTATGTAGTGATAAATAGCTGAAACACATTCTCAGTCCTAAGGTGCCTGGATTCTGGCATACCTCATGCTTGAACTGCCCTAAGTAGCACAGGTATAAATTTTAGAAAAGGTGAAAATGAAGCTGAGAGAAATTTAGTGAATTGTTCTAAGTTATATTAGTGAGATACAAAGCATAGACTCCAACTGTAGACTTCTAAATTTTAAGTGCCGTGGACTTTTAAATCTGCTGATATAGTGTGGATGTCCCCTCCAAATCTCCCATTGAAATGTAATCTCCAGTGTTGGAGGCAGGGCCTGGTGGGAGGTATTGGATCATGGGAGCAGAGCCCTCATGAATGGCTTAGCACCAACCCTTAGTGATGAATGAGTTCATGGGAGATGTGGTTGTTTATAAGTGTGTGGCACTACTCCCTGCCACTTGCTCATGCTCTTGCCATGTGACATGCCTGCTCCTGTTTCACCTTCTGTCATGAGTAAAAGCTCCCTGAAGCCTCCCCAGAAGCTAGTACAGCCTGCAAAACCGTGAACCAATTAAACCTCTTTTCTTTATAAATTACCCAGCCTCAGGTATTTCTTTACAGCGACACAAGAATGACCTAACACATCCCCTGTCTTCCCAAACCAATATACCGTGTTACACCATTCTGTATTAAAAACAAAAACAAAAACAAAAAACAAAACAGTCTAGTAGTCATGATCTCTAACCAGCTTATTATTAGACCATAGCATTTTACCAGAGATGTTTTCCAAAAACAGTCCATCCTGGAATTCCCAGTGCAGTGTCTGACACCAGTAATCTTATAATAATCCTCTAAGAACTAAAGTGAATGCTTTTTGATGAAAAACAGAGGCATACTTTTCCTGTTGACAGCCACTTTTAAAATAAAGAATTTATTCAAAATTTTTACTCTCACATTCTCTTAAGTCTTCAATTATTCAAAAGAACAGGTGAGCCTATTTAGCATCAGTTCATGAAAATTTAAGGTCAACTAATTGGTTATTTTTGTCCCTGTCCACAGCCTATTTTACCACTTGTTCACAAATATTAGAGTTCTTTAAATGTCTTTGAAAGGCCATGGAGAAGTGACAGGTTAGTCTTTAAAGCAGAATTTTAGAATAAACTTTTGAGAAGAATTGTGTGTTCTGGCCATTCAAGAGACTTTGGTTTGTAATACCCCAAATCCTATGAGGAATGAATGCTTATTAAAACAGCATCATTGGATAAATAACATTAGGAAAACTAGGAGAATTACTGTATAAGCATGCAAATGGGAAAGGGATAACTACATTTCCTTGAATGTTATACAAGTTTAGATTCTGTGCTATAAGATTACATTTTAAAATGTTTTTATTTTCTAAGAAAACAATACAGTGGAAAAAGTAATATTATATTGTTCTCATTATTTTTTCTATATTAACTTTTCCCATTCTGTCATAATTCATAAACTTTACTGCAATCAACAGCAATAAAAAAATCCAGCAGTCATTTATCCTAAATATTCTTGAACAATCCCAGTGTAATTTTATCTCTCTGTAAAAATGAGCTTCATTAAACATAAAACTAAATATGTATAGCTTTTCTATCTTTGCAATAAGTTCCATATTTTTAAAAATAATAATAATGAATAAGACCTATTTGATAGCACAATACGATGACTATAATCTATAGTAACTGTACATTTAAATAACTTAAAGAGTGTAATTAGATTATTTGTTACTCAAAGGATAAATGCTTGAGGGAATGGATAACCCTTTCTCCATGATGTGCTTATTTCACATGCATGCCTGTATCAATACACCTCAGGTACCCCATAAATATACACTGACTATTTACCCACAAAAATTTTATAAAAATTGAAAATTAAAAAATAATGACAATAAAAATACTGTATACCAGATCACATAATAATGTTTTCATTCAAAAATCATTGGTTGGAATGATGAATATATCATTCTGTCCTCAATATTCCAACCAAAAAATACAAAAATAGATCTACCCCATAATCTGAAGAATTAGGTAAGATTAAGATTATTTGTCTGTTCAGGAATATACCGTTGGAAACAACAATATGACAGAACTACGAAGTATACACTGCCAAAGAGAAATTTCATACATGTTATTTCCCTGTTTTAACAATAAAAATATCATGCTTTCATCTTTTTATTGACTTATATTAAATAGAAAAGCCACTCTGACAGATCACATTAAATTTTAGAAATTTTAGAAAAACCCTCATACTCACAAAGTGACAAAGTTGTCATAAACGATCCATACATTTTAGGCAATATAACCTAATCAAGACAAAAATGCATATTTCACATGAACATGTCTAATGCAACCTTAGATAAGCCTTCTATCTGTTTGTAACTCAGACCCTGAGCCTAAGTATATTCTTTCTTAAAAGTAGTATGTTCTCATATATACATGAGTTGTGTACAATATCATGATTTCTCTGTAGATGTTAATGAAAGTAACCCATGTTATACAGGCTTATAATAAAGATTAAATACAATTCTTATTGTGAAAGTGCTGTATACACTGTAGATAGCTCTCAGAACACTTTATTAATTTATTTAACTTATTTAGAACCCAATAATAGTAGCATCATTCAGATATTGCTGTTGGTCAGTTCTGTGCAGCTCGTCACCCTCCCTGACTGAAGTACCACAGTTAAGAATTGGGGGTGGGGGGACGGGTAATTTTAACAAATCACAAAGCTGATTTTTGTCTTTCTGAACTTTCAGAACAGCTTTCTCCACCAGCCCTCATCTTCCTATCTCATGCCCTGTTTTTACAGATTGAATGCCTAATTGGCTTTCAACTGGTCAGATATTGCCTACTATTTTCTAAGATAACTTGAAATTTAATAGCTGCACTTTTGAAGTCTTAATATCATTCATACCAAAGGAGTGAATCTGTAATGGCAAAATGACAAACTGTTGGGATTTAATTTAGTACAATGAGTCCCACTTCAGATTCCATTAACTCCTAAAATACAGATACTATCCCATTCTGCTTTCTCTTGAGGTAACCTCTGTCAAGACTTTATTAATATCTCTTCCCAATTTAAGACATTTCACATGAGAAGTGCTTCTCCTTTATTTTTTTAACTAGGAGGAGAGGCAAGTAAACATTTGTGTAAACTTACACACAACTTTAAAAAAAAACAAATTTGACCTACCTTTTAATGTGGTTGTTTGTTTTTTCTTATAAATTTGTTTAAGTTCCTTATAGATGCTGGATATTAGACCCTTGTCAGATGCATAGTTTTCAAAAATGTTCTCCCGTTCTGTAGGTTGTCTGTTTACTCTGTTGATAGTTTCTTTTTCTGTGCAGAAGCTCTTTAGTTTAATGAGATCCCATTTCTCAATTTTTGCATTTGTTGCAATTGCTTTTTGTGTCTTCACCATGAAATCTTTGCCTGTGCTTATTTCCTGAATGGTATTGCCTAGGTTCTCTTCCAGGGTTTTTATAGTTTTCAGTTTTATGCTTAAGTCTTTAATCCGTCTTGAGTTAATTTTTGTATATGGTGTAAGGAAGGGGTCCAGTTTCAATTTTCTGCATATGGCTAGCAAGTTATTTCATCACCATTTATTGAATAGGGAATCCTTTCCCCATTGCTTGTGCCAAGTCTGTTGAAGATCAGATAGTTGCAGGTGTATGGTCTTATTTCTGAGTTTTCTATTCTGTTGGTCTAAGTGTCTGCTCTTGGTCTATGTGTCTGCTCTTGTAACATTGGTTTATGTGTCTGCTCTTGTAACATTACCATGCTGTTTTTGTTATTGTAGCCCTGTAGTATAGTTTGAAGTTGGGTAACATGATGCCTCCAGCTTTGTTCATTTGCTTAGGATTGCCTTGGCTATTCAGGCTCTTTTGTTGATTCCACATGAGTTTTAAAATTGTTTTGTCTAATTCTGCGAAGAATGTCAGTGGTGGTTTAATGGGAGTAACATTGAATCTGTAAATTGCTGTGGACAATATGGCCATTTTCATGATATTGTTTCTTCCTATCCATTAGCAAAGGACATGAACAGACACATCTCAAAAGAAGAAATGGATGTGGTCAAAAAGTATGTGAAAAAAAACCCTTAACATCACTGATCGTTAGAGAAATGCAAACCAAAACCACTATGAGATACCATCTCACACCAGTCAGAATGGCTAGTATTAAAAAGTAAAAAAATAACAAGTGCTGGTTAGATTGTGGAGAAACAGGAACGCTTATATACTGTCAGTGGGAGTGTAAATTAGTTCAACCATTGTGGAAGACAGTGTGGTGATTCCTCAGAGACCTAAAGTCAGCAATGCCATTTGACCTAGCAATCTCATTACTGGGTATATACCTAAAGGAATATAAATTGTTCCATTATAAAGACACAGGTGCACATATGTTCACTGCAGCACTGTTCACAATAGCAAAGACGTGGAATCAACCCAAATGCCCATCAGTGATAGACTGGATAAAGAAAATGTGGTACATATACACCATGGAACACTATGCAGCCATAAAAAGGAATGAAGTTATGTCCTTTGCAAGGACATGGATAGAACTGGAGGAATTTATCCTTAGCAAACTGAAACAGGAACAGAAAACCAAATACCACATGTTCTCACTTAGCTCAAGTGGGAGCTAAGTGATGAGAACACATAGACACATAGAGGGGAACAACACTCTAGAGCCTATCAGAAGGTGGAGAGTTGAAGGAGGTAGAGAATCAAGAAGAATAACTAATGGATACTAGGCTTAATAACTAGGTGATGAAATAATTGGTACTACAAATCCCCATGACACACGTTTACCTGTGTAACAAACCATCCTACACATGTGTCCCTGAACTTAAAGTAAAAGTTTAAAATAAATAAATAAAAACAAATTTTAAAAGCATGCTAAGTAATGAAAAGCTGGGCAACTCTGTCAAAGTCTTATGGCCCTGAAGAAATGTGTACTTAACTTGAAGTTTCTTTCTCTTAGTATGTGTTTCGTACCTACCACATATCAATTACTTCCCTACTAAATAAAACCTGTGTGTGCAGAAGGCAAAATGTGATGACTCTGTGTGACAGTTAATGATTCGGGACTCACATAAAGCTTAGCTTCAAAAAGGTCTTTGAGGTTCACATCTGATCACATCCACTATGAACAAGAGCAGATGGCATGTCAGTAGTTGACAGGGCATCAGCGCTGTGGGATTAACTTGGCATCTCTGTAAGTGTTCAGGAAGGGGGATTAAAAACTTCCAGGTTGGCAGCTACTTTCCCCACTCCTGCACTTTAAATGTCATATAACTTCATCCAGGCTAAACATGACAGATGATGTTTCTATTCCCACCGGATTTGCTTTGCAGTATCATTGCAAGAAATGTGGAAACAATCAAGACATCCTACATTTCAATATCAACTTGATCCAGGGCTAGGAGAAGTATAAAAATGACTTGGAGCCAAAATATCCAAAAAGAGAAACCTGACAGCCCACTTTGTGGTTACTCTTTAGAAGCTACTCTTTATATACTCGCTCGATGCATCTCTCAGCCATGAAAATAAACCCTAGGATGTATGCTTAAAAATGAGAAAGAATCTACATAGGTCAAATGGAAACCAGACAGAGAGCAGAATGAAAACCAGGCTATGATGAAACTCTGTCTTTCTGTTCTCTTTTGGCTTTACTTTCATGGTCTTTTTATGAAGTGTATCAGTGCATTTGCTGCTGCCAGATGTTTGTTGTATGGTAAATTTGGGGGATCGTAAGAGAGAGTAAAAGTGTCCAAGAACCAGGGGAGAATCTGCAATAAGTGTTGGACAGTGAAATGTAAACATTGGTGGTCAAGGTAGAAACTAGCCACACAGGTTGCTTTACAAAAATGTTTTCCAGACTTGGCACAAAGGCCAATGTGAGAGAAGAAAAAAAGAAAAGAAGCAATAAATAAATCAAGATAAATAGAATTATTTAACTCTTAAAAATGAAAAACAAAGTAGGGATCAGTGGGACAATCCCCAGGTCATATTATAAAGCCCACATAGCTCTGTTATTTTCCAATACGTGAGCTACTATTCCATTTCATTTCCCAAGTATAAAATCATTAGTATTGTGAGCAGTGGCATTTCACTTGAAACAAAAAAGCTTCATAGCATCGAGGGGTCTCTCAGAAGAATAGAGGTATTTAAAAGAAAAGTTGGTGCAGTAATTTTCTTTGAAATAAAATATTGCATCATTATCTGCTGTTGTCATTAATTTTCAGGCTATGCTTAGAGTTTCTGTGGCAAAGGAAAAAAAAGGATGCATATTAAGGACACAGAACAGGCCATGAAAGGGGGCTGCTTTCAATAATGAGAACTGAGCATGTAGAGGCCAGTCCCACCACTGTTATTTGCATAGGAAGTCATAATATCATATTACATACATTCTTTTTCACCTGTCTTCATAGGTCTCAATGATGAGCTTCAGGTGGTAAAAGAAGCCCCTGAAATAGAATGGTAAACGCACGTCTAACTTTTGGGGGAAAGATGGTCCACTGCCTTTTATCAGAATTTAAAGGGATCTATAATCCCAACAAATCTAAGAGCTATTAAAAAAGAAAATCTTTGAAGTTTTCTCTAGTTTTATGCTTCTCAATTTTATGCTCTTTATGTCAAGATAAAACTAATGGATAATTTCTAAAAAAGGATGATCAGAAATTATAAATAATAGTGATATAAATAGGTCATAGTTTTTGAGTATTTACAATATGCCAGGCACTTTTCTTTATAAACCTTATCTTATTTAGTGCACAAAACAATCTTATAAAGTAGGTATTTTTATTGTTGGTTACTTCAGGAAACAGGGACAGATGATTTTCCAATGAGCAAACAACTGGGAGGTGGCAGAACCTGTCATAAAAGCGATATGGGCTAACTCCAAAGCTGGGGTTTTCATGACTGTACTTTACAACATTTTCATAATGACATGATTATGTAACCTTTTCCAAAAACAAGAGAAAAATAAATATTTTCTTTGAAAGTGCAGGACCACACATGGGATACAGTATAAGAAAAGGGGAAAAAAATGTATTTTGCCTGCTAGCATTTTAATCCACGAGTATTAGGACTTAAACAAGTATCAAATTGCAAAAGAAAGAAGAAAGCACAGAACAGTGTGTTATACAGACAGCCAAAGCCAACATAAGCGCCTCAGGTGTCTTGGGTATGAGCTCGCTCACAGGCAATATCAATGTCTCAAGTTCCAAGCTTTCTTGGATCCCATCTTCCTTGTAAAGTGCAATGAAGCTGCAAGTCATTCAGTCACTCAGATTTATTTTACCCTATGGACAACTCTACTGATGTTTGGGGGATTTCAAGGGGGGAAGAGGGATGATCTGTGTAGGGCCGGCTTTACGGTGTGCAACTTGTGTAGTCACACAGGACCCCTTGCCTAGAAGGGTTCTGCAATTGCTTTAGTGCTCTGCTGTTGCCATCTTGAAAATTTTAACACATTTTGGAAAGGGGCCTCTGCATATTCATTTTGCACTGTGCCCTGAAAATTAGGTAGCTGGTCTTGGTCTTGCTTTGAAGGTTACATATTACATATTTTCTGTTTTAACTGAATCATCAAGCTTTATTCACATTAAGAGCTGATCACAGAGACAGGAATGGGCTAGAGAGTAAGAAGGGTGACTCTTAGGTGTCTACAAAGTACCATCCACTCTGCAACCATGCACACTACATACTTCATCCTATTTCATCCCTTTAGTCCATTGTATGCTAAATGTGGAAAAATGCCTTAATCTTCATCAAACTGATACTTCCATTTTTACAGTTAATCGATTCAGTTCAGTGAGGCGGATTCAAGCAATGAAAAAGAATTCAATTAAGCTGTTTCCCCTCTGGTCTTGAAGACTGCTCATCTGTCATGCACAGAAACACAGTCTGATGAGAGTCTTCATGCCTGATAGGATATCTTCTGGAGGTGACTGAGGGCTACTAGTGGGTGTCTGAACATGACAAAGCTGCTTAATCCACCTACTTGTGTTTCACGTCCTTATAGTGCTGAAATACAGCACTATATGCCCAATTAAACATCTATTTCCTGGATAGTTTTAATTTAAAGGGTATTGGAAACTTAATTCTAACTCAGTTTTTCTTTAGCTTTCCAATACAAGAAGCACTTCACCAGAGCAAAAGATGTGTTCTTTCTTCTTACGTACCAACACTGCCTAACTAGCCATGGGACATTTACTCTCACAGGCACTTGTAATTTAACTTAAACTACAGATTAAAATATATTTATCCTATTTTTCTAGAAAATACACATCACACTTTTAAAAATGTATTTGTATTTTTATACTTATCCTCTGAAAATCTTTTTTTGACTTTTTCTATTATACTTTAAGTTCTGAAAATCTTAAGCAATTTTAGAGCAATGCACAGAACTCTCTTAAAGAACCACTAATCAAATATCTTTCATGTGTAAAACCAGGATCAAGAGAATGTATTTAAAAGTGCCTTCTAAGCTGTAAAAATTAATAAAACATTTATTACTCCCCTAAGAGGGTTAAAGAATGGGTGCAATGATGAAACAAAGTTTGCTGTTAGTTGGATTTATAGTATGAGGCTCTTTCTAAGAGGAGTTGATATGAAGAAAGAGGGTTCTCAAGCATCTGGAGGATAACAGGAGGCCCCTGAATGCTGGAGCGAGATAGAGAGATATAATATCAACCTTGCGTGTCAAGGAAGGCAGACAGGAGCAGATGAGAAGTTTGTCATTTTTCCCACTTCATATGGTTTTTTTTCTGAGCCAGTTTAGACTAAAATCTTAAACTGGTCATAAGAAATAAGTTTGACCTCTGTTAGAATAGCACAGTATACTCTTTGGTTGCTCTGAATCAAATTTCTAAAATGAAGCAAGGTGAAAAGATCAGTTACTGCCTCAGAGGAGCGTTTTTCTGACATGTCAGCGGCACACAGTAAGAGATGCAATATAAGCAGTACATGGCATGCACCTGAAACTTTTTATTATCTCATTCAATCTGAAAAGTGTGGCTAGGTATTACTCTCTGTGGCAGGCACACCCAAAGGTGACCTTCAGTGAATCATGGCTTTGCATAAGCCCCTCTACCTGACTGCAAATGAAATCTTTGACTTGATTCTAACTAATAAAATACATCAGAAGTGATGGGTTATTACTACCTTGATTAGGCTACATCAAATGTCACTCCTGTGATGATATTATGTTACACAAAATTTAGTCTTTGCAGAGTGGAACTAGAGCCTCTCTTAGCTGACTTTTTGAGGAAGGCAGCAATGTTTAGGAAGTCCATGTGGCAAGAACTTATGGGTGACCTTGAGGAACTGCAAGACCTGAGGACAGTCAACAGTCAACAACCAGCAAATAACCAAGACCCTCAGTCATACAACTTTAAGGATATTAATTCTGCCAACTCTTTTGGTGAGCTTGGAAGTGTATGTATTCTGTCATGCCTCTGCATTGAAAGTGCAGTCCAGCCAACACTTGATTGCTGCCTTGCATGACCCCATGCAGAGGACTTGTTGTAGACTCCCAACTCCTAGAAACTGCAGTTATAGAGTCCCAACTTCTAGAAACTACGGGATGATTAATGAATGTTGTAAGCTACTAAGCTGTGATAATTTGTTAGCCATCAATAAAATGATAATATATGATATGGTTTGGCTGTGTCCCCCCAATCCAAGTCTCATCTTGAATTGTAACTCCCACAATTCCCACACATCATGAAAGGAACCTGGTGAGAGGTAATTAAATTATGGGGCAGGTCTTTCCTGCATTGTTCTCATGATAGCCAATAAGTTGCACAAGATCTGATGGTTTTAAAAACAGGAGTTTCCCTGCACAAGCTCTCTCTTTGCCTGTCGCCATCCACGTAAGATGTAACTTGCTCCTCCTTGCCTTCCACCATGATTGTGAGGCCTCCACAGCCATGTGGAACTGTAAGTCCATTAAACATCTCTCTTTTATAAATTGTCCAGTCTCGGGTATGTCTTTATCAGCAGCATGAAAACAGTCTAATACAATATACCATTCTGTTTTGCAATGGGACTTAAATATCAGACAGGTTAAGCATCTTCAGCCATCTATAGCAGACTTCAAACATGCATCTGTGCAGTCTCCAACTCTGCATTTCTCCAATTTTCATCCACACAATCAGCTAATGAACTCTTACTCCTTTTCCTGAAACTCCAATTTCTGGGTTTCCTACATTTATCTTGCTTTTTTTGTCCAGCTTCTCAAACTTCAATTGTTCTTTACAAGACATTACCCTCCATCGCTACCCTCCGTGACTGTCTTTGAACCCAGATCTAGAAACCAAGCTTGGGTGCTGATATACGTTCTATGTTTTGGTTAAAATTTGGAACTATTCAGCTGTTGTTGTTTTTTTCCCCCTTAGAGAAACCACAAGATAAAAATTAGAAAGGTTCAGAATTCAAGTTTGCTTTCAAGGTGCCTAAGTTTAACAGCACTATTTATGAAGTCTCTCTCCTCCTACAAAAGAAGGATTTTAAAAAGCAAAGATGCTTTCATGTTTTCTTATCTTTACTGACAGAAATGATGCATTTTACTGTTAATAGTCTTATAATTTTATAGAGCGAACAAAATGTTTTGTACACCATTATGGACAGAATTTTTGTGTTTCCTCCAAAATTTATATGAGGAAGCCACAACTCCCTGACTGTATTTGGAGATGGGGCCCCTAAGGAAGTAATTAAAGTTAAAAGAGGTCATAAGGGTGGGTCCCTGATCCAGGAAGATTAGTGTCCTTAGAAGAAGAGACACCAGAGAGTATTCTCCCCACCCTACCCCACCTCTCTCTGTCTGTCTCTCTCTCTCATCACACAAATAATAGGTCATGTCAGCAGACAGCCAGAAGGTGACCATCTGCAAACCACGAAGAAAACCCGCATCCCAAACCAAACCCTTCTGGAATCTTGATCTTGGATTTTCCATCCTCCAGAACTGTGAGAAAATAAATTGCTGTTGCTTTAATCTACCCAGTCTGTTGTATTTTGTTATGGTAGCCCTAACAGACTAGTGCATACATCTTTCATTTTTAAAAAAACTCTCAACATTTGTGGACAAAAAATTATTTCTCCTTCAATATTAAGGCACATATAGTCAACACATCACATCAAATTAGCTGAAAAACTTCTATAAAATACAGTTCCCAGAGTACCACCTCATTCAGATTCTGATTAAATTAATCTTGGGAGAGACTCTGAAATCTGTTTATAAGAAGCAGCAAGGTGTGCTGGGTGATTGCTTCTGTTGCTGAAATGCTTGGACCACACATAGAGAAGCACTGCTCTAAGTATTCTTATCTATGTGTCCCTAATGAATTGAGATGATGGAGTAGGGAATGATTCTTAGTAAGTCAAAGTGCTTATTTATTATTCAAGAATAAAGAAGATATTTAGGACCTAGAACTTTCAGAATGTATATAGGCATCTATGTTCAAATATAATAATTGAGATTCTTTTACAATTAATAAAAATGATGTTATTTTAATGTTTCTACTTTATTTTCCATGTTCATTTTTGCTCCCAAATAAAATACACATGGGAATATTCCTTTTCATGCTTACTTTACAAAGTTAATATACATTTAGCATTAAGGTAAAGAATCCTGGGTCTGGGAAACTGAATAAGAAACAGATGTTGGGAAATTAGTGCAATCTAAAAGGCAGTCTACCTTCATTTCTATTATAAAGAGACCCACATCAGGACCCCTGTTGTGGCTATATTCTCCCAACAGAAGTTTCATTTAGGTTTTTTTTTTTTCTTTCAGTAATGAAACTCAAGTCAGGAAGTTTTCAAGCTGCTGATACTCCTACAAAGGCTATGGATTATTTTAGGCAAGTGTTATTTTGAAAATACCTGCCCCATTCAAAACACTGCTGCAAGGCACCAAAGCAATAGAAATTTTCAAGCCCTGCTGCCCATATCTTCCTCCTTCTGATGCCCAGCATGACACCCTACAGCAAATACATGAGCTACTTGCTAAAGAAGAAGTGTTCTTTAAAAAAATTATAATTTGCTAAATCCTGTAGTGTCTCAGAACATTCCCTATATATGTCCTTCAAATCTTCACTTTATAGATTCTCAGCTGAGAAGACAACTCCAGAGATATGAAGAAAGCCATACTTTACAGTATTGAGCTGACCCTTCTTCTGAAAAAGATAACTGCCAAGTCAAGGTTATTATTTGTATGCATTAATTTTTAATTGAGTTTGAGAGCTGAAACTATTTTGATATCCTGATTTTCCCAAAGAAATTGCTTGCCTAAGTTGATTAATGAGGTTACGACTCAGGAGCCCAAGCAACCAAGCAAGGCGAAGGAATACAGCAGATATATCAAACACTAAAGACTTATTTTCCCTAAATTCAGAAAAAAAAATTGAGTTTTTTAAAAAGTTTTTAAAATACAGGCTTAGACAAATAAACTTCTGAATTAAAACCATATTCTCTTATCATTTTGTATATTATTAAAATATCACCATCAACATTTTTCTTCTACTTTTTATTTCTTGGACGTTTTTTCCTCTCTTTTAACATTATGTTTACTTTCCTCAGGTTGCAGACCTTTAAGATTTAAGCCTAGATCTGGCTTTGTTTCTTTTCCTTATTCTCAATCTGAACACCTCTTTTATCCTCTGGTCAAATGTCCTATACACAGCACAAGCTCCCCTACTCATTTTACTATTGTTCTACTATTCTACATCATTACTCCAATGATGATTTCATAGACCAGTTAACAAAAGACACCTTCCATAAAAATAATTTCCTCTCAAATCTACACGATGATTATTTTGTCCAAAATATTCACTATGCATCAATTATATAGTGAAAATATAATTTTTCATCTACCAAGTTATAAATTTTAAGACACTACTTCTTACAGAGTACTAGCAATAAAACAAAATGGGGCCTAACAACGAGACGCAGATATACGAGTGTATGTTTTGGAATGCTGTGGTTAATGTTTCTACATAGCTATATGTCTTCTGCCTGGAGCTACATCTCCACATCATTTTCCCCAAAAACTTGTTTGACAAACCAGTATGTTCAGTATATGTTAATTAGTCTTGGGGAAAAAAAGGATATGCAATCAAATAAATATGAGAAACACTGTTGCAGTTAAACAAAGTTCATTATATTTATATATTTTAAAATTTATCTTGAAATAGATAAAGTATACCAAAAAATGAAGTGTTCCAAATTATATGTGCTATCCCTGTACAAGAACTATGGTATTATTTTGTGTTTCTTTGCAATTTTTTGGCATCTGTCCTAGGTGAACAAGCAGAACTGATTTGCTTTTTGTATTGCAAGGCATCTTGGATTATTGAACATACTAATATATTTTAGGAATTTTCCATGGGAGGAAAAGAATGCAGCATTAACCAAACATATTTGACAATAAAGACCTCCCATTCTCCCACCGGCTGCACTCACTGTTTTCTCCTAAAACACGTTCCTAGAATAATACTCTATAGCAGACAATTGAGAAACTCTGTTCAAGCCTGTGCCTTCAGAGTGACACCCCAAAGAAGACAGCCATAGGAACAACAAAGCACAGTGGACAGAGCTTTGGAATAAAAAATAATTGGTTTTAAATTCATTTCTTAATTATGCAAACTACTTGCTGAATTACCTGAGTATTTCTTTAAATCTCTCAGTGATACAGTTTCCTCATCTATAAGATGGAGAAGACAATGATGTGCCTCCCTTTGAGTTGTGATTCTTAATAAGATAACCTGTATAAAAGTCCCTGTGCAGCCGGGCGCAGTGGCTCACTCCTGTAATCACAGCACTTTGGAAGGCTGAGGCAGGCGGATCACAAGGTCAGGAGTTCGAGACCAGCCTGGCCAATATGGTGAAACCCCATGTCTACTAAAAAATACAAAAATTAGCCAGGTGTGGTGGTGGGTGCCTATAGTCCCAGCTACTCAGGAGGCTGAGGCAGGAGAATTGCTTGAACCTGGGAGGCGGAGGTTTCAGTGAGCCGAGGTCGTACCACTGCACTCCAGCCTGGGCGACAGAGTGAGACTTTGTCTCACACACAAAAAAGAAAAAGTCCCTGGTCCCTGTGCATAATGATAGTTTGTATTCATGGAGCAACAACTGAATGCTATAGTCAGCTTAGAGTACATTACTAAGTATAACAGTAAGTCAGAAAAAAATCAGATTACAGGTTACTTGTTGTAAAATTTGGTTGGGTTTTAGCAAATGCCTTCTCCTCATAATAAAATTTGTAATGAATTGTAATCAAGGTTTTTTTTTTTTTTCCTGAGTTTTAAGCTACTTTAAACCAGAGTTTCATGTCTCATTTATCTTTTCATGTGTGTAATGGAACAACACTAGTTAATCAATTTTGGTATATTTAGTTGAAAAAAGTTGTATGAAAATGTTGGTGGCCAATATTTTCCAACTATTGATACCTAACACAACAACAAATTTTATCTATTATTAAATTATAAATAATTATAATTATAAATGATTACTGTATTTTATTCATTTATACATGCAATTACAATTTAAGCTCTAATTGTCATGAAATGCAATACCTATTAAATCCTATTCATCAGTTTCTTTAGAGATGTTTATGTGTATATTTGTCTAGTGGGTAGAGTCATAAAGTGGAAGTAGATTATGTCAAAAGTATATTCCTCCGATTTAGGAGTATATAACTCCTATAAACAATTGTATTTATTGTCAAGTTTTCAATAAATGATTATTAGTTATCGTCCAGTAGAAATTTGAAAATTAATTTTGAAAAGATTCATTCACCAAATTCTCAGAAATATAAAATTGTCACAAACAGCCACTAACCAGAAGTCCTTGGAAGTGACATCATTTATAAGTCAACAAGCACGGCTTTCACATGATCAATAAGGTTCGCATATTCATTTCCTACAAACCACACCCAAGGTAACTTTTGAAAAGAGGGTAAAATGATGCTCATTAAGACAGTGAGAAGAGTGAGAAAAAGCATTAAATGCTTTATTGAGAGAAATTTGAAGAATATAGTCTAATCTTCCAACTTTAAGTCTGAGGTCTGGAAATTTTCCAAGTGTTTGGATTAATGTTCAAAGATTTCAGTACACTGGGACGCACAATTACATAGAGATAACATAAATTTTATAAGTAGAGAGAGTCAGCAACAGAGCATGTAACCTGCATAGTCATAGACCGTTGGGTCCTGCACTTGGTTTACTGTTCTACTCTTGCTGTCTTGTTATTTGTGACAATTTTAACTTTGAACTTGTGTTCTGTAAGTGAAGTCCAGTGGGACGGTGGAGCATGCACGAGCAGAAGAGACAGGCTAAGTGTACCCAAAGGCTCAGGTAGGCAGCATGCATCCAAGGAGGTGACCTGGCTGCAGAATGTGCAGATCAGGGGAAGTCCGGGGCACTGCAAGGTCCCCAAGGTGGCAGCTGGGACTGGGAGCTGGACCCAGGTTGGTGGCAATGAGAACAGCAATGGTAGCAGCAGCAGCAGCAAGAATAATGGGATGCCAGCTTGTTTGTCCATTCCCAGAACCTGTCTCTACCACATCTGTACGAATATGAACTCTCCTTATCAATAAATTATTACAAAATAAAAGTATACAGATGGACATTGCAATAAAGCACATTAGGGAAGAATTGCAAAGCAAATATCCATAAGCAGAAAAATAGAAATTGAATTTAAAGATTGTCACTTATAGAAGAAAAAAACACTATTTTCATAGGAAGCTTCAAATGAAATAATGACTAATGAGAAATATATTTGAAATTATTTCTTTTGTAATTAAAGGATAAATATAGAAAGAATGAACAGACATTTTTAGTTATTAAAAAACCTATGAAGTCTTTTTTTTATAACTTCCACAAGTTACAAGTAATGGCACAGGAAACATTAGAATGCCACTGTACAAATTTTCATTTAAAATTAAATTTAGACTTACACAAAACAGATTCACATAAAAAGTATAACGTTTTTAACAAAAATTTTCCTCAGGAAATATAAGCTCTAGATATACTAAAATATATATATTTTAAATAATGTATTAGACCGTTATTCCAGCTCTAGTAAGTTACATAAGCAGAAAAATCTTTCTCAAAATTAAAAGTAATCAGGAATCATTTGATTTTTGCAACTAATGTTGCTTTCATTTATACACATTAAAATAAAGTTGCTGAAAGTATAAATTTGATGACAATAAATAAAGTTTAGGAAAGCAGGTCAGAAAAAATCAAGATATCACATTAACAAATGATTATTATGATTTTTCGTAGATGACAAAGTATATTAATACATGCCATTATTGCATAAGTTATGAGGTCAAACTATTATTTCTCCTGATACTTTTAAGTTTATGTTTTAACTCATGTCTCACTACTATAACTACTATGTTTTATAAGCAGTAAAATATTTTTAAGAAAACATATTTATGTTTTGGTATTTTTAATTGCACTTTTTCCTTAAAGCAGTTTGAATAAGGGGCTCTAAATTTCATATTATACTGGAACCAACAAATTATATACTCAGCCCTGTATGGAGATATCTTAATTTCTTTCCACTTATTCTTGCTATCTTATTTGTTATTTCACTGACAATCAATTATAAATTGTCCTTATCAAAAGTTTTGAAGGGTTTAGCCTAGTGGGAAAGAAAGTAAACCAGTGGAATGGAAATTGGACTAGATCCTCTGGTATTCAAATTACATCTCTATCATTAACCAGCTGTGGAACTTCAGATAATATACTTAATATTTTCAATTTCTTCAAATATAAAAGTAGGATGTAAGTTGTATATTATAATGTCCAGTCTTCTACCAAATATAGGCAGCATGAATGGCAAAATACATTTTATATCTTGTAAAATACACTCAATGTTTTTCTTGGAAAGTTGTTTTGCACATTAGCCTTCTAAAATAGAACTTGTATTTAACCCAGGGTACTGCACAGGTATCTGTCTGTGGAAACTTTTTCACTCAACACTATCAATTTTCAATGTATCTGGAATTCTCCTGGACATTCTTTGAGAAACATACAAGCACAATGTTTCCTTCAGGTTTTAATATTAGATTTTAAAAAGGTAAAAATGAACTTAGAATGTAAGCTAATTTTTATGCTACTCAGGTAGGGTAGGGGTTCAAATCAAACTTGAAAGACATTTATGCATCTGTGACTTGTCAACCACTAAACTATACCAATAAAAGACATTTTACTTTCATGGGCAGTCCAAGACACCACAGGGCTCCCAAATGGGTAGCTGGGACTGGGACCTGGACTTTAATTCTCAGGGAAGATACACAGGGTTAAAACACTAGTTGCCACTAGGATGTTGTTGGGTTTTTTGGGGGTTTTTTTGTTGTTGTTGTTTGTGTTTTATTTTTATACAACACATACCAAAACATAATCTTTTAACCAAAGATTATGCTAATTGTTCACCTACTAGAAATCTTTTGTTCCATAGGTAATTCAGGTGATCATATAAAGTGCATTACATAAGTACTGTATCTTTTCAAAAGCTTAGGAGAAACTTCAAAGATCATAGCATTACACAATTTTAAAAAGACAGTCATTGAACTATATTTATTTTTCTTTCTGATAATATACCAAATTTTACCTATTAGCAGTAGTTTCTGGGAGTCAGTGCCTCATTATCAACGTGAAAATGGCAGGGATAATATAACTTAGGAATTAAGAAAGCCAGCAATGCAGTCATGTTTGTGGATTTGATACATCACGTTCTTGCCAAGTGACATGGTGCAATTTAAGTGATTCTATTCATATATAATTTGAAACTTAATACAATTCCTATCCCTTCAAATTGATTTGAAAATTAAATTAAGTTAAAACATAAAAACACAAAAGAGACCAAAACGAAGAGAACAAAAATAGAAAGGAAATCGAAGCCAAAAAAGAACAGAGGAAACCTAATATGATCAATATCTTCAACGAGATAAGGAAAATTATGATATTTTTAAAATATATATGGGATGTTGTTTTTAAATATATAATATATGAATTAAAAAATTATAGAAATTTTAAAAATGAAAGCAGTAATTAAGAACAAAATTAAAAGATTACTCATAACAAAATATAAACTTGATGACACCACTGTCAAAAGTAGAGGATAAAAAAAGAATACTTTTATTAAGTATTTCTTAAGAATAACTAAAATCGAGGATCAATGTAAGAGATTCAACATCCAGATAATAGATTTTCAGAAATAATAAACAGAGAAAATGGAGGAAAAGTAATGAAAAATATAACACTAAGAAAATTTCCCAGAATTAAAAAAAGGAGATGTTACAGAATTAAAATGTCCATGAGAAAAATAAATGAGAAGAAACCCACACCAAGGAATATTATCATGAAGTTTCGAAACATGATGGATTAAGAAAAAACCTAAATTGTCAAAGAAGGAAAACGGGTCCCTTAAACAGGTTATGAGATCAACCACAGCAATACGGTGTAAGGGAAGCAAATGATAGTTTCATACTTGCAAGTTTTCACAAGTGTACCCCTACTGCTTGAAGCTACTGGATACACCCGTCTGAAAACTACAGTATGCTTCAAGCTAAAGTTAGAAAATCGAGGATCCAAAGAAAGAAGGAGGTAAACAGAATCTACAGGATGGTGATGAATGACAATTCTAGGAAAACATTTGCTGATCAGGACAAAAAGAACAGGGAGTCCAGATCAAAATAGGAAGACAAAAGTCTGCGGGAGAAATGGCATTAACAGGCAATAAATGGGACTGATAGAAATTTGATATATTAGACTAGAAAGGGCAATTTTACAGTTCTTTTCAATAATTTGGGATAAATTAGTAAAAAGAAAAAGAAATAGTGAAAAGGAGTGAAGTATTGTCCCCATGAAAAAGAAGATACACAATGTTATATAGCAATAGGATATTCATGTGTAAGAAACGAACAATATTGTTATACTCATAATTTAAAAACTTGTAATGTTAATTTAATTAAAATCATGATGCACTGTTTTAAAAGTATTGGGTTAGCAGGGGTGCCTCAGGAAAGTGATTCTAGAAAGTTATAATATCAGTGTCAATTTTAAGAAGTCAAAACATAATATCAACGTTTGAAAAAGCAAGATATAGGTGAATATATATATGTTATATACATATGATATACAGAACAAAGAAAATATAATTTAAAGTGGTAGCCTCAGAAAAGCAGAAATTAGGACTAGGGAAGAATAGGGTAAGGAATCAGTTTTTCTTTATGCAACTAATAGCACTATTGGACATTGTTTAAACTGTGGAGATTTGTGTATGTTTACATATATGTATTATATCTGAAATGTATGTTATACATAATATATTTAGGTTGGTGCAAAAATAATTTCGGTTTTTGCCATTGAAAGGAATGACCAAAGCTGCAATTACTTTTGCACCAACCTACTACTATTTTGATAAAATTAAAAAATTTATTTGAAAACAAAATAATAATGTCAGGCAAAACATTTAAAATAGATGTGCCCAACTGAGGTTTGGTTTAAAAAAATGATCTACACTGAACATTAGTCTGTGGGAAATTATTATAACCAGGGTATATTTTTAATGCTATTAATAACATTTATGGGACACTCTCCCTTTCATTCATCAGAGTTTAATCAAGGAATATAGACTAATTTAACTCAAACGAAAGAACATTTTTATACATTGCAGAATCAATAATATTAATAATATCTTGTCTTTCACATTATCTACATGAGTACTTCTTAAATTTAATATGCATATAAATCACCTGGGAAACTTGTTAAAATGCAGATTCTGATTCAGGGGATCTAAGAGCCTGAGGTTCTGCATTATAAACAAATTCTCTGCTGCTGTTAATTGTGATGTCCAAGGACTATCCTTTAAGGACCAGTGCAGTTTCACACCATTTTTCCTCTCCATTACTGAAAATAATTGAATGTTAAACATAATGACTCCCTTCCAAAAGGTCCCTTCCAAAAGGTTCCAAATGCATTTTGGAAATTTTAGGTTAAACATCATAAGCTGCAAGACTTAGGGTCTTCAAAATGCTAAAGTAGATTATCTCCAAGATGGGGATGAAACACAATTCAGTTTCTCAATTGCCTTGGTCATAAACCCATTTTCTTTTTTTTATTTTTGGAAAACAATAATGTATTAGCACTTGGCATTACATATATGCCTGGCAAATCTAAGGAATGCTAAATATCTTTGTACTTTAGTTTACTTGGGGAATATACAAAGAAGGGAAAAACGTTCCAATACTTAGCAATTAGCAATTTTTTTTTAGCAAAGACACGAAAGCATCAAAGATTAACTCTTTCTCCAATTTAAGCATTCAACTAACAAATACTAATTGAATACTTCCTACTTTTCAGGTGAGTTTTATCTTAAGGTTACAAAAATAAGTTAAAGCAGTCTTAAGAAGAATAATCTTAAATAGTTTTTGAAAAATCTTGGAATCTGAGCAGGCTCTATTAGGATATAGCAGGCTATATTCTAACCTAATATAAGACTGGAATCTGTCCAGTCTTAATTTTCACTATAGCAAGAAATTTGAAAAGGATTTCCTTCCTTTGGCATGCTTTGTCTCAGTTTCAGGGAACTGTTTTCCCAGGTGACTTGTGCCTGCTGTTGCTTTTTTTATTTACTTGCAAGCTCTTTGACCTTAACGTACCTATGCATCTGAATCACTGGAAGTAGACTTGATAAAATATATATTGCTGGGCCCCAATTTACTTTAGAATCACGAGAAGCAGGTCGTATTTAAATCTTTAGTACCCATACTGGGTAATGCTGAAGTAGCCAGCCTGGGAGTGCTACTTCAGCCAGCATTTTGTTATCAGTAATTAAACTTCCTGAATATTTAGGGATATAGCATTACAATGTCTGAAACTGACTCTTGAAAGGTTTAAAATTGTGCGTGTGTGTGTGTGTGTGTGTGCATGCATGCACGTGCATGTTGGGGGAAAAAGAGAGAGTTCTAAGTGGAGAGAAAGATTTAACAATTGGTGACTCTAAATAAAGAATACATATACTTTTCATGCAACTATTTTTGTTGGTTTAAAGCTTTCAAAATAAAATCTGAGAAAATTTTCAACTGCCTCTTTCTACCACTACTATCACCGACCAGCAGCTCAGACACTCTGAATCAATCAACTTTACTCTGTTCTATTTTTTTCCACTGCATTTATCACCTCCTGGTAGATGATATTTCTAAATTATTTATTGTTTATTGTCTGTCTTCTCCAATAGAAGGTAAACTCCACAAAGGCAAAGATTTTCTTCTCTTTTGCTTATTGATATTTTCCAAAAGTCTGGATTAGAGTCTGGCACATAGAAGCCACTAAGAATCAACTTTTTAATTTCTAAAATAAAAATTCTTATTGTGAAGACGTATTAGTCTGTTCTCATGCTGCTAATAAAGACGTATCAGAGACTGGATAATTTATAAAGGAAAGAGGTTTATTGACTCACAGTTCCACATGGAGAGGGAGGCCTCACAATCATGGTTGAAGGCAAATGAAGAGCAAAGTCGTGTCTTACATGGCAGCAGGCAAGAGAGAGCTTGTGCAGAGGAGCTCCCCTTTATAAAACCATGAGATCTCATAAGACTTATTCACTATCATGAGAACAGCATGGGAAAGACCTGCCCCCATGATTCAATTATCTCCCACTGGGCCCCTCCCACAACACGTGGGAATTATGGGAGCTACAATTCAAGACGATATTTGGGTGGGGACACAGTCGAACCTTACCATTCTGCCCCTGGCCCCTTTTAAATCTCATGTCCTCACATTTCAAAACCAATCATGCCTTCCCAACAGTCCCCCAAAGTCTTAACTCATTTCAGCATTAACTCAAAAGTCCACAGTTCAAAGTCTTATCTGAGACAAGGCAAGTCACTTCCATCCATGAGCCTGTAAAATCAAAAACAAGTTAGTTACTTCCCAGATACAATGGGGGTACAATTAGTGTACCACAATTAAAAAATGTATTTGTTATACACAGAGAGACACTTTCCAAAGTGCTATGGAATAACTAAAACCTCAATAGATTTCACGTAGAAAAAATTATGCTACATCCCACTATTCACAGTAGCAAAGACTTGGAACCAACCCAGATGCTCATCAATGATCGACTGGATACAGAAAATGTGGCATATATACACCATGGAATACTATACAGCCATAAAAAAGGATGAGTTCATGTCCTTTGCAGGGACATGGATGAAGCTGGAAAACATCATACTGAGCAAATTAACACAAGAACAGAAAACCAAACACCACATGTTCTCACTCATAAGTGGGAGTTGGACAATAAGAACACATGGACACAGGGAAGGAAACATCACGCACTGGGGCTTGTCAGTGGGTGGAGGCTAGGGGAGGGATAGCATTAGGACAAACACCTAATGTAGATGATGGGTTGATGGGTGAAGCAAACCACCATGGCACGTGTATACCTATGTAACAAACATGCATGTTCTGCACATGTACCCCAGAACTTAAAGCATAATTTAAAAAAAATTATGCCACATCCATTCAACATACTGCAATAATTTAGTCAAAGAATCAGCTTTCTACTCAGAAACATATAATGCTTCTAGATAACTCTGTGGGAAAAATGAGAAATTAAAATGAAAATGGAAATTATAAATCATATATAAATCAAAATTTATAAGTGTTATATATATAAAATCCTATAGGATAAGACCAAAGATTTATTTGGAACAAATCACATAGCTATAAATGTAAACTATACACACATTTATATATTAAGGTGAAAAATAAAAGGTTGAATGTATGTTAGCTATTCTTTCAAAAGGAGAATAAGCAAACTTTGTCTGGTAACCTCACCAGTATTTGTTCAATAGACTAAGGATACAAGTAGTGAATTAAGTACCATTTCTTCTGAAACTGTTACAAACAATTGAAAAAGAAGGACTCCTCTTTTAACTCATTTTTATGAGGCCAGCATCATCCTCACACTAGAACCTGGCAGAGATACACAAAAAATGAAAACTTCAGGCCAGTATTCCTGATGAATATCAATGCAAAAATCCTCAATAAAATACTGGAAAACAGAATCTAGCAGCACCTCAAAAAGCATATTCACCATGATCAAGTTGGTTTCATCCATGGGATGCAATGTTGGTTCAACATACACAAATCAATAAATGTAATTTATCATATAAATGGAACTAAAGACAAAAACCACATGATTATCTCAATAGAAGCAGAAAAGGCCTTCAATAAAATTCAACATCCTTTCATGTTAAAAACTCTCAATAAGGCCAGGCGCGGTGGCTCACGCCTGTAATCTCAGAACTTTAGGAGGCCGAAGTGGGCGGATCATGAGGTCAGGAGATCAAGACCATCCTGGCTAACACGGTGAAACCCCGTCTCTACTAAAAATACATAAAATAGCCAGGCGCGGTGGCGGGCTCCTGTAGTTCCAGCTACTCGGGAGGCTGAAGCAGGAGAATGGCATGAACCCAGGAGGCGGAGCTTGCAGTGAGCCAAGATGGCACCACTGCACTCCAACCTAGGCGACAGAGTGAGACTCTGTCTCAAAACAAACAAACAAACAAACAAACAAACAAAACTCTCACTCAGCTAGGTATTGAAGGAACATATTTCACAATAATAATAGCCACATATGACAAACTGACAGTCAATATCATACTAAATGGACAAAAGCTGGAAGCATTCTCATTGAAAACTGGCACAAGACAAGGATGCCCTCTCTCACCACTCCCATTCAACATAGTATTAGAAGTTCTGCCCAGAGAACTCAGGCAAGAGAAAGAAATAAAGGGTATTCAAATAGGAAGAGAGAAAGTCAAATTATCTTTGTTTGCAGATGACATGATCCTGTATCTAGAAAACCCCAATGTCTCAGCCTCTTTTTAAGAAAAGCTTCTTAAGCTGATAAGCAACTTCACCAAAGACTCAGGATACAAAATGAATGTACAAAAATCACTAGCATTCCTATACACCAACAACAGGCAAGCAGATAGCCAAATCATGACTGAACTCCCATTCACAGTTGCTACAAGGAGAATAAAATACCTAGAAATACAGCTAACAAGGTGTATTAGTCAGAGTTCTCTGAAGGCACAGAACTAATAGATGTATATATGAAGGGGAGTATATTAAGGAATACTGACTTCCACAATCACAAGATGAAGTCTCACAAGAGGCTGTCTGCAAGCTGAGGAACAAGGAAGCCAGACTGAGTCGAAAAACCTCAAAAGTAGAGAAGCTAACAATGCAGCCTTTAGTCTGTGGCCAAAGGCCTGAGAGTCCCTGGCAAACCAGTGGTGTAAGTCTAAGAGTCCAAAAGCTGAAGAATTTGGAGTCTGATGTTCAAGATCAGGAAGCATCCAACACAAGAGAAAGATGAAGGCCGGAAGACTCAGCAAATCAGCTCATTTTACATTCTTCTGTCTGCTCTATTCTAGCCATGCTGGTAGTGGATTAAATGTTGCTCACCCATATTGAGGGTGGGTCTGCCTCTCCCAGTTCATTGACTCAAATATTAATCTCCTTCAGCAACACCCTCACAGACACACCCAGGAACAATATTTTGCATCCTTCAATCCAATGAATTTGACACAATATCAACCATCACACAAGGGAAGCGAAGGACCTCTTCAAGGAGAACCACAAACCTCTGCTCAAGGAAATAAGAGAGGACATAAACAAATGAATAAAAATTTCATGCTCTTGAATAGGGAGAATCAATATCATAAAAATGGCCATACTACCCAAAGTAATTTGTAGATTCAATGCTATTCCCATTAAACTCCCATTGGCATTCTTCACAGAATTAGAAAAATGTATTTTAAAATTCATGTTCAACCAAAAATGAGCCCATATGGCCATGGCAAGCCTAAGCAAAAAGAACAAAGCTGGAGGCATCCCATTACCTGACTGCAAGGCTACAATAATCAAAACAGCATGGTACTTGTCAAAAAAAAAAAAAAACAGACACATAGACCAACGGAACAGAATAGAAAACTCAGAAATAAGACCACACATCTAGAACCATCTGATCCTTGACAAAACTGACAAAAACAAGCAATTGGGAAAGGATTCCCTATTTAATAAATGGTACTGGGAGAACTGGCTAGCCATATGCAGCACAATGTAACTGGATCCCTTTCTTACAACTTACAAAAAAATTAACTCAAGATGGATTAAAGACTTAAATGTAAAACCTAAAACTATAAAAACCCTAGAAGAAAATCTAGGCAATACCATTCAGGACATAGTCACTGGCAAAGATTTTATGATGAAAATACCAAAAGCAATTGCAACAAAAGCAAAAATTGACAAATGAAATCTAATTAAACTGAAGAGCTTCTGCACAGCAAAAGGAACTATCATTGGGGTGAACAGACAACCTACAGAATGGGAGAAAATTTTTGCAATCTGTCCATCTGACAAAGGTCTAATATCCAGAATCTACAAAGAACTTAAACAAATTTACTAGGAAAAAAAAAAGAAAACAGCATTAAAAGGTGGGCAAAGGACATGAACAGACACTTCTCAAAAGAAGACATTCTTGTGGCCAACAGACATATAAAAAAAAGGCTCGCCTGTAATCCCAGCACTTTGGGAGGCCAAGGTGGGCAGATCATGAGGTCAGGAGATTGAGACAATCTTGGCTAATACGGTGAAACCCCATCCCTATGAAAAAATAGAAAAAATTAGCTGAGCGTGGTGGCGGGTGCCTGTAGTCCCAGCTACTTGGGAGACTGAGGCAGGAGAATGATGTGAACCTGGGAGGCAGAGCTTGCAGTGAGCCGACATCATGTCACTGCACTCCAGCCTGGGCGACTGAGCAAGACTCTGTCTCAAAAAAAAAAAAAAAAGGCTCAAGATCACTGATCATTAGAGAAATACAAATCAAAATCACAATGAGATACCATCTCACACCAGTCAGAATGGCGATTATTAAAAAGCCAAAAAACAACAGATGCTGGTGAAGTTGCGTAGAAAAAGAACACTTTTACACTCTTGGTGGGAATGTAAATTAGTACAACCATTGTAGAAGATAGTGTGGCAATTCCTCAAAGATCTAGAAGCAGAAATACCATTTGACCCAGAAACCCCATTACTGGGTATATACCCAGAGGAGTATAAATCATTCTATTACAAAGATATGTGCAAATATATGTTCATTGCAGCACTACTCACAATAGCGAAGATATGGATTCAATCCAAATGCCCAGCAATGATAGACTAGACAAAGAAAATGTGGTACATATACACAATGCAGCCATAAAAAGGAATTACATTATGCCATTTGAAGGGACATGGATGGAGCTGGAAGCCATTATCCTCAGCAAATTAACGCAGGAACAGGAAACTGAACACCGCATGTTCTAACTTACAAGTGGGAGCTGAACAATGAGAATACATGGACGCTTGGGGGGAAACAACACACACTGGGGCCTGTCATGTGTTGGGGTGGGAGGAGGGAGAGCATCAGGGAGAATAGCTAATGGATGCTGAGCTTAATACCTAGGTGACGGATTGATCTGTTCAGCAAACCACCATGGCACGTATTTACCTGTGTGACAAACCTCCACATCCTGCACATGTACCCTGGAACTTAAAAGTTCAAGAAAAAACATAAACATAAATAAAGAAAGAATTTCAAGTGAAGATAATTAAATAAACAGTTATATATAGCAACAGCAGTATAAAATATGAAAAAATAGGCAAATATTGATGATTATTCATGAACTTGAGTTGGTAATAGGCATAATACCATGTATTAACTGTGTGGAATGTTTGATATGAAAATAAAAGGAAAACACAAAACTACTAACTTGCCAGCAGTAAAAATGTATAGTACTAACTGTAAATAATTGCAATAGCTCACATGTGATAATCTGCTCAGTTAACTCCTAACTAAATGGAGCCATACATGTCACACTGCAAGAGTGTACTGGAGACATATACTTTGAAGATGCTGCCTTCCACCTCCTAAAGTTTATTATCATAAAAATCAAGATCTTACTATGTCTCAGGTACTTATTACTAGTATATTAAACATATTTAGATGTTTTATTAATATATACTATGTAATAAACGGAAGAAGTAATTTGCTAAGAGTTTCTATAGGTGCAATTAATTTTTCCAAAATTTGCTTAACATTTGTTGGTGACTGTCACTAACTAAAGACTCAAAAATAGAGTAAATATTTTTCAAAAATTACTTCTTAACCTCATTGCAAAGTCTTAATATAATTGAAAAGATACGCCTGACAGGATAAAACATCAGTATTCTAAATAAACTAACTACAAATAAATTTTAATCTCTATTTCATTTTTAAAAAATCACATTCTTGCACATTCTGAAAAGTTAGCGACAGATATCTTCTTCAAATCTCCCTCTCCTCCGCCTTTCAGTCTTTCTCCTTCTGTGTCCTAACCCTACTATAACATCATTATCCACAACTCATGAATGGGGGTTCCTTGTCCCCAATGAATGATTGCTAAGATGCAATTACAATGAGTGAAGTTCCTAATAACAAAATCAACAAGGTGAATAAGCCAGCTATGTCCACTGACTGCACCAGTATTTGCTTAATAGGCTAAGGATGAAAGTAGCCCTGTTGTCAAGAAAGGCATTTGTACATTAACCTAAAATAGAGAATTTCCCTTACTAAGGATGATCTGGCTATAACCACTGCAGAGCACCAAATAGTTCAGCACTAGCAATCAACCTCAACGTTCTCATTCAGTACCAAATATTACAGTTGGGTAATCAGATAGAGTTGATTGGACAGGATGGCATAATGAGCATCTTCCCTCTATGAGCAAGAATGAATTGAACTCCCTGAAACACATACTATTTTAAAACTGTCATGGCAAAAGAGAATTTTTATAGCAATTCGAAGGTGTTTCTTGTTTATGAATCTATTAATACAGTTGACTACATACATAGATCAAAGGACAAATTCTTATTTTCAAATGCATGCCCCAAATTTATCTAATAAATTCATTGAACATTATTATTAAATGTAATAGTTGAAAATGTAATACAAGAAAACCATCTAATGTAAAATATTATTTCTCCCAAATTTCTCTACAGATTTTTAAAATGAGACAAGAGTTCACAATATCTCTACCCTTAGTTAACATAATTCTGTTAGCCCATGTAATTAAAAACAATAAAATAAAATAGAATGTATAATTATACAGATTATTTATAGATAAGAAAAATATACATTAAAAAAACCAAGAAAATTCACGTAAAAATAGAACTATTAGAGAGATCAGCCTGGAAGCATATGAAAAATTTAACACAGAAAAATGTCCTAGCTATTCAGCTATTTCCAGTTTAAAAATGTGATAAATGAACATATTAAATTTAAAATAATAAAGATTAATATTCAAATTTTAATAATAAATCTGTCTAAAGCTATATTGATATGTTTCAAAATATGCAAAGACATAAGAGTGGAATCCTTCATAAATACATAGTTATGACATTCCTGGATGGGAATAAAAAGAAAAACATCAGCATAAGATCTGGGGACTAAAACATAAGGACAAACAAAGATGACAGAATAATACACACAATGTATATGCTCCAAAAATTATAAAAATAACATTACTAACAAGAAACTGGATGGAAAAAGGAGGAAAAAGTGAAAACTAGACCACGCTTGCTGACTTCCGTCTAAGTATTAACTAAAAATGTAATCCTTTGGTCGGGAGCAGTAGCTCATGCCTGTAATTCCAGTACTCTGGGAGGCCGAGGCAGGTGGATCACTTGAGGTCAGGAGTTCGAGACCAGTCCGGCTAACACGGTAAAACCCCATCTCCACTAAAAGTACAAAAATTAGCTGGGTGTGGTGGCATGTGCCTGTAGTCCCAACTACTTAGGAGGCTGAGGCAGGAGTTCCAACTACTTAGGAGGCTGAGACAGGAGAATCACTTGAACCAGGGAGGGGGAGGTTGCAGTGAGCCAATATGGTGCCACTGTACTCCAGCCTTGGCAAAAGAGCAAGACTATATCTCAAAAAAAAAAAAAAAAGGGAAATCTTTTGAAGTTGATACATCATCTACTGTATACTTAGGTGGAACCACTTTGTAGCAGACTTATTTCTTGATTCAGTGCAAATTACACTTCCATTATCCATAAATAAGTTTTGTAAACAGGGTATTCCATTTTTATAGTGACCATTCTGGAAACTGCAGTTTGTGACCCATGGAGTCTGATGGCTATCAATAGCAATACCCACAGAGAAAATTTATCTACAAACTTTATAGCAACACTTGAACCCTCATTATGGACACTGTTTTCAAAATCGTGATTACAACCAAACTCTTAGTCCTAAAGTGTTGTTTATCATTATCATTATTAATTTCCAATTCCTCCTGACTGGGAATTATTGAAAACCCTCTAGAACATTAACAGAGCTCCCCATGTCTGGTCCAGCCTGACTTCCTCTTCTTAGAGACCTTCTTTTCTGCTGCATTTCTTGTAAAGTATTTCATGTTATTCTTTCTGGAATGGTTTCAAACTTATATCAAAGCTCTCACTACCAATCACAGAGAGCTGTAAGTTGCTGTTTAGATCCTTGCTCTTGTCAGTGTTGTGACATTCGCTGTGCTTGAAGGTTCCCTGAAGAAATGGCTGCCGTGTGTTACTATGACCTTGGGAATGGTCTCTCACAGAATGGAGCCTGCGTTATCCTTGTGAGGGCCTGTGTGCTGTTCTCTCACCACTGGGTCTATGTTCTCTACCAGGCTTCAGCAATGAGGAGGATGTCTAAATTTATCACTTTTTGTTAGGAATAAAAACAAGTACTTTCTGGGAAGGAAAATGAGCGCCATGATTTACTGTGATCAACACTTAGCCTTAGCCCTCCCCATTCTTTGTTTGTTTGTTTGTTTGTTTGTTTGTTTGAGACGGAGTCTCGCCCTGTTCCCCAGGCTGGGGTGCAATGGCGCAGTCTCGGCTCACTGCAACCTCCGCCTCCCGGGTTCAAGCGATTCTGCTGCCTTAGCCTCCTAAGTGGCTGGGATTACGGGTGCGCGCCACCATGCCCAGCTAATTTTTGTATTTTTAGTAGAGACGGGGTTTCACCATATTGGTCAGGGTGGTCTCGAACTGACCTCGTGATCCACCCGCCTCGGCCTCCCAAAGTGCTGGGATTACCGTGCCTGGCCAGCTCTTCCCATTCTTAATGTCTCCTGAAGTACGTTAAAGATTTCCTCTTTAACCATTTCATGTCTAGTTTTATGTGAGTTTGAGGATAGTTGGTGACATTCACTCAATGTTATATATTTTAATGTAAATAAGTAACAGTAATTCCTTGTAAGTAAAGGTGTTTTCTCTTTATTTCTTCCTATTTTAAGATCACAAATCATACACTGATTTTAATAGAAAGAAGAAACTTTCAATTGCATAAAATGAAATTTATACTCACAGATACAATATTAAATTAGTGCTTTTCAAACTTTAAAGTACTTAAGAATCACTTAGGAATCTTGTTAAAATTCAGATTTTGATTCAGTAGGTCTGAGAAGATGTCTAATATTCTGCATTTCTAACAATTTTCTTAGTGATGCCAATGCTACCTAATTATGGGCCTCACTTTTATTTGCAATTATTTAAGTAGACTTTATTATGAATGGTCATTGGAGGATTATGCAAGCTTAAACAAACACAGACACCCACAAAAACACATAAATATAGTCATCCACTGCCTATGGAAATTTTAGTCAATGATTACCACATGTGTGATAGTGGTCCCATAAGATTATAAAGACATTGCAAAATTCCTATTGCATAGCGATGTTGCAGTCATCATAATGTTGTAGCACAACACATTACTCAGGTATTTATGATGATGCTGGTATAAACAAACCTACTGTGCTGCCAATTGTATAAAAGTATAACACATATAATTATTTATACTACCTAATACTTGATAAGGAAAATAAATGAGTACATTACTGGTTTACATTTACCATACATTTTATCTTCATTTTATAGTATACGCCTAATTATTTAAAAAAATCATAAAACAGCCTCAGGCAAGTTCTTCAGGACGTATTCTAGAACTCATTGTTATAGGAGATGATAACTCCATGTGTGTTACTGCTCCTGAAAACCTTCCAGGTGGACAAGATGTGGAGGTGGAAGAAAATGATATTGGTTATCTTGACCCTGGGTAGGCCTGGGCTAATGTGTGTATTTGTGTGAAGACAGTGATATTGGTTATCTGGACCCTGGGTAGGCCTGAGTTAATGTGTGTATTTGTGTATCAGTTTTTAGAGGAAAAAGTTTAAAAAGTTAAATAAAATATTTTAAATATTTTAAAAACATAAAATAGCTTATAGAATAAGAATAAAAGAAACATTTTTGTACAGCTGTACAATGTATATGTGTCAAGTTTTAGTATTATTTTTAAAAGTCAAAAAGTTTAAATATCAGTTTGTAAAGTAGAAAAGTTATAGTAAGCTATTGCTAATATATTATTAAAGAAAAGTATTTTTATAAATTTACTGTAGTCTAAGTGTACAGTATTTATGAGGCCCACGGTATTGTATAATAACATCTTAGGCATTCACATTCACTCATTATTCACTCTCTGATTCACCCAGTTCTGCAAGCTCCATTCGTGGTAAATGTCCTATACAGGTGTATCATTTTTCATCTTTTATACTATACTTTTACTGTACCTCTTGTATGTTTACATACACAAATATTTATTGTGTTACAGTTGCCTAAAGTATTCAGTTCAGTAACATGATATACATGTTTGTAGCCTACCCACAACAGGCCATACCATATTTGTAGCCTATAGGCTATAGCCTACTAAACTATAGGATATACCATATAGTGCAGTAGGCTATACCATCTAGGTTTGTGTAGGTAGACTCCATGATGTTCTCACAATGACAAAATCGCCTAACAACACATTTCTCAGAACATATCCTCATCGTTATTTGATTCATAACTGTATATGCAAACACTCAAAAAATGTTTTTAAAATAAGCTTCCATAAATCAAAGAGCATGGTACTTCTTATGAATTTTTTTTTCTGATACTTCAGAAGGTTTTTTTTTTTTTGCTTTCAGTAAAGAAAAAAAACTTCATAAAACACCATCACACCAGAAGTTGAAGATTCTCTCTTGTAACTCCTAATGGACTTTCTCAGACTTTGTAGCAATTCTTGGAAAATCAAAGCCATTTGTATAATGAGGTAAACTGAAAACAACTACTCCAACAATAAGGGTATGCACATGACACCATTCGCAGGAATATAAGCCAGCCTCCATAACAAGAAAGGTTTGGTATACATGCATGAGACAGTTTAATCAAGCCAGGGAGAATTTGTTAAAGTAAATAACATGCTTCCAGAGATCATGTGCTGATGAACTGAAAGTATTGGCTAGGTGCGGTGGCTCACGCCTGCAATCCCAGCAGTTTGGGAGGCCGAGATAGGCAGATCACGAGGTCAGGAGTTCAAGACCAGCCTGGCAAAGATGGTGAAACCCTGCCTCTACTAAAAATACAAAAAAATTAGCAGGGAGTGGTGACGGGTGCCTATAATCCCAGCTACTTGGGAGGCTGAGGCAGAGAATTGCTTGAACTCGGGGGGGCGGAGGTTGCAGGGTTGCAGTGAGCCGAGACCACGCCACTGCACTCCATCCTGGGCGACAGAGGGAGACTCCATCTCAAAAAAAAAAAAAAGAAAAAAAGAAAAAAAAAAGATTTTCAACCAGTTCTATAATATTTAAGAGATATTTGTATCTTTTTTATACAAAGATATGTGCAGTTATAAGATAACCATTCTAACCACAGTTTAAAAGAACTGAGAGAGAATTTAATATTTAAAAATTTATTTCATAAATCTTCATTGTAAAACAAGTTACTTGAGAAGAGTAATATAATAATGATGTTTTCATTTACTGAGAACCTAGTAAGTGTCACCACATACTATGCAGAGCACTTTACATGAATTAGCTTATTTAATACTCAAAATCTCCCCTTGAGACAGGTGTTATTATTAGTCCCACTTTAAAGATGAAGAAACTGAGTCTCAAGGAAATTATACAAATTTTCCAAGGTAACACAGCTAATTAATATTAGACCTGAGATTCTAACCCAATTCTGTATGATTCTAAACAATGAGTTCTTTAAATATGTTGTATCATTTCCAAGCATCTTTCTTTATCAATGGTTCTCAAAATTTGTTCAGAAACCTTAGCATCGCCTGGGAACTTGTTAGAAATGCAAATACTTGGTCCCCATTTCTGACACCTTAGAACAGAAAATCTAGAAGTGGAACCGAGTAATCTGTGCTTTAACAACCCTCCAGGTAATGTTGATGCATATTAAAAAGTAAGAATCAGTGATATGTATTAACATTAATATTATACATTAGAAATTTGATTTTTCTTAGATGAGGTATGATCAGAAATGTGAATTTGGACATTTTAATAGCATTCTATTTAAATGAATGCCAATAAAGATGTTAAGAAGGTGTACCTACACAAAAGAATTTCTCCTTGACATCTTGGCTCCTAGTTACACTTCTTTAGCAGGGAACCAATTATTTCATACGATTAAGGATAAGGCAAAAAATGTATGCACTTAATCACATTGCCTAGAACCCACATTTTCATGCTGCTACTTATAATAAATACTTTTATGTTTCTTAGTTTTTAAGAGAAGCCCCCTAATGTTTTATTTGATTGAATACACTTATTGTAGTATGAATTGTCAGAAAAAGTATACTCTCTGTGAAAAACCAGGTAAAATCAAGAACCTGATTTTACCCTACAATCAGGCTAATAAGTTAGCCTGCCACAATGTGGTAAACACTGTCAGAAGTCAGAAGACTCCTAGGTCAGAGACAAAGGATTTTATTAATCACGGCAATAACAGTAGCCAGATTATCAACTTTTTCTTATACAGATTCCCCAAGTCTCAGTTACCACAGAGGGACCTGATGCAAAGAGAGCCAGGTGATACTTGCACACACAGTGAATTGCATTACCCGAGAGGAACACTGACCTGAGCAAGCAGTACCTTTTTTAATGGGCAGTAGATATGCTTGACCTTTACTCTAGAAGGAGCCACTATTATCTTTCACAGCTATAAGCAAACTTGCTTTTGCTCTGAAGGGAGATACACTCTCTACTTCCAACATTGTTTGTTATACAAGCATCCTTGAAAAGATAGCCTAGAGAAAAGTCTATTAGTGCCCCTGTTTGGAAGACATACAGAAACGTAAGAGATCCATGGAGAATTGTTTCCCAGTACCTTCATTTCATATATGTTTGACAAGACTAGCCCTTTTCTTGAAAATGCCAAATGGATATAGCCAAGAGTTGCACAGCTCTAAAACATTAGATTTGTCTGTAATGCAATTGCTTGTTAAATTTTTAAAAGATGACATATGCTGTATAGTCTAAGGTCATTTTTAACTTGGAAAAAACACATTCTGAGCAGGAAATTTTCTATATTATCTGAAATAAGTTCTACTTCTCATAATTCAATATAATATGGACATACACGCCATTTAATATTAAATTATAAATCAAGAATACATTTTGGAATCTCCCACTAAAATCTCAGAATTTAGCTTTTCTCACTGTGTGGTGTTATTTAGCGATAAGCCTAGCAACACACTGCTTCTAAAGAGAAGCCAAAGTATCAAATTGGGGTGGCCCAAAAAGAATCACTTAGAAAAACAGCAGTTATTCACAATGCAAGATATTAATGTCTGATACAATTAGGAGCAACACTTATTTCCCACTTTGAAATCAATTCTCTGATTTAAGTGTTCACAACTTCTGCCTAAATCAAGGGAAAATAAAAGGGTGAGGGTTGGTTTTTGAGGAAGCCTGGGTGAATTAATGTGGTTTCATTTACATTTCTTTCTTTGCAAATAATATCTCCTTAATTCATTAGTATAACCTATGAACAGCTACTGTGGATGTGTTCTAGATTTTGCTATCAGGTGATAATTGTTTCTGGTCCACATTTTCTGTTCTAAATTAATTAACTTCACATGCTAAGTTGTTTGTTAAGGAGATATTTGTTTTCTAACAGTAAGATGAATTGCAATATCCAATAACTGCTCTTCAAATACCTTTTGGAACAAAGAGTAAATAAACAGAAATGATAAAAGGAAAGTAAGAAAGGAAGGTGGGAGAGAAGGAAGGAGGGAAGGAAACATGAAAATAGAAAAGAGTTGAAAACAATTTAACATATATAACTATTTATTTAATGATTATGGAAAACATTGAAGTAGAACTATTAAAATGTATTTTTGTTTTTCGAGTTAAAAGTAGGACCTCTTCCCAAAGGACATTTGTTTGGGATTTTGGCAATAAGTTACTGTAAAAGCAACAGTTCAAACATCAATGAATACATACAATTTTTATAAGGCACAATAGTGCTGAAAGCTTATTAACAGAAATTTAATGTTGAAGTTTGTAAGTTCTTATTTCCTTGACATTGTTTATTACTCGGAATTGCATTAGGACATTAGGCTTCACTTCACCTGTTCTCATGTCAAAACTGATCTTTCAGAATTCCTCCTCTGATATTCATTTGCTTCCTTTCCTTATGACATTCCATCTTTGACAAATATGTTCATGTAAATGTGCAGAGTAAAACATAAATTATTCTACAGATTCTTAAGAAAGTGCCCTTAATCTATAGTATTATATTAATGTATTAATGTATAAAATCAAAACTCTTCTGGTGATTTTCTTTTGTAAAGCCCAAGAAAGTAAGAGGTGTATAATCACACACCACATGCAGAAAGTATTCAGTATATATTGTTATTTAATACATGGGCACGACAGTAATTTAAAGTAAAAATCAAGGCAAGATTGTTGCTTAGGGACCACAGGAATGATATTCAATACATTAAATGCTAGCAATGTGTTTCAATCATTATTCTATGTAACAAAACACAAATTTAGTAGTTTAAAACAACAAACATTTCATTTTATTACAATTCTGCAATTTGGGTTAGGTGCACATCTAGGCAATTCTTTTGCTGGTCTTTTCTAGAAGCACTCAAGTGGGTGAAGTCATATGGTAGCTTGACTGGGGCTAAAAAATGTTAGATAGTCTCAATCACATTTCTGATGGTAGTTGTTCACTGGTTGGTCTTGTACACCTCAGCTACAATAGCTCTTCTCTGTCTCACATTGCCTTTAATCCTGCACTGGCTAGACAGAGCTTTCACTTAATGGTAGAAGTGTTCCAAGACAGCAAGGATAGAAACCGCCAAGCCTATTGAGGCCAAGTCTCTTTTGCCATACTCATGTCACTGTTGCCATATTCATCTTGTGAAAGCAACTCACAGATGAGCCCAAATTCTAGAGGTGGATAAATAGATTTTACCTTTTGATTAGAGAGGTGGTGAAAACATTTTGCAAAAGGGCATGAACACAGAGATAAGGAGAATTATTGAAGTCATTATTACAAGTAATATAACACAAGATTGAGTCAAAGTTTGTCCTAAGATTTATAAGTATCCTTAAAAATCAGAAACAGAATAATCACACACAGCACACCCACCCACACACACAATGCTCTTCCAAGTTTAGGGTACCAGATATTACATAAAGTCACCATTCTATTTATCCCCTCACCACCAAGACAATCCTGCCCCAGCATTTCTGCCTTCACTTTTGAAGCTAGATTATTCAAGAGAGTACTTAGATCATAAAATATGCTTAATAAAGTCTTGACCGTTGTCCTAACCTACATCTACCACTCAGAGGAACTTGCAGTGTTTACCTTGCCAACTGTCAATGAGTGAAGCCTTCAGTTAAAACCAATCCGTTGTTTTAAGGGAATTTACAACACAGACTTCTTCCAAAAAAGATAGAGATTAGAGGCCGGGCACGGTGGCTCACGCGTGTAATCCCAGCACTTTGGGAAGCCGAGGCCGGCAGATCACGAGGTCAGGAGATCGAGACCATCCTGGCTAACACGGTGAAACCCCATCTCTACTAAAAATACAAAAAAATTAGCCGGGCATGGTGGCAGGCGCCTGTAGTCCCAGCTACTCGAGAGGCTGAGGCAGGAGAATGGCATGAACCTGGGAAGCAGTGCTTGCAGTGAGCCAAGATTGTGCCACTGCACTCCAGCCTGGGCGACAGAGCGGGACTCCATCTCAAAAAAAAAAAAAAAAAAAAGAGAGAGAGATTAGAAACTCTAAAACTCAATTCAGAAAGCATCCTTCTTTCTATGTTATGCATTTTTATAATTTTTTAAATTTCTGATAGCCCTTTAGGAGTCTAAAGTTAAAATTTATTCCCTTAAAGAAGTATGTTCACTCTGGAGAGCCCATGAAGTAGACAAGATTATTTAAAATATTTTACTATACTATAATAAGTTTTCCTTTATCTTCTTTTCTTTTTTTTTCTTTCTTAGACAAGATCTTACTCTGCCTCAAACTTCTGGGCTCAAGTGATCCTCCTGTCTCAGCCTTTTGGATAACCAGTACTGTAGACATGAGTAACCATGCGTGGCTAATTTTTTGTCGTTTTTTAAGAGATGAGATCTCTCCATGTCGCCCAGGCTTGTTTCAAACTACTGGCCTCAAGTGATCTTCCCACCTCAGCCTCCTGAGTATCTAGGTTTATAAGCATAAGCCACTGAGCCCAGCTATGATTTCCTTTATTTCTATCTACTGTAGCCTTTGGGTTTGAATGTTGCTTTTCACGCTCATCATCTGGCATATGTCTTCTTTCTAAATCCAGAAATAATCATCAGTTTTTATGAAATGTAGCCTACTGAAATGGAAAAAGTCTAAATTCCAAATTTTATATTAATTTCCTAAAAATCCCTTATCTAGAGAGGCAATATGGAACATAGACCTCACCTAATCCCAAACATCAGAGCAAGACTGAGTTGAAAAGTGAAATTTCCAGCAATGACCTTAAAAGGAGGGAAAACTGAAGGCAAATAGGTCTTGATATCTCCAGCCACACATGATGACTTTAGTCCAGTAATATTATCTATTAAATACTAGCCTGTTTTTTGATGCCAGGTAGGACATGAGAGAAATCAATCCTTGACCCAGGGCATATGTTTAAAAAATTATACAAAAGAATGCAGAACAGGGCATGAAAATTTGAGTGCAAGCTACTCTCTTAGATTATATATTTTCTTTTGCTAATAACTTTAATAAAATAAAATATTATTTTGAACCTGCAAGTCAAAAATTAAGAAAGAAAAAGATTTTTTAAATTCAAAAATCTATAGGATTTCTTCATGACTAAAAACGTTGACTTGAAAAAAATAAAGCTTGAAATTTTACATCCACTAATAAAATATAAGACCCCGGGAAGCTGGGGGAAAATCCAAAAGCTTTACTGAAAGTTCTAAGGTCAACGTAAAATAATTTTAAAAAGAGTTGTGGACTTATCATAGATTCTAACTGTACAAGTTCAATTTGTTTTGTGGAATTTTCTTGCTTTCTCTGTTCATCAAGTCTTCAAACCATGCTTCCTTTTAGAAAAGGAACCAAAGCAGGTCTCCACATTATGTCCTGCAGATGAAGTTCTACCATGTTCAAGACACCCTTGCTACATAGCTCAATAAGGAAATAGAGTCAGAAGGAACCTTAGAGAACATGAACTTTTTTTTTTTAATAATTTCAACTTTTATTTTAGATTCAGGGGGTACACGTGTAGGTTTGTTATCTGGGTATATAGCGTGATGCTGAGGTTTGGGATATGAATGATTCTGTCACTCAGAGAGTGAGCATTCAACAGTTTTTCAGCACTTGACTTCCTACTTCTCCCTTCCTTCTATTAGTCCTCAGTGTCTACTGTTGCCATCTTTATGAGTACCCAATATTTAGCTCTGACTTATAAGTGAAAACATGCAGTATTTTATCTTTTGTTCATGTTTAAATTTACTTAGGATAATGGCCTCCAGCTCCATCCATGTCACTACAAAGGACATAATTTCTTTCTTTTTAATGGCTGTGTAGTATTTCATGATGTATATGTGCCAAATTTTGTATCCAATCCACTGTTGATGAGCATCTCCATTGATTCTCTGTCTTTGCTATTATGAATAGTCAGCAATGAACATACAATTGCATGTGGTTTTGGTAGAATGATTTATTTTCTTTTAGATATATACCCAGTAATGAGATTGCTAGGTTAAATGGTAGTTCTGTTTTAAGTGCTTTGAGAAATCTCCAAACTGCTTTCCACAGTGGCTGAGCTAATTTACATTTCCACCAACAATATATGTGTTTTGTTTTCTCTGCAGCCTGGTAAGCATCTGTTTTGTTTTGTTTTGTTTTGTTTTGTTTTTGACAGAAAAGCCATTCTGAGTGATGTGAGTTACTATTTCATTGTGGTTTTGATTTGAATTTATCTGATGATTAGTGATGATGAGCATTTTTTCATATGTGTTGGCTGCTTGTATGTATGTCTTCTTTTGAGAACTGCATATTCATGTTGTTTGTCCACTTTTTAATGGGGTTATTTGTTTCTTTGCATATTGAACTGTTTAAGTTCCCTGTAGATTCTGGATACTAGACCTTTGTTGTATGCATAGATTGAAAATATTTTCTCCCATTCTCTAGCTTGTCTGTTTATTCTGTTCATATTTATTTTGAGGTGCAGAAACTCTTCGGTTCAATTAGATCCCATTTGACAATATTTTTTAGGTTGCAATTGCTTTTGAGGACTTAGTCATAAATGATTTTTCAAGGCCAGTGTCGAGAATGGTATTTTCTAGGTTTTCTTCTAGGATTCTTATAGTTTGAGGTCTTACATTTAACTCTTTAATTCATCTTGAGTTAATTTTTATATATGATGACTGGTGGGGATCAAGTTTCATTCTTCATATAGCTAGCCAGCTATCTCAACTTCATTTATTGAATAGGGAGTTCTTTCCCCAGTGCTGATTTTTGTCAACTTTGCCAAAGAACAGATAGGTGTGGGTGAATGGCTTTATTTCCGGGTTCTGTATTCTATTCCATTGATCTATGTTTCTGTTTTTGTACCAGGACAATGGTGTTTTTGTTACTGTAGCCTTATAGAATAATGTTTGGTAATGTGATGCCACCAGCTTTGTTCTTTTTGTTTAGGGCTATTCGTTCTTTTATTTGGTTACATATAAATTTTAGAATAATTTTTTTATCTAATTCTGTGAAAAATGACATAGTGTGACATGAATAATGTTGAATATGTAGATTTCTTTGAGCAATATGGCCATTTTTTAAAATGATACTGATTCTTCCAATCCATGAGCATGGAATGATTTTGCATTTGTTTGTGTCATCTACAATTTCTTTCATCAGTGTTTTGTAGTTCTCCTCATAGATATATTTTACCTCCTTGGTTAGATGCATTCTCAGGTATTTTGGGTCTTTTTTGTGGCATTGTAAATGGGATTTCATTCTTTATTTGACTTTCAGCTTGAACATTATTGGTGTATAGAATTACTACTGATTTTTTACAGCCTATCAAGCTAAGAAGCTACTGATTTTTGTACATTGATTTTGTATCCTGAAATTTTATTGAGGTAGTTTATCAGTCCCAGTAACCTTTTGGCAGAGTCTTTAGGGTTTTCCAGGTATGAAATTATATTATCAGTGAAGAGAGATAGTTTGACTTCTTCTTTTCCTACTTGAATGCATTTTATTTCTTCCCCTTGTCTGATTGCTCTGGCAAGGACTTCTAGTGCTATGTTGAATAAGAGTGGTGAGAGTGGGCATCCTTACCTTGTTCCTGTTCTCAAGGGGAATATTTCCAGCTTTTGTCTGTTCTGTATGATGATGGCTATGGGTTTGTCATAGAAGACTGTTACATGTTGAACCAACCTTGCATCTCCGGAATAAAGCCTACTTGATCATGGCGAATTAACTTTTTCATGTGCTGCTGGATTCAGTTTGCTAGTATTTTGTTGAGGATTTTTGAATTTATATTCATTAGGGATATTGACCTGTAATTTTATTTTTTCATGTGTCTTTGCCAGGTTTTGGCATCAGGGTGATACTTGCTTCATAGATTCAGTTAGGGAGGAGTCCTTCCTCAATTTTTTTTGAAATACCTTCAGTAGAATTGACACCAGCTCCTCTTTGTACATCTGGTAAAATTCAACTGCAAACCCATCTAGTACTGGGCTTTTTTCTGGTTAGTAGGTTTTGTTCTTTACTTATTCAATTTTAGGACTCAATGTTGGTCTGTTAAAGGTTTCAATTTCTTCTTGATTCAATTTTGGGAGATTATGTGTTTCTAGGAATTTATTTGTTTCCTGTAGATTTACTAATTTATGTCCATATTGGTGTTCATAATAGTTTCTGAGGGTATTTTGTTTTTCTGTGGGATCTGTTGTAATGTCACATTTGTTGTTTCTAATTGTGCTTATTTGTATCTTGTCTCTTTTTTCTTTGTCAATCTAGCTAACAGTTTATTGATCTTGTTTATTCTGTCAAGAACTGGCATTTGGGTCTTGTTTATTCTGTCAAGAACTGGCTTTTGGGTTCATCAATTTTTTGTATGGATTTTTGGGTCTCAGGTTTGTTCAGTTCCAATCTGATTTTAGTTATTTCTCCTGCTAGCTTTGGGGTTAGTTTGTTCATATCTTTTTAGTTCCTCTAGGTGTAATGTGAGATCATTAATTTGAGATCTTTCTTTTTCTCGTAGGCATTCGTACTATAAACTTTACTCTTAACTCTGCTTTTGCTGCATCCCAGATATTTTGGTATGTTGTATCTCTATTTTCAGTTATTTCAAAGAATTTTTTATTTCAGCTTTAATTTTGTTGTTTACCTGTAAGTCATTCAGTAGCAAATTGTTTAATTTTCATGTAATTGTGTAGTTTGGGAAGATGTTCTTGGTATTGATTCCTATTTTTGTTCCACTATGGTCTAAAAGTATGGTTGGTATAATTTCAATATTTTTTTAATTTATTAAGACTTGCTTTATGGCTGAACCTGTGGTCAATCTTGGAGTATGTTTTGTGTTGAAATGAGAATTATATTCTGTGGTTAATGAGTGGCATGTTCTGTACACATCAATTAGGTTTAATTGGTAAGTGTCAAATTTAAGTCCAGAATTTATTTGTTAGTTTTCTGCCTCGATGATCTATCTACACTGTCAGTGTGGTGTTGAAGTTCTCCACCACTATTGCATGACTGTCAAAGTCTTATTTTAGGTCTAGAAGTAGCTGTTTTATGAGTCTGAGTGCTTCAATGTTGGATGAGTATATGTTTATGACAGTTAAGTCTATTTGTTGAACTGAACCTTCTGTCATTATGTAATGCCTGCTTTGTCCTTTTTTTTTTTTTTTAGCCATTGTTGGTTTAAAATATTTTCTGATATAAGAATAATGACCTCTGCTCTTTATGTTTTCCATTTGTGTCATGGCTCTTTCTCCCAGCCTTTCCTTTGAGCATATGAGTGTCATTACTTATGAGATGGGTCTCTTGAAGATAGATGGGTCTTTTTTTAAAATTCAACTTGCAACTCTGGACCTTTTACATGAGGCATTTAAACCATTTACTTTCAAAGTTAATATTGGTGTATGAGATCTTGACCCTACTGTGAAGTCATTAGCTAGTTGCTTTTTCGTCTTTATTATGTGTTTGCTTTACAGGATCTGTGGGATATGTACTTCAGTGTTTTTTTTGTTTTGTTTTGTTTTTTGTTTTGTGGTAGCAGGTATCGTTCTTTCATTTCCATGTTTACAAATCCCCTAAAGATCTCTTGTGAGGCTGGTCAAGTAATAACAAATTATCTTAGTGCTTGCTTGTCTGAAAAATATTTTACTTCTTCTTCACTTATGAACCTTAGTTGGGCAGGATTTGAAATTCTTGATTGGAATTTCTTTTCTTTAAGAATGCTGAAAATAGGCTTCCAATCTCTTCTGGCTTGTCGCGTTTCTGCTGAGAACTCTGCTTTAGCCTGATGGGGTTCCCTTTGTAGAATTATTTGTAATAACTGTTCTGATAATGGAAGAGAAGATGTCATGTGGCAGGAAGTATGAAGACTATAAACTGAGACACTTCTGCCTTTTCATAACCTAAGATAATTTACTAAGAAAGCCCTACAAATTTTCTAATACAAAGTAAGAAATATTCAAAAGAGTTGGAGGTTGGGATGACAGTTATTTGAAATAGCATTGTGCTATATGCTAATATCTCTATATAGAAAATAGTCTCCCTTGTTTTCCACATCACTTGATTTAAAACTACAATAACACAAAGATTATATATTTTTATAAAACAAATATATTTTTAATCCAATTTCAAATGATTTTTCCCATAAACACCTATGAAGAGTAATCTATAGGCTGAGAGTAATGCTGTGTCTTGAGTCTATATTATTTGGCAAGGTAATCAAGGATAAGATTTTTTCAGGCAATAAATTATAAAAAGTACTGGACAGCACAAGGGTGATGAGAAATGCCTGGAGAATCCATTAGCTTTAATAATTTTTACTAGTAATAAGAAACTCTTTTTTTGTAACATTATAAACATGCCAACATAGCTTTTTTATCATTGGCTCATTATGGCACAATCTACATGAAATTCATCAATCAACAATTATATCATTAGATACACTGAAACTACATACTATTTTTGAGATCTTTTCCTTTTAATCATCAAATACCTACTACACATTACTAAGTAATTTGTACACTGTATCTCATAAAACCCTCACAACACTCTGTTAAAAAGTATCATTTACCCCATATCAAAAATAAGGGATCCAAAGCTTATGATGATTAATTTTCTTGACCAAGATATCCCAGGCCATACCTAATGGAACTATTTATTATCAAACTTATGAACATCTGATACCAAAAGCTATCACACCAGGCCCTACCATGCATCCTCACTTTCTCTTCCACTATTCTGTCCTATATTATCTTCTGGTTTCTTTCTTAAAGTACTGCACAGCTTCGGAACCAGAGAAACTTAAAATAATATAGAACTATTTACAGCTTTAGAAGTTTAGAACTCATTGAAGTTCTAAAGCTCAATTTTATAACAATTTATACTCAATTTTCTTATATATAAAATGAGAAAAATTATCATGGAGAATCATTATAAAGATTAGAGGGAGATATATAGATACAGAGTTACAGATAATATACCTATTGAATGGGCTTATATATCTACATATTTATTTATCTGTATCAATAATTATATCTATATGTGTGTGTATAAAATGCTTAGTATATACTTGTTAGCCAGTATATGTTAAACACCACCTGTTTACCTCTAATCAATATTATTTGAAATCAGCAGGCACCTCTATTCATCATGCTCTTTACCAATGCAAAGTGGTTCTGCTATTACCTACCAAAAGTCCATGTGTTACTAAATTCCATGGCTTTAAGTGAAAAACTGTATATTGTAGACTGAGTGCTGACTGGAAGACATTTATTTGTTTAACAAAAATATGCTTAACGATTCTGTCTAAAAATTAAAAATGGTATATTATTGCCCAATCCATAGATGCAGAATATAATATTATCATTAATAATACTATATTTAGGTAATTGCTGCCATTTATAAAACACCTACTACTGACGAACAGAATGAGCTGCACTGTACAAATAGTATCTTGCTTAATTTATCTAGGCAGCTTATTGACTCATGAAGATTTTACTATACAATCACTTCATGCCCACTTATGCTTGAGTTATAGTAGAAAATTAAAGAGGGGCATGGAATAGTGAATGCTTTAATTCTTGTTAAAGAATAATAAATGGTTTTAAGAAAAGTACTTCTGCTTCTGCCCTCCAGTGAACAAGATTTTGCAAAGGACCTTTCTTTTCTGGAATACAAAATATCAGCTACTGCACAATCAGCACAATGTGGAGTATGGTTCCTGGAAAAGCACCTCACTGTGGCTCATGAAACCAGGCTCTGACAGCTGCCCATGAGAGCAGTCCGCAACTGATGTTCACAATTGTATCCTATAATTGGTACTGGTTTTATTTATTTTCTTTTTGGCCCATTAATATTCAAAAGAAGAAACTTGGGTTTGATTTCCTTTACCACCTTACCGTCCTGTCTTTGATCACACTACCCATATCTGAAGTGACAATACTGCTAATGTGTCATCATGAGGTACTTCACGCCTTTTTGGAAGCTGTCCATTTAAAAAATTGTTAGAACTTCTATTAAATACATTTCTCAAATAATAGTCTTCCTTTCCACAAGAGTCTGTGATTGTTTAACTTACTATTCTTAATATATCTATGTGAATTCAAGCTAGACTTTTTTCTTACTTGATTATGAAAAAACAAACTGTAAAGCCTTAAACAGGAAGATAATTAACACTATAGTCTTCAGTGAAGAGATAGCCTCTGCTTTTAAGAGAAAATCATTTTCTAAAAAAGTGACACATTAACCAGTTAATTTTCTCTAACTAACTTAAATTTGCTAATAAGATTAAATGCGGCATTGTTGGGGAGCAGAGGAAGAGGGAAAGGAAGAGAAAGCTACAGAGTGTGGCACACTTTCTTTTTTTTCTTTTGAGATGGAGTCTCGCTCTGCCATGCGCCACCATGCCCAGCTAATTTTTGTATTTTTAGTACAGACAGGGTTTCACCATGTTGGCCAGGGTGGTCTCGAACTCCTGACCTTGTGATCCACCTGCTTCAGCCTCCCAAAGTGCTGGGATTACAGGCTTGAGCCACTGTGCCTCACCAAGTGTGGCACACTTTCGAGAAAGGATAGAAATGGGGAACTAAGATATCAAACCCTTGAGGTAACAGATTGCCAATGTCAAAATAAAGGAGAGCACTAACACCAGATTCACAGTAATAATTTCAAATGTTTTGTATAAGACTAACCCGGAAGATCAAAACATATCTCAGGAAGGTTGTCAGCAGTGTAGAATATATACCTAATTTTATCTCACAAAAGTAAGTAAAAAGTGGAGTGCTGAGCTGTATTTGAGAGGCATTTTATTTTTCTGGTGTTATTGAAAGTATCAAATAAGGGTAAAGTACTTTTTCCAACGTCTTTCCAAACATGTCTTTGGTTTGTGTTTAAGAGTCTTAGAGATTTCAAGCTTTAATTCATCACTGTGATACCAGTGCAATTTAAAGCAGAAGAAAGAAAAAGGGATGGGTAACATAAAAATCTGGATCGATATGCTAGTTCTGGGCAATTATCCTGCAAGTTCTGCCAGGTAATGAAAGTGACTAAGGTGCCCATAACCTGGAGGTTTCTTTGTTTTGGAAATAAAACCAAGGAACTTCATAAACCACCAAAGGGAAATTCTATATCTTGGCAAGTAAAATTTTAGATGGAAATTATCTGCTACACCACACTTGTGGGAATTGTTATACTCATTCTACTATTTGCAGCAGGGTTATACATGGTAGCACCTTCTAACTGAAATATTGGACAGAGAGTTTATGTCTTATATTAATATTTGGACCCTGTATACTCAATCCTATAACTCGAATTGTTTCCTCTCACCTAGAAGCAATCAAACTCCAAATGGTGCCTCAGACTGAACCACATATGGACACGCCATTTTTCCAAGCACCCTAGGAGGAACCCTAGCTGCTGTTCCCCATTCGACCCCCTTTTTCAGCAGGAAGTGGCCAAAAAGAGTTATCTCCCAAAACCCACTAACAGCAGTTAGGGCGACATCTCCATAGGTGCGAATATTATAGGAGTTATTAAGAAATTATTTTAGACAGGTAGAGAGGAAAGGGGCCCTTGGGAAGTTTTTGTTTCTTTTAAAGCAGCTCTTAGAGCAGGGCCAGCAAGCTTTGATATGCAAATGCCGGCCATTGGAAACTGGGTCCACCCAAACGTGGCAATTCCTGCCTTCTTCTTCCTTGCCCTGACATGTGCCTGGCAACATAACCGCTCTCACATATCCACAATGTGTGTAGAATATTATGGCACCCTGCATTTGCATGTTAAAAGGCTAGGGTGGCAGGGCCAGGTGTTTCACATGAATGACATGCATGGACAAAGCAATCCCCTGAGCCCTATGCAAATCAGACACCACCTCCTCCAGCCTCCTTATATAAGCAGCCACCTTTCCACCACACACAGGGGGTTTTCTGTCTGTTCAAATTCCCCCTCCCTCTGTCTCTGTACAGGGGAGCTATTTTCTTCTTCCTTCCTTCTTTCTTGCTTATTAAACTCTCCACTCCTCAAAACCAAAAATAAATACATAAATAAATAAAAATAATAAATAAAGCAGAGGTAAATGGGCTGTGTATGAGTTGCTCAAGGTAGTACCTTTATAGAACTAGAAAAAAAAGGAAAAAGAAATCATCCGTATTTCAAAGGTAAAGAGGCTGAAATATTTAAGTTCTACTTTTCACAAGATGATAAAGTGTCTTTGGTTATGCAGGCTGTTGCTTTCAAATCCAAACACGGAGAGAGTACAGGATGGTACATTTGAAGACTGGAGGAGTGTTAGGTGATCTTTCGCCTCCTCTGGATTTGCAATAACCCCAAATTGGATATCCAAAGATTCTGTCACATTAGTTTAAATCTTTGCTTAATTTTACTTTGCTAAGGGGCTATAGGCAGCTGTTTCCCCAGGTAAATCAGTGATGAAGTAAATAGAAAAGTCAAGCGTACTGATTCTCTGCTGATTTGAAGACAAACTCCAAATTATAAAAATTGTTATGAGCCATGATAGAAATCATATTACTTTTACATTTGGTCATATAAGAAGCTGTTTTTATTTCCTAAACCAAAGGCACTGGTGGAAACTACCTGATCCATGAATTTAATATATATTTTTTATTCAGCAATTAAGCACCGAGTTACTACAATGTACTTGGTACTCTTATAAGTTCTGGGGATACAGCAATGAACAAGAAAGTGGTTAGGGCTGTGTTTTCGTGTGTATAGAAGTGATAGAACTTGGATGGTAAATAAATAGATGAGCAGATAGGAAAAGGTACTAAATTGTGAAAAGTACTGAGGAAAGAATGAACCACTGCCTAAGATTTGATTGACAGATAAATTTTAGTTGATATTTAAGTTGAGACCAAGTGGCAAAATAAAACAATGAAAGATTAAGGGGAGCAGTTGGCACATGGGCTTCTGTGTGCTAATGAGGGAGGAATGCCCAGTGTGCCTTTATGGAAGTGGGTGAAAGGAAGAGTGCTAAAGGAAATGCCATGGGTTAACCAGGGAGTAAATCATGTAAGACTTTACAGTCAAGGTAAGGAATCTGGATTCATTCTAAGTGTGATGGGAAGTCACGGAGTGTTTTAAGTAAGGGCTTAACATGGTTTGATTTATAATTTTAAAATACTGTCTTGGCTTCTGTACTAATTGTTAGCTAAAGTACAACCAAAAAAATAAGAAAAAATGAGTGGCTATTTCTCTGAAGTGTTCATTCTCTTTTGTTTAGTCTGAAATATATGAGTGCCAATTCTGAGACAAGCACTACTAGTTACAATGTGAGCTAACTCAAACAGTGGTCTTTACTCGCATAGAACTTACTGTCTGAGAAGGGAAATAGACATTAATTTAATAATCATGCCAATAAAATAATAATGAAAAGTACTCAAAGGAAGAAAACAAGGTTATATCTGACCATATAATAATGGATCCAAATCTGACTGGGAAGTCACTGAAGGCTTTAAATCGGCTGCAATAAAAAGAATGAATACCAGTCAACTGATTATATTACCTTAAGTGCAATGAAGGTTTTAAACAGGGATGGAGGGGTGAGGGAGTGACATGATTCAATGTGAGTTTTTAAATTTATTTTTTAATTGGCAAAAAAAATTGTATATGTTTGTGGTGTACACCATGACTTTTGAAAAATGTGTATGTTGTGGAATGACTAAATTGAGCTAATTAACATATGCATTACCTCACATATTTATCATTTTTTGTGGTGAGAACACATAAAATCTACTCTCTTAGCAATTTTCAAATATGCAATATATTGTTATTAACTGTAGTCATCATATTGTCCAGTGGATCTCTTGAACTTATTCCTCCTGACTGAACAACGTAAGATTTAAAGTGATCATTCATTCTGGCTTCAGTTGAAGAATGGATAGGAGCAAGAGCAGAATGAAAGTAGAGAAACTTGTTAGGAGGTCCACTAATAGTAGGTAAGGACCGAGTGAAGGTAACAATAAAAAGAAAAACTGATTCCATGGATATTGAGATGATAAAGGTAATTAATTGGCCTTAGTGATGGATTAGATAGGAAGAGTTAGAGATAGAGTAGGAGAGTACCTGAGCAAATGAATAAATGAAGATTTTGTTTACTATGAGACGGAATAATGAAAGAGGACAAGGATAGAAGAGGAAGACCACAAATATGGTCATGTATGTCGTGAATTAATGATATCTTGAAAATATGCAAGTGATAGGTCAAATCAGTAGTTGGATCAACTAGCCCAGAGAAGAGCTCTGGGCTAGAGAAATAAATCTGAACACCACCACAGTAATTAGAACTGTGGATGTGTTTAAATCTCTCAGTGAGAGACTACAATAGAAAAAGTTATTTTAAAGCTTCAAAAATCTACAGGATTTGGTGACCCAGTAGAAAAGGAACTGCTTGCAAGAGAAACCAAAACGGCATGGTCAGAGAGGTGGCATTTCAAGAATGTCAAATAATATCAAATAATTATCAGAAACTACAAAGGTTCTGTGAGTTTTCACCATCTGCAAGCTAATAAGTTACTCTGTTACTATTTTAGCAAAGCTGTCAGAAAACACATGACTCTTGGTTCAGAGACAAAGGACTGTATTATTCATAGCACAAACAGTAGTTCAGAGGGCAACATGATGCTTGCGTGGGTTCCCCAGTCCTCCAGGTCCATGGAATAACACAAAGTGCCCATAATGGATGCCTGCACATGCAGTGGGTTGCATTACTGGAGGGAAACTTAGGAAGTTTGGAAGATTCACCACTTATATGGTAAAGTGGAAACAAGTATGTGGTTTTTCTTTTGGAAAATGCTACCTTATTTCTCAGGGTTGCTTGCTGGAAATACAACCCAGAGAAATGGCCCAAGTAAAGTATAGCAAGGGCTTTGCTTTCACAGCATGCCCAGGAAGAACATACAGGGATGCTTAAGGCCCCTTGTAGACTGCTTCTTTGAACAATGATCCTGAAGAGATAAGCAAATTGAGAACAGGAAAAATCTTGAATTTAGCAAAATGGAGATCATTGTTAACCTTATTAAGAGCTGTTTTGTCAGAGTGATGTAATGTAAAAACATACTACAGTGGGCTGAAAAGTGAATGTGAGGCCAGGCGCAGTGGCTCACGCCTGTAATCCCAGCACTTTGCGAGGCTGAAGCAGGTGGATCACAAGGTCAGGAGTTCAAGACCATCCTGGCCAACATGGTGAAACCCTGTCTCTACTAAAAATACAAAATTAGTTGGGTGTGGTGGTGTGTGCCTGTAATCCCAGCTACTTAGGAGGCTGAGGCAGGAGAACGGTTTGAACCCGAGAGGCGGAGGTTGCAGTGAGCTGAGATTGTGCCACATGCACTCCAGCCTGGGCAATAAGAGCAAAACTCCATCTCAAACAAACAAACAAAAAAAAGTTTTTGCCAAAAAAAAAAAAAAAAGAAAAGAAAAGAAAAGAAAAAAGAAAAGTGAATGTGGGATATGAGAGAGAATGGAGACCACAAATATAGAATAGTTGCTTTTTTTTTTTTTTTTAAGAAGTGCAATTGTAAGGTGATAAAAATAGAAATATCTTTAGGTGGGATATTGAAATGAGAGAAGATATTTTTGTTAGTCATTGGGTTATGTTTAAAAACTAATGGAAATGATCAAATGAAATGGTCTACAAACATCAGAATATAAATGGCTATTATATGTTCATTAACCCTGGATAGGACATTGTTATAGATTGAATTGTGTTCCCTCAAAAGACAAAAAGAAAAGGATGTTTAAGTCCTAATCCCCAAAGTCCTACAAATGTGACCTTATTTGGAAGTAGGATCTTTGAAGATGATCAAGTTATAATGAAGTCATTACAGTTGGCCCTTATCTAATGTGACTATATCCTTATGAAAGGGGAATTTTGGACACAAAGACAGACATACAGAGAGGATGCTGTGAAGACACTGGAAGCCAAGGAACCCCTGAGGCTACCAGAAGCTTGGAGAGAGTAATGAAACTCACAGCCCTCTGAAGGAACCAACGCGGTTGACATCTTGATTTCAGACTTCTAGCTTCCAGAACTGTGCAAGAATAAATTTTTGTAGTTTAAGCCACCCTGTTTGTGATACTTCGTTGCAGCAACCCTAAGAAGCTTATACTACAGACATTGTTCTCAGAAAGACCAAATACTGATAACAAGAAATAAAAAAGCAAGCCTTAAAATCTTTAGAGCAGCCTTTATTTCACTGCATTTCCGCAGGACATTGATCACAGCAAATTTTTTTTTTAACAGGGTCTGACTCTGTTGCCCGGGCTGGAGTGCAGTGGCATGATCTCGGCTCACTGCAACCTCTGCCTCCCAGGTTCAAGGGATTCTCCTGCCTCAGCCTCCCAAGTAGCTGAGATTACAGACGTGCACCATCATGCCCGGCTAATTTTTTGAATTTTTAGTATAGATGGGGTTTCACCATGTTGGCCGGGCTGGTTTTGAACTCCTGACCTCAAGTGATCTGTCCGCCTTGGCCTCATAAAGTGCTAGGATTACAGGCGTGAGCCACCATGCCCGGCTGCAAATGTCTTTTTTCAGGAGTGTATAATGTTGAGAGCACTACTTAAATGTTCATTCTTAGAAAAACCTCAAAAATGGAAGTAAAAGAAGAGGGAATAAAAACTCTTTAAGAAAATATTCTCTTAGCAGAATGAGAATTCAATATGTTAGCCTAATTAATAGATATTCCATTATCAAACACTTTGCATTTGTTAATAAAATACTTCAAAAGAAAATGGGAAATACAATTTCTTTTAAGTATATAAGAAAATGATTAGAATGGTAGAGTGGCTTTGTGAAATGGTCTAAGCTGATTTGTAGAGCAGGAAGCTTAAGCAATGGTTCCTCCAGACTTTAAAAAAAATTACCTAACCACTATGGTTTTACATCTTCTCATCTGCACATAAAGAGTTCTATTAGATTACTTCCCCCAGAATGACTATGGGAATTATTTTAACAACATATGTTTCTAGTATAAGTGTCTGTGCTTGTGTAAATTGAATGTAACATCTAACTGAGGCATTCTTGATGTTGAAATTATTTCTGTTTACTTACCAGTAATGTTTGTTCTTATAGTTATATATAATTCGTATTCTTTTAACACACATTCGAAGCTTTTTCCTACTTTTTTAAATTCCAGTTTCCCTGAGAATGTATTTTGGGGTCTACCTTGGATGCCCTCTTTAATTCTTTCAGAGGTAATGTTCATGCATTCACATGGGTCCTGCTTATAGCTCATTAAAGGAAGCACACATCTGCACCTACAGCCTAACAAAGACTCTCCAGTGGGCCAACTAGAGTCAATCTTCCAGAAGTTTAATGTAGAACAGGTTCTACAATCTCTGGCTCCAAAATATTTTATCTATTTTATAGTAATATTGATAACTATTATTGTTATTACTTTGAGGAAGTGAAAATATCTCATACTTCTGCTGGCTAAAGTGTCTTTGAAATATTTCCGCAATGCCTACAGGGTTAGATATTAATGAGTTTCTACTTGTAACAAAATTGAGACACAAGTTAAAGACTCTGACCACGTGATCAGAGAAATAGTCCAGCAAAATCAAAGGTAAACTGGACTCTCACAAATAAGCCAAAAGGACACATAATTATTTGAGCAAATGGAGAAGAACAATTTGTTCAAGTTGTTGAAGTCATTTCAGATTATTGCCAAGAATTCTCAGAATATCCTCTGAATGTATACTTCTGTGCTGAAAACAAAACCACATGCTCATAGGAAATGTCACAATTAAGAATCTTGTTTACCTAGCTGTTTAAAAAAACATGCCAGGGTAGGCAGTGAAGGTTACATCCTCACTGTGCAGGTCAGTGCTTATCAAATCAAAATGGTTCAACCACCTAAAAAAAAAAAATCTTCATACAAAGGACGAAATAGCAGGCATACCAGCCTAGCTTTGCACGCTGGCTATGTGCACACTGTACCTCCAAAAACAGCCTCTGGTCATAATAGTTCTGGAAATATGTTGTGGCTTTTTTCAAGATAAATAAAACATGAAAAGTGAATTTGTTTATAAAAATAAACCCATCTTAACTTTTCATTTATACTAGCATGCTTTTATATGATGGCTTGCCCTTCAAAAAATTGGAGCTTACCTTGAAGATCTCTGCAATATCAAGGTCTTAAGTTCCTAAGAGTAAGTTTTATCTTTGTTATTATTATCATTTAAAAGCTATTCAGTGTATTAGCAACTAGAGATGTAATTATCTTACATCTCTAGTTGCATACACAAACTTTCAGTATAAGTTTATAGTCTCTATTAAATTGTTTTAATTATATGCATTTGAGTATAAATAAAAACATAGAAACTTATCTAAATATTTTCCCCCCTGTATCAGCAGCTAGGCTTTGAGGTCAGGGAGAGAAAGGAGTGATATTCTATATGAAAAATAATCAAGATACTTTGAAAAAAAACTTTTCTCAGTTCAGTACCCTAGAGATTACATTTAATGTTCTTTCTTAAATTTATCTCTCTAATGAAATTGAGAGATTAAAGTACTATGTCTAGTATCAGTTATTTTCTAATAGCCCAGCACATTCTCAAGAGAAAAACATACTATTAAAATTATAAAGGATATTTATAATGTTTATTTTAAAATGGTTAATGCTCCTTTTAAATGCATGATTTTTAATACTTAATTGTGTTTATTTTTACTATAAATATACTCTATTCATTTGTTTTCACGCTGCTAATAAAGACATACCTGAGACAGAGTAATTTATAAAGGAAAGAGGTTTAATTGACTGACAGTTCAGCATGGCTGAGGAGGCCTCAATAAACTTCCAATCATGGTGGAAAGGGAAGCAAACATATCCTTCTTCACATGGCAGCAGCAAGGAGAAGTGCCAAGCAAAAGAGGGGAAAGCTCATCAGATCTTATAAAACATCATATCTCACAAGAACTCACTATCATGAGAACACCATGAGGGTAACTGCTCCCATGATTCAATTACCTCCCACCAGGTTTCTCCCATGACACATGGGGATTATGGGAACAATTCAAGGTAAGATTTGGGTGGGGACACAGCCGAACCATATCATATACTCTAAGTATATTAAAATAATATTTACAATATAATTCTATTATGAATTTTTGGAATATAGCTGAGGACTATATTATAACTCCTTTGATATAATGAAGGTAATATATTGTCCTGGTTATATTTTTCAGGATTGTGATCTATCTCTCACATTTTTTTATTGATTAAAAAATTAAAGACAAGAGGAAGGAGCCGTTAAAATCCAATATATATTTTCCTAACCTTCACATATGAAAAGGAATCAGAGATGACAACCCTCATATGGCATCAAGAATATTCAGCAATTATTTGAAAATGAAAAAGTCTAATTTAGGAAAATAAAATGGCTGGAACAGAGTTGAATGCCGTCTAAATAATAGTGAAATTGAAACTGGAAAAGAAAGAAAAATATAATAGCAGACAGCAGAGTAGAGAAACATTGGGCCCATATCCAAAGCATGGGAAATGTCACCTACTAAGACAGTCAGATTATATATCAGAAAATGTGCAAAGCTTTGGGTATTTCAGATAAATGTCTCAGGATTAGGCTTCCATGACAAGTTACAGTGCAATGAACCTGGGAGTGTGGATAAGAAAATTGCCATTTTTCCTTTTTACAAAAATACAGACTTGTCGTCGATTTTAAGTTTTTGCCACTGGGATTTTTAAAACATAATAAATGCCACTGGGATTTTTAAAACATAATAAATGCCACTGGGATTTTTAAAACAAAGTTTAGTAACTAACTATACAAGAATTAAAATAAATAGGATTATATAGTTTTTTAACAAATAAGAATTGTGGGTTACAGCTCTATAGTACCCCTTCAATATAGTTGTATTGGTAGAAGCCATATACATTCCAGCCATTGTGCTAGGGCTCAAAATACTCTGAAAATATCTTCTAAGTTTGTAACCTTTTCTTTTGAATACCTTGAGTGGTGACAAACTTCCTTTTGAAGGTGTGTTTGATCTTTTAAAACAACTATATAAATACACTTAATAGTTTAAAACAAGTATATACAAAATAACTTTTTTAATATTGAGTTCTCACCATTCCTTCTTCATTCCCTTTCTTATCTTTACCTTCCTTCATTCAAATAGTGAACTAAATATTCTCAAACCTGGCTGCACTACAGGGCTTTTAAAAAATACTCTTGCTTACAGTGTACCTCGGGGGTAGGGCCCACACTGTGGTATACTTCAGAAACTCCCTCAGATATTTATTTTGTGCAGCCAGTGTTGAAAAAAAACTGAGATAGACAGTTTTTTACTTATTGCCTTAAGGAAGTTATATGGTAGGACAGAATAAAGAAAAATCTTGAGTCTCTGCCTGTCTTTGTGCTTAGAAAGTCTATAAGCTTGAGGGAAAGTTTGAAGGTTTAAAGAGGTTCTCTTGCCACTGAATTGGGAAAAGACAGGAGAAAGATGAAGGGATATCAGGAAGAGAGAGCTAGGACAAAAGAACACAGGGGAGATATCTTAGAGCCAAAGGAAAATGTAAGGAGTATTGATCCAGCATTAGGGAGCTGGATCACTCCCTAATGGTCACTTAACTCAGCCTCAGTAGAGGATCCCAGCTCCACATAAGTGAATGCAGTTCATTGCCCCCACCAGGGATTATACTAGCTGTTTTGTCTTAGCATGTCCACTGACAGCTCTCCTTTTGTGGCTCGCCACACTTCTCCTGGATGCTACCAGCTAGGATGTGGTCAGATATACCTTGAAAGTTTGGATCTACTTGTAAACCCAAGAGAATTGAATTTGTTCATCTTTTCCTTCAGAATTACTTAGATCAAACCTTCAAAAGGAGGCAACGGGAAAAAAAAAATTGCAATTTGGGGGACATATGAAGATTTTTGTTTGTTTCTTTCTTTAAACCATATAGCCAGTAAAATGCTTTATATTTATTCAGTGTTTATATTACAATAGATTACCTAGAATCATCCTTAGTAGCACAACAGAACAAACCCTGAACCAATTTTTTGGCCTATGAAATCTCTGCCATTTGGGAACTGAGTTTTATGCCGGTTGGCTTCCAAACCAGAGCTTGCAATGTCAGGCAGTACTTTGGGGAAACAGCTGCATACAGATCACTCTGAAACCCTCATAAAAATATATGGTACCATCACTTTTTTCTTTTTAAAAATGTTTTATGGGGTCCCCCATAGTATCTTTTGCTAGTCTTGCTGTAAAAATAATGTTTATGGTGATTGAATATACTTTCAGTAAACAGCTTCTGTGGCTATCAAATGACTGTTTCTCTTTTGCATTTAATCACCTAGGAGGAAAGAAATGATAGCAAACAGATTTCACTGTCTTAAACAATATTTGTTAAGAAAAGACTTTTGCCCTGGAGCATCTTACTCAAAAAGTAATTTCCTGGTCTCTGCTTCAGAGCTATTGCCTTATTATTTAAGATTTTCCTGTTTAGCATGAATCAGCTTTTTTTTTCTTCCTTGTCTGGCCTCTATCTACCTAGTCCTGAAATGACGTCATACTCTCTTAACATAAAAGTAAGTGAACAACATTCTCAATTTCTATCTGAGGCTAACCAGCCTCAAATATTCCTGTGCTGGTGATGTCTTGAGTATCTTATTTTATATTAGTAAGAGTCCAGAGACCTTTCAGTAAAATGTAGATTCATGTGAATCTATGTGGATCAACTTCACTATGTGAATTTTGAAATAAAACTTATTCTAAGCAGTCTTAGAAATTTGTTACCCAGAATTAAAATGTGATATATCTCTGAAATTAATTTTTAAGTAAATTGACACTAAAAGTTAAATAATCCATTTTAGTAGCTTTAATATGTAAAGCTGTGATATTTTGATATAATAAGAAATACATATTTGGCTTCTGCCCTGACTTCTAACCTAGTTCTCATAAAACCCTTGTAGATAAGGGTGCTAGGAGAATCTTTTTTTCAATATTTGATCTTTGACCCAGTTCTTAATACAAACTCCTAATACCTTTGTAGTTTCCTGAGTGATAGAAGTATCTGACATAGACTCCTAAATCCCTTGGAACTTGCTGGGTAATAAGAACATCTTTGTTCTAATGAGGCAATTATTGTGGCAGGCTCCTGGATAGATTCAGGATGGGGGCTGGTTGCCAGGGGAACCAACCATGTGATTAGAGGATTGGAACTCTCAGCTCCATGCCCCATCCACCGGTAGCTAAACGTTCAGTTGTTCCTCAATGGCCAGTGATGTAATCAGATCATGCCTTTGTAATGAAGCTTCATACCCCTTCCCTTCCAGACCTCCACCTATATATCTTTTCATCTGGCTTCTGTATGTTTCCTTTCTAATATCCTTTATAATAAATGGGTAAGTGTAAGTAAAGTGTTTCTCTAAGTTCTGTGAGCTGCTCTAGCAAATTAATTGAACTTAAGGAGGGGACTGTAGGAACACTGATTTCTAGCCAGTTGGTCAGAAACCCAAGTTACAACCTGGGGGCTTGCAACTGGCATCTGATGTGATTGCAGTCTTGTGGAACTGAGCCCTCAACCTGTGGAATCTGATGCTATCTCTCAGTAGATAGTGTCAGAATCGAGTTAAATTATAGGACAATGTATTGGTGTCCACTGAACTGTTTGATATACATCTGTGGTCAGAAGTGTTACATTGTGAGGTGTATGAGAACAGAAAAAAAAAAACACTAGTTTTTATCTCTTACAAAGGTTTAATTAAGATTTCATATCTTTTTATAAGTTCCAGTAATAAGTTCCAGTGACAATAATGTAACTGCAACAAGAATTTTGTTATTTTATGCAAAGTTGATTAAATACTATCATTCAATGGCAAAAAATTGAATTATAAGAAAATATTTCTAAGAAGAACTCAAGCATAGCAAAGTGAAATATAAAATAAATTATAATTTCCTGAGAACTAACTTGGCATTGTAAAGAATGCTGTTAATATATAAGAATATTTAAATGAAAAAAGAATATCACTAATAAATTTAATCTCTGTAATTCTAATCTTTTGATTATTTGGTTGTTTCTACTACTTTTTTGTACCAGATGTTCTGTAAATACATTCTCAGGATAAGTTAAAATTCTACCAGGAAAAAGAAAATCATAAGGAAATTATTTTATTTCTTTTTTAGAAATATTTGTGTACAGCAGGATAATTTCACAGACTAACTTATTCTGATCCTGGCTCCTCCTAACTGTTATTCAGCTATAAAAACTAGGTCCTCATTTTGACTAAAGTTTGTCAAATATTAATAGTAGAAACAATAATGACAATCAGTCGATTCACCATGAGAACATTTATTACTTTTAAGAATACATGTAACAATACACCAATATACAGTATTACATGTAATCAGAGTTGAATCCAGGGTAATTGTGACCTCTGAAAATGGAATTATCTTACCCAGCACCTCATTCTTTTTGCCTTTGCTGCAACATTTAAGTTTTGACATTCTGTCTTAAGAGAATAGCAAAGAGCTGGCACTCTGTAGTGGCGACCCTAGCAGCTCTTACCAGTTGTATGGCTTCTGCAGATGAACAAGGCTATACTCAATAGAGTCCCTTGTCACATTTCATTCGTATGGTATATTTGCTCCTCTAATCTCTAGCTAGCAAGGAAAGGTATTAAGGCCATCAGTGCACCAGTCTCCAGGGAGTAAGGAAAGCCAAAGATTAGCAACTGCCATTTAAAATATTGATTGGGTCACAAATGGACCTGGAAAGCAAGGAGTTAGAAGTAACAGGAACCAGAGAGGTTAGAGAAAATAGATCCCTATTTTAATATATTCTGATAATATAAACAAGAGGGCCTGAGAACCAAATTCATTTTTCAAATTCATTATAGCTTTCTTTTTCTTTTTCTTTTTTTACATCATAGTATTTTATAATGACAAGTGTGTGTGCTTACTTGTGTGTGTGTGTGCGTTTGTGTGTATGTTGTGTTTAAAATACAGGTGCTTGGCAGATTATTATGCTGATCAAATATGACCACTATTTTAAAAAGATATTAGTCAAGTTACTGGCATATATTTTAATACAAACTAAAACTCAGACTTTAGGAGCCTGCTGTGTTTATACAGCACAATTGTATTAGCCCATTTTCATGCAGATGATAAAGACATACCCGAGACTAGGAAGAAAAAGATGCTTAATTGGACTTACAGTTCCAGGTGGCTAGAAAGGCCTCAGAATCATGGCAGCAGGCAAAGGCACTTCTTACATGGCAGCAGCAAGAGAGAAATGAGGAAGAAGCAAAAACAGAAACCCCTGATAAACTTTAAGTGCCTGCTATGTTTATACAACATAATTGTATTAGTCTGTTTTCACGCAGCTGATAAAGACATACCTGAGACTGGGAAGAAAAAGAGGTTTAATTGGACTTACAGTTCCACACAGCTAGGGAGGCCTCAGAATCATGGCAGGAGGTGAAAGGCACTTCTTACATGGCAGTGGGAAGAGAAAATGAGGGAGAAGCAAAAGTGGAAACCCCTGATCAACCCATCAGATCTCACTATCATGAGAATAGCATGGGAAAGACTGGCTCCCATGATTCAATTACCTCCTCCTGGGTCCCTCTGTCCCATAACACATGGGAATTCTGGGAGATGCAATTCAAGTTGAGATTTAGGAGGGACACAGCCAAACCATATCATTCCACCCCTGCCCCTCCAAATCTCAAGTCCTCACATTTCAAAGCCAACCATGCCTTCCCAATAGTCCCCCAAAGCCTTAACTCATTTCAGCATTAACTCAAAAGTCCACAGTCCAAAGTCTCATCTGAGACAAGGTAAGTCCCTTCCACCTATAAGCCTGTAAAATCAAAAGCAAGCTAGTTACTTCCTAGATACAATGCAGGTACAGGTATTGATAAATACAGCCGTTCCAAATAGGATTAATTGGCCAGAAAAAGGGGTTACAGGGCCCTTGCAAGTCCAAAATCCAGTGGGGGAGCCAAACTTTTTTTTTTTTTGAGATGGAGTCTTGCTGTGTCACCCAGGCTGGAGTGCAGTGGCATGATCTCGGCTCACTGCAAGCTCCGCCTCCCAGGTTCACACCATTCTCCTGCCTCAGCCTCCAGAGTAGCTGGGACTACAGGCACCTGCCACCACACCTGGCTAATATTTTTGTATTTTTAGTAGAGACGGGGTTTCACCATGGTAGCCAGAATGGTCTCGATCTCCTGACCTCATAATCGGCCTGCCTCAGCCTCCCAAAGTGCTGGGATTACAGGTGTGAGCCACCACACCCAGCTGGGGCAGTCAAACTTTAAAGCTCCAAAATGATCTCCTTTGACACGAGGTCTCACATCCAGGTTACGCTGATGCAAGAGGTAGGTAGATTCCCATGGCCTTGGGCAGCTCAGCCCCTGTGCCTTTGCAGGGTACAGCCTCCCTCCCAGCTGCTTTCAAAGGCTGGAACTGAGTGCCTGTGGCTTTTCCAGGTGCATGGTTCAAGCTGTTGGTGGATCTACCATTCTGGGGTCTGGACGACAGTGGCTCTGTTCTCACAGCTCCACTAAGCAATGTCCCAGTGGGGACTCTGTGTGGGAGCTCTGACCCCACATTTCCCTTCCGCACTACCCTAGCAGAGGTTCTCCATGGGGGCCCTGCCCCTGCAGCAAACTTTTGCCTGGGCAACCAGGCATTTCCACACATCTTCTGAAACCTAGGCAGAGGTTCCCAAACCTCAATTCTTGACTTCTGTGTACCTGCAGACTCAATACCACATGGAAGCTGCCAAAGCTTGGGGCTTCCACCCTCTGAAGCCCCAGCCCAAGCTGTACATTGGCCCCTTTCAGCCATGGCTGGAGGGGCTGTGACACAAGTCACCAAGTCCCTAGGCTGCACACAGCATGGGGACTCTGAGCCTGGCCCACAAAATCACTTTTTCCTCCTGGGCCTCCAGGCCTGTGATGGGAGAAGCTGTCATGAAGGTCTCTGACATGGCCTGGAGACATTTTTCCCATGGTCTTGGAGATTCACATTAGGTTTCTTGTTACTTATGCAAACTCCTCCCCAGAAAATGGGTTTTTCTTTTTGACTTCATCATCAGGCTGCAAATTTTTTGAACTTTTATCCTCTGTTTCCCTTTTAAAACTGAATGCCTTTAACAGTACCCAAGTTGCCTCTTGAATGCTTTGCTGCTTAGAAATTTCTTTGGCCAGATACCCTAAATCATCTCTCTCAAGTTCAAAGTTCCACAAATCTCTAGGGCGGGGCAAAATGCCACCAGTCTCTTTGCTAAAACATAACAAAAGTCACCTTTACTCCAGATCCCAACAAGTTCCTCATCTCCATCTGAGACCACCTCAGCCTGGATTTTATCATCCATATCGCTATCAGCATTTTGGGCAAAACCATACAACGAGTCTCAAGGAAGTTCCAAGCTTTCCCATATTTTCCTGTCTTCTTCTGAGCCCTTCAATCTGTTCCAGTCTCTGCCTGTTACCCAGTTCCAAAGTTACTTCCACATTTTCAGGTATCTTTTCAGCAATGCCCTACTCTACTGGTACCAATTTACTGTATTAGTCCATTTTCATGCAGCTGATAAAGGCACACCTGAGGCTGGGAAGAAAAAGAGGTTTAATTGGACTTACAGTTCCACATGGCTGGGGAGGCCTTAGAATCATAGTGGGAGATGAAATGCACTCCTTAAATGGTGGCAGCAAGAGAAAATGAGGAAGAAGCAAAAGCGGAAACCCATGATAAACCCAGCAGATCTCATGAGACTTACTCACTATCATGAGAATACCATGATTAAATTACCTCCCCCTGGGTCCCTCCAACCACAATACGTGGGAATCCTGGGAGATACAATTCAAGTTGAGATTTGGTGGGGACACAGCAAAACCACATTAACAATCAACATTGTCATACTTAGTTACAAAATAATTCTTTGGAAGGGCAACACAATGCCAATTATCAATCTGTTTCCAAGTCGATGTTTCAGTGTCCAAAGTATACTTTAGGGAAGAGTGAGTTTTTTCATAGGAATGTGCTTTCAAACTGTACTCAAGAATAATGACTGTGTTATGGTTTTTTACCCTTCAAGATTAAACAATATCTACTAAAAATAGAGGAATGAATACAGGCTAGTTGTTAAAAGAATATACAGCTCAGGGTTCAAAGCAGTCCGGAGGTGATAAATTGACATTTTAATATCACCAATACGGATAGTAGCAAGTATGCTATGAAACACACAAATGAGCTATATTTTCCATTCCAACACTAACACATAACTTCTTACATAAGTTGTATCCTCCAAGCCAATCAAATAATGATATATAGCCAGTAAAGACTTCCCACTAAGATCAGTACTCATGAAACGCAAATATTTTTCTTTAGTTAAAAAAAGAGAACATAGCTACCAAAGCAAACTCCAATTTTGTTATACTGTTGCATACACTAATACTCAGCTAAGCGTAACTGGCTTCTGTAAACTTGCATTTTTCTTTAATCTACTATGTTCGGGAAGGATCAGCAACAATCATGTATCCAAATTATCATCAATAAGTGTTGCTAGAAAGCCCACTGGCTATGCAAACAGCAACACTGGTTGATGATAATTTGGAGATACCACTGTTAGTGATCTTTGCAAACATAGAAGATGGTTCTGAGGTGGATACAGATTGGGGTTTAAGTTCCTACAGGAAATGGCATTTCTTAGTTAGAGATCAGATGATAAAGGTTTAAGTTTAGCAGATATGTTATAAAAGATTACTTAAATGTGTGAAGTTTCAGATGTATTATTGTTATATTTTAACCTCACAAAACTCTGTAAGGAAAGCAAGGCACCCAATGCACAGGTGAACAAATTGAGTCTCAGAGGCATTTGTTGATTTGCTTAAGGTCCCCAGATTTTTCAGTGTTGTAGGTCATTTGAACCCAGGTCATAATGCAACAAACTTGCAAAAATGTAACAGGATGACAGTCATTACTCTGTGTGTGTGTGTGTGTGTGTGTGTGTGTGTGTGTGTGCTTGAGAATAATAGAGGGAATAATAGCAAGAAAAACAAAACAAAACAAAACAAAAAACTCTGGTTATTTTCTCTGAGCCCCTGTTTACTCCTTCTTATAAATAGTGGAAAAACTTACTGGCTCAGTGAGTTTGAGATAAAGGGCACTCCTCATGTCTGGCCAAGAATGTTGACTGTTGCTTCTCTCTGGAATTCACCTGCCTGTAAGGAATGCCCTCTTCTTCCTATTCTTGTCCTGTCTGCTCAAACGACAGTAGAGCATGTTATTTTTCAACTCTTTCTGTCTGTATCCCAACTCAAATAATCTTGAACCATGAGGTCCTCCACACAACTGGTTAGATAAATATCTGTTTTGTCCCCATCTCTCCATGGGCAAGTCTTATGCCTTAAATTTTAAGGGAGAACTAGTAAGAAGTAATATGCTAACTTCAAACAAGAACTTCACTCTGCAATCCCATTTTTCTGCCAATAAAGGCAATATTTTGTCATACGTATATAGTCTCACAGTCTTTAACATGACTCTAGGAAGCCACTACCTATTAATTAGAATTGTCACTTCAGTTGAAATCTATTTGTCAATTCTTCTCTAGGTCTTACTTTTCCTTTGAGGACCATCTTATTTTTACCTGTTTTAATCAGACTTTCCACAGATTACTTCAGTTTATTTTAACTTCTTACTACTAAATTCTGGTGACCTTCATCGGCTCTACCACCTGTTTAGTACTTAGTACATGCTAGCTCATAATGGGAGCTATATTTTCCAATATATCTTTTCATTTCCTAGATAAATCCTAAGCCCATTCAGGGGAAGTCTGACCCTCTTGCTCTCTATAGCAATTTCTTTATGGCTTCAGAGACTGACATTCCAAGCTCAATTACTACTCCCTAATATTAATGATGAGATTCTTAAAAAATTAACGTGACAGATAATGTGAATATGTTAATTATGTGTTGAATCATGCTTAATCCATTTATACACACATACACACATTATATTTATATACTAATATACACTCTAATTTACTACATACTTTGGTAAGGTCATTCTACTTCAAGTTGATTTCCTTTCCTCTCATTAACATGAAAATATTAATGCTTCACATTTTCCAGATTTCATGAGAATAGTACAGAGCTTAGGGGATTTTCAGAAATATTTTGTGTTCTTCAAAAGGAGGCTGTTTAAATAATCACAAATCTTTGTCATTCATTAAAATATTAAGAGGCTAATGCTACCTAGGAAGGACTAATATGTAAGCTAATTGGTCAATGAATTTAACATGTGAGCTAATTGGTCAATGAATTTAACATGTGAGCTAATTGGTCAATGAATTTAACATGTGAGCTAATTGGTCAATGAATTTAATATGTCTTAGAAATCTAAAAATTTAGCCAACATAAGGCATATCATTGCAATAACTTCTTCCTCAGTGGTTGTTTTTGCAAATAGGCCTATTAAATTTATTTGAACTCTTTAACAGAGTTTCTATGGAATAGAGAATTTATTCTTTAATTTGCATTAGAACAGGATAAAAGAAATTTGTGCCATAAAGGCATAATGGGGTGCATTTTTACATGTTGACAGAATGAGCTTCTACATCTAGAATCTAGACAGAATTTAATATGCAAAGTCCACAGCAAATAGAAGAGACAAAAATAGTTATCGCCACCCTTGTTATATTTAACTTGCATATTTACTAATGACATAAATTCTTCTAGTGCAAACACTGAAGAAATTCTGTTCAAAGTTAACTTTATACCTGAAAAGCCAACAGAGTAAACTCCCATAATTTTTTTAATCAAAAAAATAGCAAATTTTTAATGTAATATCAGAAAGGGGAAAAAAACTCAAAATTTTAAAGCACTGCTGAAAAAGTTACAGAAGTTTCCCCCTAGGTTCATGTAACCTAATTGTTTTTGGAGCATGACCATACAGATGCATAGAAAAATACTGGCAAAATCAAGAGAACCTCAATAAACCCACAAATTGCATTAGAGAAGTTGGGGTAAAGGAAATATCTTTTGTTATATCAAGGAAATTTCTTGGCGAGATCTAAGTCACTTACTTATTCATAGATTCATGATCTGCTTATATCTAGGTCTAATATTCACCTGCCTCTGAGGTGTTACCTTCTGCCTCTTTGCTTTCATTTTAGCAGCTTTTAAATCAGTTCCTCCCCGCTAATTGTCCAAACCAGTCCTCACCCCTCTGAACACAAACAAAAGTGTGCTAATTTTACTCAAAGTCATTCTGTTGTTAAAATGTTCTCAGCCTGTTTTCCCTCCATGTCTTCCCTCCCTTTCAATGCAATTACCTTTTTTAGCTATAATTAGCTTCCAGGAAGCACCTACTATGTGGCAAGCATTCTGAATACTTTACACAGACTCATATCCTCACATGCACATATGTAAGTATATTACATACACATGCACATACTCTCATAAACATATATTCATAATCACATTCACAATTATAATCACATACTTCGACTCAATCACATACTCATAAACATGGGCAGGAAAACATATACATGCTCAAATATATATGTATTCACATGATCACATACACAATAATATGTACATACACAATCACACACACGTACAATCACACGTACATACAAAATCACACACCTATGTGAAATCATTTACTTATACAGAGTCACATACACAATCATATACAATACACATTACATCCTCCTAAAAATCCTATAAGTTTGGGTCCCATTATTATCATGTTCATTTTTCAAATGAGGAAATGAGGTACAAAAGTTGTATGAAATTATTCTGCTTGTAAGTGATAAAGCCTATATTTGAAATGTGAGGAGTCTGACTCCAGAGTCCATGTTCTTAATCAAAATGTTATACGTTTCGGCACCGAAACATTTTCTTTGGTTTTTAATACTAGTAACTGTTTTCCCTGTCCACTACTCTGTGTTTAGCCTATAATAATTCATTGTCTGCATTATCTTTTTAACCGTGTTGTTTCGTTCCAAGTTATGACCTTCTAGATGGCTCCAGGGGTCTAAATATAATTCCCTTTATAAATTTTCCTGCATTTGTAAAGAAAGTGTATTTTCTCCACTATTACAAATTCATATAAATTAATCTGAAGGTTAAATATTTTTTAAATTAATATTTTACAAATTTCTAAATATTAAATGATAACTATGTGTTCACATGTTTTTGTGGTTTTCATTATATTCTAGCTTCATCTTTTTCCTTTTCTCATTTCATTCTATCATCTGTGGTATTCTCCCTCACTTTTTGCATCTCCACTTCTCATAGTCTCTCTTATTCCTTTTACTCAAGCATAGGAACATAGAACAAATAATATTGTCTCAGAGGGATCATGTCCACCCTGAATGTTTGGATTCTGTGTCTGGTCTGATTGATCAACACTGACAAGAAAAGCCAGACCAACCAGTTCCTGGAATATGTGGCCTAGTTAGACCAAAAATGTTTAACATGCATCTTTAAAAATTTTTATTATTTTTTAATTTTATTTTTTGATTTACATATAATTGTACCTATTCATGGGATACAGAGAGATGCTTTGATACATATAATATATAGTGATCAGATTAAGGGTAATTAGTATATTCAGCACTAAAACACTTATCATTCCTTTGTGTTGGGAATTTTAAAAGATCCTGCTTATTAATAACTTGCTAATTTACTTGTTTGTCTTAATTTTACGTATGTATAAATTTACCTAATGTTAGAGTATTATATAGGCAATGCTTTAGAATATATTTCCTAGCAATAAGAACTTAAATTATATCAATTTTTAAAAGTCTGTTTATTGGGGAAGGAAACTATGTATTTCATGAAAGCAAGAAGCTATCAGATAAACAATTGGTAAACTCAGAGAAATATGAAAAAGCACAAGTCCGTGGCCAGTTTCAACTATTCCTCAGAAATGTACATTCCTGTAAAAATAGACCATTTGCTCAAGTAATATTATTCACTTCATCCTCCAGTCCTCCTCTCAAAACCCTATTTTATAGACCAAGAAATCAATGTACTGAAGATTATATATACCAAGTTAATTTTTAAAAAGTCATCTATCTCAAATATTCATGTCATTATAGATAAATTTTTTCCATGCTACTTACAAAGAGAATCTTGCCTTAAAATAATTACTTAGATCCACTTTCTCTAAGAAAAATAAAAATCCACATATATTTAATTTTAAAAATATATAAATATAAAATTAATATTATATTCTAACTACTAAAGCTGCAAATATAGATGCCCTGGTACTTATAGAAGCATCAGCAAAGCCCCACGATAAATCTTAACATAAATTACTAATTAATGATATTTACCTACAACAAATGTACTATACAAAAGACACACTACACTGAAAAATTTCAACTGCTGCATTTATTGATATGCTTTTTCTTATAGAAAATACATTCATAAAACTCCAGAAATATAAGATTTTTTCAAATTATATTACCACAAGTAAATTTACAACTTTTCATAGAGATACTTATCTCTAGCAATATAGCAGTAATCTTTAGGGCAAAAATGTCAGCAATGTGTTGTTTAAAGAAAATAACGGTCTAGTTTAGGAACTTCTTGTATCATGGGAAACACTCAGGTTTCTAAGATGGAAATTCTGATGTATTCATGTGCAAATGATATTCTTTACTACTTATTCCACAGTGGTGCTTTGGGTTCTTTTCCTTGACCCACTTCCCTCGACTATTGGTTAGAAAATATTTTCTTGGCAAGCATCTGCCTACTTTGGGAAATTTCATTTCCTCTGTAGTTGAAGTCATACATGCAAAGATCTTTCATAAAGGAAAAACCACTCTCACGGTTTTGTATGTGTTAACCCATAAATGTTGGTGTCACTGAGCAACAAAACAGTGGTTAATTCTGTGATATACTAAGTGGTGTTTTGATACTATTTCTAAAAAATCTAATATTGTTTGAAATTTGTGCTTATTACCCACATGCATTCACCGAAGAATTAAAGTCGTATATATTAATTATTTTTTTCCAAGTATAAACCAAAAGTAAAATCCCAAGCTCCTCAACTGACTAAACAGACCACCTCTTGGCCAAGGCCAAGACCCTAGAGAAACCTGAAAAACTGAATTCCTGGCCATGATGGGAAGAGAGGTCAGAGGCGCCTCCTTATATCCCATTCCTTTTGGAGTATGGGCACAACTAACTAGCATTAAGATTAAAATAGAAATCTATTTTAATATTTGTGGCAATAAGACACCAAATCTCTTTGTGGCAATAAGACACCAAATTTTCAACAAAACCTAAGACCATGCAAGCAAAGATTAAGTCACACCTTTCAAAGAATAAAATGGAAATTTTCTTTTAATAACTCAGTATAAGGTGGCTTGCTTTTTGGATTTGCTCTAGTATAGCATCACATGACAGCAGAGCCTGAAGGAAATCAAAATATCCTACCCCCAAATGTATTTATTTGACATATTTTGAAATGGTTCTGCGAAGCCATCTTTTGTGAGGGAAATTTGCATCTGTGGAGAATCTCCATTAATGCAGCCATGCCTTCCCTTTCTAGGCCTTTCTTGGATCTAGGAGAGATCAGAATCTCTCCTCTCAGAATCTCTAGCTGAGATTCTGACACATTTAAGGTCTGAAAAGAGACATTCACCATTTATTCTCTCTGAGGGCTGCTACCAGGAGACTTCATCTACATAACAAGGGCCTTGTTGGGCCCCCCACCCCTCAGTCTCCTTATTTCACTCAAGCATTCCTTTCTATTGACTTCAAGTCTTTATACAATAGCTTAACCCTCTCAACAAATTGTCAACTAAAGAATGTCTTATAAGGGCATTCTTCGAGATGACCCACCTTTTCTGGCTGAACCAAATTATACTTTCCATGTATTGATTTATGTCCTTGTTTGTAACTCTTGTTGTTATAGGAAAGGGGTCCCTATCCAGACCCCAAAAGAGGGTGCTTGGATTTTGTGCAAGAAAGAGTTCAAGGCGAGCCGAAAAGGAAAAGCAAGTTTATTAGGAAAGTAAAGGAATAAAAGAATGGCTACTTCATAGACAAAGCAGCCCTGAGTGCTGCTGTTTGCCCATTTTTATGCTTATTTCTTGATTATATGATAAACAAGGGGTGGATTATTCATGCCTCCCCTTTTAGACCATATAGGGCAACTTCCTGATGTTGCCATGGCATTTGTAAACTGTCATGGCGCCGGTGGGAGTGTAGCAGTGAGGACGACCTGAGGTCACTCTCATGGCCATCTTGGTTTTGGTGAGTTTTGGTCGGTTTCTTTATAGCAACTTGTTTTATCAGCAAGGTCTTTATGATTTGTATGTTGTGCCAACCTGCAATCTCATCCTGTGACTTAGAATGCCTAACCATCTGGGAATGCAGCCCGGTAGGTTTTAGCCTTATTTTACCCAGCTCCTATTCAAGGTGGCGTTGCAATGGTTTGACACCTCTGACACTGTCACACTAAAATGTATAAAACCAAACTATATCCTGATTGTCTGAGGACCCCTTATTCAAGGCTTCTTGGGTTTGTGTTTTCTCTGGGATGCAGTAATTCATACTGGCTCAGAAAAATCTCTTTACAATGTTTTACAGAGTTTCTTTTCCATTAACATGAGACTTATTTTAAAATTTTAAACATTTTTATTCATAAAATTAATACAATTCTCACTGTTTAAAATTTGAAAGTATTGAAAAACAAAGGTAATATAATAAAAGCATCCACTTTCCCACACTAAAGATGTTAATGTTATCATTCAAGTGGATTTTCTTCTGAATATACATTAAGATACAATGTATCTCCTAAAAACAGAAAAGGCGACACAAAAGCTAGGGAATTGAGAAAAAGACCAAAAATAAATACAAAAAAACTGTGGAACCAACATAAGTTTCCATATATATGTTATTTGAGCACTCAAAACATGACATCAACAAAATACCTCCTTTTAGTCATTAAGTTGAACTTCCTTCCTCTTCAAACTTTTGTAGGACTTTCTGAAGAAAAACTGGTAGAAATTAGAGAAATATTTGTAAGTCAAAAAAAAAAAAAGAGAAGTTGGAGAAAATGGCTTGAATGAAGCCAGGATAGTTCACAGACTAAGTAATCTATCTCTAGATTAAAAAACAAAAATTTACATAATGTATCCTGAAGTAATTATTCTGAGTTACTTAAGCAGATAACTCCTTACCATTTACATCTTGCATCCAATTTTCTCTTAATGCTAATAATTTCTTAAAGGTTCATTGCCTAAAAGCTCAAGGTAAAATCTAGACTGAAGTTTAATTATATTGATATTTCCAGGTGCTACAATATTCAAGTTGCATGAATACATTTTAAATATAGTTTACTGTTGACTATTCAACAAGAGCCTGCCTACTTTATAATCATTTTGAAATCCCTTCAACTATTTTTAACGAGAGACATTCAGCTATTGCTAGCCTGCCAGCTGCATGGCCCTACACTAAGCAGTGAAGCTGCTTACACTAAGCAATGGAGCTGAGTATGTAAAATATGTCAAAGGTATGGCCCACAGTGACTGGCACATAGTATGTGTTCAGTAAATTTAGTTCCTATTTACTTCTTTCACAAAATAGATGTGACTTTTATTATCAAGTCCTGTTTTTTCTTATCTGATGCTTTATTCTTCTCATCTAGTACAATGCCTGTCACAAAATAAGATATCAATATACAAAAATAAATAGCCAATAAAAAACAGCCATCTAGGAATTTAACTTTAGATATCTTTATTTTTTAAATTCTCTTCCATGTATCTTCAAAATTGTAAGAATTTGCATTTTACTACTTAATAAAACTATTGGTTATTTTGAACAGAAATGTATTTAAATTTACTGCCATGAAATAAATTGATTGCATAGGAAGATGTACTGTGCTTGCACTAAGCATTCAGGTCCTCCCAGAACACCATCACATATATCTGTGGCATGTGCCCCTCAGTTGAAGAATATCTGACAGAATTTTAATAAAGTTAATAAAAATATTACTTGCTAACCTTTTAAAAAACTCCAAAATAATCTCAATTTTTAAAAATCTATCTTTATTAGAGCAAGAAATGATTATATAAAAGATTTACGTATTGAACAACTCAAAATGAATTCAGGGCCTTTAATGATGAAAATAGATAACCTGTCTTATGATAAAAGCCTATCCTCATTCTGACAGTTGTCTACATCGGAACACTGACAGGGTGCCCAAAATCCACAGTGGGAATCTAAACTCCGCTTTTATAAATTTGAAGGCCTACAGCAATTTGTTCTCAAACAATCTTTGACACCACTGCATTCACCTAATAATTTCACAGCAGAAAACACCAGCCTGATAACAACATATTTCAATGAGTTTTGATTGAATAACTCTCCTTCTTGGCACAAGCTGTAATAGCTTCTACATTAGGTAGCAAATGGCTTTTGATGCTAAGCCAAGGAAAGTGTTATCAAGGGATAGAGGTAATGTATACTTTGGGAAAATCCATCTGCCACATTAGAGTAATCTTCTAAATCTCAGTACTAGTCATGTCACATTTGTCTTCAAAAACTTCAGTGACTCCCCTTCATCTAACAAATAAGTCCAAACGTGAAGTATATGTTAGGATACTTTAAGAGCACAAAAAACTGATACCTGACTATTAAGGATTAATAAAATAGTGATTTTTTTCACATATCATGAAGTCAGAAGTTAGTAAAGGAAAGGTAGAATGGCTCCAAAACATGAAAGAAATTAAAGTTTTTTTCTGTTGATTCATATGAAGCTTTTGTTTTCACATTTGTTTTGGTGTGATTGCAAGGTTGCTATTGTCTTCATCACTGCATCTACAATTAATGCAAGAAAGAATGGAGGAGGCCCTGCATGCTGCCCAGCAATCTTTCCTGCTGCATTCATTTCTCCACTGCCCAAGGACTATTTCATATGGCATCTCCTTAAGCCTCCATGCCTCCATACCACATCTTCACTTTCAGCTGGTGACCTTGCTACATAGTTCACTGAGAAACCTGAAGCAAGCAATAGAAAATGTCTATGAGCTTCCATCATCACATTTACTCCCACCAGCTTCAAGGTTGTATATTTTGCCAAAATGTTTTCTTGTTTACAAGATCTTATTCCATCTCAACCATGAGAGAATGTTGTTCTCCATCTCTGATTATTTCCGATCAACAAGTAAACATGCCATCATTTCTCTACCTTAGTTTAAAAAAAAACAAACTTAAGTCCATACCTGTCTTTATTTATTGTGCATTCCTTCAAAGAATGACTTGTACATTATAACTGCTTTCGATATTTTTGTTGTCATTTTCTCTTGACCACAATTAAACCAGGTTTCAGTTCCCAACACACCAACAAAATGCTTCTTGCCAAGCTCATCAATGATCTCCACATTGCCAAATCCAGTAGACATTTTCAATTTTCTTTTCACTCATATTACAAGTAAGCATTTGAAATAGTTAATCTCTCTACCTGCTTTGAAACTTTCTTCACTTGACATCCAGAATGCCCACTCTCTTCATTCTCTTCCTATGTCTCTGGCTGCTCCTTCTAAATCTCCTTTGGTAATACCCTCTCTCCAACTTGAACTCTTGACATGGGAAGCCCCAGGACTCCGCTTCTCCCCTCCCCTCCCCTCCCCTCCCCTCCCCTCCTCTTCTCTCCACCAAATCCTGTGATCATCTTGTGCAGTCTCAAATCTTTAAAACTGTTTTTATGCTAACAGTAGCCAATATATATTTCCAGTCAAGATTTTTCCCTCTAAACCCAAATTCCACTTTGACAACTCTACATGAATGTCTGGTAACCCTCAAATTTTCAAGTCACAAACCAAATTTCTGATTTCTAAACCCATTAGGAAAGCAAACAATGAAACAAACAAAAAACCCATTTTCTCCCAAATCTTTTTTTATCTTAATTTCTCAATAGCCATAACATTTTATCATTATCTGAGTACAAATTCTCAGCATTTTCAAGTCCTAAGTTGTCTCACATTTTAACATGTAATCTTCCAGAAACCTCCCTTCAAAATACAGCATACCCAGACCCTGACCACTTCTTCCCACCTTCCTATTAGTACCCTGTGTTGAATCACTATCATGTCTCACCTGATGACTCTAACAGTCTTGTCACTTGCATCGCTGACATCAACTTTGACTCTTTACCATCTACTATCAACACAACCGCTAGAGAAATCCTGTTAAAAACCATGTCAAAGCTTGTCATTTCTTGGCTTGAAATTTCTAATGGCTTTCAGTCTCACAGAGTAAAATGCCTAAAAGATTCTAGAGCATCTACCTCTTGATAATTCTTCTCTGCCTTCCTTTCCTACTGTGCTTGCAATTCCTTGAACACAGTAAGCACATTCTTCACAGTTTTAGTACCTCATCTCCCTTATGCCCTGAATTCTCTCTCCCCAGAAATCAACAGGTGCAGTGCACTTTCTTACCTTTAAGTCTTTGATCAAATGTTCTCTTTTCAATGAGGCCCACTCTCATTGATCATACTGTTTAAAAGTAAAACATTTTTCCTGTTTGATATTCTTTCCAGGTTACTTATACCATATTATATATTTTGTATGATTCTTTTTCTGATGTGTTGAATGTCATCCTTTGCTCCATTAGAAAATTAAGTTTATCCACACCAGAGACTGTGTCTGTTCTTATTGTTTTATTTCATTACAGTATCTCCAGTGCCTGACTTAGAAAAAATTGTAAGAAATGCTTGTTCAAATACATAAGGAAAACATAAAAAATTGTGTAACATGGCCACCCCCAGAAGTCTTGAAACTGTACATTTTTCTTGGGTACATCATTTCAGTGAACAAAAATGGGGTTCCATTTATAAGAAAAACAGATTGAAATGGATATGGGGTAGATTGCCAATAGAGCCTTCCACACATAGTATTCAAAGAAATAGCCCAAGGCTATACTTTTTAGCCTCCTTTCCCACCACTTACACAACAGAACTATTTCACAGCATAATACATATTTTTAAAAATATTTCTTAACATTTGCTAAAGTTATTTTCTTTTCTGAAATTCATTCTCTGGGCACCTACCTAAAGAAATATTCTATCTTACATGACATTCAACATTCTCTCTTCCGTAGAACTCATATTGAAACTTGAAGACCGTTGTCAAGTTTCACCTGTTCCAGGAAGCCTGCCCGTTCCCTCCATGGGCTTTTATATGAAAGCATTTATCTGTTTCTATTACTGTACACATAGATCTATATTTGTTATTTCTGACTTCTCAGTTGTTGGTTGGTAAGTTCCATAAATGCAGAATCTGCTTTTTATTAATTTCTTAATTTCCTTTTGTTAATTATTTTTCTATTTGTGCCTTCATTTTCCTCTGAAATAAATGAATTAATGTACATTATGAAACAGCACATTTTTCAAAAATATCTCTTGGGGCTATTCCCAAGTCTCACAGAGTTTGAATATAAATTTCACTTTTCAGGGCTATTTAAGGGCTTTAAAGTAAGAGACAAACTGTTGTTTTATTTGCCTTAGTCCCATCTTAAAACCAGCTCAAAAATTTCACTTTTTCCCTTGTTGAGTTCTCCCCACATTCCCATTGCTTTTCCCCAATTGGTTTTTATTCTCACTTTCACCTCTACTTCTGTACTACTTAATCTTAGGCTCAAAGTCAAGGTCTTAAAAAAAAAATCTGAGTTCACTGGACTAAACTGGACAGAACTAGATTGGGCTAAGCAAGGTTGAACTAGGCAGAATTTTGAAAAGAGCCTTGGGTTAGTTGGGAATGGAGCTAGTTGTCCCAATGCCATTTAACTAGCCTAGTGCTAGTTAATATCCAATAATTTTTATCAGATGAGTGACTGTATAATTGAGTGAAATTAATGTAGAACAAGAAACAGAGCCAAGTGTACAGGGAAATTTAGGATATGCTAACAGTGGCATTTCAAGGCCATAGTCATGAAATGGATGAAATTACAAAATAAATGTTGAAGCCATTCTCATATCAAAATTCATTCATAATCATTTAAAATGAATTAAAGGGCCAAATGTGGTGGCTCACACCTATAATCCCAGTGCTTTGGGAGGTCAAGGCAGGAGGATCACTTGAGGTCCAGAGATTCGTTGTGCATGCCTCTAGTCCTAGCTACTCAGGAGTTAGAGGCAGGAGGATCTCCTGAGCCCAATAGTTTGAGGCTGCAGTGAGCTATGATCCAGCTACTGCATTCCAGCTTGGGTGACAGTAAGACAGTAAAATCCTGTCTCAAAAAAAAAAAAAAAAGTACTAAAGAACTAAGGTAAAATATAAAATCCTAAAATTGGAAGAAAAATATAAGTGCATTTATATTAACTTAATACAAAACTCCAGTATCTGAAAGGAAAAGATTGAAAGTTTTACTTCCATAAACATAAAATTTTTTGATTAACCAAAATAAACAAGAAAACAAAACAAAAATACCAAAAATGTTTTTTAAAAATGCACTTAAATATTAAAAGACAAATGGAAAATGTTAGGGTGAAGGATGCAATACAAATTATGAAGATTTAATATATTCAGATTATAAATAAAGATAAACACTAGTTCAAAAATTTTAAAAAGACATGAACAATTAACAAAAGAAGAAATACAACTGTGCAATGAGAATATGAAAAATTTCAGTTTCACTGGTAATAAAAAATAAATATTAAAATGATATCCGCTTATTAAACATTGATAAGATTGACCCTATCCAATTTGGGTATGTATAAATAAATAAACAGCAAAAAAAATCTATGTGCTGTTTGTGAGAATATAAATTTTTAGGAAGTTTTTGGAAACTAGGCTGGCAATATGCATTAAAGTACTTAGAAATGTTTATAAACTTTAAGTCAAATATTTCATTTCTAAGCATATATATGTGAAATATGCATGTGTGTCAATTATATATATATGGAATACATATGTAGTAGAATATGGCATATTGCATAGCTACTAAAATGATGATACAGATCTACATTTTTATGTGCAAAAATACTCATAATATTAGGTTAAAATATTCATTTATGAAACTATATTCAGTAGTCAAATATTTTTTGATTATGTACAACACTGTTTTAGGTGTCAGGGATACTTCAATAAGCAAACAGACAAAAATCCTTGCCCTCATGAAGCTTGTAGTCTAAAGGAGAGAAAGAAAAACATAAACAAAAATATGAAGTATTTTATTAGAATGTGGTAAGTGCTATAAAGAAAAATGAAAGAAAAAATAGAAATTGAAATTATTAGATTATCCCTAGACGAACAATAAAAACTGTTAAAAATGGCTATCTATATGTTAGAGTACTTTCTCTTTTATAATTTTTATATTATCCTATTTTTATAATGTGTTATTTATATAGGAAGGTGTTTCATTTCCTTATATCATAAGGAGAAATATAAATATAAAATACAAAAACATATAAAATTTTAAAATTCCTTTGTCACAGTTTTCTACAGAATTCAGGTTATACTAAAAGCAGTTGATTTTCTGGGAATGAGAGAACTTTCAATAATTTGATGGGACTTAAGAAATAAATCTGTCGAAGAGTGGCAGAAAAAGCAAATATTCCCAAACCATCCATTTTACCATGCTATTTTCTAACTGAAATTACTAGTTTCAGTATTTTTAGTTTCTATTTATTGCAATAGTTCCACACTACCATGGTGCTAAGTTGTGGATTTTAATCTTACAAATATCACCGTTTATCCTGCTATCTCTTAGTTGAACCTAGAAACAAGTACCACCTCTAAAGCCTAATATCTATACCATGATTTGGTTACAAATATCAACAAGTGGTTCTATGGGGGTGAGAGGTTGGGGCAGGGAGAAGAGCCTTAATTTGTATTATTTACCGATTTCCATAGTGTAAATAGTCTTATCACGGCTGGTTCTGTGAAGGTAGGAAGAGCTGTGCACAATAGGGTCTTGTGAACCAGTTCAAACCAGCTGCAGGATACCATTGATCCATGCCCTTCATCTTCTGTCCACTTCACATATCTACTATATTTTCACATTTTACTATGCGTATCTACTCCTACACTATTCCTACGCTACTACACATTCTACTATTGCTCACAGGAATGCTCTGCCCAAGCTAGGTGAGAACACTCCTTACATGCCGACCTTACTCCCTGTGTTCATGCTGCTTCCCTCATTGGGATTATCTGCCAACTTCTGTCTATTTATAAAATACCTACAGTTCCACATATTACTGTAGTTCTAAGCTCCATTTAAACTAACCGTACATCACATGATAAAGTTTTTCGGGACGATTATGTATCTTTTTTCAGAACTCCTTCAACTTATATTTTGGAAGCACTTATAAGTCAGGCACTGGGTTCAGAGTCTACATACAGCAAACCAAACAGTCACAGACCATGCTCTCATAAAACATACTTTTAGGACATTAATTAAGTAATCGTGAAAATGTATAATGAGAAACAGACAAATGTTAAAAAGAATGCTAAAAGAGCACAAGAGATAACTTGATTTCTTCTGTGAAATCATATCTTCTGCCCCTGTGTGGTCTGTACCTTATTTCTGAAAGTGTATTATGTTCCTCAAGTTCAAGGTATCCATAAGGTAACTTATTGTAAATAAGTTATATCTACAATAACTTTGCCTTGATTCAGCATTACCTCTGCATGTAGTATGTTTTCAGGGACAACGTTGGTTGGTGCTTAAAAAGAACGTCTTGATTAGACCGTACCTGACAGAGCAACTGATAACACTGTTAGGATGACAACAGAGGCCAAGGATCTAAGAAGATGTCCAGAGAAGAAGGCAGGCAAAAACTGAGGCTGACCAACAGCCCTGGCCAGACCACTAACTAGAACTGAAGCAGAGAAGAGCTTCCCAGAGAAGATCATGTAGAGCTGACAGGAAGAGGTTAATCAAAGACTGAAGGACACTGACAGCAGCTGATAGAAGATCAAATTAAAGAGGCTCTCTACTTTCATACAACCTACTTTCCAAATTCAGAGGTCTAAAGCAGTCACTTTGATTTTCTTTCACAAAACAAGCATCCCCCCAAAATTGGATATTAACAAACTTACTTCACTCCATTAATGATAATGAATCAAAAGGATTAGGAGCAATAGTAGGGTTTTAAACAATCAATAGGTGACTTCATATGCAGAAGTGTCTTTTTCGCAAATATCTATTGATTGGCCAAGGCATGCCTTCTGACCTCTCCAACTCTCAGTCTCATCCTTAATGTTGTTTATGGTTTGATTTGGGAGAAGTGAAAGAAGTTTTTGAAAAAAGAATTATAAGTAAAACAACAAGAACAAAAAACTCTATGTATCTTAGTTACAAAAGAGACCCCCCAAAATCAGTGTGAAACATTCAGTTTCTCTTCTTACTCCATGTTTGTAGAAATACATAATATTAAAGTTGAATTCATATGTAATATTTTATATACATAAGACATTCCTAAAGAAAAATTTTGTTAGACTTAAGATAATCTAAGGCCACTGTTCTTTATAGGTGCACAGCATTGAGGAACGTGAGTTATTTAATGTAAGACTTCCAGATTATTCTGACTAACTCACCACTTTGCCCTTCATCTCTTCAAAACAACTATTTTGAGAACCACTGGTATACAGCCAACAATGTTCAAACCAAACTGTGGCTACATTTTCTAAATATCATTCTTCCACAATGCTCGTATCAGCAACCTATTTTAAACAACCACAACTATAAAAAAATTTTGTACTTTTTATGTTAAAAGTACAAAAATTGTAGTAACTTTCTTTTATAACTCATCTTCTCTGGGGAAAAACAAGCAATTTCTGCTACCAAAGAAAAAAAGAATTTGCTACCAGTATAAAGTATATAAAGCATTAATAGCTTTGTAATGAAGTAAATCTCTTCAACTTCTTTGATCTTTTTAATCTCACAAAAAACTGAACTAAATCTCAAGATCTATCATTGTTTTCATACCAAATGAAACTTTTATTTATAAAAACAAATGCTGAGCATGAGTAGTGCCCTCAAATGATTATAATCTTTTAACATGTGCCTTATACCCTTTCTTAGCTTTTATTTGTATACAGAAAAAAGTTACTGGATTTCTGATACCAACATCTCAGCAGCAACCATCCTTCCCTTACTGACCTTTCTCTGCTTTTTTTCAATATTTTAATCGTTGGTTATCAAAACTGTCAAATTTCCTGAGTTCTTTCAACACTTTTAGTGATACATTAAAGTTAAGATAAAAACCCACCTAGGGTTAACACAGTCTCTTGTCTCCCTGAATGGACGTCAAAAAATATATATATATATATTTTATATATATACAGATTTATATGTATATACATAAATATGTATATATACATACATATACACACATATAAATATGTATATATTTATATAAATTCTGTTGCTAAGTCTGAGAGGTTTAACTTCCATAAGTCTATGTTAATTTGTTTTTGTTTTAGTTTATACCAGTGGCTCTCAAATATTAATATATATCAAAATTACCTGTAAACCTTGTTAAAATACAGATAGATGGGCCTCAACCTTAGAGTTTCTCATTGAGCACACATAGAGTAAGACTCAAGATTTTGCTTTCTAACAAGTTTCTAGATGATGTTGATGTTTCAAGTGGGGGTATCATGTTTTGGAAGACACAGACTTAGATGAGTACATTCCATTCTAGGGTTACCTCTAATAGCTACATTGCTCAAATGACTCTTAGGAAAAGTTCACAGTAATAACCAAAATTTCAATCTGAGGATTAAATTTCATCTACTTTTTTGTCTTATTTCTACAGCCCTGCAGGGATATTAAAAAATATTCAGCCCTATCATCAACACAGACACATCAAAGAACTTAATATTCCAATAAAAGAGGAATCAATGTGTGCACGGTTTGTTGGTCAAAGGTTAACATCCAGAAGACAGCTATTATCACCTTTTTGCAGTGAAGAAATATAAGTGCTAATAGCTTAAGGGACTTACCTGATGTCATATAAAAAATTTCAAGTGGTATTTAGAACTGGACCTGATCAGCATTTTTAGTTCCTTATTTGTGGTAATAATCAAAAGGCAATGCTATTTGTTTCTGGATGGCAGAAACAAAACTCTTACTTCTTATTTTCATACTTAAAAGATGCTGTTTTGGAAATACTCTATAAATTACGAATTTTAATGATAATTTTATCTAACCAAGAAAGTGAAAATATTTATGTTTGCCGCACATTTCATCACCAATAGATAATAAAAAATTGTGTGATAGAGTACCTGCTTGCATGAAACCTACAAATACACAAGGGCTTTCATTAAACAAAATAAAGGGAACAAATACATCTTCACAGAGTATTAGCTAAGCAACAACCTGGGGACCTAAAGGCCTCATCTCTCACTCCCAACTTTTTCTCTAGTGAGCTTTTAAGAAAGTCAGACTATCTCTCTGGACATAGGGATCCTCATCTGTAAAAGAAGAAGTGTTGGACTCGAAGAGCTCTAAATTCATTCAAGCAATAAAGATGATCACATAGCAGTCAAGCAAAAATTTATCTCTTTCACTTTGTATTATTTTTCTCATGTAACTGAAGATAGCAATTAACCTCAGCTAAAAAGCAAATTTTTAAACGTATATTAATCTGGCCATATACCTTAAAAACAAGAGATTCATTTTCTGCAGCAAAATGTTTGGTCCCAAAGTGAATCTTACATCAAAAAATAAACAAACAAGCAAATAAATACATCCTGTTGAAATTATTGCACACTGTAAGAACGATAGAGAATAAATGTACACTAAATTTTAAAGCACTCCATGAGTTGTTATTATCATTGTTTGTTAACATTTATGGGCTAGTTCTTTCTCCCTAATAAACGATTAGACTCTATTTTTAAATGTTGCCTTACCTTTCATAGCTATCTCTCTCTTGCTCTCTCTCCCACACACGTACAGTGCTTTTTATTTTCCTTTAAGTCAGCTTCAAAATAATTACGAAAAAAAGGTTTCAATTTAAATTATAATCAGGGTCTGATTGCACCCCCAGAAAAAAATCAAATTGGTAAATTTAGGCATCTCGGTAAACTTCAATAAAAGATACTCAGTAGGAGCCAAATAGTGCAAATATTTATTAAGAATATAACATTGCCATTATATAAATAGAGAACATTACCTCAGAAAAGATATATTTCAAATAATGTTTCAAAAAAGCATTACATTGCTCTATCATTTGAATAGATACATTAACATTCCATTTAATTTTCACTTTCAAAGTAGCATATCTATTTTGAACTCTAAGGCCAGAAATAATCACTAATGTTTCTCATTTTAAAAAGTTTTTTCAAATCCAAATATTAGTCACAGACCTTGTTATGATGAGGTATGAAAATATGCAAAATAAATGTCTTTAAAATACTCATCAACCTCCACTGATTTGTACCACTTGGATACCTGTTGGCCAACATCATTATACTACCAAAAGCAATAAATCTGCATTAGAGAATTCTGTCTCTCATTATTACTAGAGAAAAATAAAATAAAACTCACCATCCTAGAAAATTCCTCTCTACTTAACACTATATTTGCTATTGTGAACATTTTTACTCTAAGAAAGAGTTCAGATTTTATGAAAATTTAAACATTCTTGAGAGCAGTTAACTGTTAATCTTGATTGGCCATTTAAAACAAACCAGATATACTGATAACCTGAAGGTCACTTTGGTGGCTATCACCCCATTGTAAAAATTGGGAGGAGGGCTAAATAAAGAAAAGAATTTAAAGAAAGATTGCATCATTCTTAGTGCATTAAGATCAAAATATAATATTGATTTGCTTGTATAGGTGAATGATGGATATTCCATAAATTATTTATATAATCATATATTTTCATTGTTCCTTTTATAGATTACATATTTAGCAATTATCATGTTAGGGGGTAGGACAAATTTCTGCCTCTGTTTGTTTATTTGTTTGTTTGTTTTTCACTAAATGAACCAATCTACTGAGGCAGGTTTATCTCTTTCTCAGGCCAATCATTGTGCAGAGGGCTGTGCTCTCACCAGTAGAGAATGTAATTGGCAGTGGCTCTGCTTGTTGCCTTCCCTAGAGCACTACAACATGCCCCAGTGTTCCCACAGTTCATTATGAGACTGCCTACCTCTTTCATAAACTGTGGAGTCACTTGGGAATCTATTTATACTGACAACTAAAAGGTGCCATTCTATATGGTGAAATATGACACTATTAAAATTAAGGTTTTTGAAGATAATTCCCTCATAAAAAATGCCAAAAATGCAATATAATATAAAAACTTTATACCACTGACTTTTTGTAAAGTATAATCCTAATTATGTCCCCAAAATGCCTAGAAAAAAATAGAAGGAAATACATTAAAGTGCTATATACAGATTCTCTTATTGATTATTACAGATTTTAAGTTTTTTCTTTCACTCTGCTTCTAGTACTTTTTAATAATAATAAAAAAAACAGTAAGCATGTTTTCAACATCATGGTTACAGAAAAAGAGAGAGAGCTCTGAAGGGACCAGCGAAAGCAAAGGACCAAATAGAGAATTTGTGCCTGGCATGACCTTTTAAAAGTCAGCAGAAATTCTGAACACTCAAGGAGTAAGGGTGTTTCAGAGGAAATGAGTTTACAAACTGAGAATCATCAAGTAATGGACACAAATATAAGGAAGAGGAAGAAGATGAAGCAGACAAGGTGATACGTTCAAAAATAATCATGATGTTTTAGATATTTAAATTTATGTTAATAATTTAAGTATTAATGTGAATTTAAATATGATCATACTAGACACAAAGTGAATGGTTAAAATTAAGATTTTATGCTAAACTGCTACTTGAATCAAAGGAATATCAAAACCACTATTTAATAATAGTATTTAAAAAAATTTTTAGAGCCCAACAGCTTTCACTTTCCTTTGCTTTTCAATTTCTTTCAAAATTACAAAATTATACTAAAAGCCACTTAATTACTGATCTCTTTCAGTTTGCATGTCTGCTAACGAATACTATAGAAGGCAATAAAAACCTGTTTATCAGTCAAATAATAATCTGTGTAAAATATATTCATTGTTATAATTCTGGACTTTTAAAGGTAGAATTCATTATAAGGTTTTGTGAAATGTTCTGATACACAGTTCTTCCCAATGGCTAGGAAGAGATATTTATATGAAATATAAAATAACACAACCACTAATGAAGATGGCAAACTTATATTCCTAGCTCTATGCCCAGAATTTAAAAGAAAAAATCCATTTGATTAAAATTCACCTTAAGTTTGTCTGAAATTAATGGATTCAAGTATATTCTAACAACTCTTCCAAAGGGGGAGGAATAGTGACCTAACACTAACAAAATAAATGATGTAGGCTTTTACGAACAACAATTTCAAAGATACGTTTATTAAGATATTCGAAAGACAGATATCTATGAGGTTTTTAAAAATTATTAGAATTCAGGCCGGGCACAGTGGCTCACGCCTGTAATCCCAGCACTTTGGGAGGCCGAGGTGGGCAGATCACGAGGTAAGGAGATCGAGACCATCCTGGCTACCATGGTGAAACCCTGTCTCTACTAAAAATACAAAAAATTAGCTGGGTGTGGTGGCGGGTGCCTGTAGTCCCAGCTACTTCGGAGGCTGTGGCAGGAGAATGGCGTGAACCCAGGAGGCGGAGCTTGCAGTGAGCAGAGATCGTGCCCCTGCACTCCAGCCTGGGCGACAGAGCGAGACTCCGTCTCAAAAAAAAAAAAAAAAGAAAAAAATTATTAGAATGCATAAATCAATTCAGCCAAGGTTTATTATTAACATTTTATAAACTAAATATTCAAAGTACTTCACAATAAGACCTCACTAGTTTATGGCCTTACTTCCTATCACCCATCATTCTAGAAAATGGAGTAAGAAAGTTTCTACAAAATTGAAATCTAAAGACTTTAGGGTTCTTGCATAATGACCCCATAAGGGAAAAGTAAAACTATAAACAATCATATTTGTGCTTAGGAAATTGAGCTTTTAGAAGTAACAATAACAACAGTGATGTTCCAGAAGATAACGTCTGTAATGCTGTATCAGAGTTACACTTATTTAAGTTTAAATATGTGCCCATGAAATTTCTTACAAAGCTTTAGACACAAGTGCAAAGACTGCACAAAGAAAACAAAACTTCCAGTTTCAACTCAGAATTCACACAATAATAAGGGCATAGGTTTAACTAAAGTTATATTTCTGATTCCAAATTTGCTACTTGCCTGAAATCTTCTTGAGGGTAAAAACTATATCTGTCTCAATTATCATTCCATCTGTAGCTATAAGCACAGCACTCAGTAACTATGTCCTAAGTAAATCCACTCATTTTAATTGAATTCACATTTACAAAATATCTACTCTGTGATAAGCACTGGTGATATAAAAATCACAAAGTATGTGTCAGAGCCCACTTGCAGTTGTTTTGGCCTTGGTTTCAACATCTTTTAAAAAAATACTGGACCAAATAATTTCTCAAGTTCTTTCCTACCTTGAAATTCTAAAATTTTATTACGTTAAGTATTAATTATACATCTTTTAAAAATATTCCGAGCAACATTAGAGCAACACTATCAATTTTAACTTATCTGTGAAATGGTAAGGAACAGTGGTTGTAAAAGTTAGTGGTCAGAAAACATGGAAATTGAGGTCACACTTTTTTTTTTTTTTTTTCTGAGACAGAGTTTCACTCTTGTTGCTCAGGCTGGAGTGCAATGGCATGATCTTAGCTCACTGCAACCTCTGCCTCCTGGGTTCAAGCAATTCTCCTGCCTCAGCCTCCTGAGCAGCTGGGATTACAGGTGCTCGCCACCTCACCTGGTTAATTTTTGTAATTTTAGTAGAGACAGGGTTTCACCAAATTGGCCAGGCTGGTCTCGAACTCCTGACCTCAGGTGATCCACCTGCCTTGGCCTCCCAAAGTGCTGGGATTCAGGCATGATCCACCAGGTCCAGCCAGTCAGTCAGTCTTGATTCTAATAAAATGAGAGAAACCCACACAGTAATTTGAACACAGATAGTTTAGTATAATTCATTTTTACCTATAACAAGTGATCAGAATAAGGACAGATTGACTAGTAAGAAATAATAGGAGAGCGGGCACGGTGGCTCACGCCTGTAATCCCAGCAATTTGGGAGGCTGAGTTGGGAGGATCGTGAGGTCGGGAGTTCAAGACCAGCCTGGCCTACATAGTGAAACCCCATCTCTACTAAAAATACAAAAAATTAGCCAGGTGTGATGGCAGTCTCCTGTAATCCCAGCTACTTGGGAGGCTGAGGCAGGAGAATTGCTTGAACCCAGGAGGTGGAGGTTGCAGTGAGCCAAGGTCACACCATTGCACTCCAGGCCGGGCAACAGTGGGAGACTCTGTCTCAAAAAAAAAATAAATAAAATAAAAAACAAGAAATGAAATCTAAAAAATATATCAATAGCAGATATAAGAAGCAGTCACTACCCCTAGGGCTTGGATACAGGCTTTATAGGAGAGGGCATAGCCATACTTGTTGAATGATGGAGAATTTGCTCAGGTGCCTAGCTTGCAGAACTTGCTGGAATCTTGTTACAGAGTTCTGTGAAAGCTATTCACTGAGGGGTGCCTTTCACTACAAAACAATCCAAGTGGAAGCTGCTGGCCACTGGCTGTGGCTGCCTGGCATACACTGAAGGTACTGGATGCTGAGGAAGCTGCCCACCATACAGGAGCCAAGCAATGAAGAAACTATTCATGCTGTGAGAGAGCCTACTGAACAAGCACTCCAAAACCAGAAAGCAAAGTCCTTTCCTCCCACATTGCCTCTCCAACACTTGGTACTGACAAAGCTTAATATTATACCAGTTGGCAAAGGGCCCAGATCTGTTTTCACAGAGCAGGCAAAAAGGATGAATTTGGAGCTGAGAGGCAATAAACAGATAAGGAGCACAGCCCACTCCTTTGATTCAGTTTCCATATGCTCCCTGCTACTCACACTCTGACTGCCATACAACAACGGAACAACTTTATATGTTACATAACACTGTATAGTGATCCTTCTTAAAAGAGAAGGTTTTATTCTTCTCTCAAAGTGAGGAACAGCTCAAAAAGTCATTGTATCCATCCCAGGCTGCATTAATTGCTTCTCAAATTCAGTAGCAGTACCACTGATTATTCTGACCTAGAGACTAAATTGTAAGTTGCACCACCAGTATCATCTATATAATATAAAAAAGAAAAGTGAGAGACGAAAAACAATGGTTAACAAATATATGTGTTTAAATGAACACATGTATCTAACACATATGTACAGATAAACATGTATATGTAGTCAAATAAAAATATGCAAATCTTCTACAGTCTTCATTTCTATAATTGGTAATAGGATTTTAGTTAATATGTTTGGCTTCTTCTGTCATTACCCTTTGAGTATTACCTCTACCATCTGCCAGAATCTTAGCCAGGTGAGGTTTGAGTGACCTAATCCTTCATTGACGAAGAATCTGAGTTCTCAATTGTTCCATTTTTCACCTTTGGTAAGTTGCTTGAACTCTCTAAATTATTGCAACCTCATTTATAAAATAGCAACAAAGGTAGTTACTTTTTACCTTCAAACTTTGTGACTGAATATTAAACGAGTTAAAATATTAAACAAGTTAAAGCATGATGAACTCCTAGTACACAGTAGATATTTTCAAGCCTTTCTATATGTTATCTATATCAATGCTTCCCCTCATAATAAAGGCAGCAGGAGACAGGTTAGAAGAATTACACATCAAGCAATATTTTCCTTTTGACTTCCAAAGTAATTTTCAAGGTAAGCTTTCAGAGATGCTCATATTGTAGTCCCTATGTTTGGATCTTATTTGAAAGACTGGAGAACAAATGCTTTATGTCTTAAAGTTGGAATCTTTCTTCTTTCTTTCTACATTTCTGTGGTGTTTATTACTATAAATATGCATGAATTTGTCCTAGTCCCATGTCTGTAAATTTTGAGTCTTATTACCTAGAACAAATCACTTTCCCTATCTGTAGTTCTTTTCTTCTTTACAAAATGAAGAAATTGTCTTTCAATTATACTATGATTCTATTCCTGGTGACTTTTGAGTTCTGCCCGGGTATACTTTGCATATGGTAAACAGATACATCTTTTGTTTATGTAAAGAGCACAATATTCAGACTAGACTGATAGCAATTCAAAGGCCATCATTTGCCAAATACATAACTTTGTGTGAGTTACTTAACTTTGGGGCCTCAGTTTCCTCATTGTAAAATGGAAAAAAATAAGACTTTATGAACATTAACATGCAACAGGAGCTCAACAAACTGTAGCTGTGTTATTTTAATCAAATACATGTCCATATTAATTCTAAGTCATATCATCACTTTGTTATGATCCAAGAAGAAAGAGAGAGAGAGAAAAGGAAGGGAGTGAGAGAGAAAGGAAGGAAAAGGAGTTTCCAATTAAATTATGACCTATCATCATTGCAGATGCTTTCCAATTTCAACGATGGTGTAATGTAAGAAGAAAAGGTATTTTTAAAATCAGTGAAATAAGACATTACCATTATTGTTATTCCATGAACATATACCACTCCAGTTGATAAGACACAGCAATCATTTTTCATCTCCATTCCAGTGATCAAAATATTAAATCTATATTACTGTATGTGGAAAAGAAACAGCAAGTACTATGTGTCCTTTATGGAAGGGCGGGGTCAAAGCATTTTTAAATAAATTAATTATAGAGTGCCTACTATGTGAGAAATAGGATGTTGGACACTGGAGATATAAAAGTGACCTAAAAGAACCAAAATCCATATTCATATTGGAGTATACAGTCTGGAAGAGAAGAAAAGCATTAATATAATTTGGTGAGGATAGTAAGTAAAGAGAAGAAGTATTTGACAAATGAACAAAAGATAATATTGTATTTTATTGTTTTCTTAAAATAGAACACGGAAAAGAATATTTTGAAGTACCTACTCTGGAAAATTTTACATATATGGAATGCAAACAAAGTACTGTAAGATGAATCAATGTGAAGCAAATGATTCTGTGATCAGAGGCAAAGTGCCTCTAGGATTGGAGTAAGAAGCCCAGAACATTTTAAGGAAAGAAACAGCGAAAATATCCTTCTCCTAAGCCTGGTTAATTTATGACCCTTCTGTCTTCAAGAATCTAAAGTTTTGATTCCTTAATTAGACAAAAAAATGCATAAGGAAAAAATAGATTTGCCAGTCCAAAACAAAAAAAGAGCAAAAGTGAAGCCGTAGAACAAGTTGCCAACTTGGAAACAAAAATGACACACTTCAAGGTTTTTCTGTCGTCTCAATCAGGAACAAGCATATATTCTCCAACTTTAGGGGAGGAAATATATCTTTTCCTCACCTGTCCTAGGTTCCTGGAGGGGGCTCCTCTAACGCAAAACAAATTAACAGAAGAAAAGCAGAAATATGTATTTAATATGAGTTTTACATGACATAGGAGCCATTATAAAGAAATGAGGACCCACAGAAATGTGTAAATCTGTGTATTTTTTTATACTAAGTTTGATGAAGTGAAGAGTCACAGAGAAGTATGACACGATGTAAAAGTAGGATCTAATCGTATTAAATTGGTGAAAACATAACAAGATCTGTTTGTTCAGATTCTCGTGTGTCCCTGTGTCTTCAGGGAACAGGATGTTCTTTTCCTCTAGGTGTAGGAAGGTCACCTCTAGAATGATCTACTTCAGGGGAAGGTCAGAAAATCTTTCCTAGGTTTTATGACCTGCTTCTGGGGAGAAGGGCAGAGGGAAAGTGAGAATGATATTCCTGCTTCTGCTGTTTTCTCAAATGCCAAGGTACCATATTTTGGGATACTGTATCCTAAACTCCATCACTAGATAATAGTGGTTATGGTAATACTGGTTTAGCAACAGGGCCAGAAGTCAATTAGCAATCAATTGTTTACTTAAAAGCATACTTTGTACATCTTTCTGAGGGTAAAATAATGTATTTTTTTCTTCTACCTTTAGAAATTGTTTTGTTTTAGCTTCAAAGCTACTGTAAATAGGCATATTGCTTAGTGTTTTTAACAAAGCAAGTACTGAAAAAAAATTAATGACAAACATACAAAAGAGACTTTTATGCATAATTTTGCCAAATCTTTTTCTCTCCAGAAAGCATCACAGGCAGAGTATCACAGTATAAAATGTATAAACTTCTGCAAAAATAAATTCTCCATTCCAACGAATCCATTTGGTATTTCTACATGTTGCCAAATGCTTTCCATGTGTTTCAAATTATATGAACATTAGTAATTAAATATGCAATATACTCTGCCTTCTGGACCCATTTACATTAACTTCTTAAAGAAGCACTCAGCTATCAAGTTCTGAATTTCGCCTGTGGCCCTGTGACAGCAGGTCATCTTACCATGGAAAGAGACTTACAAGCAAGGCATGGGAGAAAAGATAATAACAACATATTTCTAATACCGAATACAAAAAAAGAAGAAAGGCAGAAAGATATAATTCTAGAATAAGCCATTCCTAATAAAGGCCAATCTATGAAGAGCAGACATATGAATAAAAACCAAGTAGAGTTTATAGAATTCAGAATTTCCATTTCTGAAATTCTATATAGGCTTTAGTATCAAACCTGTCTCTGGAGGGATTCTGAGCACCTGATTTTTACTTATGAAAGAAATGGACTTAGAATTATCTGGTTAAGCATTATGAATTTAACACATGTATATATGTTTGCTCTATCTCAAACACCACAAAATTGCAGCAATTAAAATAAAAGACTAGACTCACAAAGTTGAAGAAAACTAGAGCAATGCAGAGTAGAGACATTAACTAAATTTCAGAAACTGGAAGGCAAGTAGGCAGTTATTATTGCTTTAGGAGACCTGTATAGAGAAGGGGTATGTGTGAGGAGAAGGTGGGGTTCGCAGTGAGTCTAGCAGATTCACACCACAGGAGACTGAGGAATTGGAAGGATCAGTTACTTCAATGAAGATGCAAGGAAGAGCAGAAAGCAAACTAAGTGGCTGAGGGTCTTTACAAAAGCTCTTATATCCTCTTCCCATATCCCAATCAGCCAATCAGCCAAGCAATTATCTCTCTTCATGTTTGTGTTAAAGACCGAGGACTTAGTCCCTGAAAAGTTTCAACAATAGAAGAACTCATCTAAAACTATAAGGCACGGAGAAGAGAAGAGGTAAGTAAGGTACTAAAAATGAGGTTTAAATAAAAACATTCACTGAATACTGAGCCCACCGGCATTCCCCATCTTGGTGCTTAGACTACTAGCATCCGGGTCTATATTCCCCAGGCAAAGATAGAAGGAAAAATCAGATTTTAAAAAATCCTTGCCAGGCATGGTGGCTTACACCTGTAATACCAGCACTTTGGGAGGCTGAGGCGGGCAGCTGGCTTGAGTCCAGGAGTTCCATACCAGCCTGGGCAACATAGTGAATCCCTGTCTCTACTAAAAATACAATAAATTAGCAGAGTGTGGAGACGCACGCTTGTGGTCTCAGCTACTCAATAAGCCAAGGTTGGAGGCCGGCTTGAGCCTGGGAAGCCGAGGCTGCAATGAGCCTTGATTGTGTCACAGTACTCCAGCCTAAGTGACAGTGACCCTGGCTCAAAAATCAGAAACAAACAACAAACAAAAATACTACTGATACTGACAATAGGGGATCCTCTCAAACGCAACAACAAAAAGCTGGAGTTCTCTCATGGGTAAAACTCGGCAGGAAACCCACCCCACCCCAAGAAACAACAGCTTCAGTAAGCTCTCCCAGTGCCTCTCTCTTAATAGAAATTGGGGCCAATAATCACCAGAATGTTGTGGAAAATCTCTAATATAAAACATGGAAATGAAAACAGAAAAAAAAAACCAAGGCAATTTAAAAAGCAAAAGATATTTAAAAAATATTGTGTTGTCTTAAAGAAATGAGAGAAACATTGTATCTGCAGCTCCAAATCAGAATGCTATCTTTTATGAAAGTATTATTCCAAATAACAACGACAACACACACACAAACTTAGAAAATTAAAATATAATAGCAAACACTAAATATAATAGACATATTGAAAAATAAAATTCTAGGATATCTTTCAGAAAATGAAAATAAAACAAAACAGAAAAATAGGACAGAAAATATATGAAAGAAAAAATATATTGATTCAGGGAGTTCAACATTTACATAATATGAGTTGCAGATATAAAGGAAGCAGAGAAAATGGGCAGGGAAACATTATTATAAGAAAAATTCCCCAGTTTTAACTGAAGGACATGGATTTCCACATTGAAAAGAATATAAGTCATCCAATAGAAGCAAGAAGAGAAACAAAATAAAACAAAACAAAAACTCAGACCAAAGTCCATCATTGCAAAATTTTATCAACTGAACGATAAGAAATGACCCTGAACATTTTCAGATGAAGAGAGAAAGAAAATACAAAGCACTTAAGTAGCTCTGGCCCTTTCAACAGCAATACAGAGTGCAATGAAACAAATGTAAAAATGTTTTAAGATTCTGAGGCATGATTTGCTACCAACTTTATGTCTAAACTAATTACCAACATTGAGAGAAGAAATAAAAATTTCTGACATGCAAGCTGTCAAATTTTCTCTCTCCATATACTTAAAAAACTGCTAGAGGATTCTCTCCAGCAAAGCAAGGGAGCAAATAAGTAAGGAAGGTGAAATATTATCTTCTAGCTCTATATCAATCAGTTCCTAGCTTCAAGCAACAAAAGAGGACTCACATTATATAATTATCTAAATGCAGTTGATCTGGAAGATAATTTATAGAATAGTTGGAAGGGTTAGAAAAGCCACATCACAGCACTGTCACCAAAGAGATGTGATATTTTACAACCCAACTGTTTCTACACCAGGAACCACACCTTACAAATACCGCTATTTCTGCTACTAACAACGAGCACTCCTCATCTCTTCCTTTGAGCATCTTAAACTGAGTCAGAGTCCACTATGAACACGTTTGACTGAGCCATCCTGGCTGACACATTTGTATCTTGGATGAAAAGGAGTCTGGGAAAATGAACTGTACTATGCCGTTCTTTACCTTCCTGAAGAATCCTTAAGCGTGGGGATTTCCCTAATTATAGAAAAGGCTTCAGATGCCGGGCATACAAAACAAATAACAAATAACAAATGTCCTTTTAAGAATGATATCCAGCCTAGGAGAGAGATGAAGGAAAAGTCCTGGAGAACAGCAAGAGAAATGTGAAGATAATGGATGTTCAACAAGCCTGGAGAACAACTGGGCAAGACTGAAGCAGGAGATTTAAAAATTAAATTTCTGGGAAGAATTTTCCAAGAAAAAAAAATAGAACTCATAGATTCTTTGGCAACTCTGATTTAGTGGAAAATGGGACTGAGAAGTTTTGGAAAGTGTGGGAATATTGAGCCATAGCTTATAAGAAACAACAGCAGAAACAACAATGCTAATGGGCATATAACTCCACAAAATATAAACAAGAAAGGAAATTTAATTATAGTGCTCAACTTGGTTCTGAATTAAACAACATACACACAGCCACAATAATTTAAAACTCTGAATAATGACTCAAGTAAAATGTTAATAAATGAGGGTGGTTTGATGGGAAGAGGAGAAATATATATCTGTGAGAAAGACATGAAAGTGTGATGGAGATTAAGAGAGCTAAATCCTCAGTTTTTATAGTAGGAAGTCAATACATAGTATATAAAAGTTATGAAGATATTAAGAATAAGTTATTTTGGAGCCTAGACCTAAACACTGGAGAAGATGGCTAAAAGACTTGAAAGTGGATCCATTAGGGGAGCAGGGAACTGTTGTAAAGGCAATGGACACAATATTGTAGTTTTATACCTTATATTGTTACCTTTTAGTTTTTAAAACATTTCCAAAGTTATTTTAAAAAGTGACACACCTCAATCTGTACAAAATAAAAATCTGTAACTAGGAAGAGCACAGTACTTACTGCTGGTAGAATTACAAATTATATTACTTGTAAAAGCTATAGTCAAAATATAGCAAGAACTATGAAGATTTTTACATGTTTAAACTCAGTAATTCCATTGATGACAAATTATCATAAGTAAACAATTCAATAAAGCAAATGCTGTTCATTATAAAATTATCTATAGTAGCAAAAAAACACAAAACAAGAAAAGAAAGGATTAATAATTATACTAAACTTAAGGATATAATAAGATTTGCAATTAATATTTGTCATTATAGGTATAATATAGAAATATAGGAAAATATTTATGATCTATAGTTAAATTTAAAAGGAAGAATATAAAGATTATGGGTTTAGCTTATATGCTGTTGGTGGGAATGTACACTAGATCAGCCACTGTGGAAAGCAGTTTGGAGAGCTCTCAAAGAACTAAAAATAGAACTATTATTTGACCTAGCAACCCCATTACTGGGTATATATCCAAGGGAGAATAAGTTATTCTACCAAAAAGACACATGCGCATATGTTCATTGAAGCACTATTCACAATAGCAAAAACATGGAATCAACCCAGGTTGGTGCCATTCAGTGGCAGATTGAATTTTAAAAATGTGGTGTATATACACCATTATACATATAATGGAGGCCCTTATACGAAGTGAATTAATGCAGAAACAGAAAACCAATTATCACATGTTCTCTTTTTTTTTTTTTTTTTTTTTTTTTTTTGAGACGGAGTCTCTCTCTGTCGCCCAGGCTGCAGGGCAGCGGCGCCATCTCGGCTCACTGCAAACTCCGCCTCCCAGGTTCACGCCATTCTCCTGCCTCATCCTCTGGAGTAGCTGGGACTACAGGCACCCGCCACCACACCTGGCTAATTTTTTGTATTTTTAGTAGAGACGGGGTTTCACCGTGTTAGCCAGGATGGTCTCAATCTCCTGACCTCGTGATCCACCCGCCTTGGCCTCCCAAAGTGCTGGGATTACAGGCATGAGCCACCACGCCTGGCCCCACATGTTCTCATTTCTAAGTGGGAGCAAAATCTTGGGTACACTCAGACATAAAGATGGGAACAATAAACACCAGGACTCCAAAAGGTGGGAGAGTAGGAGAGGGAAAGGGCTGAAAAACTTCCTATTGGGTATACTATGTTCACTATCTGGGTGATGGAATAAATAGAAGCCTAAGCCTCAGCACCCCACAATACACCTTTGTAACAATCCTGCACACCTACCCCTGAATCTTAAATAAAAATTGAAATTAAATAAATAAATAAATAATTGCTACCATTTAAACCATGTTTGCGTATGGAAGAAAAAACAGCAAGAGGAAGTAAAAGTAAAAATAAAAAGCAAATTTAAAATGAAAATAGATACACAAAGGAAAAACATCAGCCTGTATAGCCATTAAATAAAGACAATGTACAAACTGAAGAAAATATTGCAACCATTAATGGCAAAAGAACTGATATTGTGTGAACTTTTGCTGCATAGCAAAGCACCCTAAAATTTAAACGTTTAAAACAAAAATAATTTATTTAACTTATGGTTCTGAGGTTAAAATTTTGGATTGGGTATATGGTTCTTCTGGATTCTGCCAGGCTCACTCATGTTGCCAGGTCTAGATTGGCCTTAGTAATGATGGCTTGTCTCTGCTCCATGTAAAATCTCATCCTCTAGCAGGCTAGTCAGGGCTAGCTCACGTGGTAGCTAGACAGGGCTCCAAGAAACTGAGAGGCACACTCAAGTTCTCTAGGGAACTTGCAGGGAACTGGAACAAGGTCATCTCTGCTACATTCCATTGGCCAAAATAAATCCCAAGCTTAACCTTGGTTCAAATTCAAGGAAAATTGAACTCCAACTTTTCATAGGAAGAGCTGCAAAGTAACATTATAAAGGGAATGAGTACAAGAAGGAATGAAGGAGTAAGGTCGTTTTTGGAACTTGCCATAAGTTTCTAACACATAAAAATTTATTTAATGAGAAAAACCAAAATGCCAACAATCATATATAAAACAGTCTAAAGATGTGATCATATAACTTACCAAGAATAACCACAAAAACTTATTAAAAAATTTTTAAAATCACCTCCTAAGAAGATAAATGGAAATTCAACTATACTGGGTTACCATATTTTACTTATCAATATAGTACAAATACAAAAGATGGATAATACACTCTGTTGGTAGAAGCTGTGGGAAAACAAGTCTTTTCATACATTGAAGTGAGAATGCAAAATGGTGGTAAAAAGTTTGACAATATATAGCAAAATTACATATATATTTATTCTTTGACCCAGAAATTTCACTTCTAAGAATCTGTTCTACAAAGTACTGTGGCCAAAAATATTGATAAAATTATGCAAAATAATTTATTATGTGTAATGTTCATTAAAGTTATAAATTGCATAACTGTTATAATTCTAAGGAAACCCATGGTCATCAATAGCAAACTAGCTGAATAAATTCTAGTAAACTCAAATAATGGAATATATGCAACCATTAAAAGGAAGAAGAGATAGCTTCAGAAAGAGCTGTAATCTTCAAAATTTAATGTTAAGTTAATAAAGAAAGCCATGCTACCATTTATCTAATAAGTCCAATGACTATATATGTATTTTTTTTAGTCTTAAATGAGAATGAGAGGTTAAACCATAATATTAGTAAAATGCTTGTCTATGGTAATGAGAGGAATAGGATTTAGGGACCAATGACAGAGGTTAGGCTTCTCTGAATATACTTACTTTATAGAAATGTTTTGAACCATGTAAATATTTTGTAATGATAAGATAAAATTATATCAAAATAAAAAACGGCAAATCTCCAAATTCAGAAACAAAATCACACTTACCATATACTTAGTTATTAGCTCAACCAACAAAGAAAAATAATTTCAAGTGACTAAAAATAGTGATTTTTACTTCTCTATCTTGTATGGAATTTACGTTAAAGACAGAAAGAGATAAAGAAAAAAATCCTATATATAATTGGTTAAAACAACATTATAAAGTATTAAATATACAAAAGAGCAATTAAGAAATTTTGAAATTATGAAGTTAATTAAAACCCAAAATAGTAAATTAGAATTAGAAATGTTATTATCCACTTGTGGCTTATTTTATATTAAAAATGATATTCATAAACCTGTCCAGACAAAATGTCCTAGAAACAATAAGGAAATGTTGTTTAAAGCCAAGCAGAGAAAAAGCTCTAACTTTCAATTTTAATCTCAAAATACCATTTCTCACAAAAAAGAACCAGAAATCATTGAGGTAATGGCTAATGCCAGATTTGGAAAAAGAAGTGTTGAAGATGAGCCTCATAGCAAAGAGTCCATCAAAAACCACGGTGGCCACATCTAGAGAATGAAAAAGACAACTTGAAAAGTCTCTTCATGCTGGAGATGGACTAATTGACTATGAATAAAAACGAAAAGTGCAATAAATTGATAACAATCAAATATGCTAAAATCCATATGTGCAAAAATGAGATTTGGAAAATATATTAATCACTTTAGACGATGGTAGAAAACTAACTTATTACTTAGGGTAAATAGAAAGAAACAAGCAAACATTTAATATGTTTTTCCCACATTAAAAAAACAAAACAAAACACTCAAGGTAAAAAAATACTTGACTGTGTCTCCAAAAGAGAGAGACAACCCGATACTATGTGTCTCTTTACAGAAAATACAGCACTACTTATAAAGTGTTTTTGCCAAAAGTAGTGAGCCTGAATCAGATAAAGACACACAAATAATCTGGTTTTCAACAATTAAATCACAACAAAAGTAATAGGAGGGTTAACTTATAAATTTTAAAATATGCAAAAATAGATACGTGGTTTTATCTTGATAAATTTTAAAATATGCAAAAATAAATACATGGTTTTAACTTTATTTGGATACTGCTTCAAACAAACCAACTGTAAATAAACAGTGCGACCATACACTTGATATTTTACAAAATTAATAAATAATTTCTAATGGGTTTTTTAAAAATAATTAAAATAATCCTATTCTGAGTTGACAGAGTAGGAGGAAGTAGAGATGAAGTAAGATGAAAATCAAGATCAGTATCAAGTGACCATATTGTCTTTAAGACATGTGGTTACTTTCCCACTCTCAAAAGGGACAAATACCAGTAATATTTTGCACATTTTCTTCTTGAAATATTTTCTGTGTTAAAATGACTGAAATAAAATGTAAAACTTGCCTGCTCTTTTTTTCCCTTTTTCAACTTTTATTTTAGAATCAGGGGGTATATGTGCAGGATTGCTACAGAGTATATTGTGTGATGCTGAGGTTTCGGGTATGACTGAAACTGTCACCCTGGTATTGAGAAAAATAACCAATAGTTAGTTTTTCTGCCCTTGCTCCCCTCCCTCTTTCCCACCTCTAGTATCCCCAGCATCTATTGTTCCCATCTTTATATTGAAGTGTACCTAATATTTAGCTCCCACATAAATGAGAACATGTGGTATTTTTCTGTTTTTGCTTTAGTTCACTTATTATAATGGCCTCCTGCTGCATCCATGTCGCTGTAAAGCACATTATTTTGTTCTTTACTATGGCTGTGTAGTATTCCATGGTGTATATGTACCATATTTTCTTTATTCAATTCACCATTGATAGGCACCTGGGTTGATTCCATATCTTTGCTATTTTATTTTTTATTTTTTTATTTTTATTTTTTATTATACTTTAAGTTATAGGGTACATGTGCACAACGTGCAGGTTTGTTACATATGTGTACATGTGCCATGTTGGTGTGCTGCACTCATTAACTCGTCATTTACATTAGGTATATCTCCTAATCCTATCCCTCCCCCCTCCCCCCACCCCACAACAGGCCCCGGTGTGATGTTCCCCATCCTGTGTCCAAGTGTTCTCATTGTTCAATTCCCACCTATGAGTGACAACATGCGGTGTTTGGTTTTCTGTCCTTGTGATAGTTTGCTCAGAATGATGATTTCCAGCTTCATCCATGTCCCTACAAAGGACATGAACTCATCCCTTTTTATGGCTGCATAGTATCCCATGGTATATATATGCCACATTTTCTTAATCCAGTCTATCATTGATGGACATTTGGGTTGAAAGTAATGGCAACAAAAGCCAAAATTGACAAATGGGATCTAATTAAACTAAAGAGCTTCTGCACAGCATAAGAAACTACCCTCAGAGTGAACAGGCAACCTACAGAATGGGAGACAATTTTTGCAATCTACCCATCTGACAAAGGGCTAATATCCAGAATCTACAAAGAACTTAAACAAATTTACAAGAAAAAATCAAACATACATCCATCAAAAAGTGGGCAAAGGATATGAACAGACACTTATCAAAAGAAGACATTTATGCAGCCAACAGACACATGAAAAAATGCTCATCATCACTGGCCATCAGAGAAATGCAAATCCAAACCACAATGAGATACCATCTCACACCAGTTAGAATGGCGATCATTAACAAGTCAGGAAACAACAGGTGCTGGAGAGGATGTGGAGAAATAGGAACACTTTTACACTGCTGGTGGGACTGTGAACTAGTTCAACCATTGTGGAAGACAGTGTGGCGATTCCTCAAGGATCTAGAACTAGAAATACCATTTGACCCAGCCATCCCATTACTGGGTATATACCCAAAGGATTAAAATCATGCTATTATAAAGACACATGCACACATTGCGGCACTATTCACAATAGCAAAGACTTGGAATCTTTGCTATTTTAAATAGCACTTGGATGAACATATGAGTGCATGTGTCCTCTTAGTAGAATGATAATTTCTTTTGAGTACATACTCAGTAATAAGCTTGCCAGGTCAAATGGTAGTTCAACATTCAGTTCTTTGAGAAATCTCCAAACTGCTTTCCAAAGAGGCTAAACTAATTTATATTCCCACCAACCATGTATGAGTGTCCGTTTTTCTCTGCAGCTTCACCAGAATCTGTTATTTTCTGACTTTTTAAAAAAGCCATTCTGTCTGATTTTTATATACCATACCGTCTGTGAGATGATATTTCATTGTGGTTTTGATTTGCATTCCTCTGTGATTAGTGATGATGAGCATTTTTTTATGTTTGTTGGTCATGTGTAAGTCTTCTTTTGAGAAGTTCCTGTTCATGTCCTTTGCCCACTTTTTAATAGAGCCATTTGTTTTTTGTTGTTGATTTGTTTAAGTTCCTTATAGATTCTGGATATTAGACCTCTTTTAGATGCATAGTTTGCAAATATTTTCTTCCATTCTGTAGGTTGTCTGTATACTTCCTTGATAGTTTCTCTTGCCAAGCAGAAGCTTTTTAGTTTAATTAGGTCCCACTTCTCAATTTTTGTTTTTGTTGCAATTGCTTTTGGGGACTCAGCCATAAATTCTTTGCCATAAAGGCTGATATTGAAAAGGGTATTACCTAGGTTTTCTTCTATGACTGTTACAGATTGAGATCTTACATCTAAGTATTCAATCCATCTTGAGTTAATTTTTGTATGTGATCATAGGTAGGAGTCCAGTTTCATTCTTCTGCTTATGGATAGCCAATTAACCTAGCAGCATTTATTGAATAAGGAGTCTTTCCTCCCCATTGCTTATCTTTATCAAGTTATTCAAAGATCAGGTGGTTTAAATGTGGGCTTTATTTGTGGCTTCTCTATTCTGTTTCATTGGTCTATTTGTCTGTTTTTGTACCAGTACCATGCTGTTTTGGTTACTGTAGCCTTGTAGTATACTCTGAAATCAGGTAATGTGATGCTTTCTGCTTTGTTCTTTTTAGTTAAGATTGTTTTGTTTGTTTGCCATTTCTAACATTAAAAATCAGTTGTGTAAACCAAAGAAAATTTCAGATATTTTATAAAATATCAAAAAGTTAACAATTCAAACTAAGTGAAATTATATCTGTCTCATTCCTCCTTTGTTTTTCTTCTCATTCTTGTTTGTTTTTCACTTATTCTCTATTGATTAAATGTTACCTTCTTTTTCATATTATTTACTTATTCCCACAATTTTTTTTATCAAATAAATTCATCTTTAAGGGAACTTTATGTGGAAGTGCATTATGAATATCCACAGTGAGTATCCAACTTCAGAAAGTGGGATATGTTAATACCAAGTTTAACTGCAATGGTTACTCTGCAGGATAGTTTTCTAATGGTTATCTACTGGTATATGTATAAAGATTCAATCACAACAGTAACACCAGAGTTCTCACATGGTCCAACTGTTAAATAACTCAGCATCATAAATTTAGCGATTTGCACATGAACCACTGATGCGCAAAAATAATTTCCTGCTAATCAGTAATAATGACTATATACTCAGTGAGTCACCGTTACACTTTAAGAAGGAGACTGTGCTAATGCATGAATAATTATTGACCTGATTAAGTGTCCAATCTTGCTCTTAGAAAAAAAAAAAGCGCACATCATTTAACAATTTAGCTGTGTATTGTCTGTGTGATAAAAGAAAGAGGTAATTTGGATAACTAATGCAGCAGGTAAATTCTGTTAGGCAGTTCCCAAAAGTAGATGATTTCCATCTCCCTTAAACATTTCAGGAACCTACATTTTTCTCTGCCTTGTGTCCTTAATGTGATGCCAACTATTTTCTGGGTTTTTTTCATCCAGAGGCAAAGGGGAAAAAAAGAATTAGAGAAAATGAAATAGATGATACGGTTTTATCTGTCTCTCATTTAAGAGGACTTGCGGTTCAGAGAAAAGCTGTCACAATTTAACACCACAGAACATTCCTCTACAAGGCCATGTTTCAATGCTATTAGAAAGGTAAGCCTTTTTGGGAAACAAAAAAATGTACGGAATTCTATTCCAGATATTTAACAAAGACCAAGTTGGAGTGTGATGAAAAGCAAGGAGCTATTGTCAGGTTACAGTTCTCTCCAATCAAATTGTTACTTCTCTTTATTACCCTAAAATTATCTCCCATGAAGTACAAAGAGAGCATTTTGCTCTCAAGAAATGTTGTGACACTGTAAATCAGATCAAAGATATGAAAGTCTGCAATCTGGAAAGGATAGCAATATTCCATTTATGAATGAGTTTGGCGAGACTAGGGACGCTATGTTAATAGCTGGATAAATACACTGGGTTTCAAAATTTTTCTTAAATTTAAAATGTACCATGAAAAAATAATTTAAAGGCTGCAGCCAGTCAGTTGGGATAGCAACATAACAAGTCTCACTGAATACTATTATTCAAAATGTTAAGTTCTATCGGGAGAAGGATAATGAACCCAAAATCAGTCAAGGGACATGACAGCAAAACAAAGTTTTTCTCCTTTCAAAGGGAGTGTTTGTTACCCACTATGATACTATATGTTCATCAATTAAACTATACCAGAGGTAAATCACAAAAGAAAGTGTCCCTGTAACAGACATCTAATCAAAACAACTTTAATGACTCTGATGGGTGACGTAAAGGGCTTCCACAATAACTGAAAACCTTTACTGCAACTCTGGAAAGGACATAACATTTTCACTGAATGTTGCATTTGGACATAGTCAAAAATGGAAAGCAGTGGACAAGCTAGAGCCATCTTCCTTTTGGGCATATTGTTCTTATATCTGTTCTGTCCATTTCAAGTATTCGCTTTAATTTTCAGGAGAAATGGGAAGCTAGCTCAGAGGCATTTTGAAACAGCAGAGCAATATTGAATTTGGGTCTCATGAGACAAATATATCTACAAGTTGTTTGCACCTCAGTATTAACTCTAGGCTTTAAACACTTAACCTTTCAACTTCTCACTTATTGAATGGCATTCTCTCACATAATGCCATAAGAATACTGAGCTCCCCAATGTATCACACTAGTGAGTCACTAAGAATGTTCTGCTCACTTCAGACTGTTAATAACATCTCTGTATCATAGCACCGAATAATTATTATTATTCATTTTGATGACTCTTGGTTATTAATAAAATGAGTATATAATGACCATTATGCTCTGTTGAGAAAGGTAAATCAGTATATAATACCTTTTAGATGACTTCCATCTCAAGTGATCAAAATTTAAAGCTGTGATGAGTAAAGGACAATTTGGTTTATCAAGAAAACTTACTAGCTTGAAACCATTTATTCTCAACTACGTTGTATAAATTAGGCACTACTACATCAGCATAACAATGCTTATCAAAATGTTTATTCCAATATAGAATTTTCTCACCCTAAAGAGACTCAATATGGCATTTCTTCCCCTGGGATATGCTCTTGACTAGATTTAGATCAAGTAGAAGTGATTCTGAATGGTGCAAACAAAATATTAGATGAAGATATCCTAATGTTTCTGCACACAGAAACGAAGTTTATGTTTTTCTTGGACTGATTCAGTACAGCAGGATTTGTATTGCTCAAGGTTGTGAGGATTCTATTAGTCTGCCCCATCTTAATTCTGAACATCTCTCTTCAGGGCTTGCTTATCAGGGGAGCTGAAGTAAATATTCCACCCAACTGCCCAGTTAAGCTTCTGAACTCAGGTAGTTCACATAAATGCATATTCTTTATCCTATTGCTGAAATAAGAATATCTCTCCCTTACTGCTGAAATAAAAATCTCTCTCCCTTACTGACATTGCACAAACATTCTCAATTCTCCCTTTTAGTTGAAATCACTGACTTGGTGAGTATTGCCTTTGTGGTGCTGCAGGGAAATATGAGGTCACTTCTAGCTTCAGCCCCCTTTCCAGGAGAGTGAATGGGTCTGTCTCACTGGGGTTCCAGGCACCACTGGGGGGAAAAGAAAAAAAAAAAAAAAAACTCCTGGAGCTAGCTTAGTGTCTGCCCAAACAGCCATCCAATTTCATGCTTGAAACCCAGGGCCCTGGTGGTGTAGGAACCTGAGGGAATCTCCTGGTATACGGGTTGCAAAAACCGTGGGAAAAGTGTAGTATCTGGGCCAGATAGCACAGTTCCTCATGGCACAGTCCCTCACAGCTTCCCTTGGCTATGGGAGGGAGCTTCCCAGCTGCTTGGGCTTCCCGGGTGAGGTAATGCCCCACCCTGCTTCTGCTTGCCCTCCATGGGCTGCACCCACTGACTAAACAGTCTGAATGAGATGAACCACGTACCTCAGTTGGAAATGCAGAAATCACCTGCTTTCTGCATTGGTCTTCCTGGTAGCTGCAAACTGGAGCTGTTCCTATTTGGCCATCTTGCCAGATACACATCAAGCTACCACTGACTTTCTTCACAGAACTAGAAAAAACTACTTTAAATTTCATATGGAACCAAAAAAGAGCCCGTATAGCCAAGACAATTCTAAGCAAAAAGAACAAAGCTGGAGGCATCACGCTACCTGACTTCAAACTATACTGCAAGGCTACAGTAATCAAAATAGCATGGTACTGGTACCAAAACAGATATATAGACCAATGGAACAGAACAGAGGCCTCAGAAATAACACCACACATTTACAACCATCTGATCTTGACAAATCTGACAAAAACAAACCTGACAAAAACAAACAAACAAACAAAAAATGGGGAAAGTATTCCCTATTTAATAAATGGTTCTGGGAATATACAGAAAACTGAAACTGGATCCCTTACTTACATCTTATACAAAAATTAACTCAAGATGGATTAAAGGCTTAAACATAAAACCTAAAACCATAAAAACCCTTGAAGAAAACCTAGGCAATACCATTCAGGACATAGGCATGGGCAAAGACCTCATGACTAAAACACCAAAAGCAATTGCAACAAAAGCCAAAATTGATAAATGGGATCTATTTAAACTAAAGAACTTCTGCACAGCAAAAGAAACTACCATCAGAGTGAACAGGCAACCTACAGAATGGGAGAAAATTTTTGCAATCTATCCACCTGGCAAAAGTCTAATATCCAGAATCTACAAGGAACTTAAACAAACTCACGAGAGAAAAACAAACAACCCCATCAAAAAGTGGGTGAAGGATGTCAACAGGCCCTTCTCAAAAGAAGACTTTTATGTGGCCAACAAACATATGAAAAAAATGCTCATTATCACTGGTCATTAGAGAAATGCAAAATCAAAACCACGAGATACTATCTCATGCCAGTTAGAATGACAATCATTAGAAAGTCAGGAAACAACAGATGCTGGAGAGGATGTGGAGAAATAGGAACACTTTTACACTGTTGGTGGAAGTGTCAATTAGTTCAACCATTGTGGAAGACAGTGTGGCAATTCCTCAAGGGTCTGGAACCAGAAATACCATTTGACCTAGCAATCCCATTATTGTATATATACCCAAAGAATTATAAATCATTCTACTATAAAGACACATGCACATGTATGTTTATTGCAGCACTGTTCACAATGGCAAAGACTTGGAACCAACCCAAATTCCCATCGATGATCAACTGGATAAAGAAAATGTGGCACATATACACCATGGAATACTACGCAGCCATAAAAAAGAATGAGTTCATGTCCTTTGCAGGGACATGGATGAGGCTGGAAACCATCATCCTCAGCAAACTAACACAGGAACAGAAAACCAAACACCACAATGTTCTCACTCATTAGTGGGAGTTGAACAATGAGAACACATGGACACAGGGAGGGGAACGTCACACACTGGGGCCTGTTGGGGGATGGGAAGCAAGGGGAAGGATAGCATTAGGAAAAATACCTAACGCATGTGGGGCTTAAAACCTACATGACAGGTTGATGGGTGCAGCAAACCACCCTGGCACATTTATACCTATGTAACAAACCCGCACATTCTGCACATGTATTCCAGAACTTAAAGTATGATAATAAAAAATATATATAATATATGAGATCACTTCTTCTCAAGGCCAGAGTAATCAAGAGACCCCACTGCAAAGACACATTCTCAAGGTATAGCAACATTTAGTGCATGGTCTAGAGCACAGAAGGAGGGAAAGCATGTTGGTGTAATAAATCTTACATTATATTTTGAATAAAGTGGAATATTTGCTTGTGATCATAGGCCAAATTTTTTAAAAATAATACTCTTTGCCCCATTTTCTTCCAGAAAGTTTTCTGAAGGTGAAATTTAGAAAAACAGTGAATTCAACAATATGTTTTTTAGAAATAACTCACCACAAAAAATAAATTGGATAAGGGAGAAGTAGAGAAATAAAAATATTATGGCAAAAAATCTCAGCTCAGGAAAAGCCCTATAGTATTATGAAAATTTTCTGTCTACCAAGAGAAAGAAGGAAAAAGCCAGCATTTCCATTGTTCTGATTATCAACATATAGAAAGCTGATTGTTATGAGAGACAAAGTTTTCCTATACATGAGATCTAAAGGAACCAACAGTGGACAAATTCAATCTCCAAATCAACACGTTTGTTTGAGGGCCCAGAGCAGTGACAGAGGCTAACACAAATGGGCAGATTTCTCAAATATACACTACAGACTAGGACAGAGAGGTCTTCATGTCTTTCTCATCTCTTTGACCATATTTCTGTAATATGAGATATTGCCAAACAGCTCTTTAGCTTCTGTTGTGTCTTGTGGATGATGGGCATACTTCTCCAAGAAGAGCAAAATTAGCACAATTAGAGATTTGTGATGGTGAATTTTATCTGTCAACTTGAGTGGGCCCTAGAGTGCCCAGAGAAAACATTGTTTCTGGGTGTGTCTGTGAGGGTGTTTTCTAATGAGATTAGCATTTGAATGGGTGGTTTTAGTAAAGTAGATTGCTCCCCACCCCCACCTCCTAGTGTGGGTGGGCATCATCTTATCTGTTGAGGGCCCCAATAAAACCAAAGGCAAAGAAGAGAGAAATTCTTCCATTTTCCTTTCCCATTGTATGAGCTGGGATATCTCACCTCATCGTCTCCAGCCCTCAAACTGGGATATACTTCATTGGCTTCCCTGGTTCTCAGTCTTTCAGAATCAAAATGAAAACTTATGCCACCGGCTTTCCTGGTGAAAAGCTGGGAATGCAGGTTGCACATAGCAGATCATGACTTCTCAGCCTCCGTAACTGAGGAAGCCAATTCCTCATAACAAATCTCACATATTTATCTATTATATCTATCTATTGATCAATTGATCTAACTCCTATTGGCTCTATTTCTCTGCAGAATCCTAACCCAAGATTCAGACTAATGGCAATAATTTCAGTTAGCTAATATCTAAAATTTTGCTCTCTTCCCAACTTAGGCTTTTGCCCTATAGTCATTCTTATTGACATCTCCAGTTCTACAAGAAGAGAAAAAAGGAGACAAAAGGTTAGTTTTATAACTTCTTTGAAGCTCTCTTCAAAGATTTGGTGAGCAAAAAAATTAGAAACATAGACCCAATGGAGCTTTAGTAGACACTGTAGATTTCTACCTTCCAGTCTCTCCATGCTGCTTATAATTCACTCTAATTTAGTAAAGATTTATTGAGCACCCACACATGAAAGTGCTAGGACACTGTTCAGGCAGGGTTCAGACAGTGCTAGGAGCTACAATGATTGAAAAAGAAATATATGGAATGATTTCTTTCCTAGAGAACCTTTAATCTTATTAGAGAGAAAATACACATAGATTTTGAAAAAGTAGAAAACTATAATACAGCAAATGATTAAGGACACAAGTGAAAAATATAACAAAATAATATTACAAAAGGACAACTCACAGAAGTTATAGGACTGGGACCAAACCTTGAAATAAAATTGGTAATCCAGTCAGGGAACGTAGCATCAACCAACCCACGGAGAAAAGGGTAAGTATTAGACTACTGGACATCAGGAACTGTATACTGAGAGGACTGAAGAGTTGACAGCAAGAGATAAGCATGGATAGTAATAATTAATGGTAAATAAAAGAAAAATGATGTACAGTGGTCAGAGAAGAAAGTATAGAGGTTGCCCTAATCAATGTATGTAATTTATATGTTAAATGTCATCATATAAGTTCTTATACCATAAACTAAGACATTGTTTTATTTCTGCATCAACATGAGTCTGTAGGAATTGAAGGGTTAAATTTTATTTCCTTTCTGTACTGACTGGCAGAGTGAGTCAGAAATTCTGGCAAGCTCTGAGGGCAAGACATGTTTTACCTTTGCTTAAAAACATTAGCAACTATTAAAATAATTCTCTTCATTTCATCTGTTATACAATAGGGAGGAAATGCATAGAAAAAAAACACATATACCCAGGATCCATTAGTCCTTTCACAGCTGGGTGGAAATGAAATCCTGCTTTATCAAAGTAATTGGGATATTATATGAGACTAACTTCATTCTAGACCCCTTTTCTCTCTGTGGAGAATTCATAAGCGACCAGCTTTCATATTCTCACCTCACTACACCCCCTTTTAATAATATTTACTTTATACCTGAATAGGTAATACATATATTTGTACAGCTTATTATTCATTCAATAATTATGTGAGTGCCCACTCTATGTCAGGTACTCTTATAAGTACGAGAAATAGAGTGATAAACACAGAGACTAAAGTCACAGTCATTGCGGAATTACACACCAGTGAAGAAAAACAGCAACAAATAAGGAAGTAGAAGGTAGATATAATTACTTCAGCCTGTGTTTTGCGCTATAAAGGAAATAAGCAGGGTGATATGACAGAAAGTAATGGGAAGGGGCCAAGATCTTCCTTTGAACAGAGTGGTGAGGGAAGTGATCCATGAGGATATACCCTGAAGTTTAGCCCAAACAATGTAAAGAAGCAGTAGATACAGCTGGAATCAGAGGAAGAACATTCCAGGCAAACAGAACAGCAAATGCAATAGTCCTGAAGTAGCTGCAAAGAGCCTGGTATGTTCAAGGAAAAGAAAAGGGGTCAGTGTGGCTTGCCTACGGGAGCTAAGAGGGAAAGTGAATCACATGAGCTCAAAAGTTGGAAATGGACTTCGTTACAGAGAGTTCCGCAGGATTTGCTTAGAGGAGAGAACTGGGGAGAAAAGAGTAGATCAGGCAAGAAGTTGAGAAGTATAGGAGAAAAAAGAAAAATAATCCTCATACAAGGTTAAAAGAAATCTTCCAAAACCTCTCTATCTTGACAAAATTGTACTCTTCAGTTTGCCAGTTTCTTAAGTAGGGAATTTTATTTTTAATTAGCTATTTTAAGCCATGAAAGGCTATAAGACAAAATGAATTAAAATTTCATTTTCTTTTTGTCCTGGACTGTTTCCAAGAATGTATATACAGAGGAATCTAGATGGAAAATTTTCAAACCATTACTTACCTAAATTATACAAATCTTTATTATTACTGCATACTTTACTATTACAGGCACTAAGAATTTGCAAAAGAAGACAGACGCATGGTTCCTACCCTCACAGAACTATAATCTATTTGAGAAAACCTCCATAAATGCAAAAATCAGAGAGCAATGTTGTGACAAACATCTAAATCATAAGAAGAGGTCAGCACAAATTGTATGCTTCATTTTTTAAAAAGATTGTGGAATGATATAAAAATTACTGTGGGGTGAACTTATCTGAAAATACTGTGTGGAATAGTTGAGGCAAAGCCAAGTTGTAAAAAACAAAACAAAACAAAAACAAAAACAAACAAAAAAGTATAGGGGGGATTGGATTTTAAATGGGATAACATTCACAAAGTTGGAATTTGGTATTGAGTTTCTAGGGGAGGACAGGGAGTATGACTGAAGTTTTACTCTAAATAATGCAAAGCATTGAATATAATTAATCAAAGAAAGATGAATTAACTTAATAGAAGTCCTGTACAACTAGACTAAGGAATTTGTATCCAGAAATTGATAGAAACCTACTAGACTTTTAAACAGTAAACATAAAAATGGATTTTATTTTCTGATAACAGATTAGAAAAATAGCAAACACGTGTACTGCTCCCCATATGATAGATACTTTAAATAGTCTCCTTGAAATCCTTATAGTGTCTCTCTGAGGTAGACCATTAACCCAGGTAATAGTAAATGAAAAAAAGGGCACCAAAGCTTATCTAACTTACTCAGTGTCACCATATAATCTTTCATAAAACCAGACCAAGAAACCCCTGAGTATCTCTTGCTGATCAGGATTTTGACTTTATCAAATAATAACCATTGCATCTATTTTATAAGCAAATATGGTAAATGAAAGGAGATCAGAGATAAAGATCAGGTTGAAGGGTATGGTACCTGTGGGTTGGGGGTCTACACCTCAATGCTAAAAGTGTGAATGGGGAGGAAGGTACAAATATAAGGGGTCTTGTAAAGAACGATGGTTCAATCTTGGAAACTATGCATACACCAATGAAAGAGAATAAAGAAAAACAAGTTCATTTAGGAAGCCTGGAGGATAATAATGTAGTTGGCACAAATGCACAAATTGTTAACAAGGGTTACTTAGTGATGAAAAATAATGGAGCTTGGGATATAGAGTTGAAGAAAATGTAACAATTTCCCTAGGAAGCTGTTCATAGCTATCCATAAAGCAGGTAAAGAACCAATTTGGAGGTTCATATCAAGTAGACTTTAAGTCAAAGTAACTTTTCTATCTTTTTTTAGCTTTAAATCTGCAAAGATTAAGACCAAGAACTGATCTTGATTTAACTTCAGATAAACTAGAGGAACTGTGTCTAAGACTAGTCATTCTGGCAGGTGAAGGGGTCAAGCTCTATAGTAAACGTGACATTTTGTTCAAACTGAGCAGCCCATCTGCTCTCCTAGGCTAATAGTGCTGCAGTTCACAAAAAGAGCATAGCTTGGTCACCTATGACTAAATTTGTGAAGCAGGCAAAAAATAATGGATGGTTTTACCTCTGCAGAATGCAGAGTAGAAGTGGCGGAGGACAAAAATGAGTAGGATAAAAGATTGAGAAGGTCAGCTTTCCATTAATAAATGCTTTGGCTCTTTGCTCTTTCCTCCCTCTTATCTTGGGGGTTAAGGAGGTTCATCTCTCTTATCTTGAAACGTCCCTTTCACTTCGATTTTAATGCTGTTATACCATAGTAATGATGTAAAAGGTAACTGCATGCTAAAATCACCTCTTCTTCTATTTCTGAAGACCCATAACAATAGATGCTAACTGGTTCTGAGACAGCCTGCCCTAAAATCAAAGAGACGGTCATTTATTTTTCAAAATAACTAATTCGCTTATGATCCTCTTCTTACCATATATGTCCTTTCCTTCTCATAGGAAAACAAAAAACAAAACAGCAAAAGTAGGTTGTCACAAAGACCTCATTTAACACTAGTCTTGAAGAAAAATCAGTTTAAACTTCTTTGACCCTGCAAAGATCCCAAAGAAAAGATACCATAGCAGGGAGTGAGAAAAAAGGATCCTTCCCACTCAAGTCACAGCAATGCCATATGTTCCACAGTTCATGAAGAAAACTCAGTAGAAAAATCTTGACCCGCCATCCTAGTTTCATTTCAGCAAGTCATCAATCTACAAATAATAATCTGAATAAAGATTCATGGCACAAACCTAAGATTTCATTTTATTGATATAGGCTGTGGTAATGCAGATATTTGGGGCCAACATTTAATGTCTTACCAGATTTTGTTCAAGATGTATATTTATGTAATAGGAAAAGAAGAATTTTTCCCCACATGTGATATATATAGCAATTTACTTGCTTGCCTAATAATACTTTTGTATATTGCATATGAAAGCTATAAAAATATGGACTCACAGGTTGTCTTTTAAACCCTTTAGCCGGAAGGAAAATAGCTAACTACTATCTGCAATTCTCATATCATCTCCTTTATATTTCTTTTTTTTAGTCTCTCTCTTTTATCTTTTTTCTCTTTCTTTTTTTTAATACAGTAGGAGAACGCTGGAAACCTTTGATTTCTCAAAACCTTATTTGATTTTCTGTTAGCTCCATAGATAGCTAGTAATCAAGATAAAAATTATACAAAAGTATCAGGCTACTATTTTAAACCTGAAGAGCCTACTAACTATATAGCTTTGTGAAAGATATTGAAAAGACAAGTGTTTTCTTTTGTACTGACTTGCGATAAATTTGGCATTTCCTTTATGAAACAGCTTTCAGGTTTTTCAAAATGGTTGCAATTTGAAGTCACAAATGGCTTATTTATGTCTTTATAAAATGTTTACCAAGACCCAGTCATCAAACTCTGTGCTACTCACACAGGCAGAACACATTATTTCTAAAATATAATATTCTTTAATCTTTCGTGTCAGCAGTCGTTTGTCTGACAAATTCATGCACTTAGTACCTGGCTTAAACAAAATAATGCTATAATAACACCACCAGAATCCTCTCCACCTTAAGGACACTGAAAGCAATTTGGTTTTCAGGATGCCTGACAGTTTCCAGCCATGCATACAGCATTTGGGATACAGAGCCATTTTATTATTTGGTCCTGTTGTCTTACCTTCAAAGTCCATGTGAAAGTAACTCACATTCAGGTTAGTTAAGTCTCTTACAGTGACGAATTACTTTTCTATAGTAGAGTATGTGGATGTGGAGGAGGTGCTAATGATGGTATCTGCTGCATAATTTACAACCACTTGTTGTTGTTTTTGCTGTCAAATGATGCCAACAGACTCACTCAAATACATTCACTTTCCTAACTGGATTGCCACACTTGGTGGGGCAACATTAGAAAAGCTTACTGTGATGAGCTTTCCATCAAAAGGTTAGCGTTTTGTTCTCATGTTAATAAACATGAAAAATGGTCGAGATTTATTTATTAATTTAGTTATTCCTTTAAAGGAAATAGCCATTGTCCTGCATTGTAGCACACACCAAGTACATAAGAAGATAGAAAGTCATGTGGTTCTATCCCAGGTCATACATTAAGGTAAATACCTGCTGGCGATGTGTAGTGTTGTTTTAAATATAATATTTAAGAAGATTTAAGTAAATTTAGAAGAGTTGATGAAATGCTTTATTTCTTTTTTACTCTTTTCTTCAAATTTTAAATTCAGGGGAAAGTGGCCTGTCTCCAACTCCAGGGTTAAATCTTAATTGGACTAAGCCAATTATAAAACCCCCAAGTTACGTTTCAAATGACTGATTTAAATAAGGGTATCTGACACAATTTTGGCCAATAAAACATGGGAGGAGTTCTACTAGGAACTTCTGAGGGAAGTTCCTTACTGATATAAAGGCAGATGTACATGCTGACACTGGCATATCTGCATCTAAGGCCTGGAACCACAACACCCGTATCGTGATCACAAAGGGGACCAGGTGAGGAAAAACCCAATACACTGAGGAAACAAAAGATGAAGATGGAAGGTCTCTTTGCCTTGATGACATTTTTAATTAACTAGCTCTGGGACTGCTCACCTTACAACATTCTGTTATGTGAGACTGTAAATATTAATTACTGTTTAGGCTATTCCAGTTGGATTTTTTTTTCATATTTAGCTGAAAACCACAACCACCTAACTGGAAAGAAAACAAAAAAAAATCATAAATTTGATCTTCAATGGGAGAAAGAGAATCATGAATTCAGGAGGGATTGAAAAGCTTTTTAAAACTACTTATCAAAATCTGTTTAGTAGCACTTTAGTTTTGTCAAAAGAGCACTGAATATGTTTTAAAAATATTTTACACCGAAATTTCTCATACTCAGAAGCCATCAATGTAAAAAGAGGCTGGATCCCTTTTGTATTAGTCCATTCTCACATTGCTATAACGAAATATCTGAGACTGGGTAATTTATAAAGAAATGAACTTTAATTGGCTGACAGTTCAGCAGGCTGTAAAGGAGGCATAATGCTGTCATCTGCTTGGCTTCTGGGGAGGCCTTGGGAAACTTACAATGATGGCGGAATTGGGAGGCAGCACTACACATGTCCAGAGCAGTAGAAAGAGAGTGGCAGGGTGGGGAAGGTGTCACACACTTTTAAACAACCAGATCTCAGGATAATTCATCATCACGATGACAGCATCAAGGCAGGGTTGGTGTGCAACCATGAGAAACCACCCTCATGATCCAATCACCTCCCAACAGGCCCCACCTCCAGCACTGGGGATTGCAATTCAATATGACATTTGGGCAAGGACACGGATCAAAACCATAGCACCTTTGGTGATATAAAAAAGCAAGTATATAGAGTTAAGATTTCCCCAGTCTTCACAAAGAGCCCTTTTATCTTCTATTCAGTAAATATAAACTGTATAAAGAGCAATTTCTTTGAAAGGATGTTGGATACTCAAAGATCCAAAGCTCCATTATGATCCATCTATTAGAGTGTTACAGGGTTATCTAATAATGGGAGATCCAATCCATTCTGTTTTATATAGACACATTGTAATTGTCTTTCAGTTTCTGAATGTGAAATCAGAACGGGCATGCTTTATAGTTGGTGAAATTCTCACATTAATGTCCATGATAAACTCAGTGCTCCCAATTGCACAAAGTCATAAATTGGGAAGACCCCAATAGAAATCCAGCCTAAGACAGAAGTAATACTATCTTAAGACAGAATTACTACATTTAGGATTGATTTTGAGCAGTTTCAGACTACAAATTAGCTACACAAATAAGTGGTTCAGACTCCTATGTCATCTATCACTTTTGTATCTATGTGTCTCCCTTAGCTCGTACCTCTGGCCTTATATAAGGTTCTCTATGATCACCTACCAAAGAAAGAATAATGGCCAAGTGCAGTGGCCCGTGCCTTTTACCTAGCACTTTGAGAGGCCAAAACAGTCAGATAGCTTGAGCTCAGGAGTTCGAGACCAGCCTGGGCAACATGGCAAAAGCCTGTCTCTACAAAATAAATAATTAAATAAATAAATAAATAAATAAATAAACTAACTTATGCTTGATTCATAGAATTGATCTGCTTGATATGTCAATCTCAGCTGAAAACTGATGCTATTGTACTGTAACTGGAATGAAGAGTAACCCTGAAAAACAGGCTGATTTCAATTTGCATAATATTCCAAAATTTCTTCTGACATGTACTACAATATGCATAACTTTTAAAGCTGATTAATAATCTATTGTATTTATATAACTTTGCTTATCCATTCATCTTTCAGTGGCTTTACAAAACAAGTTACTGTCTAGTGTCCTTTAATTTCAACCTGCGGGACACCTTTGAGCATTTCTTATAGCACAGGTCTAGAGGAAACAAATTCTCTCAGCTTTTGTTTATCTGGGAATGCCATAATTTCTCGCTCACTTTTGAAGGACAGTTTTGCTAAATATAGGATTCTTGGTTGGCTGTTTTTTGTTTGTTTTTCTGTTCTAGCACTTTGAATATACTAGCCCACTTCCTTCTGGCCTCCAATGTGTCTTGAGAAATATCTGATAATTCTATTGAGGATCATTTAAATATGAGGCATTGAATCTTTCTTGCTGCTTTCAAGAAGGTTTTATTATAATGTGTTTCAATGTGGTCCCTTTAAGTTCACCTTATTTACAGTTTGTCACAATTCTTGGATGTATATATTCATGTATTTCTTCAAATTTGGAAAGTTTTAGCCATTACTTCTTCAAATATTCTCTCCTCTTTCTCTTCTCTTTCGAGAACTGCCACAGTGCATATATTTGTCCGCTTGAGTGTCCCAAAGATTCTTTATGCTCTGTTCACCTTTCTTCAATTATTTTTCTTTCTGTTTCTCAGATTCTATTATTTATATTGTTCTAGCTTCAAATTCAGTGGTTCTCTCTTCTGCCTACTTAAATATGCCTTGGAACACCTGTAGTGAATTTGTCATTTCAGTTATTGTACTTTTCAACTCCAACGTTTTTCTTGTTGTTTCTTTTTAGATTTCCAATCTCTTTATTGATATTTTCTTTGGGCTCATCCATCTTTTTTATTAACATTCTCTACATCTTCTTTCACTTCTTTGAACATTTTTAAGACAGTTGTGTTAATGTCTTTGTGTAGTAGATCTGCCATAGATCTTTATCAAGGTCAGTTTCTGTTGATTTATTTATTTTTTTCTTTGAATGGACTATACTTCCCAGGGGTTTTTTTTTTTTTTTTTTGGATGCCTTATTATTTTTTGTTGAAAACTGGACATTTGAAAAAAAAAGTTATATATTAGTGTATTATATAATATTATTTCATGATCTGGAAATCAGGTTCCTCCCTTTCCCAGAGTTTGCTGGGTTTTGTTAATCTTTGTGTTTATTATTTTTAAACTGTTGTAGGCTATCTTTGAGTCAAGGATCAGTCTGTGATATAAACTTAAGGTCTTCTCCTGTGTTTTTTGAGCCTGTCACTTTTGCTGGGTATGTGCAGCCACTTTCTAATTTTCCCCCATGTGTAGTTGCTTTTGAATCCTATTCTTTAATGTCTCGCTCCCAAAAAGGTAAAAATGAAAGTAGGGAGGACACTAGACCTTTAAATCCTCTGAACATCACTTAAGATAAAGGAGGAGTGGCACGCACAATGGGGGGAGGTGCAAAAACAATGTCCTCCTGCTTTTTTGGCTGCATCTCTGTGATTAACAGCATCAGCCAGTGATCAGTGTAGATCTCCAGTGTTTGGAGGACAGCATCCTTTTTGCACCCAATGGATACTTCTAGCAGTGTGCAAGCTGCCCCAGAAATGTGCACAGCTGCCTGATACGGAGTTTGGGGTGGAGGATGGGTAGCTGCTACTGTGCTAAGAGCTGAAGTTAACTTCAATTTACTGTCCAAGGTTTCCCCTAAAAATTGCAAGCCTTCAATAGACTCTTGAGTTCCAAAACAATTACATTAGACATATTCTGCCTATGCAATTGTTATCTAATTGCAGAAATAGATTCCTGGAGCTTTCTACTCCAACACTTTCCCAGAATCCTCCTCTCAGCTACATTTTGTGAAGAGAAAATTGGTCCATGATAAAACTCATATAGATTTATGGGCAGTGTCTCATTACTTGACTGGTTGGCCAGGAACCTGAAGAAGCAAGATTGGAGTATTGGAAATAAGCAGGCGAGGGAAAACAGCATTTGGAGGGACTGCATACAAAATACCGCACAATTCATTCATGGTTGACCAGAAAGAGTGATTAAATGAACTCATAGTTGTGAGATATCAGCTTGGAATTACAACCCGCAATGATAGAGCAATATCCTTCAGGATGCATAACCCAATGGCCACTGTATGGTACTGTATTCCCATTAGACAAAATGCATGGGTCCAAGAACCAAGACAAGTGACTCCCCTGACTCCTTTTCAATTCCAACAACCCACCTGGAATTTCTGCCTTCTTTCCTGTCATATCTGGATTCTTTAAAGCTGGAAGTCTTCAATCTGAGAGGAATGATACTTCCACCAGGGGGCACAATAGAGGCAGCCGTGACTACAATCAGATTGAGTCTCTTATTCCAGTACATCAGCAAAGAAAGGAATTATCATACTAGCAGAAGAATTTGACTCTTGCCATAATTAGGAGGTAGGGTTCCTGCTACCTACTGTAGACCAGGAGGAATGTTTGACACCCAGGTCATACACTGAGGTAGTTATCTGCACTAAGTAGAACAGCTTTGTGAATTGAGAATGGAAAATAACTGTGTCAAAGATTGGTCCAGTGAGAGCAGAACTTCTTCCTTAGAATGTACCACACTTGTATGTACAGTGAAGATCACAGTGACAAGATGTATAGAAAATTAGAAGTATTTTCCAATTTCTTTTCTCTGGACTAGGTAAATCTCCCAGAACTCTTGAATGATTCTGGAAAAGAAGCAGTAACTAACTACCAATAAGCATGACTGATATTCTGTTTCCTAGATACTACCGAAAATATAGGAGTTCAAGCCAGATTATTTAAATTTAGGAAGCATCAAGATATAAGTTATTGGTATTCATTCTATGTATTGTCATGTTATGGAACAAGTTCCTGCTTAGTATCTGTCCAAATTCTATATTTAGTTTTATTTCATCTGGTAATAATGATACTAGACCACGAGATCTACCAGACAAGGATCTGCCTCTAAGTTACTAAAATGCATGTAAAATACTAAAATGCTTTTTTTTTTCAAATTTCTTTAAGTATGTAATTCATTTACACAAGAGGTCTTCAAAAAGTTCATGAAAAATGCACATTAGGAAAAAAACTACACATGGATTTCAAAACATTTTTTTCACCACAACAAATGTATACTAACTTGTTACAATGCATCTGAACAGCATCTAGTTTGAAGTACAGAAAAGGATCAGTTTGAAAAGAACCCCTATCAGAACAACATGAATTCTGCTAAAATGGAAGCAAGAACAAATATAAAACTTATAGTGAATGTTGTGTAGAAGAGTGGTGAAATTATTAATGCTTTACAAAAAGTATATGAAGACAATGCTTCCAAGAAATAATCAGTTTACAAATGGATAACCCATTTTAGAAGCAATTAGATGATGTTGAAGATGAAGCTGGCTGTGGCAGAGTATCCACATCAATTTGCAAGAAAAAAATTCATCTTGTTCATGTCTTAGTTGAAGAAGATCAACAATTAACAGAGAAACAACCGCCAACACCACAGACATCTCAAGGGCTTCATCTTACACAACTCTGACTAAATAATTAAAGTTAAGTAAATATTTCACTTGATGGATGCCAAAACCATTGCACCCATATCAGCTATAAACAAAAGTACAGCTTTCAATGGAAATTTTAAACAATCAATGTCAAGATCCTGAAGGAGTTCTTTGAAAAATAATAATACGAGATGAACTATGACTTTGCCAGTATGATCCTCAAGATAAAGCACGATTATAGCAATGGCTATCAAGAGGTGAAAGTGGTCCAGGCAAAGCAAAAGAGAACAAGTCAAGATCAAAGATTATGGCAATAGGTTTTTGGGATGCTCAAGGCATTTTGCTTACTGGAGGGCCATAAAACAATAACATCTGCTTATTAAGACAGAGTTTTGAGGAAGTCGGTAATAACTTTAGCAGAAAAATGCTTAGAAAAGTTTCAACAGAGAGTCCTCTTCTATCATGACAATGTTCCTGCTTACTCCTTTCTTCATACAAGAGCAATTTTATGAGAGTTTCAATGGAAAATAATTAGGCATCTGCCTTATAGTTCTGATTTGGCTCCTTCTGTCTTATTTTTGTTTCCTAATCTAAAAAATCTTTAAGAAACACCTACTATTCTTCAGTTAATAATGTAAAAGGATTGCATTGGCATGGTTAAATTCCCAGAAACCTCAGTTATTTAGGGATGAACTGAATGGTTGATATTATCGCTTACCAAAGCGCCTTGAACCTGATGGAGATTATGTTGAGAAATTAAGTTTGTATTTTTTATTTTTATATGTTAATTCCTTTTCTCCATGAAGTGTTTAAAGTGCCATTGTGTGTGCATATGAGAGGTCTGTATGTATGTATAGGCATAAATAAAAATACACATATGTTTACATATTTATATTTACATATAACATTTTTTATAACCAGATACTTAAGATCCAATTATTTTGATTTTGTTAGTATTTTTTAAATATATTCTAAGATGTTTAAAGTTATTTTTCCTTTTTAGTGATGTTTTTATATTTTTTCTATTATAGAAGATGCTTGGAAAGAGATGGGCCTGTGTTTAAAGGCTAGCTTAGCAGTGATTTTTCTAGCTATGTAACCTTGAACATGTTAAATTCTTTAGTACTTAGTCACTTTATCAGTACTATCAATAATATTGAAATTATTCTTTATCAATAACGATTCTTACCTTTAGGGTTCTTGTGAGTATCAGATGAAATTATTTATGCAAAATATACAGCATATAACTGGCACTAGGTGGATTTTATTCTTTTTTTTTTTTTTTTTTTTTTTTTTTTTTTGAGATGGAGTCTCGCTGTGTCTCCCAGGTTGGAGTGCAGTGGCGCGATCTCAGCTCACTGCAAGCTCCGCCTCCCGGGTTCACGCCATTCTCCTGCCTCAGCCTCCCAAGTAGCTGGGACTACAGGCGCCCGCCAACACGCCCGGCTAATTTTTTGTAATTTTAGTGGAAACGGGGTTTCACCGTGTTAGCCAAGATGGTCTCGATCTCCTGACCTCGTGATCCGCCCGTCTCGGCCTCCCAAAGTGCTAGGATTACAGGCGTGAGCCACCGCGCCCGGCCGGATTTTATTCTTTTAAGAAGGAATAATTAATTACTCGACATATCCTACGATGGGTGTTTTTAAAAAAAATCATTAATGGCTCCCAGAGTTATGACATATATAGGGCCCACCGAGTTTATAGTGTTTCTTTGTTACCCATTGGTTATAAACATCTACTGTGAAGCTGCCCAGGACCATCCTCATAGATGTACCGTGTAGTCCTTTTTTGCAGGCTTAGAAAGAGTGCAGGTTCTTTCTGCTAATCTCAACTTCCCGGTAGTAGATAATACCTCTATGGTTTGTGTGAAAAGTACCTAATTTCCCTGCTTGTTTCCAAGTGCTTTTCCTCGCCCACCCCCATCACACCTCTATACCCATGTATTAATTAGGAATAGGCTAAACTGTGAATAACAGGAGCCCAAAATGACAGTGGCTAAATAAAAGTACAATTCTCTCTTATGCAGATGTCAGCAGTGGTTTGTCCTGAAGTGATAGGATGTATCTGCTACAATAAATCTTCCTACTATGTTGTTCTGCTATTCCTGACCACCATTACCAAGACAAATTCATGGACCAAAATAGCCACACTGACTTCAGCTATCATGCCTACATTCAGGAAGACAGATGAGGTGAAGAAGTAAATACAAGCAAAGTGTACATGAAGATTGACTGAAGAAAAGTGCCCAGATCTGAAGCATAATACATTACCCTAGACTAAATTTATTCACGTGCCCAAACCTAATATGCATAGAAGTGTAGGAAATAATTTTATTTATTTCTAGGCAGAAATGTCTAGAACTAAAAGTGTAACTATTCCTATGGAAGAAGGGAAACAGAGATATTGGAGAAAATTAACTGTATCTGGCATGAGCCACCAAAAACTGCCTGACTTAACCTGAAAATTATCTAAATCTTCCTTGAGGCTTTGACTTATGGAACATAAAAATCAGTAAGGTGTGCAGGCTATTTCCACCTTCTGCCTTTCTTCATATCTCCTCTGAGGCACTAAACATGAGCAGGCCTCCTTCATAAATAGATAAAGAAAATTCAAGGGGAAATGAAGCTTAAATTAACATCTGAAAAATTATGGAATTATATATGTCAAGTGGCTGACTCAACAAGTACTCAATAAGAGGTAGTCATTATAAATTATTATCCTGATTAATCCAGGGTATTATACAAAACAGATGATACTTTTAAAAATCTATATAGTGGTTCCACTATTACCCTCAGATTCTTCCTGGTCTACTGTTACAGTTACTTTACATTAACTTTAAAGTGGAAAAACAAATGAATAAATATATAACCCTACTCACGACTCACAAAATTCTCCTTTATAGGCACATCTACCATCAGAACATAGCATTTTTTGTTCATTTTGTTTAGATATTGATATAATCTACATATGTATCAGTGATAATGATAATACATTGTAGTGGAAATAAACCCTGGGCTAGAAATCACAAATAAATTATTGAAAGCAAGTGGTAATACAATTTTTAGTTATTAGTTCTTTGACTTTGGGCAAGTAAATAATGTTTCAAGTTTTTAACACAAAATTTTCAGCAACTGATCAACTTATATTCTTGTTTTAATGTTTGTTTCTATTCCAAGGTACCTTATTTACTCTACAGGTGATTCATTAACATTGAATACAACCAACAGCACCACAACTCATGTGTGAAGAAAGCTTCTCTAATACGTATATTTTCTCCAAATAGTACATCATACCCTTCTTGTGCTTAGGAACGCTGGACAGCACTTCTCCCGGTGTTCCAGGAAGATATTAAACAGCAAATCACCAAAAAAAAAAAATCACAAAAAGTGTGAAAAATGTGACATTAAATAGACTACAAAAGCACACTAATTTACAGCATAAGACTTAATATGAGAAGGCAGAACTACTGCTACTGCCTTATTCAGTCTGAGCTAGGAACATGTACATTGGCAATTGAAATTTTTTACCGCTCTGCACATGTGCATGTCCACAAATGGCTGTGAACGTGCTTAAAGGATTAATTTGGGATTAGAAGTAAATTTTATTGAGTAGACAAATCTGCAAATATGGAATCTACAAATAATGAGACTTAACTATCCACACTCCTCCCCTAAACACAAACATACATACTTATATAAAAGTAATTCCTATTTTAATAACAGTATAATATTCCATAGTATGAGTGCACTACATTTATATAAGCATCATTGAATGCATGTTTGCTCTGTCACTATTCCCTTTTGAATATTTGTGCCGATGCCAATATCTTATCTTTATAAGCAATGCTGCAATAAATATCCAGGCACATTTATCCTCAGAACATTTATATTTATAGAAATTTATGAAAAATGACATTTCTGGAAAAGACTATTGTTTTTGTTTGAAATAAAAGATTATTCTTTTTATTTGTGTATTGTTTTTATTTGAATATAGAGTTCTTTAAAAGTAATTTTTTAAAAATGTAGCAATCAACACTCTAACTGGAAATATATAGAAGCACCAATATAAGGGAAAGTTACTTAACCTAGTTATCCATACTTCGTTTGCAAAAAGTAAAAACACATCAATTTCACATAATTGTAATAAATCTATGAAATAATATATGTGGAAATATCATATATGCTTAAGTGTTATGTATCTACTTACTTGAAGTTGCCCTGTTATGAGTATTCCATTAAAACAATGAATCAATATTTAACCGTTTTCCTAATGGGCCTTCTTCAGGGTATTTACGTTTATTATTATTATATCCTTCTGGATCTTTTTCCTGAGAGGAGATAAATAACATTTTCTTTATATATTTTCTGGAATAATTCTATTTTTTATTTAAGATTGTAAAATAATAAACTTTTTCTAGAAACAATTCTAATAGGGAAATAATGTTCAAACATGTATATGAATATATCACTATATTTATATTGCCCTATATAAGACATTTAGATTTTTTCTGAAACATTATATTCAATTAACCTTATTGCTGTATAATATTGTACAATAAACTTAACTCATTTAAATTGTACAATTCAATGAATTTTGATAGTTATATACATTTTTAAAGCCATTACTGCAATCAAGATACAGAACATTTTCTCTCCCTAAAAGAATTTTCTCATGCACTTATATAGTCAGTTCCTTCTTCCACCCCAGAACCCTCAGAATGGAATGATCTGCTTTCTGTCACTGTAGATTTGTCTGCATTTTATAGAAGTTCATGTAAATGGAATTATAGCATGTGCACTTTTTTCTGTCTGGCTTCTTTCAATGAGGATACTATTTTTGATATTCATATGTGTTGTGTGTATGCCTGGTGCATTTTTATTGCCAAGTGCTGTGCCATTTTTTGAATATACTATCATTTTGATTATCCATTTACATAGTGATTGAAATTAGCGTGTTTTCCACTTTGGACCAATTTAGAATAAAGCTGCTATGAACATTGATGTAAAAATTTTTGTGTGTTCAGATGCTTTCACTGTGAAAGTACAAGATACTGTGGTAAGTACATGTTTAACTTTACAAGGAAACTAACAAATAGTTTTCTAAAAGTGCTTGTGTAATTTCCCATTTTCACCAGAAGTGTATGAGGAAGGTTCCAGTTTCTCCATATTCTCATCAATGTTACTCTTGTTAGGATTTTTAATTACAGCTATGTTAATGTGTATATAATGACATTTCATTGGGGTTTTAATTCACATTGTCCCAATGACTAATGATGCTGAATATTTTTCATCCACTTTTTAGCCATTTATATATCTTTTTTGTGAAGTTCTCATTTAAATATTTTGTCTAGTTTTTATTAGTTTGTTCTATTTAAAACTTTAAAAATTTAGGAGTTTTAAGAACGCTTTACATATTCTTGAAACATGTTATTTGCCAGATAAATGTAACATAAATATTTTCTCTCCTTTCGTGGTTTGTCTTTTTACTTTTATAATGGTGTATTTTGGAAACCAATTTTTTTATTTTTATAAAAATTTAATGTATTATTACGTATGTCCCTTTTCAAGTTAATTTTTCTAAATAATATGAAGTAAGGACTGAGTTCATTTTTTTAACATTACTAGCCAGATGTTCCAGCATTTTTTTTTAAGAATGCCCTTTCTTCATTATATTGCCTTAGCACGTTTCTCAAAAATCAATTTACCATGTTGATCTATACCTAGATTCTATATTTTTTAATTCATCTATATTTATCTTTTTATAAATACCACATATATCTTGATCATGGCAGCATTATTAAAAATCTTGAAACCCAGTATTATGAATCCTCCAACTTTGTTCTTTCTAAATTGGTTTTTTATTTCATTTGCATTCCCATTTAAATTTTAAAATCAACCTGTCAAAACCAGCTGAGATATTTTAGTCTTTCATTTCTGGTCTTTTTCAATTATATGTCTTTTACTTATTTTTGACTTACCAAAATTGCTAAGACTGCCAATAGATATCTTGACATTTTTGTCTTGGTCCTACTCTTGAGGAAAAAAGAGTTTTTCTCCATTAAGTATGTTACCTATATAATTTCCATTAACGTCTTTAATCAGGATAGGGAAATTCCTTCTAATTCCCAGCTGGCCAAAAATTTGTAACTTCAATAGATAGTGATTTGGTCAAGTGCTTTTTTGATGCATCATAATTTTTATATTACTGGATTTGATACTTAAATATTTTGTTAAAGTTGTTTTACTTATGTTCATGAAAGATATTAACATATAATTTTTTCTTGAAATATATTTGTCTGGTTTTGGTATCAGAGGATTACAGATATCATAAAATGAGTTGGAATGTATTCACTCCTTATCTGTTTTCTGAAATAATTTAGGTAGGATTGGCATTCTTTCTTCATACTTTTTTTTTTTTTTTTTGAGAATTAACCAGTGAAAGTCTTTGGGTCTGAGATTTATTAGCAGGAAAGTTTAAATTTTGAATACAATACATTTTGTTAATTAGAGGTATTCAGGATTTCTATTTATTTTATTGACAGTTTTGTAATTTTTACTTTTGAAGAATTTTTCCAGTTCGAATAAGTTGTCAAACATATTAGTATAAAGTTTTAAATAATACTTACTATTGTTTTAAATATTTTAATGTCTGTATTAGCATCTTCTCTTTCATTCCTGATATTTATAATATTGCTTTCTCTTTAAATATTGTAATCAATCTTTCTAACAGGGGATGGTAAGCCACAGTTCGTGGGCATATCCATCTTGCTACCTGTTTTTGTATCACCCACACAGTAAGAATGGCTTTTATAATTTTAAATATTTGAAAAAATACCAAAAGTGGAAAAGCACTTTGTAATACACCAAGATTATATAAAATTCAAATTTCAGTGTCAATAAACAAAGTTTTATTGGAAAACATCTGTGTACATTTACTTACAACCCAATATATGCTTGCTTTTATGCTACATCAATAAAGTAGCATATTTATAACAAAGATCTCATGGCAGTAAGTCCTAAGAAGTAAATCATTTAGCCCTTTTCTGAAAATGCTTGCTAATATGAGTTTAGGATTTTATCAACTTTATTGATATTTCAAAAAACCATTATTTACTTTTATTGATTTTTCTCTACTGGACATCTATTTTCTGTTTTACCCATTTCTGCTATTATCTTTATTATTGCTTCTACATGATATTGAATTAATTTTTCCTCCTCCATTTTCAGCTTTACAAGATGGAATCATTCATTATTGACTTTCTTGTTTTATTATATAAGCATTTAAAAATATAAAATTTTCTCTGAGCAAAGATAAGCTGTAGTCCACAAATTTGAATATGCTGTATTTTCATTTTTATGCAACCTATTTTTAAAAAACTGGTGACTTCTCTTTGTTGTGTAAAATGGAAATGTTTAATTCTAAATATTGGGATATTTTCTACATATGTTATTGATTATTTATAACATAATCTTGTTGTGGTCAGAGAATATTGTTTATAATATTTCAATATTTTGAAGTCTATTAAGACATTCTTATGGCCCACTATGAAGTTTACCTTGATGACTGCTCTGTGTGCACTTAAAATTATATTCTTCAGTTGTTGGTTGGAGTATTCGATGAATATCATTTAGCTAAATATGGTTGATCAATGCATTCTGATTTTTATATATTGATTTGGTGTCTAGCTGAACTATTAATTATGGAGAGACTTGTTTTAAGTCTCTCACTATGATTGTGGATTTGTGTATTTATCACTGTAGTTCTTTCAATATTTACTTCATGTATGTTGAAGCTTTATGCTATGGTTTGAATGTGTGCCCTCCAAAATTCAGGTATTGGAACCTAATACCCAATGAGATGGTATTAAGAACTGACTTTTAAGAGGTCATGAGGGTTTATCCCATCATGAATGGGATTAGGGTTCTTATAGAAGAGGCTTCACATAGCATTCAGCTTTCACTTGCTCTTCCACATTCCACTATGTGATGACACAGGGATCTTCCTCTTAAGAGGATTTAGGACCAGAGTACCACCTTGGAAGCAGAGGTCAGCCCTCCCCAGATGACCAAAGTACTAGCACTTTGGTCTTCAACTTGCCAGTTTCTAGAACTGTGAGAAATACATTTCTATCATTTATAAATTACGTAGTCTGAGTTATTTTGTTATAGCAGCACAAACAGACTGAGACAATTAAATTATTAGGTGTTTATACATTGGTAATTGCTTTATTCCTGATATTTTTATCCTTTTCTTGTTTGAAGTGTCTTGTTTCTATCAACAAGGCATCAACAAGATGCCTTGTCTTGAAGCAAATGCTGCTTGATATTAATATTGTCACTCTAATATTTTCATGCTTAGTATTGGTACTGTATGTAATTTTTCATCCTTTAACTATCTATGTCTTTTTATTTACGTGCATCTCTTCAAGATAAAATATCATTGGTTCTTGCTTTTGAACTCAGTCAATATGTGAATTTTGATTGAAGCTTTTATGTGTACATAAATTATGGATAAAAGTTTATGTCTATCACTTTACTATTCATTTTCTGTATATCACATATTTTTCTTTGTTCCTCATTTCCTGCCTTCCTTAGTTTTAATATCTACTTAAGTTTCTTTATTTTTGCCTACCTGCAACTTTTTAAATTATTTTTAATGATTAAGTATTAAAATAATCCCATTTACATTATGCTAATAAATGTAGAGTTAATAGTGAAACACATTAAATAAAATATAGAAAACTTATGATAGTATATGACCATCTTTCCCTCCACCAATCCTTACTGATATTATTGACATATGTAGGCTATCTATCTATTCATCTATCTATCTATCTATCTAGATAAGGATATAAATTCACAAATGGTGTTATGGTTTTTGCTTTAAATTGTCATATGTCTTTTTAAAAATTATCGTATATATATATATATATATACACACACACATACACACGTACTCTATGTATACTGTTAATATATGCTATCATTCCTATTCACTACATGTTTAGCATTCCCAGCGCTCTTCACTTCTTTGCATAGGTTCGAGTTGCTATACAATATCATTTCCCTTTCAGCTGAAGAACTTGTGTTAAACATTTTGCAGAGCAGGCCCACTGGCAAAAAGTATTCCTAACTGTTATTTTTTGCAGGATAGTTTCACTTAATATAGAATTCTTATTTGGTATTTTTTCTTTTAGCACTTTGAATATGTCAATCCAATATCTTCTAGCCACCACAGTCTCAGGTTAGAAGTGAGTCATTAATTATATGATTAATTCCCTTTATGCAAATTTTTGTTCCTCTGGATGCTTTCAAGATTTACTCTTAATGTTTGGCTTGCTGAAGTATGACTATGATATGCCTTGGAGTATTTGTGAATATTTATCTTGTTTGGGGTGTATCAAGTTTCTTCATTATGCAAGTAAATGTTTTACATGAGATTTTGGAGGATTTTGGTCATTAATTGTTTTGACGTTTCTTTTTCTTCATTGTTTTCTCTTAAGAATGTTTTCTTTTTGGCCATTTGTATGTCTTCTTGGGAGAAATGTCTATTCAATTCTTTTGTTTATTTTTTAATCAAGGTTATTTGAAGGTTTTTTTTTTTGCTATTGAGCTATGAGTTATAAGAGTTCCTTATATATTTTGGATATTAACTCTATAAGATATATGGTATACAAATATTTTCTCCCATTCTGTTGATTGCCCTTCAGTTTGTTGACTGTTTCGTTTGTTGTGAAGAAACTTTTAGTTTGATATAACCCTACTTATCTGGTTTTTTCTTTTGTTGCCCATGCTTTTAAAGTCATAGCCAAGAAATCATTACTGATGTCAATGTCTTGAAGATTTTTCCTGTTTTTGTTTTTCTTTCCTAGGAATTTAATGGTTTCTAGCTTATTTAAGTCTTTAATCCATTTTGAGTTGATTATTGTGTATGGTATGAGATCAGGGTCCAGTTTCATTGTTTTGTGTGTATAGAAATTTTCCCAACATCATTTATTAAAGAGACTATTCTTTCCTTATTGTCTATTCTTGGCACCCTTGTCAAAAATCAGTTGACCACATATGTATAGTTGGATTTCTAGTCTCTCTGTTCCATTGGTCTATATATCTGATTTTATGCCAGTATCATGCTTCATTTTTGTTGCTCAAAATTGCTTTGGATATTTGGTGTCCTTTGTGTTTCCATATAAATCCTAAGATTGTTTTTTCTACTGTAAAAAGTGCCACTGAGATTTGGTAGGAATTACTTTGAATCTATAGATTGTTTTGGGTACTGTGAACATTTTAACAATATTAAATTCTTATCATCCATAAGCATGGATGTCTTTTCCACTCTTTTGTATCTGCTTTGTTTTTTTTAAATCAGTGTTTTATAGTTTTCAGTGTACAAGTTTTTCACCTCCTTGGTTAAGTTTATTCTTAGTTACAAAAGGTAAAAATTGATTACCATATGATCTAGTAGCCCCATTTCTGGATACATAGCCCGAGGAATTTAAGTCAAGATTTTGAAGAGATATTTACATTTCCATGTTAATTATAGCATTATTCACAATAATCAAGATGGAAACAACTTAAATAGCCATAAATGGATTTTAAAAATGTGATATATACATACAACAAAGTATATTTATTCAGCATTAAAAAAGAGAAGGAAATTGTGCCATTTTCAACAACATGGGTGAACTCGGAGGACGTTATGTCTAATGAAATAAGCCAGACACAGAAAGACAAATACTACATGATATCACTTATATGATGAACCTAAAATAATCAAACTCATAGAAGCAGAGAGTGGAATAGTAGTGCCAAAGGAGGAAACAAGGAGATATTAGTCAAACAGAAACAAAAAGTTTCTGTTATATGAGACTTATAAGTCCGAGAGCTCTACCGTACAGTATAGTGCTTACAGCTGACAATATTGTATTACACACTTAAAAATTTGCTGAGAGAGTACATCTTATGTTAAGTGTTCTTATCACAAGAAAACAACAATAATAATAAATAAGAGGGCAGGAGTGAATTTTTGGAGGCAACAGATAGTCTTATGGCATTGATTGTGGTGATGCTTTCCATAGTGTTTACTTACATTCAAACTTTTTAAGTTGCACAAATTAATTATGTATACTTCTTTGTGAAAAAAGATAATGATTTTTAAAAATTTCTAAAGAAAGCTTTAGTTAACTCAATGCAAAAGAATATTTGAAAATGTCACAATACGAATAGGTAAAAAGTTTTCCAAGAATAAAAGTTGGTCCAAAATTAAAAAAAAAAATCTACCAATATGATTCTCCAAATTAACAGAACTAAGTAGAAAAGAAAAAAACTATTGTTATGGTTAATTTCATGTCAACTTGACTAGCAAAGGCATGTCCTGATAGCTGTTAAAACTTTATTTCTGACTCTATCTGCAAGGGTGTTTCTGTAAGAGGTTAGCATTTAAATAAATAAGCTGAGTAAAGAAAATCTACTGTCACCAATGTGAGTGGGCACATTTAATGCCCTGAAGGACTGAATAACAGACAAAAGGAGAATTCATTGTCTTTCTTCTTGAGCTGGGACATCCATCTTCTCCTGACCTCAGACATAAGAGCTCCTGGTTCTTGGACCTTTGGACTACAGAATTTACATCAGAACTCACCCTCCACCCCCACAAACACACCCATTCAATTCTACCTTTACCCCATCCCCCATTTTCTAGGCCTTCTGACTCAGATTGAATAACACCACTGGCTTTCCTAGTTCTCCAGCTTACATATGGCATGTTGCAGAACTTTTGGCCTGCATAATAGCATAAGCCAATTCCCATAATAAATATTCTGTGTCTTTATCTATATCTATATATGCTACTGGTTCTGTTCCTTTAGAGAATTCTGAGTAATACAACCATTTCAAGAAACAATTATTAATAATTTTGAAACTGTATACAAATTAAATAGATGGAAACTTCATGACTTGGTAAAAGTTATATATTAAAAATCCATGCCGCTACAAAGGACACAAACTCATCCCTTTTTATGGCTGAATAGTATTCCATGGTGTATATGTGCCTCATTTTCTTAATCCAGTCTATCACTGAAGTGCATTTGGGTTCGTTCCAAGTCTTTGCTATTGTGAATACTGACGCAATAAACATACGTGTGCATGTGTCTTTATAGTAGCATGATTTATAATCTTTTAGGTATATACCCAGTAATTGAATTGCTGGGTCAAATGGTATTTCTAGTTCTAGATCCTTGAGGAATTGCCACACTGTCTTCCACAATGGTTGAACTAGTTTACACTTCCACCAACAGCGTAAAAGCGTTCCTATTTCTCCACATCCTCTTCAGCATCTGTTGTGTCCTTTGTAGCGACATAGATGAAGCAGGAAACTATCACTCTGAGCAAACTGTCACAAGGACAGAAAACCAAACACCACATGTTCTCACTCATAGGTGGGAATTGAACAATGAGAACACTTGGACACAGAGTGGGGAACATCACACACCAGGGCCTGTTGTGGGGTGGAGAGATGGGGGAGAGATAGCATTAGGAGAAATACTTAATGTAAATGATGAGTTAATGGGTGTAGCAAACCAACACGGCACATGTATACATACATATGTAACAAACCTTCACGTTGTGCACATGTACCCTAGAACTGAAAGTACACAAAAAAAATCAACAGTAAATATTTAACAATTAATAGAGGCACTTTATTTTTATTAAGGTCAGAGAGAATGCTGATACTATCAATTCTGCTCTTTATAATTGTATTGGAGGTTCTTCCCTATGTTATAATAAAATATACAATTTGTCTTTTCATAGATATTTACAAGAATTATTTCTACTCACAGGCTTCTGCAATGTGATCTTGCTACTTCCCTACCAAGAGACAGAGTTTGTTTTTCCACTTCCTTGAATGATCAAAGTCTCTGTGACTTCATTGACAAATAGAATATGGCATACTCTTCCAACTTGACCTACTATAAAATTTACCTTGGAGATACTTACTCTTAGAATGCACCTGCTGTGTTGTGAGACATTTATGCCACTTGAAGAAGCTACATATAGAAGCTATAGCAGGCAGATACCAGCTGAAATTCCAGCTGGCAGCCAACATCAACTGTCAGTTATATGAATGAACCACCTTGAACAGCTATCCCGGTGAAGCTTCAGATGCCTGCAACACTGGCCAACATTCTAACCATACAAAAGACCAAAATTATAACCACACAAAGACCAAAAACAAAACTCAACCAAGTAAGCCAAGTCAACCCAGAGAAATGTAAGAAATATTTTATTTTTCTTTAAAGGCCTTAAGTTTTGGAGTGTTTGGTACACAGCAATAAAAACAGGAAGAAAACAACCAACATGGTATAAATATTGGAAGAGAAAACAGAATCAACAGGTAGACAAACTATTAATTATTATCTTATTCTGACAGCCAACAGGCAACCACTATAAGAGAGGTTGCAGGATAAAAGAATTAACGACCGTAAGCAATAGCATGTCTGGGCTTTTGTTGTTGTTTTAATCAGAAAGTTTTATTTTCTACTTTTTTGTCAACAGGTTTTGGGGTAACAGGTGGTGTTTGGTTACATGAATAAATTCTTTAGTGGTGATCTCTGAGATTTCAGTGCACCCATCACCCGAGCAGTGTACAGTATACCCAATGTGTTTTCATTTATCCCTCACCCACTCCCACCCTTTTTCCTGAGTCCCCAAAGTCCATTGTATCATTCCTATGCCTTTGTTCCCTCATAGCTTAGCTCCCACTTTACAGTGAGAACGTACGATGTTTGGTTTTCTATTCCTGAGTTACTTCACTTAGAATAATGTTCTCTAATTCCATCCAGGTTGCTGTGAATGCCATTGTTTCATTTCTTTTTATGGCTAAATAGTATTCTATGGTATGTGTAGATTATATATATATATATATATATATATATAAACATATGTGTGTGTGTGTGTGTGTGTGTACCACATTTTCTTTACTCATTGATTGATGGGCATTTGAGCCGGCTCTATTTTTTGCAATTATGAATTGTGCTGCTATAAACGTGTGCAGGTATCTTTTTCAGGTAATGACTTCTTTTCCTCTGGGTAGATACCCAGGAGTGGGATAGCTGGATCAAATGGTAGATTTACTTTTAGATCTTTAAGGAATCTCCATACTGTTTTCCATAGTGGTTGTACTAGCATTTCTTTATAACCAACTATAAAATATTACAAAATGTATGAATTTTCTAGGAATTAGCTTAATAAAGAATATAAAAGATTTCTATGGATAAAACTTTAAGGCTCCAATAAAGGAAAATGATCATGATTTGCATAAGTGAAAAGACATTCCAGACTCTTGGATGAGATTATAGTGAAATAAAGTTACAAATTCTGCAAATTTATCAATAAATCTGATGCAAATTAAATAAAATTCTAACTGTATTTCAAAAACTCAGTGAACTTGCTCTAAAAAGTATGAAGAAGAAAAATTAACAAATAGCAAAGTTGACTTTAAAATAAAAAGAAGGTGAAGCAGGGGGAAATACTGTATTACATATGGGCATACAGCAAATCTATAGCAATAAATGAGTGGAATTAATGATTCAATGATAAGATTACATATAATTCAATAGAGAAAAGACAATAAAATTATTAAATCGTGTGTTAGAGATTTCTGCTACATAACAAATTCCCCTAACATTAGCAACTTAAACCAATAACCATTTATTATCTCACAGTTTCTAAGTGTCAGGAGTTCAGGTACAGCTTAGGCAAGTCCTTTCATCAGGGTCTCTCATAGTGCTGCAAATAAGATGGAGGTCAGGCCTACGGTCATTTTAATCTACTTCCAAGCTCACTTACATGGCTGCTGACAAGCCTCAGGTCCTCAATGGCTGTTGGTTGCATCAGTTTCTTGTCATGTGGCCCTCTTCATAGGACAGCTTACAACACGGCCGCTTGTTTCCCCAGAGGAAAAAGAGGAAAAAGACGACAGCAAATGAGACAGAAGTCCCAGACTTAGACCAGGCGTGGTGGCTCAAGCCTGTAATCCCAGCACTTTGGGAGGCCGAGGCAGGCGGATCACGAGGTCAGGAGATGGAGACCATCCTGGCTAACACGGTGAAACCCCGTCTCTACTAAAAATACAAAAAAAATAGCCGGGCGTGGTGGCGGGCACCTGTAGTCGCAGCTATTCGGGAGGCTGAGGCAGGAGAATGGCGTGAACCCGGGAGGCGGAGTTTGCAGTGAGCCCAGATCGCGCCCCTGCACTCCAGCCTGGGTGACAGAGCGAGACTCCGTCTCAAACAAACAAACAAACAAACAAACAAACAAAAGAAGTCCCACACTTTTTAGAACCTAACCTCAGAAGTGACATCACGAAATTTTTGCCATAGTTTGTTGGTTGGAAGCAAATTACTAGGTTACAGCCCACTCTTACCGGGAAGGGATTAAACAAAGGAGTAAATATCATAAAGCGTGGATCATTGGAGCCTGTTGTAGAGGCTGACTACCACAGTGGTTTTGATAGACTAGTTCACCCTACAGAGAAGAGTGAAACTAGACCTCCCCCTGATACCACATAAAAAGATAAAATTCCGGTTAATTAACAATCTACTCGTGAAAGACATGAAAATAAATTTAGTATGAAGTATAAAGTTAGGAATTAAAAAGAAATTTTAAACAAAACTGCCAAAACAAAAACCATAAAGGCAAAAACATGAATTTGATGTTTGATTTGATTCTATCAAAAATAAAGACTTCTGTAAGACAAAAGACATGAAGAAAAGCATTAATTACTAGATGATGAAATGGGAGAAACTATTTTTAAATCCTAAATTTACAAGGGATTCATATCAAAATTATACTACAAACTTCTCCATTTCAACAACAACAACAAAAAAATCACAGAACCCTTCCAAAAAAAACGAGCAAAGGTTATGAAGATATAACTCAAAAGGAAGAAACGCAGAGGCTGACAATGTAGAAAAAGATGTTCAAATTCATTATTAATTCATGGAATACAAAATAAAAGCAAAATGAAGTAACATTTTAAGTCTCTTAGACTTGTAAAAATTAAAAAAAAAAAAAACCCTGCGCCTGTAATCCCAGCACTTTGGGAGGCCGAGGTGGGCGCATCACGAGGTCGGGAAATCGAGACCATCCTGGCTAACACGGTGGAACCCCGTCTGTACTAAAAATACAAAAAATTAGCCAGGCGTGGTGGCGGGCGCCTGTATCCCAGCTACTGGGGAGGCTGAGGCAGGAGAATAGCGTGAACCCGGGAGGCCGAGCTTGCAGTGAGCCAAGATCACGCCACTGCACTCCAGCCTGGGCGACAGAGTGAGACTCCGTCTCCAAAAAAAAAAAAAAAAAAAAAAAAAAAAAAAAAAAAAAATACAAAAAGTGGAAAGGAAGTACGAGTTATAGGAACCTTCTTATAGTAGAGCAAGCAATAGGGCAATCTGACAGTATTTAGCCATATTAGGTATATTTACACCATATTATTCAGCCGTTCAATTTCTGGTTCTTTGCATCCCAAAGAAAGTCTCACAAAATTCCTTAAGGGGCATTTGTAAAAGGACATTTATTGCAGAATTATGTGACTTGGCAAGTAGTTGGAGGGAATCTAGGCACGCCTTACTGGTAGAGAAAATAGGCATAACATGAAATATAGAATCTATTGAGCATTATGCAAGGGTAAGATAAGAGTAGATATTCTACATAGCCACACTGAGGAACCTTAAGAATGTAGTACTAACTGGAAAAAAGAATAGCATGAAATATCTAACATAATACTTTTTAATGTATTAAAAACTAATATATATCAGAAAGCATATTTTTTACAAGAACACTTACAAACACAAATTAAGCAAATTAGAATTATTGCCTAAGGGAGTGAAGTCAAAAGAAAATGTAAAATGATATATGGTAATGACCCTGCAAGCACTAATTGTACATCCATCCTTAAGATAGTAAGTATTGGAGAAAATGGGTAGCCTATATGAGGCTGGTGGTGGTTGTCTCAAAAAAATAAAATAAAAATTTCATGTAAAAAGTGTCTATGGATATAGGTAAGCTTATTTATAACACAATGATAAATTAATAGGGCACTGTGAGGAGGTTTGGGAGGACGGAGAGAGGCAGGAAGTTGAGGTAGGAGAAAGGCATCACTGAGCATTTGAAAAATACAGTACATGTGGGAATCAATTTGATGCCTGCAAGAAATCATATTTTTGGTGATGATCAAGGAAAAAAAGAAGTTAGCCATGATGAACTGGATCTTAACAGTTTCCTGCAGATAGGAAACAACCCAAATTCATCGAATTCAGCCCTAGGCTAGAATAAAAGATGACTAATGTGATGTCAGACGTTTCTCTTAGCCTTTAGTGAGAGGTTCGGTAAAATCAGAGAAGCTGGAGAGCCTAAGCTTTGTGGTCCACAGGTAGAGGTGGGAGATGGTGGCAGCATTCCCTCCGGAAGGTGGCGTACTGCTGCAAAATGGGATGTGGTTTTCGCGTGGGCATGCCTCATCAAGTTGTAGCCAAAGAGCGCAGGTGAACAACAAAACAATCTAAAATATAAACCTTACGGGGAAAGGCACAACATCTGCTGTGTTCATTACTCTGTTCACAAAACCTAGAGGAATTAATAGAATAAGTATTTACTAGATGAATGAATTAGATAAAAAAGAAAAAACCGGAAACATCTTAACCAACAAAAGGGGATTAGTCAAATACATTATGGTATATATTTACTATGGAATTTGATTAAAGGAAAATTATAATTTGTAAGTATAAGAGTAATATGAATAATACTTATATAATAAAATGTTAAGACAGATTACAAACATAATTTTATGATCTCATTTTGGCAAGTAAATAAGTATGCATTAAAAAGTTGGAAAGACTGTACATTAAAATATTAACTATAGTTATTACTGGATGTTATTAGCAATGTTTTCTTTTTGCTGATATACATTTCTGAATTTTTCAACAGCCAGTGTGGATCATGGTGAAATTTTAAAACTACAAAAATTTAAATAGATTTTGAGAATTGATACCTGAAATGTGAATAAATCAGTTTTAAAAAAGTCTCATCTATACTAAGGATTTATATTTAATTTTTATTAATTCCAGTTAAATAGGTACAAAATATTTTAATAGTCCTCTCCTAATTTGCATGTCTTGACCATATTTACTTGGTTAACAGCTCCAAAGCACTTTGAGGGCAGTGATAATATTTTTCTAGTATCCTGAGAGGTTAGTTGTTCAATAAATGTCTGTTGAGCTAAGTAACTCTTTTATAACATCCTCTAATTAATTGCTATGTTGTCCAGAATTTTCTCAAAATGCTAAGCAAACACTTTATATAATACCGATTTAAAGTTTTTTCACTTTTTCTGAAAGTTTTTAATTTAGTTGCAACGTATCTGCAGTTTTTAATTTAGTTTGCAATTTTTTTTTTTGAGAGGGAGTCTCACTCTATCTCCCAGGCCAGAGTGCAATGTTGTGATCACGGCTCACTGCAACCTCTCCCGCCCGGGTTCAAGCGATTCTCCTGCCTCAGCCCCCCGAGTAGCTGGGAATACAGGCACCTGCCACCAGGCCTGGCTAAGAGACTGGGTTTCGCCTTCTTGGCCAGGCTGGTTGTGAACTCCTGACCTAGTGATCCACCCACCTCTGCCTCCCAAAGTGCTGGGATTACAGGCATGAGCTACCGCACCCAGCCGATTGCAATCTTTTTATAGAGGCTAAAAACTATAGTATAATCTGTAGTTCCTTTTCCATTTGGGTATTTTCTATCATTTCTCTACTTACAAAGTGACCACTATAACGTTCTAGTCAACAGTCATTTCTTTCTTTGTTTCTATAAAACAAAATTTTATATTTAAAATTTCAATAAATCTACTTTTATTTATTTTGTTTTATTTTCATTAAAAGGAAGCTTTCGTTTTATTATTTTCTTTTACTCCAGACACAGACATTTAATAACTCTCAATTCTTTTTCAGAAAACTCTTTGATATTCTGACCTATTTATGCTCCCAGAGGCATTCTTAGAATTATCATTTATAAAGTCATGTTTATGCTTTCATTGAGACTTTACCAAAGCTATAATGAAAGTTGCGAACATCTGACATCTTTAGAATGTGATAGTCTTTATATTCAGAAATATAGTTTGCCCCTCTGTTTATTTCAATATTCTCCCAATAAAACTTAGTCGTTTTTTTGCGTCATTTGTAGCTTTGTAATTTATTCCTAAATATTTACTAAATGTTTACTTTATTGTAAATTGGATTCCTTTTGCATTGTTTTCCCCATATACTTTCAATTTTATTTGTTATTATTTCCTTTTGGCATGTAGTTTTATTATTTTCCTGAATATGTTAAGTAGAGGCTTAGTTCATTTTTTTATTATTATTATTCTTTACTTCTATACAAATTGTGGAAATTTGAGTAATAAATTTTTTACTAAGTGCTATTTTGGCAGCATTCCATACTTTTAAAACATATTGTATGTATATTTTCATTGCATTTTCTTGCTCTGGGTTCCTTCCCTGACCTAGGCACTTTTTAAAAACACTTTTAAAAATGTTTTTATGCATTTGGCTCATTTTAATTCCATTTTTATTATTTGTTTCTATTTTTAATGTATTGTAGCCTAAAATGTAACCCGTAGGATATCAGCTTTTAAAAATCGCTTGCATACCTTTTCATCCCAGCATGTGATCCTTTTGAAAAGTGTTCTAGTATACTTGAAAAGCAAGTGCATTTCCACATCCTACTTCTATGCTGTCTACAAATAATAGTTAATTCTATTTTACTAATCATGTTATTCAATTAGAATTCTGAGAATTAATTCTTTGTCTCTTTGTTATCAATCTAATTAGGATAATCTTAATATGGCAGTTTCACTGACTTTTTCTCTCTTGGATCTATTATTGAAGAACTGATAACCAGTCCTTTACTGTCTTACCAGTAGCATATGAGCCAGATAATAATACGACTTATCATACAAACTGGGAAAATTTTCACAGTGAAAAGAGATGCTGCTACTAATTATGCTGGACCAACAGTTGTAAACCAGGACTCTGAGCCAATCCAAGATAACTTTACTCTACCTGAGAGTAATCTCAGGTATTCACTAGGGATGTTCTACACTAGCCTAAAAGGTGTTTTTGGCAGTCAACCAGGTCATACCTTGGAGGGTTTAAATGTAAACTACTCAGAGAAAAATGTAACAGAAGGATGAAGAGAAAAAGAGATACATATTGAGAAAAGACGCTAGTCAGACATCTTGAGGCAAAAGAAGTTACAATCAAGAAAACACAATACCTGTAATCCCAGCACTTTGGGAGACCAAGGCAAGCGGATCACCTGAGGTCAGGAGTTTGAGACCAGCCTAACCAATATGGTGAAACCCTGTCTCTACTAAAAATACAAAAATTAGCCAGGCGTGGTGGTGTGCGCCTATAGTCCCAGCTACTCAGGAGGCTGAGGCAGGAGAACTGCTTGAACTTGAACCCGGAAGGTGGAGGTTGCAGTGAGCTGAGATCACACCACTGCACTCCAGCCTGGGCAACAGAGCGAGACTCTGTCAAAAAAAAAAATCAATAAAAAGGAGTAGGGAGAGAAGACATTTCTTTGGCGACAAAAGAAAAGGTATAATAGGAGAAGAGAAGGCTGTGAAAACGCTCACAAGAAATTGTGGACTTATAGCATAGGGAGCAGCTACATCAGGGGAGATGTTACCTAGAATTAATATTAAATAACTAGTTGTCTTTGCTTCCTAAACTATGTTCCAGTTTCACAAGGCAAGCTATATAGCTACTGAGACATTTTCTGTTTCTCTATTTTTCTCTACTCATTCAATAGATCATTGGTTGAATTAGCATGAATGTGTATCTGTGACTTGAAAGTTGAAAAAGTTTCACAAAGTTCTATATCTGTAAAGACTTAACATATAAGAGATGTCCAGTGAATGTCGGTTGCATGTGTTAATATGTATTTCACACCTATCAAAGGTGATAACACTGTTTGCTCTTAGATGAAGGAGCTGTGGGTGATTTTTGTTTTCTTCTTTTGCTTATCTTTATTTTCTAAATTCCTTATAATTAGTAATGAAGAGAGAAAAAATAAAGTTATCAAAATCAACAGGTGATTTGATAAGTTTGGGTATTTGGAGAAATTCTCAAATTTAATAGCTGAAACAATTTTAGAAAAAGGAAGGAGTAATATTCAGAAAGTAAAGTTATCAAGAGGCAAGCCATGAAAATCAGACTACCACATCATTTACTAGAGATGCAACAGTTAGACCTACCTTCACTGACTTCCTGCTTTGGTACAATGAAGACAAGAGAAATATTTTCCCTATGGAATTGCTATACGTATTAAACGAGATAATGTTACGTGAAGCACTTAGACCAGTGCCAGGCATGACATAAGTGCTCAAGGTACTGGCTATGAGCTAGGGGCTTAGAGAGCTATAGAGGAAATAGCAGCATCAACGACGACAACAACAATAGCAACAACAAAATAAAGAAGTGGCATAAATATAGAAGAGCAATTATCAAACTAGAACTGCCTTCCTTCGCTCCATTAAATCTTCGTCCTCAGCATGATTGTGACTGTTCTGAAAACCCACAGGACATGTTTCAGTTCACAGAGAGGCCCTCCTTCTTAAGTGCTTCACCTCCCTCTTCCAGATTGCCCAGGCTAGAGAGATCCTGCACTGCCCTGCTCTGCCCCATGGTGCCAGCCAGATGTCTGGCTCCTTGAGATTTATCCTTTGCCACATACAAAGAAGCAAAAGTTTGCTGGTTACAGAATTATAGCATTTCATTAGAACAACACAGAAAGGTTACCCATGTGGTTGGTATGTGCCATTTTCGTTCTTTTTTAGCAACAAACCAAATGGAAAACTGTATAAGAAAATACGCTAGAAAAGAATTTTAAAAAGGAAAAAGTATCTTGTGTATGTGAATATACAGAGTTTGGGAGCAAGAGGTGTAGTAATAATAGGGAAAATTAGATGAATATTAACATCAATTTTTGTTATTTTTATTTATATTTCTTTTACAAGTATTATGCTGATAATGCTAGCACTTTAGATGCTACCCCTTAAAGCATGCCTATAAACAGATAACATCTGTTTTCCTTAAATTCCTTAGACTTGACTCCTCAAAGATACAGCCCATACATCTCAATATTTCCTTGCACATAGTAGGTGCTCAATACATGACAGTTAAATAAACATAGGAGAGAATAAACACATACTATAGACCCAGTCTACAAAATATTATATGAGCTATAAAGGAATCAAAAGTCTTTAAGATGCTTTGGGGAACTGCAGAGCTGTAATATATCTGGGCCGCCAGTAAAAGCTGACTGCAGAAGGTAAGTGTTTAGTAAACTAAATTTATTGGTGTTGTCAGTGCCTCTAAATTTCTTGCTCTTAAATCTAATATGTCACTCTAAAGCTCCTAATGGGGGCCTTTCATTTTCTTACCTGTTTAATTAGTTCCAAATTCCCAAACCAGAGGCAACACATTAACAACCGCAAAACAAAACAAAACAAAAATATCCTCATCTGAAATTTTATTTAGAGTATTGCTCTAGGCTCAAATTAATTCTGTTATCTCATAAACCTTACATGTGTCAGCTCCCTTTAATAACTGACTAACTTTAGTCAGTATCTATCATTTAACCAAAATTATAAAGAACTTACTTTATGCCAAGAACCATCTTAGGTATTTTGGATTAAAAGCTAATTTAGCCAGCTTCTTACATTTCTGGTTTTCTTTTGCACTGTTAGAGCTTAACTACTTGGTTCAGGACGGCTGCTTCAGATGATCTGGCTCCTGTAGTTTGAGTAATGCTAGCTCCTATAATCAATGAACTGCATATCAGTGGTGGCTTAATCCAGAAGAAATTTATTTCTTTCTCACATGATGTTTTTGGTCAGTAGGTGACTCTCCTGTCATGTGCCAAGGTTCCCTTCCTCTCAGGCTCTACCATATTCAACTTGGATCTTAAAAAGTCACACTTGAGATCATCTCTATTCTTTTCATACTGAAGTGGAAAAAACATGGAAGGTTGTGCATGGGAGATTTTAGTGCTTGCCTGAATGTGGTGCACATAACTTCTATTTATTTACATTACTCTGGCTAGAAATCAGTCACATGTCCACACCTAGCTTCAAAGAAAGATCTAAGCTGTGTGCCCAGGAATGAGAGTCAATGAGTTTGCTAAATAGCTATCCAGGCTTCGACATATCTCTCAACTCTGTATACTGCAACTAGACAAGAGACACCACATTGCCACGACCCACCCAGACATCTGGGATACAACCTGTCAACTGGGCTCATAGAGCCTCCACCTCCCACTTCCTTCATGTATTCCTGGGCCAAGAGAACTTTCCTTCAGTGTTTTCCATTATTTCATTATACAAACTGTGCATGTGTGATAGGCAACCCTTAAGATGACTCACAGTGATTCTCACCTCTTGCTATGCATGCCCTGTGCAATCCTTTCCCCTTGAATATGTGCTAGACCTAACAATGAACTTCAACCAAAAAAAAAAAAAGAAAAAAAAAAGGTAGAAGTGATGTTATGTCACTTCCAGAAATAAGTTATAAAATGACTGATTTTCTTGATCACTCACTTGCTGTCATGTTCTGAAGGAAGTCAGCTCCCACACCATGTGCTGCCCCAAGGGTAAACACACATGTCAAGGAACTAAGGAAGGTCCCTGGCCAACTGTCAGTGAGAAACTGAGGATCTCAACAGTCAGTGAGGAACTGAATCTTGCCAACAACCACTTGTGCAAACTTGGAAGCAGATCCTTCCCCAACTGCACCATCAGATCAGACTACAGCCCCAACTCTGACATCTTTACTGAAACTTCACTCATAAGAAACCTTCAACTGGAGCATGCACCCAGATTCCTTATCCACAGAAACTGGGAAATGATTTTTTGTTGCTTTCTGCCACTAAGTTTGGGGGTAATTCATTACACAATAATTAATACATATGCTACTTATTGCCAATAGGGCTTCCCTCTTCCCTTAGCTGCTCTTGCAAAACACCTGTATTCAGATGCCTCCAAGATTGTGTTTCTGCAGAGTATCCGCATACATGGTCTGAGAATGCCACATATACATATTTTATACACATATATATTTATAGTAAATTATATACAAATGCATGCATATAATTTCAAAAAGTCCCATTTTTATACAACTTTTTTTATGTTCTTTTTAACACAGCAAAATTTTTACTGTACAAATTTGATCTGTCTTTTTAAAACTTAAAATCTTCACAGTTACCTTTTGTCTAATATTTGGTTGTTAAAAATACAATCATGTTATGATACATTAAACTAATCTTGGAATATATATGAGAAATGTATTGCCTAATTTAGGTTTAGATGAAAAGAAGAACCAAACAATACATAGCCAAATTATTGAAGACAATAATCTTAATGTATTCACTATTGTATTGCCTATAACTCCTAGCATAGAGTATAGCACATATTCTTTTTGGAGCAAATAATAAAACTTGTTCTACTTTAAGGTAGATTTTCTCACAGACTCTAACAAATTCTTGATGTGAAAAGAACAAAAATGTTAGAGCCATGCTTTTTCATCTCCAAAATATAGAAGTCAGTGTTTATTCTTTTATCGCTGTAAGGGTGCTGTGAAAAATAATGTGATAAAATGTTGAGAACAAAACTTTGGAGCAGTATCTTCAGGACTTTTTTTAATTTAAAACTTCTGGAGAGTTTGCAAGTAGATATTTCCTAAAAGGCAGCCTTACACAGTTTGAAGAACCTGGGCTTTGAAATCAGAATATGTCGTCCCCACTCTGGCATTTACCTATGATCTCCAAAAAGTAGCTTAACTTCTTTGAACTGGTTTCTCCATCTGTAAAATGGAGACTGTGTTGTACCAAAATAGCTCGTAGTGATGTTGTGAAGCTCCAAAAAATAGATATACGCCATTATTTTATAAACTATAAAACACTATATAAATGTTAATTATAATCATTATTTTTAAACACAAGTGTTCCTGTATAGGCAGATATATAAGCTCATATTTTCACATTATTTCATTTTTCCAGTTAATAATAATAATAATGAACATTTGTGCATGATGGCACATGCCTGTAGTCCCAGCTACTTGGGAGTCTGAGGCAGAAGTTCTAGTTCAGCCTAGGCAATATAGCAAGACCCTGTCTCTAAAAAATAAATAAATAAATAATAAAAAATAATAATAATGAACAAACAATATCTTCTAAGGGCTAGATACTATCCTAAAATCTTTATATGTATTAACTTTACAATTTAAAAATCTGAGGAAGAGAGATGTTAAATAATTACCGAAAGCCACACTGCTAAAAATTATTGACAGAGCCTGGAATTAAACCCTCGAAATCAGCCGCTAGAGTCTGCCCTTAATGATGGCACAATATCACATTCCAAATAAATTTTATTATGTTTGCAGAGATGTGTTCACACATACATACAAACACACAATATTTTTTAAACTACAGCCTGTATTATATGCAGATGATCTTGGGTTTTCTTTGTTCTTTTTTCTCTTCTGGGATACTATATTACACTGAATAGTCACGTTTCCTTAGGCCCTTCTGGCTGTGACAGTTTCTCAGACTTTCTGTATTTGTTATGACCATGACAGTTTTGAGGATTACTGGTCAGGTGTCTTGTAGATATCCTTTAATTGGGATTTGTCTTATTTTTTTCTCATTATTGGGCAGGGGTAATGTGTTTTTAGGAGGAAGACCACAGAGGTAAATGACTATTCTCATCACACAATATCACGGGCATATACTGTCAATATGACCTACCACTGTTGATGTCAACCTTGATTATCTGGCTTCAGATACGATTTTTCAAGTTTCTCCACTGTAAAGTTGATTTTTTTGTCCAGTTCCCATACTGAATTCTTTGGAAGAAAGTCACTATGCTTAGCCTCCGCTTAAGAACTGGGAAAATAGCCTCTATCTTCTAAAGAGTTGAGTACCTACATTAATTATTTGGAAATCACAGGAGATTTTCCTGTTCTTCCAAATTTATTTATTGGTCCAATCATTTATTTAGTCAGCATAAGACTTATGGATCTTTATTTTGTAATTTGGATTATAATCCAATACTACATCAATTTTATTGCCCAGATGGTTTTAGCATTGGCCATTGGGAGCTCTTTTGGTGGCTTCTGTGTCCCTTTGACATACAGCCATCATTGGGGAGGTTGTGTGATTTACTTGGCTTGAATACATTTTTGCTTTCTGGCACAATATGTTTTAGAATTCCATTAAAATAATAATATCTCCTGCAAGATTTTATTTTGAATTCTGGCTTATACCAGAAAGGAAGTAGGAAAGTATGAGCCTAACCACTTCAGCTCCCGTCCAGTCTTATTTAGAAGGATCTCATAGTCTCTCTAACACTTCCCTTTTTAGGGCAATTGTTTGGGGTCATAAGTTCCTCTGAGAATCTGATTTTAAAAAAACATAAACAAAAAAACAAAAACCTGTGATCCCCACAAAATGCCTATGAACACTCATCCATTAGATGTACATGAGCTCTTCTGGTTTCACAAACCAACTAAAGCTTACCCATGCACCCTGCACTAGGGCTGGCGCCTCTGATCTCAGAGGAACATGCAAGCAAGCATCTATTCTGGAGAAGCCCTTATCAACCTCAGAAGCTGGAGAAATAATCAGTTCCTATTTATAATCTTAGACTTTTAGGGCTAAGAACCATGAAGGATCATGGCAGTCCATTTCTATAGATGAAAAAGTGAGGCTTGTAGAAATAAGCTGACCTGCCTAGTACACTCTGTACCCACATGGCGAGCCTTGGCTTCTCTTCTGATCCCAAGACCATGGCTAGTTCCATCCACTGTGTTATTGAAGGAGGATTTGACATTCCTGAATTTAGGGTAACATAGCATTTAATCATTTTGCTTTTGGACAAACTGCTGAACGAAAGTTTCCTTCAGATTCATACTATTATTTACCAACATCTTTCTCCCAAATCACTTCAAATGGGAAACTATAGGACAAAATAAACCACCATCCTTAGAACGGCAGAAAACCCTGTTCTGAGGATCCGCTGCTCTCCTGGTATTTGCATTCCCTTGCTTCCCTAGTTTCACTCTCCCCTGTCATTATATAGTTTCCTTTCTCTCAGAAGTTCAAAGAGTTGGAACAGCTCAGAAGGAAATGAGAGTCTGAACATAAGTTTTCTGGGGAAGCACTTAAGAAAATAAGCCTCATATTCCTTTTTAAGTCATATCCCACTCAGTTTCCATGGTGAAGATAAACTCCAGTCTGGGATTTGGAAATCCATATTGTTGTGCCTGGGGCTAGAACTAGAGAAGCCAGGCTGGCTGCTCTAAGACTGGAGGAGGAGGAGTACCTAATGGCTTTATCTTCAACCACTTCCTTGAAGTGTCCTGTCATTTCAAATCTAAAACCTCCTTAGAATAACGTAATTAATTAACAAGACTATTTGGAAAGAAAAGTTTTTGGAAGAGCAGTCCCAATGCCACCCACCCCCCCCCCAAAAAAAGCATTGCAGAGATGTTCTTATATGCACCCTTCAACAAACAAATAAGAACGGAAATGTCCATGTACCTGAATGCATAGAGCTATTTGGGCCTATTCTAATATGCTCTTCAATGAGATTTACCTGCATATAGCAGTAGAGAAATGGGATGAATAACATGAATATGTTGCACATTCAGTGTCAAGAATTTTTATCAGAAATAAGAATCTGGAATTCCCCAGCTCCCTGTTATGAAATGCAATTCAGCATGTCTATGGGCATGAGTCAAGACCAACTCTCAACTACCACTCTCATCTCCTCCTTCCAGTTAATTAAGTTGGGCTTCCAAGATCCAAAGTTGTTCCCAGTCATTGAAGGAAATAAATGGTACCTTACCAGCTTACAGTGAAACTAGCAAGTAGGGAACCACAGCACAAATGCAGATTTAACACAACTAATGTGCAACTGTCACTTTATTTCAGATTAAAGCATTCAAGAAAAACAGCCTGCCTTCATGAAGTAGAAACATAAAGTTATAGCTAACATTAAAGAAGTCGCATGGAAATTATTTGATTTTTTCACGAGAGTAAATAATAGAAAAGACGGGATGTGCACCCAAAAGCATAGCACTTTTTATCCAATAAGGATCACTGCAAGCACCTAAACCCAGAAAATCAATCACCTAAACCCAGAAAATAAATAATTTCTCCCTTCAAAAACAGGTTCATTTGAGTAAAAATTAGAGAAGATGGTCATTTTGAGAAGTTTTTCAAAAAAGAAAACAGGTTGAGCTACCTTTCTAGGTTATTAACAAATTGAAATTGAACCACAAAGAAAAAGGGAGATGCTATTCAATAGTTTTTGGTAATGTAATCCAAAAAAATCAACGAATAAATTAAGATTCCAACATCTTCCAGTAAGTAGGTGAAGTTCAAGGTCTTTAGCCGAAGCTGGAATATTGACATGTTAAAATCATGTTCCTCTCAGTGTACTCTGAGGGTCTTCATAGACAGCTGCATTAGAATGACATGGGGAGTGAGGAAATGATGGGGGGCTGCATGTAATACAGATTCCTGGATCCAACTGCAGATCAATTGAATCTGAATCTCCAAGTGATTCTGCTACACCCTGAAAGGGGAAAATCTCTGCCTTAGAAACAATGCAATGTAGGGGAAAATGCCTTTTCAACTGATAATGTACATTCTTAGACAAAATTGGTTTTGAATTTATGATATGATATAGTTCAATTTGATCAGCCACTACACATCATAAATTTTTAAAACAAAATGATTTTCTTTAAGGCAAGCATCCACTGTGATAGTTGAGCAGTTTTATATCTGGAGACTTCAGAATATTCTTATAAAATAGGAAGTTAGACTCTTGGCAAAATGCTCAGTTATGGGTTTTTGTTTTGTTTTTAATTTTATAAGTATACATCTATCTAAAATATAGGAAAGTTTTAGAGTAGGTTACACAACTTATTCCTTAATTAGCTTTCTAGATCCCTTTCCAGAAAATATCCTTAAACGCACATTGGCTTAGAGTTGAGTTTTATTGATTCCCCAAACTTGAATGTGGTAAAAAATTTTTTCACAAGTTGCTGTTTTTAATTTTCCAATTTCCAAGAAGGTGTGATGACTAACAACACATATTCCATGCATTCTAAATGTACTGATCTTTTAAAATTGCTCTTTGGCATTTTTGATCCAGGCAATAAGTAAAATCTTTATCAAGCAGTGAGTGAAAATTAAAGAACCTGTGAAAGTATAAACAAATCTTGTTATAATTATCACTAGGTTCTGAATCATTAAAACATATTTGTAGAAGCAAAATATTATGTGTTCCAAAACCCACCGCTCACAGATCAACAGAATGTCTTAGAAAGAGTGCCAAGAGCCATGGGTCCAATCTGAGCATGAGCTCTGTTTCAAGATGCAGAAACCAAGGTAAGAAACTAACTATGTCTGTTCTTTGCATCTTAAGCAGGCAAAAGAAATGTATTTCATGGGCTTTCACACTTTATTTGAAGATTATCATAAACTGAGAATTTCATACTGTAAAACCTCTGAACAGTAAACCTTTAATACAGCCTGTCATGCATTTCACAGCCTTCCATGAAATGGTGTCATCTGAATTTTTCCTGCAGGGTTGAAAGTATTAGACTTAAAGTTAAAATTCCACATTCTGGAATTAAGAATTATTTTGCAATGAGCAAAGCCCCCCTAGACAAAACTTATTTACATTGATCCTGTCAACACATTTTACTTGTTTTTTTAAAGTATTGATTTTAAGAACTACTATATTTAAATACACTGTTAGTAAATTTCAGGGTAGATTTGATTTACTGCAGCTTTGGGGCAAACTTTGCTTATCAAGTGTAATAGTGAGTAATCAGTATAACCAGAGACATGTGCTGTTACGTATATTTGTGTTAGCATTTAACTGATCTATGGAAACAATAAAATGGGTTTGGTAATCAAGTAGCGTTAGAGCTCATTAGAGAGACCTCACAGAGAAGCACCCTATCTAAAAGGGAGTGTCACATGCCTTGCATTTATTAACTAGAGTCATTTTTTAGCTTCTGCTTAGGAGACTATACTTCTAATTTGCTTAATTGCTACTGAACAAGACAGCTGAAAAGTGCACAAGGAGAATTAAAAAAAAAATCCCTGATAACACAAGAAGTAAATTAATCCCCTCCTGAACAAATAAATCAAAATTTTAAAGATACTGAATGTAGACAAAGCCAATCCAAGGAGAAATTTCACTGTGAGAAATGTGATGAAGTAAAAAAGAACTGTATGTTCTCCACACAAAGCAACTCCACATTGGGTAGATAAAATGATGGGATAAGAGGGTTTTGTAGGAGCTCAGCCCTCATGAAGTTATCTAATGGGATAGAAACCTTAACAAAGAATTAAAACAAAGATGGCCGGCTTTAATTGAAAACTTGATCAATTAGCACAGAGGCCATAAGATAGAGGCAGCAGAGCATAAAATTTGATTAAACAGAACCATACATCCTGCTTTATTTCCAGCGATGTGGTGAAACAGTTGACCTTGGGGGGGAAAAAAAGATGTTTTTGAGGATGAAATAGCCCAGAATGGTGGTTAAAACAAAGTTCTTATGAGAAGTTTTGTGTATAAGAATGCTTTCAATTAAAATTCACATTTATATTCAAAGGAGAAACCACAGAGATGTAAGTTTAGATAATTGACATATAATCCAAATTTATGACACTGTATCAGGGCAGATGGGATGCAGAAAATAATTTTATTTCATAAATGTGAAGAACTGAGCATATTATGGTTTGCTGACTACTCAAATTTTCTCACTCATTTTGGCCCTATTTTCACTCATTCTGTAATGACAGAATGAAACAGATCCAAATTACAGACTTGAGCCCAGTTAGAACGAAAGTATGTGATAAATCTCTCCCGAGAAGCCACTCTGTTATGGTGCTCAGCTTATTCTTTCAGAAGAAGGTGATGAGGAAGAAGAACTAGAGGAAAGCTGGAATATTCTTCCATACCTGCTACAATTTCGAAAAAATTGTGTTCTGTGTTCTGTTCATTGACTGTCAGGAATAATAGCAAAAGTAGGCATGAAAATTTTACATTCAAATATGAAATAGTTAATATTGAGACCATGTAACAATTTTTCCATCATTTTTTCCTCAGCTAGTTATGGCTGAGTATTCCTTCCCCTTTTCATTACTTATTACTTCACCTTATTTCATTTCTAATTTCATCTTGCTTTTTTTACTTTCATGTAATGTCCTCCCATCGCCTCCCCCAGTGCTTGTACACTTGTAGACCAGAGTTAGGTTTTGCTGCTGCCTCCAGGTAAATGCACACTTATTACTAGAAAATAAATGACACGAGAAGGGACTCCAGGAAAAAATAAGAAAGAAAACCATTAAGTCTATAGAAACAGAAGATATTTGAGGAGAAAGCAGCAACTTTCTACTTCAAAAACTACCAATAAAAGCACTGCTGCAAAAAAATCTGTTTCTTGCAAAGCTAAAGATGTTCAGTGTAAATGGAGAGTAAAAAGGCTTGCCATTCTGGTCTGCAGAGAAGACAGAGACTAAATGAAAAATCAGTGGTGTTCTTTACTCCATAAGAGCACCCCTCTTCACCCATGCATTCACACTCACAAGAGGCTATGGAAGTGGCAGAGACTCATGTCAGCTGTCACTAAGGGAGACAATGATTCTGCCAGTCAATATTAAAATGTATCTGCAGGCTCAGATGAGCATACTCTGCTCTTAAGCCTATTATTGTTTCCAAAACAAAAGAATGCATCTTCTTTCTCCTCTCATTTCAACTGCTTTCAATCTTTCCTTCTCTGATTCCATCCATAGCCCATTGTTTCCTCATGATTTTTCCTGTATAAAAATGTTAAAGCAAGAGGACAGAGCAGCTACACCACCCAGACTATACCCCGACTCTAAATATTACACTAAGTACCAGATTCGAATACTGAGTGAGCAACCTCACATTTTAGCAGCTCATGCTTCTGTGTAATGAGGATATACACCAAAATCTACAAGTCTCACAGGTGGATTTACTTATATATTGGGATCTCCAAGAAACACCTGCTTAGCCTTTATTCTAGAGATAAATGTGGCCTCTTAAATTAAATAATAAATCTTAAGGTGAATTTTGTAAAGTTTCTTCAGAAGTGATTCTCAAACTTGAATGTGCAGGTGCATCACCTGAGGATCTTGTTAAAAGGCTGAATTTGAAGCAGCAAGTCAGGAGTGGGGTCTGAGATTATGCATTTCTATCAAGAGGCCTGCTGCAGACTGAATATGCTCTCCTCATATTTATATGTTGAAATTCTAACATCTAATATGATGGTTTTAGAAGATAGAACTTTTAGGAGGTGGTAAACACATGAATGTAGAGCCCTTATAAACAGAACTAGTGCCCTTATAAAAAAGACCCCAGACAGTTCTTCATTCTTCTTTCTGCCATATAAGGACACAATGAAAAGTTGACAGTCTGTAACCCAGAAGAGGGTCTTCACCAGAACCCCACCATGCTGGCACCTGATCTGGAGCTGCCAGCCTCCAGAACTGTGAGAATGTGGTTTATAAGCTACCCAGTCTATGGTACTTTGTCATAGTAGCCTAAACTGACTAAGCCACTTCCAGATGAGGCTAGGCTGACAGTGCTGGTCTGGGCAGCAAGAAGCTAGTATACCTATGTTCTGATACATAGTAGGCATTGGATAAAAGCTGGTTACTGATAATGTTTCTATGGTTAACCTAAATAATAAACAGAGACAGGCTATCTAAAGCAAAACGCTATTTATTTGGGAATAGAGCATTGCACTGGGACTACATATACTCTAGTAAACTATGTGCATATTCAGGAGATAAAAGAAGACAAAAGTTTTTAAAGGAAACATGAGAAGATTACATAATTGCTTTGAGATAATTAACCTTGGCTACAAATCAATAACAAGGATGACACCAGTATGAGGTTGGACAGGCAATTGCTGGGCAGATGTCCTTGCAGTAGTACTTTTTTGTGTAAGACTACAGTGGTCTTTGTGCAAGGTTGCAGTTTTTGCAGTCTTTTGTGATGGTTTTCTTAACAGAAATATAAACACGAGAACCTTCTCTTCACAGACTTCCCTGTCTGTATTTGTCAGGATTTTTGTTTGTTTTGTTTTTGAACACAAATGACTCCATTTTGATTCTGATGTCTTTCATACTATTGATATTTTTAGAGCTTCTACTCTAAAGTTTTCTCTGAAACAGCTCATGTGAGCTCCTAGGATGAATTCCTACTACCTATATCTTGATTCCTAGCATTAATCACAGCATTTCCCACTAGAGATTGGCCCAAAGAATGTTAAAGATTGCCAACCCAATGAACAGGGTTAATTAGAATAAAAGCTGCAAGCCTCACTGGGTACATGCAGCTCTTTCTTGCATAATAAAAGCTGCCTTCCTTCTGATGCTGCAAACAGATAGCACACATTTTCATTCCCAAGTGATATCACTGACAATTTCCATTAAACAACATCTAGCTGGAAAATCTTTTTCACTTCCTGGAAGTCCTGTACTATTCTGTATCTTCTCTTTGCATTTAAAGCGAAAAGTTAAAGTAAGGTACAGCCACACAATTTCTTTTTTAAAAAAATTATTATACTTTAAGTTCTAGGGTACATGTGCAGAACATGCAGGTTTGTTACCTAGGTATACACGTGCCATGGTGGTCTGCTGCACCCATCAACCCATCATCTACATTAGGTATTTTTCCTGACGTTATCCCTCCCCTAGCCCCCCCAACCCCCGACAGGCCCCGGTGTGTGATGTTCTCTGCCCCATGTCCATGTGTTCTCATTGTTCAACTCCCACCTATCAGTGAGAACATGCGGTATTTGGTTTTCTGTTCTTGTGTTAGTTGCTGAGAGTGATGTTTTTTTCCTTCAAAATTTTGCTTACCCTTTGATTCTATATGGTAAACATCCAGCCTACCTGATAGCTTCTTTATTTTCTCTCAGGCATCTGTTGTTGCCGACACCTGACTTTGTGTATTAAAAAGTTGTCTACCTGCTATGCACTAACATTACCTGAAATATGTCACACCAAGTGAAGCATGCATATGAGCACTACCTTCCAGGACCAAACAGAGGCCCACTGTTGCAGAAACCCAATAATAAAAGTAATCCACGTGGTGGGATCAGTTGTACAGTATTTTGTGAGCACTGTTAGTTTAAATGATCAGTTTAAAATCAGTGTCTTGGAAAAAAATAAAATAAGCAAAACATGGTGATAATTTTTATGCATATTAAATTGCAGGGCTCATGAGATGGGAAACTTTTTAATGTGTGTGGGGTTTTTTTAGAACCACTTATAAGCTAACCAAATTAAAAGATTCAGCGTGCGAGCAAGCGAGAAAGCGACTTTGTGAAGGGTGCCAATCTAATTACAGTACAGCATGTCCCTAGAGGCTCATTGGGAGCTGCATCATCACTTATGTATGTCACCTTAAACCAGTTAACTGACTCTCCACCATTTTTAAGGGAAAATAACATTGCTTTAAAATTCTTCCTCATTGGGTGATACTGACATTTTATCGTTTATAGGATCATTTTTCTTCTGTTTTCAGATAAATTGTAACAAAATAAAATGGAAAGACCTTAAGTTTCTGTAATGTGGAATGTAATTTTCCTTTTTCTCATGGTCCTTACTTCTCCAGTATTCATTTTTATCTTTAACTGAGATATTTTAAAGGTCATTCCCACCCTCACAATTTTGTTTACTCCTCACAATTTCTCCCACAATCACTTTCACTTTAATGTACCAATCTCTGACTTGAAAATTCAAAAAATTCCCAGCAAAAATTGTCTTTTGTCTTCAGGCTGATCACATGCAATGCCTTTTGTATCTGTCTACTGAGATGCTGGCTTTCCTGCCTTCAATTTACCATCAGAATCTGAATTTCATGCCTGTTGCTTTGGCTTTAAGACTCTATCTTGGTACTGTGGCATTTTGATTAATTCTCAGAGCAAACTACAAAATAAATATATGCTAGCCCAACAAGAAATCTATGTAATCACAGGCATTAATATTTTCAAGGGTATAGAGTACAATGGAAATCCCCAATTAAAAATTCCATTTGTTCTAAAAGTTGGTTTTTAAATCTGTTTTTTCAAAAACATTTTATTTTATGGGGAATTGGATTTCAACTAGTAACCGTAAGAACAAATATACTCTTTTAAGTCATGGTTCTAAAGGGAGTTGTATTGATGTAGATTTGAAACCCAATTTTTCTCAATTTATTACAACACCACAATAACGAAAACAAAAATTTCATCCTAAACAACTCTTCACAAAACCACTACAAAATTTCCCAAGCTAGTCAATACCCTTCAAAATATTTCCTTTTTTCCGGGTGTATCAATGTGGCAAGAAATAATCAGATAAAATAAAATAATGAGAGGCAGAAAGGAAAGAAAATCTGGAAAAGGGAAAAGAATATGTGACCAGAGGATGGAAAGTTGGAGCAAAATGAGAGACAAATAGGAGAAAGAAATGGGAAAAATGAAGCAGAACTAAATGCAATGTAATATCCTGGGTTGGGTTTGGAAGAGAGAAAGGATGCTAGTGGAGAAAACTGGCAGAATCCAAATAAAGTCTCTAGTTACAATAATGCAGCAATGCTAATTTCTCTTTAGCATTGATATGACAAAAGGAATAGGATTTGACAAGAGTATCATGCTTTTGTAAGATATTAGCTAAGAAGGAAGTGAGTGAAAAGTATAAGAACTCACTATCTTTGCAACTTTTTTGTATATCTAAAAGTATCACAAAATGAAAAGCTTCTGTTTAAAAATGAAAAAGAATTAGACAAAGAAAGAAAATAAAATATAGTCAACTCACTTTTTTGTTTGATTTTTAGGGAAGGCAGAAGAATACAGTGATAAGAAGACAGGTTTGGTTTGGTTCTGGTACCAACAGATCATAGTGACTTGACATAAGAGATTTGCAAACCTCAGTCCTTCCACCTGTAAATTACAAATAATACATTGACCCTTGAATAACATGGGTTTGAACTATGTGGTTCCACTTATATGTGGATTATTTTCAATAAATATTTTAGAAAATGTTTTGGAGATTTGTCACAATTTGAAAAAGCTTGCAGACTAATTGCGTAGCCTAGAAATATCCTAATAATTAAGAAAAAATTATGTCATGAATGTGTAAAATATACATAGATACTAGTATATTTGTGTGTTAATTGACTTTATGTTACATATTATCAATAAGCCTTCCAGTCAACAGTAGGCTATTAGTAGTTAAATTTGGGGGGAGTTAAAACTTATACAAGGATTTTCAACTGTGCAAGGGTTGATGGCCCTAACTCTCATATTGTTAGGGGTCAACTATATCTGTCTCAGAGATTCTTGTGAGTTTTACATGAAATAAAGTATAAAAGGGCTTAAAGCAATCACTGCCAACTCTCAGTCTTGTATTCACACATAGAGTTGCAATTTGTCTTTGAAATAAAATTGACCTGCTAGTACATTTTCTCTTCAAGTTCAATCTAGTAAGGTTTCTCGTTTTATTTTATTTTCAACTTTAAAGCGCTATCTTAATAGCAATTCTTTTTTCTTCCTTATCTTAAGATATAAATGACATAATTTATTTCTATGACTGTCCTCTTATAAACAGAAATGATATTTAAAATATTCGAAAATCAGTTTTAACCAATTACAACAGATTCCACAACCAATCAGAATAGACACCAGCCACAACCAATCAATCAAGCCAATAAGGAATATACTCATGACAATCAGCTTTAATTATAAGAGTCGAAGATCACAGTGGCTGCCAGTTCATAACCATTACCTCAAGGGAGAAATCTGTATCATCCACCACCTCTCCATTTTCTTTGTTCTAAGAAGGGTTTTGAATTGGAACCCTGCCATTATCTTGGACACAGTGCTAGATCTAAAGGACAACAGCTGGTCTGAGTGGAGCCAATAGTTATACCTCATTGCCCGAGCAACAGTGATTACTCTGAGGGGTGGACAGATGACTTAAGATGGCACTGAGAAGATTCTGCATCCTCACTCATCGTGGGATAAGGCCTAGGTTGTTTTTTCCAGGGAACAGCATGTGAATCAAATTGAGCCAAGCAGAGAGGTTTTTTTTTTTAAATAATTTTCCCAAACATGGCCTTTCTTCTCAGGATGAGACCTTGCAAGGATATGAGTGTAAAAGCAGCTGAAAAATCATGGTTTGTTATATTTTTTTACAGTTAGTTTCAAAAACTAAAATTGACACATAAAAGCAAAGATATGGAGAGAGAAAGAGAAAGCAGGGGAAGAGCAGTTAAGATCAATAAAGTTTTCCTCTTTTTGGTCACGACTAGTTTAAATTAGGTTTCAGTCACTTGTAACCGGAGTTCTGTCTGATACACCCCTCCATATGTGTTCCTAAATCCTATCCACTGCCAATTCCTTTAGGGTCTTCCATATACACTCAATTATCCTTTCCTCTCTCCAAAATATTTCATCATTCTTACTTCAGTGAATTCTTCTGTCTGCCTTGAAATATTCACTTGTCTGGATCCCTCATCTTGAAATAAATCTTCATATGACTTGTAAGCTCCTCAAGTTACACTCGTATTTCTTTCTAGCTGTTTACAACCAAACTTCATGAATACGGTTTTATATTCTCAAGTCTCATTCCTTGACTTCCTATAATGTGAGCTATTTCAAGTACTCAGAAGTATACTTCCAAGATTTCAAAAGCCTTCAGATCAGACTTCTGCTTTTCTTTTTTTCTTATTCATCATTACAAATCTCCATCAGAGTATATATACTCTATTATAATACATTAACTATAGCACTTCTACTGGATGGTGATTAAAACAATAGGCTTAGCCTTGAACATATTTGTAAGTTCTAGAGTCTCATCAACTACCTACCATATGTTTACGTTTAGATATCCCACAATTACTTTAGAATCATGATGTCTGTAAATGAACCTATCTTTATAAACCAAGCTTACTTCCCCTGACTTTTTTGTTAACCCATTAGGAAAAGGGTCCAGCAACTTTTTCTGAACAAGGCCTGATAGTAAATACTGTAGGATTTGCAGACTATACAAATATGGTCTGTGATCCAACTATTCAACTCTTCTGTTGTAACATGAAAGCAGTCATAGATAATGGTCATCGAACTCTGATTTGATGCATATATAGTGTTATCCATGTGAAATTTGTTCATATAAGAAGACTTCCTGTGCAAAATTATAGGCTATGATCTCTTTAAAAGAAAGAATTGTCATTTATTCCCTCTGTATGTCACAGCTCATTATACCATGACTTGCACAGAATGGAAGGATAATTAGCAGGGATTTCCTGGAGTAATCTGTCCATGCTTTTTTGTTGTTGTTGTTGATTCCAGGGGTTGCACAGAGTGAACATCATCATCATGCAACAACAAAAAATCAGCATAAGATCTAGAAGTTATATGAAAATAGTAACTTCCTAACTGCTATATTTTACTTGAAGAGTGGAGAAAACAATCTCTTAACTGCTAATGTTGGCTTGGAGGGAGGAGTGATGTGGAAAGTTCTTGGTAAATAAAAATTTAGTTTGTAAAGAAGATATGGGAAACATCATAAATACAAGATCTTTTCTACAGGTTCCAGAATCATCAACAATCCTAACTGCACTGATTCTTCCTGATAATGTCATCTAATTTTTCATATCTAGTTGGTACACCCATTAGGAATATAACCAATAACCATGTGGTGAAGAGTTTAAGTGCTATTTGTCCTTTAATGGGGGGTCATCAATGACTTTTTATATCTATCAAAGACTAAAATAATCCCTCTAATCCTCAAAGCCTTGACTTTTACAATTGCTTACAAATTCATTTTCACTCTGGGAAAAGCCATAGCTACATAAAACAACAAGAAAGATAAATCGTAATCAATCTAAACAAGAATTTAATGTAGTGGAAATGAAAAGAAAGAATCATAATTTAATGACTTCCTAGATCAAACAATCTGAATGAACATACTACAAACTATAGAGTTTTGTTCCCTAATGGGTATTAATTTTAGACTTCTTGTAGTTTCTGGCAGATATATGTAAAACCCAGCCATTATTTTTAAGTATGTTACCTATAGCATTTTCCAAGTATAGTAGCATAATAAGACATGCAAATAATGATCTAAGAGCAGGAAAGAAAGAGGTTAAACCTCTATATTAGTGGGAATTTTCTGCTTTTAGACTAATCAGTTATCATTGAATAAGTTTTAAAATGTAATTTACTGTTACTAAATGGCCTACAATTTAATATTTCTCTGAAAATTGGTCAGAGGTTACAACTCTTTAAAATATTAAATCAGTTACAGGGCATCTGCTGACCTTGTCACATTGACAATAAGATTCTTCAGATCCCTAAGTTGTCCAAAAGCATTTATGTTTTGATAGATGAGTAATGGAATATCTGGTATTTTCCAGTCATTAAATTAACCTCTTACTCAAAACATGTCCCCAAATTTTTCACTCAATATAATGTACATGCCAATCTTTCACATATATATGCTAATACTATAATTTCAAATTTTCAAACATTGTAAAATATTAGTTGATTCAAATGAGATTATATGTGCAAACAAGACGAACCTTATAATGTAGCTTTGTGCCAAATATCCTGTCTTTTTCTAAAACACTCAGGAATGAAGTCAGATTCTATAAAGCCCAGGCTTAATTGAACGAGTTGAAACTGATCAGGACAAGACATCACCTTGTATTACGTTTAGATATGAACATTAGGAAAGATGAGTACAGTCACAACACTGGTAGAGCAATCTAGACTAATGTTATGCCATATGCAACTGGCTCATGACAAGACATTTATAACATAGTGACAAATCAGGAAGAAACATTTCCCTAATTCATCTATGACCAAGAAGTTTCAAAATGGAGTCATACTATTAAAGGAAGTAAAAAATCTTGATTGTGGATTTAATGATGAGATCTGTGTAAAGCCATTACTAAATACAAGGAAGAGAATAGGAAAACTATTATTTTTGTTAAAAAGGGAAAAATCAAGGTAAAAACATGGTTCCTCCAAAATTTGAGATAAGTAAGAGTGAGATATTGAAAACCTTAAGGGACTCAAAAATATATTTCCTGGCCTGGAAAGGGAACTCAGGAATGGTCATTAAAGGAGATCATTTCAGAGAGCTAATAGATCTCTTATAAGTTAAAAAAAAATTACCACTGTTCTAACCGATCAGGACCTCTGTGAGGATGAAACCAAGTTAATGGCTAAATATGTTGTTGGAATTCACTACTGGAAAAAAAAAGTGAACAAAGGTTACCATCTCTGTGGAAAATAACTTGGTCACTACTCACATTGAGTTAAAATATGATTTAAAGAGTATTTCTCTAACACACAGTGCTTCCCAAGTAGGGAAGCAGTTGACACACAGACAACACATGAGATTCCTAACCTCAGATCCTGCCTTATTCCTAGTTGATTAAATTATGTGAGAGATATTTCAAGTGAAGACAGCCAGAGAGAAAAAAATATTTACTTTCTATGTTGTACTGGAAACCATAAGGAGTTTTCTTCAAATCATATGGATGAAAAAGAAGCTGTAATTTAGCAATTTCTAATGAGCTATGGTTCTGTCTGAGCCTGAGTTTACGCTTTGATAAGGTTCTTTAAAAATGCATTTCCAGAGATACACTTTCATAATGAATAATTTATTTTCATATATGTAATTTATGTGAAAGATCAGCAGGGGAAAAAAAACTAGCATCATTCTAATCTCAGAAAGTATTTTTCCTTTTATCGATACATTTGTGTGGTCCTCTAAAAATCCCTGCAAGTACCACAGCTGTAGACTCATGTCCTTAGGAGTACACGTAATATGCACACTTTGATGCTCTTATTGCTTAAGAAGAATATTTTCCAGCTGTGCTTTCGCATTAAAGAAAATGACTCTGTTAGTATAAAGCTCTCTGCCATCAAACCCCTTGAGAATCCTGTGGCATATGGTGCATCTCGGTGGAGTGTAGATTGGTGGGTGTGGCCCGGTGGTTACTCCTCTGGGGAGGTGCAGCTTCACTTTCACTCCAGGAGTCACAGTAAAAAGTATAAATTTGCATCATACAATAAGAGCATAAAAGCCTTTGCCAGCCTTTTGGCAATATCTTTTCCTCAAGCTGGCAAACAAAATTCAGCAGATGCTTCCCCAGATGATTCCACACTGATGAGCATTATATATGCAATCTATCTCATATGATTGTACAACACAGATCGCCATAAACATTCCATGTTTCACAGTCTGTCTGCCAACTGATCTATGATTCTTTAGGTTTCCTGGGCATAAAATCACTGTGCATTTGGTGATCTGCCCACTAATCCAGGTGGGAAAAATAAAGTTTGTGATGACAAGCCTTGGCTTCCCTGATTTATTAGTATAGGTGTATGTGAAAAGGATGAGTTCTGAGCAAGCTTTCTTATTGTAGACAGCACAGATGCAAGAAAAGTCAAGACAAACTCAGATATCTTGGCCAGAAAATATTGAAAAATTCAGGTAATAGTATCTTCCTCTGCTCTGTGGCAATTTAAAAAGCCCATGCATCCAATTCAGAAATACACTGACCCATTGCTGGATTGGCATTCATCTGTCCTCCAGTCTGCTGTTCCTTCCAATCTAAACAATGCTGCATGATAAGAAAAAAAAAATAGTTTGTTGGAACCCAAGTGGCCTGGCTTCTAATCTCTTATCTGCTATGTATTAGTTATATGACTTTTGATGTATTTATTAACTTGGAATGTATAATAATAAGAATTTTTTTGTGAGGCATATTATAGTCTCTATGAAAAAGGCACTATGAAGACCCTGAGTAATCACTTAAACTTCACCATAATATGAGATATAGTCTAATATTATCCCCTTTTAAAAATAAAACAATAAAGCTTAGCGCACTTAAATTACCTGACTAAGTCATACAGCAAGTAAGTCACAAATCTTTCCCACACTTATCTTTTCTTACATATCAAGGCTACCCGTGCCTAAAACCAGGCTTCATATCTCCTGCCTAAATAATAGCAAGAGCCTCTTGGGGATGAAGAAAATGGAAGATTCAAGAATTACTCATAGGCTTCTAAGAAAGCAGATCATTGATAGTGCTTTTAAACAAGGTACACTAAATAGAAAGAACACACACATACACACACACACATATATATATATAGCAGTGAGATAGAAGGAGATAATGAGTTCAGGTTGGGAAAATTTTAATGTACTATGTAATGTACAAGTGGGTAATGCTCATCAGGCAAGCAGGTTTAGGTGGTATCTGGATTCTGGCCACAGCATGGCAATATACCATGAAAGTACATTACATTAAAAAGAAGAGGAAAAATATACCAAACAAGACAAAGAACGTAAACTAGAAAAAAGTCAATCTTACAGAAAAGAATTTCCTCATAATTGCTCCATGTTATACAGAAACAATAAATCCATTGATTCAGTAAAACAAACACTCAAAGATTGGATAATGAAATAAAAGAATAAGATAAAAAGGAGTGACTTAAGACACAACAAAGAAAGTTGAAGACTAAAATAATCTTCTGTGTCTGAATATTTGTGGCCCCCTCCAAAATTTATATGTTGAAACCTAATCACCAAAGTGATAGTATCAGTAGGGAAGGGCCTTTGGGAAGTGAATAGGTCATAACGTTGGAGCCCTCAAGAAAGGAATTATTACCTTTATAACAGAGGCCCCAAAGAGCTGCCTTGCTCCCTCCACCACGTGAGGACATGGAAAAAAGATGGATGTCCATGAACTAGTAAGCAGGCCGTCATCAGACACTGCATCTATTGACATCTTGATCTTAGACTTCTGAGCCTCCAGAACTGTAAACTTCTGTTGTTTATAAGCTATCCAGTTTATGATGTTTTGTTAAAGTGGCTTGAAAGGGTTGATCTGTGCAGCAAACCACCATGGCATATACATTTACGTGTGTAACAAACCTGCACATCCTGCACATGTACCCCAGAAGTTACAATAAAAGTTTCAGGAAAAATAAAATAAAATAAAATAAAAATTTTAAGTGACTTGAAAAGATTGACACCATCTCTACGTAACTGACAAATAAGTTAGATTCGCACAAAGAAAGCAGTAGAATAAAGGTGTTTAGAATTTGAAAAATTGAGAAAGAAAATATCATCAAACTAAATGTAGATTAAAAAATAGTTTCAAGAAACTAGACAGAAGCGAATTATATTTAAAAATCAGGCAAAATGTTCCATTATAATAACTGCTGTCGCTCTTAGTTTGTTTTCTGTTGCTAAAAACAGACTATGATACAGTTTGAATATCTGTCTGTCAAATCTCATGTTGAATTGTAATCCCCAATATTGAAGGTAAGGCCTGGTAGGAGATGCTTGGTTCACGGAGGCAGATCCCCCATAGTTTGGTGCTTTCCTTGGAATAGTGAGTGGGTTCTCATGAGATCTGGCCGTTTAAAAGTGTGTGGCACCGCCCCCTGCCCTCCTTTTGCTCCTGCTTTTTCCATGTGATGTGTCTGCTCCTGCTTCACCTTCTGCTGCTGTGAGTAAAAGTTCTCTGAGGCCTCTTCAGAAAACAAGCAGATCCCAGCGCCATGCTTCCTGTACAGCCTGCAGAACTGCGAGCCAGTTAAATCTCTTTTCTTTATAAATTACCAAGTCTTATAGCAATGCAAGAACAGCCTAACCCAGACTACTTGGCACTGAATAATTTATAAAGAAAAGAGGTTTATTTAGCTCATAGTTGGCCAGGCTGAAAAGTTCAAGGGCATGGCCCTGGCTTCCAGAGAAGGCTTTCATGCTATGCTACAACATAGTAGAGAAGTTCAAAGGGGAAGCACACATGTGCAAAGAGGGGAAAACCTGAGGAGCTCCTGGCTTTATAACAGTCAACTCTCACGGGAAGCAATCTATTCCTTGAGAACTAATTCAGACTCCAGAGAACAAGGACTCACTCACTGCTGTGAACATAGCCCCAATCCATTCATGAGAGATCTATAATAACACCACAACCCAAATACCTCCCACTAATCCCCCCTCCCAAAATGACCACATTGGGGATAAAATTTTGGTAAAGACAAACTATTAATATATCCAAACCATAGCATTGTTCCTGTAGAAATCTATCCATAAAATGAATAAATAACAGACTTCATTCAATGATGTAGTTCAAGAAAATTTCCTTTGAAAAAAGAGAAAACTGCAGATTAAAAGAGCATACAGGAAAATTTAATGTAGACTCTTTAAACCGACATATTGTACTGAACAACTGAACTTCAGCGACAAAATAATTATTTAGATATAAAGACAGGCTTCTGTTTCCTGCTGGGAAGGATAAGGGGGGTTAGGGAAAGATGATCCAGGATCGCAAAGAGACAGGAGGCTGCAGAAATAGACAGTATGAGAACACAGGTTTATCTGAGGCAGACACAACTCAATCCAGTAAGAACAATTTAGCTAGAATAGTTAACAGTTGACGGAGGTAAATGTGGGTTGCTAAGAGAGTGGGGGAATCCATGGAGCTGAAAATGCAAGGGGAATTTGCACCCTCTTGCCAACTTTTGTTACATGGGCCCAACTTGTTGAGAGTACTGAAGAGTTGCTTTTCATGGTGTAGTTTAGGGATGATAAAAGTCTTCACTGGGACCCTTCCAAACATCACCATATGGAATAAGAGATTTAATTTGTAGGAGAAGGGCAATATAATCTGCCACTCTTAGTGCACTGGTAAAACCCATTACTGCTATGGAAGGGGAGAGAAAAAAAAAATCTTTAGTTCTGAGGAAGAAGCAGAAATGACTGCCGGCCCCAGAGCTACAGCTGAGGGAGGGATATGAGCACAAAGAAGGTCACGGCATTGACACTCAGGAATATAGTGCCTGCCTAAGACTGAAGCTTAATCAGAATAATAAAAAATGCAATTTTCCTCTACCTCCATTATCAGACTAATATCAATGGAATACTGCACCAAGATCATGGAGATAGTTTCTCCCAGAGATGCAGCACAAAGGAGTGACCAAAAGTTAAGAGTGGAGCAACACTGAGAGAAAACCACTGGAATATCAGCCCCCATGCTAAATACAAGATAATACAAGGTATCACTGGAGGTATTTGATGCCTATGGTACCACAGGGATAATTAAGGCAACCACAAAACCCCAGTCCAGCCCACCTCCAGATTAGATGAAGTTAAACATTTGCTTTAAAGGCCTCATAAAAAAAAAAAAAAGATATATTGGCCAGGCGCGGTGGCTCATGCCTGTAATCCCAGCACTTTGGGAGGCCGAGGTGGGCGAATCATGAGGTCGGGAGATGGAGACTATCCTGGCTAACACGATGAAACCCTGTCTCTACTAAAAATACAAAAAATTAGCTGGGCGTGGTGGTATGCACCTGTAGTCCCAGCTACTCAGGAGGCTGAGGCAAGAGAATCACTTGAAACCGGGAAGCAGAGGTTGCAGTGAGCCAAGATCGTACCACTGCACTCCAGCCTGGGCAATAGAGCGAGACTCTGCCTCAAAAAAAAAAAAAAAGAAAAAGAAAAGAAAAAAGGTATATCCACTTCCAGGGATACAATTTAGTTATCCCCATCTCTATTCTTCTACACAAGAGGGTTGCTATCAACAAATAATTTTAAGCATATGAAAAGGCAAAACAAAATAACACATCCAAAGAGCCAAAGGAATCAACACAACTAGACCCAGATATGACATCAATGCGGAAAATATGAGACAGAGAATTTAAAATAACTAGGATTAAAATATTAAAGGCTCTAATGAAGAAAGTAAATGATAAGCAAAATGAAGATTCCTTTTAAATACATATCAAGGCAGAAAAAACTAACCTACAAAAGATTAAAAAAAAATCAGGCTGGCCTCAAACTTCACATCGACATTCAAATACAGCAAAACTAACTGTGGTATACAAAGTGACCCAACATACCCACAATACACCCACACAAAATACCATTCAGTTATCAATGCCAAGAAGTCTCTATTTATTTATTTAGACAGGCTCTTACTCTGTTGGCCAAGCTGGAGTTCAGTGGCACAATCACGGCTCACTGCAACCTCGACTTCCTGGGCTCAGGTGATTCTCTTACCTCAGCCTCCTGAGTATCTGGGACTATTGGTGTGTGCCACCATGCCTTGCTAATTTTCTGTATTTTTTGTAGAGATGGGGTTTTGTCAAGCTGCCCAGGCTGGTATTGAACTCCTGGGCTCAAGTAACCTGTCAAGAAGTCATTACTAAACACACAAAAAATGTTCAGAAATTTGCTACCTACACTCCTTGTAGAGAAAAAAATAATAAAACCAGCCAATTTTAGATTGGAATTAATATTCATACCTGAGAAATAGAGATATTATATTAAGAGACATAGAAGTGAACACTAAACTCATTCTATAAAAATATAGACACTTAACTCAAAAAAAATTCTTCAAATAAATAAAATCCCACTGAATATATATTGAGTGCTTAATATGTTCCAGGCATTACTCTGAATAAATGGAATTGAGCAGAGAAAAGGAACAAACAAAAATATTTGTGTGCATGAAGCTGACCCATTTAGACATAAAATTACCGAATAACAAGAGAATTATGACTGCAAAACTAGATGTGAATTCTATAATCCTAGAAAATTCAAAATCAATTGTTTAAGTGATAAGAACCAGAATATAAGGATAGGAAAGCTGAGAAGATGTGTCAAAAATGCTAAATTCTCCTCTTTCATGGCATGGCTTCAATTGTTTTCAATTATAAACATGTTCTTTTAAAAATAGAACTCAAAAATTGTAATTATTTTCATAATTTTTTTCCTTAAGGAGAATTTCTTTTAAATCCTTTGTTGTAAATTTATTTGAGATTCATCAATTCTTTTAATTTCATTTTAGTCTCTTTTTCTTGTTGATTTCAAGTAAAAGTAAAATCAATCTTATTTTATTTTTCAGTTTCTACAGTACCGTTCAATAGTTCTAAAATTATTTTTCTATTATTTATCTGAATTATGTCTTATATAATGTTTGTCTAGAGTAATGAGGTTTATTTTCAAATAGTGGGATTGCTTTTTTCTTAATTTTATTTTGTACATTTCTGTACTGTTTAAATTCTCTACAATGAGCATAAATTATTTTTATAAATAACAATATAACTTTTTTTTCTCAAAAGGCAAGTTATTACTGGGTGGTGAGAATATGAATGATGGTAATTTTCTTCTTTGTCTTTTTCTTTAGTTTGAAAAAAAAAAGGATTTAAATAAAGTAACAGTGTAAAATACCAAGTAACATGAAATGTGACAATGTTTTAAAAAATGGAGTAACAGGCAGTCTGGTAGATAAATAAGCTTCTGGAGGACAGAGGTGTACCCACCAGGAACTACCATGAAGGATCTAAGAGCATTCTCCCCATCCCTTTTCAACATGAATTACTTCAGAGTCAGAGATCTTTGAGAAATAGTTTTGCTCTTTGAGGAGTGGTGATGGACAGAAAATCTGCATGGGGAACAAAGGTTGCTGGATCTGTCTGCCTGGCTTGCTCCAAGAGGTACATGTGCGCTATTAGCCACTGTCACCCAAATGGTCTGTATTGCCTCTGTTTTGGTAATAGGATCCTAATTCTGAACTAGTGAACCAGACTAATACCTGAGCTGCTTTTTTTTTTAAATCCCTGAAAAGGGAAGCAAATCATTTCATTTAAAATGTTATTTAATATGCCTAAACTATACTGACCAGCAATTTCTATTCATTTCTCGCTGAGATAAGCTAATGGCTACATGGTAAACTTTCCAGGAAATAGTTACACGGAAACCGGGAATGAGTCCAGGTTCCCTTTTGTTGTTTTTGTCAACCAATAGCACAAATCCTCTTGAAACCTGCAGCTTATCATGCTCATTATCTAAAGTGGAACAAAAACTGCCATTAATGTTCCAGAGGGGGCCTTGGGTGAGAAGGTGGAGAGATGAGAAGCTTTAAAATATGGAACACTTAGTTCAGGCTGGGAATGTGTCTGAAGTAAAGTTTTTTAAAAGAATCATAGTAGAAAATAGATTGCATATTTTCATAAAGTAAATTGCCTGGGTAATACATAAATTTAAAAGACAGTAGTTCTTGTTACCTTCACAATGTGCCCCGTGTTCTGAATATATACCTGCTGTCAGATTCTGTCTATTCACGAATAGCAATGCTTCACATTCTATGGCCATAAGAAGATTTATTTTAAAACAATAGAGAAAGTCACCAATTAGCAGCACAAAAGGGAAAAAACAGAAAGAGAAAGAGATTCCTTGTTCAGCAGGGATGCCTTTTAATGCTTTCTTGTCAGACTTGGCTCCATGCGCTCTATCACTTACTTTAGGTCTCAGACATGGAACATTTCTTTCAAAAGGTCATCCCTACATGGCATTTTCCCCCATTCAATTTTTAGAAATTCTAACCCCAGTAAGTTTAGCCGTCTAGGAGCCTGAGAGCGACAACATATTTCAGTGCTGCTGAAACCAGTGTTAGATTAAATACAGGCCTCATGGATGTTTTCCATATGACATCTTTGCAGCTGCAACAGCCAACTCAAAAATCATCAGCTTTCAAGGTGTTAAGGTTTGCAAGGCATCAAGAAAATTGAAGAGCACAACATTATTAGATTTTAAAACTATGGTCAAAGTATAACCTATTTTAAACGTAATGAATTTTCAACCAATAAAAGGTCAACAATAGCTCTTGAGTCGTGAGTACATGTATAACCCTGGAGAGCTACACAGTATGATCTGGACAATTTGCAGAGTAACCATGATCTGGGAGATGCATGCCTGCTAGAAAGTCACCTTTCAAGTCATTGTTTGTCTTTGCCTTTATGGAGAAGGTGAAATACACTTCAAAGCTTTAAACACATTCTCAGAATTTAGGGACTTGCCACCATTTAGAAACTGTTTGAGGACAATGAAGGTTGAAAGGCTTCAGCCTATAAAGTCCCTCAGGATTTGAGATCAAAGCTGAGGTCAGTTCAAGAAATCTGCAGCCAATGGTAGCTCAATACATAGGAGAAATGGTCAGCTAGCCTTTGTTATCATTTGAGGCAGAAAAAAAGGTTTCCTACCCATGATGATTTCATCATTAAGTCTAAACAGGGTCTAACAACACCATCATTAGTGCACCCTTTTAGTGTGCCTGCATGTGGGGTGTGGCATGTGTGTTAAAATTAAGAGGTAAAATTGGTGATGGGGTGGAAATCAGTACACCAATAAAAAATATTTAATTAAATTCATTAAGTGTTTATAAGGTAAAACCTATGTGTCCTATACAAGGGCCCATGCTACATTGCTTCATACTGGAGACAGTGAAATATAGTGATATTTATGATAGATTTTTAAAGATCTTACAATTTAAAGACATATAAATTGATCTTTTTCTTTTAGAAAGAATATAAATTGAGAGCTAAAATTTGTATTCAATTAGCAAAACAAATACTTCGTTTATGCGTTAGCTCTATTAGTACGTGAAAGAAAGCAAACTGAAGAAGAAAAAGGACAGAAGGGTTCAGAAAGAATGAAAAAGGGAAGGAAAACATTGAGGAAAGATACACATGGAGAGAGGTTAACACACAAGACAAATAAAAACATGTAAGAAGGGAGGATTACTGTATGAGAAAATCAGAGGAAGAGAAAAGAGAAATGGAAAAGACAAAAGAGGCAAAAAAAAAAATAAAGGAGAAAAACTTAGAATGATGGGGAAGACAGAGGTAAAAGAAAAGAGATTCCAGAATTTTTTTAAGTACCATAAAAAAGCAGAAGAAAAGTGAGACTGAAATACAGACACTGGCTGAGGTAGAAGGAATACAGATAAGTATCACAGATTCTGAAGTATTAGGTAGAGATAAACTGTTTGTGTCCTATTCTGCTGCTCTCTTCTCTGGCAAATTTAGACAACATGATTAATTCTCTTTGAAGTCCTGAGTGAGCATTGGTCATAGCCCAGAAGATCCCCTCTGAGTATATAGCCACATTAGCCAAGTAAAAAGAAACATTTTCTCAGACTTGCCAAGGTATGACTGGTGAGATTACACTCTAGAGGATATTCCACCAAAAAAGAAAAAAAATCTAGATTTTGGCTGAGAGATTTCCAAGTGATAATTCAAGCAAGGTTTTCAGAAGACTTCCTGAATATGCAAATCTCCATATCATATTTCTCAACTGTGGCACTGTTGACATTTCAAGCCGGATAATTCCTTCTGTGCCAGGGTTGTCTGTGTATTGTAGGATTTTAGCAGAATCCCTGACCTCTCTGTACTAGATGCCAGTAGCACCTGCCTGTAGCTACAATCAAAACCAGACATTGCCAACTGTCCCCTGGGGAGCCTGGGTGGAGTGCAAAATCACGCTGTGGAGCACCACTGCTCTAATGCATTAACATTAATGAGTTTGCACAATTAGATAGCAAAGAGTAGGAAACAGGTATTTCCTGGATAAGGTGTGATGCTGCACAGAAATTAACCATGTTGAGTCCAACACCTTAACCACTCGGCCATCACAGCCACAGAAATTAACCATATCTAAATTACAGTTAGTCCCAATTTCCTCTCACCCACCTTCACAAACCCATAATGTTAGCTTAGTTCTATACCTCCCTTCTAGGAGACCTGGGACCATTGGTCTAACCAGAGTTTGGAGAGAGTCCCCGGAGCACCAACTATAATCAGGACAGTCGGCTGGGTGCTTCTTATCAACTCTGGATTGAGGGCGGTGGCCACAGCATCAAATGGGCCAACACAAATACTGAATTGCAAATGCTTTAGAGTCAGATTAACTATAGTACAGGAGGGGGGCATGATTTTCTGGCACAGAATCCTCCACTAGAGTGTCATTTTCCTCTCTAGGCTTTCTATTTGAAAACCCTCAGAGAACATTAAAAACTTCAGTTTTAGCAGGTGCCTGGCTTTGCTGAGTTCAATTAAGTTGCACAGTTTCTAAATTACCCCCCAGATATTAGCCATAGGCTATTGAGACACAAGCCAGGCAGGATGCAGGCCAGGGTCTAAGGATTCTAGTCAACTCCAAAGAGGAATTTCAACTCCTAAAACGACCCTGGAATTTTGCCATGAGCAGGTCTTTGAGTTCGGCTATTTTATTTAGATAGCACTATGATGAGGCATAGCCATCAGCTATTTTATTTGGATAGCACTATGATGAGGCATAGCCATCAGGACATTGCTATGTTATCTTTCATATGTAATTTTCTTGCTTATGATGCCAGCTTTCAGTCAGCCTTTACCCCATGGTTTTTTGTTTGTTTGTTTGTTTTTATTTTTATTGTTTTGGTATACAGATCTCTTTTCAATACAACTTTTTTATTATGCAGAAAATAAACTTAACTACTCAGATAACTCTGTTTATATTTGTTAGCAGACCAAAAAAGTGAGAAATACACGTTAGATTAGAAAAATAGAAACTATACCCAAAAGATAGAAAATGAAAAGTGAAAATCTGTCTCTCCTTATACTCCCTCATCCTTTTCCTCAAGAGAAATCATTCTCTGCAGTTTCAAGTGACTCTGGGCATGGGAAATCACCATAACTGAATGCACACATATATTCACTGTCCACTAATGACGAGGCTTTGGATATGCAGCACATTGTTAGAAAATAAATATCAATTATGATTTCATATAGAAAGATTTTATATTAAGCATCCTGTTCTCTACTTTTATGAAAATCTGTTTTAGAGATTATCCCATCTGTTTTCATAGTGACCTAGATCAGTCTTTTGAGGATTGTTCCACATGAAATTGTGTGGATATATAACTCTAATCTGTATGCTATTGAAAGCAACTTTAGGTTTTTGTTGTTGTTGATGATGATTTTGATACTACACAGAAAGACACAAAGAATACTCTTATACATAAATCTTAGTAAACTTTTGCAAATGTATCCATAGGAAACATTTTCTAATGATTTTAAAAGTGTATTATCTCTAGACTTCCTCCTGGAATCATTCATTCTGGGAGAAGTTTCAAAATGGTCTCTCATCTAGTCAAAAAGTACATATTTGAATAAGAAAAGACCACACACATATTACATGTTTCCATTTATATAAAATGTCCAGAATAGGCAAATCTATACAGACAGAAAGTAGACTAAAGGCTGCCAAGGGCCTGTATAGAAAGGGAAATGGGGAGTGATTGAAAATGGAAATAACCTTCTTTCAGGGGTGATAAAAATGTTCTGGTATTAGATAGTAGTGATGATCACACAACTGCAATATATTATACTACAAACCACTTCATCATTCACTTTAAAAGTGTAAAATTCATGGTATGTAAATCACGCCTTAATAAAGCTATAATTAAAACTATGTATGTGTACATGTAATTTCTACATAAACAAGCAACTATTTTTGTATATGAATATTAATAAGAACAAAGTTGGAAATCTCTACCCAGTTGGGCCTGGACTGACCCAGAGAAAAAAGTGATATTGACCTTGGGTACAAAAGAGGCCAGACTACATTCTAGGACCCAGATACTTTTTCAGTATTTGAAGGGTATCTGTAGCTATATATGGATGCTAATTATATTTTCTGAGGCAATACTCAGAGATTTTATGTAACTGGTACAAGTTCACTTGTAATCAGACTTACAGTTAGACAGAATGCTTGAGAGCATGTCTGTTCTGGGAAGCTGAGGAGTGAAGTTTCAAAACATGCATAGAGCTAGTATTATCCTGAAAGTTGGAAATAAGAAACAGCAGTTCAAACAAATACTAAATTACTTCTTATTATGTATTCATTTGGAAATTATCTATTTCGCTTACAAGGGCCAATTGAAATACAGAAGTGTTAAAATAAAAGCTGCCCAAGTCACAGAAGGCAACCACAAAGAGGAGGTTAAACATCAGAATTAAAGCGTATATTTATATATATTTAATTTGATATATATAATATACAATTACTCTAGAAAGAATCTTAAAGAAGTTTTTTTTTACTACTACCATGAGACTCTTTGTTTGACAGTCATCTGATTTACATAAAATCAAATCTGGAAACTGAAAAGAAAGAGATAATTACATGCAATTACTTTGCCATGGAAGGTGGTTCCTATTACTAAATGGATTTACGTTTCTTTTTGCTTTCCCAATTATCACCACCTGAAAAGAAAAAGAAAAGTCCCTTACATTAACATTCTTGTGTAACCACATTTATTATTTGGGGATAAAGGAAGGATCCTCTTTTAAGTTTCACTCTCCGCTAATGATGAGGCTTTGAATATGCAGTATATTGTTAGAAAATAAAAATCAATTCATTTACTCCTCCAGGTTTATGTGCAGATTTGGATCCGAGTGTGTTCTTTTCAGACCAAATACTTAGTTCTACAAGTTTTGTGATTTCTGACTGCCGAATGATATAAGCTCAATGGGTTTTTGCCTTATTCTCTAACAGTCTGGCATTTTTCCAGACCAGAAAAAATTATGTAAATCAGAGAAAAAGAGAAATCTACTATGTGCTTTATGGAAATTTGAAGAACAAAAGAAGAAACAAAGAGAGAAGAACCTGAGAAAGGTGAATTGGCTGTTATTACAATTTTAAAAGGAAATTTTTGAACACATTGGAATCTAAGGTGTGTATCTAATAATCTGACCTAGATCAGTCTATAAATTACATACATACATATATATGTATATATACCTAATTTTAGGGTTTTTCTTCTTGCTCATTGGATTTGGATTAAATATAAACTGTAACTATACATAATATATATTACATATAATATATAATATGTTTGTAACTATATATAATAATATAGTTATATTTAACTGTATATAATAATATAGATAATGTAACTATATTATATATATAGTTATATATTTATATTCCTTAGAATACCAGCCTGATAAATAAAGTGTATATATAAGGTGAGTGTGTGTGTATATATATATATACACACACACTTTATATATATATATACACACGCCATGTATATATATACACACACCATATATATATACACACCATATATATATACACTATATATATACACTATATATATACACTATATATATACACTATATATACATACACTATATATATACACTATATATATATATACTATATATATATACACACTATATATATATACACTATATATATATATATATATATACACTATATATATATATATATATATATACACCTTACATATACACCTTTTATATATATATATATACACACACAGGTATATATGTGTGCAGAGAGAGAGCATTTGTGTGAGAGCAAGAATGCTGAGTTGGCTTTATTCACAAGGGAGAAAAGATGCAGAGCAATTGCAAAATTCTAGAATATGTTATTAAAAGGTTTTCTCACTACCTTTAAACCAATGTAACTCACATATTATACACCGTAATTTATATAAAAATTAAAATTACACCTGTCACCTACATTTCAATGGTTTGAGTCAGAAATCTGCTCTCTACTTTTTGGATAGTAAAACATTATACTTACATGGAATTACCTGAATTCAAACATCCACCTTCATCTGTTAAGTTTTTATTCCTACCAAAATTGTAATGTTTTAAATATGAAGAGTAAACAGAAAGCCTATAATAAAGGTAGGAGAGTAGCATTCATTTAAAACACTTAATCTGCTTATAGAAAAATTCCTTAATCATGAAACTGCTTTGCAAAGATTATGACAGCAAAAGAAATGTAGTGTGGCTGACTCCATCTTGTTTCTAGCCTCACAGGCTGGCTGTCTTCACTCATTCCTGGGTGTAGGCCAAGCTAAACATGGGAGGATTTTAGTTTGTGGCTTAACTTTGAAACAAGGATGATATAGTCCCTCCCTAAAACTAACCCCCTTCTTGCTCAGGGATGGAAAACTACCTTTATAAAATAAATGGAAGGCCAGGAGATTAAGAGTATAGGAGGGGTCTGAATTCTGCTAAAATGTAGGCATAGTTTCTATAATCCCCCCTTACTGCTCAAGAGTCCTGTGGCCAGAGGTCACAAGATTTGTGATTTCCTCAATTGCTTCTGTAGATAACATCACTATTATAGAACCTAAGACTGCTCTTTGAGATGATTTTCAGATTTTTGCTCTCTAGCAACAGACTAATCCCACTTGGACCATGACTCATGACTCACGACTCATCCAGTCCCGTGGCCCCCACCCGAAAGTGAACTCAGCACATGAGGACCATTTTCCATACCCCTGTGATTTCATCCCCAACCAAGCAGCAGCACCCATTCTCTAGTCCCCTGCTCACCAATTTATCCATAAAAACCTTAGCCTCTGAGTTCTCAGGGAGGCTAATTTGACTAACAATGAACTCCATCTTCCACATGGCAAGCTTTGCATTAATTAAATTTTTTTTTTACTGCACTACTACTGGCTCACTGAATTGCTTTTGTCTATGCAGTGACCAGGAAAAACCCATCAAGTGATTATATTTACAACTGAAAAAATAGGTTGAATAAAATATTGATTTCCCTATTCATGAAGAAGCAATGAGAAAAGTTAAGTTATACATTTTTTAAAAAGTTAGTCTTTTAAAGGTTTTTCTCATGATCAGGATCAGAAAAACCGTAGAAATGGTTTTGATCATTGTGTTTTTCTGTGGATGAAATAATTCCCAAGGATATCCCTTGCCATGGAATCAGGTCCAGAGAGGGAAGGGGAACAGAAACGAATTCTTCAGGCTTGGCTTCCCAGCCTCCTTGTCTGTGAAATGAACTTTCTTTTCTAAGAAAAGCCTAAAGGATTTAATCCTTCCAGCTACTCCGTAGTTGAAGCAGGATTACTAATCTGGCTGATTTACACCCACCACTAAATTATCTATAAGAGAGAAATTTTTCCCCTTTGCAGTAGTCTCAAATTTATACATATATAGACACACTCACGTAAACTTATAAACATATATATATGCATGTGTGCGTATATATATAATTAGTTAAGACTAAAATTTGTAATGTGCTTCGGTTTGCAAAGCAATTTCATCGTATGCTCTTCCTTCTGATTATCATACAGGGCAGATTATTATCCCTAAACATAAGGAGATGGCGAGGTCATGTAACTTGTCTGATGTCACACAGCTATAATGATGGTTCCCCAATGTATACATGTATCAAATCATCTTGTTGTATGCCTTGAGTATACACAATTTGTATTTGTCAATAAAAGATTTCAAAATTTAAAAATAGAAAAAAGACGTTGCTAGGAACACATAAAAATACACTTTGTTTTAAACTTTAGTTTTTATATTATGTAATTATATATATAACACCTCTGATTTTATTTAACAGATACCACTGATCAGTTAGCAATGGTTACTAAGCAGTTAGTTGAATCAGTTTTTAAACTCAGCCCCAAGTTGGAAATTTCTTTTGGACTGTGATATTTTGAATCACTGCTTCTGAATTTCCAGTAAATGTAATAGAATCATCTTGAGCTCAGGCAAAAGACGTTTATTTTCCTTCTTATCAGGTGGAAAGTATATTTGTTATATTTTAATTTGATACATTTTAATGAAGCCAAATTTCAGTTACACTTGAAGGATAATATCTGCGAGGAGAAAGAAGATAGAGAATTTGGAGTCATCCAAGAGCTGAGGAAAAATCTACACTGTAATTCCAATTTATCTATTAAGGTCATTTACTCAGAATCATTAGTTTCATTTTTCTATGGGACCATTTCCCTGAGGTGAAGCCCCAGCATGTCAGACCCTCTTAACAACAGAGAACATTATGAATAATAAATGAGACTAGTGAAGCACTTTAACTGAGTGCTATGTAAGTAATATTATCTTAAGAGGAAGAAAAATATTCATGTGGGAATTGAATCTGATTTCTTTTTAGCACCATATGGTGATCTCCATGTTAGTAAAAAGAATGGCTTGATCTTTTTTTAATGGAATAAGATTTTGGTGGAGGTCAAGACAGGCTCACACTGCAGTGAAATCTCTAGAATATCACAACACACACAACACAGTAAAATAAAACTAAATTTCTCAAAAATCTCCATTCAAATCCACAAGATCAAAACTGAAAACATTGATAACATTAGGATAGAAATGTGGCAAGACGTATCTTCGAGGTAATGAAATTCCTTTCTTTATGACATTAAAGAGAAACTATCATTCATAACATAGATACTGAGAAATTTTTGGCTAGAAATGAGGAAAATCATAATTATTACCAATACATAAAGTCTTGATAATAAACCAAAAAATTAGATCAAGAAGTTGATTTCTTAGTGTGGTTATTTCAAGGCACCTTCTAGTTACCCAATATAGGACTGATTCAAAACATCAAACCTTAGGAATAAAGACTTATTTTTTAATCCAGTCTATCATTGATGGACATTGGGTTGGTTCCAAGTCTTTGCTATTGTGAATAGTGACGCAATAAACATATGTGTGCATGTGTCTTCATAGCAGCATGATTTATAATCCTTTGGGTATATACCCAGTAAAGGGATTGCTGGGTCAAATGGTATTTCTAGTTCTAGATCCTTGAGGAATCACTACACTGTCTTCCACAATGGTTGAACTAGGTTACAGTTCCACCAACAGTGTAAAAGTGTTCCTATTTCTCCACATCCTCTCCAGCACCTGTTGTTTCCTGACTTTTTAATGATCACCATTCTAACTGGTGTGAGATGGTATCTCATTGTGGTTTTGATTAAGAAAATGTGGCACAAATACACCATGGAATACTATGCAGCCATAAAAAAGGATGATTTCACGTCCTTTGCAAGGACATGGATGAAGCTGGAAACCATTATTCTCAGCAAACTATCACAAGGACAAAAAACCAAACACCGCATGTTCTCACTCATAGGTGGGAATTGAACAATGAGAACACATGGACACAGGAAGGGGAACATCACACACCAGGGCCTGTTGTGGGGTTGGGGGAGGAGTAAGGGATAGCATTAGGAGATATACCTAATGTAAATGACGAGTTAATGGGTGCAGCACACCAACATGGCACATGTATACATATGTAACAAACCTGCACGTTGTGCACATGTACCCTAGAACTTAAAGTAAAATTAAAAAAAAATTTTTTAAAAAGACAGTTTTTAAGGAGCCTCTAATCCTTTATGGGTCAAGGGCCCATTTAAGAATCTGTGAATTAATCATTAATGTACATAATTGTTAAATTCTGTGCAATATTTCAAGGAATTTACAGCACCTAGTAAAATCCATTGGAGGACGCTCCAGAAATCCACATCTTTTTTCTAATACTTGTGTACTATTCTCCAACCATCCTCCTCCTAAAAATTAGTGAAGAATGTCCCAAAAAGTGCCTGGAGGATGGCAGCAATGTAAGGGCAGAAAACTGAATACGGTATACAGTGTTACCAGCACATGCAGATTTGGAATATTGAATACTGAAATAGTAGTGTTCCAAAACACCATTGCCTGGGAGACGTTGTCTCCCACTACACAAAAAGTGCGAAGGTATTGCGTAAGTGGAGAAACTGCTTTCATGTTAGACTAATTGCTACTAAAGGACTTTTGACCTTTTTTCTTCAAATGCACACACATACATACAAATCAGTTGCCAGCAGAAACTCTTTTTCTTATTCTGGAAAGTGAATGAAGACCTCCACCCCCAACGCACATAGATGCAGAGCGCTTAGGTTTCAGTGACAGAGCTATACTGCCGCACAGCTATTGCTGAAGTTAACAATTACACTAAAAAAAAAAAAAGAAAAAAAAACGTGGCAGTAATAAAGGCCCTAAAGCTGGAAGAAGACATGTTACCATAGACAAGGTGTCATGAGAAAAGAATAAGTCATGAGAAAAGAATAAGTCATAAGAAAATGGACAAGATCAACACAGTTAGTGTTCTACTAACCACACTACTGAAGAAATAGTATTAACACACTTTCACTGAGATAATGTATTAGAGACTGATAACCAGAATCTGCTATACATCCTTCAGAATGCATTGAACATTATATTTTATGCTATTCATTTTATAGGCTTACAACATGTTGTATAGTTTTCTTCAAAGATTAGATTCAGTAATTTTCAGAAAATTACTTTCTCATCATCATTTAAGTCCAGCTAAAGAGTCTTTCAGATTATTGCTATAGTTAGTAATGCTTTCTTAAGTGATTCATCTGGCTTATATATCCCACATTTTCCTAAATAATTTCTTCATTAAAGTACATTTATTTAGGTCATTCTTTATATGTAAGACTTTACTTTTAAATCTTTTACAATATAAGCCTATGATGTCATAGCTTTATAGTACAAACATAGAATATCTAACAATAATTAACTAGAAAAAAACAGAAGCAACCTAAAAGGATAATTTACATTAACCTCTACTTTTAAAAGCCTATTTTACATTTCCTATTGAATGATTCTTTCCAGATGTAATAGCACAAAGAACACTGTTAGAGAAGGGGAAAAAAAGTTAGAAAAATGGAAACAGGAGATAAATTGAGGGAAATACGGAAAAGCAAAATAGCATAAAACACCATTCTAGCTAATGCTTTTACTTTACATTTTATCAAATACACTAATCTGTTGTTTCTCTATTCATGCGTTTTTGTAAAAGTAGCATCATTATTTGGATCTGATCCCTTTGAAAATCAAGAAAGTCCATACATAGTCTAAAAAAGTCCATGTTTTTTAGAATTGTTGAATTCTTTCTATAATCTTCTACAAGTAAAATAAAACACTAGTAATTTCTAACAGAATTTAATAGGTCAGGATAAAAATTTAAAGATAAGCTAAATTCATAGTAATTTAGTGCTAGAAGATCAGTTTTCGTTTTTACTTTTGTACAACTCTATTTGATGGAGAGTGGTTGTTTTCTTCTAGTCCAACATCCCTTTTTACTACTTAAGTAATAGGATGTTATCAGATTCTCTCTTAGGGAAATATATTTTGGAAAAAAAGTTAATCTTCATTCACCTACCCATCTCTCTGAACATATTTGGCCAATCACAATATTTCTTCTTCTGTGATGAGTTAGTTCAAGGTTTGGTACATGAACTCAACAAGAGTAACCCTCAGGGCATTTTGAACGGAGCTTTCAGGGAGATGCTCTTTTGCTTAAGCTACTTTGAGTTTAGTTTCTATTGCTTACAACCCAAAGTCTTGAATAATACATTAGTGTAATGTTTCCTCTATGTAAAATTAATACTTTTTGAGTGGTAAACAGTGAACTGATGAAAAATAAAGAGATTATTTTAATCATGCATAAATTCTAATATAGTGTATTTTTATTTCCCCAAGAGTTGGTGTATATTAGCAAGACAGATCATTTGGAATTAGAGTATGGTCTATGTTTACAGAATTTTTGTCTTATAAGATTCAGCACACTGAGCCAAAACCAAGAAATAAAAAGAATACAAAATCCTTATCTGCATGTGTGTGAAAATGAGACATAAAATGAGTGCTGATGGATGGCTGACATCGTGTTTCAAACTGGGAAGTTGAATAATCATAACTACCTGCAAGTTCTACCTATAAGTTCTAAGATGTTTTCTGTAAATCGATAAGATTGATCATGTTTGTTTTATTTTTGAATAATAATGAAGCTCTAAAAACTCAAATTAGGTTAAAAATGCATGTAGAATAATTATGATTCATAACAAAACAATAGAAATGAACAAAATATACTACTCTTAATTCTACAAATTAATATCGGTAAAGAAATTCATGAATATACACAGTCAAGAATGACAAAACAAAAGGAAATTTTCAACGCTAGGGTAATTAATAACATAAACTATGCATTGGCTTCGATTTCTAACCAAAATACAGCTCATACTTTATCGACGGATTCAAACGAATTTTTCATTTTTTATTTTGGAAGGAGCAGTCAAATGCTGCCAGCTTGAGCAACTGAATGAATTAGCTTCCTCAGGAAAAAATTATGGAGAACGGCCAAATTCTCAAAATTGATGCTTTAGAAATCAATGAGCATAAGTCAATTTGATGAAAACATTCTTTCTGAACATGAGATCTTCCTCTGTGACCCAAAGATATTTTTAAACACATAGTCAACTTTTACAGATTAAAAAGAGAAAAAAACATTGCTGCAATTTCTAGAACATGGCACTAGATTTTGGAATTTCTCCATTTTAATAAAACTAAATAAATAGTTAATGACAAACATAATAAGGGTAGTATTATCAAAAGCAAAAAAAAATCTTCCAAAAGTGTAGTACGTTTAATACTTGTAATCTCATTCAGTCTAATATGCTTGCGATGAAGCTTCAAAATAAGTATTGACACTATTTTACCCCGATGGAAAACAAGTCTTACAGTGCCTTTTGCATTAACCCTTTTAGAAAATAACAAATTACTCTGATGCTCTGACCTAGGTGAAGACTGGACAAAAATGACTCCATGTAACTAAAAGGAAATTTCCTGTTCAGAATTCAATCAACATACAATGATAGTTCCACCTTAAAATTTGGCTTCAAGAAGTGTTACCCAGCGATGGGTTCAATAGAAACCAAACCCCAGCATTATAATGTACCCATGTAACAAACATGCACATGTACCCTCTGAATCTAAAACAATATACATAAATAAATAAACAAATAAACAAAATTAGCAGATGAAATTAAGAGAGAAAAAGGGAAATGTTATCCTGAAAAGCCTGGCTTCTAAAACAAAATAAAATAATTTACATAAAGAAATTTGAATGTAGTAGATACTTGTAAGTCTTTTCTGTTCTTAAAATATTCAGGCCAGGTGTAGTGGCTCAAGCCTATAAGCCCAGCACTTTGGGAGGCTGAGGCAAGAGGATCACTTGAGGTCAGGTGTTTGAGAACCTGGCCCACATGGTGAAGCTCCTTCTCTACTAAAAATATAAAAATTAGTCAGGCATGGTGGCACCTGCCTGTAGCCCTAGGTACTCGGGAGGTGGAGACAGGAGAATTGCTTGAAACCAGGAGGCAGAGATTTCAGTGAGCCAAGATCTTGCCACTACACTTCAGCCTATGAAACAGAGTAAGACTCTGTTTCAAACAAAATATAACATAAAATAAAAAATAAACTAATCAAACAGGATCATTAATTTTGGGAATCCCAAAGGCCTAAACCAGTTGTTCTCAACCCCAGCTGCATATTAGAATCACCTAGAGAACTTTATAGGATTATAGATTCCTTAGGCTTACCACCATAGGCATCCTGAGATTCTGCTACAATAGGCGTAGTCTGGGACTCAGGCATCTGTAAAATTTTTTAAAGGTTCCCAGATAATTTTAACGTGTAGCCATAACGAAGAAACACTGGCCAAGACAGATACATAGTATGTAGGTACCCACACATTTTATTGCATGAATGAACAAGTGAATAAATCAATCAAAATAGAGCAGTAATTTACTTTTACTTAGAACTGTTCTCTCTCTAGCTCGTTTGCTCCTAAACATACGTCACTGCACACAACTCAACTTAAATTTGACCCTATTGCTTCCTAATAGTCCACAATTATGCAGCATCTTTTAATCTGGCAAGGTAATATGTTTTTAAATAGTTCTTCTGCCCACCTTGATTCGGACCATCTTATGTCTGCCAACGTGAGACACTTTAAACACTAATACCATGAATATATCTCTACTTCACAACAGACAAAGGGAAAGTATTGAAACTACTGTCCTCTACATGCTTGAGAAATAATGACTTTTCCCTGAAGATATTATAATTAGGTAACTTCAATTTAAGGAATGTAAAGACTATTTTGTGGGGAAGAGGTGTTTTAAAAGAAAGAAAATTATCACCGTTTTAAAATTATTAAATCTTTTAATACAGTGACCACAGTTTATATGTACACAGTAGATATTCAATAAATATTTGCTAAAGTTAAGAATAAAGGAACCAAATCCTTCAAAAGGAAAATTCTCAGATCTAATCTAGATTTTTTAAAAAGTATAGAACTAAAATATGCAAATTTTTTTCACTCAAAAATATACTATGTATATACAGTAATATACTAATTTACATAAAATTTGTATGTAATATTTTAGAAAAAATGATGTTAAGTAGAACTGACAGCAGCAAGAAATTCATTATTATGGTACAATATTGTCTTGGTGCTTTTTTTCTCCCTCTCTTAGATGGATAACAAGTCACCAAATATGATCTCATAGTTTATGATGTCTTCTATATTTCAAGTCACCAAAATATGCCCTGATCAGCTACCTCCATCCATCTTACCTTTGGGCTGAAAATGTGGGATACTTTTTTGTCTTTCCTGTCAACTGAATGTACAATAACTGCCCAATATTATGAAACATGTTCACCTTCTTAGGACTACAGTCATTTCAAAAATGTTAAAAGATCACACAATATATCCAGTTTCAAATTAGAGCCAGGTTAACCTGTTACTATAGTTACTAAATCCCCAAAAGAAATGCATGCAAGCACATAGACAGTGTGTGTGTGTGTGTGTGTGTGTGTGTGTGCATGTGTGTAGAATACTGATATGATTTGTCTGTGTCCCCACCCACCCAAATCTCATCCTGAATTGTAATCCCCATAATCCCTACATGTCTCGGGAGAGGCCTGGTGGGAGGTGATTGAATCATGGAGGCGGTTTCCTCCATGCTGTTCTTGTGGTAGTGAGTGAATTCTCATGAGATCTAATGGTTTTATAAGGGGCTCTTCGCCTTTCCATATTCACTCTGTCTCTCACCTGCTACCATGTAAGATGTGCCTTCCACCTTCCACCAGGATTTTGTTTCCTGAGGCCTCCCCAGCCATTCAGAACTGTGAGTCAATTAAACCTCTTTTCTTTATAAATTACCCAGGCTCGGGTAGTTCTTTTACAGAAGTGTGAAAACTGACTAATATTATACAAATAGGAATCATTTTAGTTTTAAAACTTTGAGAAACAGAAGAATTATATAAACTAGAACAATGGTTCTTAGTAATGAAATGAAATAGAGACTGTAGATGCAACTATATGATGCACTTGTGGGCTTATTTACTTACCTTCATTTGTAAACTCTCTACATTTATAAAGGAAATCCTTCCAATATAACTAGGGAAAATGAAATTTTAAATTTCAAAAGTAAAACATTAAATCTCCCTTCGAATCTCAAATATTAAAAATATCTTGTGACACCTCGATGTGCAAATCCCCTAGAGTACATTCCTTTTGTATGGATATGATGTCAGCTCTGTTAAAAAACAAACAAACCATTCATGTTAATAACACAAAAGGCAGGCCTTTTCTATTTTAAATTATTTGAAGATGTATGTGTATATACATGTGCACATGTGTGTATTCAAAGCTTTTGTTATCTGTGATGGTTAATATTAGGTGTCAACTTGATTGTATTGAGGGATGCCTAAATGGCTGGAAAAGTATTGTTTCTGGGTGTGTCTGTGAAGGTGTTGCCAGAGGAGACTGACATTTGAGTTGGTGAAAAGAGAGAGGAAGGTCCATCTTCAATGTGGGTGGATACCATGCAATTTGCTACCAGTATGCCTACAACAAATCAGGCAAAAGAAGGTGGAATAAGTTTGTTTGCTGAGTCTTCTGGCTCCTTTTTCATCTTCCTGTGCTGGAAGCTTGCTTCTGTTCCTCCTGCTTTTGGACATCAGATTCCAGGTTCTTCAGCCTTTGAACACCGGGGCTTGCACCAGTCCCTGCCCAGGGGCTCTTTGCATAGTAGTATCTCATTGTGGTTTTAATTTGCATTTCCCTAATGACTACTGTTCTTGAATATCTTTCACAAACTTTTTTGATTCTTCTTTGGTAAAGTGTCTCTCCAAATCTTTTGCCCATTTTTAGTTTCTTTTTTCTTATTATTTAGTTTTAAAATGCTTTTTATATATTTTAGATACTAATCCTTTATCAGATACTATGTGATTTGAAAATATGTTCTCCAGTCTTCTTGATCTTCTCAATCTCTTAACAGTCAGTGTCTCTTGCAGTGAAAAAGTTTTAATTTTGATAAACAGAAATTTATCCATTTTTTCCTTGTAAGTATCTTGCCTTTGGGGTATCGAAAAACAGATTGACTAACCCAATGTCATAAAAATGTTCTCTTATGTTTTATCTACATGTTCTACAATTTTACATTTAGGCATATCACCCATTTAAATTAATTCTATATAAAGTCATGAGATGTGTATTGAGATTTATATTTTTGCATGTATATTTCTAGTTGCACTGCATAGTTTTTTGAAAACATCATTTTTTTCATTGTCTTTCCATTTTTGTCAAATAGCAGTCAATCTTATTCGTATAGATCTATTTTGGTACTCTATTCTCTTCCATTGATCAATTTGTCCATTCTTCTGCCAATACAACACTATTTTGAGTGCTGTAAATTTAGCGTGAATCTTAAAATTAGATAGAGTGGATCCCCAAACTTTGTGATTTTTTAAAAGAATTTTGTCTCTACTAGTTCCTTCTCCTGTCCAAAGAAAGAAATGTTATATCAGCTTTTTAACATCTAATTCTTGCCATCATTTTGATTGGAATTGCTTTTAACATAGATCAACCTGGGAAAACAGTACATCTGAACAATACTAAGTCTTTCCGTCCAAAAAGAGGATATATCTCTTCATTTGATGGCACATGAGAAGGAATGTGAGTTGGTATTAAGGACCTAAGAGAAGCCCCCAGTTGACTACCAACAAGGAAATGGGAACTTTAGGCCAAAAATCAGAAGAAAGTAAATTTGACCAATGACATGAATGAGCTTGAAAGTGGATTCATCCATACAGCCTGCAGATGAGAGACTAACCCAGACTACACCTTAATTTTGGCCTTCTGAGACTGTCCAGGCAGAGAACCCAGAATGTCAGAATGTTTACCTGCAAAATTTTTAGATAATTAATTTGTTTTGTTTTGAGTCACTGTGTTTGCTGTTATTTGCTAAACTACAATGAAAAACTAATACAATACCTTTGTATAATCCCTTCTTCTTGAGTGTGAGTTGGACCTAGTTACTGATTTCTAATGAATACAACACATCAAAAGGGATGGATATCAATTCCATAATTAGGTTATAAATGACTCTGGCTTTCACCCTGCTGACAGTCTCTCACTATGGCCTGCTCCACTTGCATGTTTTAATGAAGCAAGCTGCCATGGTACAGAGGTCAATGTGTGAAGGAACTGAGGGCAGCCTTTGGTTAATAGCCTGTAAGTAATTGAGAACCTGACAGTAACAGCCCATGAGTAACTGAACTCTGACAAGAACTATGTGAGCTTTCCCAGTTGAGCCTTCACATGAGACTCCAACCTGGATAGATTTCTTGATGGTAAGATAACAAATGTGTGCAGTCTTAAACCATTAAATTTTGGAATAATTTATTATGAAGCAGTAGATATCTGATACATATTTTATTTTAACTTACCTATAACCATTTTTCATGTGTGTGTGAGTGTGTGTGTGTTATATATAACTTAGTGATTGCTCTAGGAATTACAATATATATGTATAACTTATTAGTCTATTAAAATTAATATTTATAATTTCAAGTAAATGATAAAAATCTTATAACCATATAGGTCCTGTTAACCTCTCTCCCTTTATGTTGTAGTTTCCTATGAGGTAGTAGGCAGTATAATGCCCCCTCCCCAACACAAAAAAATATTCACACCCTGAATCTCGAAACCTATTAATAAGTAAACTTACAAGGCAAAAGGATCTCTGTGAGTGTGATTAAAGTTAAGGACTACTGTGGTTTGAATGTAAATGTCCCTCCAAAATTTATATGTTAGAACTTCAACTCCAAGAAGATAGTATTAAGAGGTGGGGCTTTTGGGAGGTGACTAGGTCATGAGGGATCTGCCTTCACCAATGGGATTAGTTCCTTTATAAAGGAGACCTTTGGAAGCTGCCTGGGACTTCCGTTTCTTTTTCCATGTGAGGACACAGCATTTGTCCCTTTTTGCTTTTCTGTTCTTCCACAGTGTGAGGACACATCGTTTGTCTTCTTCTCTGGAGGATGCAGCAATGAGGTGCCATCTTGGAAGCATCTTGGATCCAAGCACCCTGAGAACAACGCTTTGGCACACACTAAATCTGCCAGCACCTTGATCTTGAACTTTCAAGCCTCCAGAAATGTGAGAAATAAACTTGTATTATTTATAATTACCAAGTCTGGGGCATTTTGTTATAGCAACCCAAAAAGACTAAAACAAAGACCTAAATCTTATCCCAGATTGTTTGGATGGGCTCAGTCTAATCACATGCATCCTTAAAAGTTGAATCCTTTCCTGGCTGCTGCCAAAGAGATGTAATGAAAAAAAAGAAAGAGGAAGATTTGAAGTGTGAGAGGGACCTGACTCACTGTTGCTGACTTTGAAGATGACAGAAAGGGACCATGATCCAAAGAATGTAGACATCCTCTAGAAGCCGGGAACAGCTCTCACCTGACATCAAAAGGAGAAATAGGGACTTCAGTCTTACAATCACAATAAGCTGAATTCTGTTAGCACCCTGAGTGAGCAAGAAAATAGTTTTGTACAGGCTCCATGAAAGAATACAACCAAAACCATGGTTTTAGCCTAGTGAGACGCATGTCAGACTTCTGATGTACAGAACTATAAGATAATAAATCTGTATTATTTAAGTTACCAAAGTTGTAGTAATTTTATGACAACAATAGAAAACTAATGTATATGAATCACATATATATGTGTGTGTGTGTGTGTCTATGTATGTGTATATACACACATACACAAATGAGCAGGCACACACACACACACACACACAATTGTAAACTCCATTATACAATATGATGTTTTTGCTCTCAAGCATTATAAATAGCTTAAGAAACTAAAGAGAATAGAAATAGGGATTATATTTACTCATACATGTATTATTTCTACTGCTCTTCCTTCATTCTTTAATTTTTATGTTTTTATTATTTTTCTTCAGCCAAAAGATATTTAGCTTTTTTTCTTTAGAGAAGGTCTGCTGCCAATGAATTACCTTAGTTTTCTTTCATTTAATAAAGTCTTTATTTCACCTTCATTCTTAACAGATGTTTTACTGGTTATGGAATTCTGGGTTGACAATTATTTGTATTTATCATGTTAAAAATATTGTTTCACTCTCTTCTGGTCTCAATGACTACTAATTTTTTATTTATCTTTTGTTTTCATCAGTTGATTTTTATGTATATAGGATTTTATCTTTTGCTTATATTGCTGGGGTTCATTGAGCCTCTTGATTCTGTAAATTTTTTATGTCCTTTATTTAATGTGAGATGTTTTAAAATAGTATTTCTTTTATTTTTTGCACCGGGCTCTTTCCTCTCTCCTCAATCTCCAATGACATCAATGTTAGACCTTTTAATATTGTTCCACAAGTCTTCAAGACTCAGTTTATTCCTATGCTATTTTTTTCTTTCCTATACAATTTGAATAATTTGTATTGACCTATATTCAAATTCAAAATATACACTCTCTCATATACACTGAGAGCCTCTAATAAACATTTCTTTTCTTTTTGCATCTTCTTAAGTCTAAAATTGTCATATGATTATTTGTAGTGCTTATCTCTTTGCTGAGAACGTTCACCTTTCCATTCATTTCAAGAGGGTTTGTCTTACTTCATGGACTAAAATGGTGTGACTAATTCCAAACTTAGGGCCATCTTGGGGTTGGCATATGATAATCATCTTTTCTCTTAAGAGAATTAAGGCTTTTCTGGTTCTTTGTATGTCAACTAATTCTGGAACATTTTACGTATAGTGGGACTCTAAGTACTATAAAAAGCCTCTAGAGAATATTGTTAGTTTGTTTTTTGTGTTAGCATGCAATCAAACTAGTTAGATTCAGGTTATAATTCCCAAATCACTGCCTTCTGTGAGTTGTGGTTCCAATATCAGTTTAGCTTTTGTAAGCTGCTTTGCAAGCCCACTTCCAACGTGTATCACCTAGGGACAAGCCTGGGACCTGGGCAGTGGTGTACACCATAATTTAATTATCTAAGCATTTCTATGGTTCTTTGTTTCAGTTGCACAGTGCAGCCCAAGGATTAGCCTAAGTCTTCATACATAAATTTAAAATATTCAGTTATCTCTTCTCTATAGTTTACCTCACACTCTCTGGTTTCCAGGGGCTCTTTTCCTAGACCCTGGCTACAGACTCATTATGTTGTCCACACTTCTTATGTCTGAATCATCCTCTGGACAAAGTAGTGAGTAAAAAAGAGAATAAAAATAATGGTATTCCCTTGACACTCTTCAAAACATGTATATTTCTTTTCCAAATTCATCTGGTGAGAGAGAATTTTCTCTCAGAATTTTAAGCACCTATGCAACTGCTGCTGTCACCCTGCCAACACAGGAATGCACCTTCATAAATGGGGCTTGCCTCCAGTCAGATCTAGAGGAGTAAAAAGGGAAAGAAGAATTATGGTAATTTTTCCTACATGCACATTTTCTATCTCAGAGAAGCCCATTTCCCAGTCCTCTGCTATGAAAGAGGATTTTTCTTGGAGCTTTCTTTGTCAGTGCACAAAGTGAAATTCCATGGTTTAGGGCACCTAAAATCTAAACCCAGAGATATGGGAAAGAAAAACAAAACAAACCAGGAAACATGGTAATGGCTCATGCCTATAATCCCAGTCCTTTGTGAGGCTGCAGGGGGAGGATCACTTGAGGTGAGGTGTTCCAAACCAGCCTGAGTAACATGGCAAAACTTGTGTCTCAACAAAAGAAAACAAAACAAATCCAGGAAACTTACCACTGTATTGCTCATTTTTCAGATTTTGATTTCTCTAGTAAATCTGTCTGGTATTATTTACTTTTCAGAGTCATCAGATAGTTGCCTTGTGTAATCTGTCCAGGAATTTTAGTTGTTTTCAGTGGAAGAAATAGGGTGGAGTGGGTTTAATCCTTCTTAGCTGAAACTAGAGATTGCTATTTTAAGTTGACATTCACATTGCCTACATTCCTTCACCTCTTTCACTACTCTAAGGTTTCAACTACCAACTTCTTGCTTTGAGGCTCATTTTTTTAGTCATAAATCATATTTTATCATACGACTCCCTAGTACACATCACAATGTTATTTCCATCTTTAATGATGACTATCTCTCAAACAGAAGTGACCCATTTTTTCTTTCCAAACCTGTTTGGGAAAAGCTAGGCTAGTAAAATTAAACAATTCCTTTACTATAGAACTTCTGAAGCCTTTAATATGTTAATCTGGATTCTAAATTTCTAGAAGTGGAATACAGTGCATTGCAATTTCCAAACATATTTAACCTCTAAATATTTTTCCCATGAAACTAAAGTTCTTCAGAACACAATTTGTGAAATAGTCTTACTACTAACTCCACATATCTTACAGCATTTATGTTATTTACCCCAACTTATCTTCCTTCTAAACTTATTAGATGCTATTCTAGGACCAATGTAAGGTGTACCTTTTGTAAATTTAAAGAACTGTTTCAGATCTTTGCTAAAATAATTCTACTTTTACAACATTAAACATATGCTGCCACATAACATTGCTAAGTATTCTGAAGACAATTCCCAGAAAGAATGTATAGAATGGCTTAATTTTAAACATAGCCTATGAATGTTGTAACTAATTCAGTTAGAGATAGGCACATTTACTAGGCTTTATAAAAATAGCCTTAAAATTAAAGGTGCAAAGATTGGAGGATAATGGCATTGTTTTTATCTTTTGAATGAGATAGCAATAAAAAAATTTGGTAACTGATGAATACCAACGTAATACATAAGAAAATACTTGACCCAATACTTGAGAAACTCAAGAAGAAAGTAATAAAAATCACCATCATGTAAAAGAAACTCCATATATGAAATATTATGCCAAATGCTTATGGTGCAAATCCGTAGTAGCTTCCACAGTATCCATTCTTTTTTTCCTGAGAATTCTTGATATAGGTTTGAAAATTTTTGCAATTCTGAGAAGGAGCTCAATATATCAAGATATGACAATAATTACATTACAAATTCCTGAATACCAAGATTATTTGAGGGGTGTCCATGGGATTCAAGATGATATTTAATGTCAGGCTCTCTCCTGGGAATGTTTGAACAAAAGTGACCACTTTGCTCTGAACTATATATTATACAGATGTGAAACAGTGGAACAAATGTAGCTATTTTCTTCTATGAGTGAATAAAGCCAAGACACAAAGGATGCCAGAATTTAGAAAAATAATTGCTGAGAAATACAGCCAATCTTTGATATTACCTTTTGATTTTTTTCAGTAAAGCAAATTGTATTCATTATGTATTGCTGAATAACAAATTGTCCTAAAACTTATTAAAATAATAATAAGCATTTATTATCTCTTATGTTTTCAATAAGTCCAAATTCAGACTGCACACCAGGGGATAACTTATCTGATTCATAATTAGAGGGCCTCAGCTGAAACACTCAAAGCTTGATATCTGTGAGCTGGAGTCATTTGAAGTTTATTCACATGTGCATTTGGACACTGATGCTGGCTGACAGTTGGGGAACTAGCTGGGATCACTGGTTGAAACACCTACACATGGCTTCTCCATGTGGAATAGGCTTTGCCTCACCATGGTAGCTAGGTTCCAAAAGAAAGCATGCAGAGAGAGAGGAGGGAGGCAAGGGAGAGAGGGAGAGAAAGAGGGGGGAGGGAAAGAGAGAGAGAGAGAGAGAGAAAGCTATGTTGCCTATTATGACCTAATCAAAATTCAAGTAAGATTTTCTCTGCTTCATTCTGTTGCATCCCTTACTTGGAGAAGTGTATCCACTTTTTAGGGAAAGGAAATATAAACTTCCATATTTCCATGGAAGTGGTCAATATCACATTACAAGAAGGGCATTGTGAGATACACCTAATGTTAAATGACGAGTTAATGGGTGCAGCACACCAATTGTGGAGTATGTATTGGCAGACCCATCTTTTAAAATGATAATCTACAACATAAACATACATTTATTGCGTATGCCAATTTGAGTTAAATTATTTGTTGTGTGCACTAAAATACACAATTTGCATCACACTTACATATGTTATTTTCATTGAATGTGCACAACATCTCTAGGATAAAGGAACTTTTAGTACATGTATCAGAGTTCTCCAGAGAATCACAACAAATAGGATGATAAGACGGATAACTGATAGATGATAGATAGATAGATAGATAGATACATAGATACATAGATACATAGCTACATAGATAGACAGATGATAGATAGATAGATAGACAGATGATAGATAGATAGATGTAGATTTTACGGAACTGGCTCATGTGATTGTGGGAGTTGACAACTCCCAAATCCATAGGCAGGACAACAGGCTGTAAACTCAGGCGAGAATAATGTTGTAGTCTCGAGTTTGAAATCTACAGAGCAGCTTGCAGGCTAGCAACTCACAGAGGAGCTGATGTTACAGTCATAAATTTAAAATCTTTAGGGCAGACCAGTAGGTTGGAGACACAGGCAGCCTTTCTATGTTGTAGCCATGAGTCAGACTTCCTTCTTGGAAGTAAAGTCCTCCTTGGAAACCAAGTTTTTTCTTAACACTTTTGATTCATTGAATGATGTTCACCCACATTATCAAAGGTAATCTCTTCAGTTAAAATCACTGATTACATATGTTAATCACGTTTACAAAATACCTTCACAGCAACATCTAAACTAGTGTTTGACCAAAACACTGAGCAACATAGCCTAGCCAAGTTGACACATAAAATTTAACCATCACAGCTTACCCCTTGTTAGCTTGGCACCCATACACATGTACTTAAGCCATACTTAACCTCTAAATAAAGACAATAGTGAAGTCATACTTTCAATTAACATGATAGAACTGTCCTGTGTACAAATGAAAACATGCTAGGCAGGGCACAGTGGTTCACGCCTGTAATCCCAGCACTTTGAGAGGCTGAGGCAAGTGGATTGCTTGAGCCCAGGAGTTCGAGACCAGACTGGCTAACAAGGCAAAACCCCATCTCTACCAAAAAAACACACACACAAAATAATAGCTGGGCATGGTAGTACATGCCTGTAGTCCCAGCTACTTGGGAGGCAGGGGGGAGAATCACCTGAGCCCAGGAGATTGAGGCTGCAGTGAGCCATGATCGTGCCACTGCACTCCAGCCTGAGCAACAGAGCAAGACACTGTCTAAAAAAACAAAAAGCTAACAAACTAACCCTCAGAAGAGGATACAAAGTCCTTCGGTGTCATTCATTCTTCCCTTGATACCCTGTAATTTAAATACTACGGTGTAAACTTAAAAATACCTAAAAACTAGGATGCAAAGTTAATGTATCTTATGTTATGTGATAAGGGGATAAGAGAAGAAAGAAAACAAATATATTTGCTTAACAACACACATATACATATTTATAACAAAACAAAATACTCATAAAAATTATAGTCTTTAGTTCTGCAATTGGTCATATGGTCATAGTGTTATTTATAATTACTTTCTACTATCAATTTCATTTCCCCTTTGTCCTCAGCCAGCACCTCTACTAGTCATGGTTCTTTGCCTGGTGGGGTAAACTGGTAAACTAAACATTTATTTCTGACGCTTTTCACCATTATAACTCTGCCTGAATTTCATTGTTGTAGTTTTCACTAGATTTAATCATAGGGAATGATACTATTAAGAGAAGTGTTAAGGGATCTTCTGTATTCTACATACTCATTCTTTCTCACATTGTGTAGTAGCGGTCAATTCTCCCTGGATAAGCAGGATCAATTACATCAGCCAGTACAGTAATTCCCTTCTTTGCCTGTTGATTCAGAGGCATGAGGAACCCAAAGTGGCCACGTAGCAATCTTAACTTCCAGTTTAAGGAATCATTGTTGTGTCTCCTGGTGGAAACAGTCTTCACTTTGAAACTAAGTCCTTCAGGCCGACAGAGCATAAAGTCTCAGAAATAAGATGCAAAAATCTTGCTAGGGTATCCCTAAAGGTGAGTGGTGCCACTGCCATTTTCACCCATTGATTCCTGGACTCATAAACCCTGGCTATGGGAGAAACAACCCTATACAGTGAACACTGATTCAGAGTGTAGATAGTACCCATTTTGAAAATATTTTAAGATTGAACATCAGAATGTTTAAGAACTATTCTATGGTTACTCAACTAATGAATGGGAAAGAAAATATTTGAAGTCAAGCTCTCTGACATAAAAATATCTTCCATAATAACTCAGTGTGGCGTATTGAGTTTGAGAGTTTTAAAAAGGCTTTCAGCATTGTGGCTACATCTAGATTTGACTCTGGTTACTTCATGAACTACTTTTAGGTTTTAGAAAGTTTTCTATTTACCGTCTCAGCTTCATCCTTCACTCTTCTTTACCCAACTCTGTACGTATAAGCTGGACACTGACTTTATAGACTGCATCAAACAGGCTCCTTTGCCTTCTGGTTTCTGGTTGAGTATTGCCAGAAGGAGATGCAAAGGTGGAAGAAAAGATAAGTCATGGTATTTATTCTCCTGCTTGGTTGTTGATGCTCTGCAATGTGTGCGTGGCTATTTCCCTTGGACAGCTTCATCATCTGCGGAGTTAGACAATGTCTTCTCTTTCGCTGTGGCATTCCCTACAATGTCATCTCTGGGAAAGCAACTTACATTGAAAAAGTTGTGACAATTGGTGGACACTCATATTACCATGTGCCTTAACAATAATAAACAACTGGCTTAAAATAATAGTGGAATAGTCATTTGAAGGCTCATTAATTGTACATGTGAGAAACCATCCTTGGAGTCTTCTGAGGTTTTTACCCCATTAAGATATCTATATCTACCCAAAAGAAAATAGATAGTTATATCAAACAGACAGCTGCACTCATGTTTCTTTCTCTCTTTCTCTCTTTCTTTCTCTCCCTCTTTCTTTTTCTTTCTTTTTCTTTCTTTCTTTTTTCTTCTTTCTTTTTCTTTATTTTTTTCTTCTTTCTTTCTTTTTCTTTCTTTCTCTCTCTCTCTCTTTTTTTCTGTCTCCTTTTCTTTCTTTCTTTTGACAGGACCTCCCTGTGTTGCCCAGACTGGAGTGCAGGGGCACTATCATGGCTTACTGCGGCTTCAACTTTTGGGCTCATACGATCCTCCTGCCTCAGCCTCCATGTAGCTGGGACTACAAGCACAGGCGACCATGCCCAGTTAATTATTTTTATTTTTGTAGAGGTTGGGTCTTACTATGTTTCCCAGGCTGGTCTCAAACTTCTAGGCTCAAGTGATCCTCCCACCTTGGCCTCCCAAAGTGCTGGGATTACAGGCGTAAGTCACCGCACCTAGTCAGATTCGTAATAGCATAGATATGGAATCAACCTAATTGTTAATTGACAGATGATTGGATAAAGAAAATGAGGCATATATATATATATGTATACACACATATATATATGTGTGTATATATACACACACATATGTATACATATGTGTGTATATATACACACACATATATATATACACACATATGTATACATATGTGTGTGTATATATACACACATATATATACACTATCCACCCATTAAAAATGAATGAAATCATGTCTTTAGCAGAAACATGGATGAAACTAGAGGCTGTTATCTTATGCGAAACAACTCAGAAACAGAAGTCAAATACCATATGTTCTCACTTATAAGTTGGAGCTAAATAATGTGTACACATGGACATGGAGTGTGGAGTGATAAACGTTGGAGGCTCAGAAGGATGTGGGGGAGGAAGGACAAAGGGTGACAAGAAATTACTTGATGGTTACAATATACATTATTCAGATGATGGATATACTAAAAACCAAGATTTCACAGCTACGTAATATATGCCTGTAACAAAATTGCATTTGAACTCCTTAAATTTATATAAATAATAATAATAATACAAAGGTAGAATGGTTGCTTAAGGGTTCATTAGTTATACACCCAACAAACCATCCTGTGAGACTTCTTAGGTTTATACTTCTTTAAGATGAAGTCTAAATGTTTAACCCATATAGAACCTAAAAGGTGGAGATGAGATGACCCCTTCTTATTATTACTCCAAATAATTCACTTAAGAAATGTATGCTTCTGGCCCCTGAAATATGGAACTTGGTGAACTTGGTGGTCCTGTGCTTAAGGGAGACATGGTTCCATTAGGGGAGCACAGTTAATGCTTGTATTAAATGGAAGCTGAGGCTGGAAACTGGCCATTTTGTACTCCTCATTAAACCAGGAGGGAGAGAAAGACAACATTCTACTGAATGGGTGATTGATCTCAATTACCAAGTGGAAATTGGCTTGCTGCCTCATAATGAGGGCAAGGAGGGTTCTAGTGAATTCTCTCTAAAACTTGAGAATTCACTAGATCACTCCTTAGTTCTCCATTACCCATAACCCTGATCAATAGAAACAATTGAATAAAAACAGAACCACCAATAAGTTCTATGCTGGGAGTTGTGTCTCTCAAAATGATAAAATCCTCAGTCACAGTGCTGATAGACAGTAAGGGTTATGAAGCACACTCGCGATGGTTAATGTGTTATGTTTCTGGGGGAAGTATGACTGAATTGACATTACCGTGTAATGATATAGTCACTGATTAGAATTTCTGTTTCCTGTGTAAGGGACACAGAATTGTCATTCAGAAAAAGCATCAAGAATGGATGCTGAAGGACAAAAGAGGTATTCTGTGGTGGATACTCTGTCCTACCAGAACCACCCTCTACACTTCCTCACCTTCTTGCTCTGAGAATCTTCCTTGCTTTGTAGCTTTTGGTTAGATTTAGTTGATGGAAGATAATAGAAGATCAAAGAGCAGGAAGAGAGACATCAGTAGAGACTATTTCCTTTATCAGAGACCACAGCTGTTGTCAAGCAGCCCCCTCCCTTGGTTCTGATAAGGACTCCTTTCTCTCTTCCTTCAAGCTCAAGGGTGATAGTATTTTCCTGGGTTATTAGTCCCAGGGTGTTTCACCATCCATGTTAGTTTCCATTAATTTTGTCCACACACGTAAATGATTTATTTATTAAACTCTCTTCAATCACTCTTTTGAAAATGCCATCTATTTCTAACAAATGTATCATTCCAGGCAGTGATGTTATATTCTAAGAAGGCTTGTCCTCATATTTAAACTATGATCCTGTAATCCCCTAAATCCACCTGAAGCTGCTGTAGTTATATGAACCTAGTCCATTCCTGCCTCAATATTCTAGAGTCTGGCTACCTCTGCAAAAGATAAAAAGTGGACATAGGTGGTATTATCACTACTTCAGAATCTAGAGAGTTATCTGCCCCTCTCAAGATACCATGATTTCAAAGGCCAGCAAGCAAAGTTAAACGTACTGCAATGTTAAATGAAAAAAGCTAATACAAATGTTAATCTAAAACAACAAAGTTCTAAAATAAATCAAATTGATAACATGCATAACTGGAAGAAGTTTAAAAAATCACTAAGAATTTAAGGCTAATAAAGAAAAAATTTTCAGAGAAAATTAATTCCAGGACTGTAGCTTAATGTTCTAAGAAAACAGCCATGTAGAACATCCACGCTGTGATGCGTGCACCACGTGGGACCTCCCATGCCATCGCCTACTCTGCAACTGCTAATAGAATGGTGTCAGCACAGAGGACACAAAGGAAACTAAATAAAAGGCTCTCTTTGAAATATGCTATTTGGAATAATATACTTTCTTTCTGAACACAGGAGTGCCTTTATTGTAGTGAGTGTCCAGCTTTGCATTACCTCCCACCCAAAGCTAAAACAGCAGGAAAAATCTGAGGAGTCTCCTTTACTGCATGAAATCATGAATTTCTGTGTATCCAGTGCTACAGAAGAATGAATTGAGCACTGACCCTATGGCAAGCATTTCTGAGACAACTCAAGAAATATAGAGCTACAATAAACATTCCTCTTTCTGATGAGATAGAAAACTGAATTTATAATTTATTTAGTTTTTTTTTTTAAAAATCAAATAGAATCTAGCAGAAGCTGAAACTTTGACAGCTTACATTAATTAAGATACGGTGAATGGGAATCCCTCTATATGAGTTCTTCTAAAAAGTGTCAACAGTGGACAATGCATGGAACCAGATATATTCATAAATTTTATTTTAAAGTAATGATTTTTGCAATAATAGTATGTTATCAGCACTGAACCCTACTTAAAGAAAATACACCCAGAAGTCATACATCTAACTCCTCAAGTTTATGTCATGTTGAATTTGTAAGCATTATAAGTTGTGAGTTACCAAAGTGAAGATGTAAAATTTACCCCGTGCTCATTTTCACTTTCTTGTGAATTACCCCTTGCTAATTTTCAGTATCTTGTTTAGAGCAGACTCGGGCATGTATAATATGCAGGATGATCCATGGCAAAAGGTCTGGTCCTAACTTCTATTCCTTTCTCTCCACCTTCTCTTGCAATATTTTCCTTCTAGCAAAATGTACCTAAAAGGCCACCAACAGCAGCTTTTAATGAGAGAAAACCTGACCAAAAAGAAAAAGGTAGGAATTTCAGAATTAAGATTTGGCAGTCCTTTCCCTTCATTTGATGATGGAAAAAGATTTGGTCTTACTGATACTATGCTTTAATGTAGAAGAAACATGGCACTCCAAGGAAATCAGATCTAGTTATCTCTTACTATTAGATGTGGATTTTCTCAACTTTTTTCTATCCTGGCTTTTTAATAAAAAAGAAAAACCAATGAATACTTCAGAAAATTTTTTGAGATAAATGCATGTGAGTTCCAAATATATATATTCCAGATCTATTGTATGGAAATAAGGTTCCTAGAATTAAGATGCCCTGTTTGGTTTATTTTTATAATTTTTATAGAATGGATTCTTTAATCTGCTATTTTTCTAGTCATTCTTATATTCTACCATGTACTAATATGAAAATTTGTAAAGATTTTCTATTAGAATTTTTTGGTTTGTGGAGACTGAAAGTTAATATGACTGAAGTCAATAAGATTAGAAAGATACTCCAGAGGGGGTGGATATTATGTATTATTTCTGGGGAGAAAATTTGTTAGTGTTTCTTCTTATCTCTTTTGAAAAACCAAATTTTAAAAATTATAAGCAACAAATAAGCAGCAAAATACTGAAACTATTTAGGAAATTTAAAATATCATTACTTCATAAATACTTCCTTTAGTCTCTCAGTCATTTCAAAAATAGAATGTAAGAAGCATACAAAATAGTTGAGACAAAGTCACAAAGATATAATTTTGAATAAGCATCAGCATTGGCTGAACACTTCAGAAAACAATTGTTGATGATATGCACACTTAGCCTTTTCATTCCAAGGGCATGAAAGAAAATGGAGAGCAGTTGAGGAAATGGCTAGACAATGCCTAATATAATAACTAAAAAACTAATCCCTGGATATTTTGAATTAGCCAAATAATAGCCAATACAGATACAGAGAGAAAAATCCTGCACACTCGACTTTCTAAATTTGCATCAAATTATAAAATTTGGAAACAACAGCTTGTTAATTTATCAGAAAGGAGCTTATATTTAAATAAATCTTCTACATTTAAAGATGAGAAAAATGAGAGTCAATGCTGTTATTAGGTTGGTAACATAGCTACATTTTCTGTCTCTCTCTCTCTCTCTCTCTCTCTCTCTACCTAGCTCTCTAAATCGGTTACTCACCATAACCATGGGATAAAAACTAATCGATTACTCATAAAAAGGACAATTTTTGTATGGTATTCAGATTAGTCATGAATATCTTGCAGGCATCTTCATCAAATAACAGGCAATATCAAGAAGCTTAGAGAGGGTAACTGATTTGCCTAAGATCACACAGCCAATAAGAAATTATATCCGGTGTTCTTCACTGTTGTTTTAAGTGTGAGTAGAGTCTTCAATAGTTTACCAAGATTCAAATATCAAATCAATGTTGGTGAATAGGATACAAATTACATGAGATAAATCAAAGACCATTATTTTTGTAAACTCTGAAAAGAACTACAGATAACTACAAATAGAGTGTGTATATTTCATGTGGCCCAGTGGTTTAATTAAAAAAATAATTTTAAATAGTTTGAAGATGTCATATCTTAATCAGCTGAAGGGCTATGCATAGACAAATATCAAAGTATAAGGAAAAATCTGGACTGTAATTGAAATATTTCCTTGTTTTTCCATCATGCTTCACACTTACACTACAATGAAGCAACTTGGTTTCAACTGAATACTTAAACTCCTCAACAAATAGTTTAATTTTTGGATTAAATTTCAATTGTGCATATCATAGATTTCTATAAATTTTATATAATTTCTCAAGTTCACTATGAATATCTTCTATGTGCCAGACATTGTGCTGGAGACTGGCATATTGGACAATATTTAAGCTATGATGGCACTGCTGTATTATTTGACCTGCTCTGGGCCACTTTGAATGAATTTATCAGAATTCTATGACAAGAAAATGAAAAGAACAAATCATAGCTGACAGTAATAAAACATGCCTGAGCTTTGATTGATTACACTCACAATCATACACAAAAGAGGCTTTCCTTCAATGTTCACTATGAGAACATTAATAAAAAATATAATGCAGGGATGGTCAATTCTAGACTGCTGCCAAAATATAAAGAAACAGGTAATTATTTTCCAGGTATTGGCCAACCATCATTACTCATCCTTTTCTTCCCAGGCAAGCATTACATTTATGTCTACCTTTTGGTGTTTGGAAATATTCTTTGTAGTTATATGTGTTCTTCAAAAGGTCTGAATTCATGTTTGGTAGAACAAATCTTGCATGAACTACATAGGTCCAGCGATTTAGATTTCTTAGGATTCTCTTCCTCCTCAATCACACTCCTTCATTTTCTACCCAATACTCTCTAGTGCAGCACTTACCAAACCTCAGTGTACATCAAAATCCTACGGAAAGTTTGTTAAAATACAGATTTGGGAGCCTTTCTCAAAAATTTTGAGACATTAGGTTAGAGAAGAGAATCAAGAAGCTGCATTTCCTACAAGTAATACTGACGCTGCCCATCTACCAACCAGACCTTGAGTAGCAATACTCCAGTGGCTTGCTACAGAAAGTGTGCTCTGCAGACCAACAGCATCACCATCACCTCAAAGTTTGTTAGAAATGCAGAATTTTGGCTCAACCATAGATCTACAAAATGCTTTTCTCAGGCAGAGTCATTGGGTGAAATTATACACCCATAGGATATAATGTCATTGCTAGTAGACAGAAAGCACAGACCCTTTAATCTTCTAGGACCTATGCTCAGTTTACTTGCCTATGGGTTAGGCCTGTGTTTGCTTGTGGCAGTTTGCAAATGTAGCCACAATACTTGTAGCCACTGCCATAAAGGGATGAAGTCTGTATCCTTGTTTCTTGAATCTGGACAGGCCATGTCATTTGTTTTGATCCACAGAATGCACTGAAATTGGCACTAGGAAAATACAAACCAAGGCTTTAAGAAACCTAGCAGTGTCTTCTCTTGATGTTCTAGGGACTTCTGCCACTGGCATCATATGAAAAAAGCTCAGGCTAGCCTGCAGAATGATAAGGCACATGTGACCCACTGTTGCCCTAATCCACAGTCTGCCAAGCCCAGAAGAAGAATTGCCTATTTGACTGGCAGCTGACTACAGTTACATGAGTGAATCTAGTCAAGGTCAGCAGAAGAACTGCACAGCGGAACCCAGACAATCATAGCCATGCCACAAAATTGTGAGCTAAATATATGGTTGTTGGTTTGAGTCACTAAGATTTGAGGTGGTTTGTATATAGAAAAAGATACTGATATTTGCTTCCCCTTAATAATTTCCTTCAAGACCTATGAAGACTAATAAAAAGAGAATTATGATAGAGCAGGCTCTGAGGTTTCTCCTGTTATTAATTGCTTGGCTCTATTTTCTTCCACTAGGTGAGAAATAATCATTGAGAATAGATCAAAAACCAAATTGTAATTTTTTAGCAAATAAAAGAAGCAAACAGCAATCCAAAAAATTCAAAAAAAACCTGTCTTACTTTTATAAATCACATACAGGAAAAATATTGAATGTTGAATGTGTTCGTGCAGGATATAGAAGAATTCATTTGGGAAATCAAAGTCAATCGTCAAGAAGGAGCCTCAGGAGTGGCTGTTATAGGCACTCACAACCTCTATTTCCTTGGATCTCTATGGCACCAAGGGCTTGCAAGCGTTTACTGATATATTCAGATTGATTTGGCAAAGTTTTAGCCTCACGGTCTGGACATATTTCTCTTATAAGATAGTACAAATATAAAAAGATGCCAAATTTTCTCAGATAAATTCCTTGTTATTAGCCAAATTACTAAGATTTTATTAAAATTGTCTTCAATTAGAAAAGCTAACATTTGAGTGCATTTAGTAATATAAGCAGTAGGAAATAAGAAAAAATTACTAAACAGTAATAACAATGGGAAATTTCACTAAGAAAATTTTGCAAAAAAAATCTGAAGCTACTAAAATTAAATCAGGATAAAACTTGCACAAAAAGAGACAAATCTATGTATAAAATTAAAGCCTGTAAACAGATCCTGTTTTATATGAGAATTGAACATTTGATGAAGGACAAATCAGTAAATTCTATCACATATTAAATCTATTATGAAGCTATACTTATCTAATAATGTAGTGTTGATGCTTAAGTAGACAGAACAATGGAAAACAATATAGTTCATTATAAGACACAATTTACTATATGTTAAATGAAGCTGGCATCCCATATAAGTGGAAAACAGATAACTTGATCATTAAGGAGTGCTTGGTTAAATGTGTTAAAAAAATTAAGTTATAATCTATCATACCCTATACATAAAATATATATCCATATGATCAAAGTTTAAATCTTAATTAAAAAGTTAATTATATATAACAAAAAACTGGAAAAATTCTTTTATTATTGATTGAAAATGACATTCTAATGTAAAACAATGAAACCAGAAACCAGTAAAGAAAAAAAATGATATAATAAGCTACAATAATAAGCAAAAAATATGCTTGACAAAACTTAGCTTAAGTAAAATTAAAAGAAGAAAAGGGTAATTCTTGAAAAATATAGAAAAAAACTTCCCACAAAAAATAAAAGTGGTTTTAAATATATGTAAAGATGTTAAAATCTCATTCATAGTAAAATAAATGCAAAATAAAACAAGATATTTATTTTGTTTAGACAGATGAAGATCAAAAATTTTGTTACTCAGGGAATAAACAGTAACAGGGGAAAGTAAACCAGTATTCCCTTACAGAGGGCAATTTGAAAATATCAGTCAAAATTACAATCCATACAACATTTTACTCAGCATTTCAACTTCTAAAAAGTATTCCTTCAGCTATAATTGCATGTGAACAAAGTGATATATTTAGGTTTATAATTAAAGACTTATTTGAAATGATAAAGGAATCTAAATAGAATATATGTTTGTCAATAAAGGACTGGATAAGTAAGTTGGGATATTATGAAGCTATTATAATAAATTAGACAGTTCAGATGAAACAGATATGGAATTATTACCAAGATGTACATTTTTAAGTGGAAAAAAAATTGAGGTCCATAACAGCTTGTGTAGTATGCTATCAACTTCAATTTTCAAATAACATATATGTACTGAATAAATTTGCATACAATTAAATGAAAACATGCAAATAAAAATGGTAAGAATGGTTGTGGTGCAAAAGAAAGGTGAAAAATTGGAGAACATGAATAGGTGGAAGACTTCATTTCCAACATTAATTTTTTAATTTTTTAAATATAAGTATCTATTTGTAGACATTATCATTACTAATAATAATTTGAAACAAATTCATATAAAAGTATTTAAATGTGGTCCTAGAGCTATTTGTTAGTTACTTGGAAAAATGCATTTTAGAGCTTCAATTTACACCTAATCAAAATAAATGCCAGGTGGCTGGTAAATTATGGGAAAACAAATAAATAAAGTTTAAATTTTTAGAAAAAAATACGTATTTGTGTAAGCTATAAAAGAGAATAAAACTTTCTAATTTTAAAAATAATATCAAATTACATGAAATTACCTTTAGATTTGACAACAGTGAAAAGCCAATTTATATTTAAAAAGAATAACAGTTAAATGAAGAACAAATATGAAAGTTTGCAGCAGTTATGTTAACTGTGTTTAATACCCTTGATGAATGAAAAGCTTTTATGAGTTTCTGAAGAAAAAAATCAGGATACAAATTGATTACTAGAAAAATGAATACAAATGTACTATTCATTAATAAAGAAAATCCAATTAGAACATAATACATGAAAAAATTCACATGAATTTGTAGTCAAAGAAATGAAAATTAAGGCAATAACAAATTCTCCAATTAAATTAACAAAGATATTTAAAATGTGAATTACCAATTTTACTGCATTTGAAATCAAATTAACCCTAAAACACTGCTGGTATATATATATATATATTTTTTTCTATTATTTTAAGTTCTGGGATACATGTGCAGGACATGCAGATTTGTTACACAGGTAAACGTGTGCCATGGTGGTTTGCTGCACCTATCAACCTATCACCTAGGTATTAAGCCCCACATGCATTAGCTATTTATCCTGATGCTCTCCCTCCCCTGCACTCCCCATCTGGACAGGCCCCCGTGTGTGTGTTGTTCCCCTCCCTGTGTCCATGTGTTCTCATTGTTCAGCTCCCACTGATAAATGAGAACATGCAGTGTTTGATTTTATATTACCGTGTAATGGCTTCTCACTCCCTCCATGTCCCTGCAAAGGACACAATCTTGTTCCTTCTTATGGCTGCATAGTATTCCATGGTGTATATGTACCACATTTGCTTTATCCTTTCTATCATTGATGGGCATCTGGGTTGATTCCATGTTTTTGCTTTTGTGAATATTGCTGTAATAAACATACATATGCATGTATTTTTATAATAGAATGATGTGTGTTCCTTTGACTATATGCCCAGTAATGAGATTGCTGGGTCAAATGGTATTCCTGGGCTATTCCCATTAAACTACCATTAATATTCTTCACAGAATTATAAAAAACTACTTTAAAATTTATATGGAACCAAAAAAGAGCTCGTATAGCCAAGACAATTCTAAGCAAAAAGAACAAAGCTGGAGGCATCATGTTACCTAACTTCAAACTATGCTACAAGGCTACAGTAACTAAAGCAGCATGGTACAGATGCAAAAACAGTCACACAGACTAATGGAACAGAAGAGAGATCTCAAAAATAAGACCACACATCTACAACCATCTGATCTTCGACAAACTGACAAAAAACAAGTAATGGGGAAAGGATTCCCTATTTAATAAGTGGTGCTGGGAGAACCAGGTAGCCACATGCAGAAAATTGAAACTGGACCCCTTCCTGACACCTTATACAAAAATTAACTCAAGATTTACTTAAATGTAAAACACAAAATTATAAAAACCATAGAAGGAAATATGGTATATATATTTTTAAAGAAAATGATCAGCAAATGTATAACAACTTTGACAAAACCTTTTTTTATGAATATTTTCTTGTGACGTAAACTAATAGCTTAATAAGGACTTACACACACAAATATTCAGAGTAATTTTATTTATATTCTGAAACTGGAAACAATGTAATACCTGTTAAATGAATTACTATGGGTTTTCAGGTAATTAGGGAATTGGGATTTGAAGTTGGTTAGGGCAAAATCAAGCCAATGTTTCTCTATCAAATTGCTTTACTGCCGAAAGCAGAGGATACAAAAATCAGAAAGACAAGTCTATTAGCACGTAACCATGGATCAGAAAAATAGTGAGACTGAGTTGGTGCAACCTAACCTAAAGCAGTCAAATGTTTTTAAAACTATCAAGATCATTTTCTAAGTTTTACAGGGTTAACACATAATGTTCTTATCTGTAAGTGATCACTCACACAGAGACACTCAACTTTTCCTAAAATTCGCAAATTATGGTTTTAATATCTCAGTAGTTAACAACTAATTTTTCAACTCGATTTTTTCTGATAATGAATGTTCATCATTTTCTGACCCAACTAATAGTTGTTTAAGTTAGGAGTCAGCTATCCCAATTATGTAGTATATGTGAAATGGAATATCGTACAGACATTACATATTAAGTTTGTTGAGGGGTTCATAACAATTAAAAATGTGATTGTGTAAAAAGCAGGATACATGGCATCAGTAAAGACAATTTATTTTTTTAAAAGGACACTAAAAATAGCAGTGGCTACCTGTGGGTGGCAAGGATTATAATTTACCACATAGACAACTTTATGAAATACTCATATAATTTTAAAAATAAAATATGTTTAATTTTCACTGTTTGTTGTGAGATTTTTTAGTAACAACACAGAATCAGCCAATTGGGAACACTTTGGGAAAACCATAAAAGAAGCAATGGAGATGTTAGCTACGGTTCTATTTTATAACCCCAGCTCCTTCTCCTGACTTTCCACTATTCTTCCAGGAACTTAAACTCCCTGTTTGCTTGAACTCCTTCTTCTGTTTGCCTTGCACATCTTTCCCTCCACAACTCTCCGCTATTTCCTGTTCCATTGTTGATCAGTTAATTCTGTTGTTTTATTTTTCTTTGCTTTTTCCAAGTGACAATCAGAAGTCAGTTTCCTAATCTGAAGTCCAAGTTAATCTTGCATTCATTTTTTTTTCATGTTTCCAGGCTATATTTTCAAGAAATATTTTTATGGTTAAAAATTTTAGGATTAATGGGAGACATTTCTTTAATTATAAAAACGATGCTTACCCCTACATTGCCTTTTTCACTGATTTTGGAATACTTACAAGAAAGATGTTGGCCCTGTAGAACATCCTCATTAGCGTATTACCCTTCTCTCATATTTTCCTGCTCTTTGGCATTTTCACCTATGTTATGAGAGATTTCCTTCGTTTTAACTTCCAGATTACCAGTTTGGTCATTAGCCCTAATCAGTCTATTATTGTATCTATTCATTAATTGTATTTTTAATATTGGTAACCAAATTTTTAATTTCAAAGACCTCTTTATATTTTCTGCTTCATTCTCATTGCAGTCTTTTCTAGTTTTACTAGTGAAATACATTCTCAAATCTCCCAGATGATTTTAATTTCTCTCCTACCTCTTCCAAGGAATTACTTGAATATTCTTATTTATGCTATGAATATTCCCCAAGAGTTTGTTCATACTGATGCATCAAGGGCTGTTAATGGGAATAGATAGATGGCACATATTTCATTTAGAGTTGTGTACATCTATTTCCTTAACAGGACTCACTCATAAATGGTAAAGCTGCCAGCACTAGGTTTTCCTCTTGGGCAACCTTGGAAATAATAGCTCACACCTCTAATGCTTCAGGTTATTGTGTTTCCTGAATGGTTTTCCCTACTGGTTCTGTATTCCAAATTCTATTTTCCAAGATTTCTACTGTCTTCTGGCTTCCTTCTTTTTTTTAGTAATTTGGGCTTTATTATTTTTCTTAATTTATATATTTTTCCAACGAGAGTTTGAAGGAAGATGAGATAGATGAGTGTTCTCCATCTCGCATCCTTATAGTTCTATGTAACCTTTTAAAGTTTCTAATCACATTCTGCTTTGTATTACGTTTATGTACAAATGTGTGATGTAGCATATCATAAGTTCCTTGATTCTTCTGGATCATTATGCATTAGTCACAACACCTGACAGAACACTATTTTTTTAGTTTGTATTAAACAAATACTAATTGCCAGATTCTATCTCTAAAATATTTTTATATGTGTTTCTCTCACTTCACTCTCCTTACGATAGTCAAACGTTGTTCACCTCTTTCTTGAGATGTATATATAGCCAACGACTGTTCCCAACACTTCCAATCTCTCCTCCTTTCAGTCCACCTTGCTACCAAAGTTAATCATCCTGAAACTGAACCCTGATTGTATTATTTCTGTGCTCCAAAGTCTCCAATAGCCTATGATATTAATTCCAGAAACTTAGCCTAACATACAAAATTCTCCATTATTTAAGTACAACACAGTTTTCCAGCTTAGGTTACTAAAATTGTCTTACAGCTTGCCTTGCTAATAGGCCAAGCACTTTCGTCTTTTTAAACATCTTGCACCTCTCCTGTCTCACCCATTCTTACATATTCCAAATCCTGTCCAGCTTTCAAGTGGAGCTCAAGTGCCACCACCTCCACAAAACTTTTTTTCTTTCCAGTTATCTTTGCTTTCTTTGAATCTATGTAACTACTTAGCAGTACTATTGTTATAAAACTTCCTTTTTTGAATTTTTAATGTATCTATTTCACAGTCATTCCCAGAAAGCAGGCTTATTGAAGATAAAATCTGAGTCATTATTTGTGTAACCTGTCATAACAGTTAACACAGGAACTTGTGGGGCAAAAAACATTTTTTCATTAAAAATAACAATAAAATCAGATATCAAGTACTCACATTAATAAATGGAACAGCTCGGCTAGAAGTTATTAAAATCCAGGTAGTTCAAACTTTATTAATTATCAGCTTTCAAATTATTCACTCCTTACTCTTAAGAAGCATTACAAAATAAACTGATCTTCTTTTGAATTAAAAAAAGGATTTTTAGAGACACATGATAGGATCCTAGAATGCAGTTTCTCATTATTCACAGTTAAATGCATCTCTGGCCATTCATATGCTTCTTTTCTCCTAACAAACACAAACAGTCAAAATATATACTCCAAAACAAAATTTCATTCAGAAGCTGATGTTTATATAAAATACATATACTATAAAAGTTCCTAGCATAATTCCTGGCACATACTGCTCAATAACTATTGAATTGACCATGAATGGGAATTCTTGGGAGAATGTTCTTCACTTTGAAGGAAAACAACATATTTAAAAACAGACATTTGCACAAATGATAAAGTTTAAAGTTATTTCAAAAAAAAGTTATCCTATGAATATTATTTATACATATCCTTAGAATATTCAAGGCATGAAGAAATTTGTCAAATAATGATATAACTAAAATTTTATAGAGCACAGCATACAAAATGAGATATAATTTATACTGAAAACTTATTTCAAGAACAGAACATGGTAAATTTCACTATACCTGGGACATGGAAAGCTACAAAAGAACAATGTTACTCCTCTAATAAGAAAAAAGAGCAGGATTCTCTCTATCATCACAACTATTCTTGAGCCCATCAGAGTTGAGATTGCAAGCCAACTACATGAATCAAATTTCAAGGTTGGCGAATCCCTGTAAGCAGTGATATAACATAGGAAGTTTTCTTTTCACAGAATGTGGAAAGAAGAGGTAGTAACCATGAAAAATGGGTAAGAAAAAACTGCTGAAATTATAATGATTATATAAGAGTGAAGCATGGTTAGCATGAAGGTTTACAATGCCTATAAGCCTCAGAAGTTTGCACCTACTCACCAGCTCTTTTCCAGAATCCACAGGACGTTCATAAGAAAGGTTACGGACAGAGCCAAAGGCCAGAGAAAGGCTTTCTCAGTGGCACACAGGCACAAAATCTCACCTGCTTTCCAGTCTCTTCTCTCAAAAAAAGCAAAAGCCTAGACGGCTGCTGGAAAGACAGGAAATCCTTTCAACCCCTGGGAAAAAGGGAAATATTTGCTGCTTTTGAGGGAGGAGTATAAGCAAGAGCCAATTGCAACTGAGGAAAGAGCTGAAAGATCTGCTACTGGTCCCACCTGAAGGTATTCTTCCTGTGAAGGAGGAATAGAAGGAAAAGCCTCTACTACTGCAGAAGGATAGGAAACTGCTTGGGTCAAGGATCCTGCATAGATACAAAGCAGAGTGCCACTAATGTTAGGAAAGGGGTAGAAAATTTGTTCCTGTGCAAGGCCTTCCATGATGCAAAACAGAGTTCAGCTGCTATAGGGGTTAAAGAGGAGAGAGAATGTGCAAAAATGTTGACAATGTGTTAACCCTTAAGTCCAAGTATACAGTGACAGCCTAAGACCAAGACTTGACTGAGAAACTTTTGCATCACTACCATGGGCCTCAGAACAAATGATTAAGAAGCAACAACAGCACTATTCACAATAGTAAAGACATGGAATCAACCTAAATGCCAATCAATGACAGACGGGATAAAGAAAATGTGGTACATATACACCATGGAATACTATGCAGCCATAAAAAGGGACAAGGTCATGTCTTTGCAGGGACATGAATGGAGTTGGAGGCCATTATCCTTAGCACACTAACACAGGAACAGAAAACCAAATACTACATGTTCTCATTTCTAAGTGGGAGCTGAACAATGAGAACGCATGGACACATGAAGGGGAATAATCCACACTGGGGCCCACCAGAGGGCAGAGGGCAGGAGGAGAAAGAGGCTCAGAAAAAATAACTAATGGATACTAGGCTTAATATCTGTGTGATGAAATAATCTGTACAACAAACCCCCATGATACACGGTTACCTATGTAATAAACCTGCATATTCTACACATAGATGCCTGAACTTAAAAGTTAAAAAAAAGCAACAACAATCTGCCACTTGCAAAGGTATGCTGATTTCCAGGCAAATGCTATATTCTTTGTTCTATCTTTTATCCTTTTTTTTTTTTTTAAAAAAAAAGGTGACGTACAGTCAATAACTGTGAAACACACACCAAAAAAAAAAAAAAGAAGAAAAATTACTCATTCCTGCAAAAAAACAACAGAACCAAACCAAGAAACTATGCAAACATTGGAACTATCAAACAGAAGTGTTAAAATAACTGCAAAGGACACTTTAAAACATCTAGTGGGGGAGGACAACATGTATGAACAGAAAGGTAATTTCCGTAGAGACACAGGAACTATAAACAAAGCCACTTGAAAATTCTAGGTATCATGATATCAGAGGTAAAGAATTCCTCTAATGGGAGGAGCCAAGATGGCCGAATAGGAACAGCTCCGGTATACAGCACCCAGCGTGAGCCACGCAGAAGACGGGTGATTTCTGCATTTCCATCTGAGGTACCAGGTTCATCTCACTAGGGAGTGCCAGACAGTGGGCGCAGGTCAGTGGGTGCGTGCACCGTGTGCGAGCCGAAGCAGGGCGAGGCATTGCCTCACTCGGGAAGTGAAAGGGGTCAGGGAGTTCCCTTTCCTAGTCAAAGAAAGGGGTGACAGACGGCACCTGGAAAATCGGGTCCCTCCCACCCGAATACTGCGCTTTTCCGACGGGCTTAAAAAACGGCGCATCAGATTATATCCCGCACCTGGCTCGGAGGGTCCTACGCCCACGGAGTCTCGCTGATTGCTAGCACAGCAGTCTGAGATCAAACTGCAAGGCGGCAGCCAGGCTGGGGGAGGGGCGCCCGCCATTGCCCGGGCTTGCTTAGGTAAACAAAGTAGCCTGGAAGCTCGAACTGGGTGGAGCCCACCACAGCTCAAGGAGGCCTGCCTGCCTCTGTAGGCTCCACCTCTGGGGGCAGAGCACAGACAAACAAAAAGACAGCAGTAACCTCTGCAGACTTAAATGACCCTGTCTGACAGCTTTGAAGAGAGCAGCGGTTCTCCCAGCACGCAGCTGGAGATCTGAGAACGGGCAGACTGCCTCCTCAAGTGGGTCCCTGACCCCTGACCCCCGAGCAGCCTAACTGGGAGGCACCCCCCAGCAGGGGCAGACTGACACCTCACATGGCCTGGTACTCCAACAGACCTGCAGCTGAGGGTCGTGTCTGTTAGAAGGAAAACTAACAAACAGAAAGGACACATCCACACCAAAAACCCATCTGTACATCACCATCATCAAAGACCAAAAATAGAAAAAACCACAAAGATGGGGAAAAAACAGAGCAGAAAAACTGGAAACTCTAAAAAGCAGAGCGACTCTCCTCCTCCAAAGGAACTCAGTTCCTCACCAGCAACGGAACAAAGCTGGATGGAGAATGACTTTGACGAGCTGAGAGAAGGCTTCAGACAATTAAATTACTCCGAGCTATGGGAGGACATTCAAACCAAAGACAAAGAAGTTGAAAACTTTGAAAAAAATTTAGAAGAATATATAACTAGAATAACCAATGCAGAGAAGTGCTTAAAGGAGCTGATGGAGCTGAAAACCAAGTCTCGAGAACCACGTGAAGAATGCAGAAGCCTCAGGAGCCGATGCGATCAACTGGAAGAAAGGGTATCAGCGATGGAAGATGAAATGAATGAAATGAAGCCAGAAGGGAAGTTTAGAGAAAAAAGAATAAAAAGAAACGAGCAAAGCCTCCAAGAAATATGGGACTATGGGAAAAGACCAAATCTTCGTCTGATTGGTGTACCTGAAAGTGACGGGGAGAATGGAACCAAGTTGGAAAACACTCTGCAGGATATTATCCAGGAGAACTTCCCCAATCCAGCAAGGCAGGCCAACATTCAGATTCAGGAAATACAGAGAACACCACAAAGATACTCCTTGAGAAGAGCAACTCCAAGACACATAATTGTCAGATTCACCAAAGTTGAAATGAAGGAAAAAATGTTAAGGGCAGCCAGAGAGAAAGGTCGGGTTACCCTCAAAGGGAAGCCCATCAGACTAAGAGCGGATCTCTCGGCAGAAACTCTACAAGCCAGAAGAGAGTGGAGGCCAATATTCAACATTCTTAAAGAAAAGAATTTTCAACCCAGAATTTCATATCCAGCCAAACTAAGCTTCATAAGTGAAGGAGAAATAAAATACTTTACAGACAAGCAAATGCTGAGAGATTTTGTCACCACCAGGCCTGCCCTAAAAGAGCTCCTGAAGGAAGCGCTAAACATGGAAAGGAACAACCGGTACCAGCCACTGCAAAATCATGCCAAAATGTAAAGACCATTGAGACTAGGAAGAAACTGCATGAACTAACGAGCAAAATAACCAGCTAACATCATAATGACAGGATCAAATTCACACATAACAATATTAACTTTAAATGTAAATGGACTAAACGCTCCAATTAGAAGACACAGACTGGCAAATTGGATAAAGAGTCAAGACCCATCAGTGTGCTGTATTCAGGAAACCCATCTCATGTGCAGAGACACACATAGGCTCAAAATAAAAGGATGGAGGAAGATCTACCAAGCAAATGGAAAACAAAAAAAGGCAGAAGTTGCAATCCTAGTCTCTGATAAAACAGACTTTAAACCAACAAAGATCAAAAGAGACAAAGAAGGCCATTACATAATGGTAAAGGGATCAATTCAACAAGAAGAGCTAACTATCCTAAATATATATGCACCCAATACAGGAGCACCCAGATTCATAAAGCAAGTCCTGAGTGACCTACAAAGAGACTTAGACTCCCACACATTAATAATAGGAGATTTTAACACCCCACTGTCAACATTAGACAGATCAACGAGATAGAAAGTCAACAAGGATACCCAGGAATTGAACTCAGCTCTGCACCAAGCGAACCTAATAGACATCTACAGAACTCTCCACCCCAAATCAACAGAATATACATTTTTTTCAGCACCACACCACACCTATTACAAAATTGACCACATGGTTGGAAGTAAAGCTCTCCTCAGCAAATGTAAAAGAACAGAAATTGTAACAAACTATCTCTCAGACCACAGTGCAATCAAACTAGAACTCAGGATTAAGAATCTCACTCAAAACCGCTCAACTACATGGAAACTGAACAACCTGCTCCTGAATGACTACTGGGTACATAACAAAATGAAGGCAGAAATAAAGATGTTCTTTGAAACCAACGAGAACAAAGACACAACATACCAGAATCTCTGGTACGCATTCAAAGCAGTATGTAGAGGGAAATGCCCACAAGAGGAAGCAGGAAAGATCCAAAATTGACACCCTAACATCACAATTAAAGGAACTAGAAAAGCAAGAGCAAACACATTCAAAAGCTAGCAGAAGGCAAGAAATAACTAAAATCGGAGCAGAACTGAAGGAAATAGAGACACAAAAAACCCTTCAAAAAATTAATGAATCCAGGAGCTGGTTTTTTGAAAGGATCAACAAAATTGATAGACCACTAGCAAGACTAATAAAGAAAAAAAGAGAGAAGAATCAAATAGACGCAATAAAAAATGATAAAGGGGATATCACCACCGATCCCACAGAAATACAAACCACCATCAGAGAATACTACAAACACCTTTACACAAATAAACTAGAAAATCTAGAAGAAATGGATAAATTTCTGGACACATACACTCTCCCAAGACTAAACCAGGAAGAAGTTGAATCTCTGAATAGACCAATAACAGGCTCTGAAATTGTGGCAATAATCAATAGCTTACCAACCAAAAAGAGTCCAGGACCAGATGGATTCACAGCCGAATTCTACCAGAGGTACAAGGAGGAACTGGTACCATTCCTTCTGAAACTATTCCAATGAATAGAAAAAGAGGGAATCCTCCCTAACTCATTTTATGGGGCCAGCATCACCCTGATACCAAAGCTGGGCAGAGACACAACCAAAAAAGAGAATTTTAGACCAATATCCTTGATGAACATTGATGCAAAATTCCTCAATAAAATACTGGCAAACCAAGTCCAGCAGCACATCAAAAAGCTTATCCACCATGATCAAGTGGGTTTCATCCCTGGGATGCAAGGCTGGTTCAATATACGCAAATCAATAAATGTAATCCAGCATATAAACAGAACCAAAGACAAAAACCACATGATTATCTCAATAGATGCAGAAAAGACCTTTGACAACATTCAACAACCCTTCATGCTAAAAACTCTCAATAAATTAGGTATTGATGGGATGTATTTCAAAATAATAAGAGCTATCTGTGACAAACCCACAGCCAACATCATACTGAATGGGCAAAAACTGGAAGCATTCCCTTTGAAAACTGGCACAAGATAGGGATGCCCTCTCTCACCACTCCTATTCAACATAGTGTTGGAAGTTCTGGCCAGGGCAATTAGGCAGGAGAAGGAAATAAAGGGTATTCAATTAGGAAAAGAGGAAGTCAAATTGTCCCTGTTTGCAGACGACATGATTGTATATCTAGAAAACCCCATTGTCTCAGCCCAAAATCTCCTTAAGCTGATAAGCAACTTCAGCAAAGTCTCAGGATACAAAATCAATGTACAAAAATCACAAGCATTCTTATACACCAACAACAGACAAACAGAGAGCCAAATCATGAGTGAACTCCCATTCACAATTGCTTCAAAGAGAATAAAATACCTAGGAATCCAACTTACAAGGGATGTGAAGGACCTCTTCAAGGAGAACTACAAACCACTGCTCAAGGAAATAAAAGAGGATACAAACAAATGGAAGAACATTCCATGCTCACGGGTAGGAAGAATCAATATCGTGAAAATGGCCATACTGCCCAAGGTAATTTACAGATTCAATGCCATCCCCATCAAGCTACCAATGACTTTCTTCACAGAATTGGAAAAAACTACTTTAAAGTTCATATGGAACCAAAAAAGAGCCCGCATCACCAAGTCAATCCTGAGCCAAAAGAACAAAGCTGGAGGCATCACACTACCTGACTTCAAACTATACTACAAGGCTACAGTAACCAAAACAGCATGGTACTGGTACCAAAACAGAGATATAGATCAATGGAACAGAACAGAGCCCTCAGAAATAACGCCGCATATCTACAACTATCTGATCTTTGACAAACCTGAGAAAAATAAGCAATGGGGAAAGGATTCCCTATTTAATAAATGGTGCTGGGAAAACTGGCTAGCCATATGTAGAAAGCTGAAACTGGATCCCTTCCTTACACCTTATACAAAAATCAATTCAAGATGGATTAAAGACTTAAACGTTAGACCTAAAACCATAAAAACCCTAGCACAAAACCTAGGCATTACCATTCAGGACATAGGCATGGGCAAGGACTTCATGTCTAAAACGCCAAAAGCAATGGCAACAAAAGCCAAAATTGACACATGGGATCTAATTAAACTAAAGAGCTTCTGCACAGCAAAAGAAACTACCATCAGAGTGAACAGGCAACCTACAAAATGGGAGAAAATTTTCTCAACCTACTTGTCTGACAAAGGGCTAATATCCAGAATCTACAATGAACTCAAACAAATTTACAAGAAAAAAACAAACAACCCCATCAAAAAGTGGGCGAAAGACATGAACAGACACTTCTCAAAAGAAGACATTTATGCAGCCAAAAAACACATGAAAAAATGCTCACCATCACTGGCCATCAGAGAAATGCAAATCAAAATCACAGTGAGATACCATCTCACACCAGTTAGAATGGCAATCATTAAAAAGTCAGGAAACAACAGGTGCTGGAGAGGATGTGGAGAAATAGGAACACTTTTACACTGTCGGTGGGACTGTAAACTAGTTCAACCACTGTGGAAGTCAGTGTGGTGATTCCTCAGGGATCTAGAACTGGAAATACCATTTGACCCAGCCATCCCATTACTGGGTATATACCCAAAGGACTATAAATCATGCTGCTATAAAGACACATGCACACGTATGTTTATTGTGGCATTATTCACAATAGCAAAGACTTGGAACCAAGCCAAATGTCCAACAATGATAGACTGGATTAAGAAAATGTGGCACATATACACCATGGAATACTATGCAGCCATAAAAAATGATGAGTTCATGTCCTTTGTAGGGACACGGATGAAATTGGAAATCATCATTCTCAGTAAACTATCACAAGAACAAAAAACCAAACACCACATATTCTCACTCATAGGTGGGAATTGATCAATGAGAACACATGGACACAGGAAGGGGAACATCACACTCTGGGGCCTGTTGTGGGGTGGGGGGAGGGGGGAGGGATAGCATTGGGAGAAATACCTAATGCTAGATGACGAGTTAGTGGGTGCAGCGCACCAGCATGGCACATGTATACATATGTAACTAACCTGCACAAGTTGCACATGTACCCTAAAACTTAAAGAATAATAATAATAAATAAATAAATTAAAGAAAAAAAAAGAATTCCTCTAATGAAATTTTATCAGCAGATTAGACACAATAAAGTATAGTGAACTTAAAGATAGATCAGTAGATACATAATAAGGAAAGAGATTGAGAAGTGAAGAGGGAGATGAAGAGAAAAGAACAACCCAGAGTTATGGGAAAATATTACATGGTACAAAAAAAAGAAAAAAAAAACCCATAAAATTGGGGTCCCAGAAGGACAAAAAAGAAAGGAGCAGAGGGCATACTTGAAAAAAAAATTGCCAAGAAGATTCTGAAATTAAAGAAAAGCAATAACCACATATCTAAGATCATAGAATCTCAGCAAAATAAATACGAGAAAAACCTACCTTGGCACATTATAGTACAATGGCTGAAAACTAAAGAGAATGAGAAGATCTTGAGGGCAGCTAGTAAAAAGAATTGTAACAGAGAAAGAAAAGGATGTCAAAAGGTTAACTCATCAGAAACTATGCAAGCTGGAAGATAATAAAGAAAAACGTTTATTGAACTGAAAAAAAATCTATCAACACAGAATTCTGCACCCAGGAAATATATCTTGCTAAATAAAGGTAAAAGAAATAGCTTTCAAAAAACAGAAGCATGGATAGTTTAGTGACAGCAGATCTGCACCACCAGAAAAGAATTTAAAAGATGTTCTTCAGAGTACAATTTCTGCCAGATATTTATATTGACATAAATAAATGGAGAACATTGAGAGTAGCAAAAGTATGGGTAAATATAAACACATATTTTTTGTGATGTTTAATCTCTTTGAAAAATAATTGGCTGTCATTTTAGTCAGGGTTCTCCAAAGAGAACCAATAGGATATATATGTGTATATATATAGAGAGAGAAAGAGAGCTATATGGGAAGAGATTTATTAGGGAAATTGGCTCACTTGATTATGGTGGCTAAGCAGTTCCATAATAGGCCATCTGCAAACTGGAGAATCAAGGAAGTCAGGAGCATGGCTTGGTCCCAGTCTAAAGCCTCAGAAGCAGGGAAGCCAGTAGTGTGGTTTAGTCTAAGTCTGAAGGCCTCAGAACCAAGGAAGCCAACAGTGATCTCTCAGTCTGAGCCTGAAGGCCTGAGAGCCTGAGAACCATGGTGGGCTCTCAGAGCTCAGAACTCTTAGAACTCTGGGACACAATTCCAAGAGTTCAAAAGCCAGAGAACCCAGAGTTCTGACATCCAAGGGCAGAAGAGGCCATCCTGGCTCTAGAACAGAAAGCAAGAATTCACCCTTTCTCTTTCTGTTTGGCCTATCTGAACCTCTGCCAACTGGAAGGTGCCCACCTACATTGAAAACAGATCTTCTCCACTCAGCCTACCAATTCCCGTGCCAATCTCCTCTGGAAGCACCCTCACAGACACACCTGGAACCCAATCATTCTAACCAAAAGCAAAACCAACTGAATTCCCTTTCAACAGAAGAGGGAAAGGCTCAGTGCCTATTAAAGCATTGAAAATAAATGCTCTATTAGCTATGTGAGTACCCCATAACCTAGTCAATTTGACACCCCCCCAAAAACAGAAAAAAAATCATAAAAAATGTTCACTTTAGGAAAAGGAACCAAAGAAATGATAGAACAAATGGAAAATGAATGGCAAGATCTAATAAAGAAATTATATCAAAAGTGTCAGCAAGATGGTGGAATTGGAGGCTTCTAATTTTCTCTCAGATGCACCAAATGAACATGTACACATGGATCAGTTCTCTCTGAGAGAAAGTTAGAAACTAGCTGAATAACTCTTACGCACTGGGTAAATGAGAAAATATCCACAGGGATATGGGTAGGAAAAACTGAGACAATCTCAGGTATAAATTCTGCCCTGGGCACTGTGCCACAGAATCAGAAGGAATCCCCAACTCTTAATTTCTTTTTCAGAAACAAAGGGTTTAGGCCACAGACATTATGCTACAATTTTCCTATATCCTCCCAAAGAATTTTCTCTTAAATTATCTAGCTCTGAGAGTGGAAGGGACTCAGCATTCATGAGTCTTTCTACAACATAAAACAAAAAAATGATTTTAAACCAGAATGCAAGCACTGCCAGGGACTATAATCCCCAGGACCAGTGCAGAGATAACTGACCAAAACACTCAGCTCCCAGTTTCTCTCTGGAAGAGGATTGTCTGCACACTTTCCCAGCTGCTGCTGGAAGGTCGGGCTTTTAACTAGCTTACTTCTGAGAGCCTAGGAAGCAAATAAGTCATAGACCTCTAGGAGCCTGAACAGGAAAGGAATCACTTCCCACAAATTCTTCCCAAGCTTGCTCCAGCAATAAGTCTAGGTCTTCAAATTATCTCCAGAAGGAATTTGTGCACACATTAAAGATGGAAATTTTACAGCTCCTATTTGAGGAACTGTCTCCTTAATCACCTAGCTCTGGTAGTTGACTGGACTCTGCATTCTCGACTCTCCCACATGACAGAGAAAAGGGTGGTTTTTCAGCCAGCACACACCCATTTGCTATTCCCCCAGGCTTGGAGTGTGTGGTCTAAATGAAAGTGTAGGTATTTGCCACAGATCTCCTCCTCACCTTAATGCAGAGTGAGTCAGAGATAAACTCCAGCTCTCAGCTTCTCCCTGAAGATATAAAGTACTAGCACACACATCTAACACCTCAACTTTTCCAGCTGCATCACAAGGAACTGACTTCTATCTTGCCTGTCTTTGGGTATTGATAATACTTGTCACACCCTAGTCTCTTGAGGGGGCAATAAGAATAAAGACAGTTGTTTAGACAAACACAAAGGTTTGAGAGGCACCTAGAATCTCTGGCCAGGGTGATTGGCGATGTCTACCTTCCATACAGGACCAGTGTGAAAAACCTGGGGGATGAGGTTTTCTTTTCTAATGAGTAGAAGCCAACACAAAGAACTAAGGATAATAAAGAAATGAATTTTTTTCCAAATAAAAGAGCACTATAAACCTCCACAACCAATCCTCATGAAATGAAGATATCTGACTTACATGACTGAAAATTAAAAAAAAAAAAAAATGGCCACAAAGATGATCACTGAAGGACAGGAGAGCAATGCAAGACCAAAGTGAAAATTTCAAAACATACAAAATATAAAAAGTGCCAAACAGAAATTATAGAGCTGAAGAATACAATAACTGAACAGAAAAATTCAATAGAAAGGTTCAACAGCAGACTAGGTGGAGTGGACTTAAGGATCAGTGAGCTTAAAGACAGTTCATTTGAAATTATCCAATCTGAGTTGCATAAAAAGAATAGAAAGAAAATAAGTGGATCTTTTTCTTAAGGGATATATATATGACACCATCAAGCTGAGCAATGTATGCAATATTGTAATATGAGAAGGAGAATAAGGAGAGAAAGAAAAGACAGCTTATTCAAAGAAATAATGGCTGAAAGCTTCCCAAGCCTAAGGAATAAAATAGAAACCCAGATCCAAGAAGCCCACATCAAATAAAATGAATCCAAAGGGACCCAAGATTTCAAGACACATTATAATCTAATTGTCAAAAGTTAAAGACAGAGGAATTTGAAAGTAGCAAGGGAAAAACAACTTATTACCTAAAATAAAACTTCTATAAGACGATAGTGAATTTTTCTGCAGAAATCTTGCAGGCCGGAAAGGGAGATAAATAATATATTTAAAGTGCTAATGGAAAAAGACTGGTCAGGTGTAGTGGCTAATGCCTGTATTCTCAGCACTTTGGAGGCTAAGGTGGGAGGATCACTTTAGCCCAGGAGTTCAAGACCAGCCTGGGCAATATAGTGAGATGCTGTCTCTACAAAAAAAATAATAATAAAAATCGTTTGGGCATGGTGGCACTTGCCTGTAGTCCAGGCTACTTGGGAGGCTGAGGTAGGAGGATCATTTGAACCTGGGAGTTGAAGTTGTAGTGAACTATGATCTCACCACTGCACTCCAGCCTGGGCAACAAGGAGAGAGACCCCACCTAAAAGAAAAAAGAAAAGACTGTTCACTAAAAATGCTATACCCAGCAAATGTATTATTCAGAAATGAAGTGGAGAAAAATTTTTTCTCAGACAACAAAAAAAGCTGAAAGAAGTTATCATTACTAGATTTGCCATTTAAGAAACGCTAAAGAGAATTCTTCAAGTAGAAATGAAAAAATGCTAAATAGCAACACAAGAGCATAAGAAGGTATGAAACTCATTGGCAAAGGTAAATATATAGGCAAAAACGAATTATATTACTATAACAATAATGACTAAATCAATTGTAATCCCCCTACAAAAGTGAAAAGACAAAGGTATTTAAAACAACTATAACTAAATTATGTTAATTAAAACATAGACTAGATAGTTGTAAATTGTGACTTATATAATATAGAATGTGGAGGAATACAAGTAAGAGTGGAGAGTCTTGCATGCAAGGGTAATTAAGTTCTCAGCTTAAAATAGATGGTTATAACTGTAAGATATGTTATGTAGACCCCTTAGGAACAAAAATCCCTATACAAGCTACACAAAAGAAAAATAGACAGAAATCAAAGCCTGCCAATACAAACAGACAAATAAATAATGAAACACATACCAACAAAGACAGTTAAGAGAGGAAAAGAGAGATTAAAAAAAAAAAAAAGATAAACAGAGCACAGCTAACAAAATGGCAACAGTAAATCCTTTCTTATCAATAATTAAATGTAAATGAAGTAAAATCCCCAATAGAAAGATACAGAGTAGCTAAGTGGCTAAAAATACAAAATTCTATTACATGTTGTTTACAAGAAACTCAGTTTAGATTCAATGACACACATAGACTAAAAGTAAAGGGATGGAAAAAAATATCCCATGCAAATGGTAACTAAAAGAAAGCAGGAGTGGCTATACTTACAGCAGACAGAGTAGATTTTTAAGCCAAAAACTTTATCTAGAGACAAAATCATTACATAATGATAAAAGGGTAACTCAACAGGAAGATATAACAATTGTAGATAAACATATTTTCAACACCAGAGCACCTAAGTATATAAAGCAAATGTTGACAGATCTGAAGGAGAAATTGACTGCAATACTGCAATACTAAAACAAGAGATTTCAATATCCTATTTTCAATAATAAATAGATTATTGAAAGAGGAAATCAATAAAACTATGAAACTCTTGGAAGAAAACACAGGGATAATGCTCCTTGACATTGGCTTGGCAATAACTTTTGGATATAACACTGAAAGCTCAGGTAACAAAAGCAAAGATAAAGAAGTAGAACTACATTACAGTAAAAAACTTCAGCACAGAAAAAAAAAAGAAATCAACAAAATGGAAATCTAGTCAATGAACTGAGAGAAAATATTTGCAATTCGTATTTCCAATGGGGTTAATATCCAAAATATATAAGAAATAGCTACAACTCAATAGCAAAATAGTAATAATAATAATAACCTGATTTTAAAATGGGCAAAGGACCTGATAGACATTTTTCCAAAGGAGACATAAAAATGGCCAACAGTTCTTTTGCGTTTGCTGAGGAGTGTTTTACTTCCAATTTTGTGGTCAATTTTAGAATAAGTGCCATGTGGTGCTGAGAAGAATGTATATTCTGTTGATTTGGGGTGGAGAGATCTGTAGATGTCTATTAGGTCCACCTGGTCCAGAGCTGAGTTCAGGTCCTAAATAGCCTTGTTAATTTTCTGTCTTGTTGATCTGTCTAATACTGACAGTGGGTGTTAAAGTCTCCCACTACTATTGTTTGGAAGTCTAAGGCTCTTTGTAGGTCTCTAAGGACTTGCTTTATGAATCTAGGTGCTCCTGTATTGGGTATATATATATTTAGGATAGTTAGCTCTTCTTGTTGTGTTGATCCCTTTACCATTATGTAATGCCCTTCTTTGTCTTTTCTGATCTTTGTTGGTTTAAAGTTTGTTTTATTAGAGACTAGGATTGCAACCCTTGCTTTTTTTTTGGCTTTCCATTTGCTTGGTAAATCTTGCTCCATCCCTTTATTTTGAGCCTATGTGTGTCTTTGCGCGTGAGATGGGTCTCCTGAATACAGCACACCAATAGGTCTTGACTCTTTATCCATTTGCCAGTTTGTGTCTTCTAATTAGGGCATTTAGCCCATTTACATTTAAGGGTAATATTGTTATGTGTGAATTTGATCCTATCATTATGATGCTAGCTGGTTATTTAGCCCATTAGTTGATACAATTTCTTCATAGTGTTGATAGTCTTTACAATTTGGTATGTTTTTGCAGTGGCTGGTACAAGTTTTTCCTTTCCATATTTAGTGCTTCCTTCAGGAGCTCTTGTAAGGCAGGCATGGTGGTGACAAAATCTCTCAGCATTTGCTTATCTATAAAGGCTTTTATTTCTCTTTCGCTTGTGAAGCTTAGTTTGGCTGGATATGAAATTCTGGGTTGAAAATTCTTTTCTTTAAGAATGTTAAATATTGGCCCCCATTCTCTTCTGGATTGTAAAGTTTCTGCAGAGAGATCCGCTGTTAGTCTGATGGCCTTCCCTTTGTGGGTAACGTGACCTTTCTCTTTGGCTGCCCTTAACATATTTTCCTTTCATTTCAACCTTGGTGAATGTGACAATTATGTATCTTGGGGTTGCTCTTCTTGAGGAGTATCTTTGTGGTGTTCTGTATTTCCTGAATTTGAATGTTGGCCTGCCTTGCTAGTTTGGGGAAGTTCTCTTGGATAATATCCTGAAGAGTGTTTTCCAACTTGGTTCCATTCTCCCAGTCACTTTCAGGTACACCAATCAAATGTAGGTTTGGTCTTTTCACATAGTCCCATGTTTCATGGAGGCATTGTTCACTCCTTTTCATTCTTTTTTCTCTAATCTTGTCTTCTTGCTTTATTTCATTAAGTTGATCTAACAGTCTCTCAGACCACAGTGCAACCAAATTAGAACTCAGGATTAAGAAACTCACTAAAAACTGCACAATTACATGAAAACTGAACAACCTGCTCCTGAAAGACTGACTGCTGGGTAAATAACAAAATTAAGATAGAAATAAATAAGTTTTGTAACCAATGATAACAAAGACACAATGTACAAGAATCTCTGGGACACAGCTAAGCAGTGTTTAGAGGGAAATTTATAGCACTAAATGCCCACAGAAGAAAGCCAGAAAGATCTGAAATTGATACCCTAACATCACAATTAAAGGAACTAGAGAAGCAAGAGCAAACAAATTCAAAAGCTAGGAGAAGACAAGAAATAACTAAGATCAGAGCAGAAATGAAGGAGATGGAGACACGAAAAACCCTTCAAAAAATCAATGAATCCAGGAGCTAGTTTTTTGATTAACAAAATAGATAAAATAGATTAACAAAATAGATAAACCACTAGCAAGCCTAACAAAGAAGAAAAGAGAGAAGAATCAAATAGACACAATAAAAAATGATAAAGGGGATATCATCACTGATCCCACAGAAATATAAACTACCATCAGAGAACACTATAAACACCTCTATGCAAATAAACTAGAAAATCTAGAAGAAATGGATAAATTCATAGACACATACACCATCCCAAAACTAAACCAGGAAAAAGCAGAATCCCTAAATAGATCAATAACAAGTTCTGAAATTGGGGGGCAATAATTAATAGCCTACCAACCAAAAAAGCCCAGGACCAGACAGATTCACAGCTGAATTCTACCAGAGGTACAAAGAGGAGCTGGTACCATTCCTTCTGAAACTATCCCAAACAATAGAAAAAGAGGGACTCCTCCCCAACTCATTTTATGAGGCCAGCATAATCCTGATACCAAACTTGGTGGAGACACAACAACAACAACAAAAACAAAATTTCAGGCCAATATCCCTGATGAACATCAATGCAGAAATACTAAAAAAAATACTGGCAAACTGAATCCAGCAGCACATCAAAAAGCTTATCCACCACGATCAAATTGGGTTCATCCCTGGGATGCAAGGCTAGTTCAACATATGCAAATCAATAAATGTAATCCATCACATAAACAGAACCAATGACAAAAACCACATGATTAGAATGGCATGAACCCGGGAGGCAGAGCTTGCAGTGAGCCGAGATAGCGCCACTGCACTCCAGTCTGGGTGGAAGAGTGAGACTCTGTCTCAAAAAAAAAAAAAAAACCACATGATTATCTCAATAGATGCAGAAAAGACCTTCAGTAAAATTCAACACCTTTTCATGCTAAAAACTCTCAATAAACTGGGCACTGATAGAATGTATCTCAAAATAATAGGAGCTATTTATCACAGACCCACAGCCAATATCATACTGAATGGGCAAAAGTTGGAAACATTCCCTTTGAAAACTGGCACGAGGCAAGGATGCACTCTCTCACCACTCCTATTCAACGCAGTATTGGAAGCTCTAGCCAGGGCAATCAGGTGAGAGAAAATAATAAAGGGTATTCAAATAGGAAGTCAAATTGTCTCTGTTTGCAGATGACATAATTGTATATTTAGAAAACCCTGTTGTCTCAGCCCAAAATCCCCTTAAGCTGATATGCAACTTCAGCAAATTCTCAGGATACAAAATCAATGTGCAAAAATCACAAGCATTCCTATACACCAATATTAGACAAACCAAGAGCCAAATCATGAGTGAACTCCCATTCACAATTGCTACAAAGAGAATAAAATACCTAGGAATAAAACTTACAAGGGATGTGAAGGACCTCTTCAAGGAAAACTAAAATCGCTGCTCAAGGAAATAAGAAAGGGCACAAACAAATGGAAAAACATTTGATGCTCGTGGATAGGAAGAATCAATATCATGAAAATGGTCAAACTGCCCAAAGTAATTTATAGATTCAATGCTATCTCCATCAAGCTACCATTGACTTTCTTTAAAGAATTAGAAAAAAACTGGTTTAAATTTCATATGGAACCAAAAAAGGGCCTGTATAGCCAAGACAATCATAAGCAAAAAGAACAAAGATGAAGGCATCATGCTACTTGACTTCAAACTATACTACAAGGCTACAGTAACCAAAACAGCATGGTACTGGTACCAAAACAGATACATAGACCAATGGAACAGAACAGAAGCCTCAGAAATAATGCCACACATCTACAACCATCTGATCTTTGACAAAACTAACTAAAACAAGCAACGGGGAAAGGATTCCCTATTTAATAAATGGTGTTGGGAAAACTGGCTAGCCATATGCAGAAAACTCAAAATGGACCCCTTCCTTACACCTTATACAAAAATTAACTCAAGATTGATTAAAGACTTAAACCTAAAACCATAAAAACCTTATAAGAAAACCTAGGCAATACCATTCAGGACACAGGCATGGGCAAAGACTTCATGACTAAAACACCAAAAGAAATGGCAACAAAAGCCAAAATTGACAAATGGGATCTAATTAAAAGAGCTTCTGCACAGCAAAAGAAACTGTCATCAGAGTGAACACCCAACCTGCATAATGGGAGAAAATTTTTTAAATCTATCCATCTGAAAAAGGGCTAATATCCAGAATCTACACAAGGAACTTACACAAGTTTACAAGAAAAAAACAACCCCATCAAAAAGTGAGCGAAGGATATGAACAGACACTTCTCAAAAGAAGACATTTATGTGGCCAACAAATATATGAAAAAAAGCTCATTATCATTGGTCATTAGAGAAATGCAAATCAAAACCACTATGAGAGTCCATCTCACGCCAGTTAGAATGGCAATCATTAAAATGTCAGGAAACAACAGAAGCTGGAGAGGATGTGAAGAAATACCAATGCTTTACACTCTTGGTGGGAGTGATAATTAGTTCAACCATTGTGAGAGACAGTGTGGTGATTCCTCAGGGATCTAGAACCAGAAATACCATTTGACCCATCAATCCCATTACTGGGTATATACCCAAAGGATTATAAATCATTCTGCTATAAAGACACATGCACACATATGTTTATTGCAGCACTATTCACAATAACAAAGACTTGGAACCAACTCAAATGTCCATCAGTGATAGACTGGATAAAGAAAATGTGGCACATATACACCATGGAATACCATGCAACCATAAAAAGCATGAGTTCATGTCTTTGCAGGGACATGGATAAAGCTGGCAACCATCATTCTCAGCAAACTAACACAGGAATGTAAAACCAAACACCGCATTTTCTCACTCAGAAGTGGGAGTTGAACAATGAGAAAACATGGACACAGGGAGGGGAACATCACACACCGGGGGCCGTTTGGAGGTGGGGGGCTAGGGGAGGGATAGCATTAGGAGAAATACCTAATGTAGATGATTGAGCAATGGGTGCAGCAAACCACCATGGTACGTGTATACCTATGTAACAAACCTGCATGTTCTGCACATGTATCTCAGAACTTAAAGTATAATATATATTAAAAGGCTATAGCAACCAAAATAGCATGGTGCTGTAAAAAAACTGAAACATAGATCAATGGAACCGAATAGAGAAAGAAAGAAATCAATGTATCAAAGGGATACCTGCACTTATATGTTTATTGCAGCACTATTCACAATAGCAAAGATCAACCTAAGTGTCCATCAATGGATGAATGGATTTAAAAAAGTGTTGTGTGTACATATACATGTATACACACACACACCCACACAATGGAATACTATTTAACCATGACAAATAATGAAATTGTGTCATTTGCAGCACCATGGATGGAACTGGAAGTCATTATTTTAAGTGAAACAAGCCAGACAAAAAAATACAAATATACAAATACAAAAATTTAAACCACAAAAACACTAATAACACGTGTTCAAAAAAAATGGCCAACAGATATATGGAAAACTGCTTATTACCACTAATCATCAAGGAAATGGAAGTCAAAAACTCAATGAGATTTTACCTCACACCTGTTAGAATGGCTATTATCAAAAAAATTAAAGATAAGTGTCAGCAAGCGCATTTATATATATAAATGAATTAATACATAAATTAATAATACAGCCATTATTGAAAAGAGTAGGTGCCTCAGAAAATTAAAAATAGAACTATCTTCATGATTCAGCAATTCCACTTCTGGGTATATTTAAAGTAATTGAAATCAGGATCTAGAAGAGATATGTGCACTTCGTGTTCATTGTAGTATTATTCACTATAGCCAAGATACGGAAACAACAACATAAGTGTCCATCAACAATGAATGGATAAAAAAATTATGGCATATGTATCAATGAAATATTATTTATCCTTAAAAATCAACAACACGGAAAAACCTGGAGGACATTATGCTAAGTCAAATAAGCCAGGCACAGAATGAAAACTACTGCATGGTATCACTTACATGCAGAATCTAAAACGAAGTCAAATACATATAAACAGTGAGTAAAACAGTGGCTACCAGAGGCAGGGAGAGAGAGAGGGCATAGAGAAAAGTCAGAGCGTATAAACTTACAATTATACATGATAAATAAACCTGGACATCTAATGTACAGCATGAGGACTACAGTTAATAATATCGTACTGCATACTGAAATTTTGTTAAGAGAACAAATTTTAGATGCTATTTCCACACATTAAAAATAATAATGGAAGGTGATGGATAATATAATTTGCTTAACTGTAATAATCATTTCACTGTGTGTAGGTATATCAAAATATCACGTTGTACACACCTTACATATATATAACAAATAATTTATATTCAGAATATGTTAAAAAAAAACTTTTACCAGAAGGAAATGTGAACAGTTAAAATGGGCAAAACATTTGAACACTTTATTAAAGAACATATATACAAATGGCAAGTAGGTTTATATAAATATGCTCAAAATATTTAATCACTGAAGAAATAAAATTCGAAACTCCAGCACTACCCAACTACCAGAATTAGTAAAATTTAAAAGACTGAAAATCCTAAGCACTGAAGATGTAGAGCAACTGAAACTCTCATATATTGCTGATAGAATGCAAAATGGTCCAGGCACTTTGAAATAACTAGATAAATTGTGGTACATATGAACAATAAAATAATATGCAGCAACAAGAAAAGAACAAGCTACTAATACACGATAACAGGGGTCAATATCAAATGCTTCATTCTAAGAGAAGGAAGACAAACTCAGATGGCTACAATGAATGATTCCATACTGTATAGCATTCTGGTCTGAAAAAGGCAAAGCTATAGAAAGAGTTATCAGATCAGTGATTAATAGGGGCTAAGTGTGGAGAGAGGGGAGTGACTGCAAAGAAGGAGAAGAGAACTTTGGGGCTAATGGAAATGTTCTTTATGATAACTGCTGTATTAGTTTGCTATAATTAAATACCACACATTGGGTGGCTTCAACAACTGAAATTTGTTTTCTCACAGTTTGGGTCCCTGGAAGTCTAAGATCAAGAAGCCAGCAGAGATGGTGTACTCTGAGGTTTCGCTCTTTGGCTTGCAGATGGCCACCCTTTTGCTGCTGCCTCTTTATGTGGTCATTTATCTGTGCAGGCCCATTCATGGTGTCTCTTTGTGTGTTCAAAATATGGATCCTTTTATAAGAACACGAGTCAGATTGAATTAGGGTCCAGCCATATGACCTCATTGAACTTTAGTTACCTCTTTACAGACCCTACCTATGAACAGTCACATTCTGAGGTACTGGGGGTTAGGCCTTCAACATAAAAATTCTGGTGGACACAATTCACCGCATAACAACTGTGGTGGTAGTTACACAACTATATATATTTTTCTCAAGTCATCAACTTGTACTCTTCAAGGGTGATTTTTATTGTATATATATTCAATACCAATAACTAATAAATCAATAAAAGTTGCTTTTTAAAAAATGGAAAATGGTCATTCATTCTATTTCTTTTAGTTTTGTGTTGATATAAATTTTTTAACTTGCACATTAAAGCAAATTTCTAAGGAAGTCATAAAATGTACTATTAATGATTTAGGATTTTTCCATAGAAAATGATTTCGAGGAGTTTGGTAACTTTGTATAATTAATGGCATTTGCCTAAGGTCATTATTTTTATAAATAGAAAATTTTAATAATAAGTTGTAACCTGCTGCCATGTGTTTGTATTTATTTTTTTAGAAGTATAGCTATTGAAAATGCAACCAGTGAAAAATCATCAGAATCCTGTACAACTACATTACATATTCCAAGTTTGGCCCATTCATACAGAATGAATATTGTTAAGCTTAAAATATGCCAATGATCGTTAGCTGATACCATGCTGTAATTGTTCAAATGTTTAGTGATTGCATCATCTCAGAAACAACTGTATTGCAAATACAAAAGAAAGCTTCAACCAAAGTTTCTATGAAAGATCTCAAATACCTCTCTTATTCTTCCATTATTATTTACACAATTTTGGTAAATATCTGCTAGGAACATCTGGAAGGACACAAAAGATGACATGGGTTTCCATGAATGAGCTAGAACAGTTTGCTTGCCAAATATCAGTATATGTGGGTGAATAAGACTATTATTTTTATTTATGGAGGTCACACTCTGTGGGATTAATGGTGAACATCTCTATCATAGAATATCACTGTAACAAATAAATAATAATAAAAGAAAAAAAACCACTATATGTCTTATCTTAAATTCATCCTCACAATGTACAGTTTAAGAATGCAAAAATAAGTGATGTAATTTTCTCACATGGAAATTATTGCCCAAAACTAAGATTGTCATTAAAGTATAAAACAGCAAATGGCAGGCCTAAATATGGATTACAATGGTAGTGCCAGTACACATTATTTTAGGATCTACAAATAAAGTGATATAGCTGGCAACTTCTTCAAAATGGATAGCACTTCATGAAGATGAAAAAGCCTTTATTTTTTTTCAATCTGACAGGTTGTTGGTGGTGTTATCATCTGACAAGTGCTTTCACTAAGTAAATACATATGTCCAGATTGAACACTACTGCTGGCAGGAGAGATTTCCAGCAGGCTCGCATAGTCTTACACTATACTTCTTGGGAAAATACATTCAGTCCTGATCTGTAAAAGGTACAGGAGAAATCTGTAAGACATCCAGCTGTTCACCACTTTGTGGTGCATAGCTGGACTCCAGTCTAAACTCAACAAACGAATCTGCGAGGCAGTTCAGTATAGGCACACAACTTTGTAATGATCTAACAAGAAAATACGTACTCGAAGCACATTGTATGTATAGTAGATTTGGGGTTAGCCTCACTAAATACTTTACAAAAATAGAAGCAGCAGGTGCAAAAAAATCTTTTCAATTGTTGAAAATGCACAGAAGTAATTCCCATTCTTTTCAGCTACATTTGTAATAAATGCTTTTTCCCCAACAAGCATGGACACAGAAAGAGAAATGTCATTGCTTCCTGCAGGACCTCATGTCCTAGTCATTCCTAGAAAAGAGAAGTCGTATGTCAAGCAAAACATACCCTGGTGACTGAAAAATTGTAGAAATGATTTTGAAAACAACTGTACAGCATGTGGTCTGGAAAATTCCCACACATTGCACATTATTTTAGAAAATTCCAAGTCTTGCCTTTTTACAAAATATTCAAATCCAATAAAAGAAAATGACATGTTTCTAGACATATTCCTTAAGGAAAGTGCTTCTCAAATTGTATATGCATAAGAAGCACATGGAAATTTTTTTTAAACTGTAGATGCTAATTCAGTAGTTCTAGTTAGGATCTGAGACTCTGCATATCTAACAAACTCAGATGATGTTGATGCTGCTGGTCTGCAGATACAGTTTGAATAGCAAGGATTTGGAATATTCTACACTGACAGCTGAATGCTGTCGGACCTATAATATATGGGAGCAGTAGAATTCTATTAGTGTTGGTGAGATTTCGTTTTTAAGAAAATTAATATTTGAAAATATAACCTATTTATGTGAAAAGTGTGTTCTTGGAGCTGGGAGCTGTGTTAGGGAGCATGAGGACTAAGTTGAATTTCAGAGCCCTAGAAGAACAGGCAGTGGAAACTTGGGCTACGAGTGCCAAGTGGCTACAGTTGGTATCCTGTCCTTTTTTTCAGAATGATCAAGTACACTTTACTCTTGGTCTCCTTCTGCATTTGTTTACTGATGCTTGACATTCTTTTAGTAGTCCATGTATTAGTTTTCTAAGGCTGCCATAGCAAAGTACCAGAGATCAGTGGTTAAACAAAGGAAATTTATTTCCACGGCTCTGGAGGCTCAAAGTCCAAGATCAAAGTGTCACCAAAGTTGGATTATTCTGAGACCTCTTTCGTTGGCTTGTAGATGGCCATCTTTTCCCTATTTCTTCATATTGTCTCCAACTCTATGTGTCTATGTCCCAATCTCTTCTTATAACAACACTGGTCCATGAATTGCGGTATACCTTAATGATCTCATTTTAACTTCATTACCTCTTAAAGACCCTACCTCCAAATACAATTACATACTGAAATACTGAGACTGAGGACTTAGCATATGAATCTGGGGGAGGGAGACAGAATTCAGTCTATAACAGTCCATATAATAAAACTGTAAAATTATATAATTATTATATAATTATATGGAGACACACATACTTCTTAAAATACACTGAAATTATATGGAGACACACATACTTCTTAAAATACATACCTACCAAACTAATTAACACTAAAACATAATAAGAAAGTGACTTCAGAGTCTTTGTTGTCCTCCTGGTCTTGTTGCCTAAAATGAGAAACTAGAAGGCATGATCTATCTGATATATTAAAAGGTAGGAAATCAGAGGCTTTTCGTGAATCCTCATCCCAAATTTCTGAATCCCAACTCCACATTTAATGGTTTCATAGCAGTTCATAGCAATATAAAGACATAGTGTGCTTCTTCCACTGTGTTAATATTTGCATTTTTGCTGCAAAAGCAAAATGGGTGAAACTGCTGATACCTAAGCACACACACAAAAAAAGCAGAAGCACCAAATGGAATTAGGAGTCATTACATTTCTCCCTGCTATACACTTGCAGTAAGTATGTCAGTTTCACTTAATAATTCAGTTTCCTTAATAATTCATTAAAGATTGATTTTCTTTTATCCCAACTCTTGAGTACATGACTGTTAATCTAAATTACTTTTGCTATAACACATACGAGGGTTGTCTCCAGAAAGAGCTCTTGTGCAATTATCTGAGTTGCAAGCTGAACTAGCTGCTTTTTTCCTGGAGGACTAAGTTTACTTGAAGGAACCATGAACATACAAACTGTGGTAATTCAGACTTGGGCAGTTGGTAGACATTGTCTCAAAAATGAACACAGTGCGCCTGACACTTCAAGGAAACAACGGACAGTACTTACTGGCAAGTATAAAATTTGAGATTTTAAGCAAAGCCAGAATAATGGAAAACTTATATCTGTAACTATAATCTTGACAGCTCCTCAATACAAATTTTTCTAATGAGATTAGATAACATTTTAAACTATTTAAAAATGTATACTAAAATGTTTCAGCATTTGGAAGATCTGCATAATTCAGTGGACCAACATCTTCCAATTGAGGAATGGATGATGTTACAAAATAAGGCATAGCAGAATATGCAAAGACAGCCAAATGATTCTGATGTGACAGGGTAAAAATGTTCATTAATATTATTTCAGTTTTCTCATTGCAACTTACTGTTACTTGTAGAGCTTTGATGTAGTGTGAAAAAGAATATCCAAAATTGCTGTAAGAAGCTATTCAAATACACCTTCTTTATTCAACTATGTACTTGTCTTTGTAACATTGGAATTATTTTGCTTACTTCAATCAAAACAACACATCACAACAGACTGAATGCAGAAGCAGATATTTGAATTCAGTTGTCTTCTATTAATAAGGAAATTTTAAAAAATAGAAAATAATTCTACTCTGCTCATTGTGTTTTTGCTTTCCAAAATAGTTATTTCATAAAAATAATTATTTTTACATTAATACATAATGTTCACAATATTAAGACATGGTGGGCTAAAATTATTGCTACTTTTAAATAAGCTAAAAAAATTTTCATTTTTCAAAATTAATTTTAATACAATGAATATCAATGACTAGATCCCACATCAACAAAACTAACTGTCATCTTCAATAATTTTTAAGTAAAAGGGTCATGAAACCAAAAAGTCTGAGAACGAATGCTCCAGGAAATGGACACTCTGTTACTGTGACTGGAGATTCTGCATGAATCCCTGTGTGCCCATCTATTCTTAGGATGCAAGGTAGACCAAGCATAAACTTCAAACAGCCCCTTTCATCTTTATCCTCAAAAAGCAAAATAGAGCTTGGCCTTTTCTTTTATCCAAAATTAACCCAGACATATTTGTCTTTGCAGAGGTAGCAAGCGGCTCAAAGAGGAAAGCCAATCAGTCTGTCTTATTCTTACAATTAGAGAATGAAAACTTCTATTACTTTCTACACTTCTTCCTGAAATTATAATGCAGAACTATTCCTGAGGAAGTCTTTATTCTTCCTACCTGGGGCTTTTCAGACTCTGAGGGCAGGTGTTTCTTCAGCAGGAAGCTAAAGATGCAGCCGTATGATATGAATTTAAAAGATTGTAAAGAAAGAGAGTTGTCCTCATCTAGGTTTACCTTCACTGATGTCATCATCGTCGTCATCATATTTAGCATCATCATCATCACCTATAATATTCACATATAAATATCCATAGTTACTAATTCTTGAACATAACATGCTAAGTATCGTCCTAAGTATTTTTTAAGAATTACCTCAGGAAATCTTCACCACAAATCCCAGGAAGCAGGCATTTTGTTATTTCCACTTTACAGACGGGAAGCTAAAACTGACAGATTAAGTAAATTAGCACAAGGCACCAACTAATAAGGAGAGTGATCTGGGGTTTAATTAAACCCAGAAAGTCATTCTCCAGAGTCTTAACACTCAACAGAAAAGCTCCACTGCTTCCCATGAACTTTATGTAAAGGGGGATTAATGAACATCATTCTGTGTGGCCTCACTTGCCATTTTGTTTTTATCAGTCTCATTACCCTAAATGGTGGGGTAGGAAAAGGAGTTTTGTTCAAAATCAATGTTTTACAGCTTTGAGAAGTTATTCTGGGAGACTTCTTGTTAAGTTACAATAGAAAGAGCTTTATTTTGAATAATTTTGTGAAGTTCTGTTTGTTTATTGTGTCTTGTTTTTTTTTTTTTTTTTTTTTTTTTGCTTATGTACTATGATTATGAGACCTGATGTCTTATGTGGCTTTCAGTTGCCAATAAAGTCATACAAGTTTGCCTAACAAAACAAAAATTTTCCCTCAAGCTGAAATTTAAAAAGCGTTTATCACATGGAATCTTATGTAAGAGATTCTAAGTCACATAATGGACTATGTCTTCAACTACCATTGTCAAGTAAAAAAAAGAAACATTTTTGAGGTGGACATGTCTTATATTGACTCTCTATAAAAGCTTGCAGCCCAACATTAAATCATATATCCGTGAAAGTATTTCTGAAAGAAACTAAGCTAATATCACTCAGATGTGTTATTCGAGCTGACCTGACTTGATATGGAGACTCGACTAAGAGAAATTAGAGAAATGAATAGTTAATATATTTTTAGCCTCCATTATTATATCTCAACGGAGCTGATGGCAAGTGTTGGCTTACAGTCAACTCTTGATTAGACTTCCTGACACAGCCTGAAGAAGCAATATTATGTTTTGTTTATTAGAAAGAAATCCTAATGCTTTAGATGCCAAGCATTGAGGCAGCTGGCAAATCTGTTTTAAAAGTGTAGAAGCCTGTCATATTCTCAGCAAGAGAAACATTGTAAACTATATGTAGGTGAGTCCCAGGCAGATATAGAATTGAATCTCATTTTTTTTTTCTTTATAGGAACAGACATGGATTTATCTAAATTCCCCTTATGGACAAGCAAAAGTCCTAGGAACTACGACTGAGTTTGGGTGAGACTGGTTCAGGTTTTCCGGCCCGTGTGGTTGAAGAAATTAACTGTTATCTATGATAAGCCTGCTCAGACAATATTCAATCAAGATCTGAAAGAAATATTCAGTTGAGACTACAACCATTACCATTACTACAAAGGTTTTGGGGTTTTATTTTATTTTTCTCTGATAAATGTGTAAGAGAAAAATTTGAAATAGAAGTTCATTAGAATAGGTTAAATTAAGGATTATAAGATTAAAATGCCATTCATTTGAACTTAAATTATACTTTTATACACTTTTTGTATTATCAACAATTTCTGTATTTATCTATTCATAGTGTATTAACAGTTAAAAGTGAATTATATGTACATGGGCATTGTGGAAGATAATAGGTAAAAAATCAGTCAAAATTCATTGAGAAAGTTGCTAGTACTGCACTTTGAGAAAATAATCAGGAAAATGGCTTTCTAATTCCGGGCAGGTAAAAGATTTCTCATTAATATAAAATACACTAAACTTTGAGTCTATCCTAAGGAAAGTATGTCTGAATTTTTCATTACAATAACATAGATATGGTCCAACCACTCAGTGTTGAGATTGAGATATTCTTTTGAAAAAAAAACTTTTCTAAGCTCTTTTTCAGCTTTAAATTTTAAAATCAATGAAGTTACTGGATCTATCTTAAAGAAAATCCTGGAAGTTAGAAAATGTAAATGAGTACACCATAAAACTGTAAAACCTAGAGAAATGATATGCTTAGTCATCATTAGATGATTTCAATCAATCATTCATATTACAGAAGTAATTCCATGAGAAACAGTATTCCCTGCCCTATCTTCATTATTAGATTGGGCCTGACTGTTTAGCCCAGGCCTCCTATTGGTTTAATTCATTTTTTAAATAAATGAGTTATTTCATAAAAGAATTTAAAACTAATACATTTATGTGTGACTTCATCTGAATTCCATTTGAGTTGTTGTCTGTCTTTGCCAATTATTTTAATTATATTTTATTTTATTTCTGTTTTTTCAACTTCCTGGAGGTCTTGTTCAAGAAACAGGGTTGAAAGATGTGGTTTAAGGGCAGAGTAGTTAAAACTTATTTAAGCCTTCCTATCAACAGTTCTTTCTAAAAGACAGTTGAGAGGATTTGTCATAATTCTTTGGTCTCAGAACGTTACCTGCAAAACTAAAGCAACTCTTTCTCTATTTTAACCTTCTGTCCATTGGTCAGATTCATTGACGGCAGTATGAAGGACAAGATTAAGAGTATAAGGACTGTGATTATTTTCAACTCTGATGATAATACCCAATTCTGGAATTGGGCCAAACAACTAAAAAAGGATGAGTATTATTAAGAAATAATGTTGGGCTTTTAGTTGGAGATAATCCTTTAGATTTATTCCTTAGACCATGTGTAGGAGAGATACAATTTTCAGCATATATTAATAATTTATCCCTTGACTCCCAACTCTACTCAACAATGCCACCTTCCTCACCTCAGTGCTCCAATTTCATCTGGGTTCCCACCTTCTTCCTTGCAACCATGTGCTCAAAAGAGGTGAATATCCCCAGCCCTAATCCCCACTCCCATCCTCATGAGAAAGTCAAAATAATGAAATGAACTCTATTATAATTTATCCTGTAGCTTAAAAAACCCTCAAAATGAAAATACATTGTGGAAAATCTCTGAAAGAATACATAAATGAAATCAGTATAATGAGCAGTGATCCTCCATTCTTTCACTATCACTAACCCTTTAAGCCATGTCCCTCCTTTGGTGTATCTGTATGAATCACCGAGGGACAAATTCTCTGCTTAACCCTGTAATAATTCTGGGGACATATAAGAGGTGGAATCACTTAACGTATTTCTTGAAGATATTTCATTTAAAATATTTTAAATTAGCTTTAGTTAATTTAAAGAGCTTCGGGATCTTTTATTTCTAATCAGTATCCTTCACAGAAACTAACCAAACAACTGCAGAAGCCTTTGGGAGCCCTCATTCTTACAAGGGCAAGGCTTTGTGGCTGCTTCAGCATGAAGGCAAAAGAGATTGGCAACTCAGCTGACAAACTCCCCTTTACAACACAGCAGAAATAAAAAAACATCTGCTTAAGTGAAAACATGAGGGCAAACACCTTTCTTTTTGAAAAAAATACCCTTGATGAGTCATAGTGGGTCTTTCAGATGAGAAGTATGAGAGTCCCTAGGCAGCTAGATTTGTAATTCCCTATATAATAAAGGGAGGGCAATACAACAGAGGAAGTGTAAGGTGGGTAGAGGGGAGAGACAGAGAGAGAACAACAACAAAAAAAGATGATCTACAGTCTTCTTACTATCAAACTCTTCCAGGGCAGCAGTAGCTCAGTACAGGAGAAAACACTCAGAGATACAGAAAATATATGGCCTCATGTATGCTGTGATTTGAGTAAAAACACAAGAAAAAGAAAGAGCAACAACAATAGCACCACGGTCTCTACAATTGAAGCCAAAATTCTAACATTTTAAGGACTGAATTCTAAGCAATTTTAAATAGAAAAAATAAGTTCATTACAGTGAACATATCAACTTGGATCAAACCACTATGGATAACGTGAGATAGCAGTAATAACATTGATTAAAGAAACAAAAAGAAGATGACCAAAGAACATATAAGAGGTTCCAAAGCTGGACAGAAACACTAGCAGAGTCACTAAGTGACTGGGAAGTGATTTCATGCAGAAAGCAGTGTGGTATAGTGAATTGAGGATGAGGTTTGCCACAAAGAGATCTGGGTTCAAAATCTGACTCTAGTAAACCAGTGACGTGAGCTTTGGCAAATTTCTTTTCCCCCCCTTAAACCTCAGTTTCTCTACTTATAAAAAGTCATATGACCTTTATAAAGGTCCTGGAACACATTAGGAACTTACTTCATCATTAAATATTGGCACTAATATTCAGACATATTCAGATATCCTTTATTTTTTACAAATCTATATTGACCATTTGATTCATATATTTATGACTGTATTAACTGCTGTTTTATAAAATTGATTATAGTATATATTAGTCAGTTTTCACACTGCTATAAAAAAATACCTAAGACTGAGTAATTTATAAAGATGAAGAGGTTTAATCGGCGCATGTTTCTGCCAGCTGTATAGGAAGCATGACATCTTCTGGTGGGGAGTTCAGGAAATTTTCAATCATGGCAGAAGGCAAAGGGGAAGCAGGCACATCTTACGTGCCCAGAGCAGGAGGAGGAGAATGAGGTGGAGGTGCCACACACTTTTAAACAGCCAGATCTCATAAGAACTCACTATCACAACAACAGCACTAACAGGTAAATCTGTCCCCGTGATCCAATCACCTCCCACCAGGCCCCACCTCCAATATTGTGGATTACAATTCAACATGAGATTTGGGTGAAGACACAGATCCAAATCATATCACAGTGGATTTATTGACTAATCCTTTGTTGTCATTGTACAATCCTGAGATTAAAAAAAGAACTTCAGAGGAGGCCAGGTGCCCTGGCTCACGCCTGTAATCCCAGCACTCTGGGAGGCCGAGGCGGGCAGATCACAAGCTCAGGAGTTCAAGACCAGTCTGGCCAACATGGTGAAACCCCATCTCTGCTAAAAATCCAAAAAATTAGCCAGGTGCAGTGTTGTGCTCCTGTAATCCCAGCTACTCGGGAGGCTAAGGCAGGAGAATCACGTGAACCCGGGAGGCAGAGGTTGCAGTGAGATGAGATCGAGCCATTGCACTCCAGCCTGGGGGACAAGAGTGAAACTCCATCTCAAAAAAAAAAAAAAAAAGAAAAGAAAAGAAAAGAAAAAAAAAAAACTTCAGCTCTTGCTAAGGAGAAGTATTCAGTTGTGTTGGATTCAACCAGCGTATCTATACCCTGGTGCCCAAATTGGGTAGACACATCACTTATATTTCATTTCATTTCACCACAGTGATAAGAAATAGAAACTTGAAGCATTTTGTATGTTTCTGAAATACAATAAATCTTAATAAATTATGTCATCTTTATGCCACAAAAGCTCCCTGAACAACAAATGTGTTGAAATAGACCACAACATAATATCAAAATATTTTCTCTGTTTTCAAATCTGTTCTTATATAGGTTTTCACTGTGTGTCTCTTTAGCACAGCTTTTGCTGGCATCAGTTATCTAAAAACAAGCTCTGGCATACTTTTTATCATGTAGACGTGTGCACTAAAAGCTTAGAACATTAACTGCAGAGTTAGAACTGAAATAAAGTGATACTAAGCCAGAATATTTCAAATAAATTTGCTACAGTTGTGTGTGCATATCTCAATGTAGCCCACCCTCTGGTATCCTCCACAAGGTCTCCACCCTGCCTGCCAATATTCGGTTTATTAGATTTGACCGAATGAAATATTTTGATTTGCATTAAACAGTTTTTGTTTGTTTTTTTGGCTTGAGATTCTGTGATCACTGAAAAATGCTAATGTCATGTACACCAGCCAAACAGTTTTGCTCATAAATATTGGATATACTACTATTTTGCATGTTTTATACATCTTTTGAATTTTAACATTTAACTGAGCACAATATTATTTACTTTCATTACTCACTAACCTAGAAATAGAAATGTAAATGGGATGATATGATGATTGTGATTTTTTTATATTAACTATCAATATTAAGTGATAGTAAAAAAGAAAAATACTTCTCATTGTGATAGGAGCAGGAAAACAGGTCTTGAAAACAGAACAAATTACCTGGTTACATTCAGTGTGCCAAAAGTTTCCATGAGTTATTTTGCTAAGAATAATATCATTATCTTCCACTTAATAATTATTGTCTTGAGTGATTTTTTTTATTTTTGGTTTTTAGAAAATCCTTACTTTTGGTCAACAGCTTGGCCTCGCTACTTACAATTTCTCTGACTCGTTAATAGAATAGCAAGTTGAAAACAAAGGCTTTGTGATACTCTAAATTACTTATGTGAAGCTCCATATATTTTTTTTTAAATTTTACTGGTTCCGTATACATCAAGTATTTTATAATATTTTACATTTCCTATCAACACTCCAACCTATGGCTTAAACTTTAAAACAAAAGCCAACTAAAAGGTATGGCTTTATTTTTTTTGGAGATGGAGTCCTGCTGTGTTGCCCAGGCTGGAGTGCAGTGGCACGATCTCGGCTTACTGCAACCTCCACCTCACGGCTTTAAGCAATTCTCCTGCCTCAGCCTCTGAGTAGCTGGGATTACAAAAAGAAGGTCTTGCACATCTCTCACATTAAACCATTAAACCAAAATCTAGAAATTATTAAGTTTGGTGAGGAAGGCATGACAAAAGCTAAGATGGGCAGAAAGCCAGGCCTCCTGCAACAAACAGCCAAGTTATGAATGCAAAGAAAATGTTCTTGAAGAACATTAAAAGTGCTGCTTCAATGTACACACAAATGATAAGAAAGCCAAACAGCCTTATTACTGATATGAAGAACATCTTAGTGGTTTGGATAGAAGATCAAATCAGCCACATTATTTCCATAAGCCAAACCCTAATTCAGAGCAAGGCCCTAATTCTCCTTAATTCTGTGAAGGCTAAAAGAGGTGAGGAATCTGCAGAAGAAGTTTGAAGCTAACAGAGGTTAGTTCATGAGATTAAAGGAAAGAGACTGTCTCCAGAACACAAAAGTGCAAGGCGAAGCAGCAAGTGATAATATAGAAGCTGCAGCAAGTTATCCAGATCTAGTTAAAATAATTGATAAAGGGGACTACACTAAACAATAGATTTTAAGTGTAGATGAAACAGTCTTCTATTGGAACAAGATGCCATCTAGGATTTTCAGGGCTAAAGAGGAGAAGTCAATGCCCAGCTTCAAAGATTCAAAGGACAGGCTGACTCTCTTGCCAGGGGCTAATGCAACCGGTTATCTTAAGGTGAAGTCAGTTTTCATTTATCATTCTGAAAATCCTAGGGGCCTTATGAATTATGCTAAATCCACCCTGCCTGTACTCTATAAATTAAGACCTGGATTACAACAAAACTTTTTACAGCATGGTTTACAGAATATTTTAAGCCCATTGTTGAGACCTGCTGCTTGGAAAACAAAATTTTCTTTCAAAATATTACTCCCCATTGACAATGCACCTAGTAATGCAAGAACTCTGATGCAGATATATAAGGAGATGAATGTTGTTTTCATGCCTGCCGACACCACATACATTCTGCAGCCCATGGACCAAGAAGTAATTTCAACTTTCAAGTTTTATTATTTAAGAAGTATAGTTCCTATAAATGCCATGGATAGTGATTCCTCTAATGGATTTTGGCAAAGTAAATTGAAAACCTTCTAGAGATAATTCACTATTTTAGACACTATTAAGAACATTGGTGATTCATGGGAGTAAATCAAAACATCAACATTAACAGGAGTTTGGAAGAAGTTCATTCTAGCCTTTATGGAAGACCTGACTGGTTCAAGACTGCAGTGGAAGAAGGACCTGCAGATGTGGTAGAAATAGCATGAGCTAGAATTAGAAGTGGAGCCTGAAGATGTGACTGAATTGCTGCAATCTCATGATAAAATGTGAACAGAAGAGGAGCTGCTTTTTACAGATGAGCCAAAAAAGTGGTTTCTAGAGATGGAATCTATTCCTGATGAAGATCCTGTGAACATTGTTGAAATTATAACAAAGCCTTTAGAATATTACATGAACTTAGTTGACAAAGCAGCAGCAGAGTTTGTGAGGTTTCACTCCAATTTTGAAAAAAATTTCTATTGTGAGTAAAAGGCTACCAACACCATCATATTCTAAGGATAATCTTTCATGAAAGAGTCAGTCAATGTGGCAAACTTCACTGGTGTCCTATTTTAAGAAATTGCCACACCCATCCCAACCTTCAGCAAAGCAACCACTTCCCTGATCTGTCAGGAATCACTAACATCTAGGCAAGACCCTGCACCAGCAAAAAAATGACACTAGCTGAAGGCTCAGATGACTGTTAGCATTTTTCAGCAATAAAGTACTTTTAAATTAGGGTCTGTACATTGTTTTCAGACATGCTATTGCACCCTTAATAGACTACAGTACAGTATAACCATAACTTTATATGCACTGGGAAACAAAAAAAAAATTGTGTGACTCACTTCACTTTATTGCAATATTTGCTGTATTGCAGTGGTCTGGAACAAAATCTGCAATATCTCCAAGGTATACTTGTAATAACTTAAGACACAAATTTCACAATTGCAGCTCATGTTTACAATTTGACTGTAACAAATGTTGTAGAAATATACAAATACTTAAATAGGCAGTAATTTTACACATTCATCCTATTTTCCCAAAATATGCACACTGATTTAGGATGCACACATTTTCCTGTGATTTCTGGCTCACCCTGTAGTCAAAGCACAGCGGAGAATAATGGCTTCAGCCATTCCCAGAGGGAAAGCAAGAAAGGTCCAAATGGTCACTCAGACAAACTGACTCAGAAAATGAGACCTTTGGGCACCACATGTGCTACACCACCACAAGCAAAATGAATCACTGTAATAGAGTCAGCCACCTCAGTTTACATGGTAAACGATGTGTTCAGGCTTGTTTTCAGATAACTTTTGGCATTCAGTTCTTTGAAATCCCCAGGAGAGCTCAGGAGGGCACATGTATTTAATCACTGAGTATTTATTGCAAAGCTGCACAGTGAAGTGGACAAGAATAAGAAGTGAGTGTAGCCACATATAATCTTTGGCTATGGCACTTACTATGTACCCATTGGCAACTTTTTATACTTCTTTGAACTTCTGTTTCTTTAAGTGCAAATTGAAAAAAAAACATAATTTAATGAGGATTTTGATGATTAAATAAGAAAACATATGTAACATACAACCACTAGTAAACTTTCAATAAGCACTAGCAATTATAATGCTTACAATTATAATGCCATTAAAGATATATACATTAGTATAAGACAAGAACAAATATTTTAAGTTGCTTGGGAGCAACTAAACTTGAAATCTTAAACTTAAACTTAAGATTTTATGTTTAGTTGCTCCCAAGCAACTTAAATTATTGGGAGCACTAGACTGAAAGTCTTAAAATATTCATCCACTCATTCATTGCATTGATGTTTTTCTTACACTCTCCTCATCAAAGATTATATTAAATGCTGATGTAGCTGGGCGTGGTGGCTGATGCCTGTAATCACAGCACTTTGGGGGGCCAAGGCAGGTGAATCACTTGAGGTTAGGAATTCAAAACCAGCCTGGCCAACATGGTGAAACCCCATCTCTACTGAAAATTCAAAAATTAGCCAGGCATGGTAGCACCTGCCTGTAAATCCCAGCTACTCAGGAGGCTGAAGCACAAGAATCACTTGAACCTAGGAGGCGGAGTTTGCAGTGAGCTGAGATAGTGCCACTGCACTCCAGCCTGGGCAGCAGAGTGAGATTCCATCTAAAAAAAAAAAAATTGGCCGAGCCCAGTGGCTCACGTCTGTAATTCCAGCACTTTGGGAGGCCGAGGCGGGTGGATCACGAGGTCAGGAGATTGAGACCAGCCTGGCTAACATGGTGAAACCCCGTCTCTACTAAAAATACAAAAAGTTAGCCGGGTGTGGTGGTGTGCACCTGTAATCCCAGCTACCCAGGAGACTGAGGCAGGAGAATCGCGTGAAATCAGGAGGCGGAGGTTTCAGTGAGCCAAGATCATGCCATTGCACTCCAGCCCAGGTGACAGTGCAAGACTACATCTCAAAAAAAAAAACCCTGTAATAATACAAGGTGAAACACCTCAGTATAATATACTAGAAAATCATACTTTTAAAGTCAAAACTTGAATCTTAGATGTATTGCGTATTGATTTGGGACAACTGTTTAAACATTCTAAGCTTTAGTTTCTTAGATTTTAGAACAGAGATACTAATGGGAATATTTTGAGTTTTTCATGTATTTATTTAGCATATGGTAAATGTTAAATCAGTATTTTAGAATAGATAATATATGGAATGGGAGAGAGATATTAAATGTGTAGCACAAATTTTCAGAATTAAGAGAAACAGGAGACATGATGGCTAGAATTATTAAAGAAAATAAAATTTAAAAAATAAAATTAAAATATAATTTTATTATTGAACTTTAAAACAAGAAGAGAATTTGACTCAAGCAAATGCATGGCCAAACTATAGAAAGAAATCTCAATCAGATGGCACACCATCTTAAATGCCCCATTGAGGAGTTTGAACTCAAAGAGAAATTATTGGAATATATAACAATTGGGAATAACATGATTAATTCAGTGTTTTACATATTAGGCGTTACATAAATTTTTCATGTGAAGGATTTTATAATATATATAAGGTGGATGGAAAAAGGAAGAAACTAATGACAGGAAGAATGATTAGGAAACCATAACCGTTGGTACTATCATAAGATGATAAGAGTCAGACAAAGTTGAAAGCAGTGAGATCTGAGATACATTTCAAAGGATCAATCCAATGGTCTTGTTTGATTGCTTGCTTGCTTGTTTTACAAAAGAACTTATACTGATGCTACCAGTTTTGTTCTTTTTGCTCAAGATTGCTTTCGCTATTCAGAGTCCTTGGTGCTTCCATAGGAATTTTAGGATTGGTTTTTCTATTTCTATGAAAAAATTTCATTACTATTATAGAGATTGCATTATAGCTGTAGATTTTTTGGGGGTAGTATGAACATTTTAACAATATAAATTCTTCTAATCCATGAACATGGGATATCTTTTCATTTTTTGTGTCTGTTTTAATTTCTTTCATCAATGTTTTATAATTTTAATTGTAAATATTTTTCACTTCCTTAATTCAGTTTATTCCTATGTACTCTTTGTAGCTACTGGCAAAAGGAACACTTTCTTGATTTCTTTTTCAGATAATTCTCTGTTGGTGTATAGAAATGCTACTGATTTTTGTACATTGATTTTGTATCTTGCAACTTTACAATATTTGTTATTCAATTTTTTTTCTTCATTATTGGTCTGCTCAAATTTTCTATTTCTTTATGGCTCAATCTTGTAAGTTGTATGTGTCCACCATGAATTTATCTATTTCTTCTAAGTTTTCCAATGTGTTGGTATATCATATTCATAATAGTCTCAAATGGGCTGGTGCGGTGGCTCATGCCTGTAATCCCAGCACTTTGGGAGGCCAAAGTGGGTGGATTACCTGAGGTCAGGAGTTGGAGACCAGCCTGGCCAACCTGGTGAAACCCCGTGTCTACCAAAAACACAAAAATTAGCCAGGCATGGTGGCATATGCCTGTAATCCCAGCTACTCAGGAGGCTGAGGCAGGAGAATTGCTTGAGCCTGAAAAGCGGGGGTTGCAGTGAGCCGAGATCATGCAACTGTGCTCCAACCTGGCTGAAAGAGCAAGACTGTCTCAAAAAAAAAAAAAAAAAAAAAAAAACCAGTCTCAAATGATCCTTTGTATTTCTGTAGTGTTAGTTGTAATGATCCTTTTTGTCTCTGCTTTTATTTATTTGAGTCTTATATCTTTTTTCCATAGGTTAACTAAAGATTTCTCAGTATAATCTTTTCAAGAAATGATCTTTTATAATTTTTTAATAATTTTTTTAGTTTTCTATTTTATTTATGTTCGAATCTTTATTATTTCTTTCCTTCTACTTATTTTGCATTTGATTTGTTTTTCTTTTTTTTTTTTTAGTTTATGAGTTGTATTGTTAAGTAGATTATTTGAGATCTTTCCATTTTTTCCATGTAGGAATTAATTGCTATAAACTGCATTCTTAGAACAGCCTTTGCTATCTCTTACAGGTTTTGATATGTTGTATTCGTTATCACTTATCTCAAGAATTTAAAAATTTTCCTCCTTAATTTATTCACTGATCCATCAATTCTTCAGAAGAATGTTGTTTAATTTCAATGTATTTGAAAGGTTTCTTAAATTCTTGTCATAATTTCTTGTTTTATTGCATTGTGGTTGAAGAACACTTGATATGATTTTAATTTTAAAAAATTTTCTGAGACTTGTTTTGTGACCTACCATGTAATCTATCATGAAGAATGTCCCATGGGCCATTGAGAAGAATGTGTGTATTCTAGAGCTATTGGAAAAATGTTCTGAAGATGTCTGTACATGGTTTTAAAATATGCTACAAGACATAGCAACAAAAACAGGACAGTAGTAGCATAAAAACAAAAACAAAAACAAAACAGATACATAGTCAAATGAAACAGAACATAAACCCCAGAAATTAACCCATGCATCTGCAGCCAACTTGTTTTTGACAAACGTGCCAAGAACATACACTGAACAAAGGACACCCTTCTCAATAAATGGTACTGAGAAAACTATATATCCACATACAGAAGAATAAAACTAGACCCTTATTCCTTAATACATACAAAAATTAACTCAAGATGGATTAAAAACTTAAATGTAAGACCCAAAACTATGAAACTACCAGAAGAAAATATAGAGAAAGAGCTTGGTTTAGGCAAGGATTTTTTTGGATAAAACCTTAAACACATGGGCAATATAATCAAATATAGTTAAATGGGATTACATCAAGCCAACAAGCTTCTGCACAGCAAAGGAGAAAATCAACAGAGCAAAGAGATAACCTATGTAATGGGAGAATATATGTGTAAATTATAAATCTGATAAGGGGCTAGTATCCAAAGTATATAAAGGGCTCAAACAACTCAACAAAAGCACAAGTAACCTGCTTTTTCAATAGGTAAGAGACCTGAAGATACATTTCTCAAAAGAGGACATGCAAATGACCAATAAATATGTGCAAGAATGTTCAGCATCTCTAATCATCACAGAAATGCAAATCAAAATTACAGTGAGGTATCACCTCCCTTGAGTGAGAATGGCTACTATCAAAGAAATCAGAAGATAAATGTTGTTGAGGATTTGGAAAAAAAGGAAACTCTTTTACACTGCTTCAGGGAATGTAAATTAGTACAACCATGATAGAAAACAGTATGAAAGTTTCTCAGAAAACTAAAATTAGAGCTACCACGTGATCCAGTTAATTCATTACAGGATATTTAATAAAAGGAAATGAACCAGTATGTCAAAGAAATACCTGCTCTCCTATGTTTATTTCCATACTATTCACAATAGCCACAATATGGAATCAACCCAAATGTCCATCAACAGACAAATTGATAAAGAAAATGTGGTATATCTATACAAGGGAATATTATTCAGCCATTAAAAAGAATGAAATCCTGTAATTTGCTGCAACATGGATGAAACTTGAGGATATTATGTTAAGTGAAATAGTGCAGACACAGAAAGACAAATACTGCATGATCTCATTCAATCTGAAAAATAGCTCTTATGAAAGCAGAAAGTTGAGTAGTAGTAGAGTAGAGGATGGAGAGGGTAGGTGGTGAGAGATTGATCAACAGATTTAAAGCTGCAATTAGGAAGAATAAATTCTTGTGGTCTATTGCATAGGAGGATGACTGGAGATAATAATGATGCATTGTGTGTTTTAAAATAACTAGAAGAGAGGTTTTTTAATGCTCTTATCACAAAGAAATGATGTCTAAGGTGATGGATTATGCTAATTGTCCTGAACTGATCATTACACAATTTATACATGTATCAAAACATCACATTGTACCCCATAAACATGCACAATTATTAAGTGTCAACTATGAACATAAATAAATAGGATGTATATTGAAACAGAATAGAAGAGTTTTCAAGAGCTGAGAATCTGATTGTAGGCAGATGACAATGACAAAAATGAAGAGTATCATAGTGACAATTATGTTGATAACATTAGTTTTAATCTAGCTTATTCTGATGCAATGCTATAAGACATCAAGTGGAACTGGCCAGTAGGATAAAAATGTAGGGTTAGTATGAATTTGGAGTACTACTTAAACATGTATGAGCTACAGTTATCCATCAAGGACATTTGTTTAAAGAAAGATTACCACTAAAAACTAAACTAACAGCAAACTTTAGGTTCATAGGGATATTGGAACAGAGGGAGCTAGGAAAGAAAAAATAAAAAAGAAAGGAGGGAAGGGAAAGGAAGGGGAAAGGCAAAGGGAAATAAAAGGGGAAAGGAAGGGAGGGAGGGAGGTAGGTAGGGAGGAAAGAAGGGAGTGAGGGAAGGAGGGGCTTTTTCAAAAATGCACAAAAAGAAAGAAGAAAGATGTCTACAACTTGGGTCTTTGTTAATACCCCTGGCTAGAAAATAAAGAATCAATGGTAAGGGACTGGGAAAGGGTCACTGAATTGGTTCTAACAAAGCTGTAGAAATAGAGCAAGAAAAGATCAGTGATATTGAAGTTAAAGAAGCAGTTTCCATATGAATACGGAGGAAATGTTTTGTGATTTGGCAAGAAGGAAACCACAACACAGTTTCAGTACAATGGCAAAGACTGAAGTCAGATTTAAGAAAGTTAAGATAGGAACAGGTAATAAGGAGTATGTTTCCGAGAAAAGTGATCTTCATAGAGCTTTCTAGCAAATCTTCCATGAAAGCTTAGAATTTAAATTTGGCACAACACTCAGACTATTCCTTATGCATGCATAATTTACATACCACTGTTCTTTCAAAGACTCTATTGTTTTCTTTCCTGCATCAATCCTTAAAATCTGTACACAAGTTCCTGATACCAAACACAGCTTTCACAGGGCTGTGGAAAGTGGAGAACACCTTAACTAAAGTTGGTTTACTCTAGTTTAGCAACCACAGGTTACTAATCAGCCATGACTGCCTTCCAAACATCTTTCTCTGAGCTATTTTACCCCCACTAAATGATGCAGCCTCTAAGAATGTAGAGGCAGATGATTATATTTTCTCTTTTAGGGATGAAAAAGCTGTATCATTGTTCAATATGGCAAAATTTGGTAGGGAATAATATTTGAAACAAATTCGACTGTCTTCATGAAGGAGAAAATTATTCCATCAATGACTCAGTTTTCAAATTTTAGTTGCTTTCAGAGATTTTGTTCATCTTTGGAAAATACATCTTCTAATTTTTCATTTTTTTTCCTTATTCCCTCCTTTGGGGAGGTAACTTTTCTCTATTTCTGTGGTACCGGATTAATTAAGTATTGGTTTTCCTAGCCCCAGGGATACCAAGTAGAGTACTTCTTCACCCTGACACAGTGACTGGTCCAACGTTAAGACTACGAACTCACTGGGCCAGATGAATTATTTGGGGAGACAGATAAGGATACTGTGTGTGAGAGAAAGGATGAGACTTTTTCTTCTTATTTGAATGAACTGTGAGAACCATGTCAGTCTTCTTACCATGAAAAAGGGGAAATTCTGTCCTATAGTCTGAAAAAAAAATCTTTAACAAAGTAGGGGTGGGTATTTTAACAATCTCTGAGATTCTTTATTTCAAAAGTCATCTTCTGGTCTACCAAGACTACACACATGAAATCGGTGATTTGATATACTTCTTCTTTCTTCTGTAATACTTAAGTTAATTTGTCTTTTCAGAGGTAGTATGTCCTTTAGCTTCACCGGTCATGCCAAATCCAGTATCTATTGCTTCTGTGAGCTGCATGATCCAGGCTTTCACTTCCAAGCCCAATCCAAGAAGAATGTAGTGATCTCTTATCTTCAGTGCTTGATTTATTCCAGTTTTTAAGTATAGAAACTACAACAAGTTTCCAAAATACTGTCCAAGATAGTATTTGTCAGGATCCTACACCTGAGTAAGTACAAAGCTGCTTCTAAGATTACTCCCTTAGGATAACCATTAATTTCTTTTTCTATAAATTGCTTAATGATTTAGTATTAATGGTTTCTCAAAAATTGGTCTTTTAAAAGGAGTTTTTTGAGGCCATGGTAATTGGAATTGAAATGAAAATAATTGTGAAATTTTTCTGCTGTCTAAAAGTTTTTTAAGTATCCCTGCAATTATTAGACTGATGCTAAAAAGCAAGGATGGCATTTCATATACAAGTTATCACTAAGCTTCCGGGTGAATTGTGTGTATGTACTAATTGTGTGTACAACAAGGGCACAACTTCATTAATGGTATAATATGCTATCTTTAAAGTGTTTTACTGTAAATTATAGTATGAGGACATTTGAAATAAATCATAGCAATAAAAGAAAAAATATTCTCACTAAATTATCCTTAAAATGGAGATCATAGAAATCATTACAATTAATAATATTATTTTCTAAAAACTTTAAATCACTAAAAATGATGACAAACATATAATAGTCACAATGAAATATATTCTGAGTATTTCCCTTAATGTTTGCAATTAATATAATTTCCTGCTAATAAAGTAATATATTCATTATTTATTACATTGTATCATATATATGACATGTTTTATTGCATATGTTTTATTGCTCTTGTTTTATATTATACTAGACATAGATGTATTGAAAATGAGAAATTCTATAGAAACATAAATTTTCACCAAGTAGTATTATTTTTAATAAATGTCTGTCTGTAAAAACTGAATATATTTCTGTAGAAAAAAATAATGAAGCTTTACCTATCCAATAATTGGACTAGAATCCTATATTTTAAAAAGCAAATGAATTGGAGATATTTAAAGGTTTGTTTTGTGCCAATTCTTGTGAATACGAACGTAGAAACAGGGATGATATGTGAGTAGATTTAACTTTACTAATTCATTTTGATTAATCGGGGCTGACTATCAACAATGTACAAAGAATCTTAATCACATGAGAAAATATGTTGGTAATATCCATGCATTGTCTTCTTACAGTAAATAGCAGTTTATAACGCAAAATAACTCATCAAAAGAAAATTAGGAAACATGAAACACACCCAGAAGATTCACATTATCAGCAACATCTCTTGCACATTCTTATCCTAAATTTCATTGAGTCATTCTGTCTATAACAGAGCAAATACCATTACTGCTACTTTTATTGCCTTATCTATTTTTTAACTTTGTCACATTTGGGGGATTTATACTTAGTTTCTTATTTTAATGCCTTAATATATTTATGCTTCATAAGACCAAAGTGGTAGGCCAATTTAAGATCGATTATTTTACTATCATTCCTTCCAGTGCCTCAACTTTCATTTTATTGCCTTGAAAATAAAATATATAGAAAAAAAATGTTTCTTTCTTTCTGGATTCTGCTACATAATCAACTACCACAATTTTGCAAGTTTGTTTACTGGTCTTCAAAAACATATGACTCAGAGGGGTCAATGAGCATAAGGGGAAACAGCTTGCTGTTACAGGTATTTCTTTTTATTTTATCACGTTATCTTGTTTCTATCTACTTTGTGATAAAAATCCAGTGATTTTTTAAAGTTTTTTTTTCAATCCACTTAAAATTCCCAATAATATCTAGTTTATCTTTCTGAGTTTCTTTTTAACATATGTTCTCAGTCACTCATTCAAGTCTGCATCTGTTCATTATCTAGTATATCGTGTCCTCAATATCAACTCAGAAAAAGTTAGAGCTTAGTTTTAAATAATTATGCGTTGCGGTAATGAATCAACTTCTGTTTCAAATTATTTTTTTCCTTAGAAAGAATTACAGTAGTATACTTAGTACTTAGTACACTTAGAAGTTAGTTTTATACAGTGTTTCAACCTGGTAAGTTGATCTACAGGGAAACTCAAGGAACCATTACCATTCTCTGGACTGTATCATTATTTCTCTTTGAAATATAATTAATAGTGCATTAAAAATATACATTCCCTGTATGTGTGTTACACCTAAGCTCACAAAGAATTCAATTTCTCTCTCATGTAACAAGTACATTTTTAATAAGTAAGGAATAAAAGAAATATCCAAACTGCTGTAGTCTGAATGTGTCTCCCTCCAAAATTAACATGTTGAGATATAATGCCCAATGAAATAGTATTAAGAGATGGGGCCTTTAGGAGGTAGTTAGGTCATGAGGGCTTTACCCTACTGAATGAGATGAAGACCATTGTGAAAGAAGCTGCACATAGTGTTCATCTCTTTTCAATGCTCCCATCAAATGAAGATACAATGTTCAGGGCACTATCTTGGAAGCAGTGACTTGGCCCTCACTAGACATGGAACCTGACAGTGTCTTAATATTGAACTTTCCCATCTCCATAGCTGTGAGCAATAAACGTATACTTTTTATAAATTAGCCAGTCTAAGGTATTTGGTTATAGGAGCAGGAATGGACTAAGACAAAAACTGAAAGAAACATAAATTTTAATAGAAGTCCTAGCATGTATAAAGAAAAATTTAGAAGAGTAGTACATAAGATTCCGCAATAGAGTCTATACTTTAATGTGGGGTTACTGTCAACCAAACTGTTTTACTGTTTTTAATGGAAAGATGGTTGAGCTATGGTTTAAAAGTAGGGAACTACATAGACTGTTCTCAATATTCTTCTACAAGTTGGTAATTTTCATGTGAAAGTATGTAATTGAGCATGATGCATCAGTTCCCTTTTAAAAGTGACAAGTATGTCATGTAATACATATATTACATACTTGTCACTTTTAAAAGGGAACTGATGCATCACGCTCTCTCTCTTTCTATATATATATATGCACATACTATATATACATACATATATACATACATATATATACACACATACATATATATACATACATATATATATGCACACATACATATATATATATATATCAGTGAAAGGCACCATGAGTGACTATATGCATATATATATATAATATATATATAATATATATATAATATATATATTTGAAGGCAAACAGCTTATTTATATACCAATACAAATTTCCAGGAAACAGTTATTGTAGGACATCACAACAGAAATTATGTATTTTGATATGTTTAGTTTATAATTTTTGCAACCATCCACTGAAGCATTTACTGGCACACAGCACCTTAATATGTATTTGTTGAATTAATGAATTTATTTTTGAATAAGTGAAGAAATTTAAAAAATGAATGATTCTGACTTTCTCTGGAGCCTGGTGACTTTGAGGTCCTAAACCAGATGATATGCAAATTGTTCACTTTCAATTCATGCTGTGTTGAGTAACCAGACACGTGGTAATATAAGCTTGCATTGGCGGGTTGAGATTTCAGTGAGGCAAGTGAGGTGCTGCTTTAGGTACATAATTTAACAGATTGTAATACACTCAGTAATTAGTAAAAAGAATATTTTAAAGCAATATTTTTTAAAATCCAAAGTATATATCCAAACATCAATGTTAATGCAAAAATTCATAATGAACAAAATATCAAGCTGGAAATGATGGTTTTTCTCACTACTTCAGGGATTAGATGAAGTGCAGCCCTTCCCTGTAGATGCCAGGGAAAAATCTAAAAGTGCAGAGAGAGGTAACATCTCATGAGACTAACTTTAACCAGTGAAAGACACCATGAGTAACTATATGCAAAAACACTTATAAAGTGTCTGGCAAAAAATTAAGTCTTCCATCCCAACTTCCTTCCCCAGTCTTATATATAAGAGTGGCTTATACTATTTTAAAATCCTGTTTTCAGTGAAACATACTGAGATTGCCATTCTATCCAGTGTTTTCCATCTTTGGACAAATTGTATTGCATGTTAATAATTTGAACTATTTTAATATGCATTTCCATTTAAAACTGACTAGTAAACATCTGTTGAACCAACTAGAAAATGGATTTTCAAAAACGAACCAGTGACTTAATTTAATAATGTGCAGGGAGTCATATAGCTATCAATTCTCAAGCTTGACATAAATAATTTGTTTGACATTTGTGTTTTTCCACTTTTACTTTTTTATTAAAAGAATCTGCATTTATATTTTATGGAACATTGAGCAAAAATTACCAATGCTGCAATTCTGTGCTGTCTTCTTACAATAATAATTTTTCTGGTTATTTCTACCACACACCTTTTTGTTTGCTTTGTAAGAGGCAAAGTGCCAAAGAACTCTTACTATTTTTTTAACCTATAATTTTTCTGGTTAAAAATATCCTTAATAAATTAATATATGTTTCTATTCTTTTCTACTGGCCTAAAGTGCGTAACATCAACACAAGTTCCGAAGTGACTTTATGTTGGCTAAATGATTTCTACGTTTTTGTTACTTCATTCAACAAACATTAATTGCAAGCCTCAACAGGAAGTACTTTTTTAAAGTATACATTCAATATATCAATTAACTTCCTCTGATCTGAAGGGTGGCACTCTGTTTAGGAAATTTAAATAAAAAACAAATGAGACACAAATGAATATTACAAATACTCATGCTTCAAGAGTTAAGAGTAAGACACAACTATAGACTATGAAGGAAGTGAAGGAAGATGACACATGAGCTATGGGTTGCATGAGCACAGTGGAAAAGACATTGTAACTGCAAACTGGGAATCCATACAATCTGTCAAATAATTATTGTCTGAAGGGGGAAATGGTCCTTTAAACAATTAATTAATAGTCATCTGATACTATTTTTATATGTGTTCATACTTGAATCTCAAACACACTGGGAATACATGCAGATGAATTGCTAATAGCATTAAGCACATTCCTGTAAAATAAATATTTGAATAATGTACAGTTTGCATATATTCTACTACAAAATATCTGAAATTATGGAAACCAACTAGCAGGCACTTAAATAAATAAAAAGCTAGGGTTGGTTGGGAGAGAAATTACTTTTATGAAATATATCTTGTGGTTTTGAATTTATCTTTCTCCTCTTCTTTCCCTACTCCTTCTAAATACTTTTCATTATATTAGTATGAGGAACACAGGAAAAATATCTGCAATAATATAAATTCATTGATATTTTAAGCAAACTCTAAGTAATCTGTACTTACTTCTCCATTCATAAAGAAAGAGCAAAAATCTTACAGGTTTTTTTTTCTAATATCCCTATCCCTACCAGTAATTACAGGCAGTATCTCAAAAGCACAGATGCTACATTTACTCCCATGTTATATTAGCTGGCTCCTATAATCATAGCTTAGAAAGTTAGGAACAAATTCAAATAGGATTTTAATTCCAGTGAAAATTAAGTTCTGACTAGTTTACTATTAACCATATTTGAGCACTCTTTATTTATATATTTAGTTTTTTGTTCTGTGTTCCTTTCTTTCTTTCTTTAAACATAAAATCAACTCCATTTGCACATTATCTAGACAGAACCATTTTCTCATTGTTCAGGGCTCTTAATTACCTCTCTCTTACTGGCCACGCATTTATTCAGGATTTGAAGAGTACAAGGGAAATGTAATTAATGAACTAATATATTGAAGTTCTGAATGAGGTTGGCTTGCTATATCATTTATTAGCTGTGCAATCCCAAATTCCTTAACCTCTCAAGTCTCACCTTCTTCATCAATAAAATGGAGAAAATTAGATCTACCTCATAGAGTCATTAGGCAGTTTCATTGATATTAAACACATAAAGTAGCATGGTGTCTAGCATGAAGCACACTCAATACATTTTAAACATTACCATTTTTTTAATGTAATTTATGCCAAGTCTCCCTTTTACTGTAGTGGAAATTGAAAGTTCAGTATAACTCAAACAATAGAGAAAGTAAATTGTCTTTTATAAAATGCTGTGAAATGTCATAGGTAAGTAGCATTAATATAAATCATCATTTCTTATTACATTACTAGGAACTAAATACATTTTAAGATTTCTATTGTCATTCTTTTGAATATTATCCAAACCACAACTCCTTTTTTGTTAAGGTAGATGGTTAGGAGCTGAGTACAGAAAAACAAATGGTCTATTAGAATTGCTTTGAGAGATGGACATGAATATGTTCATGTACAAAAGCACATATCTAATTTTTAACATACTTCCAAATTAATTGCAAGTAAACATAAAGATTTGTCTTTCAAATAATGTTATAGGTAATATTAATGCACTATAAAATATAATTATTTTGTGTTTCACGAACAGTAGTCAATTGTGAATATTCTCTCTGTACTCTACTGTGCCAGTATATCCAATCAAAAACCAAAACTCAACTTTAAATAAACATCTTTCTCTTTATACTAAAACCTAATTCAAAATGATTATTTCAGACCCTCATAATAGCAACCATTACTCAGAGAAATCATACTTACTAAACTGGGTTCTGGGCATCATTATAATAATGCTAGAAGGTATTTTAGGTAGTACATTTCCACGAATTTGAAAGTAAGACAATTTTGCAACAGACTAGAAAAGCAATATATAAAAACAGTGGTTATAAGCAAAGCCACATGAAAAGATTTTTTTTAAAACCAGCATATACCTTGATAAAGGTAATATCATGTTAATGAAAGACTGCATTAATCTGACAAATAATTGATCACTGAAAAAAAAAAAACAGAAATTAAAATTCCTGAAACAAGCATTGCCTATACCCATCTTTGTGCAATCCTTAGAAGGGAGACATCAGAAAGCAAACTTATGATTGTAGTCTGTTGGGGGGGTAGCTAATGACATTTTGTATGAGTAGACACATCGAAGTATAAAAGATGGTGCTACTATGCATTTAAATCATGTATTTCTCCAGCCTCTGCTTCTTGATTACTGTGGTAATCGTTAGTGCTGTTTACCAAATATTCTCAGCTCTCTTCCTTGGGGACACATGGTAGAACTGTGCTTCCCAATCCACTTTGACTTTGGACTGTGTCACCTCTAGATTGAAGCTACAACAGTGAGTATGTGATTCACCATATTCCTCTTCCTTGACATGGCAATCGTTGAAGCATGAGGCTGATTTATTGTGAAGCTATTAAAACTTGTAATTTTGTGTTATGTATCTTTTTTTTTTTTTTTTTTTTTTTTTTTTTTTGAGACGGAGTCTCGCTCTGTCGCGCAGGAGCAGTGCGCGATTTCCTTGAATTTCAGGAGGAGTGCAGTGGCGCGATCTCGACTCACTGCAAGCACCGCCTCCCGGGTTCACGCCATTCTCCTGCCTCAGTAGGGACTACAGGCGCCCGCCACCACGCCCGGCTAATTTTTTGTATTTTTTAGTAGAGACAGGGTTTCACCGTGTTAGCCAGGATGGTCTTGATCTCCTGACCTCGCGATCCGCCTTCCTCAGCCTCCCACAGTGCTGGGATTACAGGCATGAGCCACCGCAACCGGCCGTTATGTATCTTAAAAAGTGCATCTAAAACAGTATAAGCCTTAAGACCCCACAAATCCTGGACCTGTCACAGACAGCATGTGACATAGGGTCGGCATCAGCATATTTCCCTGATATACTACAGTGAGAAGGCTACCCTGATGATAAATGTTAAACATATATAAGCAAGAAATCAATGTTTTTCAGGAAATTTGGGGATTGTCACAGTAGCATCATCTAGATTATACCAACTGACAGAATTAACTAAATAATTTCCTGCAGAGGCAGAATGTGCTAGTTAGATCAAAGCAAATACCTAACTGGCCTGATAGTTATATTTCATATATAAGTGAATTACCTAGAATTTTGATGCATCTATCAATTGTTCATTAACTTAAATTGAGTGTCTTGCTATCTAAGACTCTAAGAATTGGGCAAAATCAAGTTTGTAGCAAACAAAGCTACTGCTTAGACATTGGAAACTAGTCTAGCTCAGGTGTTAACAGCCAGAGTTGTTAATTTTGAGAGAAATTCAAGCAAGATCTGAGTAGTATCTAAGACATGAGCATAAACCCTCTAACTCCACCTCATTTTCTATTTATACTTTATTACTTAAACAGTGGCAGTCCGCCAACTTATTTGTCTTTTATTGCATTGTGTTAAATAGAAATCAATGAGTGGCAGTGAATTGGACTCCTAATTCAATCACTTATTAGTTGTGTAATCTAGTATGTATAAGTTACCTATCACTCTAAGCCTCCATTTGTTCATGTGAAAATGAGATCAATAATCTTGCTTACAGTTCTTTGTGGTGGGAATTAAATGAGGTCATGTTAGTAGATACAATATTAATGAAATCTATAAGGAAGATGGAGAACTGAAGACAAAATATAACCATTGTTCATCCCTTGAGTGCATGATATTTACATTGAAGTTTTTCATATTTGTGGTAGCTGGCCTCCAAGATGATTCCCAAAATTATATATATATTTCTTTCTTCTTTTGAGATGGAGTCTCACTCTGTTGCCCAGGCTGGAGTATAGTGACATGATTCACAGTTTACTGCAGCCTAGACCTCCTGGGTAGCTGGGACTACATGCATACATAGTCCCACCTCAGCTTCCCTAGTAGTTGGGATTACTGGCACATGTCATTTGTAGAGGAAAGGTCTTGATATGTTTCCCAGGCTGTTCTGGAACTCCTGGATGTAAGCAATCCTCCTGTCTTGGCGTCCTGAAGTGCTGGGATTACAGGCATGAGCCACCGCACTGGGCTGTAATCTTTTCTTGGTATTCATGTCCTTACATAGTTCCCTCCCACAATGAGTGATAAGACTGATGTGTTTGGCAGTAGAATATTGAAGAAGTAACAGAATGTGACTTCTGAGGCAAAGTTATAAAAATCATTGTTTCTACCATCTCTCCTCTCTGGGTTTGCTCACTCTGAACAAAACCAGCAGCCATGTCACAAGGAAAATCAAGCAGCACAAAAGAGAGGCCAACACAGGGAAGAACTGAGGCCTCTGCCAACAAACACCACCAACTTGCCAGGCATATAAGTGAGCCATCTTGGAAGCAAATCTTCGAGGTCCAGCCTCCATCTGAGGGTAGTCCCAGCCAACATGTTGACTCAGTCTCATGAGAAACCCTGGGTCAGAACAGTGCAGCTGAGCCACCCTCAAATTACGGCCCCCAAACAAAGAGATAGCAAATGTTTACTTTTGTTTTAAGCACACTAAGTATTGGGGTAATTTGTTACACAGCAATAAATAACTAATATAATTCTACTTTGATTCTTCTTTCAGTAATGAAACCATTAACTGTTAAAATAAACACAAAATTTATATCCCCAGAGAAGAAACCAGCAAAGTTATATAATGCTTCACAGGACTTCCACATGCTGCTGTGTTGAGAACCATATTATTGCCTAGGCTCTATGACTTTGTAACAAAGACTCTAAGCCAAGCAAAGTATTTATTTATTGCCTTTATGGAAATATACATAAAATAATCTTTCTGTTTCCGTTTATTTCTCCTTGTTTTATTAGTCTACACCAGCTATTTCAAACACAGCATTGTGGGAAAGAGTATCAGTCTGGACTTTGGCATTTTTGTCACACTGTTTCATTCCTTAGCTTCTAAAGTGTCTCTTTTTCTTAAAATGAGAAAGATCTTAAAATAGAGCCCCAAAACCTGTGCATATTGTTTGCCTTCTAGTTCTCACAAGTTAAAAATTAAGCTGGGAGGGACGGGGCCCTTGACCGCTTTAAACCCCACTCTCGACATGGCTACCACAGGCCATGCAGCCAAGAGTTCCAAAATTTTAACTGATGAAACTACTTCAGGAATGTCATTTCTATACCCAGATACTTCCCTCATTCACTGTATTAGGCTGTTCTTGCACTGCTATGAAGAAATACCTGAGATTGGGCAATTTATAAGAAAAGGGGTTTAATTGACTCACAGTTCTGCAGGCTACACAGGAAGCATAGCAGCATCTGCTTCTAGCGAGGCCTCAGGAAGCTTCCAATCATGCTGGAAGGCAAAGGGGGAGCAGACACATCACATAGCAAGAACAGGAGCAAGAGAGAAGGAATGAGGTATCACATACTTTTAAATAACCAGATCTCATGTGAACTGAGTGATATAAACAATTCCCATCAGGTCCCACCTCCAACACTGAAACATATGAATAAAAAGTCATGAACTTGCCATTTATAATATAGCATTAACTTCATTATACGACTTCTTTGGGATTATTGTAGGTAAACTGCTGCAGCAACGTGAATGTATGATCACATGATGTCAATAGCTAGCAATTTCAATTAATGTTAAGTGAAACTCTAATTGAAAATTGTCAATAAGGTGGGGATTTTATGACAAAAATAAAACAATCACCATTTTGTGACCAATAAAAATATCAATGAAGTGAGTACAATGGGGAACAACTGAAAATTGTGAAAGTAAATGGACCATAAATGCCTAAATGGATTTTTAAAGATTTTTTTCCAACCACATCTGTAGATTTGATTGATCTGTACTATCTGCCTTATAAGCATCAAGGAATTTATTCTACTTTTTTTTAGCATACCTAGAAATCCCATGCAATTATCACTGGAATTAGAATGCTTTAACAATTATAAGGTTGTTGGAAATAACTTCAGAAGTATTCAGGTTTATTTTCTGTCTATCCTGCAGTGACAAAGCATTTGTTTATTGATGTGAGGTATATGAAGTCTTAATCTGCTGCATGTAGCACCAGATTAAGAAGAGAATTCCTACCATGATCAGGTATTTCAGAGAAGAACTACTAATTTTCTGTTCTAGTTATCCCAGAAAGATACTGTTGTTGATGTTTTTCAAGCTACCCATGCTTAACATCCAAATGAGCCATGCCAAGGCAGTAAAATTTCTGGTCAGACAATATGACAGACAGTAGTGACATTCAAAATAATTAGCAAACTGAATAGCTCTACATCCCAATCAGAATCAAGACGGCTGTAGTACTAAAACAGGGTTAGAGACCCCTTGCCATACCATGGGTTAACCTAGTCTAGGGGCCGAAGCAGCTGTGCAGTTGGAGAAACCATATTTAGGGGAATTCAAGAAAAAGGCTATTAATAATAAGGAGAGAATTACTTCAATACTTTAATAACTAATATAGCTGTACTGCATATGGCTGATGTCAACATGGCCTGACAAGATAAAAAGCAGTCTTTAAAATTATTCCAAAGATACTGTCACTGCCTAAACCATGTGTGGAACATTTTTTTAGAGTTGCCTTCAGAGCCAGTTTATAAACCATACAAGAAAAAGTCTCATTAATTTTATAATACCTCATTTTTTACCAAAAATGGTATTACACAACTTGTTCACTCACATTATTCACCATACTTGGCTCTGAGTGGCTTTTAGCTATTTCCAAAAATCAGACTCAAACTCCAAAGACAAAAATATATTAAGGATATATTTTACAACGTTTTATGCAGTATCTAAAGCAACTCCAAATGAGGAAAAATGTTAACTGTACTAAGTTCCTATAACATGCTGTTACAGTACTAAAACTTACAAATAGTTATCCCATTTAATTTTACATAATTTTATTTTACATCATTGACCACTTGAAAGTCTGAACTCCAAGACAGCAAAAATTTTAAGACAAAAACTCACAACTCTATAGAGATATTGACTTTCTCTTATATGATAGCCTATGTCCTAATTATAACTTCTCGCTCTAATTACTAGACTCATAGGTAATAACATATTGAAAGAAACAGGACAAAGTTTCTGAATACCTTAAAGTAAACAGAAGCTAGGATTTATTGGGTGCCCATTACATACCAAGGCTACCACATGTTAGAACTAGTTTTTGCACAAAATTTAAAAGACTATATTTGGCCATGCAGTATGTGACATTTCTACATATCTTGGTATTAACCAACTGCTAACTGAAAATAATTTCTATTGTTGTAGTTTTTAACAACATTTAAAGCACTTACTATAAAATAGGCATGTGTAAAATCATTATACATTATATTATTCCCTACAATATCCCTGCAGAGTTGGTACTATTTAAATTATTGTTTTATAGATGAAGAAATGGAGGCTTAGATATATTAAGAATGTTGTCTATGGTGACAGAGCAGAACCAAGATCTTAACCCAGGCACCCTGATTCTAGAACCATATTCTTATCACTCTGCTGCATTGAAGGAATTGATGAGAACACTGACATATGTTTATGTCAGAGTTTGAGCTGCTATGACAAAGTACCACAGACTGGGTGGCTTAAAGTCAACAAAAAAATTGTGTATTTGTTATAGTTATAGAGACTGGGAGTTCAACATCAGGGTGCTGGCGTGGTGAGTCCTGGGGAGAGCCTTCTTCCTATTGTGGACTGCCCTATTTCCTCACATAGCAAAGGAGGGCAAGAGAGCACTCTGAGGTCCTTTTTGTATGGGCACTAACGTCATTCATGAGGGCTCCATTTCATGACCTAATTACCTCCCAAAAGTCTCACTTCCAAATACAATCCCATTGTGTTTGGAATTAGGATTCCAACATGTAAAATTTGAGGGACACAAACATTCAGTCCATTGTAGCTTGCTACTTTTTAAAAGCAGGAATGTTCTTATATGCTTGAATGAAGTTTGTTCACTCTTGTATGATTTGCATGCAAGTGGGCACAGAATGAGTTGACTAACCCAGAAGACAGAAGAGAGAAAGAAGGAGCCTGCATCATGTGATAGAAGAAGCACCCATTCTTCAACATCCCCAAAATATCTTCACTAAAGTAGGGCTCAGAATGGCTGAAATTTCCACTGCAAATTCATCCTCTAGGAAAAGCAACAATTACGTTGTCTTGACACTTGTGTTGCCAATTACATGTCACAAGTAGCTACTTATATACTGAAAATATATGATTTTTAAAGTTATTTACTTTTTAAATTTGTTTTGTTAGAAAAAGTGTTGTTGTTCAATATATGCACAGAAAGTTACAGCAAACATATCTGTACATTTTAAAATGTAGGAAATACTCTGATGTAATCACCTCTTCATAGGAAATAGGGCAAAGCCTGTACTGAGTGCCTTTCCCAATCTCATCTCCTTCCTTCCTCTCAAAAGACAGTGACTCATTATCCTGACTTCTGTGCTTTCATTATCTTACTTGTCTTCAGCTTATCATCCATATAGATATCCTTAAATATTATATTTTCAAATTTTGCCCTTTTTAATTTTATGCAAATGGTATCATCCTGTATCTATTTTTGACTAATTTTTTAGCATAGCTATAGCATTAATCTATACTGATGTATAACAGTATTTTATTTTCATGGCTATATATAGTTTTTATTGTATACCCCAATTCATTTATTCAGTCTATTGTTGATAGGTAATTGAATTATTTCCAGGTTTTTTAGTTACAAAAACAATGCTTATATGTTCTAAGAATATTGTTCTTGAACAACAACTCCTGGTCCACATTTGGAAACAAATCTCTAGGAATAGAATTGTTCATTACTATCTGCTCCTCTCTTATTTCATAAAAATAAAGGGCTGAAGAAGATATTTACAAGCCTTCTCAAAGCCATTTTTGGCCATGTGACTCAGTTCTTGCTAATGGAGTCTCGTGAAAAGGAGGTAAGACATTTTCTGGTCTAGGCCTTAAAAAATTGATATATACTTTCCGTATTCTCTCTCCCTTTCCCACACTCTGGGACACAGACATTCCTGCAATCCAGCTGATAGACCATGGAAAAATAGACAATACCTAAAAAATGACCAAGTAATGTGATAGAAGAATCATTGATCCTTGAATGACTGTGTAGAAGAAGCCACTTCTAAAACTGGACCATTCACTTGGAACTGTTGTTATGTTAAATAAAACCATACCCATCAGCAGATTATGAGTTCTCATTATTGTAACTACTCCTTCACATTTGGCATTATTAGTCATTTTTATTTTTATAATTTTAGTGAGTGTCAAATGCTATCTCATTGAGTGTTAAGTTACATTTCCCTGACTGCTAATCTTTTTCATGTGATTTTTGCTCGATTTGATTTCTTCTTCTATGAAGCACACATTTAAGTCTTTGGGCCATTTCTCTATTTGATTGTCTTTTCCTTAGTAATTTAGAAGAGCTCTTTATAATTTGGGTAAAAGGGCTAGTCTTCTGTCCATTACATTTTTTGCAAATATCTTTCATTCTCTTTATGATATCTTGGTGAGGTTTTTATCCTAATGAAGTCAAATGTGTTAGATTCTTCTTTTATTTTTTGTGCTTTCTTTCTTGTTTTGACAATGCATAAGAAATTCTTTTCTTCCCCAATATAATAAAGATTTTCACCTAAGTTCTTCAAAAAGCTTTAGGCCATTACCTTTTGAATTTAGTTCATTAGTTGACTCACTTAAGTTCTGATATGCTTTTTTCCACAGAAGAGTAAAGGGTGGAGTTACAACTGGCAGATGGGAATTCCAAATAATCATGGGTGTGCCTATGAGCATTTGTAGTTTATGTGAATACCATCATTCATAAGTATTGAGAAGGGAAAAATGAAGTTTGTGAAGAGCAGGTTGAAGGTATTGTCTCCAGAAGTTTCCTTAGTGAGATTTAGTGGGAATAAATGCTAGACATTGGTGTTAGACACATTCTTAGTTACTCATGTTACAGAACAGGCTAGTTCATCGGTGATTCATATGAAAGAGACATGGAGTTCTAACTTTTGGTTAACAAGCTAGACATGCCCCCAACAACGTGACAAGGTTGCTAAGAAATCTAATGAAATCTCAGCCTCCATTAAGAATACAATGTCCAGAACTTGAGAGATAATATCTCCCCTGTGGCTTGTACTAATTAGATAACAATTAGGCTCTTGCATCAAATTTCAATGCTACTCTTGAAGAGGTATATAGGCAAACTGGAGTTTATCACAAGAGAAGCAGTCAGGTTGGTGTCAGGGTGGGAAACCACTGTGTGTGTGTGTGTGGTGTGTGTGTGTGTGTATACATATACAACAGTTGATGTGACTGGGAAATCTTAGAATGCAATGGAGTAGACGTTGATAGGCCATAATAATTGTGTTTAAAAATTTTAAACATTGCCCTATCAAAGAGGTGACACATATTTTGTCTATATTTCTCTAAGTAAACACCAAGAACCAATGGACAGAAGTTATAAGGAAATAGACTAAGTCTATTAAAAAGAATCTTAATAGCAGTTGGAGAATTTGTCTTAAAAAGAACTGATTAACTCAAGAAAGTAGTGGTCTCCTTCCCCAATACTGATGGCACTGAAATGGAATCTGAAAGATAATTTATCAAGGATGTTACTGGTATTAGCTAATATATATTAGTGCTTACTACTGACAAGAAATATTCCATGCACTCTGCCTACATTTTCCCATTTAACCCTCACAGCAGCCCTAGAAGATGAGAACTACTTTGTCATTATTCTCTACATAAAGAGTTTGAAGTTTAAAAGGTTAAATAATTGCCTTTGTAAAAGGCAGAAAGCACATCTGTCTTGTGTTCAGAGAGTGAGTTCTCACCCACACTGCTTCTCACTTGTCAATCCTGTAAAAAAGATTTGCTGTACTGGGAGAGAAGCCGTACTGTGTGTCCATCCAATTCTGAGGCTACTTGATTCCAACAAAATTGAAATGTATTATCTTGGAAGCTAAAACAGTAAGGAAAGTAGACAGTGGAAGAAATGGGAAAAGGGACAGGTAAAACTTAATGAGGAAGGGAAAAGTCTGGAAAGATTGTATGTGCAAGGCACTGGTCCAGGGAAAATGCATTCCCTGGACGTAGACAAGGGTTATTGCCTGAAGTTTATATACACATGAGAGCAAGGTGATGAGGAGTAGAAGGCAGTAAAGACATGAGACTCATAAAAATTTTTCTTGTCTTAGCAGAGGCATCATTTGGCCATGTCATATGAGGTTCCAAACACTGCATTTTGTTAATAGTCAGAAAGAGCTAAGGAAAACAAAGAAAGAATTTCATTTCCCCCATCAAGCATCAAGAGTCTTGCAATGAGCTTACTTTCATTATTTTTCTTGCAAGTAATTAATACCACTCTTTCCTTACAGAAAGCATTGGCAGAAAGATGGTAATTAGATCCAAATGGACAATTTGTAAGGAGTCATTCATGAACGGCTTGATTTAACAAATATTTATGGAGTGTTTACTATTTGCAAAGCATTTTTCTAGACACTGGAGACACAGCAGAAAATAGTATTCCCCTACTCCTAAAAATAATTACCCCTAAAAATAATTTCCTATATTTTTTTAGTGTATTTTCTGTGGCAGAAAGGCAACACACAAAAAAGATGAATATGTAAAATTTAAGGTATGCTAAATAGTCATAAGGGCTAATGAGAAAAATAAAGCAAAGAAAGTTGGTATATATGGAGAATTATTGAGATCGTATAGGATTTTAACCAAATATGCAAATTAAAAAGAAGAGAAGGGAAATGGTCATGAAAGGCGGATGTGTTGAGGCTCATGTGCATTTAGTTCATGCTTATGAATCACAAGTATTGTGAAAGGTCTTGTAGCAAAATGAAAAGGGCATTAGACACATCACTTCTCTTATTTTATCCTCATTTCCTCATCTTTAAAATGGGAATTCTAATATTAGACCTGTTGGCCACAAAAATGTGGATGTGTGTCTCTAATGAGTCATTGAATATGAATGCAGTCTTCAAAATGTAAAAGAATATATACATGTAGCTTCATCTTATCACAAAAAATAATTTATATTTTCGATCCCCTCTTCTTCTCTGGGTCTCTGAATATATATGTGTGTGTGTGTGTGCGTGTGTGTGTGTGTATACACACACATATATTTATACATATATACATATATAGTCACAGATGTGTGTGTGTATATATATATATATATATACACACATATGTAAAAATACAAATACAGACAAAAAGAAAGAAGGAAGAAGGGAGGGGAGAAATTTTCTATTTAAAGAAAGAAAGATACACACATATGTTGGTCCAGTCCATCTTATAAGTCATACAATGTATCTAGTACAAACATTCTGACAAGGAATAAGCATATCTGTGGTGGAAACCCAATAGTAGGGTTCTTCGAGTCTCTAAACAGACTAGGGGCAACAGAATTCTTCTGTATTTGGGTCTCCCTGGATTACTGAAGACTTTGCAGGGCTCTTTTAATCACCTCCTGAAATGCTGGTTTCCTTCCTCCATCCAAGAGACTCGACAAAATGGAACTTGTCAACTGTGCTTACGGCAATAAATCTCCTTTTCAGCATTTCTCCTGACATTCTAATGCCTTCCTGAACATAATCAAAAGGTCATTTTCCACCTGAATTCATCTTCTCCAAGCTGCCTTATATTTCTGCAAATCCAAGTTTCAACAAGTTTGATTTCATTCCTTCTACAGTATTTTATTTGCTTTAGCCAAGCTAAAAATCCCACTGTCACCCTATGTTGTACTCTAATAGCTTGAATGGGGATTATATTTTATTGGCTGAATGTATAATGTGGATACATTTTGAAAGCTGAACTGCTCCTTTTTCTTGAATGACAGAGAATTAAATGATACCTTTCAGATATTGCCAAAGGATTTCTTATGATTTTGTTTCCCACATCAATTCAATAACTTTCTATGTGTCAATTGTGCAGAGATCAGCGTTCTCACCTACATACAAAACAATCCCCCAGAAGCCCTCAGACTTGAACAGGCCTTTCGCTGTGCAATCCACTCAGCTGTAGTCATGCATTTCACAATCCTGTCCACAGCTTCTAGAGGAGCAATTCAATTATCAGAATTTGCGAACTTATGCATTCTTGATTGCTGTGGATTTCTTTTTAACTAGAAACAGTTGTATTTAATTTTGGTAGGTTCATATTATTGATTTAAGTGCAATCATCGTTTCTAAACAACACTATCAAGAATACAGTGCCATTTATAATATACGTTTATTGGGGTGGAAGGTACCAGGAATATCCCCAGAAAAACATATGGGAAAACCTTGGACTTCATCTTGCCAGTGATAATGGCAAGAGACCGGCCTGTATTTGCTAATTTTGTTTAACATATTTGTGACACTCATCTACCTAAGTCAGTCTGTCCACTTCCCTGAAATGAGTCAGCGGCTTATGATTTATTAACAAGGCAGGGCTTTGGCCTTTCACTTGGAGGAACAGAATCCCAGGACGATCTGCGGGAACCACAACCTGACCAAGATCTCCTCTACACAAGGCAGGAGCCATAGTTTACCCGGGGGCCGGTGTCGCCTCAGCCTCCTCCGGGAAAGCTCCGAGACAGCGCATCCAGAGCTAGAGCGCCGCCCACCCAGCGGTCCTGGGTCAGCTCCGCGGGATGCAGGACAAGGGTCCTCGGCCATCGAAATCACTCTCCGCTCATAAAGACACGGTTCCTTGTAGAGGAAGGATTGGTGTACCATTTGGGACCCTCCCAATCCCCCAGAAGTATCAATGGCCCTTGCTCCGAACCGCCGGGTGCGGAGACGCACGAGAGAGCAAGTGCCCACTGAGAAGAGCAGCGGAGAGAAGAGGAGAGAGAAAACCAGGAGGGAGAGACTGAGCCAGCTTCCCCGCCTGTCCGGTCTCGGAACCAAACGCAACTCGGGCTGCTGGGCCCCGGAAGGACGCAAACCTCGGGCAGCAAAGGAAAAAGACCTCCCCCTCGCGGGCCCTGGGGCTGAAGGAAGAACTCGGTTGGAGGAAGGGAGGAGGAAAAGGAAACGCTCATCTTTTCCCGTTTTGTTTTTTGTTTTGGTTTGGTTTGATTTGATTTTTCCTCCACTGAGCGCAAAACAGAATCAGCCGCGACTCTGGCTGGCCTGGAGAGCATCCATTATTTAATGAAAAACAAGAGATCATTTTTTTTCTTCTTCTTCTTTGAAATAAGTTCAGCAGCACTTCCCTCTCCCTCTCCTCCGTTCTTCTCCCTTGCCCAATTTACTCTCTCCACCATTTTTACCGTTCCCATGAAATAATTTTCCTCAGGTTTTATGTCCCGTGTATCAGGTTTTCATCTGCTCAAACGCCTTCAGAACATACTATTCCGCTAATGTGAACTTCCACTCCCAATGTTCCAGTCCTTTCCAGTCCAGGGATTTCTTTAATAGGTGAGGTTTGTCCTTCCCTTCCTTGGCCCTGTAACAGGAACACACATTTTCATTCCATGCCACTTGCATTCCAACCCCTTGCTGAGTTGCTATTTTGCCTGCAGGCTCTCAGAGAACATCAAAGGAATTTGGCTTTGACTGTCTTTAGACCCTGGATTGGTCCCTACGGTGGGGCTGCTCTCTAGATTTGGAATCCGCACATCTTCACTCTTTTCTTTAAAGCCTATTTCAGTCCCCAGCAATAAAACCTTCTAAAATGCTGAGGCAAAGCTGTGAAGGAGGATAGTTTGACTTATATACTTACATTCTGCACCTCCAACCCAGCTCTTGCCATTTTCTCTCCCCCATCTTCTTTTTTCCTCATCTAATTTCTCCTCTTTGTTAGAACTTGAGTTTCTGGCATCCCAAAAGTTAATTCAACTTCCTTGAATCAGATATGAGAAAAGAGCTGGAATTTGACATTTTGGCTGTGTTGTAAAGTTGTATCATACAAGCATTCATTCAGCAAACATGCATTGAGCACTTACTATGGGCTAGACATTGAGAAGAGGCCAAGGTGCTAAAAACATAAATGAGGCTTCTATTGCATCACCTTCTCTCCTCCCCCTGCCTTACTATCTCTTCCATTATAGCCATCTTTATCATCACCATTTTTTGTAATATTAACTAAGTCCTTAATATATGCCGGACATTGACGTAGGAGCTTTACATGTGTTTTGTCATTTCAATAATATAAGGATTATCTGAGATCAGCAACATATTAGCTCCATTTTGTAGGTGAGAAAACTGAGGATTAAAGAAGCTAAGAAGCTTCCTCAGACACACACATCTCACATGTGTTGATGCAGGGGGTTGTAAACCAGACAGTCTGACTCCAGACTTGTGGTACATCCCTTCTAAGGAGTCACTGTTTTAGTAGAGGAGTCAGACTTGTAAACAGATAAATATATCAAAGAGGTAAGTGCTAAAGCTGTAGAAATACAGTGGCAGCAGTGACTAACACTGCCTAGGGGAATCAGGAAAGGCTTAACAGACAATTTGACATGTGAGGTGGGTCTTGAAATATGAGTGGGAGTAACCCAGTCAAAGGGATGGGAGTGGGAGGTACATTCAGGCTGAGGGAACCACATATGTAATTAAACAGTTGAGAAAGGCTGCCATGGTGTGTTTAGAAAACATTGAGTGAAGCGTAGAGTTCATGACAGAGTGTTGTGATATGGTTTGTGAAACCAAAAAGGGGCAAATATACAACTAGAGGCAAGAATGTCAAGGACTCTATAGATCTTGCTATTAAGTGTAGCTTTCATTGTGAAGATTAAATGACTCCAGCAGAGATTTAAAGAAAGGAAGTGACATAATCAAATTTGTCTGTGTCTGTCTGTTTGTGTTAAGATGAGCAGGGGAAGTCTGGAGAATAAAGAGGAGAGCCAGATGGCAGGGACACTGGTTTTAAACTTGCTATATAGATATGAGAGGTGATGAGGGCCTGGGCTGGGAGTAGTGAAACTGGAAAAAAGGGATTTTTGCTTTCTAAAGAATATTGGCAATAAGACTTCTGTTTCTGGAATAAAAGGCTTTAGGTACAAAGAATTTCATTCAGAACAAGGAGGCCTCTTAAGAGAGCACCAAACCAGCCCTCTTCCTTTTATAGGTATAGTTAAAGTCTATGAAGCTTAGGAAGATGAAACCATGCAATCAACTAGTGGAAGAATAACAGCCACCTTTTATTCAGAGACTACTATTCACACATTTAACATTCTTTAATACATTTGACCCACATAACAACTTTTCAGGGTAAGTACAAAGCTACTCTTAACTGCGCTCAACAGAAGAGGAAGCTAAAGTCAAAAAGTTGATGAAGGCTACACAGATAGAGACAGAACAGGGATTTAAAATTATAGTTATCTAATCTCGCAATTTGTGTAGTTTTTATATGCCATGTGCTGAGATTGAAATTTAGGCATCCTTACTCTTAAACTCTGGTTCTCTTCACTAGTCATTGATGCCTTTATACTCTGTTAAATACATTTCAAGCATCACTGGGCACACATCCCTGACTGTCTGCCTACTCTACCAATATGCCCTAAAGCAGAATTTATTATGGATTCATTGCCTACCAAACACACTAAACAAAATATGATGATGATCTTTTTTAAAACTTGAGGGGTTTTAATGGTGAAAGACAGAGCAAATATAAATGATATTAACATGCAACTACAGACATAGATAATCGAAACTTCTTATGGCTTAGACATGAAGGATTAGGGGATATTGAGAAACAGCTAAGGTTTATCAGCACTTTCCTGTCCCAGTGACTTTGCATGTATTATTTTATTTGAGAAAACTGACTTGGAGAGGTGAAATAACTTTCTCAGTGTCACACAAATTCTAAATAGGTAAGCCAGAACTCAAACTCCAGTTTATCTGACACCAAACTGTGTTGCTGTGTTGCTTATGCACTGTGTTGCTGCTGTTACAGTGGCCAGTGAAGACAAAAGTCAGCTCCATGGACCATATTGTACTAATAAATGTTTAACAACCAGCACTCAGAGAAAAAGCCTTTATTTGTAGTATTTGGCAATTTCCAATTTCTGCAGGGCATAAATAATGCCACAGTGGCAGATTTCAAGCTGCCAACATGACATCACTGGAGGCTGCATTGAGAAGAGATGTGCACAATCAGCTCTGGAGAGCCTCCAGCATACAATTGTACCATGGAGGAAGAGATGCTGGAGCAATATGTTAGAGGCAAAGTGGGAGAGTAGGTAATTTTTGGAGAAAGCTGGGATAATGAATAAAGGCTGGAGTGGGGATTGAATTATTCTTCAAATAATTATATTTGAAGAAGATAGACAGATTAAACTAAGTGTGGTTAGACCAAATGAAAAGAATGACTTAGGATTGGCTGAGGGCAGCTCCTTCCTTAAAATGACCATTCCTAAGAGTTGGCAATTTTCTTGAAGAAGAAGACCAAAATATTGATTTATTCCATCTGAAAATGTTTGTAGGCACTTGTTTTGATGACTGCAAAAACTGAAAACATACCTCAAAGATTGAAATCAGGAATAGTTGAATACAAAAGATTAACTGATATGAATTTCTGGCTATTAATCTACTTTTTTGTTTCTTTACAGCAAGGATGACAGCAAACTGATGAAGTTGGTATATTGATGGAAAAATTTATAATAAAATTTAAAAGAGTAACTCACCTTCAAAACCTGCTTGTATTGTCAAACTGTTTGAGTGTACCTTATATTGACCTTGTATCCAGGGGAAATAAATGTATTTGCAAATACTTCAGATATCTATTTTGTCACCTTATTTCACATCTTTCTAAGTATAAAACAACACCAGTGCTTCCGTTATTCCCCACATAATTAGATAGTGCATAGGATAGTAAGGAGAAAAAAACATTATCTGGTACCTGCAAATAATGCGCTCTTTCCCTCTGAGCTGATAATCTAGCCCTTTAAAATAGGAAAGGATGAAAATAAAATTAGGTTTCCCACGTTGCAGTATATTTCTATTTTCCCCCCGCTAATCAAAAGGTCCCTGTTGTGCACAATCTGGATGGAAAAGCCTATTAGTACTAAGAATCAATTAAAAATAATATAAGGAAAATGAAGTGGATGTCTGTCATTTTTGTGTGCTCACTGGGGAATGACTTTCTGTCCCTGTGATTTTGAGGTGCTGTCAAACATGATGCCCTCCTGCTCCCTGGCTACAGGGGTGGACACAGGACTACCTGATCAATCATGGTACTGGATCTTCTTGTTCACAGTAAATTGCTCAAAAAATGGACCGAGCCAATCAAACCTTTTCCATGAAGTTTTCTCTGTCTTAAGGATTTCAGTTTCTGTGGCTATAAGCTCAGATCCTCAGGTAACCATGTTTTCAGTAAAGAGGAAGGTGGGCTGTAGCAAAGGAAATTGAGAAAATAAAGACAACCAGAGGCACGTGGAGCTAAAATGTGGAAAGAAGGACAAAGACCCTTGAAAACTTTGCTCAAATGCCTGGCTCCTGCTATGCTTCAACAAATACACACTTCTGGAATTTCTGGTGATTTAAATCAGTAAGTCCCCTCCTCATCTTTTTGTTTTTTTTTAGATGGAGTTTCGCTCTTTTTGCCCAGGCTGGAGTGCAATGGTGCGATCTTGGCTCACTGCAACCTCCGCCACCTGGGTTCAAGCAATTCTCCTGCCTCAGCCTCCCATGTAGCTGAGATTACAGGCACGCACCATCATGCCTGGCTAATTTTGTATTTTTAGTAGAAATGGGGTTTCACCATGTTGGTCAGGCTGGTCTTGAAATCCTGGCCTCAGGTGATCTGCCCACCTCAGCCTCCCAAAATGTTGGGATTACAGGTGTGAGCCACCGTCTCTGGCCCCCATCTTTGTTTCTTTTGCTTAGGCTGTGTAGAGTTGGGTTTTGTTGCTTTCATTACAAAAACCACAGAAAAAAAAAATTCCTTACCTGAGGACAAACTCCTGCAGGCTGGCTGGGATTATACAAATAATGTCTCCTTAACTTTTAAGAAAAGGGGGAAGGAGGTGGTAGTGGGAAATTACTAAGAGCTAAATTTCTTTCTTGACCTATATTCTAAGATAAGCTAATTTATTCTATTTTTGTTTCTCTGACCTATGACTCATCTCTCTTTGGACATCTCTTTCTTTCATTGGCACACAGACCACAATACACTCACTGCTCATTCTTTGATTCATAAATTATCATGGCTTTATTATTTAGCTCAACATGGTAAGTCTTAACAAAACGGGCCAAAGATAAGGCATTAAGCTGGGAGGAAAAGAAAGGAGAGAAGAGATGTTGATCATTTTCAAACTGGAAGGACAAATCATCACTAGGAAAAGTTACTTCAACTTAAATTTCACAGCGGGAATTTATGCAGATGGGGTAGAGCTACCTCAGGATAGAGTAATTTGGGAGTTTTTCTGAGTTCTTCTGGGAAGATCTCAGGAGCTGGAGGCAGTAGGAGGGAAGGCTTGAGAATAGAAGATGACTCAGCTTCTGGTGTGGGACAAAGCTACTGATGTGAGTAACTAAGGCCCACCTTCTCAGTCTGGCTAAATGATGTGATTCCCACCCTGTATGTGCATCTCAAGCTTCCCCTTGGCGTTCCTTTAGCTTCAGAGGCTACATCTAGTGTTCATTTAATCCCGGCCTCGATATTTGCCTCAGTCCTGAAAAATCCAAGGAATAAACATGGACTATGCACTTCTTGAAATGTCTTTGATTCTAGAAAAATTAGTTGAGAAGTACACCATTTGTAGATTCTGTGCGTGTGTGTGTGTGTGTTTGTGTGTGTGTGTGTGTGACAGGGACTGGCTCTGTTGCCTAGGCACTATCACAGTTCATGATTCACTGCAGCCTCCACTTCCTGGGCTCAATCAATCTTTTCACCTCAGCCTCCCAAGTAGCTGAGACTATAGGTGCACACCAACATACCCTCCTAATTTTTTGTTTGTTTGGTTGGTTTTGTAGGAACGAGGTTTCCTTATGTTGCCCAGGCTGGTCTCAAACTCGTGGGCTCAAGAGAGCCTCCCAAAGGGATGGGTATAGGTATGAGACACTGCAACTGCACCAGTTGGAAATTCTTTTCTAATTGGATACATTAACCACTCTTGCACAGGATGTTTCACTCTGTAACTTGGATGCCATTCTCCATAGTAAGACAAATAATTTTCCTTATGAGGTATATCAGTTAACTAGTTTTAACAGCATTTTAAAACCAGAAGCCAAGGTCTGAAATAATTTCATCTACCTCCTTACCATCTAGAACACATCACAGAATTCTGGTGATTTCAATGAAAGCATATACATGTTTATAAATCTTTTTATGCATTGGCTTATATAACTGTTTTATATGTATTGCATTTTCTCACAAGCTTTTCACCTTGAGGTACAATTATTAAGTGAATTTCTTTCCCTTACAAAGAAAAGTAAACACATTAAACACCTCCACGTAATGTTAAAATGCTGGACATTAAATTAAATTAAATATTTGTCCTATAGCACTGTTAGCTGAATAGGTTATGAATTATCTATGTTTGTGGAATACATTGCTTAAAATTATAATTTTGCCAAATTCACCCTGTAAAGAACAAAGTATAAAGAACACTGAGGCTTAAATTCTTTAATATTTAACTAAGTCTGTAGACTTTGCAATATTGGTACTGCATCCATAATCATGCCTTAGTGAAATGTTATACAGAACATCATTCAGAATGTTTGCTCTGAAAAGAGTTTGGATAAATGTGCCGTATTTAAAATTGATTAATAGTGTCTGATATGCATCCAGTCTTATTATCCCAAGAATTTGACTTAAGTTACAGGGTATCTTGTATATTTACCCTACTTGAAAGACATAATTTGCATTTAAACAAGAATGGTACCCATAGCTGTGTTAATTTTGGTTAAGTGTTCTTCCTCCCGGGACCTCAATTACCTACCTCATATGTTATATGAGGTAGTTACATTATTCCAGTGGTTTATCTAACTGTCCTGGAAACCCTTAGAGTGTCTACAGGAGGAGGTGAAACCTCAGGCTGCTTATCAAGATTCAGCCCAAACAGCCCCACCTCTAACAGCTTATTAATTACCTTGCACAATAATTCATGTATTCATGAACCTGACTTTTTGAATCCAATAGTGTCTACTATGTGACTATTTTAAACATATGGAAGAATGTAAAACAGACACAAACTTCTGTCCTCATTGAGATTCATTCTAGTAGAGAGACAGACAATAATCAAACTACATGAGTTAAATGGATATTATGCTATATGGTGATAAACTCTATGGAGAAAAATGAAGCAGGAAAAGGAATTTGGGGGCTGGGACTGACAGTTTAAATACTTGTTTATGGAAGGCTTCAATGAGGAGGTAAGCTACCATAATACCTTGGGGAAAACAGTACCAAGGAGTGGAAAGAGCAAGTGCAAAGGCACCGATGTGGGAGTATGCAAAGTACATTTAGGAGCAGTGAGGAGACTACCATGATTTGAATAAATTGAACAAGGGGCAAATATAAAACTGGACTTCAGAGTATGCATGTATTAGAAGAAAAAGGGTTGCTTTTAAGCATTGAAAACAGTTCACTTAAGATACTTCTAAGGCCCTGAAAAGCATTAAAATTCTAAAGTTCTTGCTTATAATATATGATCAGTGATCCTTGACTCCATGTTATTAATACTTCTTTTTTTGTTAATCAATAATAGAGTTTTTGCTCCTTAGGGAGCAAAAACATACATTTGTCCAACCATCGTTTGTTAATACTTTCCTGTGAACTTAACTATCTTACTTAAGAGGAAAATAGTTTGGAAAATTGGGGCCTAGTAATTAATTAATTAATTAGACTTTCTAGAAATCCATTAGATCCAAGGTGACTTTTTTGCTTTAGAAAATCAAATATATATTATTTTCATATTTTTACAGTCATTATATATTCACCTCATATTCCTGAATAGAACTATTGCAGATCATAATGGGTAATAAATATATATCAAAGAAATTAGAGATAACTCTGGGAAACTTCTTGAAAATATATAATTCAAGTTGGAATTTCTTTAAAGGCATCAAACACTTAAATAACCATACCTTGAGTCATTTTCTACTTACTCAAAACTAAAAGACCTGCTTATTTCAGTTGAAAGTGGGAAAACTTTGAAGAGAAATCCTCAAGTTAAGGGGTAAACCCAGACTCTTACACTTTTTGTATGTAAATTTATACACTTACTGAAATCACCCACAAATTATGAGTTTTTAATACACTGAGAGTTTTTGAAATTCATTTAATATAGTGTAAGTTTCATAGTCAAATAGCGTAGCTAAATTCTTTCTTCATTCCTCATGTCTGAGACAGGAAGGAAAATGACTAAGTGGATTTCTAGTTCAACTGAAATAGCTATGTATTTCTTTTTGTACCCAGACTGAACATTCTGTGAAATAAGAACATAATGTTTATCATAGACTTTGAAAGTTTTTACTCTCCTGAGCTTCAGTGATATGTCTTTATTAGCTAGCATTATTGAAAAGGTGAGTTGCAGAATTGTATTAATTCATTGACAGATGATACAGTTAACAACTGAAATTAAACAATAAAATTCAATGGACTTGGGAAGAGATATACCCAGAGGTCCTCCATGTGTATTTAATACAATAACTTTAGAAATCATTTACTTAAAAACAACTTGGAGTCTAGAATAAAACAGAATTTTATATTATACAGATGTAATCTCTGTGCCTCTTTAAGACTGTGTTTCTTCCTAGACTTAATACAAATCCCACTTAGGCCCTTATTTCAATCTTTGTCATCAGTATATTAGCCTAAGCCCTAGCTTGATCACCTAGAACCTTTACTAATCAGGTTTCTGTGCTCGGCATGGGCCACTTTGTTTTATTCTAATTGATGGCATATAATTTTAGTACAGCCTTTCTTCTGTAGATTGTTTCCTCACTTTATACTTCATAGTTATCACCTTGTTGACTAGGACTTGACTCATTCTTTTTGCCTTTCCTAAACCTTAGTCTGCCTAGACCAATCATTGAAGACCCAATGGAAACCCCTTTCATCTTCTCATATCATGAACCCTTGTAAGATTGTTTGAAGGCTTATATTCTGTTAGGTATTTTTTCTCACCACTTATCATTCATTCACAAAAATTTATCAAGTGTCCAATCTATTTTTAAGTATGGCTGAACATGCATTCACCGAAGGTGACGGTTGAAGGAGAGAAAAGTGAATCAGATTTGTTGCATGCTCTGGAATTGCATACAATTTTGTTCAAGGAGTAGGAAGGCAAACAAAACACAATGGTATACAGTGGTAGGAACAAATGTTTTCAGCTTCCAAAACTATCTTTGTTGAAATTTCATCTCCAGTGGAAATTTTGGCGGTGCTAATCAGGGGAGAAAAACTACTTCCATTCTTCAAAGGCACACACAATTGACTTGGCTATGTTGTCACATACTGATGGGATTAATATTTTAGTACAGGGAAGGGGTCCTGGCCTGAGCCTTGGGAATCCTGAGTCCTGATCTCAACAGACCGTAAGTAGGAAACTTGCCTCCGGTACCATGTCACTGCTTTTGAGCATATCATCCTGATTGATGATGAATTCCTTTATACTTAAAATACAAAGCTCTTCTCATGTCCCAGGTAACGTGAAATTTTTTCCCCCTGGATAAATGTTATTCATTTTTCCCTTTCAGCAAGATGTACCCTTATGATGCTCTGATGCATGACTAAACTATACAATAAATATTATTGGAATACTATGTATTCTCGATTGTAACAAAAGTGACTGTGATCTACATGTAGCTGGAAACACTCTTCCTCTCAAGAATTAGGTAAGATGGATCCAATCCCACATTGACTAGATTTTGAAAGATTAATTCGATTACATTACTTTGTGGAGCTTACATTTTTATGTTTATTTCTAACTCTGAGCTCTTGCTTATGCTACATTATTTCAGTTTAGAAGTGGTCTTGTCATCTCATATGCACTGTATCTGGCCTATGCAGATAGGGTGCGCTGCTTTATTAATAAATTTCCTTAATGAAAATGTGTGTGAAAGGATGAGAGAACTTATGTTTAAATCAATCGCCCCACCAAAAAAACCATACATTTATTGCTATGCATTCTTGATAAGCAAAGTGGATAGTGATGAGCAAAGTAGATAGGAATTCAGTTCAAGAATCAGAATGCCTGGGTAGAACCCTGGCTTTACCATTGCTATGAATCATTGTGTGACCTTGGAAAAGTTGCTTCAAGTCTCTGGGTTTCAGTTTCTTCATGAGTAAAATGAGGATGAAAATAGCAACTCCTTCAATAAATTTTTATGAGGGGAATACATCTATTAATTCATATAAATTGCTTAGAATATTCTAACATGTAAGTGTTGCTAATTAATAGATCTAAAGACCTTTGAACATTTCTAAACTCATGCTTTGTATTGTTGCCTTCGTCCCCACTCCCAGGCCAAATTTCTATTTTCATGGTTATTATTTTGTTTAATATAGAGACGTTTCACCATTTTTTTTTATGACCAATAGCCTTTGGAGTTACTAGTCCAAGTGGCTTATCAAGGCATTTTCCTAAACTAGGACACATTCCTTTCTAAAAACAATTCTGGAAGCAGTGGACTACACATTCAAATATATATTATACATATGCACATATATATATGCATGCGTTTGTGTATAAGTATAATATGTACATATTTGTATAGTCAGTTGCTCCCAGAATTCCACGTGTGTGTTTGTGTGTTTGATCTCATTTGATCTTCACAGCAATCCCATGAGGCTAGCACTATTATCACTTTTTACAAGAAAGGAGACTGAAGCTTAAAGAGGTTAAGTGAGTTGACCAAGATCATACAGTTAGTGTCAGAGCCCAAATCAGTCTTCCTTTTGCAAATCTACCTTTAAGCAATTATGCTGTATTAACTCCCATCGTAAAATAGAGGAGATCAGATAGAGGGTTCGCGGACCTAGGTTAAATATATTGTCAGGTCGATTTATTCTAATAAACCCCACTTACAACCACAGTGAAAAAGAAAACAATTGCCTAAAGCAATTCTACGGGAGTCCATGGAAATGCTAGCATTTCAGCCAAGCTTAGCTCAAGGAATATAGAGTTAAAAGGCATTTGCCTCCTAGCGATAGCCTTCCTGTTGATTCATAAGATGCAAATGAAATGTTAATGTTTAAACCAAGTGGGAGAAACTACTTATTTTGAGAGGAAAAAAATATAGTATAAAAGCTCTACTCTAGAATATTGTTAATGTAAGGAGAACTGGAAGAACAGGACAAGCAGGCTTTTGAGAAAAATCACAGCTGAAGATAGGGCTTAATAGTTTAGAGCACTAAAAGATAAATAATTTTAAAAATCAGTGTGTGAGTGTGTGTGTGTGTGTCTGTGTGTTGCGAGTCTCCAATCTCGCTGGTAACTCGCAGTTTTCTGATGAAAGTGCAGTATGTAACGATTACTAGTTGGCATCCTCTGCTGGAGACCAGTCTCACAAAAGGGTGACCCTGTGATGCACGAAAGGCTATTTAATGCCCCAGCGAAGTGCTTCAGGGACCAAGATTTTATTATTCTTTGGTGATGAGAGTTGTGATCCTGCATCCCTGATTTAGAGCCACTTAGGGCTCCGACAGCTCCACCCCGGTGTTCTACAGGAAAATCTTCCTTCATGCTCTCTGCCTGATTTGAAAGCAACACAGCTTCCCGATGTTCCGCCTGGGAGGTGGTTCAATCTTTAGAAATTGCCTAAGAAGCCTGTCCATCTGCTGGAGTGCCTGGCTTTCGGGAACGGACCAAGACGGACTTGGCTTTTAATCTGAAATAATTTGAGGATTTTCTGTCTATAACTTAAAATCACCGCTTAACTCGAAGTAAAAAAGTGACACGCTCTCTAGAGGGCTTTTGTAGACATTGGGAAAATCCGTATGACGAAGTACGGTTTAGAAATTCCGGATTTAATTTCCCCCGGGAAAAGCAAATATCTTCTGTTGGTACCGGGCAGTCGACTCACGTAGTCTTCCTTTAAAACCAAGTCTATGCCAGCCGGGTGTGAGGGGAGTGGTGGGGGTGAGCAGGGGGAGGAGAGAGATTCGAAAAGTACAGGAGGAATCAGTCCAGTACAGGGGTTGCCCCTGCCAACCAGTAGCTATTCCGGTTAACTCCCAAGAAGCAAGTTTCCACCTTTGCCACTTCCTCCTGCCCTTTCCTTTCCTTTTCCCTTCACTCCCGCTCTTGGACCCAAGGTTCGCTCCCCACCGCCACCGCCCTGCCCCACTATTCTCTTTACAGGACAGAAGGCTGCAGCAGCACGGCGGAGAAAAATCTCTGAGGAATGAGTCGGTGGGATGGGCGTATGGGTGGAGGGAGAGGGCAGTCGATTTTTAAACCTCAGCGAGGGTGGGTGGGCAGTTGGAAGCCAGAGGCCTTATCACTGGGGCGCTGCAACATCACAGAAAGTGTTAGTCCCAGGGCTCTCCCTGGCGCGCGCGGCTCCTGTGCTTGCTTCTTATTGGCGGACCTGGCCCTGGGGGCGGAGCCGCGGTGAAGCCCCGCCCATCCGGGCTCCAGGACCGGGGCACGCGGTTCTCCCTGATCCCGGAGCTGGGCTCAGGGCTCGGACTCAGTCCTGCAGCGCCTCTAGGCTGCGGATCCGCGCTTCAACCACCTGCTTTGCGCTGCGTCCGGGGAAGTGGGGAGGAGACGGGAGGGAGGGAGGAGGCGGGGAGAGGAGGAAAGAGGCAGCTTACACACGCCTTCCAGTCCCTCTACTCAGAGCAGCCCGGAGACCGCTGCCGCCGCTGCCGCTGCTACCACCGCTGCCACCTGAGGAGACCCGCCGCCCCCCCGTCGCCGCCTCCTGCGAGTCCTTCTTAGCACCCGGCGTTTCATGCACATTGCCACTGCCATTATTATTATCATTCCAATACAAGGAAAATAAAAGAAGATACCAGCGAAAAGAACCGCTTACACCTTTCCGAATTACTCAAGTGTCTCCTGGAAAGAGAGGGTCGTTGTCCCCGGAGGAGCAGCCGAAGGGCCCGTGGGCTGGTGTTGACCGGGAGGGAGGAGGAGTTGGGGGCATTGCGTGGTGGAAAGTTGCGTGCGGCAGAGAACCGAAGGTGCAGCGCCACAGCCCAGGGGACGGTGTGTCTGGGAGAAGACGCTGCCTCTGCGTCGGGACCCGCCAGCGCGCGGGCACCGCGGGGCCCTGGACGACGCCCCCTCCTGCGGCGTGGACTCTGTCAGTGGCCCACCAAGAAGGAGGAGGAATATGGAATCCAAGGGGGCCAGTTCCTGCCGTCTTCTCTTCTGCCTCTTGATCTCCGCCACCGTCTTCAGGCCAGGTGAGCAAGGGCCTGGGAGCAGCCCCAGACAGACGTGGGCCTGGAGCAGTTTCCTAGGTCCCCGTCCCAGCCTCGCACCCCCGAGGCAGTGCTCCCAGGCGCGTGGGGGAGGTAAGGGGACCGCTGTCCCGGCACAGAGCTGTCCCCGGGTTCGGTCACCTGTGCCGCACGTTTGGGCTTGGCTGGTTAGCTCAAGTTTGGGCATCAAGCTGGGGAAACTGGGTGAATCTCCAGGAACTTGGTGCTCCGGGGTGGGCAGGATTCGCCTGACGCTCTCCCCTTGTCCCTGCGGCTCCCAGCTAGGCGGCGGACTCTTGCCCTCTGACAGTTCCTCCTGTCTCTGGGTATCCAAGTCCACGTCACTGCGCCCCGAGCAGTTTTTCTTTCGCTTAGCTCTCAGATGAAATAACTGCCGGCACTTTTTCGTGATAAATCCCCTAGTAACTTCCCCTTGGTGAGCTGAGGAAGGGATGGGAGGGGTAGAGAAGGAGAGGACTTTAATCACCTCCCCCCGCCCCCCTTGAGAAACCTGCTAAAGCTTAAAATCGTGGTTTCAACGTTCCCCCCTGCGGTCCCCGTCCATTGTCTGGGCGGGTGGTGAGTGAAAGGGTGACCGCAGGCAGATAACACAGTCTGAACAGGAATTAGTAGGTAGGTCTGGGAGACACCTCAGTGAGAGGTTTGTGAATTTCCAGGACCTGCTCATAGAGCCTCAGTTCTCAGTTCTGTACTGAGTCTTGGAAGAGAGAGAGAGAGAGAGAGAGAGAGAGAAAAGGCAAAATTCCCAACAACTAAAATATCTCGCGGGAAATCCCTTTCCACACCCTCGGGGACGTCCCCTGGCCCTGGTATCCTCAGGCCCGCCTGGCGGCTGACACAAGTTGTTCTAACAGGGTATTCCGTGCGCTCACAGTTGCCTGACAGAGCAGCAGGTTCCTTTGCTCCCCTAAACTGAAAATTTAGGGGATTTTTTTTTCTTTGAAGTTTTTTTTTCTATCCCTGCGTAGACAGTTGCCAGTTAAACTCCTACTTCCTGGTATTTTGGCCTGTTTGTTCTTAGCTTTTTCTTTAGCTTTTATCAAAGAAAAATCTCACTTCCTTTTATCAGTGCACATCCCTTCAGCTGTCGGCAAGCTCAGGTCACAGAAGAGGTTTGAAAGCCTCTGAATCTCTCCCAGGAACTGGCGGGGAGAGGGATTTGGGGGCCAGAGCCTGAGGAAGAGATTACAAGTGTTTGCGAGCTGCTGCTGCTGCTGCCGTTGCTGTGTGTGTGGGCGGGAGGAGTGCCCTCTCCAGATCTCTTTATTAAAGTTACATTTCTGGGTGAGGTAATGAGCTCACCTGATGTTTCTGAGGCTGAGGGGAAAAAAAGGCGTCTGCGTTCTCTGACAAATCTCGGGCTCTGGGGCGGGGACTGTGAAACCATAGTTCAACCGGATTTAAAGCAGGTGTCCTAGTGTAACAACGCTGGGGAGGTAGGTGGAAAGGCGAGACCCCCTTGGGCCTGGCACAGTGTGGATTTCACTTTTTCGAGATTCCACTGTCCGATGGAGGAAAGGACACTTTGGAGCCAGGGAATGAGTCAAGAAGGGAGGACAAGGGTGATGTCGATTTGTAACATGCAAACGTCCACACGCCCACAGTTGGTTTTCCGATTAACCCCCTCGAGACTTGGAGAATGTAATCTCACCCTCGTCCACACCCCTGACACAGGCACATAACCAGTTTCCTTTTCTCTGCCGTCACAGGCGGGCCACGTCGCAGGATAGGTTTTTCTACACATTTAACTGCTAAAAGGGGGAAAGTTCCGCTTTCAGACCTCCTTCACGGTGGTTCTTTTGGCGCCACAGGCTCGTGTGTCCAGGGGGCACCGAGCTGCGCGCTTTCGGCGAGCGGCTAGCCCCGGCTCACCGCAACCAGCCACCGTGAATCTGAGGATCCGATATCGGCCCTGGACCCTCAGATCCGTGGTTTCGGTGAATTACCGAGCTGGCATTGCCGAAATTCTCATTGCAGTATCAGTGTGTTTTAAAAGGAAAGGTTACAGCACTAAAGGCGCCGTGTCTACACTGAGGAAGCAAGTCTTGGACAGTAAGTGCGCCTTCTTCGGAGCCCTCTGCATAGCAGAGCCCGGTGGGGGTGCGGTGCCAAAGGCCGGCTTCAATTGAGCGGGGTAACTGACTTCCCTGCCGGCCACTCTTCATTTCCGGAGCAGTTTTAATAGTGTATGTCCAGTTGTAGAGGTCAAAAACTCGAGTTTGTGAAACTGCTTCCCCGGGTCTTTCGGCTTGTAGTCGCTACAAAGTCATTGATATATTTTAGGCGTGCCACGTTACCTGTTTTGAAAGGAGGAGAAAAATATATGAACCACGAAAACTGAATTCAGAGATAAAGGCAATGAAGTGTGTGTTCAACATCCGAGGTAGCAATATTCTCATTATTCTTGTAGAAAGAGCGTCAGCCTGTGGTGACATTTTGTATTGCTTAAGAAAAAAAAAAAGCTTTTCTGGATTATTTACAAGGAGGTGGGGCGCTGCAGTTAACTCTTTCTTCACTTGGGTCATCTGTGTGAACCCCTCTATGGGATTTTTCATAACTACTCACTGATCTCACTGATATAAGATTCATTCTAAGACATAAGCACACATAAAGCTTTCTTCAGTGGGATATTATGTTTGAAACATATCAATTGATCTCAACAGGACTTGGGAAAGCATCAACTCAAATAATGTCCTTTCAAAGACTATTGATGTAGGACTATTGAAATTGATTAATTTAAAAACTAAAAACTGTTTAACAGCCTATATATATATATATATATATATATATATATATATTTTCCTTAAGGATTTATTTAATCCAATAGCAATTTACAATTTAATGGAGCATTATTTGCAGTAAATTGCTTCTCTAGGCTTTCTTCAGGACATCTACCTTCAGGCACTTGAGCAAGTCATTTAACCTTTTTGAGCCTCAGTTTTCTCATACAAAATAAAAAGACAGACTACAGGCCTACTCTCTGAAATGTCTCCCAGCTCAAAAACTCTTTGTTTCTGAAGTCTTAAGGTAAAAAACCAATTTAGGCAGGCAGAGTCATTTTTCAACACTATTTTTCTAAGGATCTCAGTCTAGACAAAATTCATATAAATTGTATTATTAGAAAAGTATCAGTAGACCCCAATTTCTAATTTCCTTTTTTTTTCTACCTTTAAAAATTCATGATAACATCTATGCTTACTCTTTCCAGCCTTAGTAGGGGGAAAAAAAAAAAAAGCATGAAGGAGAGAAATTAGCCTTCCACTCTCCTGGGAAAAGAGGACCCAAAAGTAGGAAAGGATAGTAGGCCTCAGAAAGTCCTGCTAGTGTAACCCATCTCTCCTGCAAACCTGTTCCTATATAAACTGCATACATAGTACCTAGAATGAGATGTAAATGATGGTTTATGCTTAAATATTCATATGACAAAGCCTCATATTGTACATCCTAAAGTTGCTCAAAAAGTTGATTTGCAACATGGTTGTAAATGCAAGACAGAAGGAAATAGAAAATACTAATATTTTTCTATTGTTTTAAAACTTGTAGAAATCCAAAATATCTTGTCTTACCAGATTCCAAACCTTTTCTGACTTTGTAAAAAATTCAAACTAGCTTATCTTTTTTAATAGACAGTCAGATGAAAATGCATGTCTACCATTGACTTATCAAAAAGAAGAAAATTAATTAAATAGTCTTGTGTTATTAGAAAAATTGTATATTGTAGTCAGTATTCATGTGTTCAGTTTCTAACTATGTCATGTAAGAATGTTGTGACCTTGGGAAAATTATTTTTCTGCTCTTTTTTATTTCCCATCTGTGAATTTCTTTCTGTGCAATGTGTGGTTCTGATTGTGTTGAGATTAGTAATTCCCTTGCTCAGCATTTCAAATTTTTTAAGTAAAACGTGCTATTTTAATTAAGGCTTTTATTATATTGTTAATAGAATAACACTCTTTAATTTATTCCACTTAATTATCACTTTTATCATTTTATTAAAATAATGGAAAGATGTTTCTTTTTTTTTCTCTCTTTTTTCTTTTTCTCCATCAAATTTTCATGCCACTAACCATGGGCCTTTGTAAAACTTAGTACCACCTAAGTTGTCAGTATTACTTGGTGTAAGATGGCAGCAGTTTGTCAGATAGTATTTTAAATGCTTTATAATCACCATGTTTTACATTTCCAAACACACTTCTTTCTGTTCTGGCCATTTATTTAGCATAAAACACCATCAAAGAGTTCTAGCTCCCTGAAGGTATTCACTCAAGTAGACACATGCAATTTATAGCCCAGATATGCAGAAGATCCACTTAGGTATAGCTATGGTAGAAGAATATGTCTCTGTCTCAATGTATACATAGAAACTTAAATGCAATTTCTCACAATGTGTTAATTTTATTCTTCATTGTTAAGTTTTCACAGAGTCTCATCTCATTTCTTACACATTATGTGTGTGACACATGTATGTGACATATGAAGAATGAACTAACTTACTGGAATACTAAAGAATGGTTTCTTGGGAGTGGTGGGTGATAACATTTATTTGGTTATTACTTTTGGATTTCAACTCAGTTTATTTTCAATAAGAAATGGAAAAAAATCCATTTATACTTTTGATTACTTTTTTTATTAGGGTAGAATTTTCCTTTCCTTGTGGAGAGTAAATTCAAGACTAAAATAGATATTCTATATTCAGGAAGAGGATATTGCAGGCTATTTGGTAAGGTTAAATCTAAATCCTACAATTATTATAGTGTCCCTATAGTATGTAAGTCATTACCATATTTTTGGAGTTACTGATATTTTCATGCAGCTAATTTCTCTGCTTAAATAATAAATTTTACATTCTCTTTTCTCCCTTATTATTGAATAGAATACCTTATATATTTCAGATAGGCCTAGTTCCAAATGTGCTATGATATTCAGCAATTGTTTTATGCTAACCTATTATCATAGCCCATTACTGTAGTCTATGTTCCAAGAATGAAATTAGCTTTTAATGCTTCCTCTCTTATTTATCCAGTCAGTTCTCAATTATCCATTCCATTGAAGGGGAAATCAGAGTTGCGCACAATCCAAAACATCTTCTAACCAAAGGATTCCTTAATTTGACTTTGAGTTGAGGTACTTCAATGAACATGTCTATACTTGTCTGGTCTAAGAATTCATAGTACTTCAACACAATGAAACTAAACTGCTGGGGAATAGGTTAATCAGAAATTAGACAGCTGTCCAGCTTCTCTGATTTGCTTCTCTATTACTGTTATTGTTATTGTTTTAGCTCTTTTCTGTATCACTTAAGGAACTGATGCAAAATCTTGGCCCAAGTAAGACTAAAAACATCTATGAGATGAAACTAAACCTTTGCAATCTTCTCAAATCCTATAAATATTATAGACCCTTGATGTTCATTCACAGGAAAACATACTATGACCATGGCAATTGCTGTAGTCTTCTGGCCTTTGCTCAATGACACTTCCACTATGAATAATTTGTTTAGCTCTGCAAAATCACATTTCAAGTTTTAGAAAAATTTTACCCTCACCTGGCCCTTTTTCTTAAGCAAGTTTTTTATTACATCATATGAGTTTCCATGAATAAATGAATAATAAAGCAATACCCTTTTCATGTTATGAGTTGGGTTAGCAGCCAGGTAGGTTGACTCTCCAGTAGGATTTTCACACACCTGCTTTTAGAAAAAAAAATTACTACTTATAATGGATTATGGGGTTACAGTAAACAGTGAAAACCAGTAATATCAAATCCATAAATGTTAGGAAGATTGGAACTTGTAATTAAAAAAGACTTTATTTTTGATTATTTTAACTTATTATGATGATTTCACTAGAGAAGCTAACTGAATTTGTAGATTAAGATATCAACCAGGACTCCAACACAATGTTTTCTTGAGGGAGATAAATCTCAAAGATACTTTCACCTTAGAAATTGATATAAGTAGATTTTTATCCTCTCCATCTGTATAGTTTTAGAGAGAGTCTAGATTACCTTATTTGAACTGTGAATGAAGAAAAAAAAACTTTCCTGTACTTACTTGCCTTTGGTGCAAAATCAACATTGGAATGTTGATAATGACTAAAGTGAGTCTTAACTTTTCCCTTTTCCTTTTCCCTGTACTTGTCTTTGCTGTAGTTTTTACCACATTGTATTATGATATTGGTGACTTTTTTCAGTTGAACATAAATTTTTTGAATACCAAATATCATCTTTGTCTATGTATCCTCAAGTCTAGTTAAGAGCTTGACACCTAGAAGCTGCTTCACATTTTTTCTTTGCATTAAATACAGTAGAAGCAATGCATATGTGGAGAATTAAACTCCATATGGCAGCACCTGACATTCATGCATTACTAAGAAATTTTCTCAAGGAGTTTGGGAGTTGAGGATATAATATTCCTCACTGAGAATTGAACTGGAAAATAAAACCATCATGAAAGAACAGAGTGGGACAGGCTATCAAGACCTGATGGCACTTTAGTAGTATTAATGAAAAACAAAAAGAAAAGAACATGTATATTCATAAAGGACCTGTGATTAAGGATGAAAAAGACTTTGGTCATTGGAGAAACACAGAAAAAGTAGAGGAGTTGGGCCAAATGTGGTTATTGAAGCTATTATACTTAATGAATCCAAACACTTTCTTTTATGGTGAAAGTAAGTGGCCCCTCTAACTGGCAGACATGACTTGCCCAGTCTCCTTAGCAAGTATAGCTTTTTGTTGAGATAGATAAAACTCATTATAAGAACCTAATTCTGGGGCCAGGCTCAGTGGCTCATACCTATAATCCTAGCACTTTGGGAGGCTGAGGCGGGCGGATCACCTGAGGCCAAGAGTTCGAGACCAGCCTGGCCAATATTGTGTAACTCCGTCTCTATTTTCTTTTTTTCTTAAAAAAGAACATAATGCTCTGAATATTCAAGTCATATAGTAAACTTTCCCATGCTGGAATTTCATGGTCACTAAGAAATCTTCTAATTATAATGTGATGTTGGTTTTTTGTTTTTGTTTTTGTTTTTGTTTTTGAGACGGTGTCTCGCTCTTGTTACCCAGGCTGGAGTGCAATGGTGCGATCTCTGCTCACTGCAACCTCTGCCTCCCGAGTTCAAGCGATTCTCCTGCCTCAGCCTTCCAAGTAGCTGGAATTACAGGTGCCCACCAGCTCGCCCAGCTAATTTTGTGTATTTTTAGTAGAGACTGGGTTTCGCCATGTTGGCCAGGCTGGTCTGGAACTCCTGGCCTCAGGTGATCTACCTGCCGTGGCCTCCAAAAGTGCTGGGATTACAGGCATGAGCCACCGCACCGAGCCCAATGTGACTTCTTATATAGCCAGTTTACAGTCAGAGGATGCACTAGCTGGAAGAGAAGCATTGTATTCCCTTGGCAATAATTGCTCTTATGTATACCAATAAGCTTGTTTATGAGTTTGGCTAGTGAGAATTCATCTCTAAAAGATGGGAAAACGTTTGGTAAGCAGCCAAAAGAAGCTTCTAAGTTTTCAGGGTTGAAACCTACACATTGAACCCTTCCAAATTCAGCTTATTTGTGGTACAATCAGCTAACCATTCCCCAGGTGACACCTATGGTGTCATTTGTTGTCAACTTCTGTGTTACCTATTATAGACATTTATTTTCTTTCTTTTATATCTTTTGGTGCTATCTTGCTTAATATGCATATTATTAGTAGGTTGACCATTCATTCATCTTGGTATACCTAAGACTGTCCTGGTTTATGCCTCATGAGCTGGTACAATTATTAATGGCATCCTTTTTCATTTTCAGAAGTGCATTTTGCATAACATATCACACAGGCTCCACAATAATTTGTAACTTGTCTTTATGTCTTGGAGTACTTCACTGTGATAAATGCACTCTTCATCCTAACCAAGTGCATATTTTTAACCCATTTAAATTTAATTATCAGCTACAGTGAAATACCATTAATGGGTTATATGCCCCTTTCGTGTCAGGTATAAGAAAGAAAGATGTGAGGTTGTAGCCTCTAGAATTCCAGAATGTTGTGGATATGAAACATTAAGGATCCCATGGTTTGGAATGGAAACTAAATTGACCTCAGATGCCAAGGGAATAATTTTGTTTGAAATTCACCTGGGAGCTACACTTAGCTACGGGGTTATTTAGGGAAGAACTATTTCAGTATGAGCTTGAATTCCTTTTGCAGCAAATTGTACAACTCCCATTCTGTTCTTCTATGAGATTTCTCAGTAATCACACTACCAATTTTGTTCTTAAAAAAATCAGGGATGTTGAAGGAAGCCCCAGCATTCTTCTGTACATGCAAACTAAGTTGTATCAGTCAGAAAAGGCGACCTGATGTGGCCACCAACAGTATGGCTAGGACACGGTTGTAGTCAAGGGTGTGACAACAGCAAAGACGCTTATCGTGGAAACTTTGACCCTGTATTAACAATTTTCACCTTCTAGATCCTTGGGCAAAACATACGGCCTTTTGAGAGGCTCAAGCAGTGTTGAATAAGAATACTTTCACTTAGAGCTAAAACCTTAACTCTCTCCAGAGTTAAATTATGGAAAGTTCAGTGTGTGTGAGTTTGTGTGTGTTGGGGGCTGGAGAGGAGAGAGAAAGACAGAGAGACAGAGACAGAGAGAGAATGAATTCTGAAGGATTAGAGGCATGCAATTTATTGTCACAAGTTAAAATATGGTAAAAGAAGGGTTGTTGGAAAAATGAGAATGTTCTTTTGATGTTCTTTTTGTTTAGCCCCCCATTTGAGAGCTGAAATAAATGAAACCACAGGTTAAGAGATTACCTAAAATCCAGAAGCAAATTAACCACAATTCCTAGTGACATGTTTTCAGTTTCGTTTGTGCCTAAACTCATAGATAAAAGGTTTTGACCTGTAAAGAACCTAAAAATTACTTAACTACTTGACTAAGGTCACATTGTTGGCCAATCCAGAACTAAAACTCATGTCAATTGATCATTCAGCATATATAACAGCTTTCAACAAATATTAATGGAGTGCTCAATATGTACTACACATTGTGCTTGAGGATATGGAAATAAACTAATTACTATACATTCAAGATCCTATCACTCAAAGATGTTATGTTCTCTCAGGGAAACAGATATCAATTAATTAACTATATAACTATTTGCTAGAAATTTTGGTAAATGTCACAAGAACAATGAACAGCATTTTACAACAAAGGGGCCAGATCTAGTCTGGGGTTTAAGAGAAACTCAGAAAACGTCTAGCAGGAAGTGATATCTGAGCTATGTGCTGAGGAATAATCTAGCAAAGGATGTGGGCTGAGGAAATAACATGACTGAGGATGCTAAGGTGGTAAGAAACATGGTTTCTAACTCCTGGAGGTGAAAATGTGCCTATCCCTTTTCAGGAAAACTAAAGAAGTTTTGAAGGTTGAGACAAAAACCAAGGATTCCTTGAAGTTGTTCAAATACTTTCCTGCAATCTCCCTAATTGACTTGCCAGTTGTGGGATCTACAAGAGGATGTCTTTGTCTTATTGAAATATTCACATATTAGTAAATATTTGTATGTATACCTCCCTACTTAAAAAATAAAGTGGAATCATACCATATACATCATTTTGTACCTTTCCTTTTTCACTTAGCAGTACATTTTGGAGATTAGAAAATTGTCTCATAGCAGCACCTATAGCTCTACCTCATTTTTTAAAAGCGTGCATTGGAGTTTACTGTACTATCATCATTAATTTAACCATTTCACACGTTCCTGGAAGTTTAGGTTGTTTCCAATCTTTCGTTGTTACAAACTAGAGCAGTGAACATCCTAATACATGTTATTGTCCATATAAGCAATTGGTGGCAGTTGTTGGTAAAATGTCTTGGAAGTGAAATTACTGAGTCAAAGAAGATGTGTTTTTCATTTAGAAAGAAATTCTAAAATTACTGCTCAAAGAGTACACATCTTTAAAAAACATCCCAACAAAAGTAAGATAATGCCTCTTTCTTAAACTCTCTTCATAAATCTGTACTATTACATTCCTCTTTTTAACCAGTATCATAAGTTGGTTTTCATTTATTTAAAGCTTATTGGAAAAGTTAGAATTATAGGAGTAGTAGGCATATACATTCACATACAAGGCAAAATCTATATTGGTGCCTAACTTTATTATACATGAGATTGGGCCAGAAATGGGAAAAGACAGGTATTTACCATGAATTTTTATTATTGTTCTTTCTACATAAGATTGCTAACTTTTAGAACATAAACTGTATAATTATAAGCCATCACTTCTTCCATTTTGTAAAATTAATACTCTGTACAATCAGGATTAAGAGACAGCCGCATTTGAGCCATAAGTGAATTTAATACTGCTTTTCAACACAAAGAAATGGTTTCCAAATATTTGTATTAGTTCGTTGTAGGTACAGTATACATTGTATGGGTGGTCTGACTAATGCCACTTTGTAAACCCTGTATAATAGTCATTACTAAACAAACTTCAGTTATTTTTAAGTAAATCGTATTTCGAACAATTATTCCAACAAGTTTAAGGCTTCAGTAAATCATCTTTTGAACAATTCTTCCAACAAAGCTTGTCAGAATTTTGTATAAGCTGATAAAAAGTACAATATTTTACAAATATTTTTTAAAAATCAGTGCCACCAAATATTTTTCACCTGTAATTTTTTAACCCATTAAGGAAAGTAGGAATAAAATCTATTTTAGTCACTTTTACATAGAAAATAGCAGGATATATATATATATGGTTTTGAAAAATTATATGCCGAAAGTAATATTTTTAAACAAATGATAAATATTCATAATGGAGGTAATGTTTGTATGCACATACTGTAATTTCATGAGTAAAGCAGTTTCTGCCTGGTATTTAATTTAGATGTTCAAATCTGGGGCACTTATACTTTATTCTGCAAGCATTTTCCCTACCTGGTGATAGGTACGACACTTTCTAAGAAGAATGTTTATGGTGATTTTAAGGTATAGGTTTTATATTTTTGCAGAGATGGTCATGGATCTAAGTATGAATAACAGTTTTGATATCAGATCTAAGAGTAAAATGTAATTTATATTTGGATTTACTCCATTACATAAATCCCCTGTTCCACCCAGCCTCAATGGATACTGGCTAGTTCTCAAATAGTTTTTTTTTTTTTTTTTTTGAGAAATGCTTGTTTAGTATAAGATTAAATAGCTTCTCTTATCATACTAGAATGGCAAATACATATCTGTTTATTAAAACAAAACCTTTATCCACTCAGCTGTTTTCCTCTTTGCTGTTAGAAAATGCCACCTTTCTAAAAGAGATTATAAAATAGTAAAAAAGGAGTAGGGTTTCAGGGTATGGTTTGGAGGTTATCATTTTCTAGAATCCATCCAAAGTGTTTGGTTAGAAATGATTTGAACTGCTTGAGTAGTGATTTGATGGTAGACAGTATGGCCGTATCTCCATGGTATTAGAAGACCTATTCTCTGCTTGATCTTCATGAACTGTCTATGCTCAGAGACTCCAGACTGTCAATGCATAGCATAGATTTCTTTAGATAAGAGCTCAAGAGCTTGGGCTATGGATCAGAGCATGAGTTAGCTTTCTAGCTTTTGTCTGTTTTTTCATTTGTTAATTGAGGATAGCAGTATTACCAAGTTCATTTGGTAGGAATATTCAAGAAGGTAATGAATTTATATTATGTTTGTCAGTGCCTGGCACATTGTAGACACTCAACCAAATAATAATCATTATGAATCACATTTTTCAGTAACCTAATAATATCAGTTATTCACATCAGAAAAACTTGTGAAATACTTCATTTTACTGATTGAGAAACATTTCAGTTCCATCTGAATACATTTTGGGCTTCCATAACTAAACTGAAAAGTATATTTTATTAGAATGTTTCATAATCTCAATGAATGTCAAGTAACCTTTCAGTTTTATCATCTCAGGAAAACAAAAGAACATAATTGAAAATTATAGCTTTAAAATGTAATTTTCCACAAAAAAAGAGAAAAAAACACATGTTAAAATTATAAAGACATATGTAATGCACTATATTATTCTCAGAAATTGACATTATTATATGTGTTTCTGTAATTTGAAAATATTAGAACTTAGAAAAATTTCCGATTGTTACAATGCTGTCATTTTGATAATAAAATTATGATTTTAAATACATTATTTCTCAAGTATAATTCAATAGAGGGAGCTCCACTGCTTTCCTTTTATGAGCACTGTAGGATGCTTCCATTTATTATGATTTTCCAATGACCTCTAATTTAATAGTGAACATTATTAAAAACCTATAATTTTAATATTAAGGATATTTTGGAAAGTGAATAGTATCCTCTTTCTATTCATATAATTCAAAAAATGCTTCCACAAATAATATGTGTTTCAAAGCCCCAGTTCTTAGTTCTTTGTACCTTTTGCATAATAACTCACTAGACATGATTAAAGTAGGTATACTCTTGAGAAGCATACTTTAATACACCAAGGCATCAAAAGAGAACAAAGTTCATTTCTAGTGATAAAATAATGCATGTTTTCATATTAATTTTGTGGTAGCTATTAAGTTAAAACTGTTATATATTTGAATAGTAGACGAAATCTTTTAAAATTACTCTGCCTAGATTTTTAACCAAATGGTTACAGATTTCCACATGGAAATGGTCTTCTTCCTTTTTTTATTTTCTCATATATTCCCTTGATTTAGGTAATCCCAAATTGTGTTTTCAAGCTAAATTGATATGCATCATCTTATCTATTATTACTTTACCTTTTAATTTTGTTATGATGAAAGAAGTTGTTGGGTTGATTTTGTTCAAAAATTTATAATTTTGTCACAAATCCACTAACATGGTTAAAAAATTTAAATGGTTTCAATTTTATAAGACATCTCCTAAGATGTTTCTACATAAGGGAGTTATCCACTCTGTGTGTGACCCTGACAATTCATTTACCTTTTATGAGGTTCATTTTTCTCATGGAAGTATTGTACCATGTGATTTCTTCACAGCTCAAAAATTCTAAGATTCAAAACTGTATTTTGATTTAGAAGAAGAGTATGCACGCACCCTTGTATGTTTGAGTCAGTGTTGAGCAATAATTTTACCTGAAGTCTAATTAAGGAAAAAAAATTCAATGATGGGCCTCATTTTTAAATTTGAAATGGAAATGATTTTATTACATTCTATAGAAAATTGTATAATATCACACATTAGACCTCCTAATTTATTACTAAAATTATATCAGTAAATGAAATGGTCCAATTCTCTGGTATATTTAAGAATTGTCAACACAGAAACAGATTTAAAAATCTCATATTGAAATTAGATTATCTTTCACGATGGCCATACTGGGAAGGGAGCTTTGTGATAAAGGCCTGTGGGTTCTTCATCACAGTTTTAACAAATCACAATTTAAAATACCTTTTAAAGTAAGTGCCCATTTTATTGTGCTTACTTTCCATTATAGATCAGAGTTTGAGAATATGGTGTCTGTAGCCAAATTGTTTAGTTTTGAAACCTGTGTCTCCATTCTCCAATTTCCCAGTTGGGTGGCACTGGGGACGTTGCTTAAACCCTCTTCTGTCCTAATGTATGCAATGGGAATAATAGCACCTATCTTGTAGGATAGCTGTGAAAGTTAAATGAATTAATACACATAAAGTTCATTAAACAGTGTGGTTGTCAGTAGCAAGCTCTTAAGAGGTGTTAGTATTATTCAAGTATTTAAATAAATTAAATCTCAGTTAATCTTTCCCACTTCCCCAAAATACGATTATACACCCAACTGATTCACATAGATATTATACATAAAGAAGAGAGGCCACAGGTTCAGAATTATAAAATTGCCAGCTGTAGCTCCTCTCCACTCTACCTTTCTTTCCACTCAAAAAAGAGAATCTGAATGAGAATGATGTCATGTTTTTTATTGGGCGTAACCTTGAATCTACTCACTCTGTAAAACAAGCCATTCACAAACTCCAAGACTTTATCCATTAATTGTTAGTATCATATTCATTATGTCATAGTTCCCATCTGATAATGAAACATCATTGCATTGCAATCTTGAGGTTGAAATATAAATTTAAAAGTGAATTTGAAGCTAAAAATGAGATGCTTTGCAGCCTGTAGTTTACAGTGTCTAAAAGCAATTGTTTTAGGTCATTAGTGTAATTAGGCCATAGGTAACTTAGGAGTATACAAGTGACTGTGCTCGAAAGACATTTATGTAGACTCTGTAGATTCAGAGTCTACACAAGAATAAAATAGGGCCCAGTGATCATATTTTAAGAAACCAAAAGAAGTAAACATTTTCTAACATATTTCTCAAACTTGTTTAGTCCCTTCTAATCTTTTCTCCCCTCTATCATCAAAGTGACATAAGATCTGAATCAACTCTTTTTTTTTATTGTCATATTTTATTTTATTTTACTTTTTTAATTTATTTTTTCTTTTTTATTATTATTATTATACTTTAAGTTTTAGGGTACATGTGCACAATGTACAGGTTAGTTACATATGCATACATGTGCCATGCTGGTGTGCTGCACCCATTAACTCATCATTTAGCATTAGGTATATCTCCTAATGCTATCCCTCCCCCCTCCCCCCACCCCACAACAGTCCCCAGCGTGTGATCTTCCCCTTCCTGTGTCCATGTGTTCTCATTGTTCAATTCCCATCTATGAGTGAGAACATGTGGTGTTTGGTTTTTTCTCCTTGCCATAGTTTACTGAGAATGATGATTTCCAATTTCATCCATGTCCCTACAAAGGACATGAATTCATCATTTTTTATGGCTGCATAGTATTCCATGGTATATATGTGCCACATTTTCTTAATCCAGTCTATCATTGTTGGACATTTGGGTTGGTTCCAAGTCTTTTCTATTGTGAATAGTGCCACAATAAACATACATGTGCATGTGTCTTTATAGCAGCATGATTTATAGTCCTTTGGGTATATACCCAGTAATGGGATGGCTGGGTCAAATGGTATTTCTAGTTCTAGATCCCTGAGGACTCGCCACACTGATTTCCACAATGGTTGAACTAGTTTACAGTCCCACCAACAGTGTAAAAGTGTTCCTATTTCTCCACATCCTCTCCAGCACCTGTTGTTTCCTGACTTTTTAATGATTGCCATTCTAACTGGTGTGAGATGGTATCTCATAGTGGTTTTGATTTGCATTTCTCTGATGGCCAGTGATGATGAGCATTTTTTCATGTGTCTCTTGGCTGCATAAATATCTTCTTTTGAGAACAGTCTGTTGATATCCTTTACCCACTTTTTGATGGGGTTGTTTGTTTTTTTCTTGTAAATTTGTTTGAGTTCATTGTAGATTCTGGATATTAGCCCTTTGTCAGATGAATCAACTCTTATAACTGCTCTGCTTATACACACCCTCTCAATCACCCTTTCTTTGCCTGAATAACGTGTATCCCTATCCTTCAGAACACAGTTTATATGCCATCACCTCCAGAAATTCTTCCCTGATCTCTCTAAGGTGCCTGTCCTCTGTAGTTCCAGAGTTCATTTCATGTATTGCCTATTTATTCTTCTCTCTCTCCCTTCGTGAATTTTTATGTTCCTGGAGGCAGGAGCTGTGTCTACTTAATCTTCTTTCTACCCAGCGTCTACTGATACATGGTACATTTTCGGTACATACCCATGATGATTGAATAAATGCATTAGTCAAAATTAGATTTCTTAGTCTACTGATACATAGTACATTCTCAGTACATACATGACAATTAAATAAAGGCATTAGTCAAAATTACATTTCATAATTATCAATGAAGCCTATTTTAAGCAACAACATATAATATTGTATGAATAAGAAATATCTACATTGAGAAAATTGTTCAATTTCTTTTAAAAATTGAGGGAATGACAACTCTCCTGAAATATGGTCCTAAAAAGAATTTGCCTTATTCTACCCATGCTATGCAAATTGAGTGTTAAAACAAATGGAATAAAGTTAGATTTCTTCCGAGTGCCAATCCAAGTTAACATAAGTACTCTTCTTGAGTTTCCATAGATATTGAACATAGTCTGTTCATTAAATGTGAGATCATCCTGAGAATTATAGAAATTTATTTAAACTAATTTATTTTAAAAACTGTAGGTTTGTGAAGATACTAAAACTACCTTTTCTCCCACAGGATAATTGTAGACATACATTCAAAATAGAAGTAAATGAATGGTAATATTAGTTCTTCTATTTTTAATTAATAGATTAAACCTTTGGATCAGGGCATTTCTCATAATCTAGCAGAAATAATATAGGAAAGACTTCATAAGCAGATTGATCAGTCATGCAGGCAGTATTTAATATATTTGTACCACTGAAAATACATCTGTACTGTGGACCATGTCTTGAATGCTCTTAAGAGTAAAATATCAGAGAAAATTTGGAGAAAATCTGGTTTTATTTTTACAAAACTATTGACTATTGAAAGAGAACTTTAAAATTCAGTCACTAACTTAATAAAATTATATAAATTTGAATGATGTTTCATTTTTACTGAAAAATAAACCTTGTGCTCTTGAAACCAACATATCATTTTAAGAAATAGATCTTTACTGATAAAAACAGTGCAGAATTGGATTTATCACAGATCTCATTATTCAATGGTACTTAATAGCTGAAAACTTAATAGTTTTAAGTCTGGTGTCGCTTCTCTGGACACAATAATCTTAAATTCTTATACTCTTTCAACTTAAGTCCTTTTTTATAAGCTTTGTTTTATTTCCTTACTTTACTTTTGATCCTTCCCAGTCCTTCAGAATTTTAACTTCTATATCATGGTTTTACTCTGCCAATTCCCGTATTACCTTCCCAATTTACCTTGTTAGTAAATTTTTACTTCTTTGGTCTCTGAGGCAAGCTGTCTTCTGAATTCTTGCCCAGAAATTCTAAGACTTTTCTAATATATTATTAAAAATACTTGTCCAGATAAACCAATATAAATACAACACATTATCACTGATAACTCTCGTTTATTAAATACCTGCTGTACTCCATGTAAAATAGTACTTTACGAAAGAATGGCTAATATATTTGTATAACCAATTTTAAGTTTAAAAACTTTGACTCTTTTTTAATTTTTTAAATTATAAATTGTAATCTCACTTTCAGCCTTTTAAATATAGGACTTTGAATGCAGTATAGTTTATGTATCAAGAAGTAGCCAGAGCAAAGACATTATCAAATAAAGCCAAGTAAACAAGACTTTTCTCTTTGTTGAAATATATAAACCTAATTGGGCCATATCAGTGATCAGTTAAGATTCTGGATTAATCAAAGAGGCTACATGACAATTTTTTAAAAAATCTTTTCTATTACTTGAAAAAATGTCACCCATTTCTAAGACAAATACTGTCTAGTTCCTGGATTCTTGGCATGTAATCTAGGCTTCACGTTCATGATGTTGTCATCCAACAAAATAATCTTTCCACAAACATATAAAAATATATGGAGTTCTCAATTTTCCATGGAAATAGAATCTAGGGTTAATGTGGTGAAATAATTTTCATCATTAACAAGCCTTATTTTAGTATATGTAAATAGGATTAGATTGAAAAGCCAAGTTTTATAGTAAAAGATGTGATTTCTGTAAAACAGAGTATTCTGTAAAAGCTGGAGGACAAGTGAAGCTTAAAGGAGCAGCTTGTACTGATGAGAAAGGGGAGAGGAATGAGTGGACCTCTCTTCAGAGAGGAAAGAAAGATAAGATGAAAAGCCAGCATGAAAAGGAACTTGCTATTTAAAATTACAACAAACTGTTTATGTGGACCAGTAGCATCATGATGTAAAATAAATTTTCTTTACTGCTTTGCCATGACGCTTAATTGATAATACATTCTAGTAAGCCCAAATTTGAATCTCTTCTCAATAACTAACATTCAGTTAATTCTTATTTCGAAGTGGGAAGAGCAATGGCTGGAAAGAAACTTCCTACAGAGAAATTCTGATGCAAATATGTCTTGAAATCCGGAGCATTTTGGTCCAAATTTAACAATGTGTGTCAAATTTTACAACAGCAGTTGTGAATTTATGGTTCTTTATTAAGTTTTAGGAATTCTGAATTGTATTTGTCTGCTTAATTCTATAGTGAAACTAAAGCTCAGTTAAATAGTCTAAAGAATGTTACTTAATAGTAAAATTACATAAATATGCCATGCACATGTTGGCTTTCAACAGAGTGCATTTGAATATATTCAGATCTGTGGTGGGTGCTGAAGACTTGTCTATATAGGTTCAGTTCCATAACTGAACCAGTGAGAATCTAGAAAACCAGTGTTTTCAAAACTACTCCCTCATGGGTGAATGGAGCACATACTATTGAATGATCTGCTCTAAACTTAGGCATTGGTGGGCCTGAAATAAGACTTGGGCAGTGAGCATCTGCTTCTCTTCACCCGAAGAGTTGACCTTCCAAGACTATAGAGGAAGTTAAAATTAAGAAATGAGTATAAGAGAGACACAAGTAGGTGACTTCTCAAATTCTGAAAAGGGAAGTTTGGGTAAACAAATCTGAAGGAAGAAGAAATTAATATTAGAAAAGCAGAGTTAGGAAGACAGAAGTGAACCAGTAAAATGTCTATTGTTAGAACAGGTGCTTCTACATCTGTTTTGAATCAACTGCACAATGGTTTATGCATGGGCCAACTGAATAGAAATACTCAAGGCTGGCATAAATGGATTTGGTTCCAGTTACAGATTTCTTTGTTTTGTTTTGTTTTCAAAAATAGAGCCCAATTAAATCCATCCTCATTGGTTGTAGACATTACCCTAAATGTCTAGTGTGTGCAAATGTTTCTCTATACCCTACCTTCCTATCCCTATTCCCCATGGGTCCCTAGCATTAGACCCTGCTTCCTGACAGTCTAGACTTGGGCTTGTCATTATACCACCATATATATATATATATATATATATATATATATCTGTAATTGTTTCCTTAGTGAATTGAAGGTTTTTTCATTTAAAATTAAATTTGTGTGGAAAGTATATTCTTTCCCATCAAGTTAGGAATATTTAAAAGAAGCATACATGTTAGATGCAAAGCGCTAATTCAGGAAAGACCAGATAACTAGTATCATTATATTCTTTTTCCAAGCATATTCCCCAATGTTTGGAATGCTGTTCTTTTGATCTTAACTCTTTCATCTGAAAGCACCCATCAAAGGTTACATGAGCAAATCACCCAATAAACATTATTTTTCCAATAGTTTCAGTCTCACCCTACTTAAAATTGTATTGAATGTTCGTGACAGTTCAAATTGACAAATTTTCAGTTTGCCTCTTCTTTTTACCCCACGTTATTCTCCAAATAGAAATCTTGAGATTTTTTCCACAAGATAAATCTTTAGAATAACTGAGGACTAATTATATGTTCCACAGCAGTCTGTAGTAGTCTCACAGGCTGAGCGTCCAAATGAGGTTGCTGCTACAGAGAAGGGCAGGCGGAAATAGAAATAAAATAAATAATCCTTCCCACCCTCACACACACACACACACACACACACACAATCAAGAAACCATCAAACAAAGCTCAGAAACATTTCAAACATAAGATCATCTTTTACTTTACTTTTTTGTTGCATGTTTACTTTGCCTTCTGGAAATATTGCACCATCTATTAGCTTTTTCTCTTTAGATGTTTGAAGGATACAGAAGGTACTACTAACTTAAAAAAAAAAATTGATTCTCACAGCAGAACCTGTGTGTACTTGTTCACTACATACCTACATTGTTAAATATAGTTGCTTCACAAACAATACAATAAGAATTTAAGAAAACAGATTCTATGTAAATAGTCTGCTTCACTAACTCTATTATTTAGTGATTAAACGGAAAAATATTTAGTATTGAGTGTTGGTTCATCATTGTTGAATCAGTAACGGTTACCAGGATCATTGTCAAGTTAATAATTGAGACCAGGAACTTCCTTCTTGCTGAGGGCTTTTAGTAGTGATCAGTGGCAGAGGGATATGAAAGGCTGGAGAAGAAAACAGGAGACCGAGTCCTGCCTTTACCAGCAGCCCTGAGATTTTGGTTAATCACTTCATATTTCTGTTCTGCTTCTTTGCTTATACAATGACATTAGGCTACAACTGAGTGGGCTCCCTTCCGTGTGGTTGTGAGACTTTATTCTACTGCCAAATAAAAATAATATTTGCATTATCTCTTTTTTAATATTTGCACTTTTTTGTTCTCATCAGTATCCATAATGAAGCACTAAGCATGTAACATTTTTCAGATTGAGATTTCCCAGTCACCGTGCACCATAAATAAAATAATTGAGACATAGGAATAAAAATGCATTACAGTATAAACAAGCAGTAACAGAGTGTGGAAAATAAAAAGACAAGGAAGTACAACCTCTCCTCTGTTTAACACTGAACAAAATTTTCGGGAGAGTATAATGTTATATTTATAATATAGAGCAATTAGATTTGGTTCAGAGAAAAGAAAATGATTAAACCTATAGAATACAGTTGTTGTAAAGAAGGGAAAAGACCTGGAGAAGGAAGAAGTAAAAGGTGAATTAATAGCTGTGATGAGAACACTGATCCGTGATTCTTCATCTCCACAGACAACTGTCCCACAACAAAAACAAAACAGCATGCAATTGCTGAAGGAAAAAGCTAGTTCCTCAAATTTGAAATGCTACTTTTGAGGAAGACTCAGGGACTTCTACCTCTTAGAGTATTACAAAATGTTATACATATACCATACTCCAAGCAGAGATGTTCTGCTGTCTCTTTAAACTTAGTTTAGTATAAAAGGATGGTAAATTTGGTGATAAATTTAGTAATAAATGCAACATTTTTCTTATCTGTAACTTAATAGGAATAAACTAACTTAAGATTCCTTCTGGTTCAAATTCTTTATGATTTTTTATTTTGGGGATGTTGGACTTGAAGCTTCACTAAATATTCGGTTATAGAAATACTTTTCTAGGAAAACTTATTAGGGTTAAGGAACCAGATATTTTTCTTTTAAATAAATATGTAATTCATATATTTTGAACTTAATAATTAGATTCCAAATGGTCCTAATCACACCCTGTGGATCTTTAGCTCTTGAGGATTCAAAACTATGAGATTTTACAATCACATTTTAGATAGTAAAGATTGAATGAGTATGTAAAGGCTTTCATGAAAGAAAAATGGAAGAAAGAATAATTGAAACAAGTAACTTAAGTGGTGGGCAAGTAAAATCTGTAAGCCAATTTCTTTGTCTGTAAAATGAGGAGAATAATAGTATTTATATGAATTCTTTGTTGAATGAACAAAGTGAGATAATTTTTGGAAAATGATGAGCAAAGTGAATGGCAAGTAGAACAGACTTCAGAAATGTTAGCTATTTATTATTTACACAAGAAAAGTGGAAGGTATGATGTACTAAATATGACAAATATGACACATTCAAACAGAAAAGAGGAAAAAATTTCTGTTATGTAGAAAATTATCCCACTACAATTTTCTTTATCCTTATTTATTAAAAATACGGGATGAAAGTAAGAAAAAAAGATACGCAAAACAGTGTGTGGTATGTTTGCTTAAAATGGAATGTGTTTTGAAACACACAAAACCATATACCTACTTATATGCTCATATATACATAGTTTTTTTTTTCTAAAAAACACACAGGAACCTTAATAATGGGCATCTCTGAAAGGGAGGCCTGCGAATATGAGATAGGAGGGAAGCCTTCTTATTTTTTAAGTATATGCTTTATCTGATTTGAATATTTATAATGTGTACATTATTTTAAAATAAACTACTAGTGCAAAATTAGTATTATTTTTTATTTTTTACATTTAATTTTATTTTAAGTTCCAGGATACATGTGCAGGATGTGCAGATTTGTTAAATAGGTAAATGTGTGGCATGGTGATTTGCTGCACCTATCAACACATCATCTAGGTATTAAGTCCCGCATGCATTAGCTGTTTATCCTGATTCTGTCCCTCCCCCATACCCCCTCAACAGGTCCCATTGTGTGTTGTCCCCTTCCCTGTGTCCATGTGTTCTCATTGTTCAGCTCCCACTTTTAAGTAAGAACATGTGATGTTTGGCTTTCTGTTCCTGCATTACTTTCCTAAGGATAATGGCTTCCCACTTCATCCATGTCCCTGCAAAAGACATTATCTCATTCCTTTTTATGGCTGCATAGTATTCCATTGTATGTATGTACCACATTTTCTTTATCCAGCCTATCATTGATAGGCATTTAAGTTGATTCCATGTCTTTGCTACTGTGAATAGTGCTGCAATGATCATACCTGTGCATGTATCTTTATAAACAGAATGATGTCTATTCCCGTGGGTGTATACCCAGTAATGGGATGGCTGGGTCAAATGGTATTTACGGTTCTAGGTCTGAGAGGAATCACCACACTGTCTTCCACAATGATTGAACTAATTTACATTACCACCAACAGTGTAAAAGCATTCCTATTTCTCCATAGCCTTGCCAGCATCTGCAGCATCTGTTATTTCTTGATTTTTTAATAATCGCCATTCTGACTGGGATGAAATGGTATCTCATTGTGGTTTTGATTTGCATTTCTCTAATGATTAGTGACGTTGAGCTTTGTTTATGTATGTTTGTTGGCTGCATAAATGTCTTCTTTTGAGAACTATCTCTTCATATCCTTTGCCCACTTTTTAATGGGGTTGTTGGGTTTTTTTCTTGTAAATTTCTTTAAGTTCCTTGCAGACCCTGGATATTAGACATTTGTCAGATGGATAGATTGCAAAAATTTTCTCCCATTCTGTAGGTTGCCTGTTCACTCTGATAATAGTTTCTTTGCTGTGCAGAAGCTGTTCAGTTTACTTAGATCCCATTTGTCAATTTTTGCCTTTGTTGCCACTGCTTTTGATGTTTTGTCATGAAATCTTTGCCCATGCCTATGTCCTGAATGGTATTGCCTAGATTTTCTTCTAGGGTTTTTGTAGTTTTGGGTTTTACATTTAATGCTTTATCATCTTGAGTTAATTTTGTCTGATGTATAAGGAAGGGGTCCAGTTTTAATTTTCTGCGTACGGCTAGACAGTTTTCCCAGCACCATTTATTAAATAAGGAATCCTTTCCTCATTGTTTGTTTTTGTCAGGTTTGTCGAAGAGCAGATGGTTGTAGATGTGTGGTGTTATTTCTGAGGCTTCTGTTCTGTTCCATTGGTCTATGTATCTATTTTGGTACCTGTACCATGCTGTTTTGCTTACTGTAGCCTTGTAGTGTAGTTTGAAGTCAAGCAGCATGATGCCTCCAGCTATGTTCTTTTTGCTTAGGATTATCTTGGCTATATGGGCACTTTTTTGGTTCCATATGAAGTTTAAAGTAGTTTTTTTCTAATTCTGTGAAGAAAGTCAGTGGTAGCTTGATGGGAATAGCATTGAATCTATAAATTACTTTGGGCGGTATGGCCATTTTCACTATACTGATTCTTCCTATCCATGAGCATGGAATGTTTTTCCATTTGTTTGCGTCCTTTCTTATTTCCTTGAGAAGTGGTTTGTAGTTGTCCTTGAAGAGGTCCTTCACATCCCTTGTGTGTTGTATTCCTAGGTATTTTACTCTCTTTGTAGAAATTGTGAATGGGAGTTCATTCATGATTTGGTTCTCTGCTTGTCTATTGTTGGTGTATAGGAATGCTTCTTATTTTTGCACATTGATTTTGTATCCTGAGACTTTGCTGAGGTTGCTTATCAGCTTTGGGGCTAAGATGATGGAGTTTTCTAGATATAGGATCATGTCATCTGCAAAGAGAGACAGTTTTACTTCCTCTCTTCCTATTTGAATATCTTTTATTTCTTTCTCTTGCCTGATTTCCCTGGCCAGAACTTCCAGTACTATGTTGAATAGGAGTGGTGAGAGAGGGCATCCTTATATTGTGTCGGTTTTCAAGGGGAATGCTTCCAGCTTTTGCCCATTCAGTGGGATATTGGCTATGGGTTTGTGATAAATGGCTCTTATTATTTTGAAGTATGTTCCTTCAATACCTGATTTATTGAAGGGATGCTGAATTTTATCAAAGGCTTTCTCTGCATCTATTGAGATAATTATTGTGGTTTTTTTCCTTTAGTTCTGTTTATGTGATGAATTACATTGATTGTTTTATGTATGTTGAACCAGCCTTGCATCTGGGGATGAAGCCAACTTGATTGTGGTGGATAAGCTTTTTGATGTGCTGCTGGATCAGTTTGCCAGTGTTTTATTGATGATTTTTACATCAGTGTTCTTCAGGGATATTGGCCTGAAGTTTTCCTCTTTTGTATTTCTGCCAGGTTTTGGTATCATGATAATGCTGGCCTCACAAAATGAGTTAGGAAGAAGTCCCTGTCTTTCAGTTTTTGGAATAGTTTCAGAAGAAATGGTATCAGCTCCTCTTGTACCTTCGGTAGAATTCAGCTGTAAATCCTTCTGGTCCTGGTCTTTTTTTTTGTTTGGTAGGCTATTTATTGCTGCCTCAATTTCAGAACTTACTATTGGTCTATTCAGGGATTCCACTTCTTCCTGGTTTAGTCTTGGGGTGGTGTATGTATCCAAGAATTTTTCCTTTTCTTCTAGATTTTCTAGTTTATTTGCATAACGGTGTTTATTGTATTCTCTGATCGTTGTTTGTGTTTCTGTGGGTTCAGTGGTGATATCTCCTTTATCATTTTTTATTATGTCTGTTTGATTGTTCTCTCTTTTTTTCTTTATTAGTCTAGCTAGCAGGCTATTTTATTATTATAATTATTATTTTAAAAAAAACAGCTCGTAGATTCATTGATTTTTTGAAGGGTTTTTTTATGCCTCTATCTCCTTTAATTCTGCTCTGATCTTGTTTATTTCTTGCCTTCTGCTAGCTTCTGGGTTTGTTTGCTTTGGGTTCTCCAATTCTTTCAGTTGTGATGTTAGATTTATGATTTGAGATCTTTCTAACTTTTTGATTGTGGGCATTTAGTGCTATAAATTTACCTCTTAACACTGCTTTAGCTGTGTCCCAGAGATTCTGGTACACTGTCTCTTTGTTCTCATTGGTTTCAAAGATCATCTTGATTTGTGCCTTAATTTCATTATTTACCCAGGAGTCATTCAGGAGCAGGTTGTTCAATTTCCATGTAGTTGTGTGATTTTGAGTGAGTTTCTTGATCTTGAGTTCTAGTTTGATTGTAGTGCAAAATTATTGTAACAACAGTATTACTACCAAAATTGTAGACAAGATACATCTTCTCACATAGTAATTTATTTATTATGAATTGAGAAATTAGGAATTTTGGTTATAGTTCCTATGAAACTTTAGGATAACAGTTGTGCTCATTTTTATGTGTTGCTTGTTTCTTTTCCCCTTCGTTAGGCTTGCGAATTTTTTTCTTATTTGTTACAATAAACCTACAAACATATTGAAATTAAAATGATCTTTCATTTTTATTGCCATTCTTATATTAGTCCATGTTTAAGTTAAATCACATTTAAGATGAAGTTGCATAGTTTGCTTCTTGATTGATGTTTTGAAGTGATTTGCAAATGTAACAATGTAAGCCTAGAGAATATCTACTTAAAAAAAATCACCCAAACATACAGTTAACAGAAGTGCAAATCTTCTTCAGTAGAAATAAATTTATACATGTTATGGCAAGCAAGTATGAGAAGAAAACATACCATAAGAGGAATTTAAATTTTGTATCAATAATTTTTTGACACTCAAGATTGTTGAACCACACTTAATAGAATGGATTATTTTAAAAGCTGTGGCATAGTATTTCTGGAGAAGTATTTCCTAAATTCTTGTGTTCCAGATAATTAGACCACAACCAAATTAATTTTATAATGGCATATACTTATACTCACTCTTAGAATTCACAATAGAAATGAGCTTTGCTAACTCCTGGTATAAAGAAATTGTTTACATTGTTTAACCTTATGTCTGACTTGAGACATTTGGAAAACCAGCATTTGGAAAGCAGTGTTTTGAAGTAAAATATACTACATGAATGAAATACAGTGTCTAGATTTAGGACTATTTGATGTCTGGTACCTTCTATAACCATAATTCTTCATTATAAGTCAAAATACAACAGAAGAACAAAACAAATAAATACAAAAAGCCCTATTATTTATTTCCATGAAGATACATGTAAGATTTCCACATGATTTGGAATTTATATTATCTAAATTTTTATTTTAAGCTCACTCAAATATAGATAATTGCAAATTTGGAAAAGCAGTCAGTAATATCAAAATACTGTTATTTTGTGCCTGTGTATTTTTACAAAATATTTCGAGTCCATTCTTTCAAGAGGTTCACATCAGTATTCAAGTACTATGGTACTTTCACTAGTAGCCAAGTACTATAGTACTTTGACTAAGTATGATAACAGCCTGTAAGCCTCCTAAAGCTGAAAATATTAAAATTTTATTCTTAGACAATTGAATCCACTAATACAAAATAATTTAAAGTAATCAGTTAATTTTGTTTCCTTTGCATTTTACTTTGCTATGTGTTTCCCTGACATATGACTCACTACCTATGTATGTCTGTGTCTGAGAAGGACATACATAGCTACGCGGAAGGGACATGCGAGGGATGAGGGAAGCATAGGCATGTTGAGGTACTTATCTCCTGCAGAGCAAACACGTCATGATCTGGAAATGACTGCATTTCCTCCCATGTGCCTAGGCTTTTCTGAATCCCTAGTTCTCTTTTCAACAGGCCCATAGAAATGTCTCTGCTTCTTTGTTGTTATTTACATTTACCAAAACTGCAGGGATTTCCTTAGATGCCTTCCAGCTAGTCTGGCTTTATAAATCAGACCTATGTCCCAAAGGAATTTTAACAAGTTTTCACTATTTTGGGGAAAACACAGGACATGTAATATATTCCATAAACTACTCCTGAAAATATTTTTTTAATTTCAGAGTTACATTGTGTTTAGTACTACACAACTCCAATTTTCTCCTGCAATGTATAGATTTATTGATATCTGCAAAATTGTTTAGGCAGAAAGGTGGTTTCTTTTTCCATTTTAATATTAACTGCAGCCATAAAACAAGCATGGCAAGCCAATGACTATATTTTGGGAAATTTTTTAGATAATTCAGTAGCTTACACAAATTGCCTTTGTTTTTTCTGAGCCTATTATAGCAGACCTGTAAGGTTTGGTTGTATGTATTCATTTTTTCTACTAATGTGGAAAGTAGTTGTAGTTTTATAATTGGTGAAATAAAATGCAAGCAAGGTAATAATGACTGTATTTCATGGAGTAATTTCTAACTTTATAACTGTAAGCACAGTAAATAAAGCATGTACCTCACGCCATAAACTTATTCCCAAAGTTTATCTTAAGTTAATCAACATGTATGATTTGACTTTTCATCAAATGACCACCCTGCCAACTTATTAACAAAGGATTTCTGGTATTAAAAAATTTTGGCAGCTATTTTGGGCCTTTCAAGATCTTTCCATTAAAATATATATTTAGTGACCACAATGGAATATGTTTTTACTCTTCAGGTTGTACAATCTTCAATGCAACTTTTTCAGGAGGATGTTTCATACAGTGTCACTGTAATCCTATAAAGTATAATACGAAGATTCAAGAGTTTTTTGTCCTTGGAGAGTACACAGAAATAGAGAAATTCACAGCAACAAATGAGCTCTTATTTCTTATATCCAGAGATGTTTTCTTACTAAATTGTTATGTATGTATACTCATGTGACATATTTTTTCTATTTGATGTCAAGTGATTCTTTTACATCAGCTCTCCATTTTAGATTATTCCCATGAAAATATGCTTTTCTTTTACTATTAAGTTAAAAGCAATTAATTCAATATGACTTATGACACCATGTTATTTAGGATATCTTATTGCAATGACAGGAATCAACAGGATCTAGCTTAAGCAAACATGGGGGATATATAGCGAGGGAACAAGAAGTCTCTGTAACAGAGCTATAGTAAGATATGCATCTCTATAATGAAGCTAGGACTTAGATCTCAAGAACGAATTTAAATTAAGGGCATGAAGGCTGTCAGTTCTGTCTGTCTCAATTCCTCAGCTCTTCTTTCTTTTCATTTGCCTTCTCTCTTTCTGAAGACTATCCCATTTTGATTCTAAGGCCATATGGCAGCCCATGTCTCCTGGATTGAGTTCTCCTCCATTTAATAAACATAGTTTGCCTAGTTCTGAATTCACAGGGAAAGGTTTCTGATTGGCTTAGCTTGGGTCAGGTGTCCATTTAGGACCAGTCAACTAAGATTGGAGGAGGGGAATTTGATAGGTTTCTGTGCAATTTCAAGAAGCCTTGGGATGTGCTAATAAAGTAGACTGGGCAAGCACAATAATAACTGCCTACTATAGCATTTTTTGCTTAATTAAATTAATATTTATTAGACACTCATCATAAGCAAGTTATAACCGTGGTGCTGAATAAATGAGTAAAATACTGTATCTATATTCAACAATTCAAGGATGTGGCTGCTGTGCAAATCACTGGAGTACAGTGAAGACAGAGAATGGAGCTTAGTGATGATCATAAGGAGAGAAATAGGAGGTTTAGGAGCTAGGAGGTATGATCTTCCTGAGAATCTTTGAAATAGAAGAGACCTGAATATCTGTGGGAGCCAAAAGGAAAGAAGGATCAGACTCAAAGGGCAAAACTGAACTTGGAAAAGCACAGGGATTGATTGGGCAATGTCTCAAATCTGGAGAAAGAGACAAAACTGAGAAACGGGACAAGATTACTAGAAACTTACTGGACTTCTTCCTAAAAGGTAGAAACAAAAGATGAACAAAAGCATTAGTACAAATTGAGTTTTTAAGTAGAATTAATTTCTAGTGGATTTAATGAAGTTTTGGCCATTCTTCAGCAATATCTACTATCTAACAGTAAAAATACTGTGGAACCATAGCTTCCCTACTGCCCAGTCCTCTGTCTGTCCTTGATGTTCATGGTGTCAGCGATTATTGGGATGGTTAACTCTGCAAGTAGTATTTAGGAAAAAGTGATTGCCCTCTTAAAGGTTACCATACCTTTCCAAAGACCATAGCCTCTGGATTCATTTCTTAGCAGTTTTATAGTTCCTTTGTTAAATGTTAGCATGTGAGATAGTAATTTTTCATAAAAAGCATATGTATACCTTTAGGTGGCATGAAAGTGTTAACTATCTGTGGACTTTTATCCAATTTCAGCTTATGGTGACAAGTTTCCTATTGTAGATGAATTGAATTAATTTTTCAAAATAACCTTTTTTTGCAAGGCTATATCAGTTGGTGTGCTACAGTTAAAATGTATTACTTTGCCTATTTCCCATTTTCTACTAAAGTTTATAATTCACACAAAGAAATACAATAAAGTGTGTCTCCTGAAATTGTGCTTTGTGAAATGATGAGGCCATTACTCTGCCTTTTGAGATTAATAAATTTTTATCTTGGCATTTGTTCCCTTATCTAACTGGCAATGTGAATTTAAGCTTTACAGATAAATATTATACTATTGTTTTAAGTTTTGATTTTTGTTTATTCCTTATAAACATTACTTTTGAAAAATAAAGTGTATCTTCTGCAAGTTGTACACATGGATATATGAAGTAAACCTAGTCAAAGTGCTTGAGTTGCTTTGTAATTCAAAATTATGTAAGTACATTATGTTATGTTGAATAACAAAAAGTGATAACTCTAAGTTTAAATGGGTGACTAAATTTAAAAAATAATTTATACCAAGTATAGAGATAATAGATTTAAACATATCAATTTAAACTTATAGGTATCACTTCTTGTTATTTAACATAACATAATATATTCATGAATAGGTAGTAGATTCCATTTTTCATGATCAAGCTTTCCTCAAATAACCCTCCCTCCAATTTTCAATAACAACGAAACACAACAAATTAACCACTCATCCAGAAATTCTAAACTATTTACGTATAATGATTGTCACATACCTTTTTAAAGAACACTTTGTTTTCCAAATATAATTTGACTAAATGCAAATAAGAACTGAACCAATAAAATGAAGCTTTAAAAAAAATTGAACTTCTGTTTGATAAATGGAATTATTTATTTGACAACACTAAAAATATGTAAAATAATGGTTTAGAATATCATTTTAAATCCACTTTTTAATAAAAGCTTTCTTAACTAATTAATTCAACAAATATTTGTTGAGTGACTGCCATGGGTTAGCTACTGTGTTAAGTTGGATGCTAGGGATGCAGTGATAAAGAAAACATGGTCCTATGAAGCTTTTGTTTTGGTGGAATGGTGGTTCTTAAACTTGCACGTGCCTCTCAATCACCTGGAGAGTTTGTTAAAACATAGGTTGTTGGGCTTGACATCTACAGTTTCAGATTCAGTATTTCTGAAGTGGGGTTCCAAATTTGCATTTCTAACAAGGTCCCATATGTTGCTGATGTTGCCAGTCCTGGGACCACACTTTGAGAACAGCTGTCCTAGAGGAGGCAGTGCTGTCTATATACCAAAACTTCAATTAGCCTATGCTGTGCTGACCCATGCATGCCCACTGCAGCTCCCCCTCTTTCATTTTTTTTCAGAAGAAAAAATGCTTTCTGTAAATACAATCTGGTATGTGGATAGTGCACAAATTATATAGTTGCTTATTAAATTACTGAGAAATTTACGAGGTCAAGTAAATATAATTTTCAAAGATAATGCTACCTTATTTAGCCTAGTGAAAATGTATCGTCAGTATTATGGCCTGATTTTCAATTTAATCATCACTTTATTTTAACATAAAGCTTTTCTTTCTGATCTTTTGGTAGCCATCCAGTTTTCCAAAGTCTTTTAAATGTGATGGCCAGTGGTTCATTTATTGCAATAATTAAGATGGATAGCAGCATGCCAGCTGGAATGACTACACTTGTGTTTATTGTATAAATTATTTCCTTAGTATAAAAGCCTCTTTTATGGCTTTTGCTTTGGTCATATCTTTTGTACCCTAAACCATTAACCATAGCATGTTTAGGAGAGCCATTTATAAAGAAGCTGGTAATATTTACCAATTTCTAATCACCATTAATTCATGTCTACATTTTTCTTAGCACTGGAGATTGCTTGTTGCTTTGTTCCTTCTGCCAAGAGCAAGAAAAAAAAAGTGTTCTAACCCTTCTAGGACTCATAAGCCTTTTTTTTTCCTTTTCTTCCTTTTCTTTGATTTTTTTTTACTACATTCACACTTCTTTTATTTTGTTCTACTCTCATCTCTTTTCCTTGTGAATCTTAAGTTACTTTGGTTAGTTTACTCAAAATACATAGAAATGCAGCCCCTAATGTGAATTTCTTATAAAGCATATTTGAAATTCCTTTAAAACACAGACTGCAACTGATTTTTGTCATTTTTTTAAAATGCTACTTGAGTTTGGTGGTCTTTTGCATTTCAAAAATAATTGCATTTCAGTTTTAACAGAAATTATTCAGATATAGTTCAGACACTGATCATTTCTGTATGCATCATAGTACCCAGCAAATTTCAGTAAATATTTGCTGACCTGACTATTTTTTTTCTTTACACTTTAGCTTCAAGGAAATTGCATGCCTGTTACCTTTCTAAAAGCTAGTGCAGTGATTGTTGGTATATTTACAATACTCATCTTTCCTTTTAAACTTTGTAAGTTTGAAAGTATAAATCAAAATGTCATATTATATCAGAATATAAATTTTATTATTACCCATATATCAAATAACTAGTTAAAGCAATTCAGAGTAGTTAAGAGGGAATATTTAGTGGCAATAAATGTATATTGTTGCATATAGATACGCATATTAGGCCTAGATTTATTGTCTACAATTCTTTTAATTTCTTACCAGATTTCAGTACGAAAAAAAGTGAATGAAATAAGCAAAAGACTATATCCAGTTACTGTAACTAATGCTAATTTCATAATCTCTTAATGGTTTAATGTTATATCCTGATGATTTTATGTTTTTTGACCAATCTTTCAGGCTATCCTTTTCTGACCACTCAAACCATGAAAACCTGCCCTCCCTGGAAAATCCAAGAGCCAGTCAGTTCCCACAAAGACAACAAGAGCCACTCTGTTTGGAAAACTTTGGCTCTTTTTCAGCAGTCACCATTGGCCTTAGAATACAGAGCATTCTTACCCACTGGCTAAGATTAACTTGGTTAGCAGACAGCCTACATCCCTTTGTATAAAAACTGTTCTTAAAAAGTAGCAAACATTGTCCTAAATTTCCTTACCCCATCCCTGACTATCATCACCTACTTTCTGTCACTGACTTGTTAATACCTTTATTGTTATATACAGATTTTATAAGTTGTCCCTACCTGTTTTTAAATAATTGAGGTTATAAGCATAATAGTTGGAAGGGTTAACTACGTTGTCCTGTTAAGGCTGATAAAAGGGCATAGATGCTTTTAAACATACACAGGAAGAATGAGAAAAGCAGATAGCCCTTGTTTGGGTCATTAAGAAGATGATAAAGTATTTTTCTTATAGCATGTTTGTGGGTAAAGTATTTGAAAGCTTCTAATCTGCCATTGATAAAACAGATACTTTACTATTAGGTTTTGAAAAATGCCTTAAAAAATCTGCTGCAAACATCATTTAATATGTCATTTAACTTATAAATAACAAGCAGAAACCTAATATCTTAATTTTTGCAGGTATGAAATATTTTAAAAGAAATGTAAAATAAATTTTAATTTTATTCATTGATACTGTGAAGGAGAACTTTAATAGACTGAGCATAATGTATCATTTGCATTTATATAATGATTTTATCACTGTCATTTTAGAATACTATAAATTTAGAAGAGTAATACAGTAATAATAAGAATTTTTAACATTTTTTAGTCTCAGGTTCAGAGATGAGTAAAAGACCCTCAGGACATATGTAAAGAGAAGAACTCTTTCTAGACAGAAGTGAAGAAATACGAAACACTCAAGTGTAAGATTCCCTGAAGATGGAATGATGGTAGTTGTGTTGGAAGTGGTGGTGGGATTTGTTGGTTGAGGGAAGAGAAGAGAAACTAATCTATTGTTCAGAGATGGGGTTAAGTAGACCAGGGATTAGATTTCTACTCAGTTACCAGCTAGTCATTTGCCATTGAGAAAGTTACATCAGTCTTTGGATACTTTAATTCCCATCTGTAAAATGGGGAAGGTAATACCTGTTTTATAAAGTTAGTGGCATAATTAAATTTTAAAAATGTGTATTAAAGCATTTTGTACACAAAGTAGGCACTCAAGAATCGAACTATTACTAAAGACTGTTACTATTAAAGAAAAGCAAAACTGTATTATAAAGGAAAAGCAAACAAACTCTGGACAATCAGAATTATACCAGAAGTGTATTTTCCATGGAAGTTGAACCTAGGTTAGTGCATAACAAGGAACTGCTACAGGCATTGATCGTTTCTTAGAAATTGGCTACTGATTCCACAAGGAACACCCACACCTTAGTAGCTGATGATCCCCTTTTGTGTGAAATAGAAATAACTGTAAGTAGACAATAAATAAAAACTGAAATTATGTACTGTCTCTGTAATTTACATCTAGTATTTGAAAGATCACCACTGAATCTTACGAATTTTGCTGACTCCTATACACAACTACTTGGGAAGTTTCCTTAGGGGCTGAGACACAGGAGCAACACAGTAGAGGAGCAGTACAAAATGTTCAGGAGAAGATAATAGTCAGATAGCATTGTCATAAGAAATATGCTGTATTTTCCACTAAGCTCATGGTTGCTCTCAGTGTGGTTGTTTATTCATTCATTCATCCAGTAAATTTTTATCAAGTGTTTATATGTTATCAGCATGGAACTACCAATGCCTGAAAATACAATAATCACTAAGATAGAGTCCTTGCCTTTGTAGAACTTGTAGTATGTCTAAATTTTTTTTTAAATCATTCTGACTCTTTTAGAAAGACTTCTTCATATTAAGTTGAAGAAGTTGAGTAAAGTTGCCACCCCCATAGTATAGCCCTTTTAATGACCCCGTCTTTCTCATTATTAAGGAATGTCCATGTGACTTAGGTGTTCTGAAGCAAAGTAAACTCCTCTAGACTAGTGGTTTTCAGCCCTGACTGCACTTAGGATCATCTTGGAAGTTTTGAAAATATGAATAATTGAGTCTAACCACAGACAATGAAATAAGAATTTCTAGAGTTGGGGCTCAGGCATTAGTATTGTTTAAAAGCTTTAGAAGTGATTCTAATGTGTATCCATGACTGCAAACGACTGCTTGAAAAAAACAGAGAAGAAAAATAGCAACCTGGGATAGTGAATGATGACAAACAGGAAGCAAAGTGAGTGGTAGAAATAACAATCATGAAGCTTTACCAAACATCCCCATCATAGATGTCAAGATAAGGCTTATACAGAAAGTAAATAAAACAGCTTACTCTTAGATAATATAGTGATTTCATTTATACTCAATGGAAATATTCCATCAAGAAATGTGCCAAATCTAGATACTTTGTCATATTATTAGAAATGTCGATATTGCAACTAGAAGATGGTGGATAGGAGGCAGGACTAGCTTGCGGCTCCCACTCAGACAGACAGAGCAGTGTGTGGAGATTCATTGTGAACCATTGCTCCAAGAACTACAGCAGGAACATACCAGGAAAGCAGAGAGAATCCACAGACCCTTTGAAGGAACTGTATCACTGCTGCAGGCTCCATGAGAGCTGAAAAACTGTGAGTCAGCTTGCTTTCTCAATGGGGAGTCTCGCGGTTTGGGGCAAATTCTCAGCCCTGGTCACCTGCTGCATAGAAATAGACTCGGTGCTGTTGGTGGGGCATGGTGGGAGTGAGACCGGCCTTTAGGTCTGCAGGCTGCATGGGAGCGGGGTGAGGCCCGTGACTGCTGGCTTTCTCCCACTTCCTTGGAGACCTGTATGACTCAGCAGAGGCAGCCATAATCCCCCTTGGAATGTAACTCCATTGGAGTTATAACTGCACCCCCATCCCCCATGGCAGCCACAGCAAGCTCTGCCCAGGAGAGGCTGAGTTCAGACACGTCTATCCCTGCCCCTACCTAGTGGTCATCCTCTACCTGCCCAGGTAGCCAAAGACAAAGATCATAATCTCCTGGGAGCCCTATAGCCCTGCCCACCATCTGAGAAACCTGAATACTTAACCAGGTGTCCCTAGGGCAAATTTGCATCTTCTCTATAGGATTGCAGCTGATGTGCTTCTTTTTTTTTTTTTTTTTTTTTTTTCTTAAACAGAGTTTTGCTCTTGTTGCCCAGGCTGGAGTGCAATTGTGCAATCTCAGCTCATTGCAACCTCTTCTTCCTGGGTTCAAGTGATACTCCTGCCTCAGCCTCCCAAGTAGCTGGGATTGCAGATGCCCACCACCACGCCCAGCCAATTTTTGTATTTTCAGTAGAGACGGGGTTTCCCCATGTTGGCCAGGCTGGTCTCGAATTCCTGACCTTAGGTAATCCACCCACCTCAGCCTCCCACAGTGCTGGGATTACAGGTGTGAACCGCCACACCCAGCTCTGATGTGCTCTTGAAAGCATCAGCTTCTGACTGGAGGCCAACAAACACAAAATCAGTGCACTAAATAAAAACACAACCAGGGACCCTTATGGTGTCCACTTCACTCCCCTGATACCTTCACCAGAGCAGGCTGCAAGACCTGAAAACGGATCACATCACAAGACTCATTGCAGACACTCCCCAGTACCAGCCTAAGCTGGTAGCTCCACTGGGTTGCCAGACCTAGAAGAGCAAAAACAATCATGACGGTTTGGCTGTCAGGAAGCCCCACTCCTAGGAGAAGGGGGAGAACACCACATCAAGGGAGCACCCTGTGGGACAAAAGAATCTGAACAACAGCCCTTGAATCCCAGATCTGCCATCTGACATAGTCTACACCAATGAAAAGGAATCAGAAAAACAATTCTGGTAATACAACAAAAGAGGTTTCTTCAACACCCCAAAAAGATCATATCAGCTCACCAGCAATGGATCCAAACCAAGACAAAATTCTCTGAATTGCCAGAAAAAGAATTTAGAAGGTTGATTATTAAGCTAATCCAGGAGCCACCAGAGAAAAGTGAAGTCCAACTTAATGAAATAAAAAACATGATACAGGATATGAAAGGAAAATTCTTCAGTGAAATAGATAGCATAAATAAAAAACAATCACAACTTCTAGAAATCAAGGACACACTTAGAGGAATGCAAAATGCACTAGAAAGTATCAGCAATAGAATTGAACAAGCAGAAGACGGAACTTCAGAGCTCAAAGACAAGTCTTTTGAAATAACCCAATCTGTCAAAAACAAAGAAAAAGAATGGAAAAAAAATGAACAAAGCCTCGAAGAAGTTTGGGACTATGTTCAACATCCAAACCTAAGAATAATTGGTGATCCTGAGGAAGAAGAGAAATCTAAAAGTATTGAAAACATATTTGAGGGAATAATTAAGGAAAACTTCCCTGGAATTGCTAGAGATCTAGACATCCAAAGACGAGAAGCTCAAAGAACACCTGGGAAATTCACTGCAAAAAGATCATTGACTAGGCATGTAGTCATCGTTACCTAGTCAAGACAAAAGAAAGAATCTTAAGAGCTGTGAGGCAAAAGCATCAGGTAACCTACAAAGGAAAACCTATCAGATTAACAGCACATTTCTCAGCAGAAACCCTACAAGGTAGAAGGGATTGGGGTCCTATTTTTAGCCTCCTAAACAAAACAATTATCAGCCAAGAATTTTGTATCCAGTGAAACTAAGCTTCATAAATGAAGGAAAGATACAGTTGTTTCCAGACAAACAAATGCTAAGAGAATTTGCCACTACCAAGCCAGCACTACAGAAACTGCTAAAAGGAGCTCTAAATCCTGAAACAAATCCTCAATATACACAAAATAGAACCTCCCTAAAGCATAAATCTCACAGGACCTATATAACAATAACACAATGAAAAAAAAACAAGGTATTTAGGAAAAAAAATAGCACGATGAATAGAATGGTACCTCATATCTCAATACTAACATTGAATGTAAATGACCTAAATGCTCCACTTAAAAGATGCAGAATGACAGAATGGATAAGAATTCACCAACCAAGTTTCTGCTATCTTCAGGAGACTCACCTAACACGTAATGACTCACATAAACTTATGATAAAGGGGTGGAAAAAGATATTCCAGGCAAATGGACGCTAAAAGCAAGCAGGATTAGCTGTTCTTATGTCAGATGAAACAAACTTTAAAGCAACAGCAGTTAAAAAAGACAAAGAGGGGGCCCAGTGGGGTGGCTCATACCTGTAATCCCAACACTTTGGGAGACCGAGGCAGGCAGACCACTTGAGGTCGGGAATTCGAGACCAGCCTGACCAACATGGAGAAACCTTGTCTCTACTAAAAATACAAAATTAGCTGGGCGTGGTGGCACATGCCTGTAATCCCAGCTACTTGGCAGGCTAAGGCAGGAGAATCGCTTGAACCTGGGAGGTGGAGGTTGCAGTGAGCCAAGATCACACTATTGCACTCCAGCCTGGACAACAAGAGCAAAACTTCGTCTCAAAAAAAAAAAAAAAAAAAAAAAGACAAAGAGGGACATTATATAATGATAAAAGGACTAGACCAACAGGAAAATACCCCAATTCTAAATACATATGCACCTAACACTGGATTTCTCAAATTTATAAAACAATTACTACCAGACCTAAGAAATGAAATCGATGACAACACAATAATAGTGACGGACTTTAATACTCTACTGACAGCACCAGACAGGTCATCAAGACAGAAAGTCAACAAAGACACAATGGACTTAAACTATACTTTATAACAAATGGACTTAACAGATATTTACAGAACATTCTACCCAACAACTGCAGAATATACATTCTATTCATCAGCACATGGAACATTCTCCAAGACAGACGATATAATAGGCCACAAAACAAGTCTCAGTAAATTTAAGAAAACCAAAATTATATCATGTACTCTCTCAGACCACAGTGGAGTAAAATTGGAAATCAATTCCAAAGGGAACCCTCAAAGCCATGCAAATACATGGAAATTAAATAACCTGCTCCTCCATGATCATTGCATCAACAATAAAATCAAGATGGAAATTTAAAAATTCATTTAATTGAATGATAATAGTGACACTGTTCCTGGACCAAACTGAGGGTTGGGCTGTTATTTCTCACAGCCCCATAATGAGATGCAGATAAACTGGGGAGGAAGAGAGTTTTTATTTCTGTAACCGGTTACAGGGAGAAGACCTGGAAATTATCACTAGACCAATTCAAAATTATAAAGTTTTCCAGAGCTTATATACTTTCTAGGCTATATGTCTATGTGTAAGTGTGCATTCGCCTAAAGACACAGTGATCAACTTCTTTTAATCTGTAACTAAGGTCTGAGTCCTGAAGACCTTGCTCTGGAGCCTCAGTAAATGTCTTACTTAATCTACATGGGTCCAGATACTGGGGTAATTACCCTTATCTTGTCTCCTGCTAAATCATGGAGGTTTGAGGAGTTCTTCAGACCCCCAATAAACTTGTTTGTGGAGGTCTGGGAAGTTTCTTCAGACCCACAATAAAACTTTAGTCCTAAATGGGTCCTATTAAGAATTCCTTCGTTATTTTGTCATGCTTTAAGGCCCAGGAAAGGCCTAGGGAAAACTCCTGATGGGCTTTTTGTTACATCCCAGCCATTGTATAAGGGCACTGGCTTTTAATATTTAACTTAACCACTCAGTCAGTACTGAAACAGCTGTTAGTGAGACCTGACCTACCACAACACAACCTATCAAAACCTCCGGGAAACAGCAAAAGTGGTGCTAAGAGGAAAGTTCATAGCATTAAATGCCTACATTGGAAAGTTTGAAAAAGCACAAATAGACAATCTAAAGTCACACCTTATGGAACTGGAGGAACAAAAACAATCCAAATTCAAACTCAGCCGAAGAAAAGAAATAACTAAGATCAGAACACAACTAAATGAAATTTAAACGACAACAACAAAAAACAATAAAAAGATAAATGAAAAAAAAACTGGTTCTTTGAAAAGGTAAATAAAACTGATAGATCATTAGCAAGATTAACCAAGAAAAGGAGACAGAAAATCCAAATAAGCTCAATTACAAATGAAACGGGAGATATTGCAACTGACACCACAGAAATACAAAAGGTCATTCAAGACGACTATGAACACCTTTACGCACATAAACTAGAAAATGTAGAGGAGATGAATAAATTCCTGGAAACATACAACCCTCCTATATTAAACCAGGAAGATACAGAATCTCTGAACAGACCAATAAAAAGCAACAAGATTGAAATGGTAATAAAAAGAAAATGCCAACAAAAAAAAGTCCAGGACCAGATGGATTCACGGCTGAATTCTATTAGACATTCAAAGAATTGGCACCAATCCTAATGACACTATTCCAAAAGATAGAGAAAGAGGGAATCCTCCCTAAATCCTTCTGTGAAGTCAGTATCACCCTAATACCAAAACCAGAGAAGGACATAACAACAACAGCAACAACAACAACAAAAAACAACAGATCAGTATCCCTAATGAACATAGATGCAAAAATCCTAAACAAAATGCTAGCAAACTAATTCCAACAGCATATCAAAAAGATAGTCCACCAAGATTAAGTGGGTTTCATACCAGGGATGCAGGGATTGTTTAACATACATAAGTCAATAGATGTGATACACCACAGAAACAGAATTAACAACAAAAATCACATGATCATCTCAATAGATGCAGAAAAAGCATTTGACAAAATTCAGTATCCCTTTATTATTAAAGCCCTCAGCAAAATTGGCAGAGAAGGGATATACCTTAAGGTAATGAAAGCCATCTATGACAAACCCACAGCCAACATCATACTGAATGGGAAAAGTTGAAAGCATTCCCCCAGATAACTGGAACAAGACAAGGATGCCCACTTTCACCACTTCTTTTCAACACAGTACTGGAAGTCCTATTCAGAGCAATCAGATAAGAGAAAGAAATAAAGGGCATCCGAAGAGGAAGTCAAACTGTCACTGTGTGCTGATGATATGGTTATATATCTAGAAAATCCTAAAGACTTATTAAGATCCTAGAACTGGTAAATGAATTCAGCAAAGTTTCAGGATACAAAATTAATGTACACAAATCAGTAGCTCTGCTATATACTAACAGTGACTAGGCTGAGAATCAAATCAAGAACTCAACCTGATTTACAATAGCTGCAAAAAATAAAATAAAATACTTAAGAATATACCTAACTAAGGACGTGAAAGACCTTACAAAGAAAACTACAAAACACTGCTGAAAGAAATAATACATGACACAAACAAATGAAAACACACCCCATGCTCATGGTTGGGTAGAAACAATATGGTGAAAATGACCATACTGCCAAAAGCAATTTACAAATTCAATGCAATTCCCATCAAAAATACCACCATTATTCTTCACAGAACTAGAAAAAAAAACGTAAAATTCATATGAAACAAAAAAGGAGCCCACATAGCCAAAGCAAAAAGAACAAATCTGGAGGCATCACATTACCCTACTTCAAACTGTACTATAAGGCCATAGTCACCAAAACAGCATGATACGGGTATAAAAATAGGCACATAGAACAATGGAACAGAATAGAAAACCCAGAAATAAACCCAAATATTTACATCCAACTGATCTTTGACAGAGCAAACAAAAACATAAGGTGGGGAAAGGACACCCTATTCAACAAATGGTGCTGGGATAATTGGCAAGCCACATGTAGAAGAACGAAACTGGATTCTCATCTTACCTTATACAAAAATCAACTCAAGATGGATCAAAGACTTAAATCTAAGACCTGAATCTATACAGATTCTACAAGGTAACATAAGAAAAACCTCTCTAGACATTGAGTTAGGCAAAGACATCAAGACCAAGAATCCAAAAGCAAATGCAACAAAAACAAAGGTAAATAGTTGGTACTTAATTAAACTAAAAAGCTTTTGCACAGCAAAAGGAACAGTCAGCAGAGTAAACAGACAACCCACTGAGTAGGAGAAACTCTTCACAATCTGTACATCTGACAAAGGACTAATATCCAGAATCTACAAAGAATTCAAATAAATCAGCAAGAAAAAAAAACAATTCCATCAAAAAGCGGGCTAAGGAGATGAATAGATAATTCTCAAAAGAAGATGTACAATTGACCAATGAGCATAAGGAAAAAAGCTCAACATCACTAATTATCAGGGAAATGCAAATCAAAACCACAGTGCAGTACCACCTCACTCCTGAAGAATGACCATAATCAAAAAATTAAAAAATAATTGATGTTGGAATGGATGCAGTGAAAAGGGAACAGTTTTATGCTGTTGGAGGGAATGTAAACTAGTACAACCACTATGGAAAAACAATGTGGAGATACCTTAAAAACTAAAAGTAGATCTACTATTTGATCCAGCAATCCCGCTACTAGGTATCTACCCAGAGGAAAAGAAGTCATTATATGAAAAAGATACTTGCACATGCATGTTTATAGCAGCACAATTTGCAATTGCAAAAATATGGGACCAGTTCAAATGTCCATCAGTCAATGAGTGGATAAAGAAAATGTGACATATATATATACACACACACCATGGAATGCTACTCAGCCATAAAAAGGAAGGAAATAATGACATTCACAGCAACCTGTATAGAATTGGAGACTATCATTCGAAGTTAAGTAACTCAAGAATGGAAAACCAAGCATCATATATTTTCACTCATATGTGGGAGCTAAGCTATAAGGGTGCAAAGGCATAAGAATGACGCATTGGACTTTGGTGACCCAGGAGAAAGGCTGGGGAATGGCAAGGGATAAAGGATGACACATTAGGTACAATGTACATTGCTCAGGTGATGGGCACAGCAAACTCTCAGAAATCACCACTGAACAACTTACTCATGTAACCAAACACCACCTGTTCCCCAAAACCTATAGAAATTAAAAAAAATTTAAAAAGAAAAGAAATTTCCTGTCCTAACAATCAATGAATTATTGTATCATATATTGCCAATAGGAGCTAAACAACGAGTTTGGGCCAAATTGATCTGTATTTTCTAATATACTTTATTTTTTAGAGATGTTTTATATTCACACCAAAATTCAACAAAAGGTACAAAAATTTCCTATATATCCCCTTTTGCAACATGTGCATAGCCTTCTCCATTATCAACATGCTCCATGAGAGAGGTACTTTGTTACAACTGATGACCCCAGCATTGACACATTATTATCACCCATGATCCATAGCTTACATTAGGGTTCACGCTTGCTGTTGTACATTCTGTGAGTTTGGGAAAATGTATCATGACATTTATTCCTATCTTTAAAAATAGGAGTACCAACCGGAACTTGAATTTGGCCCTTGTATCTTTACAATGCTGGTTTTATTTTACTCTCATAGTCATCTTTTGATGCTGTAACAGAACCACCTGACTACCCATACTATTTGCAGGTTGTCTCCAAGATTGCCAATATGGGTCACCCAGAATTAGCACAATGGGAAAGGTAGGTTGGCTAGGTCACCTTAATAACCACAAAGACAAATTGTCTTAAATTAGAGGAAAAAAGGTAGTGTCTACTAAGACATCTACCATAAAATCTATCTGAAAATTATAATTGGTTTAAGGTGAAGTAAGTCAGAAGAGTTAATGTCCATTTCTTGTTCATGTATGTGTGTATGTTTGAGTCTTTATGTAGTACCACTCTGAGTGTTTATGTAGTTATGTGGTACTACATAAATACTCAAACATATACACATACATGAACCACCATGTAATACCACCGTATTGTCTGTATCTCCGGGGATATAGGCTCTGCTAACTTGTTTTATGATCCACTGTTGATACATTTGTAAATCTAAATGCTAACTCATTTATTCTGTTTACCTTTCCGAGGCAGGCAGGTTCAATTGACTTAACAGCAGGCTAGCAACTCAGAGACTGTGAAATCTAATCACATTTTGACCCATTCTTAAATTGCTTCATCTGTGAAAAAATGTGTGATGAATGCAGTACTCTCTTGTGAGGGTTTGTATGAAGAATAAATATTAGAAATGATTGTGGGGCACTTTGAAAATAAAAATTGTTATGAAATGTTAATTATATTCAAAACACCCTTTGACATCAACTTACAGAGGAAAAAGTGTAATTTTTCTCATTGTAGACCTTTTTAAGGAATTCCATATTTGGTTTATCCCTAGAATTTTCTATATTTGTGTGTACCATACTTCTCCTAACCCATTAATGGAGTTGGTAAACATCATATAATATTGAAAGATATTTCTATTAGATGAGCTTTCAATTATTAATGGTAATGGAAGAACATTAATGCAGCTCTTACAAAATGACAGACTGTCAGAAAGATCTCAGGAAGAGTGAAGGGCCAGAGAACCTAGAGTCCCTGATCTGTATAAATTTGCTGCAGTATCTTTATAAAGTGGATAATAATTGTGTTAGAGATCATTTGATCAGGGAGAACCCAGCTCAACTGTGCAATTAAGAAGAGCTGGGAGTTAGGAGGAGGTGATCCTCAATATATTAAGGCATTCCAGTTCACTTCTGGATGTCCCACTTGGTAAAAGAAAGTACATTTTTCATTGCATAATAGCAGCATCCACAGCAGCAGAAGTAGCAGTAGAAATAGCAGTAGCAGTGATAGTAGCAGTGGAAGTGGTAGTACTAGCAGCAGCAGCAGCAGCAGCTGGGATAATAGGAATAGTAACAATGGCATCAGGAGCATTAGCTAACATTTTATTAACTGTTACTATGTGGCAGGCACTGTTCTAACCTCTTTACACGTTTCCATTCATTTAATTTTCATAACGCTCTTTGTAACATGGGTAATTCCCATCTTAGGGAATACTGTCTATGAGAATATTATTCATCAAAAATGAGCAAAGGGACAAAGGGAGAATAGATATGCAGTGCTCAAAGTTTAGAGATGCTGTGTAGTCATTTGAAGAGAGCTGAACAGGACTTCTTCCAGCCTAAAAGACAACAGAAATCCTCAGGTGACTAGGCACCTGCTGCCATAGATAGCTTCTGATGTTGGAGAGAACACAGAGAAAGCTCTACAGTCCTCTGTGTTTAGGATCCCATAACCTAGAAAAGAAGTATAACCTAAAATTAAGGAGGAGAATATTTTTATTCTAAAGATGAAAAGTATAAGAAATGATTTAATCACATATAAAAAATTTATGTTGTAAACAGGAGCAAAGGGGAAAAAAAATCTCATACTGATAAGGGCATTTTTATGAACTGAAACAGGTTGCTGAAGGAGGAAATGGAATCTTTTCCCCTAGAGGCATTTAATGTCAGGACTAATAGCATCAGGATAAAATGCTATAAGTAAAACCCTGAGAAAGAAGGGATAAACCTCTAGAGTCATTTTCAGGTCTATGGTTTTATAAAGTAATTCTTAAATGTTTAATATATTAGAATGGGAGGAATAGATCTATGTGTCCAAATAATTAGGACATTGGTTTCCTTCAGGATTCTGTCTTAATAACCTTGAAGACTGTGGTGAAACAAAGAACATCAAGGTCAAAAAGAATTAGAAACAAATGTGCTTTATTCTCATTGTGAACTGATATGATAGATAATACTTGAGCTATATAATTATAATTAATTCGAAATGTAGTACTTGAAATTTAAGCAGATGTATTCCTCTCACTGTAACACTGTTAGAGGTAAAATAAAGGAGAATAATTTTATACTCAAATCTAGTAAAATTAGCGATCCATATGGACTTCATTTTATGCAAATTATTAATCTTGTATTTGCACTTTTGCATTTGGGAAGTAGAAGAATTGTAATTCAGAATCGGAATGTTGAAAGTGTCATATTGTTTCTTTTACATGTGAGATGATTTACAATTTTAAGTGTTATGCTCTTCAGAAGAAAAACGACTTACACTGAGCCCCAGAAGTCAACATGAGCAGAAAGCAAATGACGTTTTGTTTAACTTAAGAAAAAGTTTTCCTAGCCACCTAATTTTGGAAAATACTTGGAATATGTGTGAATAAAAATATAAAATACATAATGTTCATCCAAAGGGCTTAACATTTTATATTAGATACAAAATAAGAACTGATGGGTGTGTTAATAGGAATATTAAATAGAATTTCTCTCAAGGAAAGATTTTAAAGTAAATGATCATAAACATTGTGCCGATAAATCACTCATCATATAATAAACAAAACATGATTAAATATTTATCTAAATTTAACAGTTTTAGATGCTTAAGTTTTGCTTGGGTTCTATTAATTTGTGCATGTAGTTCAGAAATATATCTTGCCATTCAAGTAGACCCAGTTCTAAACAAAAGTTCTACCACCAACTAGCATAGTGACACGTGACCTTGTACAGGTTAGTAACATCTCTAAGTTCTCCATTTCTTCGACTGTAAAATGTGAATAATGATATTATTTATCTTAGTGTCCTTGTGAGGATTAAATTAATTAGTGAATTAAGTGCTTCATACAGTGACTGATGTTTGATAGGTGTCAGTGGAGATAACATTTTGTAATTATTATATATGATTTAAAGTGCATGTGATAACACCATATAGTTTAGGTTATATGTATATATTTGTACAGTATTTCTTCTGATGTTAAATTTCTGTATACATTTGCTTGTAAATAAGAATAGAAAATAGTGTCTCCATCTTCTCTCTACACATTTGCACATCTTTCCAATCTTACAGACCTGGGTGATTGTGCTGTAGGCTAGAATATGCACAGACTCTAGTCAAACATACTTGATATCTACTTCCTCCTCTGGTGCATAGTAGATGGATGTGGGATAAGTCACCTAGCCCATTTCTGAACTTCAGTTGTAATCTGTAAAATGAGATCATTGATAGCTAACTAATAGGTTGCTTGGAAGTACAGATATAACAATGTCAAGAATCTCCATAGTTGACATAGAACAGACTTAATACTGAATAAGTAAAGTGTCCACAGCTGCTGTTATTGCAATGTGTGTTTGTCCATTAGAGGCCTCCTTTTAATTACACTTTCTTTCAATTAAATAATGCAAAATAAGGTAATTAGAAAATAGTATGTTTAATGTTTTTGACTAAAGTTTTGCACTCACTAAATGGAAGAATAAATAATTAGGCCTAATATGGTCATGTGCCATGATGTTATTTATCAAACATTATTTAGTTCCATTTAGCAAATTTAATGCCTACTATATGCAAAACATCATGTTCAATGCTGGCAAAGGGGGATGATGAATGTTAATAAATTAGATATAGTTCTGCTACTTAGTGACTTAAAATCCAGTGATTGACAGAAACACAGAGGTTAATTTACGGTTGTCAGTAAAAGTATATGAAGAAATGCATAAATGGTCGAGTGCAGTGGCTCATACCTGTATTCCCAGCACTTTGGGAGGCTGAGGCTGGCGGATATCCTGAGCCCAGGAGTTTGCCACCAGTCTGGGCAAAACAGATGAAATGATGAAATTCCATCTTACAAAAAAAAAATGCAGAAATTAGCCAGGTGTGGTGCTGCGCACCTATGGTCCTAGGGACTCAGGAGGCTGAGGTGGGAGGATTGTATGAGCCCAGAAGATGGAGGTTCAGTGAGCCAAGATCATGCCACTGCACTTCAGCCTGGGTAACAGAGCAAGACCCTGCCTCAAAAACAAACAAACAAAAATAAAGTACTGTGAGATAGAATAGGAATACAGATTTGTCTGAATGGAGCGAATTGGAAAGCCTCCTTATGCAAGTGACCTAGAAAGGAAGAGGAGGCTGCTATGAAGTTTAAACGCTCTCTAGAAAACAGCATGAACAAAGAAAGACTTGGATTTGAGAAAGCTCAGAGCATGTTCAGGGTACTGAAATGTAGGGTGCTGGTGTGCTTATATGTATGTGCAGTTATGTTTATTTGTGAAAAATGAGCTAAGGGTCAGAATATAGGGGGACATAAATTTTAAAAGCATAGGTTATAATTATATTGAAGAAGGACTTGAATTCTAGGCCAAGGTGTGTGATCTTATTTTGTATATATTGGGAATACATCAAAGGCTTTTGACCAAGGAAATGAAAAAACCCAATTTTTATTTGAGAAAGATAACCCTGATGCCATTGTTTAAGATATGTCTGCAGAGAGTGAGTTTAAAGCTGGGAGAGCATTTAGGAAGCTAATGTGAAGATAAGGGGAAAAAGCAGATATCGTCTGACCTAGAGCCTCAGCTGTGAAAATAGAGCTGACTCAAGAGATCTATGCCAGCCTGGATAGTCTGGCCTCCTCTGTTAAACAGTGTTTCGAATGACTTGTAAGTCTAGCAGCCTGAACATGCAGCGTAGTCCTTTTTAGAGCACATGTTGGAAGAGTTGATAGATGTCCATTTTCCCGTGCTTATTTACTGAAAGACTCCAGGAAAGGTACCTCAATTTGCTTTCTCTGTAAACATAATTACTTGCTTTCATCCCTTTGGTCTCAGAGAGTTTTAAGGATTAATTAGTTGAGACGAAGTGCCTCAAAAAGAACAACTATGGAACATATGGTTTTCCTGATACAAATAAATCTTATAGATGCCTCCACGCTGTCTTTGGAAGCCCAGCAAATAAAAGACATGCAAAAATTGTGTAAAGTAGAAGATAAGCTGAGATGAACAAATAATAAATCCCCAGCATTAGCTTTTGCATAGGAAATAAACATTTCTGTCCACTGACAACAGCTTTCTTTTAAAGGAAAACAACCTGATGATCAGCCCCAAGGCCACATTAATATCAGCCAAAGAAACATTTATTGGTTCTCTTCTGGAAACCATAACAATGAGCATGTTGCATCAAATTGGCCACATATAAATTAGTTTTTTTGAATCGATAACCTTTTATTTATTGCTGTTAAAGTGATATATTTTTCCTAAAATATTTTTTTTCTTTCTGTGCCCTCTTTCTTTTCAAGTTACCTCCACAGATTTATGTCAAAATATTATGTTCATTATACTTTTGCCAGTGGCTTGCTTTGATGCAACCGTAAATGAATATCATTACACTTTACAAAGATAATTTATTTTCTAGGCTTTGCTGTCATGCTATATGTAGCTTGTATAGTTAAAACATATAGAAACTAAAATATTTTGGGGCCTAATGAAAGTTTATTATTTTGTTTTTGGCTTTTCAAATTGACATTCTCCATTGTATCTCTATAATTTAAGGCAACCAGGTATGACATGCTCAATTTATTTGCTAAGACAAACCAGATATGCTGGATAAAGCTCTTTGGGGCAGTCTTCCAACTCTCTCCTTGTCCCCAAATTCAGCCCATTTTTATTAGCTTCTATCTGGCTCCTGATTCCTTGCTGCATCTGTCATTCTCAACTTGACTTTTTTCTTTCTCTTAAGGATAAGGATAAGTCTTAAGGATAAGACTGTCCTTATCACTGTTTACACTGAAGAATACTTAGTCATTAGGATGTCTCTGTAAGACTTTATACCCTTAAGGGAAGACTTTAATGTGCCTGAAGCTGTGTTTTTCCAAATGTAACATTTAATATCTCCTTAACACTCTTTTAATACACCCTATATAGTTGGCATTGCTACATTCCAACTATGTGATATTGGTCAATTTACTAAACTTTTCAGTTCTTAATTTTTCTACTTATAAAATTGTGATAATAAGAATAATTGCTTCAGAGCATTGTTGTGAGAAAATTATATATAAAATCACACCATAAATAATACATATAATATACTTAGCTCAGTTTATGGATCACAGTAATAGTTCAGCAATTGCATATTATTATTATTGATAATAGTAACCATTATTATGCAATTGCTCCGTATTGCTCCTCATCCTGTGTTCCCATTCTTGATAAATGTTACCACCATTCGACCAATTTTTAGACCAATGTCCTGAATTATCATTGACACATCTTCACTCATCTTATTTCTATGCATTGCCGTATTCTTAAGTTCAAGCCACCATCATTTCTTCCTTGAATTACTGATAAATTCTTCCTTGAATTACTGATAAATGTTAATAAATTAGATATAATTCATTTTCATAATTCCTTGAATTACTGCAATAGCTAACTCATCTCCCTACATTTCCCTTGCATACTGTGCAATTCATACTCATAATAGAGTTGGAGAGAATTTTGGAATATTTAAGTCTGATCATGTTACCTCTTGCTTAAAATGTCTCAGTAGCCTCTCATAACTTCTAATATGAAGTCTAAAATCCTTGATATGAGCTATAATAAAAGCCCAGCATGAGATGTCCTTTGCCTAATTCCCCTGTGCCATTCATCTCCTCTTTATCACCTTTGTACTCAAGCTTTGGCTTTTCTGAACTTTTCTTATTTTCAAAAATGTCCCCCAGCCCCACTTCCACCCGAGACATTCACACACCCCATTTCCTCTTCCAGGAAGGCTCTTAAGTCCCCTGGGTAAACTTACTCTTCAGGTCTAGTGACTTTTTTCCAGAAGCTTTCCTGATATCTTTCCATTTCACCCCACTGCTGACTTATTAAAATTTCTAGAATTTTATACTTTTACACTACATTCTCTGTGTTGTATTCTCTTATTCAGGGTCTGCTATTTAATTTTTAAGTTCCTTGAAAATAGAGACAATTTCATTGTTTTCATCAGTTTGGTCCAAGTATATATAACATAGATGAAAAATAGATATTTTGTATTATATATATTACATAAATAATTGTTGAATGAGATGAATAAACTATAGTGAGAAGATGCTAGGCTTTGTTAACCATTCAAACCTAAGCTCAAATCCCAGCACGGCCACTTGCTACCTCTGGTACTTTGAACAAATTCTTTAGCCTTGTTTCTTTGATTTTGTTTTGTTTCAGTCAGGAAATTGTAAGATAATTATAGTCTCCTCATTATTCTTGGAAGAGTAAAATAAGGAAACATGGGTAAAGCACTTTACATAGAATATATTTTCTATAAATTTTACTTCCTCTTTTTTTTTTCATTTATAAAGTTGTCTTCCAAAGTAGTAGTATTAACATTGAATAGTGTAAAGCATTCATGCCATTTTATTGTATCTTCTCTTAGGACATACAGAAGATAATTTGGTCCCTCTTGTCAATATTCTTGGAGTGATTGATGACAAACCATTTTAGTGTCCCTAGAAATGGAGGACTTACTGTCCCTTTTTTTCAAAAATGAATATTCTTTTTTTTTTTGGCTATAATCTGAGGAGGAGATGCAGTTATCTAAAGGTAAAAGTATCAGAAAAAAAAATTGTCCTTTTGCTGATTGATTTGAGGGATGTGATTATGTAGTACATTGATGCTGACTCACCCTGAGTAAAAAATTCGTTACATTCTCATTTCCTCCTACTAATATATGGCTGTGGTCTTTCTTACAAAGGCCTTTAAATTCACCAAGTATAAGCTCTAATGAAAATCTTGTGTATTTTAAAAATGTCTCTTACTTGATATGTAAAGGAAAACAGAACAAAGGCATTGAAGAGGTAACTCTTTTGGTTTTAGGAATATTAAAATGCAATCTTCACCAGCTGTCCATTTTTAAATTAGATTTCAGTTTTTCACATGGGGCACTGTGTGTGTTGGTTAGCATTGGAGTAAGAATTTAAATTCTTAAAAGCTTTGAAGTTAATTCTGTATTAAGAAACAACTGAGAGGTTGAGTATGGCACCATTTCTTCCTGAATCTGAGATCAAGCAGATGTGCCTCTTTCAATCAGTTTTTACTACCATGAGATTTAAAGCAAAGAAAAAAAAAACAGTTAATGACAGTTCAAATTCACTTAGTAGAGTAACGTGTTCTAAAATGGAGGATTGTAATGGTTGAAGAATTGGGTTATGTTTTTCTCCTGGTGTGTGTCATTTTGTATTGTTTTGTCTTGCCACTAAGTTAATTTGATGCATTTCCCTCAGAATTTGGGGTAGTGGGGTGTTTACATCAGAAGACTACGACCAAAGTAAAATGAGGGGCGAAATATGCTTTTAAAAATATAGAACAAAAGCAGTGATTGATACTATAGATCTTCAATTTTATCTTCAGGTTCTATAGTTTTCCAGATATTCACTGTAGAAAAAAAAGACTTCTGGTCACAAATGGAACTTTCCTGAGTTCTGTTACTTTCACACCAAACCCAAAAACATTTCACCGAATTTCTTATCTTCCTACTCTTTCATTTCTACCATCCTACTCTTTCATTTCTACCATTTTCTTTCTTTCTTACAAATAAACCTTCCTTATCAAATCCCATTTTCTGTGCTTTATTTGAGCAATTGATACATCCTGCTTTCTTTTGATATCATTTTCCTTTGCCTCCAGATACCACTGCATCTATGGGGTCTCTGATTTTTATAGCTTGTTAGAAGAAGATGCTGTATTATATAGGATAAAAATTATTATGTAATACCTATGTATACAAAATAATAAATTCCCCCATAATTTAAAAATAATGTAGTATTATAGTTTAAAGTAGGTTCTCTTCATCTACTTCCTGAAACTCTACAGTGAGACCAAAGGAATTGAATTTAAAGAATAATTCTGGAATGTCTATAAGTTAAATAGACGACTTGATTTCTGAGTCACATTCAGATTGACGCCACTTCTTTTCATTGCTGCGTTTGAGAAAATAGTGTAGAAACAGGTACATTCTGACTATATAAGACATAACTAATAAAAGTGAAAACAAAGAACAAAAGTCAGGGAAACACTAATGGTTCTAGAGCACTGATGGGAAAATGAGGAAGTACATCAAGAAAGGGCTGAACTGCATTCACCTTGACAGCTGGTAGAGGTGATACGCCAAACTGCATTGCAGAGAACATAGCAACTGCACCATGTTTCAACAGTCATTTTGACAGGGAAAGTCCAGGGACAAAGAAGGAAAATGAATATAAAGAGCAAAATTTTGTTAAGCCTTGAAATAGAAAAATTTCCCATAGGGAATTTTTAAAAAATATGGCAGACTAGAAAGTATTAGTTGTCCCAAAGGAGTCTTATTTTTCCAATTGAAGTAGCTGCTGCTTATCTGAAACTTAACAGTTTGTCGTGGCCAAAATAAGCAGGTGGTTATAAGAAATTAAATTTCTCTGGAGAATGAATAATAGTGACATACAAGTAATTATAATATCACATGATTCACATTCTGAAGGTCAAATAATAAACATAAAATTCATTTCCATCTGCCAACATGAATATTTGTTGAGTGCCTACTGTGTGCCTAGCACAGCTAGCTTCACGGTTCTATCTGGATATATAGATGGAAGACGGGTGAGTCAGAGAAAGAGATAAAGACTTTTTATATATACAAGCACAAATAAAAAAACTGTTTTGGAATTTTTGCAGAATTGCAAATGTTACTTCATATTTTAAAGTCAAAAAAATAGCAAATATAAAACACTTAAAATTTTTTTCTAAAAGGTAGTATTTCAATTTTACCATAGAGAGATGATTGCCTTATCTAACATCTCGAAAAGAGCCACCCTTTGATGTTCCTCTTCCTCTCTCTCTTCCTTTCTCTCTGTATCCCTTTCTTCTACGCCTTTATTAAAAAAATGGTCTTCTCATTTTTTTTAAATATAGAATTCTGCAAATGAAATAAAGAACATTACTTATGTAGGCACTGAACACATTTCAATGTTTTTCTTTTTAAAGAAAATGACAGGTTCTGCACACTGGTATCTACTAAAAATGAACCCAACTTTGCCTCTGAGAATGTTACTGTGAAGACATGCTGCATCTAAACTTCAGCCAAAATACGCTAATTAGAAAATGAAGCTGAACGAATTGTTTTGCTAGATGAGGTTATTTGGAATTATATTACTGAATTTTGGAAATTATGTGTCCTATCAAAGAATAACTTTTGTCATAATGTCTTCCTTAGCTCACAGGACATTTATTAATGCCACTCCTGGTCCAGTCAGTTCAGCCTCCATTTAGAGAAAGTCTACCATGTTCCAGGCAGCTACCAGCTTCTAAAGATCTAGAGACAAATAAGAACCAACTTTTCTTTGTTTCACAGAGTAGCAGAGATGACAGGCATATTTACACCTAATTATAATGCACAGAGATTGAGGGTTATAATGGAGATATTGCTATGGGAACAAAAATGAGTGAACAATATATCTTGGTGGAGGTGCAGAAGGTATATTTACTGAAGAGAGGAAGGTAAAAAGAGGGAGATTTGTAATCTCTGAGGAAGAGTATTCAAGGGCTTAGACACAGTTTGGTTGTATTTTAAGCAAGGAAATCAATGATGGATTGGTAAAAAGTTAACTCCGGGGCAACTTTTTTTAAGCATTGGTAACCTGTGAGAAAATGATCTATAGTAAATATTTCTTTTTATTCCTCAGGCAGTACTTAAAGCACTGTTTTTAGGAGTTAGATGTTTTCCTTATACTACTTTTTTAATAGTAGTAATAACCCTCTCAGGTAAGAGTTGTTAATTTTTTTGTAGAGATGAACAAATAGGTTCAGAGAGAATGAGCAAGTGGTTCCATTTACACAGTTAATAATCACCACCAATTGTCTGTCTGATTGAATTAAATATAAGAGGGAAACATATAGAAATGAGGAGATAAATTGCAGCCTTGATAGAAAAGGAGAATTGTGTTTGTGCTATGGTTCTTTTGTGGTCCATAGCAAATTAATTCTTTGTGATGAACATAACACTGATAATACCAAATTTCAATGACCACATATTCAATTCATAATAAACATTTATTATAAATGCCAACAAAATTGGTAATTTAAAGAATTCTCTATTTTTAAAAAAAGAAGACAAATAGATTACTTTTAATTATATCTAGTCTTTTCCTCAGCCTGTTCTATTCTGATAAAGGCTTAAGAAGGAAATGGTTCTGATAGAAAAGAACTACCCTGAAATGTGGATTAAGACTTGTCACCCATAGAAATCCTAGGTTCCACCGCTGTGACCAATCCATGGCATTCAAAGTGGATCTCTCAAGAAGAAGCACTGTAGTTAAGAAAATTTCTAAAAGAATTTTGTTCATTCTTGAGTCAAAACTTTGATGAGATTAAAACATTTTGTTCCACTTCTGGGGTCTCAGTGTTGAACAATTTTAGCCTCTTTAAGATGAAAATACTTTTCTTGAGGTTTTTAATTTTTTTTTTAACTTCAATAGCTTTTGGGGTACAAGTTTTCTTTTTTTTACATGGGTGAGTTACATAGGTGAATTCTGAGATTTTAGTGAACCAGTCAGCCAAGTAGTGTTTATTGTACCCAATATGTAGTTTTTTATCCCACAACCCACTCCCAATTTTCCCACTTGGAGTCTTCAGGGTCCATTATATCACTCTGTATGCTTTTGCATACTCACAGCTTAGCTCCCACTTATAAGTGAGAACATACAGTATTTGAGTTTCCATTCCTGAGTGACTTCATTTAGAATAATGGCCTCTGGCTTCTTCCAAGTTGCTAGTAAAAACATTTTTACGTTCCTTTCTGTGGGTGAGTAATATTCCATGGTATATATATACCACATTTCCTTTATCCATTCATGGGTCCATAGGCACTTAGGGTGGTTCCATATCCTTGTAATTGTGAATTGTGCTGCTATAAACATACCTGTGCACATGTCTTTTTCATATAATGACTGGATAAAAGTACTTTAAAACAACTAATGATTCCAACATTATTTCCAGTGGTACTGGTAATGCATTCAGGCAGAAATTTTTTTTTACTCCTGGATTTTTATCTGAACTAATGAACTTTTTGTATGCCAATTGCCAATTAAAGTTTCTGATTTTTTGCATTGCCCCTGAGATATTTTATAGCCTTGGGCAAAAAAGTGTACTCTTCCAGACCACAAAGATAAATGGAGAAAATAGTGCCTTTCCTTAATTTATGGCGCTGTTGTAATCATTTAATGTGTGCAACATGCTAAATGTTGTCATTATGGTACAGTATTGGATTTCTTTGTTGTATTATGGAGCAGAACATTCAATAATAATAAGATAGAACAGCTTTTTCTAACAACCTGTGTTCAAGCCACTGATAATAATGAAATTATGCCAGATGAACTTATTCTCCAACCTCTTCCTGAAGAGTCAGTGGGATACAAAATGTTTGAGTGAGGAAAAGCATTAATGGACAGAAAGAAAGTGTAGTCATTACTCTGGGGAATGACATAGTTGAACAACTGAACATGCTTTTCAGAAATGATTACACTCATAACTATCAGTTGTACTAGTTCGGCTTTGAAAATACAGTAGCTATCCCATTTTACAACATAATGTATAGTTATGTCATATAATTTTACTGGAATCTTCTAATGTAAGTTCCCATTGTTAGCAGTGAAAGAAACAGCTGGTCACAAGTACATTGTTTGAAAGAGCAAGATGAAATAGAAATTTTTTATAAGAGATGCATTCCTGTAATGTAGATGGTGAATCAAAGTCTTTAAGAGTTTTATTGCAATAATTTATTATAAACATTATATTATAATGTCTTTAGTTCACTACTATAATATCCTTGGTTCTTTGAGAAATCCTCTCCCTCCCACTATTCAATAAAAATATCTGATGCACTTTTTCAGGGCTTATGAAAACAATAAATATTGTGACAAATGACTGTTATCATGTCTATGGCGTCTCATTTGAGTACAGATTCTTTTGGTGCAGAACAAACAGGGCCAATGACTTAACATTAGGCTTAATCAGTTATCCTAGAAATTTAATATTGAATAATTCTTTAACTTTGGGTAATAGTTAATCATAGTTACTAGGCATTTTTTTTTAACATCTGTTCTTTCAGGGAAAAAAAAAAAGAAAACATCATATAATCAGGTCTTCCTGAAATTCTGTTCAATGTGTTTCTGCCTAATTCTCCTCCAGGACTCTGTTTGTTTCTTTAATGACCAAGATTTCTTTTAGATGAGTATTAAATTCTTTGAGTTTGTAACGCAACACTTGCAAATATTTCGCTAGAAATTTATACACACACATCTGTCATTTTATTCTACAAATTGATGTTTTCTCATTCTATAACATAAGGAACTCAGTATTTAAAGTTCAAAGCAATCACCACTTTAATAAACTCTTGAGCTTGTAGTTGAAAGTTCACACACATTTTACAGAAGAGAAACAGAGCTAGAGAAAAGAGCCTAATCATATAGTCAGTAACTTAGATTCATGATGACTATTCTCTCTTGAATTAAATAAGCTACCCTTATTTGAATAGTTTTGGGGACATCTAACTAGTATGTTTTTAATGTATATTTTCATTAACATTTCAGATTACTCATTCATTCACTAACATTTTTGGTACATGTGCCATGTACACTATTCTAGATATGTGGGGTTTTTTAGTGGTTAAAATTGTCAGGTTAGAAGCCAGATATTATTTATTAGGAATTTACTTCAGCTATCCATTTTGTAATTTCCTTGTGTCTGAGAAATTGTATCAACTTTGTAGGGTTTTTGTGGGTATCAAATACATAAAAACATATGTAAAGAATAAAATGAAGCCTGAGCCATGTTATGGTATCAAATCCTAGATATTATTAATTACTGTATTCTCATTTAATCCTCACAATAAGCCTGTTGGGTAATTATTATTATTCTCATTTTGCAAGGAGCCATGCTATCCTAAATTATACGTCTAAGAAATTCCAGAATTCAGATGAACTCTTAGAATAGTCCGAATTTCAAAATCATGTTCTTTCCATTACATTGATGACAGGACATTTCAGGCAAAATAAATATTGTGAGCATAAGCATATTGGTGTTGAAATCAGAATGTTTCATGGTGGTCTACTGAGAATTTACCCCTCTTGATTTTAGAGTTGTGGGTAGGTAATGTTGAATAGTTGGATGGCCAGTTTAAAGACAATCTGAAAAGACAGGCATTATAATAGGAATTTGCTGAGGTTGACATTTGAAGACATTGATTATATTTAGGTATGTCTTAAGATGGCAGGAAAAGATAGAGCTGTTTGGAAGGGGACAAGATTAGCAAGACAAGTGAGGATGATTTTGTAGGAATCTAGGTATGAGGTCACGCAGCCAGACTAAAATGGTGTCAGTTAATAAAACCATGTCCAGAAAACCATAGATATTTATAAGAAACAAATGATATGTTGATAGACTATAATAGGTGAATAAGGGGAAAGAGTACCTTACTTTCTGACTTGAGAGATTGGCCTCCTTCACCTAGTAAATGAATCAAAATGGAATACATGCTATGTGTCTGCCCTTGTGTTTAGCACCATGCAGTAAGTGGTAGAACTAGAACTTGAACTCTGGGGTGTTTTGCATGAAGGTCCTTACTCTCAATTTCATTATACTGCCTCCAACCTATGAGTGCCATTTAGCTATTTTGATTCTCATTCTACAGATGAGGAGAATAGGGCTCAAAGATGCCTCAGGTTGTCTTAACAACAGAGTTATCAGTTGTAAAATTTAGAACCTTCGAAATCTTGTTTTGTACTTCATTATTATTGAATTCTTTTATAGTTCTTTTAGCATAAGTGTGAGTCTCTATGAAAAATTATTTTATTTACTTGAGGTTATGCTGTGCCTCATATGTTTGATGACACATTGGTTCTATTTGCTCTGTGTGTGTGCCTGTGTGTATGTTATATACCTAGGCTTGAGCAGGGCAGGGGAGGCAAAATTTCCTCATTGTCCAGAGTGGAACCTCTCAGTCTTTCAAAGGAGACTCCTGCATTGGAGATGTCTTATGCTTTTTGCCTTTGCTACACACTTCTGATCCCGGAGAAACGATTTTCTTTCTCCAGCAATGATTTAAAAAATAATTTATCACAAAAATTAAATAGATTGCACTGTAAAAATCATATAATTACTCCTGTAAAACTACAGATGAAAGCATGCACAGAAAATTATAGTGGAAAGTTTTTAATTAGCTTCTGATTAACTGTAAGCTTATGTTTTAAATGTACCATGCAGAACCTTATAACAAGTAGGCATAAATTAAATAGCCACTAATATGTATGTAGCAAAAATATTAATACGGCTGCTACTAGGGATTTTCACTGGCATATTTTTAATTTTTTTTTTTTTTACTTTAAAGTGGAGTAGATTCTGTAGAGTTGGGGTATCAATCACATGATCATTAAAAGGACAAAATATTTTTTCAAAACTTGTGCAATAATCTTTACCTAACTGGCTATGTGGTTGGTGATTTGTTCCTCTCTTAAAGAGCGAACAGGCGCTCTTTCAAATGGAGATGCTTACATGATTTCATGTATATTCTTAGTTTTCATGGGAGACCTATCCCTTCAGTAGAAGGAAATGCTAGCTTTAGGTCACAGCAAAACTAAGCTTTATTTTTCCCATTTTGTCTAGTCTATGTTTCACATGTTAAAGTTGTGAATTGGACACTTAATTTGGGTGAGAGTCAGGGTATTTTTCAAACTATATTTAGTGACTTTAACTTGCTGAGTGACCTAGGACAAGTCATCTAAGCTCTCTGGGCCTTAGTGTTCTAACTGGTAAAATTAGAAGGTTAAATTAAATGATCTTTTTACCTAGTGTCAAATCAAAAGAATCACATTTCTATATTAATTGTATTTTTAAGGTTGTTGGTACCTAGGTTCTTTTAATAATATCTTGGAAATAAAACATTATTATATTCTTTAAAATGTACATATAACAATTGTACATATTTATGGTATGTACCATATTTATGGCAAAATGTGATGTTTTGATAAATGTATAAATTTTGTAATGATCAAATCAGGGTAATTAACATAGCCATGACTTTAACATTTATAGTTTCTTTATGATGAGAATATTTAAAATGTCTCTTCTAGCTATTTTAAAATATAGAATACATTATTGTATTATATATCATAGTAGTCATCCTGCTGTGCAATAGACTACCAGACCTTATCCCTCCTATCTTACTGTAGATTTGTACTCGTTGACAAATATCTCTACAAGTGTTTTTCACAAAGAAGCCCCTCAGTATTCTGACATGAGGAAAAGCAACGAACTTGCTTTCCATTTATGCAAATTAGATTGTTAACTTCCTATGCAACTAGGAATACTTAACAGTACTTAACAATACTTATATTGTTCGTTTGGACATAAGTATGGCTATGATTGCCCCCACCCCCCAAAAAAACAACAAAAAGGAATCATAGGAAACAATTTTTAAACTTATTTTCAAATTTTTTTTATTATTGATTAAATAAAAGCACAACTTAACAAAATATAGTCAGTCTTGTACTTTATGTACAATGATCCTTCTGGGGAGACGTGGAAATTCATCTGTCTTCCTCAAGCCAAGTGGGACTGTTCTGTCCTAGGAGAAGGGATTTTTAAGGAGTGGGGAAGGAAGGGGAAAAAAAAGGAAATCCTTTCCTTATTGTCACCACTGCTTACCCTTTTCGAAGAACTATCTTCGGTTCTTAGAAATCCCATGCCCAGGGTGAAAATGGAGAGAAAGAAAACACAGGAAGAAGAGAGTATATATAGAGAGGGAGGCCAGGGAACTAGGAGAACAGAATGAGAGGCAAGGTAATCTCTCTCACCCTTTTAGGAAAGGATTCTCATTGCCTGTGCTCCTTCTTTTCCTGACAAGCTGCAGTTGCCCCTACCTCTACTGTTGCTTTTGTTCCTCTTTAATAAAGAGGTAGAGAAGAAGGGAAGAAGAACAGCTGAAAAGCAGAGAAAGGAAAGAAGAGTTGGCAGTGAAAGGCAAACTCATAGATTGCCTTAAAACTTCCATGGCTGCCACTTCTGGCCCCCTGTCCCCACTGCTTCATCACCATGGGCTGAAGCTAGCATTTAAAGGGGGAGGAAAAGAGAGAGGAATCTGAAGACAGGAAGCTCTAGTCTCTTTCAGTATCCACTGTGTTCTTCATCTACCCACCCCCTCCCCTCATCTGACACCTTGCCTAGGACAAGGGCTCTCAACCCCTGAGCTTCCAATAGTCCCTAATTGAGCTGCACAATGTTTTTTACTCTGTGAAATTGTAGGTAGAGTTTGGGTGTCTTTGGGGTGGGGAGGGTTCATAGAGTTTCTCCGATTTTTAGATACACCCTGGACTTCATTTGGGCTCAGCATAACCTAACTCACATGTGCTTTTTAATATTCTTCTTTGGCTTCCATAGGCTCTTCTGAAAACCTAACCACTATATGCACAAAGTTCTTACCATTGGAAAACACCTTTAAATGATACACAGAGAAAGTTTCCAGAAAAATCATTTCAAGGTTGGAGAAAACCTATTATACTTTTTTAAATAAAATAGGAAATAATAAGCTGGATTGAGGTAATATATATTTGGCTCCTACTCATACAAAAATTTTGAAAAAAAATGTTTAATTTATTTTTTAATTCTTCATTTGTAATCACGAAATATCTGAACTAAATATTTGAATCTCTGCAAAGGCTGGGAGTTGCTATGTGTTGTTGGGACCACACTACTCTCATATCCTGTGTAAATACCCCATGACTGAGTAAATATTATCATGCAATTTTAGAATTAGAAGTTTAGATGTTTTGACCTAAATGTTTTCCAGGGTTAAAATATCCTTCTTACAGAACAGTGATCCTCATGAAGTTTAAACAGACTGGAAACAATAAAGTCTAAAAAGAAAATCATGCACATCAACAATTTTCTTTCTATCTTTCAACTTTAATTTTCACCCTTATAGCCCTAAACCACTAATTTGAAAAGATTTTTCTAAAAGTTCATCTTTCTAATATATCATAATATTTCTTTTTTTCTGGCCCTGGAAGAGATTGAGTACTCCGTATTTTTTAAATATATAATGGATATATTAAAAATACTAGAAATGAGTACAATACTATTATTTAATTTTGTGCCAATTTCATGAATGAGGAAACTAGATATTGAGCGAAGTGCAAAGATAGACATTACAGTCCTGACCTCTGGTAAGTATTTCAGAATTGTCACTTTCAAAAGGTAATTCAAGAACACTGTATTTACATATCTCTCAATAAGTTCACTATTTGCCTCTCCTATAGAAACATGGTAGTTGTTGTGTGAACCATTATCCAAAGCAAAGTTAGATCAATACTACTGAAGTAAATAAATTGAAAACTATATTAAAACTGAAAAATGTGGTTGTGAGGACATGCAAGAAAAACAATGTGGTGCTACTAGACTGGAATTGGTATGAATAAGCCCTTTAAAAAAGAAAAAATGAATCCTTAATCTTTATGCCTTAGTATCTTACATTTCTCCATTAACCTTTGATAAAACCATCATATTGGGCACACAAGAAACACAGTCAATGAATTTTTCTTGATATTCTTTTTTACAGGAAAAAAATCAAACAATGTGATTCATTATAAAACCTATGGTCAGAATCAATAATCTATGCCTTTATATCATGCCTGTTTAGATAATAATTATTAAGCCACCATTTAAAATTTTTTAAACTCAAATTCCATCTGCAAAAAATCTATTTTGCTTTTAAAACTTAATATTAGGTTTCAACTTTACTTTCTGTCATCCTTCTTTTGGTTGCCACATCAGTAGACTCAGAATAAAAGCATCTGCCCAAAGCAAATACACTGGAGTTCACTGTCAAACAGAGATTCCCAAGAAACCAAACAGAAAAGGAATAAAAATGAGAAGCATGTTTTATTAAATGTCTTCTACACCTGCTTCCTTTATCTTTTAGACCTGCTTACCAAAGCCCATTGGATATTTTGATTTTTTTAAGTCACAGGCATATGAACTAGCTTGAACATTTATAGTATCAAATTATTAAAGGTAATGACCTGGTATTTAAAAAATGATGTTCCACATCTAGGGGATCTCCATGAAAGCTTTTCAGCTGAATAAAGGTTATAATTGTTAAACAAATGGTTATTTATTAAGCTAGCACTATAAACAAAAAAGAGTATTTAAACAGCTGGTATCCCTGTGACCCTACCTTTAATCTTCTCCAGAGAAAATGTGACAAGAAGTGATATTTAACAATAATTTTAGAAAATGTAATGAACACCAATTGATTATGTAACTTGCATTTTATTTTCAAAATTACACTAAAATAGTATGCAACTATTCATTTAAATGCATTTTAGAATTAAAATGAATTATTTTCACCTACAAAACTTATGTTTAAAAATGAGATAGTACTGGTTTATTATTGATCTACATTAAATTAGCAATATGTTAAAATTCATTTCTATATTGTAAGGCTTGGAAAATTATAAATTTTTGAACTTTTTAAAGCTATGCTTGAAAGTTCAAGAGAGCCTTACTCAGTAATGAAAGTTAAACAAACAAATTAATAATACATAAACAAAAAGGTTGTTTATAACCAGTCCTGCACAATTTTAAATCAATGCAGTAGAGCAATGTATGATAATTTTAATAAACACACAATATATCAACACATTTTCATGGACACTATATTTTTAAATAGAAATTTAATTTTGGAATATTTTTAAATGTATAGAAAAGTTGTAAAACTAGTACAGAGTTTCCTTATACTTTATACCCACTTTCTTCTATATTAATATCATATTTATAGTACATTTATCACAATTGAGATAATATTGATATATTATTATCAACTAAAATTCATACTTTATTCAGTTTTCTTTTTTAGTTTTTACCTAATGTCCTTTTTCTGTGACATTTACATACCACTTTATGTTTAGTCATCGTGTCTCTAAGTTCTTGGCTGTCACAGTTGTTGAAACTTTACATTTTTAAAAATAATTTTGACAGTTTTGAGGGGTATTGGTCAGGTATTTACTAGAATGTCTTTTTATTTGAAATTGTCTGACATTTTTCTTATGATAATATTGGGATAACAGTCATTGGTTTTTGGGAGGAAAACAACAGAGGCAAAATGGCATTCTCATCACATTAAATCAAGGGTACTTACTGTTAACATGATTTACTACTGTCCTTGATCCCCTGGCTAAGTTGGTGTTGCCGTATTTCTCCACTATGAAGTTACGCTTCTTCCCTTTTTTCATTTTGTGGTCTTTAGAAGGAAGTCACTATGCAAAGCTCACACCTCATGTTCCAGAAGCTGCTTTTCCAAGGAGTGAATATTTATCCTTCACCCTTTTGAGTGTGGAGCATTTACTTAAATTGTTTGGATTTATGCTCTGCATGAGAGACTTATCTATTATCTTCCATTTTAAAATGTATTTAATCATCCTATCAGTATGGACTCATGAATATGGATATTATTTTATACTATGAATTATAGTCCATTACTACTCTATTTTGTTGCTCAAATAGTTTCGGACATTATCTTTTGAATTACTTATGGTTGGAAGTTCCTAGCACAATGCCAGAAACATAGTAGACGTTAATGGTAATTTAGTGTGAACCTAAACTTAAAAATATGCTCATAGGCCATTTTTTAATTTAAAAATAGAAAGTATACTCTATTAAGAGGTACTCGATCCCTAATTGCAAATCCCCACTTATATCCTTCGGAAAAAAAAAAAAAAAGAGGAGACATGGTATATAATTTAGATATTGCCACAGTAATGTGGCATTGTATACAACCATGAAACTCAGCAGCAGACAACAATGAAAATGTATTTAGCTCCTGAATCTATCAGGGTAAGCTGATCTGGGTTAAGTTTGGCTGACTTGGGCAGGGCTCACTCATATGTGTATATGGCAGAGGTGGAGTGGTCACAGGGGGAGTCATCTGGAGCTAGTAATGCCTCAGATGACATAAGTGGAGCAACTCAGCTCTGGTCCATGGTTGCCTCTCATCATGAAGCAGGACAGCCTGAGCTTGTTCTCATAGCGATGAGCAAAGGCAAGTAAGCAAAATGTGTAAGTGCTTTCTGCTTGTATCCCATTTGCTATCCTTACAGTGGCCAAAGGACAGCATAAGGTGAGCCCAAGTTCAAGAAGTGGGGAAATAGACTGTGACTCCGTGGCGCCAGAAACTGCAAAGTCACATGGCAAATATAGTGTCTACAGGAAAGGGTAAAGAATAGAGACCATTAAACCAATCAATCTACCATGCATTAACTATACAAAGGAACGTGTCTAAGCTCTCATGGGTGTGTGTTTATTATTTTTGAAATCAGTTTTCACCCTGTTTTTGTTATGAATTATGACAGTGAGTGGAAGTGCAGCATTATCATTAACTATGTCATATTTCAGAAGCTGTTCTTCCCAAACTGACGACCAAATCATTTAAAAGTATGATAGTAATTTACTTTTCAATTCTGCACTCATTTTAGATTATAATGAAATCTTACTGAACAAATGCTTTTTAACAGAGTATGTTTCCAATATGAATGAAGATTTCATGCAGCAAAACTTGAGCTGTAATAATGAACAGGTCTGAAAAAATGAAAGAATAAGCTAAGCCTATAAATCTCTTCCATATACATTTATGACAGAATTAGACATATGAATACTCTATTCTTAGAGAATATTCAGTAAAGCATAAACCCTTACTTATAATAAGGTCTCCATGGAAATGCTCTTTCAAATAGAGTTATTGACAATTGCAAAATATACAACTTGCAAATTTTTCGTTTTAGGGTTTGTTTAAATTAAGCTTTAAGAATTCATGCATATCAAATCCTATTTTTTCTGTAGAAAAATTCAAATAAAATCATCTGAAATAAGTCCCCTTTTTCTTAAAACATTTGAAAATAATGTATGAAATGTAATTAAACATAAACTTCAATGTTCATATCTCAAGTTCTAAATACAATCCTGGAAGAAGCAGTTTCTATTACACTTCCCATAGAAAGCTGCTTATGTTTGAGGTAGCATTTTGTTTTGAAAAAGATGTGAGCTTCAGATCCAGGAAGCTCTAGGTAGATATTCTGATTTTCTCTTTTGTAAAATTGGTTTAAAAGGTTTTTGTTTTTTTAATCTCTCTGATCCTCAGTTTCCTCATCTGTAAAAAGGAAGTAATCTGCCTGCCTCATATGGGTTTTAATGAGAATTAAGTGTTACATAAAATGTCAAACTTAGCACAGCGCTTCACACATAACAAACTCCTTACTAACTCCTTACTCCTGCCTTCCAAGATGTACACTTTTACATTTACTTACTTAGTACTCCACTCCAATAGTTTTCTTTTGCATAATAGAATGCAAAATGCATACTAGAAAGGAAATTGTCCTGCAGAGTTTCAGCAAAACAAATGACTGGCACAAACCAGTATGTTATTACAAGGATTTATATACACTCTTGTTCTAATCATATTCTGTGAAACGTAACAGGAGCATATATTAACCAGCTTGATATAACCAATTTTCCAAACTAATATCAACAGTTAAAAGATTTTCAGGTATATTAAGCTGGAGAACTTTGTTCAGAAGACTTTAAGAAGTGGCCATATAGGAAAGCAATCAGGATTGCAAACATTAAACTTTAGCATAAATACCACTTGTTCCTCCTTTCAGAGACAATGAAAACTCTTGCTTATGGCTATAATAATCAGGCTACAAGGATTTCTAAGAACTGTTCTTAGTTTAATTTTTCTGCTATTGCCAGATGCTTTTCACCATTCTAGGTGCCAAAATCGGGAAGCCAAAGTTAATAAAGGAGAAACAGGCCTAATTGATAAATGGATGTTCAGTGTGCGTTTTCCAGTCAGAACTTGCCTTGGCTTAGTGGAACATTCTGGTAGTTCAGGCAAAAAGTGTTTCACTACAAGATCCTGAACATTATATTGCATAGAATATTTGAAAACCAGTGATGTCCAAGTCACTAAATTCTTCCTTTACTTCTTTCGGATGGGACTAAAGAGAAGGTGTAGCTTGACCTTGCTTCTATCACCTTAAGAAATATACGCACACTCTCAAACAAGCTGATACACTGAACACTGGATTATAGACAGTGCATTTAAATTTTGTAATGGATATCTGATGAACTAGTCAGAGGGATTGAATCTACCAATTAAAGTCTGTCCCACTGCAAAAATAGTCCTCCTGGGTCTGTTGCCAGGAAGAAGACTGAGTGATTAAGATCAATGCAGTTTTTTTTTGTATTCTGATGTCCATCCCCCAAAACATCACTTATTTCGTTGTCCCACCAAGGGGGATATAGGAAAGGGCTTTCTATCACCTTAAGAAATATATGCACACTCTCAGACAAGCTGATATACTGAACACTGGATTATAGACAGTGCATTTAAATTTTGTACTGGATATCTGATGAACTAGTCAGAGGGATTGAATCTACCAATTTAAGTCTGTCCCACTGCAAAAATAGTCCTCCTGGGTCTGTTGCCAGGAAGAAGACTGAGTGATTAAGATCAATGCAGTTTTTTTTTGTATTCTGATGTCCATCCCCCAAAACATCACTTATTTCATTGTCCCACTAAGGGGGATATAGGAAAGGGCTTAATTATAAGACTGGTCAGAAAATATAAGACAAAGGTATCCTTGACATTAAGAATTTCATGATTCATAACAACTTTAAAATATTGTCTATTCTCCATATGAAGTGACTTTCCCTTTTAAATTATTTGGTATTTATGGAACTAATAATGTGTTGTGCTAATACAGAGCTTTTCATCCAAGAACTTCAAAGCACTCTTTATTTGTCACATTCTGTGATCATTTAGTTTGACTATAAAATATTTTATGATTAATATTGGAGTGAGAAAACATGCAGGAAAACAAAGTATAATATTGGGGGAAATTTCAAATACGTAAGATTTCATCCTAACTAATTATCTCAGTTTTCTGTAGCCCATGGTAAATTAGGATGAAATATGCTTGCACTTAAAACTTAGCTTTGCTAACATCTGTTTCTTTTAAATTAGATTTTAATTTAAAATGACTTGTCCTTACTTCAAAAATATGAGATTATTTTTCCTCAGATTTTGAGTTTTTCACTAAAAATCTTATATATTAATATATGTAAATGTATTCTACATTGGCCTTTTTATCCTCTTGGGCAATTACTAAAGTAATTCATAGACCTGTTCTTACTGGTAAGTAGGGATAAATTAAATTTGTCAGGACACTAAAGTAACGTTAGATAAATTATGTTTCACTGACTTAAAGAGAGTTAATTCTCTAGAAATGAAGCAGTTTATTTCTTAACTCATGGGTAAGTTTATATTGGAATTTTGAAGGTGCTCGTGAAATCATTGTTTAAATGAGGTCTTATTTAGTTGAGCACCTAATGAAATTTCTTGCCATTTCTCCCAGTGATTATACATGTATATGTAAACTGTCAACCAGTTTCTTCATGTGAAACGCATCCTAAACTTAATGATTTAAGAGCAAGCCTCTGGAGAGAAACTGTTGTATGAAAATAAGTAAAATAATTGTTTGGCTTGCTATATTATAGTCTTTGCCTATGCTACTAATCAATGATATGGCATCAGGCAATTCCTTAACTTTCTTCAACTGTAAAACAAGGGCATACAGGTTAATGACTCCTCAGGTCATTTTAGGCTTCTATATGATTTAATACATGATCACTTTCTAAAATATGTACTTTTTTATCTGTTTCTAAACCATGCTTATGGTTGTTTACTACTGACAAAAATATAAGATTAATTATAACTGACGTCATACCTATAGTCAGCAGTGCTGAAGCAACCAGTGACAAGTCATACAACAAAAAACGTGTCGCCTAGAGCTATTAACAGTAAAATAAAATCCACTCTTACTGCTTCTGAATTTAAATCCGAGTACTTTCCTGAGTAAATAAAAGGAGGACACAAACCCTGCTGGACGTTTCTGAGAGCACATTATGACTGTCACTATTTTCTTTCCATTGCTATCATATGACTCAATGTCAGCACAGTGCTATTCATTTTTACTCTTTATAGGGCCATAAGTAATTGATAAAATGGTATTGGAAGATTCATTTGTTATGATTCTTTTAGTAGCAAGTAATAAGACGCTATCTCAAACTAGATTACATAAAAATGAAATTTATTGGGTCACATAAAACTTAGAAATAATGGGGTAGGACTGGCTGCAGGCCTAGAATCCAGAGCCTATATGATGCCAAAATGCACATCTTACCATTGCTTCACTTGTGTATTAGTCCATTTTTATGCTGTTGATAAAGACATACCCAAACCTGGGAAGAAAAAGAGGTTTAATGGACTTAACAGTTCTACATAGCTGGGGAAGTCTCACAATCATGGTGGAAGGCAAGAAGGAGCAAGTCACATCTTACATGGATGGCGGCAGGCAAAGAGAGAGCTTGTGCTGAGAAACTCCCATTTTTAAAACCATCAGATCTCATGAGACCCATTCACTGTCACAAGAACCAGCACAGGAAAGACCTGCCCCCATGATTCAATCATCTCCCACCAGGTCCCTCCCACAACACATGGGAATTATGGAAGCTACAAGATGAGATTTGGATGGGGACACAGAGTCAAACCATATTAGTTGGGTTTTCCCTTGTCTTGACTTCATTTGGACAATTTGTTGCCAGTGTATTTTAGGATGGCAGGGATTAAAATCCATCCATTCAACAACTTCAGTGTAAACAGTTTATTTTATTTTATTTATTTATTTATTTTTGAGACGGAGTCTCACTGTGTCACCCAGGCTGGAGTGCAGTGGTGCGATCTTGGCTCACCACAAGCTCTGCCATTCTCCTGCCTCAGCCTCCCGAGTAGCTGGGACTATAGGTGCCTGCCACCACACCCGGCTAATTTGTTGTATTTTTAGTAGAGATGGGGTTTCACCGTATTAGCCAGGATGGTCTTGATCTCCTGACCTCGTGATCTACCCGCCTCAGCCTCCCAAAGTGCTGGGATTACAGGCATGAGCCTGTATTTAATTTTTTTAAATTAATAGTTCTAGCAAAAGTTCTTCAACTGAGTCTTCTTAGTTTAGTGTAGCTCACATGTCCATCTAAATCAATCTTATGATTCAACAAGATGGACTCTTTCTTCTGGCCAAATTAAGCATGTGCACATCTCTTGAGCTGGTCAGGGTTGGAGTGGGGAATGAAGTCAACTTTCCTGAACTGCATAAACTGAGTACTGGGGAGGAGTGATGATGCAATGACAGTCAGGGTGCTATTCCCAGAAAGGTGAATGACTGCTAGGTTGTCACAAGCAATAGATATCCACTACAAACAAAAGTCAAAGAGGAAGAAAAAGAGAGTCAGAAAGGGAAGGACCATTCTTTCAACAACTGTATTTGAAGTGTTACCATGTGTCCTGTACACTGAGAATACAGATGTGAACAAAACAGACAAAAAATTCTTGTGTCCTTATGTAACTCTTAATCTGGTGGGAGAGACAGTGTATATGTTGACCTCTGGCAAAAATATTGGTGTAAAACACTTCATCATGTGGGAATTATTTGGATTCAAATATTAGGTCTAAGACTGGATTTGCTTGGTTAATTTCTCACTTTCATCCTCTGTAATTTTGAGGAGCTCAAAGTTGCTAAAGTTTTTTTATTTTACTTACAACTGATTGTTGCCTATAACAGAAATATCTAAAAATGTAATTATATATTTTTAAACCGATATCATCTATTATAAGTAATTATTTGCTTTGATTATTTTTCCTATACCTTTTGGAGAAATCTTTAGCTGTTTTTTTATAAGCCTTTCCCAATTTCTGAAATACTATATGTTTCTATGGCAATAATAGGACTTCATGGCAAAAATGAGACTAAAACATTAGGATATTTCATCCACAATAATTAATAAGGAAGAAAAGCTTAATGCATAAAGATATTCTGATTAATTCAACTATATTACACGAACCCTTTGGTACATAGATGGTAGGGAAATCCAATTAGCTATAATATTTAAGAGACTGCTGTCCTAATACATATATCATCTTTCTAGGATAATAGCTTCTTCCTCTGATTGTACATTTTTTTTCCTCCAAAGGAAGAAAAAGAAAATAATCTAACGTGGAAAAGTTTTTCTTTTGAAATCTACCCCAAAATGTATTACAATAGTGTAAAACTCCTTTTAAAATTTTAAATGTATTCAAAATACCATACTTAAACTATTCTATACAAATTAGAAGCAATTTATTTTATAGCTATAAATAAGAAGAGATTCCTAAACTCTCATATTTTATAGTAGGAAAATGTATATTTTTATCAATCTTAAATTTAGGCCACATTTATATTTTAAAGGAAATGGTGTAGCCTAAACTCAAAGTTTATTTGTAAATAAATAAGTCTCTAAACAATCACTCCTATGATGTAAAATCAACTTGAAAGCAAGAATTTCCCCTCTGCTGCCCACTAATAGCCTTTGCTTTCTAAACATTTAGTCATATCTGTCCTGTCCTTTAAAAAGAATGTGATCTTCCTTAAAGTATGAGCTTGATAGTCCAATTATTGATCTTCTGCTACTGGGTATGATGGAGAATCCTTAATTTTTCACAGACTATATACTGATCTAGTATATAGTCTACACTATATGTTTGTACTATATTATACAACTTTATACTATACTTAACGTGTTTGCTTTTTACATAATTCCCCCATATTGCTGACATAATCTATTATTCATAATTCAGACTCCTTGGCATTTTACTTACTTATCTTTATACATGAGGGACACAAATAATTTTATTTTTAAAATGTTAGTTAAGCTTTTAAAACGTCTCAGAAAAACATGAAAAATATCTATAATTCAATAATGTATTTATTCAGTATCTACTAGGGAGGATTTAATCAATAAATGTTAAAAGAAAATGTTTCACCATAGAATAGATACCAAAATTATATGATAATGAATTATCTAATTATTATGCAAACATTTTATTAGGTATATAGGTTTTATTATTTTCTTGAAATTCTCAATACTTGAATTTTACAAGTGTCACTGGCAAATGTTGACTAATGACAAAAATGTCAAATACTTGTCTCTGTGATGAAGCAATCATGTTGCTACAGATATTGTATAGAGACACAGCCCAGATGTGGTGGCTCACACCTGTAATCCCTGCACTTTGGGAAGCTGAGGATCTCTTGAGCCCAGGAGTTTGAGACTGCAGTGAGTTAGGATTGTGCACTGCACTCTACCCTGGGCCACAGAGTGAGATCTTGTTTAAAATAAATAAATGAAGGAAGGAAGGAGGAAGGAAGGAGGGAGAGAGGGAAGGAAGAAAGAAGGGAGGAAGGAAGAAGCAGAAATAATGTTATAATACTACAGACGAAGGTATATGAAATCAGGATGGTAATGACAGTTGCAAAATAGGTGAAAGCATTTGCTCTTCCTGCCAGAGCAAGATGGCTGGGGGGCCTTAGACAGTGAGTAGTCAAAATTGGAAGCAGAAACTATGGCTTCCTAGTTGCTAGTAGCTAGGGTAATGAGTTAGAGAGTTAGGATTAATGATACAGGATTTGTATTTCTCACTAGTCAGGATCCAAAGAACTTTAGAATCATTAATTGAGAGTGGGAAGTGTAACCAGGTCTCAGAAGAAATTCTATTTAATTGTTTAAGTTATAGACCTATACTGAGTGCAAAGTTCCATAGTGGTGATGACACAGAGTGGACTAGAATCCCAGAGCAGTCATTATTTGAATGGTTTGTGCAATTGACATATGCCTCAGTTTTTGTTTTTGTTTTTTAACCAATAAGCATGGAAAAAAAAACCTCCTATGTTGGTTTCTTATTTTTCATATATAGAAAGTCATATGGAATACTCCTGCTATATGGTAAGTACTCCACAAATTACAGTTACTAGGCTACAGATAAAGAAATGGTCTAATTTTGAAATAAGCTTATGATCTTTTGGAAAGTAAGTACCTTATATTATGGGAATTGGGTATGTGAATAATCGGGGCTCAATATGAAATTTTGAAGTTCTACCATTCTGAATTGGAAAATTGAAGCAAGTGTTGATCTGAAATCTAAAATGTCATGTGCACTGAGATCAGGATACACGTATTCAGAGAACAGAATGAATTCAATCTCAAGGCAGAGGGAGTTAACTTCTGTGGCCTATTTATATTTCTGAAGGAGTCTTCCAGGCTGAAGGTCAGGGCAAAAAGTATAGTCATTTCTTGGAGTGCAAAATCCCTGTGATGCAGACACTGTTCTATTTGTTGTTGTCATTGTTGTTACTGTTGTTGATATTTGGCTATAACGTAAGAGGAAAAGTGTGCTTATAGAGATATTTTCTGTTCTATTCTGTGAATATCATAAAAAGTAAGGTTAATAAATGTTATAAATGAATTCTGTCAGAAAACACTTTATAAAAGGAAAAATCTCACTTACACACCATCCATTCAACAATATTTAAAGCCCACTTAGTATTTACAAGGAACTCTACTAATCAATGAAAATTAACGTGATCAGGCCAAAGCTTTTGAGGGGACCAGGAAAAAACCAAGTCAGAACTAGAGAAAGCACCTTGGGGAAGTTTGGCTATAGAAATACAAAGGCATAGCATCTAAGTCAAATGAGGCAAAAGGAAGTCAAGAGAACATGAACCAGGAAGGGAACTCTCCTCCTAGGAGGTGGCACTTGAGAAGAGAAAACAAAGAAAGCATTGGTTGCACAATTCTAATGTCAATAAGCAAAATATTCATTGATTATCTACTGCCCGTCTTAGAATAGCACAAAGGGCCTTTTCAGGCTTGTCTTATTTTGCTTAAATTTTGAGGTTGTGATGAAGTTGAAGAAGGGAGGATGGGCTTGGAGAAAAACCTCCAAGTTATAACTTCTCAAAGGCAGTAATTAGAGAGTATCTCCTCTTTGTCTCTGATTCAGGACTCAGCTAAGGCCCAGCAAATGGGAAACTTTCTTTTTAAAAAAAGCCAGTGTAGTGCTGGCAGTCATTAAAGATTTGCTGAATTACTGACCTCTTATCGCCCACATGCCCTGGGGAATCTGTTAGCAGTCCATCACCTCTTGTCACTAATCAAGATGCCTTTATGTTAACACCTCCCTTTTAAAAGCAAGTCAGTCAGGAAACTTAAGTAGATTAACACTTAATCATTAATTACCTCATGGGATAACCAAACAAATTTCTTTTCTGTTTAGGCTATCTCTGATCTTCTGCCCCAGGATATATTTTTCAGGCATTGAAGGACTGATGTGAGTTACTCTGGTAGTCCTGGCACTTAGGGTCTTGGTGAATCTGCTTGGGGAAAGGAATGAAGGCATGGAAACAGGACAGAAAGGTGAAGCTAGAGCAGAGAAAAAGCACTGAAAAGAAACTTCAACTGATTTTTAGTTTCACCTAGGGTATTTCTAGGAGTTAGAACCTCCATCCAAGAATGCCTGAGCTAATGTAAATTAAGATCTGACTTTATGTCTTGGTTCTACACATCAATCATAATCACTCGGTTATTAACAGAGTATTTGCCAAAGGCCAATGGCACTTCGTGACCAAACAAGAAGAAAAGGAAATATGAAAGTTCTTAATATATAACTTTTCTTGTGGGTTTACATTTTCTTTTTTTTTTTAGTTCTGAATCAGGTAATTGATTCAGTTTTTCATGTTTGCACAGTTTATTTAACTATGTTAACTAAATGGTCTGAACAGAATAGTTGCTACCATAGCTTAAGTTACTGGTTCAGTGTCTATGGCAATGCATTAAATCAAGTTTCTGCTCCCAGTTTTATAAAAAGGAAAATTGACTAGATGAGAACATTGCCACCTTATTCATTATGTATAGCTCATTAGTTCCCTTGTCAACTTTCCTTTGCTTTTAATCAATTGAAAGAAAAAGGCTTCATGGATTTTTAGTAGGAAACATATGGAGCTGTAGCTCATCAGTAATGTGTGAACTTATATTTAAAGGTGCAACTGACCTTGACTGTGCATCCTTCCCAACTTACTTCTTATAAATCCTGTAATCAATAAGTGAAATAGTATTCCATACCCTTCATAATTCACCTTCCAATGTCTGTTTTTCCACACATCATCTAAGCTTCTATAAAACATTCTTTTCCCCTGTAATGGACTCCAATCCTGTTTATAAGTTTTATAAATAAGAGCTTAACATTTCTTCTCAATACTTAGAAATGACGATAAAGGAATTAGTTGACAAGATTGGTATTTTAAGAATTTCAGCTCCACTTAAATATCTAAGTGGATGCTGCATTTTTTCAAGGAGTTACCCTGAGTGGCAATATATTCATTCCAAGAGTGTTGCCTTTGCACATAGATCATTGCAGCTATCCCTTTCAAATAGCATTTAGAATCTATTTTCAGATATAAAAAATAGTCTAACATTAGTTTTAAAAAATAACCAAAGGTATTTAATGCACACCACTACATATTATTTCTTTCTATATACATTTGTGAATTTATTGGGAAGAGTAAACAATTGGAGATGTGTCAATGCTGGGTTTGAGGTTGGATGAGATTTTATATTATTAAGTAGAGATTATTACATTAGAATGAGACTAGAACCAATCTATCTTGGGCCTTTATACTTCTTTTTTCTCCCTCAGGTTTGAGGTATCAGGACACACTTAGGGCCCTGTTACCTTTTAAACATAATATGGGCTCAAGTAAAATGAATTATTATTTTCAAAATATATTAATGCATTACAGGATGTTAGCCAAGTAAATTTTTATACATATTTATTTTACTTTAAGTGAATATTTAAAATACTTTTTCAGTTTGTTTCTTAGGATAAGTGAGAAAAATATCAAATATTTGAGAGAAAAAAAGATTTTTAAAAAGAGCGAGAGTTACTCATAAAAAATGAGTAAATTCGGCCAGGCGCGGTGGCTCACGCCTGTAATCCCAGCACTTTGGGAGGCTGAGGCGGGTGGATCACGAGGTCAGGAGATTGATACCATCCTGGCTAACATGGTGAAACCCCATCTCTACTAAAAACACAAAAAATTAGCCTGGCGTGTTGGCGGGCGCCTGTAGTCCCAGCTACTCGGGAGGCTGAGGCAGGAGAATGATGTGAACCCGGGAGGTGGAGCTTGCAGTGAGCCGAGATCTCACCACTGCACTCCAGTTTGGGCAACAGAGTGAGATTCCGTCTCAAAAAAAAAAAAAAAGAAAGAAAGAAATTACATTTAATAAAACTGATTCCTTCAACTTTAAATACATATACTTTTTAAGATAAGGTCTCTTTCTGTTGCGCATGGTGAAGTATAGTGAGTATAGCTCACTGCAGCTTGAACTCCTGGGCTCAAGGGATCCTCCCACTTGAGCCCCCTGAGTAGCCTGGACTACAGGTCACCATGCCTGGCTAATTTAATTTTTTGTGTATAGAGATTGGGATCTTGCTATATTGTCCAGGCTAGTCTCAAACTGCTACCCTCAAATGATCCACCTATCTTGGCCTCCCAAAGCCCGGGGATTACAGCGATGAGCTACCTCGCCCAGCCAAGATTTTGTTTCTATTTTGGGTGCACCCTTTATAAGAGATCAAGTATACCATTAACATGTTATGTGTATTACTTGGAAAATGAAATAGAAACATTATCCATTCAATCACTAATTCTCTCAAGAAGACATGCCTATATTCCCAGGGGCTAAATTATATATTTTTTCTAACTGCATTCCTAACTCCCCAGCTTTCTCCAGATCCTGATATGTCTCCTCCCTGTTCTATTCATTTCCGTTGTGTTGAAAACCATACTCTGCAAGGCGCAGTGTGTCTGACTGAAGTATGTTATGCACGCGAGCTTTCCAAAAGCTGAAAAAAATATTGAGAACCAATGAATAAGACCATAGGTATCTAAAAGACATTGAATAATAATAAGAGATATACAATAGAATTTAAGAATTCATTAATAGAAAGTATAACTGGAGTTTTTCTAAAATAATGGACTCTTAAACCAGTAAAATATATATCTAATTTAAAATGGTTTCTTTTAAATTATAATAAAACATATACATGTAGGCACATCTTATTAAACAATGGACAAATGTAGAACTAAATTTCATTTCCACTTAAAAAGGCACAGGCAGGTTTCAAATGGTTCTGCATATAAACTTGCTGACATGAATAATTTTAAATCAGGCCAGTTATAGCTTTCATTCTTTGAACTGAATTCAAAACTCTCTTACTTTTACAGTATTAGAGAGATGAATCAAATGTTTCTATAATGCCTACTTTCATTCAATCCACACCCAATTTTAGAGGACTGCTGTCACAATGCCAAAAAACATAGACTGAAGTTTTAATAACGTTTCTTATATGATAAAGAAATTCTAGGGTAATTTTATAGCACAGTATAAGTGCTGAACTTGTGTTATACCTTTCAAATAACAGTAACCACCTCTAGTTTCTTAAAGGGCCCTTTAAAAAAATGCATGGTATGTCCATCATAGAGCAAGAAATGCCACTTTTTATAATATATTCAAAATGGAGGTGGTTATGTTTCCTTTTACACTGGTATTGCAATTCATTTTCTGTTAGTAAGCAAGAATATTGACCAACTGTATTACACTCCATTCTCACACTGCTATAAAGAAATACCCAAGACTGGGTAATTTATCAAGGGAAGAGGTTTAATGGACTCACAGTTCCACATGGCTGGGGAGGCCTCAGGAAACTTACAACCATGGTGGAAAGGGAAGACGCACATCTTACATGATGACAGGAGAGAGATAACAAGCAAGAGCAAGGAAAACTGCCTTATAAAACCACCAGATCTCATGACAACTCTCTCATTATCACAAGAACAGCATGGGAGAAACCACCCCCATGATAAAATCACCGCCCACTTGGTCCCTCCCTCTACACATGGGGATTATGGGGATTACAATTTGCAATGAGATTTGGTTGGGGACACAGAGCCAAACCATATCACCAACATAATAGAAAATCAATTTGAAAGGACCTCAAAATACATCCTAAAATTTGTTTCAAAGTTGAAAAATATAACTTAAAATACCATGACTTCTGAATCAGGGTAGTTTGCAAGGTGATTATCTTCACAATTAGAACCAAAATGCTTAATAATACTATTTTAGTTTGTGTAAAACTTTAAAGAGTATTCATGCTCTTCATCTCCCTATTTCTATCTTTTTTAAAGAAAAGCAGTCAATTAGTTAAATAATCACTAATGCAGTTTTATATGATAATAAATAATGACACCAACTTGGATTGTCTTAACAAATCTGAACAGTGACTTTTCTTTTGAGAATTGAAAGCATCCCTAGAAACAAATTTGCCTGTATGTTTAATGACTCATACATTCCAAATACATCCAGGAGACAATCAACAGTTTATCTGATGTATGATATATAAAACAAATTATTTAAGTGAACTTCATTTATCTTAGTCTATACGATATAATCATAATGCTATTTATAATGAGCTCAAATAGCAACAAGAAAATATTGGAGAAGTTAATATTGAAGAAATAAAATTAATCAAGCTGTCCTATTCAATTTCTGAATATTCAGATACAGTAAATGTTAGTTAATACATGAACAAGTAATTATCAAGAAAATAATCCGATTTACAATAACTAACAAAAAAAACTTATGGATGAGTTTAACCAAGGAGGTGAAAGATTACTACACTGAGAGATCAATACACTAAAACACTGAAAAACGTTGATAAAAAAACTGAAGAAGACACAAATAAATGGAAAGATATTTTGTGCTCATGAATTAGAACCCTTAATATTGTTAAAATGTCCATACTATTCAAAACAATCTACAGATTCCATTCAATCCCTATCAAAATATCAATGAAATTCTTCACAGAAATAGAAAAAAATACTCTAAAATTCATATGGAACCACAAAACACCCCAAATAGTAAAGCAATCTTGAGCAAAAAGAACAGATCTGGAGGCATCACACCACCTGATTTCAAAATACACTACAAAGCTAATAGTAACTAAAACAGCATGGTACTGGCATTAAAACAGACACACAAGCCAACAGAACAGAATAGAGAAGATATAAATAAATTCATGCACTTATAGCCAACTTATTTTCAACAAAGGTGCCAAGTATACACGTGAAGAAAGGACAGTCTTTCAATAATTGGTGCTGGGAAAACTAGATAGTCACCTGCAGAAGAATGAAGCTAGACCTCTATCTCTCACCATGTACAAAATCAATTCAAAATTGATTAAAGGCTGAAATGTAAGATCTGAAATGATAAAACTACTGGAAGGAAACCTAGGAGAAATGCTTCATGACATTGGTCTGGGCAAGGATTTTTTTGGATAAGACCACAAAAGCACAAGCAAGAAGAGCAAAAATAGCAAAATGGAATTACATCTAACGTAAATGCTCCTGTACACCAAAGGAAACACTCTACAGAGTGAAAATAGAACTTACAGAATGGGAGAAAATATTTGAAAACTATGCATCTGACAAGAGGTAATATACAGAATATATCAGGAACTCAACTCAATAGCAAAAACCCAATTAATCCAATTTAAAAATATGCAAAACACCTGAGTAGATATTTCTCAAAAGAAGATAAACAAATGGCAATGGGTATATGAAAAAATGCTCATTATCACTAATAATCAGGGAAAAGCAAATCAAAACCACAATGAGATATCACCTCACTCTGATTAGAATGACTGTTATCACAAAGACAAAAAATAACAAATGCTGGCAGATGTGGGGAAAGGGAATTCTTATACACTGGTGGAAATGTAATTAGTATTAGCTATTATGGAAAACAGTATGTAGGTTCCTCGAAAAATTAAAAATGGAACAACCATAAAATCCAGCAGTTGCACTATGGAGTATAAATCCAAAGAAAATTAGGTTGGTATGTTGAAGAGATAGCTGCACTCTCATGTTTATTGAAGCTCTATTCATAATAGCCATGATATGGATTCAACCTAAGTATCTACCAATGGATGAATGGATAAAGGAAATTTGGTGTATACACACACACACACACACACACACACACACACACATAATGGAGTACTACTGAGCCCTAAAAAAGAATGAAATCATGTCATTTGTGGCAACATGGATGACACTTGAGGACATTATGATAGGTGAAATAAGCAAGACAAAGAAAGACAAAGGCCTTCCTTATTATCTCACTTACCTGTAGAATCTACAGGAGTTGATCTCATAGAACTAAAGAGCAGAATAGTGGCTCCCAGAGCTGGAACGTGTACAAGAGGAAGGATGGGGAGAAACTGAGTCAGCAGGTACAAAGTCACAGTTAGATAGGAAGAATAGGTTCTGGTGTTCTATTGCACAGTAGAATGACAATGGTTAACAGTATTGTATATTTCAAATAGCTGGAAAAGAGGATTTTGAATGTTCTCGCCACAAAAAGAATGATAAATGTGCGAAGTTATGGATATGCTAAATGCCCTGATCTGATTTTCGCACAATGTATACATGTATCACAACATCACACTATATACCCCATAAATATATTTATTATTATGTGTCTCTTAAAAACAAAATTTCAAAAATGGTAATCTTGTTATACTAAGGTTTCTGAAAATGCAAAGAGAAATGTGATATATATATGTTACTCCTTTAAACTTAAAGAGTAAAAAATTAAAATCAATGTATCCTAAATACTAAAAACAAATTAGAATGTTTAGCTAAGACGACAAGATGAAAAAGAGTAGTACTTTTAGTGCAGGAGTAAATTTCAGAATTTTAGAGATTGTATTTTTAAAGGTAAATCACTACCTGTCCTCTTAAGAGGAAGCTAAGACAGATACTGTGGTTCTCACCTGTAATCTCAGCACTTTGAGAGGCCAAGGCAAGTGGATGGCTTGAGCCCAGGAGCTTGAGACCAGCCTAGGCAACATAGGGACATGCCATCTCTACCAAGAAATACAAATTAAAAATTTAGCCAGGCCTGGTGGCATGCATCTGGGGTGCTACCACCCAGCTACTCCGGAGACTGAGGCAGGAGGATTGCTTAAGCCAGGGAGATCGAGCTGCAGTGAGCCATAATCATGCCACTGCGCTCTAGCCTGGGTGACAGAGCAAGAACCTGTCTCAAATTAAAAAGGTGGGGGAAGATAAGTTTGTGTTTATAGCTTTGTAAATATAATTCTGAAACTGTAGCGTATTTTTGACAAGTGCTTTGCTTTTGTTATCAAATAATGCTGGCAGTGGAATGAGGCTCATGACATTATTATCAATAAACACATAAAGAAAATAAAAGGCTATACCTATTTTTCTTTCTAATGTTCTCAAGAGTAGGCCAAAAATATAAAAAGCAAGATACTAGAGGTTTAGTAAATCTGATTGTATTGTTTTCATATAGATCTCTAGATTTCTGCAATTGGATGTGTTTAACATGAAACCTTGATATATGATTTCACTACCAACAACAACAAAAAAGCAGTTGGGATTATGATTTCTAATGGTATGGAAACCCTGTTTTATAAAAATAAGACACATTAGTTACTTAAAGTTCATCTGAACCTGAACTGTGATTATTTCAGAGAAGTCCTGAAATCATTTTGGTCCTGATTTAGAGGTCTTCTTTGTCTTTTCAATTTAAAGCAATTTTCATGTATATATTTTTACCACATTTCCACCTTTTATAAAACCCTAAAGAATATCAGTCACTAACCCTACTGTAGTAACTGATCTGATATTCATTTAAGCTAAAACTTTAAGCTAAAAGAAAATAATTAAATTTGTTTGAGCTAAAAAGAATGTCCTTGCATTTTTTAGTCTCCATTAAAAAAAAAAAAAAAACTCCAGTAATCTTTCGAATCTTTTTTCAGCCAACAGCTCCGTAACATCTTGCCTCTATACATGATACTGCCTTTTTAGCCAATTCCAAACTAGAGCGATGAGTAACCATGGCTCCATCCAATTTTCCACATGACATCTGTGGCAGTAGAAGTATTAACAGGACTTCTCTCCTGGAGAGCTTTGCCTTAGGAAGAGCTTAAATTTCTGTAAGAAAGTCACTGACACAGGAATTCAGTCAGGACTCTGCACTAGGATTGGAAGCTGCCAGGGTTCAGATGCTGACAAGGCAATGTTTCTTATCTCTGAGATTTCGTGCCCTTCCCCCATGAAGCTATGCTCCTCCAGTCTGGCAGGGAACTCGCCTATGGACAAGAGGGTGACAGACATCTTTTGATGATGAGCATCCACAGGCACAGGGAACAGACTCTTGCTATTCATTGAGCTGCACAGCTGTGGCAACTGGATTCTGCCCGGGTGTCAACAATGGGGGCAGGGCTTCAGTTTAGGCAAAAGGGAAACAGCTTGAGTATAAATGAACTGCTTTTAGGCTCTTTGAATTTATCTTCCCCAGATGCCCTGAGATTTCAGATCCACTCTTTATTTTACTAAAACTTCATAGCTGTGAAGTGACCATCTTCTCTGTAGGCTCGCATGGAAAAAAAAAACAAACATGTTTCTACATGGTAAAAGGCATATTTGCATATTTACATATGAATATATTGATGGATCCTTGGCATTAATGATTCTACAACTGTATGTTCTTATTAAACTCTGGGTTCAGCATAAAATAGTTTCTTGCTGATTTATCTTCAGTGCTATTGTATGGTCTGCTTGGCTGCAGGTTGTATAAGATGACAAAGCATGATTTAGTGAATTTTTTCACAGTTTTGTGAACAAAAAGCTTGCATATTTAATAAGTAAGTTATTCAAATCTTGAAGAAATACAGGCACGTTCTCCAGGCATTTTTAGAAAGAAGAGAAAGAGAATCTATAGCAGGTGGCTATTTCCAACTAGGCAAAACGAAAAGCACACAAAGAGTTAACTCAACTGTATAAATGAATATGCTAATGGATGCATAATTTATCTTTGAAGAAACATATTTATTGTTTCACTATTTGATTAGATGGCTTCAGTGTTCAATTAATCAGTTACCTTTCAATATCATTCCTGAGAGCTGCTTAATTAATCTGTTGCACTGCCACTTTATTCATCCTATTAGCAATCCCTCGTCCCATTTCAAATGACAAAATCCAGGAACTGTGCCACATAAAGACTTTATGTCAATGTCAAGTGAAGGTTGATAAGTGGCTGGCTTTTTTTCTTTATTAGGTTAATCAAACCAATCAGCTTTATAGGATTTACATTTGTCAGAAAATATTAATGAGTTGAAACTAATGAGAAATAGAGGGGGAAAACCACCAAGAGAATGGTGGCACAGTTTATACACTTCAACAGCAGTATACTACTTTCATTAAATAGATTGTTTTATCCTCGTTTTCTAAATGATGGATTTAAAATGTCCTGCTAATTAAACTCAAACTCGTCTATTATGTTCTATATCGCATCTCTTACTAACAAAGGAAGCACAATAGATAACACATTCATATGTGTCTTTGAATCAAAAAGTGTGCTGTATGTTTACTACTTTCTGGGCACTATTTCTTCCATAATGTTATTAATAATAGTTCTAATAATAGTTCCATGAAAACTTACCAGTTTGAAGGTGCTATGTACATAGTATAGAGTAGATTTCAAGAAATGGTTGAGATACCTCAAGACTTAAATCATGGGTTGAGTTCTTTCCTCATCTGTTTCATTTAAGCTTGAAATAGCTCTCTTCTACTTCTCTTTTCTTCCTTTTCTCTTACTATTGTCTGATACTCCGGATAATTCCTCAGCATTACTCCCTTTGCTGTCCAGAGCAGGGACATTTTGATAGAAGTTGCAGCACAAATCTCATACCACCTCCTTTACCTTCTCACTGTCCTAGGCCAACTTTCATTTTCACCCACTACCTCACATACACACACTCCTTAGCATTCTCAGAGGGATTTAATACACTTTGAGTCAATCATCTGTTACCTTAAATAACTTCCAAAGCAAAGTACATATCAAACCATAAGGTGTTGTTTCTTTAATTGTATGGGTGCCATAAGTCTCTTTGAGAAAACTAATGATAATAATAGTAATATTTGTCATATACTTGAGTACTTTTAATTTGCCATGCACAACTTTAAATTCTTTTTTTCTATATGTCTCAGACAGAATAGATGGAGTGTGCAAGGATAGATGGTGAATATGTATTTTGGTAAATTTGTAGAGAAAACGAAGAAAACACATAATTCACTAAATAATGATAATATCCAATGTCTGTTGGGGGCAAAGAGCCTAGAATGGACAAAAGTAGTATGTAAATTTAGAAGAGTGGGAGATCAGATTTAAGGCATCCTGAGGTCAAGGTATATTTGGAGGAAAAAAATACGATTTAAACTTCGTTCAAAAGAATGACATGGAGTTTTAATTAATGAATTCCAAACATGTAGAGGGAGAATTAGGATGGGGAAGAGAAAAAGTACACCCAAAGGAGGTAGGAAGGGTGAGTGTAAAACAGGAAAGGCAGAATGAATAGAAAGGATAAATAGAAATAAGAGAGTGGAAATAAATCCAAACAAGTAAGTAAACAAAATAAAGGAAAAAAAAATCTGGGCATGGTGGTGCAACCCTGTAATTTCAGCTACTTGGCAGGCTAAGGTGGGAGGATTGCTGTAGCTAAGGAGTTCAAGACCAGCCTGGACAATATAGCAAGACCCCATCTTGAAAGAAAAAGAAAGCAAGGAAGCAAGAAGAAAGGAAGGAAGGAAAGGAAGGAAAGAAGGAAAGGAAGGAAAGGAAGGAAATGAAGGAAGGGAGAGAGGGAGGAAAGGAGGGAGGGATAAAGATGAAGAGATAAGAAAAAAAGAAAAGAAAGCAAGAAAGAGAAAGAAGGAAAATGGAATAAGCTGTCCTGTTAAAGCACAAAGACCCTCAGACCGCATAGAAACAAACTCCAGCTATGTCATTTCGACAAGAGACTAATTAAATAAAACACAAGAACATGAAAAGTTTGAATGTCAAGCCTAGAAAGAATATGTCAGGAAAATATTAACAAAAAGAAAGCAGGTCTACAAAACAAAACAGACTTTGAGGGAAAAAAAAGCATTAAAAAAGATAAAGAGAGTCACTAAATAATGCTAAGAGGTTCAATTTGTTAGGACCATAACAATTGAAAACTTTATTTACTGAATAGTACAGCTTCAAAATATATAAACAAAACTGGTTTGATCTATGAAGAGGTATTAATAAATCCTTCACTATTTTAATACAGCTTTCTTGGTTATTGGCAGATCAAGTATAAAACAATATTGGCAAGGATATTTGAGATTTGAACAGCATAATGTAAAAGCTTTTAGGACACTGCGTTGGTTTGCCACCTTCCCCAAGTCCCAACTTCACCCCATATACACTCCCATCACTCTTGTCCTGACTTTTTCATTGGCTTATCACAGGGTAGTCCTTGATTTGGGTCTGCACCACAAGTTGTATTATCTGCCTCTGGTTTGTGGCTTTACTCATATTCTCAATTTTACCTTCACAGTTTCTTAAGCAAGATTTCTCCCTTCCAGTATCTTAGTGAAATAATTTTTTTTTCATTTTTTGATTTTTTTTCTTCCAAAAAAAAGGATACATGTGCAGAATGTGCAGGTTTGTTACATAGGTATACATGTGCCATGGTGGTTTGCTGCACCTATTGACCCGTCCTCTAAGTTCCCTCCCCTCACTCCCACCTCCCAACAGGCCCTAGTATGTGTTTTTCCCCTCTCTGTGTCCATGTGTTCTCATTGTTCAACTCCCACTTATGAGTGAGAGTTGAACATGCAGTATTTGGTTTTCTCTTCCTGTGTTACTTTCCTGAGGATGATGGCTTCCAGCTTCATCCATGTCCCTGCAAAGGACATAATCTCATTCCTTTTTATGGCTGGATAGTCTTCCATGATGTATATGTGCCATATTTTCATTATCCAGTCTATCTATTGATGGGCATTTGTGTTGGTTTTGTGTCTTTATGATTGTAAATACTGCTGCAGTAAACATACTTGTGCATGTGTCTTTATAAGAGAATGATTTATATTCCTTTGGGTATATACCTAGTAATGGGATTGCTGGGTCAAATGAAATTTCTGGTTCTAGATCCTTGAGGAATTGCCATACTGTCTTCCACAATGGCTGAACTAGTTTACATTCCCACCAACAGTATAAAAGCATTCCTGTTTCTCCACAGCCTCACCAATATCCACTGTTTCCTGACTTTAATAATTGCCATTCTGACTGGTGTAAGATGGTATCTCATTGTGGTTTTGATTTGCATTTCTCTAATGACAAGTGATGATGAGCTTTTTTTCATATGTTTGTTGGCTGCATAAATGTCTTCTTTTGAGAAGTGTCTGTTCCTATCCTTTGCCCGCTTTTTGATGGGGTTGTTTGTTTCTTTCTTGTAAATTTGTTTAAGTTCCTTGCAGATCCTGCATATTAGACCTTTGTCAGGTGGGTAGATTGCGAAAATGTTCTCCCATTCTGTAGGTTGCCTGTTCACTCTGATGATAGTTTCTTTTGCTGTGCAGAAGCTCTTTAGTTTAATTAGATCCCATCTGTCAATTTTGGCTTTTGTTGCAATTACTTTTAGCATTTTTGTCATGAAGTCTTTGCCCATGCCTACATCCTGAATGGTATTGCCTAGGTTTTCTTCCAGGGTTATTATAATTTTGGGTTTTACATTTAAGTCTTTAATCCATCTTGAGTTGATTTCTGTATAAGGTATAAGGAAGGGGTCCAGTTTCAGTTTTCTGCATATGGCTAGCCAGTTTTCCCAGCACCATTTATCCAATAGGAGATCCTTTCCCCATTGCTTGTTTTTGTCAGGCTTGTTGAAGATTAGATGGTTGTAGATGTGTGCTGTTATTTCTAAGGTCTCCATTCTGCTCCATTGGTCCCAATGTCTGTGGTGTTACCGGTACCATCCTGTTTTGGTTACTGGAGCCTTGTAGTATAGTCTGAAGTCAGGTAGAGGGATGCCTCCAGCTTTGTTCTTTTTGTTTAGGATTGTCTTGGCTATATGGGGTCTTTTTTGATTCCATATGAAATTTAAAATAGTTTTTTCTAATTCTGTGAAGAATGTCAATGGTAGTTTGATGGGAATAGCACTGAATCTATAAATTACTTTGGGCAGTGGCCATTTTCATGATAGTGATTCTTCCTATCCATGAGGATGGAATGATTTTCTGTTTGTTTGCATCCTCTCTTATTTCCTTGAGCAGTGGTTTGTAGCTCTCCTTGAAGAGGTCCTTCACATCCCATGTTAGCTGTATTCCTAGGTATTTTGTTCTCTTTGTAGAGATTGTGAATGGGAGTTCATTCATGATTTGGCTCTCCGCTCGTCTCTTGTTGGTGTAAATGAATCCTTATGATTTTTGCACAGTGATTTTGTATCTTGAGAGATACACAAACTAAAATTGTGTCCTCAAGATACAGCTTTAAATTCTATATGTTTATTATTTTATTCAATTTTGTGTTCAAATCATCCTATGTGCTATCATTTTTCCCATTACACAGATGAAAAAATTGAGGCCCTGGGAGATTAAATTAGTTGCTCAAGAGAGCACACCTATTCTATTAAAAGGGAGATAAAATTATATTTATAATTTTTAAAAATATAATTCTGAAAACTCTAGCAGCTTTTTGACAAGTGTTTTGCTTTTGTTGTCAATTAATAGTGTTACCAAATGATACTCTTCTTAATTTATTCATATCCACAGTGACAAATTGCACAAAATTATCCAAAAGATTATTAGGTAGGTCTCATTTAGTGGCAACCAAGAGTAAACAAACTATTTTAAGCAAAAAGATAATTTCTTGGCATGAAGTACTAGGAAGTACAAGTGTACAGATGGCCTTAGACATGGCTGGATCTGGGTACTGAATATGTAATCAGAATATTATCTCTCCACATCTCCCCGCATGCTTTCCTCTGTATTAACTTCATTTTTAGACAGGGGAGACTGAGTAGATCACAGTTTTAGGAAGTCGACCCTGAGTCGGTCTGCCTGTGTGTTCCAGTCCTATCTAATTAGAAACAGAGGTTACAAATAAGTTCTTCAACATTGTTTATTATAGCACCTAGAACAGTATTGGCACATAGTAGATGCTCATTAATTTTTTTTTTTTTTTTTGAGATGGAGTCTCGCTCTGTCCCCAGGCTGGAGTGCAGTGGCGCGATCTCCGATCACTGCAACCTCTACCTTCCGGTTTCAAGTGATTGTCGTGCCTCAGCCTCCCGAGTAGCTGGGACTACAAGCACCACACCACAGCGCCCAGCTGATTTTGTGTGTGTGTGTGTATTTTTAGTAGAGACGGAGTTTCACCAGGTTGACCAGGCTGGTCTCAAACTCTTGACCTCAAGTGATACGCTGGCCTCGGCCTCCCAAAGTGCTGAGATTACAGGCATGAGCCACTGCACCCGGCCTAAATGCTCACTAAAATTTATTAACTGAATGGCTTATGTGAAGAAACTCTTGTTGAATTACTGGAAGAGGTTAAGGCAAACACCTGTCTTTGATAATACTTATTCTAAAATGTTATTTATAAGCTTGGTTATATGTATAGTGAGATTTTACCAAGTTATGATTTGTATAAGAAAACATTTGGCCGGGCGCGGTGGCTCAAGCCTGTAATCCCAGCTCTTTGGGAGGCCGAGGCGGGCGGATCATGAGGTCAAGAAATCCAGACCATCCTGGCTAACACGGTGAAACCCCGTCTCTACTAAAAATACAAATTAGCCAGGCGTGGTGGTGGGCGCCTGTGGTCCCAGCTACTCAGGAGGCTGAGGCAGGAGAATGGCGTGAACCTGGGAGGCGGAGCTTGCAGTGAGCCTAGAACGCGCCACTGCACTCCAGCCTGGGTGACAGAGTGAGACTCCGTCTCAAAAAAAAAAAGAGAAAAGAAAACTTTTATTAGAGATAATAAGTTCAAAATATAAACAGGTAAGGTAGAAATGGTACACACGAATAACAAACATAAAAGTACAGATGGAACTGTGTTAGGAGGCAGGACTCAACTCTGGAGGTGGAGCTCAGATACCAGACAAAATTGAGGACTAAGACAAGGACTGGGCGGAAGTAGCTTTCCTGAAGACATGCTCACCAGTGTGCCATGTCAGTTTACCATTGCAATGGCAGCACCTGCGAGCGACCACCGCCTTTCCAGGCAATAACCCGATGACCCAGAAGTTACTACCCTTTTCCGGGAAATTTCTACCTAAACCACCCCTTGATCTGTATTAAAGTAAGTAGGCCAGGCTTCACACCTGTAATCCTAGCACTTTGGAAGGCCAAGGCAGGCAGATCACTTGAGGCCAGGAGTTGGAGAACAGGCTGGCAAACATGGGGAAACCCGTCTCTACTAAAAACACAAAATTAGCCAGCCCAGGCCTGTAATCCCAGCTACTCGGGAGGCTGAAGCATGAGAATCGCTCGAGCCTGGGAGGCGAAGGTTGCAGTGAGCCGAGATCGCGCCAATGGACTCTAGCCTGGGCGACAGAGCGAACTCCATCTGAAACAAAACAAAACAAACAAACAAAAAAGTAGGTGTAAATGTGATTGCAGACCTGCCCTGAACTGCTACTCTCAGCACACTGCCTATGGGGTAGCCCTGCTCTCTGCAGGAGCAGTCACAAGAGTTGTAACACTGCCAGAGCTGTTAACACTGCTGCCTCGATACAACTGTTTTCTTCTACCCTACCACCAGCTTGTCCTTGAATTCTCTGCTGGACAAAGCCAAGAACAGTTGCGGACTAAGCTCACCTGTCCTGCATCAGAATGGCTTCAAAAGTTACAAATTGTCAATGACAAAATGTAAATTGACACTAATAAGTTAATCACAAAATTGAGCCCTTAAAAATGATTTCAATGTTATATTAGGAACAAAGCTTCCTTTCCTGCTGTTTTTCTATGTATTCCCAGAAAAAAAATTCATAGTTTGTGTGATAATTGTTTATTCAAGCTTGACTAAAACTTATAAGCAACTACATAGAGTTACCTTGAACTCCTCTTTATCATTTAACATGTGGATGTAACATTCAACCCAAACTCATTCAAGTACAGAAGGGTGATGTTTTCTTAATGTTAGTACAGTAGAGTTCATAGATAGATGTTTTTGGCTATGTTATATTTTGTAAAATGGCTGTTTCTAAGACAAATGCATAAGAGCTTCTGCGTATAATGAAGCCATAGTCTTCAGGTAAAAAAGAAAAAAAAACCCTCTAGTTAGGCAAGTTTTCTCTGTATCTGAAGGTTTGTTAAGTTCAAAATTAACCATTTAAAAATGATCAGAAGATTTTAAATTAATGTACGTTTTTATGTAGCACATGCAAAGTTTAAACTGTTTCTTAGTGACTTAGGAGTGATCATCATGAGTATTAATTACACACAGATGCTGTCCTAGGCTCTTTTCAGGCATTTATGTTGTAATTCATGGTACTACTACTGTGAGTCCTCCACCCTCCATTAGAGTTATTTATTTATGCTCTGCCTTATGCTAAAGGACTTAATATTCCTTAAAATACATCTTAAAAGATTTTTTTCTGTGTCAGTTTGCGAAGAATAATGGCCTCCAGCTCCATTCATGTCCCTGCAAAGGATATGATCTTGTTCTTTTCTGTGGCTGCATGGTATTCCATGGTGTATACATACTACATTTTCTTTATCCAGTCTGTCATTGATGAGCATTTAACCAAATACTGCATGTTCTCACTTATAAGTGGGAGCTAAATGATGAGAACACATGGACATATAGAGGGGAACACTTTGGGCCTATTAGAAGGAGGAGGGTGGGAGGAGGGAGAGCGGGGAAAATAACTAATGGGTACTAGGCTTAATCCCTGGGGGATGAAATAATCTGTATAACACACCTCCAGGACACAATTTTACCTGTGTAACAAACCTGCACTTGTACCCCTGAACCTAAAAGTTAAAAAAAAAAAATTTTAATGTTAAGAAAACAAAGAAATCAGGACACTGATGAATTAAGTAGAATGAATAAGACGAAGCTGGGGACGATATTAGTACACAAAGTACATGTTGTGAACCGCTGCCCATATGCTGGAAGAAGGCATACATGACTAGCAAGCCCCAAAACAGGGAGATGTCAAATGGGCTGCAGTTGTTTGTGTTCAAAGGTGCAGAAGAATCAGAACCATTTCTGACACTGAACAAAACTTCCCAGGGTCTCCACAGCTTCCCACATGTTCTCTGTTTTACCTGGAATGTCCTTCCACCACTCTCCACCTGGCTAACTCTTTTTGACAACACTGTTCAAAAATCCCTCATCCGTATCCTGAATGTTTAGTTATCTTTCTCCTCCATAGTGTTGAAAGGTCCTCAATGGAGCTTTCCAATGGAGCTCCTCCTAATAAACATGCCCATTATAAATCTAAAAAACTAGTTTCTTAGAGCTATTTTTATAGCTTTTCCTACTGTACACACACTTCAGGGGAAAAAAAAAACCCAGCTTTATAGTTGAACTAACACAGTGCAACTTAACACCTGCAACTAGGGGCCTCACTTCATTCAGAGATATATTTTAGCAGGATAGATATATTGCAAATCATTATACAACTGTAGGAAATTATTATTTCAACCAAATACTTGATATGTGTTAAGCAATGATGAATTTGGAGTTACTTTAATGTATCTTGAGAACAGTGATTCTATGTTGCTTCTTTAAATATGGAGCAGTTTACTTTCCTGTCAATGGAACTGGGTATGACATTGACTTTTGTAAGGTACGCAGGCATGCACCTGTACCTGGGCCAAGGGAGATCCTACTCCAGCATGCAGAGAAATGTAAAATGGCTTTAATCATGCTAGAAATAAAGGCTGCTCTAATTGGATGTTTTGTCTTTGATATTGTCTCTTTCCTTGATTAAGCTATTAGCTATCACTTCTTACAGCTCTCCAAATACTTACATACTCAAAAATTTCCATGTGTAGTGTAAGTTAGATTAGTAAACTAGATATTTAAGCTTATTTTAAAATTATCTAAGTAAAAATATGGTGTACCTCATATAGATCTAACTGAATACATTCTGATGAGTACGAGATGGTTAAGGTGGATATTAAACCTGCTTTTCTGCCTTGAGAGCTCTTCTACCACTCCACATCCAGTTACTCAACAAGCTACACCATTTCACTTCTGAAATAGCTCTGCTCCTGTTTTTTAGCTGTCTCTTTATTTGGGGGCTTATATCATCTTACATGGCAAATTGCAGAAATACCCTATTTGGTCTCTCTGTCATTACCCTTCTAATCCAACCTTTACACTCATCTTTTGGATACCTTTCATAAATGCAAATCTTTCTATAAATACCTAACAACCTTGGAATAAAAGCCAAATTCTTTTCTCACTCAGTTATTCACACAAATTTTTGTTATGTGTCATGCATTGTGTTGGATGCTTAACAACACATGTGAAATCTTTCCAGGATAGTCTCCCTTGCTTCAACTCCCAGCTTTCCCCCACTCATAGTCTATGAGTACATTTATTATCCAGAAGTATGAACTCCTCCAGAATGCAGAATATTCTCTCATATTTCCAATTGTTTGCATATTCTGGTGCTTCAGCATGAAATATTCTTCCCTCCTTGTCCTTTTAAGACTCATCTCCTCTGTAAAGACTTCTTGTCACTTCTTCCTATCCTTAGGCAGAGATAGAGACTTTGTTTTGGTGCTCAAATAGCCATGTTTTCAATACTTGCATGATAAGTTTAATCATGGTGTTTGTAACTGTTTGTGTCCTTGCATTATTTTTTCTAATAGATTGGGAAGACAGGGGTATTATCTTGTTCATCTTGTGTCCATGACAAATAGTACATGTTCAGTTAATGTCTACTGAAGAAATTACTGAGTTATCACCTGCCTGCTTTCGGTGGGCAATAAATTGATGGCACTACCATGGTCCAAGCCCTATTGTATGTCATGTTTATTTGCAAAATTGCCTTCTACCTTCCTTTCTGATCAGATTGTAAGCCCTTGAAGATCAGGGAGTTATTATTCATGTGATACCTAGAAAAATGCTTAGCATGTAGTAAGTACTCAATCCATAATTACTGAATTGAATTGAAAGTACTCCAACAAATTTCCATGTAGTTTGTTTGAACTTCTAAAATGATGATATCATTGCTGTGTGATTAATAAAGACATTTAAAGAAGGAATTACAGAACTTCCTAGGGAAATCATTTCTCCTCTTAGTTCCCGCTCTCTTCTGGTTTCTTACCCACTCTAATAGACTAATTAGACTTGCATAGAGATGGGACAGCAGGCTGTGGAAGGGAAAGCTGTATAATGCAGTAGAAGTACCATAGAAATAAAAAAATAAATTGGATTTTTTGATGACAAAAAAAGTATAGAAAAAATTGCTGGAAATATTAATTCAAGAAGCATCTAGGTGAGAGGAAGCAGAATCAGAACTGTGTTTGGGGAAGGAAGCAGTCAAAGTGAGGCAGTTTTGACAGTATGTGGTGGATAGTCTCTCTGGTATGACTAATTGAGAATTGATTGTGCATGCAGAAAGGTTATGTTTTATTAAGGGAAACCTTTTTTCCCTTTTGTCGTTATGAAATCCACTCTTCTGCAGATGTTATTCCCTTCCCATACTAAACCCTCATTAATTTATAATTCACCACATTGCTTTAAAAGTGCTGCACAGATTTCCTGTTTCTCTCACATGCAGTGCTTCTAATAGAGAAAGTCAACTCAGGATATAGGTTGAAATGCTGCTTGTCTTGAGGGCTGCATGCCAGACTTGATGGTGCCAAAACATTTCACCAATTGTCTCTTAGATCATTGTAAAGGTTTCAAAGTGCTATTTCATAGGCTTTAAGAAAGTGAATTTACACTCTAAAACAACTCTTTCACTATTGACTGTAAATTGACTCTGGTGTTTGGAATCTGGAGTCAAAGTCAGATGGTCTCCTGGTGGGATTCTGTTAATTTCAAGGACAAGAACTCACAGAGAGAAGGGTACACTTTCTTCAAGTGAAGATTCTGAGGGCAGAGGCAAAAGAAACACAGAGAAGGAAATGAATACCCCTTCTCCCATCATAACTCTTCTCTCTGCCAGTAAATTTGACAGAACTTGGGAAATATTTGGGTACAGAGATGTAGAAAAATAAGTGAAAATGGCTTTTCAATTTTTAATTACCCAACATGCCATTGGTGAAGATAAGAATTAAAGGAGGATTAGTTTTCACATTTCTTTTCATTGATTACTACTTTACTGATATATAGGAAATAAAATGATAAATTGACAATTTCGATATATGTTTTCAATTTAAACATCTTGAATATGAAATGCCTAAGAGATATATAGATAGAAGCTTCAGGACTTTTTAGAGATTTCAAGTAAATATGGTGTGTGTGTGTGTGTGTATGTGTGTCTGCAAGTGTGTGGTGTGCGTTGGGGTGAATGTATTACTATGAAGTATAATACAGGGGTTAAAATCTCACATATCTCACATGTTCCAGACAGAGAACATACATACATAAAGCAAAACCAGGGTGGGGGCTGATAGGAATATGTGGCTGGACAAAAGGGGCAGTAGCTATTAAGCTCTGGTTGATTACTGCCAAAGAAGAATGCAGGCCAGTGTGACCAAATTTGGTGTTTTTCCAAGAGAAACTGGAAAACTATATTTTTGTTCGTTCAATGTCACATGAATATCTGCAACTAACTAAAAATTGAAATTTTATGATGTCCAAATAAAACACATATATAAGGCAAATTCAGCCCCACAGGATACTAGTTTGAGACCTCTGAATTAAAGTCTTATTGGGAGTAAAAGACACATAACATGTTAAGAAATTGAAGAGTGGTCTAAGCCATTACATAACTGGAAGTCAAATTAAATAAAATTAAGTGTCAATGGATAAACTTGTAAGTATTCTGGAAAGGGAGAGATCAATGTTGGTTGAGGTTTAACCAAAATTATGTGAAGAAGTGGGGCTTTGCCTGAAACTTGAGGAATGATTGGCTATCATTGGCAATAAACAAGGGAGAAATAGAGATGATGCTTAGGGAAGACAGTGAGTAGCTTATTCTTAGTGGAAACAAAGAAAGAACTAGAACCATTTCTCCTAACTCCTGGTTTATTGTTTTATCTTCCATGTTCTACCACCTCCTATTTGATCTTGGATAAAACAGGGATACATAGAAATATTAATTAATTAAGCAAATATTTATTGAGCACCTACTGTGTGCCAAACACTTGTCTAGGGTGTAAGGTACAGTATATGTTAATGCTGTATACATGCTTTCCCACATAGAGAAACAGGTCAGCTCCAGCTTTTTTACATAAACATTCACACTAGATACACTTTAATTATTCTAGAAGGCAGGGAAATTATTTGAGAATTTTCATAATCCTGGGGAAATATAGTAAAAAATAAAATTTTGAATATGGACATGCTATATCAAGAGCAAATAGTTGTGCCAATATTTCTAGAAGCAAATGAGTATTAAACAATATCTTGTTTATCTAAAGCTAATAAAAATTTAGAAATGGGTAGCCAAACTAAAATAGCAATTTGATCAGCTAATGAACACATTTCATTCAACAGCCATTGAATGAGTACTTATCATAGGGACAAGTATTAAAATCAATGTAAGTAATATTATTATACTTTGTTCCTCGGCTCTTATGCCCTTTGATAAGGTGGCATGTGGATTTGGAGAGAATAGAAAAGAGAAAAAGAACAAATATTTTGAGGAGGGTGAAACTGATGTGTGCCACCCCAAATCTTTGATTATATATTTTATGTAGCATTTCATTGTATAAAGAAATAATATACATGTATAAATAATTTTTTAAAAATTGGATTTCTAGTTTCAGCAAATGTCTTTATGCTCTTTTTAAAATATGACAGTCTGGTTTACAATTGAAGTACATTATGTATCAAAGGACCCATATTTGACAGTGTACAAAGTTATGCGTTTAAAAATAATTACACTGTTAACCAATGAATATGAGTTAATACTGGGAAGAAAAACTTTATTCAAGTGTTCATTGCCCATAGCAAAGTAAATTATAGAACAGAAAGTTAATAAAACATCTAAGTTGATGTTTCAAACTCAATATTACTTTTAAAACATCATCAAGCAGTTGAAAGCCATGCCAAAGGGATTAGTTAAAGGCTAGGTGACTGAATACGATATATGTACTTACAAAGCTTTCATTGCATAGTGACATTCTGTTCAAAAAATACTATGTTGCTGGCCTAACCTTTCCATCTGTTTCTCACAGTCTTCTTATCCAGGTAGTTTTCCAAGACATACGGAATATTAGCTATGCACTCTCTAAATTTACCTTGAGAGAGATCAGATCCATATCATAAGAAAAATAAAGTGTCAGCATGACCATCTTAAATCTGTATCTTGGATATTATTTTTAAAAGCTAGTCTTTCATAGCTGACGTACTACATAACGAATACAATACATTTTAACCTTATTTTCCTGTGCACCTTTCACAAATCCATACTGCAATCACGAAAAGGGATACAAATCAATATTCACTTAATAATTTTGATTAGAAAAGGTATAACCCAAAGGACCATTCCAGTATTGAAATTTCAGTAATATTTCACCTCCCTCAGTCCTATTTCTACTGCATCAGCACAACATTATCTCAGCTAGCAGCCATTAAGATGGTTTTCTCTTTCATGTTGATGCTCTTGCATACATTTTACAGCCTGCTCTGATGGAATTTTTATCTTCGCAAATGTATTTCCTAATTTGTCTATTTCTGTGTCCAGTAAACTTTAGTCTATAGACTAAGAAGTCAAAAGTTATAGCTACCTTTAAGTTACATAACTTTAGAGACAGAATTTTCTACAGTGAGAAACTTAACATACTTTCTTAAGGCATTTTGGTGAACAATAAAACTTTCTTGTTAAATTTTTGCTTTGTAATTTACAAGAATTGGGAATTTGGGGTGATTTGAGAAAAAGAGGATTATTCAATGGATACCACCTGCATCATAAGGCTAGACTAATTCTTTTGAAAGGTTAAAATTGGCAATTACTTTAAATGATCTTTTGTCGACTTTTGGAGGTAACGCAGATGTCTACTACATTTTTCCCAGTGAATGTGTTATAAAATTTAACTGTAGGGTAGTGAGGCTGTGGATTCAGAGACATAATAAAGCTACTTGGAAATCTGGGAGATTTTGTTTTGTTACAGTAGTATTTTCCCTGAAGTCCCTTAGTCAATAGAAGGAATGCAATTTCCTAGGAACTGCAGTTTACTTTATATGGGTGATTGACAATTTATAAAACTTGCATCTTTCCTAAAGAAGGTTTTTATATTGCACAGATATTTTGTTCACCACAAGCAAGATTAAAATAAGCTAATGAAATATGCAACTTGTTATTTCACATTTAGTGACTATGAAATAACTGCTGCTCTCAAAGAACCAATCTGTCAACCTCCAGAGGACTAAATAGTGCATGGGACAGGGGACAATCATAACTTAGCTAGTCAAATGCATTTTTTGTCTTGTCCGACTATATTATTAGATAGTATTGGTAAAATTAAGATTTTTTTAATTAAAACTTTTACTAAAAGCTTCTATTTCAAGGAATTTTTGACTATGAAATGGAATATAATGGATCAAATTTTTAAAATATTAATAGGTTAATATTTTTATATTGTGCATAATCCTGGTTCCCAAACAGATAAAATTTCTATATACAAAGAGTTTAGTTATGGGGGGGTAAAATGAAAACTTTAAAAAGAAATATTTTCTATTTAACAAAGACGTACAGGTGACTCTTAGTTACTCAAGGCAGGACAATCTCAGTCCACAAAGAAATTGTAAGTGTGTTTGAGTCAGGAGCCTAGTTTTTCCTTTATATTTTCTCCTTCATAACTATAAGCATATTAGGACAAATAACAACTTTTTATTGCATTGGGGGCTCTTGAAATAATGTAGTATGTTTTCTACCATATAGAAAACTATATTTTATCATAAAAACAGAAAAGTTTTAGCAAGGAGTAATCCTTCCCAGAAGACTGGATCTGTTGATTAACAGCATTTTAATGTGAGGACTCTGTCTTTGCAAAATTAACTGCAGATAATATTATGGTGGAATTAGTTGACAAGAGATGAAAGTATAAGACAACAGTTTGGTAGAGGAAATATTAGTATGCATGCCATCCTTGAAGAATGTTTTAAAAATATAATTTGCATAAAGATCTTAGTGGTAGGATTTAACAGATTTTGACAGATGCATTCAACTGTGTAACCAACAAGCTAGTCAACAGATAGAACATCTTCATGACCCAATCTCTTTCCAGTCAATCTCCCCTGTACCCAGCGCATAGAAAACCAGTGCTTCCATTTTTATCATCATAAATTGGCTTTGTCTGAATTTCATATAAATGAAATAATATGGTATATACTTAGATATTGTGATAATGAAATAAATGAGAAAAAATAGTATCACTTAGAAGTTAGAAGAGGCAAGGAAAGTGTTGTCAAAATAGAAAAGGCTTGTGTATATTGTTCATGAGCTCAAGGAAAAAGATCTGTGGTGAGAAAGAGCTAAAAGATTCAAAAGCAGGAGTAGCAACGATGTGATTTTGAAAGAGTAAAAACATCTTTTCTGAATTGAAGGTAACACGGTGTGCAAACATAAATTCATAGTGGTGTCAGTCAACACTGTTACATGACCTTTTTCAGAAAATTCTGAGCTGTTAAGGAGTAGGTTCAGAAGAATCAGAAGACATGATTTAGTCAATGTTAGTCATGGGCAAGATGGGTTCAGCAGAAGATCAGCTGTGGAATGATAATTAGAGCCATAGTAAAAATATGTAGAGAAAAAGAGATAATAGTAAGGATTGAAGGAATGGCATTTACTATGCATAAGACATTTCTGCTCACTGATTATATGTTGATTGGACTAGTTTGTTACCAGTTTTAGCAGAAAATCTGAAAGTAGCCCTCTCTAGCTCATACTTCAGTTCTCTTTCCAGCTTTAAATAATTAGCTTGTTTACTTGAATCTATCAAGGTTGATAATCCTCAGCAAGTTTAGGAAATGTTTTACTTCTCCTCCTACTGGTTTTTTTAAGTTTCTACTCCTACTGGTATTGTAGATAAACATTAGTATGTATTTGTTAATAAAATCTTCTTTCAAAAAATTTGAAATTTTTACAGTTTTTAATCCTTCACAAAAGTATCTATATTTCAGATTAAATCTGACCAGAAGTCTAGACCACTGTGCATTGCCAGAGGTAAATAGATTCTGACTTTAAACACAAGGAATGATACAGCAAGAAAAAGACAGTTGTTGCCCTAGAAGCAGCTCTACAATGACATCACTAACAGTGATGCTAGTTTCTAAATTGTCATCTACTCCATAAAACATTAATTTTGCATTCATCTTTTATTGAAAGCAGTCCTTATACACAGTTTCTATTTTTAAAATATCTATTTTTTAAAATTTATTGTACCATTTATTTCTTGGCCCTTAAGTGCTAGCTCAAAGATCATGATGACTTATTATCCCTGCTCCATGATTATGTCTTCTTAACTGCTCAACAATTTGGAGGAGCTCCTGTCCTTGTGGGTCTAGATTCCCCCAATTTTCAGTGCTTGCTCCACCTAGTAAGTGTCTTTCTGTGCATCTTGAATGTTCTCCAAGAGAGCGTGGATGAATAAGCCAGTGTCACTACATGCTTAAGTGCAAATATCAGCCATTTCAGCAATCAGGGACAAGAGATCAAGCAAAAGCATTCTTTAACATTGTGCGATCTTCACATTTTTTATTTAACGATTACTGATTTATTAAAGCTGCATATGTTCAGAAGATTCTGTTCCTTGTACAAGAAGTGTTTAAGTGCTTTTCTTATATCAATTTGTTCTTTCTGGAATTTTTTTTTAAATCTTCTCTTCCCAGCTTCATTAGTTATCAAAATCATTCTTTTTCATGTGCCAGGATGTGGCCCAAAGGTTAACTTGTCCATCTAACTTAATCAAGAGGTGACTGTACTCTGGTATCCCTGAGACATGCAGAATTAAAAGGTTATAAACCCTGAATATTTAGAACATTGTTTCAGCACATATTAATTAGTGACAAATGACCTGAATTGATTCTATCTATATCCAGTTCAAATGAGCAAGCAGATATTTGACTTTTAGCTTCTAATGCTAGAAGCCTGGATGTTGGATTTTTTTTTCACAAGGAGACTCAGTGTCTAGTTTCAACAGCTTGAACAAGTTAGGCTTTTGATTTTATCAGTCTCACACAGGGTGAGCAGACTCTGCAGAAATGACTTACATTAAGTAAGGCCGTCAGAAACTGATTTATAGAGCAAAATGTCATTTTATCAATTTGCAGGTAAAAGAGAAAGAGAAGGGACTTTGCAACTGTGTAGAATGGCGTTTAATTCTCAACTTTACCATTTAATAGCTGTGTAACTTTGGAGATGTAATTTAATCTCTTTAAATTTATTTTTCCCATTTCTAAAATGAGTATAATACATATTCAGGACTCTGGTGAGAATTACATAGGCTAGTATGAAAAGTGCCTAGAAACCTCTCTGGAATATACTATGTGCTAAGTAAATATTAGTTTCTTTTTCATCATTTCTATTGAGAACAGAAATGTTTATCTAGTAAGAGTTTGGTGCACTTGTGGGTGGATTCCTTCAGAATGTCAGCCTACAAATTAGATAGTTATTTCATGAACATGGAATTACACAAAGGATGATATTTTCATCTAGTACAGGATTAATGGATTGATCTTCTTTAACCTAGAAATGTCTCTGCGTGGATTGCTGGTATTGAACATTATTAGCCTTAAAGAGCCTCACTCATGGAGAATGTGAGAGGCACACAGGGAAATGTTGACTATACGGCGCTCCTTTTTAAATACTCCTAATGAGATGTTAAATTCTCATATTATAATCTTACTTAGAAGATGACATTCTTAGTTTATTTGACTCCTAAACTTTTGGGATGAGTACTTAATTAGAAAAATATTATAGGATCTTCAATGAGGTTTGGAGATACCTTAAAATTATCAGAAGTGATTAGGGTGTGGTTTCTACATTTTCATGTTGGTTCTTACTGACTTTAATTTCTGATGATTTTCAAACCCTGAAACTTATTTTGTATCTTCAGTGTACATAGTTTAAATTACACTTAAAAACAATTAAAATGAGGTATCTCATTTTGCAAAATAGCACTGTGGCTCATGTAATACTATACATTTTTACCACTACTGCCTTCAAGCACTTATAAAACTTCTTTCCTCATTTTTCATTTCTCATGTTCAGTATTTCAGTTTTGTTGACAACTGAAAATGGGAATCAGATTTGAGGAATCCCTTCAATGTGGTTGATTTTTGCCCCATGAAAAAGAACTGGTAATTTATATCAACTCTCAAGAAGTTTAGGCAAGGTGTGGGATGAAGGCAATAAAATCATAATTATAATATCATGTGCTAATGTGGAAGAACAAATTTTGAGTGTAGCAATAGGGGAGCATCTGATTCAGACTAAACATGTACCTGCAAATTAGTCAAGAAATAATGAGACAATCTGTTACCAAACTCTCGGCTTTGCCGTTCTCTTTCTCTGGCACTACTACGAACCAAGATAAATAGTTATACAATATGTAATAAAGCCACATTGTTAATTGCCACTTAATAAAAATAAATTAGTAAAAAGTTTGGTTAATCAATCATTGGTTCATTGGTTGCTTCAATAGTAAGGCTGAGATCTGATGGCATGGCTTTGATGGTCCACAGTCTTCCCAAGTGATAAATAGTAAACTCTTCTTTTAATCATCAGACTGTATTTATAGTCTTGACTAGCATCCATTCAATAATATTAATTTGTCATAAAAGAATATAGAATATGCATCATTTTGTTAGCCTGTCAGCACTGCAGGAAAATCAGCTCACACATATGTCATGAAGAAGATGGTGGTTTCATGTCCCTGGTTGGCAGTACATGTAAGGTTGCTGGTATAATGTACTTTGCCATTTCTATTCCCTTTCTGAAAAAGAATTCCTTACTACCAAGGCTGCACAGGTCCATATGCAATGACCAAGAGTACATAAAGATAATGTCCAGTTCAGTTCAGTTTTGTGGTGTGTTTGTATTTAAAATGTGAAGTAGCGTGTCTATATGCATTCATGTTTATTTGAACAAATGCTGTAAGTCCCCTGCAACCTTTTAGTTAAGTATTGTATTTTTCTGCACTAGAACTTTATTTGATTTTTATTTTTCTGATTTCATGTGCTATTTATTTATTAATCTTGAGCATGAATGCTTATGTTTGAGCATAGTTAGATGCTTTAAAATCCATGCATAATAATTCAAGCATTTGGGTTTCAAAAGAACCAGTCCCTTTTGGTTGGTCATTACCTGTTTACAGTTTCTTTTGATTGGTCATTATATGTGAGCATTGTCCTGCTTCTTCATATGTGTATCAATTCTGTAACATACACTGGATATTGTGAATTATTGTAGAGACTTTGGATTCTGTTATATTCCCCCAACGAGTATTGAGGGTTTTTTGTTGTTGATACTTGTCTGTTTAATAAGGCAATCAATTCAATACTTTGTGACCACTGCGGTAGGCAGCAGTTGAAATTTCTATTCAGATGTTTTAGCTTTAGTATTTTAAGAGTCTGTACTGCACAGTTCAGAGTTCTGCTAGATATTAGGTAGAGTTTACACACAGCACTTGTCCTTCTTCTCCCTCCAATTCTCTCTTTTTCAGTATTTCTTCTCCTCGCTTTCCAGGTGCTATGGTGGTTCCAAACTCTATTTCTTTTAAACCAGTGACACCATGAACATTATTTATATAAATTGAAGGCAATGGAGACAGACCAAAAGTAAACAGAAAGTAGAAAAAAATTAAAAGTCAAAACCTAGAAAATGAATGGCCCTAGGTGAGTTTGGGTGAGTTTCTTGTTTTTACAGGATTTTGTCTGAGGACCAAATAAATAACTAAATGTTTGTACAAAATGTACTATATATACATATTCATTCCACAATTTGTAGCTTAGAATTTGTATCTGTAGGGAAGTTGGTCTATTTGGAACTCTGAAAGCAGAACTCCACTCCAAGCTTTTTAACTGCTGTTATCACCTTCTGGAATATGTCCTTTTAATATCCCTCAAATTTATTTCATATTATCCCAGTTTATCAAACATTTAGGACCCAATTGTAGTCGTAAAGGAATCTTTTTCTTACTGTTCTAGCTGACAGTGCAATCATCATCTCATATTAGAACTTAAATTCCCTGGCTTACTTCACCTCTCAGAGCCCCAGTTTTCATATCTATAAACACAGAAATAATCATTCTTACCTCATAGGGGCATTATCAATATTAATAATACAATATTATGCATGTATGTATGGTATATTTTATATTAATATAATATATAATATTAACATAATATACCATACCATACACACACATTTATATACACACATATACATATATGTGTGTGTATGATATGTTATATATATATATATATACACACACACACACACATACACATATTAGCATGGTTGATACCTGGTAACTATTCAGCAAATTATGGGTGTAATTATGGGTTTAACGTCTGTCTACAATTTTTACTTAAATTGAAAGGCATGCATTTTTCAATTGCTACCTAAAGTCTCAGAAGGCTGCAATCAAGTATGAAGGCCAAGATGAGAAAGAGTTTATGCATTTACTTGATAACTCAAAAAAAACACATGTGGTAAATTATTCTTTTGTGCCACAGTAAATACTGAATATATTGGTGTCAAGCAATGGCTTAATTAATAGGATAAGAAACCATGTTCATAGAAGTTAGGAAACAAGTGTTTAGGGGTTAAATTATAATTAAAATAATTGACCTCTTAATAACTGAAAATTGTCTGTACCTAAAAAGTTGGTATAAAGTTATTATAAGTAGGATTAACTATCATTCATCAGCATTTTGTAACACTCAGATTTGAAAGAAAGAGAAAAAGAGAGCGATAAACAGGATTTATTCACAAGAGAACCTTCTGTGGCATTTTTTGAAGATTAGAAATAATCAGTTCTAACTCCTAAGACAACCTATAAGTGTAAAATAATAATTGATATTTATAATGATGATTCTGAGTTGCACAATTTAACTCATCAAATATGTTCATTCTCTTCCATAGATTATACTTAATAAGCCAAGAAGGGGATTCAATCATTTTCAAAAGATTTTTAATAAGGAATGAAATTTTAAAAATGTTTTCCTCCCTGGTTTACTTTAAATTCATGAGGAAATTTAATGAGTCAGATCATCCCATTTCCAGAGCATTGCACTATTTGTTAGGGTATACTTTTTTAAACCTCCAAGCTGCTCTGTGAAAAGTTACATTTATTTTTATGCTAATTTCCTGTCCTTACACTCAACTTCAACTGCCAAAAAGGAATGAGACTGAGGAAAGGAGAAAGAAAACAATAGGAGAGCCATTTATTCTTATACATGTAGGTCAACTTATTGGTTTATCGTCATTTAATTTGAATATCGCTTGGAAGATTTTATAGTGTGGAACAGATCGAAGTTGAAAGTGTGGGGAATAAAATTTTTTATTGTTCAGTAACTAAATAGTTCTTTTTTGGAAGCCGGAATTTAAATCCAGTATGGTCAAACTGTTAAAAGAAAAAGTAAACATAGGAAAAGGAAATTTATGGGATGGAAAAATGTCATTTTCTAAGAACTTCTTGGTTGTAAAAATCCTGATTATTATCCCACAAAAAAGTGCACAAATGGAAAATGGGTCCAGGTAAAAGGGGTCAAGTTTAGCAAGACAAATTTGATGGTGTGGAGAGCTTCCACATAAATACGACTTCATTTTAGATTAGTTATGTTCTGGGGTGACGTCTGTTATGGTGAGATAGCTCACAAAATTGGTGCTGGAGCTGATCAGCTGTGAAGTAATAAGAAAAGAATTCATTTTGTGTTTTTTAATGACATTATTGGATTAATCATGAAAAACAACTTTTTGGTTTTTTTCAAATTTATTTATTTTAAATTGCCATTAAATCATATGTATTTATCATGTACATGATGTTTTGAAGTATATATGCATTGTGAAATGGTTAAATCTAGCTAATTAACAAATGTGTTACCTCACATAGTTATCATTTTTATGGCCCAAACCCTTATACATCCACTCTCTTAGCATTTTTCAAGAATACAGTATGTCATTATTAACGCTAGTCCCCATGCTATACAACAGATCTCTTGAAGTCATTCCTCCTAAGTATGTATTCTTTGACCAGCATCTTCCCAACCTTCTCTCCCAATGACTACCCCAGCCTCTGGTAACCACCATTCTACCGTCTATTTCTGTAAGATCAACTTTTCTAGATTCTACATATCAGTGACATTGTGCAGTATTTGTTTTTCTGTGCCTGGCTTATTTCACTGAACGCAGTGTCTTCCAGGTTCATCCACGTGGCTGCAAATGACAGGATTTCCTTCTTTCTTGTGGCTGAATAGATTATCACCCTCATGTAGGCCTAGTTTTTTTTTTTTTTTTTTTTTTTTTTTTTTTTTTTTTTTTTTTTTTTTTTTAGGCAGTGCTACTGATGCTCATTCCTTTATGAATTAATTTCTTTATTTGAACTTTTCTGGTTGGGAAAGGCAATATACATAGAAATCACTAATACCTGAGAAGAATTCATTTCCCTAATTGCTTCCTTTTATGGAAGAAGACAGACTGGGAAAGCTTTAAATTCTAAAGTTTAAGTCTTTTAGGGCTTGACATGACATCACATACCCCTTCGGAATTAATAGGAAGACAAGTTGCCTTGATAATCCTAAGGTTATCATTTCTGCTGTGAAGCAGGACACCAGCAGCTAGCACCCTCTTAATTGTTGTATCAACTTAAGTGTATGTAACTCATTTCCTCTTATTCTGTCTAGAACAAAGAAAAACAATGTGACAATATACCTGTTTTATGGGTCTAGAAACTGAGGAGCAAATAGGATTGTAAACATGAAAAGATCATTTTCAGGCACTTTCTTGTTCCAGGCAAGGAACATTCTTGTACGGATTGAGATGTCTGAAAATCAAAACACTGAGTAATTTACCAAAGGTTATATTTCAAGTAGTGAGAGCTAGAACACACATTCTCAAGTACAGTGGTATTTTATTGCCACCAACTACTGTCTGATCTTCTCAAGATTCCTCAACTTTCTTATCTGCAAAATAAGGACAAAGATAAAAATATTTAACTCAAAATATAATTAGCATGATTCAATGGAATAATGTATAAAAATGATTAGTGGTGCTGTGTGTATATAAGATAATAATGCTAATAAGGTGGGCCCATAGTAATTTTTTAATAACTATTCTCTTTTAATACAAAAATATATACTGCAAGACTCACATGTTGGTTGGAAATTTCCCTCAAATCTCCTACTGATTACCCTTGATTTCCCATTGTTTTTAGTTTCTCAAAACTAATGAAATGAAATATAGCAGAATGTTAACCCATATAAAAATAAAGTGTACCCAAATATTGTAATGTAAAAAATATATATATATTCATATAGTAGAGCCAGAAGTGGAGTTCAAGCATGTTTAACCAAATAAGAGTTTTAATTTGCAGTTCAATCATGGGTTCAAACAGCCCATTTTTGGACCACAACAACATATATGTCTAGCTTACTTTAATTACCTTACTTCAAAAAGTCTTGATGTTACAAGAAAATACCTGCTTTTTAACATCCAACTCCCTTCTACCAGCATGTTCTTACTTCCTCCTTCTCCAGCCTGTATCCCATGGTCTTTTATTATAGTTAGATCATTACAAACTATAACTCTCTTGTCCCTTTTATCTTCCACTTTTCTTACTTAGCAAACCCAAACCTCTATAAATCCAGCTATCTGCATACCCTAGGCTTAAATACAAACTGGTAAACATAGCTGGAAAAGAATTACTCAAGTATTATGACAGGTTTCATACAATGTGCATGACCATAAATCTCAGATTAACACACACCACAGCTCAGAAACCCTGCAGTCTGGCTCTAGTGAATTCCTTTGTTATATGCTTAGAGTTTCTCTCAAAGCACATTATGACTAAGGAGTGTGTGTATAGGGCTCCCATACACAGGATTTCATGGCACATTCCATCTTCTACACCACTCTAACCCACTGAAGTCCTAGAAAGGTATTTAGGTCAATTAAGCCACTAGACAATGTGAGCTGCGGATAATAAGGCGGAGCCAGACAGTTTTGTTTTGTTTTTTTTAAAGTTAAGGTGGCTGCCTTCTTGTGTCTGTCACATCTAATTATTCAAAAGATTACTGCCAAGGTTGAGCCATGCTTTTAAGGGTCAACCACTACATAATTACCAACTCCATCATTATGAATATGTACCTGTGGTTCCATCAGTGCCTGTGGGTCTATCACTACCACAGGTAGTAGCTAAATTTTGTAGCATTTGGTTTCATTCTCAGTAATTGGGAAAGTATCCTTTGAGGTTTTAGCAATTACCCAAAGCATATGCTGTTTTTCCAACAACATCAAATAGATTATGTAGACTTTGTTACAAGAATTTTGATGCTGTTCTGTTACTTGCCCTCCCATAATTTTGAATTAAAGATGTAATCAGGCACTGAATAGAACTGTTGATATGCACTGTGCATGTCAATCCTCTCTGTGTTATGCATGAAGCAACTTTGTGTGTTTGTGTGTGTGGTCTGACTTCTTCCATAAAGTAATTCTTAGACTAGATTGAGGTTTTATATGAAAAATTTTATGAGAATATATTTTTTTCTGGTTGCATGAGAGGATGTTCAGTCTGATTAAATTGTCCCAGAACATGAGGTTACTACTTAAGAGATTTACCGTAACCTTATGTAACTTCATTCATTATTGGTCTAATTTGCTAAAAAGCTCTGCCTTTACTGACAAATGGAAATATTCAGGCTTAAGCCTTTTCTTGCGAAAAAAAAAAAGAGAGAGAGAGCGCGAGAAAGAAAAGAAGCTTTATTATCATTTTACATTCAAGGGCAATCTCTTTTTTTTACGTATGAAAGTAAGTGAGATCCATCTACTACTTTGAAAATGAAGAAAGTTGAGATCATTGACAATGAACATACTATAATTTTAAATTAAAAATTTTAATAGTTTACTTATTATAATTTATTTATAAGAATTACTGTCTTTAAACTACTATTGGCTTACTAGTTGTTGTTTTTTTGTCACATATAAAATGCTTTACTGGTTCCAGTTAGTATATTTATTCAACTACCAATTAAAGATTATCCCTGTGTAAAAAAAAATGAATAAAATAAACAACAAAAAAAATTATCCTGTAGCAGCTCAATTTGAGCAAAAAAAAAAATTTAATTATCTAACAACTATGTGGTTGAGATGTGGCTGGTGGGTACATCTCATCATACAGTTCGAATATATAGCCAGCGTCACCCATTTAGTCCCTGCAGTGCCTGAAAACCTGGCAAGGCTTTTTCTAACCTGCTTTTCTCCTTGAAGATATTTGCTTACATTGTCAATAGGCTAAGGGGGTTGTTTTGAAGCCTGGATTTTGAATTTCAACTGTCAAGCATAGTCTATTAATGTAGAAGGTTTTAAGTTTATAGTTTCCTCAATGAATGCATTTTAAAATGGTACAGATAACTCTATATAATATCCTCCATATGAATTTAGTTTATATGCTAGCAAAATTTAAATGAGATTTAAAAAATATTCTGGTTGCTCTGAGGAGAAATCACTCAGGTAAATCTAGAAAAATAAAACAGTAAATTGCAATATGCGTTCTGTTCATCTGCTTCAGTTGTGTACTTGCTTGAAACTAATTTGCTGGCTATGTTATCACTTCCCTTTAAAATGGTCTTTACTGAGTAGAGAAAATATATCTGTAACTTTTCGTTAATTGGTGCATAAGTTTTAAACACAGAAGACTTCATCACGAACACATAATTTGGTAGTAAAATTTTTTTAGCATCAAATGTAACTACTTTATAAATTTCATGCTCAGCAAAACATTTGATTATTTGAATAAGTTTAAGGAAAAACACTTTTTTAATGTTGTTTCTGACTATTGGACTAGTTTTTAAAACTGTTAGCTCATATCTGTCATCGCTTCTCCCAGTTTCTCAGGAACTTTACACGCTTGTGTACACCCTTTCCCTCTGAACTGGATCCTGGCTCCCATCATGCTCTTAAATGTCCCATTTAAGATAAAAAATAGATTTCCATAACTTTACCTTCCCCAACTCTTCTATCACCTTCTTCTTCCTTCCTCTTTTACACCCAAACTATTTGTAAATAGCTATCTATAACTGCTGTTATGTCCCCACATCCTCATTTTCTATGCGTACCTTTCTCCTGAGGGTCTAATTCTATTTCAAGTTTCAGCCCTCCACGAAAATGATTCCTCCTAAGACCAACAATGGCCTGTATTTCTAATCCAATGGGATTTCTGAGTTTTCATTTTCATGCCTTCTCTGGTGCATTCCAAGCTATTGATGATTTCTTCTTTGAAACACCTTGTTCCTGTCATCCAACACAGGGCACAATACTGGTTTCTTTCCTAATCCTGGGTTTCGTTTGCTGCTCACTCATCTACCTACACTTCCAATGCTGGAATTCCTTGAGCCTCCAGCATATGTTTCTGTACCAGCTCTCTTCTTCCTCTAAATGTTTTCATTCACAACCATGACTACCATTGTTATGTCTGTGTTAATAATGCTCAAATATATACCTCTAAACCAAAACACTTCACTCATGTCCAAACCTAAATTTCTCCTCAGAATATCTCATAGTTTTTGCCTAAATTTATTATATCCCAATAAGTACCCCATCTTCTTTCACAGACTTCTGTCTTTTCCATCTTCGCCATCTCTTTACTGGTTCCAGTTAGTATACTTTACTGGTTCCAGTTAGTATATTTATTCAACTGCCAGTTAAGGATTATCCCTGTACGAAAATAAATACAATGAATAAAACAAACAACAAAAAAAAATCCTGTAGCAGCTCAATTTGAGCAAAAATATGCCATCTCAGTAAGTGGCATATCCACCTTTGGTTGCTCAAGCCAGAAACCTAGAAAACATTTGTTCACCTTTGTTCTTTCATTTAGTCTCCAAAGACATATACAATTTCTTCCCATTTTAAGTACCATGTCTAAAATGTTTCAAATGTTGACATGGTTCGGCTGTGTCCCCACCCAAATCTCAACTCCAGTTGTATCTCCCAGAATTTCCATGTGTTGTGGGAGGGAGTCAGGGGGAGGTAATTGAATCATGGGGGCCAGTCTTTACCATGCTATCCTCGTGATAGTTAATAAGTCTCACAAGATCTGATGGGTTTATCAGGGGTTTCCGCTTTTGCTTCTTCCTCATTTTTCCTCTTGCCACCACCGTGTAAGAAGTGCCTTTTGCCTCCCACCATGATTCTGAGGCCTCCCCAGCCATGTGGAACTGTAAGTCCAATTAAACCTCTTTTTCTTCCCAGTTTCAGGTATGTCTTTATCAGCAGCATGAAAATGAACTAATACAAATGTATATGTATTTTAGAAAAATTGAAATGGAAAATTCCCTTTTATATTTACCCACATATTTACCTTTTCTAATGCTCTTCATTTTTTTCAGAAGTTTTGAGCTCATTTGGTATTAATTCCCTTCAGTTTGAAGAACTACCTTTAGCATTTCTAGTAATATAGGTCTATCTGTATATATCTTTATTTTGCTTTCAATCTGTAAAATATTTTTTGTTGAATACATAATTCTAGCTGGATTGATATTTTTCTTTCAGTGCTTTAAAGATGTTGATTTATTGTCTTCTTGCCTCAATTGTTTCTGATTATTCTCTTCTATGTAATAGGTCAATTTTCTCTTGCCCATTTTAATATTTTCTGTCTTTGTTTTTTAGAAGTTTGACTATGCTGTACCTAAGTTTGGCTTTGTTCTACTTAAACTTCTTGGGATTTACTGAACTTCTTAAACCTGTAAATTTGTGTCTTTCACCACATTGGGGGAAATGTTGGCCATTATTTCTTCTGCCTCATTCTCTCTCTACTCTCATTCTTGCATTGAAGACATTTATATTACAACTTTTGATATCAATGCTCAGCTTCCTGAAGCACTGATTTTTTTAATGTTTTTTCCACTTTTTATATATAATATGTTTTATCTCTCTCTTGAAGTCTACTGATTCTTCTGTCATTTTATTCTGCTATTAAGTTCAAATATACAGTATTAGATATTTTAAATTTTACTCATAAGACTTCCATTTGTTTCCTTTGTTATAATTTCCATTTCTCAGTAATATATCTTCTGTATTAATTCATTATAAGCCATTTTTTCCCTTGATATCATGAGACTAGTATGGTAAATATTTTAAAATAGTGTGAGCTAATTCTAACATCTGTGTCATCTTTGGATCATTCTCCCTTGATTTTTTCCCCTGAAAATTGCTCATATTTTTCTGTTTCTTCTACTATCTAGTAATTTTTTATCGTATCCTTGACATTTTCAATGTTATGTTACCACTTCTTGGGATTCTGTTAAATTCATCTCAAGAGTGTTGAATTTTGTGTATTTGTTGTAACAGCCAATTAAGTTAGATTCAAGGCTGCTGTTCTTGTGCAGCAGCTTAAATTTTTGTTATGTTCTTTTAATCTTCTACAGGCTTCTTGGAGTCTGTTCATGCATATATGATTTGAGGTTCAGACAGAAATTTGGGGAGAGTTTATTTACAGAATTTTATGCATTGCCTCTATAGTTCTCTCCTCTCCAGGATTCCCCCTTACAAAATTTCTAGTAGCTGAGGCAGCCCCTCTTCAAGTCAGAAAGTCAAGATTTTTTAACAGAGATTTTAGTTATCTCCATGACTCCCAGTGCAGTCCATACACATACGCAAACACACACAGAAACTCACCAGTGCCATTCTCTTCTTCCAAGAATTGACAACCCTATAATAGAATCTTCCACTGGTTATATTTCAGTGCTTTTGAGCAGTTGTTTCTTAATTTTTTTCATATGTTATAGTTATCTGTGAGAGGATCAGTACAATAAGAGCTTTTCTAGTCATTACTAAAGGTAAAAACTAAACTCTGCAAATATATTTTAGCCACTTTGTATACATTTATAATACTTAAAGAGATAATAAAAAGAAAAGGTTTTGGAGAAGAAATCTCAAGATTGTGATTTTTTGGAAATAAATATTTTACGGGAGGCATGAATGATGATTTAGAGTTCTCTGAGCTTATAATAAATAACCTCAGATTGGTTTGGTTTTTAAGTTCTAGAATTAACATGTATAACTTTCCTAGTGCCACTTATCACCCTCCTATTTTATTGGTGTATCATCAAGCCAGTCACTGAACATTTACAGGTTTTTAAAAAGAATGTATTGTGTCTAGTCTATAACAGATATAGGAAACAAGATAATAGAGCTTGATAGAAGTGTATCTAAAATAATAAGTATTTTCACAGTAAGATCACAGGAAACTCTTCTTTAAATAAAATTCATATTCTATCTGACTTCAAAATTTTCATTATGTTTGGTAAAAACAAAACTAGAAAACATTTCTTGTAGTTCATGTGTATGCAATATTTATGACTTATGGTAATTTTCTCTTCTAGTCATTCATGTTATTAATAGAAAAACCTTACCAAAATGAGGCAAATATATACTACAGGATAAGGTCAGAAAGTATAACTATCTAAAACTGGTACTAACAAAAGTCAGCATGGTGAATGGAGATAGTTTACTTTTTAGTTGATGAGTTTAAGAAACCTTCCTAAATATCATCAAAATAACTACTAAAATATCATACATAAAATACAATATTTAAATTGCTAATATTTTAATGACATGAAAATGCTTGGAGCACAGCAGAAAGCGAATGGAACATATGAATTTCTGGCTTTTCACATTATTTTCTAGAAAGAGAGACAACGAGCTTCAGACATGCTTTTAGACCATTTGACAAAAATTATATGTATACAAACATTGCATATGAAGTCTGCTTTAGCTTGTTAACATTCTTTATAATGACCATCATATACTATTTATTCTGCCTGCATGCCTTCATGCAACTTGCCAGTTCATTCGCATCTGCTTGTCAGTTTCATGATTTTTTGGAAAATTAGCTGTTGAGATTTTGAATTAAATAGCCATTCCCTATGAACTTACATGGTGTTTATCAGTCCCTTAAAATCCAATTACACATACTGTTTATGTCTGCAAAGCTTTGAACCATACGTTATACTATGGGAATTCAATTTATTTGTGACCAGTCTACCACTCCCTACACACAAAGCACAAATCAAAAGAGGTTAGCCTTTATTTATAGCATCTTTACATTCCTTAATTTCCATCCAAACAATCTGAATATACACATTTTGGCATAATCTGTTAACAAACAAATTAATGATGCCCCCCAAAAAACACACAGTTGAAATAAGAATAATTTAAAAGTTTATTCATTCATTGTCCTCAAATTTATGTGGATTACCTGAGGTCTGGAGTTTGAAACCAACCTGGCCAACATAGTGAAACCCAGTCTGTACTAAAAATACAAAAATTAGCCATGCGTGGTGGCACGTGCCTATAATCCCAGCTACTTGGGAGGCTAAGGCAGGAGAATTGCTTGACCCCGGGAGGCAGAGGGTGCAGTAAGCCGAGATCACGCCATTGCACTCCAGAGCCTGGGCAGCAGAGCAAGATGTTGTCTCAATAAATAAATAAATAAATAAATAAATCTCTGCTCTAGCTGGTGTTTTTTAAAGCTCTTGTTGCTGGAGTGTTTGTGTGTCAGGTGTGTATGTTTCTGAGTGTGGTGTGTTAATATTGTGAAGTCTGAAATATTTTCTAAGAGGTGGTTTGAGAATGAAGCAGAATTCTGCACCTTTGACTCAACAGAAAATCATAGTGCTCAGATGCAAGTCCCTCCAAAGCATGGCTTCACCATGGCAGTCATCTGGAATTGTTGTAGGGACATGCTAGGCTAACATGTAGCAAAACAGATCTTGGGGTGAGAACTTATCTCTTCCCCATCCATAGCAGAAAGCTAGACTTTAGTTTTTTTAAGCTTTTATTTGCTATTACTTTGAACTCCCTGTAAAATTTATGTAAAATTTCACATAAAAAGTATTTTCTGAGAACAATTTATCCATGTTGGGAAATGCTTACTAGAGATATAAGTACTATTGTTTGTTTTCCTGATCTTATAAAGTAATTCAGCAGAATTGCTTTCTAGGGGATTCTTTCCTTTGTTTCCACTCTAGTGGAAAGAAGGCACCAGAGAGTGAAATCCTGTTGTCTGATTGATGAGATTCTGTTCCGGCTGTGACAGTGCATAACTCCTCTCATTGCCCTATCTGTTGACCCCCAGAGAGGCTAAAAGTAGCACAACCTTGGGATATAAGAAGGTTTTTGTTTGGTTTTGTTTTTTTACTAGCACTGTTTACAAAAATAGGAACCGTCAGCAGCCTTAGGGTGAAAAGTGAAATGTATCTTTTACCCAGAAAGTTAAGGAAAAAATTGATGGGGTCAGATTGCTTAATGGGGCTAATAAAGCAAATACCACTAGATTTGGCTCCTATATAAGACACATACAAATATTTTGTTTTCCCAAACCAAAAACTGAGTCCGTAACTATAGACTATAATCAACTTTTAAATCTTACTCACTGATTGCAAGCAGAACCAGGGGAGACTTTGATTATTCACAGCTTAATGTTATTTGTCTTCCTATACTGGAAAACAACTGCAATTTCATTTTTCACTGATGGAATTGATGGCTTATTTTTTAAACTTCTGTTTTGAAGCATAGAACATATGTAGTGCTGATTATAGGTCACCAAGTTAAAAATGTAACATTAGGTATTGAAGGACTTAAAAATAAGTAAAATGAAGATTAAAGATGGTATGTCATTTTAAATCAGTAAGTTTTTCTTATCTTTTATAAGAAGACTAATTCTACAACAAGTCCATAAATACAGTTTTAAATGATATCCTTACAAAAAGGAACCAAACCGAGGAGATTTTATTGGTTGAATTTCTCCACATATTACATTATGTGAATTAAGACAGAGTTAGGAATCAGAGGTTTTCTTTTTTGGAGGAAAAGAAATAAGTCTAATTTTTTTTAAGTTATGTTTTTTCTTTATCTGTTACTTAGGTATGTCCTAATTTTTTCCTTATAAAATCATAAAGGTGTTATTTGAGCTATTTGGCCAATTCATTAAAGATAAATAGTTTATATGTTTAATTTCAAAATGAGAATTACATTTATTCGCTTTTTCACTACTTACTGAATTATATCAGGTAATTTGAGAGTCAACAAAAGTATTATTTAACAGATTTCATAGCCGTAGACTAATTAACCCTAAAAAGAAAGTTTAATGGAAAACAAATGAACAAAAGAGCCAAGAAATATTATTTGAAAACTGATCATTTTCCACTAATATTAATTCGTATTTTATTTTATTTTATGTTTTTTGAGACAGTCTCACTCTGTCGCCCACGCTAGAATGCAGTGGCACGATCTTTGGTCACTGCAACCTCTGTCTCCTGGGTTCAAGCTATCCTCCTGCCTCAGTCTCTCAAGTAGCTAGGACTACAGGTGTGTGCCATCACGCTGGCTAATTTTGATATTTTTTGTAGATATAGTGTTTCACCATGTTGCCCAGGCTGGTCTCACATTCTTGGCCTCATATGATCTGCATAACTTGGACTCCGACTGCTGAGATAACAGGTGTGAACCACCATTCCTGGCCCTTAATTCATATTTTAAAAGAAAAATTTCAAAAATCTCAAGTAAGAGCTTTTTTTGTTTCCAGAGAATATATTAGGAAAATTTGAATTATTATTTTTACTATCATTATTTTAGTATAGTTTGTCCATTTCAGAACAAATAAATTATATAAAAACCACCAGACAATTCTGTTCATTTTGAATGATACCACATGTCTGAGACCAGGCCAGAACTGGAACACACCACACAAGAAGGGTAAGACTGAAGCTTATCCTATAGCTTTTGATAAAGTGTATTTATTCAGCCTATACTTTATATTAAAACACAACATCCATTAGAATTATGTTGTTCTATAAATTTTATATTAAAAAGCAATGTAATTTGCTAGTTAATTGTTTCAGGATTTGTGATTGAAATCACAAATTTCAGAATTTGTGGAGTCGTCTTTCTCTGTGAGTCACTAATTTTACAAGACAGCGATCTGAGGTGCTTTAGAAAAAAATCATACCCAAGAACATGTAAGTAGTCATGGCTACCTGAGGAGAAGGGAAGCCAGACTGGTTTTCATAGAAACAACTAAATTTCCCTTTGTCCCCAGCCAATTTCCCCCCTGATTCTCAATCTAAGGGAATTAGTAGAAAACCAACTAGATTATAAATGAGTAAATGAATTTAGATTTTACCTAGGCTTTCATTTTTCAGAAAGATTTCTTTGACTTCCAACTTGGGGAAATTTACCTCTCATATATGCCCACTGCTGGAAGATAGCAGGCATCATGTATTATTTCTTTGTCTCTCTTCATTTATTACAATAAAGTAAATGAGGGGAGAAGCTATATCTTAGTCATCATTTACTCATTTCTGTCCTATGTATTCATCAATAAATATTTGCAGAGTGCCTACTATGTGTTAGGCATTAAAGTGAGCTGTGGTAAAGAGAGGAAAGGGTGGGAGGACAGATACCAGATATCAGTAAAAGAAAGATATTAGGAGAACTTTGTGATTGATTAGATGTGGGTGGCTGAGAGTAGTAGCGAAACCCAGGGTGACTCCCAAGTGCCCAATTTTGTTGCTTGTATAGATGGTCAAATTAGTGACCTAATAGAAAATGTACGGAGAAGCTTATGGAAGATAGGGTAAGAAAAATAAGAAAACAATTAGTTCTGTTTGTGCCTGTAAAATGTCTGTGAAACATCCAGGTGAAAAGGATTTGTGAGCAATTGCAAATGTGGGGCTAGATCATAGGAGTGTTGCCAAAGCTGGATATGCAGTCTTTAAAAGATCCCTCTAAAAAAGGATGTGGTTGGTATAATCTAAACAACTGCAGTCAGAGAAAGAGAAGGATCATGCAGGAGATCAAGATACCACGGAGATCAAACAAGGAATGTGTGTTATAGAACACATGTAAACAGAAGTTGCATTGGGGTGAAAAGGGATGAGATGAACTACACCTAATAATGAACAATTTTTATCAGATTTATAGTTTGCTACGTATAGAATACCAGAGCTTAACGTGCCTGGGATTATACAAAACCCAATTAAGTGACAAGTACTTTTTAACAACTTACCTGTTCTTAGACAAGTCTTTTATTGTCTCCTTCTCATGTTTTTTCTTTATTTGTAAAAATGAAGATATTTGATAAAATGATCAGAAAGCTGTCGCCTAACATTAATATATTACATACAGTATTAGAGGTATAAAGGAAAGCATTCTTGGTCAGAAGCAATTTCCTAACAAAAGTAGACAAATATAGCCATTGTATGTCAAATACATATTATATATAAGAAAATCAGCCATGTAAGGAAATACTGAAATAGTACAACTAGGAAAGTTACAAAGTAACTACTGCCATTTTTGCTCTACTGGATGAATTACTTTTGTTACATATACTTTTTATATATAATTTTTGTTATATATATATATTTATTTATATAAACTGGGAAATCAAATCAAGAATATCTATGATCCGGATATCTGTGATATTCCCTTTCACCAGCTACATCTAAATGGCATGCTGCCATACCGAGGATTTTAAAGAAAAAAATGTTTAAATCTCAATAATTTAATTTCAGATGACTGAAAGGTCAGTGAATCAAATTATTACTAGTCAATATTAATACATATGGTCATGGGAGGAAATAGTCTATTGATTGATTTCTACACACATAATTGAAAAATATTTACCAAAACTCAAGCTTTCTGAGCCAAAGTCAATGTGGATGACTTTTGGAATGTCCTTGGTACCATGAAGATCTAAGGATATTAATACATAGTAATACGAGGGTCAGGCCAATCAAAGGAGACGACAGAAGAGGAATCATTAACATCCAAAGACATTTTTACACTGTGATAATTATCCCCATTTGCTCAGGTTAATATGCTTTCAATGGAAACATGTGGAATAAACAGCTGTCATGGACATGTGCCACCAGAATAAAAGCTCTTCTCAGCCAGAAAAACAATTGGGAAGTTAGTGAACCAGTACATGCTCATACCTTAGGAAAGCAAATGCTTTTCACTGAGCCCATAGACAAAATTAAAGTCTGGAAGAATTCTTTTTTTTTTGGTGGGGGATAGGAAATAATACAAATCTTGAAAACATTCTAAAATATTCAGATAGGTTCCATAAATATTTGTTCAAAAATTAAAATAGAATAACCTTTTATTCATTGTTCAATTTTTATCTATCAAATCTCGAATTATGAAAACAAACTACACTATGCTTTACATAAGGGAATAGAAATAAAAGTAGGCATAGTCTGGTAATATCAAATCTTGCATCCTTAATGCATCATGAAAAGATGCTTGTGGATGTTTTGTCCAAATGGCTGGCATCAACACCCACATACAAACTGCTCCTGCTCAAAAAAATGCCCTTGTTTTTCTCTGAGTACGGCATTGATATACACTTGGAAGAAATCTTGTTATAGTCCTGAAAGAAAGCTAGTAGATAATCTAGTTTATTTTTGAGATTCCAGACAGAACTACATTGTGTGTGTGTGTGTGTGTGCGCACATCCACATGTGTGTGACAGAGAGAAAGAGTCCACTGCATAACCAAAAAATATGAATTTGGTTCCTAGAATGCAAAAAAATATATCTAACCAGTACATTTTAACCCAGAAATGTTCAATTTAAGCATTAGGTCTATAATAATAAGTGGAAACATTTGATCAACTATCATTTATTCATTTATTTAATAAATATACACATAGTAAATATTTATTACTATTATCATCTGTGTTATTGTATGAAAATCATTATGTTAATGAAATCATATATTTACATACTTCGGTTTTAGATTAAGCAATATGATATTGCCTGTAAGTGATCATTTTTACCTCAAAAATGACTGCTTCATATTTTTCTGCCTAGTATTTGATTTAGTCACTGAATAATGATATATGTTAATTCAACAGCTTGTAAGATCAATTTAGTAAAAGCACAAATTTATATGAATGAAAATAATGGCCTGCAAAGTTAAGATTTGACTCTGCTGTAGAAATGGACACAAATTACATCAATTTACCAAAAAGAATAGTTCTTACAATCAGAGTTAAGCAAGTACTTGCTCCTCTTGGTGGTTTACCAACTGCCAAAATAACAGCAAGATCAGATTTCTTCATAGAAAGTTATTGGTATAAAACTTTTTGGATTAAACAGTTGTTTCTGTAACTATTAACTAAATCATTAAAAGGGTTAGCCTATTTGTAGTAACCTTGAACCTTTTTAAATTTAATGTTTTCAGATGAAAGCATTGATCCTTCCATGCTTCATAAAATGGCATCCCACTGGGCAGTGTCATTAGTGATAGTCCTACTGGGAGAGACACCAGTCCAAATTATTGAATGAAGAGCCTAATATAGTGAAAGATACTTCTGAAGTGCAGCTTGATGTTTTAAAAATGCTTTCATACATAATGGATGCCTACTGTACTCAGCTATTTGAGGTGTTGTAGCACTTACTGAATTTTCACATAAATTGCTGCTCTCTGAATAAGACTATTGTACCAGTTTATAAGGCTTGATATATTTTCTACCTTCCAAATGGGCATTCAACGAACTTAAATTTTATCTTTATATTGTACTTAACTGTAACTCAGTAATTTTTCTTAAAGGAGGAGAACAAATTGTACAATACAGTCCATATTAGAAGGAATTAGCTTTTGTTTTTAAAAAGAAGAGAATGTGTTTTATATCATTTGACATTTTCAACTTATACATTTTAGCAAGCATGCATCCATTATAATTACACTGGATTTTTACTATGTAATTTACCACAGAACAGAATACATATACAGACAGTTAAATTAATTCACTAGATAGGGGACATATAGGAAAGTCAGCTTCTTATAGTTAACCAATCCAAATATATTCATAAAAATATAGATGGAAAACTTGATTCAAGAAATAGCTTCCATTTACCTTTCAACAGTAGTTTTCAAATTGGTTAGCATAAGGTCCAACTTTAAATGGATGAATTATGTTTTGAAAATAAATACTTGCATTTAAATGATTATTTTCAGCAGTGAATTATTCTTCGGCTATCTCTCTGCACAGAGCATAAGACATTTATTTATTTATTTATTTATTTATTTAGACGCTTTGCTAGGCTAAGATTCAAAATGGGCTACTAGTGAAGGAAGAGGAGTTTTGCCTAGTTTGGCAAGAGATTTATCTACAAGCTCTATAAAAAGACAAGTTTTTATTTGGTGAAACCAGTTAAGATGCAAGAGTTGGAAATTTTTGAGTTGGAGTAACTATTTTTTTAAAAAACTAACCATGAAAAAAATTCTGGGGTCTGTTGTCATTTTGGATAACAAGGATCCGTCCGATTCTATTCTCCCATCTACATCCATCTCCCAGATCCTTATAGAGAGTTATGCCCAAGGGAGATTCCAGGTAAATTAATAATTTTATTACCAATTATAGTCTACTCTTAAATCTTTCTGTGATTCCTGCCCTTGGCTAGCTGCACAGAACTTCCATCTAATACATGGAGTGTTCATCTAACATAAGGCCAAGACTAAAATCAAATTTGTGGAGCCAACTCCATGTTTCCTTTTCCCTAGCTTATGTCACAGGTTTATAAGAAGAAAATGAAGTGTTTCTGCCCCCAAGTTCTATCAGCTACACTGGAGGAATAGAGAAAAAAAAAATGAAAATGGACAAGTAATCTAAGAGTTGTAGGAGATGTCAAAATAGGAGGACTAGAAACAGAAGAGTTATCAAGTTCTTTTTCTTTCACCAGAAATTATATTCTCCTAGCAATTATGACTTTGTCATGGCTAACATTAGTACCTCTTAAGAGTAAGTATAGGGTCAGAGAGGGTAGAAGGTAAAACTGAGTTTTTTGTTCTAACCCCAGAAGTGAGACTACAAAGACTTTCAGCGAGAAAACAAAACCAGCTCAGGAGAGCTAATTATTTACTAGAGAAAGGCTAGGTTGCTGGTTTAAGAAGAGTTCCCAGATTGAGCCAACAATGACCAAGGGGCTTGCATGAGAGTTCCTAGATTGAGCTACTGTTACAGTTTGGATTTTTCAGTCCTCCAAATCTCATTTTGAAATATGATCTCCAATGTCGGAAGTGGGACCCAATGGGAGGTGTTTGGGTCATGGGGGTAGATTTTTCATCAATAGATTAATACCCTCTCTGGGGATTGGGGGCTGTGAGTGACTTTTTACTTTTGTTAGGTCCTGGGAGAACTGCTTGTTTAAAAGAGCCTGGCACTTTTCCCAACCCTTGTTTTCCTGTCTCGCCATGTGATCTCTGCACACACTGGCTCCCCTTCCCTTTCTGCTGTGAATGGAAGCAGCTTGAGGCCCTCACCAGATGCAGATGCTGGGTCCATGTTTCTTATACAGCCTGCAGAACTGTGAGCCAAATAAACCTCTTTTCTTTATAAATTACCCAGCCTCACAAACAGACTAAGACAGCCATCAGTGGTCAAAGAGCTTGAACAGGATGCCACCAGCCTGAATATAAAAGCCAATCCAGGCAGAAATGGAGACCAGGAGAGCTCCATTAAAAACTAATAAAGCTTTAATTTAGATACAGGTACAGTAGCAAAGGTGGAACTGTGAGGTACAAATAAATGGGAACATTACTACAAATTTGGATAAAGACATTTTAGAGGAATCTAAAGAAGAATAAATCTATTAAACAGCTTTTACACTAATGTGTGGGAAAATAGTGAATTCATGAATTTCAAAAGAAAACAAAGTAAAAGAGAGACAGGAAGGAAGGTAGGAAGGAAGGACGGAAGAAAGGATGGAAGGAAGGGGAAGGGAAGGGGAAGGAAAGGAAAGAAGGGAAGGAAAGAAGGGAAGGGAGGGAGAAGGAGGGAGGGGAGGAAGGAGGGAAGGAAGGAGGGAATGAATGAATATGTAGACCTGTGATTAAGATAGAGTACAGGATGTTAATGCTTGATTAATGTGGTAAACGGGTCGATTCACCTTGTTGGACTCCCCGTATTCTCTTCTGCAAAATGCAAGATTAGATTGAACCTGGATGATTTATAATGTTCCTTAAGGATTTAGGAACCTATGATTCATGATACTAAACCAAGTTGAATAATGGATCCATTTATCTGTTACAAACTTGTTTAAAGCATGAGAGTTTATCACAAAGATAAAATTTTGGTTAAGAGTATGTTATACAACGAAGGCATCCATGAAGGTGGACTGAAGAGTATTAAAGGGAAAAGTTGAGATCCAAGAACATAAAACCCTGATTTCACAGATGGTAGTAATGGAAGTTCATCCCTGAAGAGTTTTCTGTTGGAGAGTGTTATGCTCAAAATCAATGCATCTCAAATTTAATGTGGATACAAATCATGTGCAAATATTATCAAAATTCGGATTCAGTAGGTCTTAGAGGATGCGGTGCCAAGATTTTTATTTCTAACAAGCTCCAATTTTATATCAATAAGTACCACTTTGCTTTCATATCCAAGTATATATTATATTCCAATAGCTTACAGTGAAAAAAGCAAATTTATGTATACCATAATTGCTCAGTCAAAAGTCAGACTTTTGGCCATGTTGACAATGATAGTTATCCAGAACTAGTTTTGTATGAGCTGATTCATTCTCTTAAATACAGGACAATAGTTATGATCACATGTCATTAAAAATAGGATAGATTATATTCAACATATTATCAAGTTTGATGGATAAATCAGTGGAGCATTCAATGCCTTTTAGAAAAATTGTCATCTAAAATGTCAAAGCATGTTTTGTTAATATAATTATATAATTAAATGGGTATATTTTAGGTATTTTGAAATCTTTTTCATCCAGGACATTATATCATCCAGGGAAAAATACATAGCAGAGGTACCAGTGTAAATATACATTTTTATGCTGCCTTTAGGCATAATTCAATATATTTTATTGTACTAAATGGAAGCTACATTCTCTGAACACTGTCCTGACATAGAGAAAAAAATATATTCCTGTTAAAAATATAAAATTGATCTGGATATTCTTTGTTACATATTACTTGAACCTGTTCATCTCTATCACCATTTACTGATTTTCACCTGTGTTATTTTTCACATTCCAGTCATGCCACTAACACTTTAGAAAGTAGAATTAGTGCTGCTGCTGTTAGTTCCTACCATTCAGATCTGATTCCAATGTACATTTTAAGATATTTTGTTTACCTAGCAAAGTAACTAAGAAGCTTGGAGAAGTGAGGCTAAAAAAATGTATTATGTCTTAGGCTGCAAGTGGCCTCTCTTGCAGAAGTTTTTCTTTGTTGAGAGTTTCTAGGTTGCAAGTGTCTTCCTTATTGAGGCATTGCCAGACAAGTTTTTATTATCTCACATTTTCTAAATACCAACTGTTTCAAGTCTCTTCCATTCCTACCCTTTCACAAGCATTCAGTTGATGCCTTGTACTAGAAGAGTGACGTCAAGTGACTGTGCTGAATAAAATAGCTTTAACCGTTAAGGAAAGAAACTGGTGTATAAATAAAGATATCTGTTCATATTTCCTTTGTACCACTGAATCCTCTTAGCCTGTAGTACTTTTGAAAATAGAAGTAAAAGTATTGTTCTTTCTTTCTTAAGTACACACTTGTGTTCTATGATTCTTTATTTTTTGTATATTTTCTGTTCACATTTGAAGCACTGTGTATGTATGTGTGTGTGTCTGTGCATGTGTGTTGTTTGTGTGCTGTTTGGGAGGCATCGTTGGGAAGAAAGCATGTTATAGATTAGGATTTAGGATATGGTTTCTGAACATTCTCTTGCCCCATGCAAGTACAAACTCCAGCAAGGTAGTCAAATCTTAAAGCTCCAAAATTATCTCCTTTGACTCCATGTCTCACATCTAGGTCATGCTGATCCAAAAGGTAGGTTCCCATAACCTTGGGCAACCCTTCCCCTGTGGCTTTGCAGGGTATGGCCCCCTCCTAACTGCTTTCATGGGCTGGCATTGAGCAGCTTTTCTCGGCACACAGTGCAAGCTGTGGATGGATCTACAATTCTGAGGGCTGCAAGATGGTGGCCCTCTTCTCACAGTGCCCCAAAGGGAACTCTGTGTGGAGTTCCAACTCCACATTTCCCTTCTGCACTGCCCTCACAGAGGTTCTCCATGAAGGCCCCACCCTTGCAGTGAACTTCTGCCTGGACATCCAGGCATTTCCATATATCCTCTGAAATCTAGGCAGAGGTTCCCAAACCTCACTGCTTGACTTCTGTGCACCTGCAGGCTGAACACCACACGTAAGCTTCCAAGGCTTGCACCTTGCACCCTCTAAAGCCACAGCCTGAGCTGTACCTTGGCTCCCTTCAGCCATGGCTGGAGTGGATGAGATTCAGGACACCAAGTCCAAGGGCTGCACAAAACAGCAAGACCCTGGGACCAACCCATGAAACCATTTTTTCCTCCTAGGTCTCTGGGCCTATGATGAGATTGGCTGACGCGAAGGTCTCTGACATGCCATGGAGACATTTTTCCCATTGTCTTGGCAATTAACATTTGGCTCTTCATTACTTAGGCAAATTTCTACAGCTGGCATGAATTTCTCCTCAGAAAATGGGTTTTCCTTTTCTATCGCATCATCAGGCTGCAAATTTTTCAAACTTTTATGCTTTGCTTCCGTTTTAAACATAAGTTCCATTTCCAAATCATATCTTTGTGAATACATAAAACAATGCTTTTCACAACACCCAAGTCACCTCTTGAACGCTTTGCTGGTTAGAAATTTCTCCTGCCAGATACCCTAAATCATCTCTCTCAAGTTCAAATTTCCACAGATCTCTAGGGCAGGGGAAAATGCCACCAGTCTCTTTGCTAAAGCATAACAAGAGTCACCTTAGCTCCAGTTCCCAACAAGGTCCTCATCTCTATTTGAGACCACTAGGCCTGGACTTCATTGTCCATATCACTATCATCATTTTGGTCAAAGCTATTCAACAAGTCTCTAGTAAGTTCCAAACTTTCCCACATCTTCCTGTCTTCTTCTGAACCCCCCAAATGGTTCCAGCTTCTGCCTGTTATCCAGTTCCAAAGTCACTTTCACATGTTTTGGCATCTTTACAGCAGCGCCCCACTACCCGGTACCAATTTTCTGTATTAGTCCATTTTCACTCTTCTATGAAGACATACCCAAGACTGGATAATTTATAAAGGAAAGAGGTTTAATGGACTCACAGTTCAGTAGGGCTGGGGAGGCCTCAGGGAACTTACAATCATGGCAGAAGGGGAAGCAAACATGTCCTTCTTCACATGGTGGCAGCGAGAAGAATAAGAGCTGAGAAAAGGGGGAAGCTCCTTATAAAAGCATCGGACCTCATGAGAACTCACTCACTATCACAAGAACAGCAGTATGGAGGTAACCGCCCCCATGATTCAATTACTTCCCACCGGGTCCCTGCCATAACACATGGAGATTATGGTAACTACAATTCAAGATGAGAACTGGTTGGGGATACAGTGAAACCATATCACGTCTAAACCAGAAATATCACCTATGTAAATTTCAAATAGCTAAATTAATTTCTGAACAGATTTTTGGTCAGATACTACCAATTCCTTTGTTAATGAAGAAACCTCTTCCCATGGGGTGCCAAAGTAAAAAGACAGAATGCATAATTGCCAAAAAATGTAATGATTAGGAGTGATTTCTTTGACTATTTAAATTTTATTTGCAAGATATCATTAGTCTGTGCTTATTTCCATCTAGCAGGGTATATGGATAGACATTTTCAAACTATAACCCAACATATGTCAAATAATTTTGGTGGGTAGCTCATTTGAACTAATATGGAAACTCCTCGAAGATAAAAATGTAATAATACATTAGCAATGTAATGCTATCATAAATTAGAAATGAAAAATGTTGTTCTATTTTTGGGGTATTAATTTTTCCTACTCAACATGTACATTCATTCAGAACTGTAGAAACAAAAAAGGGGAAAGAAAAGAAAAAGAAACACAGAAATATGACATTTGTCCTCTAAATTTCACTTTTTCGAAACTTAATTCCAACTTGACTTTAATATAGTTTAGCCATTATAAGCATTCTACCTAATGAATTTTTAAGAGCATTTATATGTAAAGTAGAAAAATTATTGTTTTGATTTTTTTCATTTTCTCAGTTATGCAAATTAAGTACTTTAGATATTTTTTAGGTTTGATACAAATTAAATTTCAACTTATATGTAAATATTAGGTGTACATTTTATAGTTCTGTTCTCAGCACTGTAGTATGAGGAAAGCACTGTGTTGTATCAGAAGCTATGAATTATACAAAATCAGAATTAACTGCTTGGATAGCCTTTTGCAAATCATTTCACATAATTTGGTCTCTCAGTTCTCATCAAAGAAATTTTCAGAGGCTCGGTCCCTAAATAATAACTAAGTTATAAGAATCTATAGGGGTATGGCCATGCTTATGTCAATAAAATAGTAATGATGGTGATAATAATAATAATCACATTTATTGAGCACATTCTGATGTGCCAGGCTCTGGTAAGCAGAATAATGACCTCCCCAAAGATGTCCAGATTCTGTTCCCCAGAACCTGAAATATGTTAATTTACATGGCAAAATGACTTTATGATGTGATTAAGGTTAAGGGCATTGAGATGAGGAGATTATCATGGATTATCCAGTCGGGCTCAACCTAATTACATGAGGCCTTAAAACAGAGCCACTTCCTGGCTGTAGTGAGGAAGAGGTAGATACAGTGTGGCTGGTTTTGAGAAAAAAAAGGCAGAAAGCAGGACAAGGAACACATGCAGCTTCTGGAAAATGGAAAAGGTAAGAAATTGGATTCTCCCATAGAGCCTCCAGAAAGTAACAATCCGCTGACACCTTGTTTTTAGCCCAGTGAGCCCTATGTCAGACTTCTGATCTCCAGGAACTATATGACAATAAATTTGTATTGTGTAAACCACTGTGTTTGTGGTAATTTGTTACAACAGCAATGAAAATTTCTGATGTACCAGGCTCTCTGCTAAGTACTTTATATTAGCTTATTTTTGGCCTCACAACAACTCTAAGAAATAAGGGCCATTATTATCCCCATTATTATTAAGGTTTAGGATATTTTAAGTAGCTTTTCAAGCTCATCACTTGTAAATAGTAAAGCCAGCATACGACCCCAGGACTGCTTTGGTTGGATAAAGATGATGTCCTTAAAATTATTAGAAAACGTATATCTCAAAACAATTTAAGAGTTTCTTGTTTTCATTTCCTCTACCGTAGAATGAAACTAATTTTTCTTTACTAACTGCATGCTGAAAAGAAGGGTCAATGAGGAAATCTCTGTGAGACATATGGGCCCAATGGGGGGAAAAAAAGCTATTATATACTTTGTGTAAAATTAGTCCTCCATTTCTTTCTAAAGTCATCAATTTTCTTTTTTTCTTTAATCCAATATGTTCAGTATAAAGTCATCAGTTTTCAACCTTCTTTTAATCAGAGGTATTTCCTGGTATTTTATAAGGGAAAAATAAAATGTGACATCACTAGCCTGTTATATTGTAGAATATAACAATGAATCTTTTGTTTTATAAAGGGCCTGCCTTCCTTCTTTCCTTCCTTCCTTCCTTCCTTCTTCTTTTCCCTTTCTTCCTTTCTTCTCTTTTTTCGGCCTAAGCAGGAACTCATTCACCTAAGAAGGAAAACAAGGTTTGCTCCCTCTTAAGAAAGACATCCTGCTGATTTTGTCAGACAACAATTCTTTCTTTCTTTCTTTCCTTCTTTCTCTCTCATTTTGTTTCTCTCTCTCTTTCCCTCCTTCCCTCCCTCCCTTCTTTCCTTCCTTCCTTCCTTCTTTTTTTTTTCTAGGGAATGGGTCTTGTTCTGTTGCCCAGGCTGGAATGTAACGTCACGATCATAGCCTACAACAGCTTTGAACTCCTGGGCTCAAGTGATCCCCCCACCTCAGCCTCCTGACTAACTGGGAACACAGGCACCCACCACCACACCTGGCTAATCTTTTCATTTTTTGTAGAGATGGAATCTTGCCATGTTGCCTAGGCTGGTCTTGAACTCCTGGCCTCAAGTGATCTTTCTGCCTCCGCTTTCCAAAGTGCTGGGATTATAGGCGTGAACCACTGCACCTGGACCAGTGTTTTCTCTTTACTCTTATGATGCCCCCATTTATCTTAATCTTATTCTTATCGCAACTCCCAGACACCTCCTCTCCTCTTGGTGCACTAAAGCCTAACTTTCTCTTTACTTATACAGACTGAGAGAGATCTTTTTGCCTGGAAGCTTTGAACATTTTATAAACTCCTTACCAAAATAACACCACTTAATCTGTGTCATCTGTGGTGATGAGCTTGTGAAAGCTATGTGGACTCTTTGGCACTGCATATGATACCACATTCCACATCAGAAATCTGGAGCATCCAGAAAGTAATTTAGCTCCTTGTTTTCCTCTTTGGTGCTGAAAACCCTTGAAACCACTTGGGGGCTGCTGGTATCTCAGATTCTCTGTAAGTAGGAAACTTTTTGATAAAAACTGCAGTACAAGCAGGACCTTTTAGTGTGATGAGCACTAGAAGAATGAACAGGGTGAAATTTGTTTTGTTCCACAAAGGGACAAAAAAAAAAAAAAAAACATGAAGATGGGTATAGACAGAAAGAGAATCTGTGAAAGATAGAGTCCTGGTTCAAAAAAATGACATATTTAAACTCAGGCGATGAGATCGTGAGACAACAAGTTTTAAAATAGATAACAGCAACATAAATAAGAACTTATTTTTATATGAAGAACCTGAGGTTGTACTTAAAGTATGCAAAGCACGGTGGAATAATACATTTTACACAGCACGCACTCAGAATCCGTTTATGTCTAAAATTAGCAAACAAGATCAAAGTGCCATTTACTACCTATGGCTGCAAATTAATGATTAAAGAAGAACAGGTTGATTGTTCTACCTAAAAAGCAAAAGAAAAGGGAATTGAAAATCACAGTATTGTAGAATAGGTCTCAGTTAAATAATGCACATGGATGTTTTACAAAAGAAAACTAAACTAGTTCTGCTTTCTCTCTCTTGTTTTTTCTTAACTTTCAACAATTGGCTGTTCTCAAAGCCCAAATAGTTCCATTCATTATAAGTTTCAAGTGCTTAGCAAAAATGCTGATAGCTTCAGTTTAGCTGTTTATGGAAGTATGTGGATTTTTAAAATACTCACTTTTTTCTGCTATCAGAAAACTTAAGGGACGTATGAGAAAATAAATATGAGCCGAAAAGGCCTTCTTCATATGTGAAACATCGCAGAGCATAACAATACTCAAGTTCCCCAATACATTGTAGTTTCCTATAATTAAATACTTATTTTCACATAGAGGAATATATCTTACATTTTCAAATTAGGCGAATAATTTTATAGCCAAATCTTTTAGTTTATATAGAACCAAAATGCTTAATATATCTTTGTTATATAATAATATTTTATATTGTGGTCTTAAAGCCATTCAGAAAGGACTAAGAGTCATTTCCCCAGAAAAGTCAATTCTGTTACAAGAAGTTACAGAGAGCTTTGCTTCTTATTTTGTAGTGTGCAAAGAAAAAGAGAAAAATGGGATAAGGATGGAGGGAAAGAGGAAGGAAAGTTAATACTTTGAATGCTAACGCTAAACAGGCTGTTACAAAAGCGTTCTGTCCTCCTCAGTCACTGAAGAGGAAATGCCTATTTTGTATCTCCCTCATTGTCTTCGCTTTTGCTGGACTTGTCGTACCAGTCACCCCAGAAGTCACTCAGCATGCCCCCTCTCATTCACTGGTTCTCTGCAAGGTCTTTTGACATTCTTGGTGTTAGGCACATTAACAGAACAGAGTGACTGAGGTAGATAAGATTATCTTAAAGTAAATTGTGAGGTGATTTTTTATTAATAGAAGAGTTCCATCCTGAAGAAATTACTTCTCATTCTGCTTGGTGCATTGGTGCAGTTAGATATTCTGATAGTCCAATTGAGGTGTGTGTGTGTGTGTGTGTGTGCATGCGTGTGTGTGTGTGTGGTGGAACGTACAGAAAAGAGACAAAAAAGAGCAATGAAGAAGTGTAATAAAATTAGTCCTCAAATATGGAAAGAATTAAATGGACGTTTCCATCTCTTCTTTCACCCTATTACCTCATTCTAACTATTCTTAGCAGGTAAAGAAAAAACGTCTTTACTCTATTTTTGAATCTAATCAATGCAGAATAGAAAGTTTATGGTACCCTTAAGGAAAAGAATTCATATAAAGTGTATTCTCACCTAAACCCCCAAAACCGTAAGAATGTTTTCTTCTTAGTTTCTTTAAAAAGCTATGAATCATTTTACTAGGAAAATAGGATTTTTAAAAGGTCACAGAATATACTGAAGACAAGAAATAATTTTTCTTTAAATACTATATAGGATGAGGAAATAGAGAAGAAAGAGAAGACTTCCCCAGCCATTTATGATGATAAGGAACTTTAAGTTCTTTTGCCTTCATATTTGTATAAATTTCCTAATTGGCCAACACTACAATTCACAATAACATGAATTATACAATGCATGTAATTTCTTCAGAGAAAATGCCTTACTGGATGTGTATTGTGCACTAGTTAGCATTGCTTATTATTTTTTTAAGTGAAACAGCATGGGTTGTTAGCAAATCAAATTTCTTTAAAAATAAATGAGCTTGGATACTCTCCTGATGTCTACATTCCTCATGGCATAATAAACGCCCATCATGGTTTTGTGGTGACATTCATAGTTTCAAATATTTTGTCCTGCTGTCATGGTAAGTGCATTCATACGTGGAAGATTATATCCCAAGTTTGCATTTAGAAGATATAGTCACTGAACCCATATGTTGCCCATCAAAACTTTTTGGCTCTTACTGTTTGAAAGGGGAAATTGGGGGACTGGGTGAGGTCGCTCACGCCTGTAATCCTAGCACTTTGGGAGGCCGAGGCGGGTGGATCACGAGGTCAGGAGATCGAGACCATCCTGGCTAACACAGTGAAACCATGTCTCTACTAAAAATACAAAAAATTAGCCGGGCGTGGTGGCAGGCACCTGTAGTCCTAGCTACTCGGGAGGCTGAGGCAGGAGAATGGTGTGAACCTGGGAGGCGGAGCTTGCAGTGAGCCAAGATCACACCGCTGCACTCAAGCCTGGGCAACAGAGCGAGACTCCGCCTCAAAAAAAAAAAAAAAAGAAAGGGGAAATTGGACTATCCTTTGTGAAGCACCCACCATGTTCCAGGTTACTGATATCGTACATTCATTATCTACGTAATGCTGAAAGATAAGTATGATTGTCCCTGCTTTACAGTTTGTGAAGTAGGGAGGTGTAGTGGTTAAATATATTCAAAGTCATATGGCTAGGAAGTCTGGTGTCAGGGTTCAAAACCAGGACGTTTGAGTTTCAAATTGCTGGGTTTTTTTCTCCACTCTTTATAGTATTCTGCTTCTGTATTCTGTAGTTTCTGGTCACACAAAACACAATGTAAAATGTCAACATAAGTGGGAAGTTTTCTAAAAAGTAAACATGTGAATAATGTGCTAAGAAATTCAGGACCCAGGTCTCAACACTACATAGAGAAGAATAATGACATTTGTCTTGAGTTTGGTATCCTTGACACCACCATGTTTTGTCTGTTAGCCTGCCAAATGTGTGTGTGTGTGTGTGTGTGTTTTAATTATCTTTCTCTTTATTAGTATAATATAATTTTACCTGCCTTGATATCATGTAGGCATAAGGTATTATTAGTCTTGTTCCATTTGTAAAGATTCCAGGAGTGTTCTGCTTTTTATAACACTTCAAAGTTTTGTGCTTGGAGCTCCGCTATCCAAGAGAGGCAAATGGCTGTTAAGGAATCTAGTAAAACATTCCAATATAAAAACCTTCAGGGGCACATGGTGATCCATTAATAAAACAGAAATTCAAATGAAAACTTTAGTTTAACAATTAAGATGATCCTGACTCCTTGCTAAATTCCCATTTTCTTATGGGATACAAGAATGCAATATGAGATATTGTACAATGCCTTTAGTATTTTTTCTAATAGATTTAGTTCCATCACGAACTGCTAAAACAGTGTGAGAAAATTCTTGAAGAAGTTATATAAATATTAATGTATTTCAGAGTTTTGCTTATTGTATTGATATATGTTCAAAATGATGTATTTTTTCAGCAATACAAAGGATATAACTTATCTCACCTTTCTTTAGGCAAATGAATGACAACAAATTACAATAGTACCATATCACTAGATATCTTCTAAGTTCAGTGATTAAAATGTACCTACTAAAGAGAAATAATATTTTAATCACTGTAAAAACCCAAGCGAAGCAGAATTTTTCAAAGCCCTGTGGAGTGGCAACCCTATATCTTTAATATCTAAGAACTAGAAAATAATTTTAAATATACATATGTTTTATATTCCTTAAGAGCAAGTGACTTTAGGTGAGAGGAGACCAAAACTTAAGTGAATTACCATTTAAAGCAAAAGATCAAACTAGAATGTTAAATTGTAGCAAAAAAGGAAGAAATTATGTGACTCTTTCATACTATAATATTACCAGTTTGGAAAATAGGCCTAGTAATAAAGTTTGTTTTACTAATTCTTTCCAAATTCCAGGCCAAAAATATCATGTAACTTTAACATGGCTTTCATTTCCAGTCATGTACAGAAGAGTCCTTTAATCTTATCTTGCTAAAGAAAAGAAATATTTTTTGCCTTAAAACTGTATTCTATAAATCAGTTCATGTCTGTCTTTCTACATACAAATTAATTTCTGTTTGTTGATTAAAATCTGCTGGGGTGGAGAGGTAGCTGTTTGATGTAATTGGTCTATCAAGTTTAAATGCAAATGATTAAGTAGGGTAAACATTAGCAGGGATGGCAAACAGAACCAAAAGCATTTTCTCATGGTACTCTGCTGGAAAGCTGATGTGATTTCTAGACAGAACAGACAGCTTACCCAAAACTATCTAAGTACAAATATGGCTACCTCTTTCTTCTACATTCTGTCTCATCTGTTCCAATTAGCTGTAGGAATCCTCAGGGAGAACTGCATTTCACAATTAGATTTTAGAATTGCCGTACCCTTAATAAATACGGGAGCCTTTAATGTAATATCTGCTATCTTTTCTTATTTCAATTTACCTCACCTAACAACCACTTTGTTTTCAGAGCCTCTTTGTAGAAGGTCAGTGTGCAGTAGATTGGCTTCGTTCACAGACTACACAGGGTCCTCACTGGAGGTTTTGTTTAGAGCTCATATCAGTTAATGTCTCCCAAATTATTTCTTAAGTGTTACACTTGATTTACCACCACAGTTTCCACATTATTTCACAATACAAAAACTCACAAAAAATTACCATACTTTCTTCATATTAATACACAAAGAATGATGAACTTTTCCTGTAAGCCTGCCTGCCTTCTTCTTCCTTCCTCTTTTCTCATCTCCTTCCTAGCTTCTTTCACTCACCATCTCTCTTCTTTTTTCCCTTTTCTTTCTTTTTTTCTTAGGATTCTGTATTTTTACGATGCAAGCTCTGTTTGTGGTGGGTGTTTAGATGACATTAAAAGATCTCTCTTTTAAAATATTTCCTCTCCAACTTCAGCAACTATGGAGAAAATGCTGATACAATATTTAAAATTTAATATATGAAAGTTAATTTTCTATTACATACTCCATTGCATGTTATAGTAATGAACTTGAAATATATTATCTCCATTTCATATCACCATGCCAAACTTACAAAAATTCAGTATCTTTAAAATACCAAGACTATTTAGAACAAATACATGATAGGGTGTTCATAAAAACAATACTGGATTAAGAGTCACAAGAGTCATTTCCTTAACTCGGTTCTATCTTCAACACTTTAAATTCTCTGGTCCTTAGCTTCTTTAGTTACAGGATGAGTGACTGCAATAAATTATCTCTAAGGTCACTTATCATTTCAAATGTACATCTTGGAATCACTAAACATTTCCTTATAAAAGGGCAATAACAGAAATATTTCCTACAGCTGGAGTCTTCTTATCTGCCAGCCTCAACCATTCAGAGCCCAGCTCTGCAGGAAACACCCAGGTTTTGAGCAGTCAAAATAAATGCTGATGTCCATGAACCAAACTTTATTCACAAGGAAACTCCTTGGGCCCCTCTCACAGAGACCGTTTACTTTTTACATTGAATCTCTTTTAAAGTTTGATTATGTTGTTTTCAAAGGCCTGGCATGTTAGTGGCAAACTGGAAAGGGACCATGAGACAATCACAGAAGGGAGCAATAAATGGGCGAATGCTTCGAAGGCTCTGAGGTGCTGCACAAATGCGGGCTGTTATCATTAGCGAGAGTGACTGACAACTGACAGGAATAGTGAGAGAAAAGATAAATCATTGTAAACAAAGCACAGGAATTTCAAAATACTGTTTGGGGTGGGGCTGTTTAGTATATTGGCAAGTCGGTTGAAACAGTTCAGTAATTCCTGAAAGTCTCACTGAATTATAGCATAGTATGTGCTTATAGAAATAACAGTTATCAAGGAGATGTTTATTTACATTCTGAATAATATTTGGTTTAACAGATAGTGTAACTGGAAAGTGAAATCTTAAGCACTATATAATGGTATTTTGACATGTAATTTTATTTGACATCAGAAGAGTATGCAAGATGCTCCAGATGTTCCAAATATTCTCCATCTAAAATAATTTAAAAATAAAAATCTATAAGGTATAAGAATCTAGATTTCAAATACCTAGAAAATAATATCTGAGTGATCTTGAATACATAAAATATTACTTTAATTTTGAAATGTAGTTAATTTTTCTTATCCATAATGGTAGTAATTAAGATGAATAATATTAATTCATTTTGTTCCCTATTTAAATGAAACAGTACTATGCCTGGATCAGAATTTCCTGCATGCAGCATGGCTTCTAAGCTCACAAGCTTATTATGAGAGTAGTATTGGAAAGATATAAAGCATAGTGCCTGCCAATACTTAAAACATATTACATGCTGAGGCAATGCAATAAAAATGTTTAATAATTCTTAAGTGATAGTGGCAACCAATCTAAAGCAAACTCAAGTTACAGTTGAAAACACTTATCAATTGATATAGAGTTAGAAACCAAAATCAAAGTTTGTTCAATGTCAAGTTACTAAAATATTCATTGAAAACTCCAACAGCAAATTAAATTATAAGATGAAAATAAGAAATCTGACATACTATCTTTTTGCCAGTCCAGGCATAAAAGTAATAGGGCTAGAAATTCCAACTGAAAATTAACTGTATGCTTTTACTCATATTGGAGAATCTGAATCCTAGAATATTTAAGCCTTGTCTTATATCATATTATGCATAAATAAACTGAAGCCCAAGAAAGCAAGGTCACAATGAGGTTAAGATGAAACAAGAAACTTGTTTTCTCTAGTCTCTTTACACTAGTGTTCTTTCAAGTATGAGTTATAAAACAGATATTTTATGTAGAATTTTTTTTAAAAAATCTTATCATCTACTACCTAACATTAGTGGCAGACAGCATTGTAAGAATGAAGACCTGGGTGGTTATCAGAGTCCATGTTCTTCAGGGCTTGAGGCCATGCTTTTGGAAATGATTTTCCAGAGCCAGGGCATTTGAGGAGAGTACAGAAAAGCAAATGAATGGTGAATAGGAGAAAGGCCATCAGCCAGGCAGCTGCAGGTTAGTCGGATGGATTGACTTCCCAGCAGACCAGGGCACAGTTTGCTCAATTACCCTTTTGTACAGCTGCGAAAGAAAGACAGGAACATCAGAGACTGCTATCTCTCAGTTACCAATAACTTTTGAAAGAGATATTTGAACGACATATAAATGATATTTTCCACTGCCTCCCTGTGGAGGGAAAGCATTGTATGTCAAGTCAAAACTGAAATTCACTAGTAACCAAAAGTAACAGCCATAGTCTTTGGCAACTATCTTTGGTCACACTATCACCTAGAATTGGCTTTGTACTTTGTATCAGAGCTTTACATGAGGTCCTTGATCTACTCATAAGTGTTTCCAGAAAGACTTCTGGATTCCCAGATAAATTCAGAAACTTCTCTTAAAAAGAAAAATTAGTACTGATTAAAAAGCACAGTATTACAGAACTTGTTATTAACATTTTATTTTTGCATTTACTTTTTCCAATCTCAAATTGGTAAGCACAAAGCTTAAGAAAACAAACAACAGTATTTCTTTAGGAGAGTTTAAGTTCCAGCTTTGGGTTTTTCTCTTTCTGTAGTTTATAGTGTGTGGCAAGAAGGGCTCGTGTGTGTTAAAGCCAAAATGCATTTTGCATTAACAATTTGCGTTTAGAAATCCAAGCACCTAACACCACCAGAGTTAATATTTGCTTTGGACTCTTCTACTTATTTAGTCTCAAGCTTTTCCAAAGAGCTAACACAAAAAGACAGCTTTCCTATTTGCCTAGTGAGTGTGTGATTTCACACATAGTGTATGATATGCTTCTACAGAGACTTGGTATTAGCTGTTTTTCATGTGAGCTGTGTACTTAGTTATGTTGGGAAATGTGAACTTTGTAGTTGAAAAATGCAGCAAACTGACTGAGGCTCATATCGATTCTACTTTAGAAATGTCTCCTGTCTCCTTTTCACTGTGCCTCTTTTTCATTCCCACTGCCCTATTTCACTATGAGTACATAACCTAAACACTTTAACACGATTACCTTCCCCGAGTCCCTTCTCCAGCTAGTTTGCCTTCATACTGCTGCCATAGATAATTTTCAATAGCAAAAATCTGACCACTTCACTGCCATCCTTAAAATGAACCAAAAATCCTTTTGTTGACTCCACATTCTTTACAGAATAAAGTCCAAATTCTTTAAGCTATTATTTAAGGCTTTCAAAGTATCACCCCCATTGCTTCTTTCCCAGGTGCCTTTCCTTCCACCACCTCCTACAGCCCCTAAACCTCAGCCACACTGGCCGAACATGATTATACCCTTGCTCCAGCCTTTCTCTTGCAAGGAATTTCCTTCATCCTTCTTTCCACTTGAAGAAATTCTTATCTGTGATGATTCAGTATAAACGTCCATTCCAGGCAAAGCCTTCTCCAGCCTATTCATCAATCCCTCCTCTGCTCCTGCAACATTTGGCATATAATCTCCATTATTCCAATAAATAAAAGCCAAAGAGACATAATAACTTTCAGCACTCATTGTATGAAAAGCACTTTTTTAAAGCAACTTATACTTATTAATTTAGTATATTCATGATAACACTATGAGCATGATACTATTGAAAGGGGAAAAGTTCCCTTGTCCCCCTCACAGGGCATGCGACAGGGGGAGTGGCTCGCTTCTTCAGTGCCCCACTGCTCAAACCTCTAGGGAGCACACAGACGGGCAGGTTATGGAGCTCCGACATCGCAGTGTCTTGTGCTCTTTTAGTTTTGCCGTCTATAGGCGGCTTGTGTTAACCAGCTTACTTAGACCTTCTACCTTGTCACAAGGACAGAGGGCTTTCTGTATCTCGGGTTCTTGCCTTGGTGTACCGTAAGAATCGGATCACGTATGGGCTTGGAGAATGAGTGCAAGCTTTTATTTAGTGGAGGTAGCTCTCAGCAGATGGGGGAAGCCAGAAGGAGGATGAAGTGGGAAGGTTTTCTCCTGGAGTCTGGCCACTCAGCGGCCTAGCCTCTCCTTCAGCTGCCCCCGCCAACTCCGCGTCTTGCTGTTTCTGCAAGTCCACGGCCTGCCGGCCTGCTGGTGCCTGTCAATACATACCTCTTAACGTCCAGCTGCTCGTGTGTTCCCCCCACCTTCCCCCCCCCGCCGATGTGCTGCTCCTCCAGACGACCACCTGTGTGTCTCTGCCTGCTAGGGTCTCAGGGTTTTTGTAGGCCCAGGATGGGGGCATGGCAGGCCAGGGTGGTCTTGGGAAATGCAACATTTGGGCAGGAAAACAAAAATGCCTGTCTTCACCTAGGTCTGGGGACACAGGCCTGGGGGTGGAGCCCTAGCCAGGGACCACGTCCCCCTCTACCCAGCTCTTCCCTTCCCCCTTCTGTATCATTTAAAGGGACCACGCTCTTCCCTTCCCAGCACTTCCCTTCCATATCACTATCATTGTCCTCAATTTTACAGTTGGGAAACATTAGTGCATATTGGCTAAGTAACTCACTAGAAGTCACCTAGCTTATTAGTAGCAGAGCTGGATTCATCCGTACCAGGTCTGAGGCCAGAAACAATGCCTTAATTGCTACGCTCTGCTGCTAATTATGTTTCATTTCTGTCTTCTAGATTTTTATCTCCTTGGAAGAGGTAGCTTATTTATATGTATATGTTGTATTAGACCGTCCTCTCATTGCTATAAAGAACTACCCGAGACTGAGTAATTTATAAAGAAAAGAGGTTTAATTGACTCAGTTCCACCAGCTGTACAGGGAACACAGCTGAGGAGGCCTCAGGAAACTTGCAATCATGGCGGAAGGTGAAGAGGAAGCAGGGACATCTTACATGGCCAGAGAAGGAGGAAGAGAGTGATGAGGAAGCTGCCACAGGCTTTTAAACCACCAGCTCTTATGAGAGGGCACTATCTTGAGAACAACAAGGGGGAAATCCACCCCCATAATCCAGTCACCTCCTACCAGGCCCCTCTTCCAGCATTGGGGATTATAATTAGACATGAGATTTGTGCAGGAACACAAATCCAAACCATATCATACGCCCAGCAGGAGTATAGTATCTGGACATTTTAGCCAATCAATAGCTTTATGTCCAATTTATCTGAATTAATACGAATCAGAGCCTTTTAGATTAAGGAAATTTTATTTTTAAAAATAAAAATATTTTCACAGAAAAACATTCTTAGAGAAAATATTGAGGACTGTTTGGCACAGATCAGTAATAAATAACTTATTAAATTCTAATCAGATGTTTAGCATATATCTTTTACAGTCTTTGGATTATATCAACAATATTAGATAAAGATTTAACCTACACTATTCTTCAGATATATTTATTTTTTTTCATTTTCAAAAGATTTTATTGGCTTTCCCACATAAATCATTATAAATATTCTCATAGCTACAAAGGCTTTAGAACAAATAGAAAATTTCCATAACTTTATCTTTCTGAAGTATAATTGTGTTGAAGTATGATCAGCGATTTTTATTGATCTTATGTGTTTACCTTGGTGACTGTTAAATAAGATTTTGTATTGGAAATTTTCTTTGTTGAACAGCTCCCTGTTTTTAAAATTAGAAACACAAATTTATGGATTTCTACATAACAAACTCTCTAAAATGATACTCTTTACCTAAGAAGTATGTAATATATGCCTGTTAATTAAACATGTACTAATAGTTATATTTGCATGTTGAGGCTTCCTGCAATTCACAAAACATAAAGAAAATGTTTTAAATTGATTCCAGGGGTGGCGTTCTTATTACCTGTTGTAAATACACAGAGAGGTAGAATTGTAGCTGAAGAACACACACTTATAGCATATTTTTGTAGGACTCAGGTGGGAATGAACTTGAAAATTACCATTGGATTTTCAGACAGTAACACAAAGTATTTCAGTCTTTTCCATGTGGTTTGTTTGTTTGGTTTCCAATTAATTACTTCCTGGGGGAAGCATTGGGAGTTGTTTCAGTTATAGATTCATAACAAAATGAGATTCATAAACTAAATACATGATATAATCTGAAGCCCTGCTAGGACTCTTACAACTCGTCTTTATAACCTAGTATTCCTTTAATGAGTAGGAACAGTGAACTTTTTTTTAAACCCAAATGACACTATTGTCTTTAAAAGCTGTTAAAAATAGCACAGCCAAAGACGTAATATTATAATATTCAGTTAGGGGAATTTTGAGTGTCATTATCTCCCTAAGCAGTAACCATGAACAAATTATCAAAGCCGTTGTCTCTTTTAAAATGGAAAGATGAACCAAATGTATTAGCACCTCAGTGGGATTGGGAATATGTGAAAAACATAATCATAAAACAGCAATTGCTAAGCCTCTACTCAAGACACTCTTGTTCATCAGAGGTTTTGGTGCTGTTGGAAAGTCAGCACCTGCTGAAATCTGCCTGGGGATTCAGCTGCCTAGACTGGAGTCACCTCTGCTAATGGATGCCAAAGCTTTGCCCTTGAAGATGTTTGTGTCCTTCCCTCTCCCTATACCAGTGGAATTTAGATGAGACTGTCTAAATGTAGAATATATTGCATAGGCTGAAGAAATTGTGTGTATCACTTGTTTTTAATTAATAGACTATTTTTATCTGTTCTTAGTTTATGGAAAAATTTGAGTGGAAAGTAAAGAGCTCCTATATAGGCCCCCAATTCCCTTCCTCCCCACCCCCTTGCCCCTAGTTTCCCCTATTATTAACATCTTTGCATTAGTGTGGTACATTTGTTGCGATTGGTGAGCCGATGTTGATACATTATTATTAACTATAGTCCCTAGCTTACATTAGATTTTCCTGTTGTGTTGTACATTTTATGGGTTTCGACAAACACTTAATAATGTTTACTCATTATCATATCAGAATAATTTCACTGCCCTAAAAATGTCCTGTTCTCCGTCTATTCATTCTTTCCTCCCTCCCTTGAGACCCTGGCAACCACTGGTCTCTTTACTATCTCCATAGTTTTGCCTTTTCCAGAATGGCATATAGTTGGAATCATACAGTATTTAGCCTTTTCAGACTGGCTTCTTTTACTTCGCAGTATGCATTTCAGGTTCCTTCGTGATTTTTCATGGCTTGCTGGCTCATTTCTTTTTATTGCTAAATAATATTTCATTGTCTGGATTACCACAATGTTTTCATTCATCTATTGAAGCACATCTTGTCCAAGTTTTAGAAGTTATAAGTAAAGCTTGTATAAACATTCTTGTTCAGGTTTTTGTGTGGACATAAATTTGCAACTCATTTGAAAAGTCGTTAATTGTGAAAAGTGTTTTTGACAGAGAGGAAAGACACAGGTCTTTAAGTTAGAAAGACTTTAATCTCAACCTTGCCATTTTAGTCATTCAGTACGTTTTTATTGGAGGTCTACTGTGCTACCCCTGCTGTTTTTGGTGTTAGAAATGCATATAGGGCTCCTCTGCCTGTAACCTGAGTGCCCCACCTACATTAAAAAGCCTCATTAGACTTCTGGTTCCTGATCTGAAAGATGCCTATCTTCTTGAATATTCATGATTTTCTATTTTATTTTGAAAATTAGAACAGCTGCCATGGACAGGACTTGTATTTCCTGGGAGCAAGTGCCAAATTGCTACATAGCATCCCATTGAGAAAGAAGTGATAAAATGTGTTAGTTCATTTTCTTTCTAGTCCTTCTAACCTATATGTTTTTTAAAATATTTGTCTAAATATGAAAAGCATTTTAATACTTTCCAAAACAATATTCTTGAATTATCCACAATATAAAATGAAATAAGGACATGGAATCATTTTTTATATATCTAATAGTGATGAGAATTGGACTTGAGCTGAGAATTCATTTTGAGCTCTATCTCCATCACATACTGGCCTCGTGATATTGGCTTATTCTCTTGACTTTGCAGGGAGAACAGTTTCTTATTGGTAAAATGAAGGATAATAATATTTGTTCATCATACAGATTTCTTTGCTTATCATACAGGACTTTTGTGAAGCCCAAATGCAAAAATGTACAATGTGTATAAAAGAATGTTGCAAACTATAAAACACCATGAAAACATTCAGTATCATTACCAATTGCTTTAATGTATTTCTAGGTCTATTTAATCTTTTATTGTATATATTTAATCTATACAACATGAGGTTTTGATATACATATGCCTTGTGAAATGATGACTACAGTTAAGCAAATCAACATATCACTCTCCTCACATAGTTATCATTTTTTGTGTGTGATGAGAGTACCTGAAATCCACTCTTTTAGAAAATTTCTAGTATACAGTACACTATTATTAACCACAGTCATCATGCTGTACTTTACATTTCTAGACTTGTGTGTCCTATACAATTGTAACTTTGTAGCCTTTGACCAACATCTCCCCACTTCTGACATCTTCCCACCCCTGGTAATCACCATCCACTCTCTGTTTCTGTGTATTTGCCTTTTCTAGATTCCACATATAAGTGTGATTATATAGCATTTGTCTTTCTTTGGCTTATTTCAATTAGCATAATGTTCTCCAGGTTCCTCTGTGTTGTCACAAATGGCAGGGTCTCCTTTGTTGAGGCTGAGTAATATTTTATTGTGTTTGTATCTATATAGACAATTTATTTATCCTTTCATCCATAAATAGACACTTTGGTTGTGTCCACATCTTGGCTATTGTGAATAATGCTGCAGTGAACAGGGGAGTACAGGCATCTCAGTATTGATTCCTTTCTTTTAGGCATATACCCAGAAGTGGGATTGCTGGATTATCTGGTAGTTCTATTTTAACTTTTTGAGGAATCTTCACACAGTTTTTCATAACTGCTGTACCAATTTACATTGCCACCAAGAGCGTACAAGGATTTCCTTTTCTCTACCCCCTCACCAATACTTGGTATCTCTTGTTTTTGCAATAAGAACCATCTTAACAGGCATGAGATGATATGTCATTGTGATTTTGATTTAATTTCCCTAATGATGAGTGATGTTGAGCACCTTTTCATATACCTATTGGCTAATTATATGTCTTCTTTGGAAAAATGCCTATTCAAGTCATGTGCCTGTTTTTTTATCTGCTTCTCTGTGGGTTTTGTTTTGTTTACTACTAAGTTTTATGAATTCCTTCCATATTTTGGATATCAACCCTTTATCAGGTATATGGTTTGCAAATATTTTCTCCCTATTCATAGGCTGACTTTTTATTTTGCTGGTTGTTTCCTCTGCTGTGTAGAAGCTTTTTAGTTTAATATAGTCCTACCTGCGTATTTTAATTTTGTTGCCTGTGCTTTTGGTGTCTTATCCAAAAAAATTATTGCCAAGTCCAATGTCAAATAGCTTTTCCCCTATGCATTCTTCTAAAAGCTTTAAGGTTTGTCTTACATTTAAGTCTTCAATCAATGTTAAACTCATTTTTTGTATATTTTTTATTTTCAATTTAACTAACCCCTTACTAAATTGAGGTGGGATTTTTTTCATCACATCAGTACTGAAATCTTTATTTTCTGGAATTTCATAGTCTACTAATGTCAGTGGGTCAATATGGTTATGATATGCCTAATTTCCTCCAGATGTTAGGATCCTCTGAAAAGCAGATGTCAAAATGGATTTAACATACAAAGAATGTATTAGGAAAAACACCTATGCGAGAAAAAATGAGGAAGAAGATGGGGGATGGTCGGTGTGGAGAATAAGCATACCGCAGAGTAAAGATGGTCCCAAGTGAAAGGGAGAGGATATGAAGGTTGGGTGGAAGCGTTCTAGACTGTCATGCAGTCTAAGGAAGGTTCATCAGGGAATCGGGGTATCCGTGAGCTATAATCAGCCCTCATAGGAGTCTCTTGTAACCAAGAAACTTGCCTGTCTTAGTATACTTGTTGCATTCAATTATTAGCTGGGAACAGCTGGTAAAAGTGTAACCTTAGCACAAATCTGGTAATAGACAGAATGTGGCAGTTGGGTAAGTTATGTTCCCAGCAGTTGGAGATCTATGAGGAACATTTTCACGTCCACTCGACTTCACAGAGACTTTTTTCCCTAAGTAATAAACAAAAGTGATGAACCACTTATTTAATAATGTTTAACTAAGGATGTGAAGAGGAGAAGCAGAGACAAGTGAGACGGAATGCAAATATTACCAAGTGCGGGAAACCATCTGAGAGCAGGCACATTCTCAGAAGAGGGGTTCATGTCAGGGTTTAGTAACACTGTCCTCATGTTTGAGTTCCTGTGTAATCAGTCTGCAGGTGCCATTGACCTGCTGTAAGAACTTGTTTTCCTTATCCAGTGTTTTTGTTTATGTTTTACCACCTTGTTTGTGATAGCTAGTCTTCCAAAAATTCTTCTGGGGGGGTGCATTTAACCATTTCCTAAATTGCAGAATAAATATAAGACATTAAAAAACTACATTTGGCCTCTGGGATATAAAATGAAGTTTTCAAAGAGTTAAAATCTTTGGGAGTACTGGAAAATTTCAAAACTGGAGGCACCTTTAGATGCAGATTTCATACCCTTAGAAATGATAAAACTACCTTTCAATACAGCTTCCTATATTTCTCATCTCTACTCATTGCCTTCCTAAATTATCTTGTTCTTTTTCCCATCTTTCCTCCCACTCTTCAATTAAGAAGAATGACTGTCAGGAAAAATGGAACACATGAAAAGTTATTGTTAAAATATTAATAGATGTCAGTATGACTCTCTAAGTTCATGCATTCCAGAGTTACCCCACTGGGCTACCATTGTGGGCAAGCTACAATGAGCGTGACTCTCCATTCTCACTCAGTCCTTGAGGTGACACACCATCTCTTAAGGCAGAAAGATGATTTTATCTTCAGATAGCAGATTATACTGATTTCCCAAGTGTATGTGACTATTTGTTTTATTTTTAATTTCCTCTTTCCTGTGCTTTTAGTCTCCTTCAAAAATTTATCTTGGACAAACATTCCATCTCTCCTTTCTCCTCAAAGCTAGAAAACTAGATCTTATAGTAAGCTGACTTCAGTTCTTAAAGAAAGGACAAAATGCCATAGAAAGCCGTAATATTCTTCCTATGACCTTAACTTATATTGCAACCCCTCCAGGGAGCTGTCAATTAAAAGCATGGAATTTACACAAATCTAAGTCTTGGAAATCAGCCAGCAAGCTGCACCAAATATGTGGAAAAACCTATTAAATAGCTTTTTAACCTTTACTACTTACCATGTTAGATTGTACAAATCTATATCCTCAGGAGACATAGGCAATGCTAATTGTGATTCATGTGAAGAAAAGAGCAAAAAGGTATTTCAACTGATATAAACATTTTTCAATATGAGGTTAGATACTTAATGTGGAATATACCAGAAGCTAGCATACTGGACTAGATCACTCAACCAATTCAGAAGCAGAAATCTACTACTCTGCTCATTTAGTAGCCCTAATAATCCACTGTTTTATCCCTGGTAATTCACTACCTCAGTTATAACACAGCATTTTCTAAGTCTGTAATTATAATACTATTGAATATGACTTTAAAAGCTAAAGCAATACAGTTCATGTAAGCTATTATTAACAGACGCTTTCTGTGAAAACAATGATGATCTCATTGGCTAAAAGTCTTTGTGATATATTTTTTCTAAAGCATTTTGAGGGATATTAAAGCATTAGAAACTTTTGGTTTTGGAGTTTGGTAGTGTTATCAAAGATAGCTTTGATTTTCTCAAATCAAGAGATCTTTTTGTTGTCATGACATTAAACTATTTGCAGAAAACAAATTTAATAATGTCACAATAACTGTGAGTTCTTTCTGAAGACAGACTTCATTCTAAACTCCAAATTTTCCATTACTTCAGATGATTCAATTAAGATCCTTTGGGAAGCATTATGCCTGCCTTTCTGTTGATAATGTTTTTACGAATGCAGTACACTCTTCTTCTTGCTAAAATAGGTGAATTGTATTCATAATTTCAATACAACTTATGTGGTAAAATGCACAGGAAAGTGTAATTTTTCTCCATTTAAGTAGAACTGATACTCTGAAATAGTTAAACTTAGATTTTCATGCTCAGAAAATGTACAGAGCAATAGAATCTAAATATATTCATCTGTCCTTTGCATTACTTAGCCTGAATTAATATAACTAATATTTCAAATATAAGTTTCTACATCTCCAGTTAAGCTAGTTCCCAAATGAAGTCAACAGGATCAGAATCTAGACTAAATTGAAGAAAATTTAGTTCTTTAGCAAGAATTAAATTGAGAAAATGAATCAGGGGAGAGGGGAGCAGAAGGAAAATCATACTTTGCTAGTTATTTTTATTGTATTGACTAATTATCTGAGTGAAGGACTCTACTTATATGAGCACCTTAAGGACTCAGCCTCAAATCCTAATTAGAAGTATAATAGTAGGAAATAGTCAACTTTCGGAACTTCAGTTAACACAAATTATTAATTACATACATGTTTTTGAGCAAAATATATAGTATAAAGAAAAACATACTTAAACATTTCTCCTGTTTAGTCCTCCTTACTCTGAAAATCTACTTTAAAACAAAATAGAGACAATTGTTCTTTTTACACACAAAATCTAGATTTTTTGGTTCATTGTATTCTTTCTGCCTATCCCCCCCAAAACACCCCCTTCCCACGCATACAGAGCATGAAGTATTTTTAAATGTTTTTTATTTAAGTTCATCACCACTTAAGGGCCTGTGCCTTAGCATGTTGGCATAGACCCCATAGCCTGGCCAAAAATACTCATCATTTAGGAATGATGACTTGGTAACACAGGGGTTTCATTGTGGACAAGTATGTGGAATCTCAGTCTCCTGCTCCGAAAAAAGAATGTGAGGATCATTGCCAAGGAAACCCTAAAGCCCAGTGCTTTTAGTGACATTTCAAATGTAAGTCTAGATCTGTGTACTTTTTTCCATCTATATTATATTCCATTAAAATGTTTTTAAAGCAAAAATAGCTTTTGGGGGGACAATTTTAAGAGGGGACAATTTTGGGGGAACACTAATCTCAAATCACCACAGTGCTCCCCTCTCACTACCCTGTAGCTGTATTCCCTAAAATTTCAAAGAATAGTATAGTAGATGCCTTAAAGTTCATTCCTGGATCTCAAGTTAAGAAATGCTAATGAGTGCAGTAGAATCTGCATATATTCTGATTTAAACTTCATGAGGCAACTCGAAAAATAAAAATAAGGTTTCACAACTTCAATCAATTCTGTTGCTTTTTGATCATTTCTAAGTAAGATTTTTGCTTATAATTTAAAAATGGCCCCAAAAGGAATCCAAATGCTAGTGTTGATGCTGAAAGTAAAGAGAAAATAGAGATCTAACATTTTATTGCATTTTATTAGAGAAATTTTATGTGCGCTTATGAATTTGGGAAAACTGCCAGTCTTAGGACATGTTCCTTATGAAGATCAAAGATCTACTCTGTAGAAATTGTTATAATAAAAATTGAGTTTGCCCAAAGAGAGAAAACCAAGCGTCACTCAGTGCCTCTCATGCACTGTGCTATTGAGGTAGTTCCTATCTTCCCATCTATAGAAACCTCAATTCAGTGATGAGGTCAAATGAAATTTCCTCCAAGAAGCTTTTACCAATATCCTCAATCTCATTGCTGGGATTCCTTTCTATACAGTCCCACAGCATTCGGTTTACCAACCCAAAACCTCACACTGATTTCATCTTGTTTCTTAAGGAAAAGGCCTCTGTATTTTACTTATACATTTTCTTCACAAAGCACGCCTAAAACTTGCCCTGTAGCAGGTGTCCAATAAATACTTGATGCATGATTGAATGATTCAATGATTTTTGAGATAGGCCTTAAAGGAAACATAGGAATCTGAACAGAGTAGATGGGGCCAAGGAACCATAAAATTAGGTAGAGATGGGGTAAAGCCTAAACTAATTGGGAAAAACTGTGACGTATCCAGCCCCATAGATCATTTCATGCTTGTAGAATAACAAACTATCAGGCTAAGGTAAATTAAGAAGGTAATTTTCTGCACAGCAATGTAAATATCGATAGTGTATTTTTAAAACTTTATTGTTTGTGTAATTCTTTTCTATGACATAATATGGATTATTATATTGGCTTATTGTTTAATAAAAAGATAAATATTTAGAGCATTAAATTATATCAAACTTGGAAGTAAAATAAAGAGTACCTATCTTAAAACATAATCCTGGGTACTACTAGTGGTTTATAATTTAGTAACATGGGCATTTTCCCTCTGAAGATTATTCCACAGTGGCAAGTGGTGAGGGGAGGAGGAAGGAATAATTACTATTTATCTTATTTGTAGGCCTCACTCAATTATATCTACATTATAATGTATAACACTTGAGAAAGGCAATGCAGAAAATGAATTTTGAATAAACATATCCCTACTTCAGATGCAGCAGACCCAAATTGGCCTCTAACTACCCCCATTTGTTGAAGGAAAATTAACAAAGAAAAAGAAACAAGAAAAAGCCCTTCTTTCTATTTCACAAAATGACATTAGATTTCATCAGGTAACTTCTCTAACTCAGCATCCCTTCCAAATTACTTGGCAGTTATAGCCCTTTGTATCTCACACACACACATGCACAAATGCACACACAGAGAACTTACTTTATATACCTCATGACCTTGATGATAATCTTAAACTCTTGTTTATACAATAAAGTATGGGAGAAGCTGAGAGATAAGATAACTCTATGTGATTGAATCACAAAATCTCAGGTTTGAAAAAAATACCTTTTTCACTCTATCAGTAGAACTATGATATTTTATCAGATTAAATACAATATATGTGAAATGTATGGTTTAGAAAGTACAGTATATATATATGTATATAGTATGCATAATTTGTCCTTGGTTGTGATACAGGAAATAGACTTGCTAAAACAAGATATCTTTGTCATTTTTGTAAAGAGATTGAGAATCCACTTCCTGAAGTCAGGAATTAATCCCTCATTGTGGTTTAATATGTTTCTGTGCGGCAAAAAAATTTGATAATAACCAGATACTATCATGTATCATTCTGCCTCTATCCCTTAGCTCGTGTTCAGTGATTATTTAGTCCTATGCTAAGATTCTATTTTTCCGAAAATTCCTTTATTGGAAACCCAGTTTAATCACATGTGAGAAACCAATGGCTGAAGGTTTAAACCAGTGATTCTGAATTGCATAAGGTTTGGTGGGCAATTTTGCCTCCCAATGGATATTTGTCATGCCTGGAGACATTTTGGCTGTCATAACTGGGGGGAAGAGTGGTGCTGTCATCTAATGGGTAGAGGCAAGGCTACTGCTAAACATCCTGTAATATACACAGCACAGCACTCTCACGATAAAGACTTATTTGGTCCAATAGTGACCAGGTTGAGAAACACCGCTATAAACTAGTGTTACAAAATATTTACATTTTCTTTAGAGTTGTACATATCCTAATTCATTAGTGAAACAAATAGGAGCATTAGCATGTCTATCTGTCAAAATTAGTAAAAAAATATGGAAGTAATTTCTAAGGATAAACTTCTCATTTCTATCTGCCTCCTCAGGGACAGTTCATTTGTTCAAATAAGTCTCTGTAAAATTTTTGTGAAACTGGCATTTAGTTCTTGTAAGTTCTGAGTCCATTGTAATTGCAGTTAACCCTTTTATGACACTTAGCAGAGCTAGAGCTCAAAACTGCTTTTAAGGATGATGATGCTATTAATGTATTGGTTCAATAAATAATAATTAACCAGGCTAAATTACAGCATGTGAAAATAGACTGTCTAATTCTCATTCTATTTTCTGTATTATTTGATGTTCTTCTGCTTGAAATGTGGTAGCAGATTCTGAATTTTAATCTACCCCAATTCAAATGTCTATATGTCAGGAATGCAAAGAGAATGATTCCTCTGAATTTGGCAGTTAGTTTTATGGAAAAAAGCATTTGTCACCAAAATGGCCAAAATTACATTTTTATTATTTCAATTAGAAATAAAATGTTTACCTAACTTCAAAACATTACCAGAGTCTGTTTTCAGTGCCTCTTTTAAATCATTTTCTATACAAAACATATTACTGTAACTAGCTTATATTTTATCGTCACTTGCCTGAGATTCTATATATCAGAATTACTTCTTTAAGAGATTTTTCTTTTCCTGTGCTCACCGCATTGAATTTCCATTAATACTTCTATGTAACCTTTGTAATTCTATTGTTCTTTACCTTTGGTTAATAACCTTTTATTTAAAAATGCTTAAATAATTACACACTGCTTCTCAAGTATGACACATTTTATATCTTATTGTATGTTAAGACATTTTAATAGCAACAGTAATAATAAGTCATAAAATGTCTTAAATTTATAAACACATTTAATACAGAAGGTTCTAGTCCAATTTAAAGTTTCTTTTGACCTGTGCTTATACACACAGTCATAACACATACAGAACACACTTATACGTTCCCACATTGGTTTACACTTGACATTTAGCCTCTTTCAGGAAGGATGTCACAGGCATTCTCTATGTCCAGTAGTGCCCGATAATCTCTAGGCTACAAAACCATGAATAATTTAACTAACAAATATTACAGGGAGAAAATTGCAAGGGAATTCTAGTAAGCTAAACTCAATTTTTAGACTTGGCAATTCAAAGATAAAAAGCTGTTTCTTCTATGAAAAGTGTAAACAGAATCATTCGAGTTGACAGGTACTTTGGGTCTCACTGACACTTCATCTCAAAGATTAAGATATCACTAGAAATTAGGACGTAATTTATCACCAAATCACAATGGTCTTTGTAGCAACTTTATCCCTAGGGGGCGCGAGATGTTAGCTCTCCCACAGATGCAAGCCTTCAGTCCTTCTATCAGATGAACTTGGGAGTCAGTATACTCTTACAAGAAGAGAGAAGTTGATTATTATAGCAAACTTGAAAATTGATTCTAAAATAAGCACGATTATGGCTTCTAACATGCCATCCAACTTACTGCCACTCATTCTGCCCTAGGCCTTATGTCTGTAATTGTTGGCTTTTTACCTACTGCCCTCTGTCTAGTGTGGTATCTTATTTCTTTGTGTTCGTCCTGCTCTTCAAAGTTCTTTCCTGGCTGAGGATTTGGATTTGGATTTGGAGCTGTCATTAAAAGACACCATTCATGAATTTCCAATACTTGAATAAACAACTTTTACTTTACGGTCATCACAAGTGAAGAAAGGGACATTTCATGATATCATTTGCAAATTAGGGAGCACAAGTAATCAATCTTTAATTTCTCTTTAAAGGGAAGGGAAAATGTTCTCTCTTGTCATTCCATCCGTGAATTCCTATAAAATGTGTTTGCTGTTTGTTTCTCCTCAAGACAGAGCTTGCCACCCAAAATCAAAATCCAAGTTCTCTACACATCCAAGATAAGATATGAATGGCTTTAGAGTATGTGGCAGAAATGAGAATTCTCAAAATTCCAGTGTTGTCAACTGCTCTCTGATTTTCCAAAATGTTAATTTGATAACCACAATGGAAAGAACTCCAGAGTCATTTTAGTAGGTGCCCATTAGATGCTAGGCGTTGTTTCTGGAGATACAAAGCTTAAAAATACATGATCTCTTCCCTGTTCTGATTGTGCTTTCATCATGCCAATACACTATGTATTTGAAATTCATACAGCTTTAAGACTCATTATAAAATATTATGTATATGTAGCACATTAAAGTTCTATAGAGAAGAGAAAAGAAAAATGGTCTGTGAGAAAGGGCAAAGCATTAAATTCTTGGAAAAGGAATTTTCTTATTTCCCTTTACCTGGCAAAGGATTCACTTCATTGGTACCTAAGCTCTGTAAACTGTTTTCACTCCTTGGCCAATCATGAAAACACTGTTAGTTGCCAAAGGAAGGTATGATTTCAAATAATAGGAGACAATTACAGGTGCATGCCCTGACATAAATTAAGGTATAGAGATGGATCCTCTCAAAATTATTACATATTCAGGTGCCTTGTTATAAGCTGATGAAAAAACAAAATATGAAATTACAAAATGGTTTCCTTGGCTTTGCAGACCTCTACCTGTGAAGTGTATGAACAAGTCTTAATACACACAGCAGAAATTCCACATTTAGGAGCCAAATATCACAGAGAACAAGTAATGTCATGTGCAATAAAGCAATTTCCTAAATGTTATTAGTCTGCATGTCTGCAGCCACATGTCTAAAGCTCCTTTATTTTTATTTTAACAAAGTTGAATAAAAAAATTTCTTCATTTACAGTCTTATGCTTGGTTTGATGTTAAAAGGGATTATAATTGCAGTATAGAGAACACAAAACAATTTTAAAATTATAGAGATAAATTTTTATTATGAGACTGAACATATGATAAGCAATTTGAAGTAAACCTCATGTCTCAAGTAGTAAATGAAAATGCATTCTCACTTTGCATATTTGGTATTCTGTCTTAACAATGTTAAAAATGCTGAAAACTAGTTGTTATGTTGCATATTTACATGAAGTGTGTGTTCTTTGTTATGTTTCTGTTCACTGGGGCAAAATTCTTAACCTTAAATGAAATTTTGGTATACATGGTGATTGATAGATAACAATCGAAAGATGGTATCCTCCCAGTCTTGTTTCTTCAGAAAGAAACAGGACTTTTATTTATGTGGTTTTATTTATGTGTTGCAGATTGCCGTCGCTTTGCATTTTAGCACCACCTGGTGGACAAAATATCATTTGATTTTTTTTTTTTTTCTCTACTGTTTAAAGTAGCCCCTTCACACTCTATACCCGATTATGATACACCTTAATAGATATTCAGCTGTGTAAGTTCTAAATTTTAAAGATTGTTGTAAATAAACTAAGGTTAAAAAATTGAAATGTTTCCCAAGTACTATAACCAATTTAAATGCCTGAGTTTTTTTAACCTTCATAAATATATCCAGATTTGAATAGTGCTTTTCATTCATATGCAAAAATTGCTTCTTTCCACATTTTAATTATTTATTGTTTATATTTTTTCTTAATATAGAATTAAATAAGATGAGGCAGTTTTCGGTATGTACAAAATTGTGGTTTAAATTATATTGTCTTCCAAAAATTCACATAATCACTTTGTAAATAGCACTTTATGAAGCATGTTCATACTATAAATTCTTACTATGCTAATATTTTATACAAAATTAAATTAGTATTTTAATTTATACTACTACAAAATAAGCCACTTTCCCCTTATAAATAAAATTCAGTTGTGGTCTTATGTGTATTAATTCTCAGTTTTTAATAGTTTTTTGAATTTTACAGAAGAAAAATTTGATATTTTCAAATGAAAAACACAAATATAGTTAAAGCTAGTTTTGAGAATTTTAATCATGTTAGTCTTTGTGTAGTCCCACATTTCTATAAAATATGGTGGAAATTATTTCTATGAAATACAGTAAAGAAGATAATTCATCTGCAGATTCCACTATGTTCCTTTGGAATATACCACTTACCTGTTCTCTAGTAAAATTGGAGATCTACAAATTTTGATTGTGTGATAGTCAAGGATTCAAACATTCAGTAGCTAAATAGAAAGGTGGTAATTTTTAAATGGAAAATATATTCTAGTCTCATACCTTTTGTATACCATTTAAAATAAAACTATAGCAGATGACAACCTTCATCGACATGCATCTTAAAGTTATTTGTCATTTGAAGAAAACATTTAAAATTTTGTTCTCTCTCTCTTCCTCTCTTCTTTTTTTTTTTTCTCAAAGGCCTTGGATGGTATACTGTAAATTCAGCATATGGAGATACCATTATCATACCTTGCCGACTTGATGTACCTCAGAATCTCATGTTTGGCAAATGGAAATATGTAAGTGTGACCTACCTGGGACTTGGTTAATTGCCCTTGTTCTTTTAAATAAAATTCTTTCTGTGAGTAACTGTGAATTTCAAATTAACCTAAATGCAATATTAAACTGTGAGTAGTACAAATGTAGGAAGGTAAAATTGTGTGGAATATGGCAAAAAATAATTCCTGTCTTACATAACAAATGATATTTTAAAATAAAGCCAATAAACACATAGTTCTTAGAATGTATTAGTCTGAAAGATTCCACCTTAAGTGTTAGAGGCAAAGAAAAAGGCAGAGTTCCAGAATAAAATCAGTGGATTATAGGACTGACCTCAGTGGAGGATGGCAACCTTTCTTCATTTGTTCATGTTCTACTTGATGTGGTTATTGCAAAGACAAGATATATCAGTATATAGAGCCTTAGACAGTCTTTCGGAATTAATCATCAGTATTACAAGCTTGATTCTGGCATTTAGCCTTAAAAATGTGTTGATGCTATAGGTCTTTTTTATATTTAACGGTGTTGATTTTTTCCCATATTTCTTGCAGATAGTAAAATCAAATTTTCTCAGGTATGAAGGTACAAGTGGGTCTGAAAATGGAGGGTAGAGATCCTGGTAGGGAGATGTGGAATGGCTATGTAACTTTGAGTAATAAAATGTCTCAATTTAATTAATCAATATTAATGCAAAGTGTTTGTGTGGTACAATTTCCCAATGCTGGAACACAGGAGACTCATGACAGTCTGCAAGCTTCAAGTAGATATGTTTCCCTGGACACAATATCAAAATTTCCCTAGCTCCTTGAAATGTTAAAAGGTATTTGCAAAGGAAAAGAATTTGATGGTCAAATACTTTACAAAAAGTTTATTGCATCACTTCTCGGAGTCTTTCATATGTAAAATGCATTAAGAATTGTCTGAGGATCGTAGTTTGATTCATTGCTTAGATTTACTTGACCACACAACTTTTTTCCTCAGATATCTCCAAGAACAAACATTCTGCAGAACACACTGTAAGAAATGTGCTTAAGCTTGCACTCAAGGGGTGGTTTAACACAGTCTTTTAAAATATAGGTTCTGAAATCAACAGGTTCCACAATGTGCTCACTGTGAGATTCTGGGCAGAGGAATTAATCCCTATTTTTTCATCCATAAAATGAGATAAAAATATCTTCCTCATAGTGTTGTTGTCAGAGTACCCGAAGAAATTTATATCAAAATACTTACCTAGTACTTGTCGTGTAGTAATCATTCAACAAAGTGAACTCGTGTCTGTGATGCTGCAGAATCCTAACCATACTATGCTCATGTGAGTGGGAAATGAAAGGAAAGGAAAGGAAGGTGGTAAGGCAGCACAGCATTTCTCTGTAGCCTCCTTCTATTTAGTATCCAGTTCACTCGAAGTAACTTTGAACTATTTCTGGTTTCCTATAAATGTGGAAATTTGAAGTTAAGGCCTCTGAGGACAGAGTCTATTAGTGCCATTAAAATTCCAAGTGCCTGGGAGACTACCACATAATGCACTTGTTCAATCAAATTTGCTGCCAAAACAAATGGAGTCAGGTGATGGCAAACTTTTCTGATCATAGAAAATTCTAACTATAACCCAGGGAGTAGCATTCACCCAGGGAGTAGCACAGTTAGTAAAATGTGGGAGTTAGTAAACCCAGGGAGTAGCACAGTTCAGTAAACTGAACTGGCACAGTGGCACTGGAAATCAAACAATAATGGCAATTTTCAAATTTTTAGTTAAGCAAAAGGCTTCAGCAATAAACTGAGATATATTTGAGGCACTATATGCTCTAAAGTCTATCTTGATTTGCAGAAATCAAACAATAATGGCAATTTTCAAATTTTTAGTTAAGCAAAAGGTTTCAGCAATAAACTGAGATACATTTGAGGCAATATATGCTCTAAAGTCAATCTTGATTGCAGAAATGCTAAAATAGAGCATTTGCAATGCTCTAATTTAATGTAACCACCTAAAAGACAAAGGAAAGTTTTGGAAAAATGAGCCGAAGTAAACATAGAGAAGAAATGGCCTGATTTCTCCTGGATCATATTGTAAACTCCCTATGAATGGAGATTACAGCTCCCTATTCACTCCTCCCAACCCTACTCCTGACACCTCCTCACCATTATCTGCCATAGTGCCTGGTGCAGAAGAGGGATTGAAGGCTATCAAGAGTGGTACAGTGTAACCATAATGAGGCCAAGCTCTAAACTCAAATTTTTACTCTGCTAAGATTTCCCAGCCAAGACCTTGGAAAGTTATTTAACCAAACTCAACCTCCATGGTCTAGTCTGTAGATGAGGCTAATATTTAAGTTTAACTTATAAGGCTGTTATGAATATTAAACCAATTACTGCATAGAAAGCCCAAAGAAGGCCGGGCACGGTGGCTCACGCCTGTAATCCCAGCACTTTCGGAGGCCGAGGCGGGCGGATCACGAGGTCAGGAGATCGAGACTATCCTGGCTAACAGGGTGAAACCCCGTCTCTACTAAAAATACAAAAAAATTAGCCGGGTGCGGTGGCGGGTGCCTGTAGTCCCAGCTACTCCGGAGCCTGAGGCGGAAGAATGGCGTGAACCCGGGAGGCGGAGCTTGCAGTGAGCCGAAGTTGTGCCACTGCACTCCAGCCTGGGCGACAGAGCGAGACTCCGTCTCGAAAAAAAAAAAAAAAAAAAAAAGCCCAAAGAAAACACCTGCCATAAAGTTAAGTGCTCAAAAATTAGTAACTATTATTTATTGAATAAGGGGATGAATAAGGTAGTGGTCTAACATACTTTGCATAATGAAGGAATGACTTAAGAAGAGGATTTGCATTGTAAACCTGTGATTAAAACAGTTAAGAAGAATATTATTGATGTATTCAGATATTTAAGCAAATAAAACTTTTGGACTCCAATATTAACTTAGTAATTGATATTATTAATTCTTAAAACTGAATCCTCCATGGAATCCTAAAATTTGTCATGGACTATAACATATATCACATTTAATTTTCTCAAAGGTCTTGTAGGGTACATAAAGGAGGGACTGCCCCTGATTTTACATTAAATTGCTTATTAGGTGAGAGAATTTTTGTGGGACCAGAGGAACAAATGCGTTATATGTCTCAGTGCTCTTGGCATAATTGTGTATGCAGAGTACATCTTATTTTGGTGATGTTTTTGTATGAAAGACTTTTGAGCTCATTGTTATGACTCAGCAAAACTATGGGTTGTATTAGTTAATCTGACTCATTCCTTAATGGACATAATTATTTTACAAGGGTAAATACTGTTTCTCCATCAAGACTGGTTAAACTATTCTATGTGTAAAGGTCAGCTACATCAGTTTTGGTTAGAGGTGTGGACATTTAAAATAGGTGGATTAAAGTAAAGAATATTCCAAAGATAATTGCCCAAAATATCCAAACCAGTATTTGCAGCTCAAGTGTATACCTGCCGTGATGGTTATCTGAACATCATTTTGTACCTTTGTTTGCATTTATTTATGTTTTATTTTATATTAAACATATGCAGCCCATGTAAGTTTCAAAACAGTTAATAATTCTATCTTCTCAATGAAAAAAAAATCTGATTCCTAGAGCTCTACCCTTTCATTTTTACTCATTATGGCTTCTCTCTTATGAAGGATTTTCTGTAATCAAATATTTACGTGAGACTTGTATAAAAATTATTCTTCGTAGACAAAAAATATAGATATTGGTAGAATATGGCCAAGGAAATGTTATTTTGAATGTAATCCTAAAACATCTGAATATGCTTGTGTTTAAATGTATTATTATTTTAATTTTTAGGAAAAGCCCGATGGCTCCCCAGTATTTATTGCCTTCAGATCCTCTACAAAGAAAAGTGTGCAGTACGACGATGTACCAGAATACAAAGACAGATTGAGCCTCTCAGAAAACTACACGTTGTCTATCAGTAATGCAAGGATCAGTGACGAAAAGAGATTTGTGTGCATGCTAGTAACTGAGGACAACGTGTTTGAGGCACCTACAATAGTCAAGGTGTTCAGTAAGTAGTCTGCATCAGTGTCACTGCTAAGTGGGATTGATGGCCAGTACCAGACCATGTTCTTTAGAAAGAAGACTGAACTCTCTGTAGTGTCTCTATAGCAGGTATCTATATAAGGGGACTTAAAGAGATCTTCATTCTGCTCATATATACCATCAGCAAAGAAAACGAAGAGTATGAAATTCAAATAGGAGATTTGCAGTGAGGAACTAAAATAATATTCTCTGTTACTTTGTCATGTAAAAATGTCGTGAGCTATGAAGTACTACTACTGACAACTAGCAGGTGATCTTAATTTTTACTGACATGTACAAGTAAGTGTTGTGTGACACATACATAGATATATGATATATATGTAATCATGTATATCATGCATACATATACATGTATTTGGCTGAACAAAATGAAATTGCCATTTTGCTGCATAATAATAAAATATAAGCAAATTCAAACTATATTTTAACAGAGGTATAAATTTTCCATTTTTATATATCCACAGATATAAATATCCCATATATATCCACATACAAACATTTTATATATTATATATATTAGAGATATAGATACATTTCCATCCTGACCTTTATTGATTGGTTATTGATTTAGATTTCAAAAAGTATTCACTTCCTTTAGAAAATTGTCCTAAAATTAAAAAAACTCACTACACCCTGAATGCTTATGTGGGCTACACCAAGGGGAGAAAGTAGGGTAGTGATGGAAGAAGAGAAAATTGTAGAAGAAACTCGGAATAATTATAGTCACTATGACAAAATTACTTTGCCTAATGATAGCATATAGTTAATGTTACTGTGCAAATAACTGTGCAAATGAATGACTTGAGAAGTTATAATTAAAGTATTTCATCTTTTAAAACTCAAATAAAAAGTCCCACCTCTATTACTTCACAATATTTTAGACACTACAGGGAACGAAACAGGTCTCAAAAGTTTCAGAATGCCAGTCTTTCAGTCTTTTTTAATTAGGGAAGAAAGTTTCGCTTTACAACTTTTTCCCCTCTGCTTTCTGATAACTTGACAGCGCTTAGAAATTATTAAAATAAATAGGGAAGAAGGAAACCCAGAGGGCCTTCCAACTAGAGCAAGTAACTATGGATTTTTCCTGTTTCTCTTGTAATAGCCTATGCAACTAAGTAGGTCTGTCCCTCAAGTATTTATACGGACTTCAAAGCTCCTATGGGCTCATGATGCAGATTCAAAGCATGCTTATACTATCAAAGGAAGCCTTTGTTCCCTAGAAGAACCTTGTAAAAGCATATTACATGTTTCAGTTGATTACCTTTCAGCTTAGAAGGCACTTTCCAGAAACCATCCACACTTCTTGATCGTTGTATGAATCAAACCAACTACCAAGTGTTTGCAGTCATGCCTGTTTCCATAAAACATCCCAAATAGTCTGCATCCTGCATTTGCCAGTGGCCCATGTATTTTTTTTCTTTTCTTCTATTTCACTTTCATGTTATTAGAAAGATGAATAGTGCACTGCTCAGGACACTTTTCTAAAGCGAGTAATCAAAAAGTTTTTTGGTGATAGTTATAATGTCATAATATAACCAGACATCAAAAATGGACCACAGTAGCTACAGAGGTTAAGTCACAGCACTCTAATGGTTGTATGTATTAATTTGTCATTGTCAGGTTTCATTTTTAAGGTGTTAAAATTTTCCTACACTGAGATGGTAATATACAAGGGAGTTGAGAAAATTCAGTTTGTTTCATTTGGAAGAATTATTTGTGACAGTTTTCAAAACATTTTTTGTAAAAAAAAAAAAATTAAGCTATTCCTCATATGCAAGAAATCATACCTGTAAATCAGCCCAAATCTGATTTTTTCAGAAATCTGAAAAAAATTCAGTTGGCCTAATTCAATAAAATTTACCAGCTGATTTGGAATACAGAGAATTTCTATTATTGTGAAAACAAACTCACACCCCACCTACCGCCAACACCCCCCTACTCCCTTCTCTTTTTGATGTTGTTGAAAACAAAGTGATTCTCAGAAACAGAATTTGCATTCCAGGCTGTGGGCCAGGGAGAATTTACATAGACAAGTTACACACTCTTGAAAATGGTGTTTTATGCTAGAAATCGTGAGACCCTCCAAATCCAGTAAAATGAACAGCAAAGCTTATGATAAAGACAATGTTTACAAAAGACATATAGGGGCTTTGGTTTGTTTTTTTGTTTTGTTTTGTTTTGTTTTCAATGAATTTACTTTGGGTCACTTTCTGTGAAGCAAAAAGCAGCTGTGACAGGGAGACTTTCATTCTCTGCATGTGTATATTGCAGTCACTTAAGAGTTACTAAGCCCATCAATCAGTCCTCTGTTTCCCTCTGTTGAATCACTTAGCAACGTGCACCGTGTAGCATAGAATCAAGTGTGGTTAATGGGAGCCAGTCTCAGATCAGGCTGCTGCTGATTGCCATCCTCATGAGCTAAGTCAAATTGTTTTTATTCAAACTACAGCCCCTGGCAAATGACCTTGCTATCTTTAATGCAGGTTTGCTTGTTTAATTTTAAGCTATTCCTCATATGCAAGAAATCATACCTGTGGATCAGCCCAAATCCAAATAAGTGGCATTCTTAGTCACCACTAATCAGCTTTTTTCTTTTAGTTGAATGGCATCAAAATCAAACTATGTTTTTATTTGGTGCACATTTGAGGTTAATAAAACCATTCAGAAGCAAGTGTCAACCTTTAAAGGTGCCCAAAGATTCGTTCTAGTGCTTGTGAAAAAGGTCTAGAAGTCAAATGGGTACCCAGAGAGCCAGAAGGCTGTTGGTGGTGAGATGGAGCAGTCACTGAGCGGGTCACCAGGAGAACTTACTTTATGAGATCTGCTGCTAATTTCTGACTTTGGGTAAGTCACCTCACCAGTCTGGGGCTAAGATTCACTCCTCATCAGTAAAATGAATACTTTGGATGAGACGGGAGGTTTTCCCATTCTGATGCTAGGATCTTGTTCATGAGTTAATGAAGACAGTTGAGGAAGGTAAGGAGCTATTTCTACTTGATTAGTGAGGCTTCAGTCTATTTCAACATTTCAAAGTTTTTCATGATAATTTGTTCATGAAAAAAAAAAAGAAAACAGAGGAGTTGCTCCAGCTCTAAAAAAAATTTGAAAACCACACCCTGTGCTAATTGTAAGTCTAGTCTACTCTGGTGCTGCTCTGTGGTATTGCAGACATAGAGTCTGCTCTGTGGTACATATGGACCAGGTCTTATGATGATGATGGGCCATGTTTAGTGGCTTCACACAGAGGTACTTCAGAGCTTTTATTTGGATTCCTCCCATTTGGATACTGTTCTGACTGCTTTATCAAAATTAAGTGTCTTTGCTTTCACCCTCCTCCTAAAAGTCATTCAACCTAAAAGTAAAATTTTGGGGGGCATTGAGGGGGGAAGAAGCAGAAAATGATCTGTTTAACAATGAGATCTACTCCAGATATTTCATTTTGATTATTTAAATATAAAAGATACCTTTTGCTCACAGTAGTTGGCTTAAAGTACTTCATGATTTATGAGGGGTGATTGCTGACAAAGTACTGGGAGGAGCCGTTTTGAGTCAACACGACCATTTGCATCTGCCTTCACTTGCTCTCCTCTCTTATTAAATTGAGCTATCCTATGTGTGGGTTTTTACAGTAATACTAGAACACTGTGGGTCATACAGAGCAGTTGTGCCGTCTTCACTACATTCTCACCTTGCTGTGAGCTGGCTAGATGCCAAAAAATATACATTTTAGTAGGTTGCTGATTTTTAGATTCTTTGAAGGCTAATGTTCATAGCTCTTACTAGCAATAGTCTGGGTGTTAGAACAAAAGGAGCTGTCTATTTCAGTATATTTCTTTCTGACCACTCCCCAGCCCCTTACCACAATTTCTTCTCCAGCTATAAAATCTCCTGTATAACTGCAGATGATATAAAACAAAAAGAAAAGTAGAGGGAAAAGTAAGGGCACTATTTATGAAATGTTTTAATCGACACTAAATATTACATGTAGCTTAACTTTTCACTATATATGATCAGCCCTTAATGGGTATTAGTGAAAGCCCTACAATTTACTTGGTTGAAAGCCACTATCCATAGCAAGCTAACACAGGAACAGAAACCAAATACTGCATGTTCTCACTTATAAGTGGGAGTTAATGATGAGAACACATGGGCACATAGAGGAGAACAACACACACTGGGGCCTTTCAGAGGGAGGAGGGTAGGAAGAGGGAGAGAATCAGGAAAAATAACTAATAGGTACTAGGCTTAATGCCTAGGTGATGAAATAATCTGTACAAAAACCCCCATGACGTAACTTTACCTATGTAACAAACCTGCATTTGTACCCCTGAGCTTAAAACAAAAGTATTAAAAACCAAAACCATTTGAGTCTTAGCATTATATATCATTGTTCAAGATACTGGCACATACTACATGTTGCCATGAATTTCAGCTGCCCCTGTCTCCAACACACACATGCGTGCACATGCACACACACACACACACCTTGTAAAATACTATCAGATTTAGAATAAACACTGTAAGATATTTTTAATCTCCCTATTCTATAATTTTAAGCTACCATAGTGTGGCCCTATTATAATATAGCTTCTAACTACTTAAGATAGCCAGATCAGCAAAACAAGAAAATAAACAAAGGCATGATTTTTCCATTTGATAAATATTCAGTTGAATGATTTAGAGAAACTTAGCCAAGAAGACTCAGAAGCAAAATTTGGCTTAAATCATTGCCCTTGACTAAATTACTTTAATGATGCAAGTAAATTTGTAGCATTGCTTTTCCCTTCAATTCTATACTTAGTTATGAATCTTTGAATCATGTTAAGATATAATTCACATAGACTATTTTTTAACACTTTGGAATCAATATGCAATTTTGCTAAAATAGTACATGTCCTCTTTTATGGTCCTCCAACTAATACTCATCAATTGTTACAACCTAATATAAAAGAAAATTACATTCAAGATACATAGTTAATATGGAGGACTCAAAACAAACATTTAAGGAGAAAATAACTCAGGAAAATGAAATAAGTATTACCATTACATTCACAATACTCACTGTGACCCTCTTTTCCAAATAGAAAGACGAATCATAATGTAAACAGGATTAAGCTTTAAACATCCTTTCATCAGGTTTCCTTAGGTTTGCTACAGTTTCATTTCATTGAAAAAATAAGGAATTTTATAAAGTATTTATGGCAACAAAACACACATGACCATGAGTAAAGGACCAAACACTGAAATACGAAGTGTTTATGATTATGGGTGCACTGATAAAACATTACAGGGTTTACAAAGCAAAGTAAAGTTATACATTTTCTATTAGAGAAAGAGTATGTGCACAACAGTCTTGATATTTTACTTTGGTGAACTGGAAAGTAGTGAAACTTGGCAAAGCCACCCACCAAATCTGTCTATTTAGAACCTAAATTTATGGGGAGAATTGTCAAATATCATCACATATTCCAGGCATAATACTCTTGAAGGAGAAACTAAGAATGTTTTGACCTTTTTTTTCTGTTCATTTTGACTCTTCATTGGCCACATAAATTAACTGCATGTATTACATCTATTGAGCTCTCAGAGAGGGTGTCACTAAATAACTGATTTCAGTTTCCAGAAAACTTTGACTTACTTACACCCCAAGAATTTTCTTTTTGTTTAAATATCTCAGATGCATTTTTCTCTCAAATGTATTAGATATTTGCCTTTTTAAAACGTGGATTCCAAATAAGATTCAGTGTTTCATCAATAACTCAGAGTTCCAATTATGAACATTAATAACATTCTATTAAAATAGTGATAATGTCAAGGTTTACTCTTATGTGAAAGGCTTTAACCCCCACACAATATGTTTCCCAGAAACTGGTGTCTATTTTGAGAAGCTTTTTTTTCTAGGTCAACTTTTTATCATTTTATGGTCACTATCCTACCAATCAGGTAGTCAAGTGTCACTTCTAGTTTGTGTTAATGTTAATTTTCTCTGTTGTGTCTTCCTATTTTTCTATATTTATTTTTTCTATTGTTCTATCTTGCTTATGTTTTGTTCCCAATCAGTGTATTTGGAAACTAGAAATCATCATTGTGAAAATTGTGGAATTATGTTTCTAGAATTAATAGTTAAGTAGGCCCTCTTATAATTAAAGAGCATGAGTTCAATACATGGGAGGATTTATTGTTTTTGTTCATTATTCTAATATCTCATGTAAAACATATTTATGAGGGGAAATTAACTCTAGATATTAACCTAAAGAAGGTTACATTTGTTTCTCATATAGTCTAAAGATATCCATTTTGCTACCCCAGAGACATTTTGTCGTTTTCCTTGTTTTCTATAATGATCTAGGGAGGTAACATGTCTAATAACTGAATTCCAAATTGAGTAATAATTATACAAAAGCCAATTTAGTTTAGTTTGGTAATCAAAATTAAAAGTATTAGGTGGTAAACAATAAGACTATAAAAGAAAAAGTAGCTGATGGTTTAAATACATTTGCTTATAAGAAAATAGAATAATTTTGGTCCATGAGACTCACAAACATCAGTGACCATGAGGCAATATACTTTTTGTGTAAACTAATTGTTGGAGCTTTTAAAAAGCGCAAAATCCATCATTGATAGAAAATAGCAGCTAAGAATAAAATAACTCAAAATCAGTTTAAATAATAAATTGTTGCTGCAACTTTTAATCAATTGCTCCTGAAGTCTTTATTAAAATTTATGTTTCTTAGAACTACCTATATTTAAAATGTTTTTGTCCATCATCTCAGGTTCCACATTTGAAAGATTTTCTCACATTTACAGTTTTATATTGTGACTTGGCTTAAGAGGTAAAGTTAGAGATATTTCAGAAATTTGGGCTTATAAATTCCTTAAGTTGCTTTCTATTTCCCATGATTTTAGAACAGTGTTTCTCAAACTTTATGGTGACTGAGAATACCCTAGAAACTTGTTTAAAATGTAGAGTTATGGGATTTTTTTTTTCAGGAATTCTGATTCAGTAGGCCAAATAGGGCTCAGAAATCTGAATTTTAAACAAGTATCTTTGTGATTCTGGTTCATGTAAATTAATGTCTTCAGTTAATGAGCTGGAAGTTACTGATAAGTAAGAAGTGCTCATGGTAATCAATTAGAGACAATATATCCTATATAGGACATTAGCCCCTGTTTCACTATCAAATCCATATTCACTATTTATAAAGCATTCAGAAAGAATTATTGATATTTTATTCAAAGGAATTACAAGCACTGAAAATAATATTTAAGATAATAAATATTTGAAAGGGTAGACCTATAGATTCCCTAAATCCAGATTGTATAATGAAATCTATTTTTATTCTGTTGCTTATTCTTCTGTATTGAGTAAATGAATTGTTTTTGCTGTGAATCAAACCACAGAAGTCCCGTTTTTCTTACATATGTACTTAAAATCTTTCTCTGCTTAACTTTAGAGCAACCATCTAAACCTGAAATTGTAAGCAAAGCACTGTTTCTCGAAACAGAGCAGCTAAAAAAGGTAAGAATTGTTTTTGATTAATACCTTTATTTAGCCAGTGTTGTAAGTGCCTTCTTCTGACCTTACATTCCAAGACAAGTAAGAAAGGCTTTGCTCTTGTGGAGATGACAGTGTTGCAGCTACCAATCAGAAATTATGCACAAGGCACAGAGGGTACAACATGCTCACAGTCTCAGGTGACCATGGGGACATCAAGGAAGGTGGGGTCATTTCTGAAAAGAGGAGTCTGTCTTATTTGAATTAATGGATTGTTTAATAGAAGGATGAAGCCAATTAGCATGATTCATGCATGTAAGCCCAGCAGTTTTGGAGGTTAAAGTGGGAGGATCACTTGAGCCCAGGAATGTACAGCATGGCAAGACCTTGTTCATAAAAAAATTTTAAAAGTTAGCTGGCATAGCGGTACATGCCTGTGGTCCCAGCTGCTTGGTAGGCTGATGCTTGGTAGGGAGGATTGCTTGAGCCTAGGAGGTCAAAGCTGCAGTGAGCCATGTTTGCACCATTGCATTCCATTGTGGACGACAGAGCCAGACCCTGTGTAGAAAAAATATAGAGAGAGAATGATGAAAGATGAATAGATTTTCACCAAGCCAAAGGTAGAAATGGCTTTCCAACAATATGAAATAATAGGATGTGAAAGAGAACGGTGTGTTTGGGAAACAGCAAATTTTGGCATTGATGAAACTGGGTGCCAAGACAGAAAACAAGAAAGGATAGAAAGAGATGAATCTGGAGAGGCAAAGAAAAGTTGGATCGTGACAAATCTTACGTACTAAATAGGGAGTTTGGACTTTATTCTGTTGGCAAATTACGCTACTGAAAGATTGAAGTAAAGAGATGAGATCAGATTCGAACAACACATTAGCAGATATGTGAAGGGAAGCTGTATTAAAGTGGGAGACAAAGTTGGAGATCCATATTGAATAATAATGTAACTAAAATACCAAAGTTTTCCTTTTTGGGAGATGGAAACCCAAGTTCTACATTCTTTGTGTCATATTAAATTTTACTGCATAAAATTATTTGATGAATACCAAATATTAAGTTAAAATACATTTAAAGAAAGTGAGGGGAATTATAGAGCATGATAACATATATCCTCTTGAAATATATGTAGTATGAAACTGGAGACACAGCCCCATTTTAACACCAAATTATTCTTCCATATGAAGATCTATGATTCATGGTAATAGTCAGTGTTAATAGAGTAATGTTATTTGGTTAATGTTAAAAATGAATAGTGTCAAAATTAATTTGGCAATGCTTTCAAATGAATGTGATTTTATAATAGTGACACCATCTATTGCACACTTAAAAATCATCAAAAGTATATTTTCAAATAAATTGTTAAAAAGGTCTTAAAAAGACATTGTTTTTATACCAGAGAGCATGTATTCAGTCTTTTGTCAGTGTTGGAAAATAAACGGGTCAAGAAACCCTTGGAATAACTCTGCATTGCCTGAGTTTCTGGAGTTTCCAAATTGACAGCCCCTGATTGAACCAAGGTAATAACATTGCCTTTTTATTTTGCAGTTGGGTGACTGCATTTCAGAAGACAGTTATCCAGATGGCAATATCACATGGTACAGGAATGGAAAAGTGCTACATCCCCTTGAAGGAGGTGGGTGTGAGGGCCGGGGGACAGGGAGTACATTCAGATGACCTGTTCTGACTTTCTTTGTTCTAGGTATTCTTTAAACCAGTGGTCTCCAACCTTTTTGGCACCAGGAACTGGTTTCATGGAAGACAATTTTTCTTTGGATCAGGGTGGGGGGATGGTTTCAGGGTGATTTACAGGCATTAGGTTTATTGTGTGCTTTATTTCTATTATTATTACATAGTGATATATAACGAAATAATTATGCAACTCACCGTAATGTAGAATCAGTGAGAGCCCAGAGCTTGTTTTTCTGGAACTAGACAGTCCCATCTAGGGGTGATGGGACACCCCTAGATCATCAGGCACCAGATTCTCATAACAAGTATGCAACCTAGATCCCTCATATGTGCAGTTCACAGCAGGATTTGCATTCCTATAAGAACCTAATTCCACAACTGATCTGACAGGAGGAGGAGCTCAGTCAGTAATGTGAGCCATGGGGAGTGGCTGTAAATACAAAAGAAGCTTCTTGTGGTTGCCCATCGCTCACCTCCTGCTGTTTGGACCCATACCAGTCCTGGAGGTTGGAGACCCCCGCTTTAAACTATTCAGGATCTAAATATGTTGCCCTCTTTTGAGCTATAACTCTTATGCTCTGTTACTTTAAGTATGTACTAAATTAATACGTGATTTTTTAAACATCATTTTCAGCCCTTGTACAGAAGAATCAAGAGCAGAGAAAATAATTTCTGTATATGGCATGATCTAGAAGTTAATTAAGTGAGTGGGAAAAGGGATTCCAGGATTCTATTTCTGTGTCTCTGATTCACGGTTTTGAAACGACATCTAACCTCACTACATGTCAATTTTCTCTCCTGCTGAATACAGTTAGAAGGGAAAAAAACACTTCCCAAAGGTGTGGTGCTGTTTCGTTAAGGATTGTGATTGTCAGATGAAAGACCCTATCATCAGTGTTCTTTATTTTCTTCAGCGGTGGTCATAATTTTTAAAAAGGAAATGGACCCAGTGACTCAGCTCTATACCATGACTTCCACCCTGGAGTACAAGACAACCAAGGCTGACATACAAATGCCATTCACCTGCTCGGTGACATATTATGGACCATCTGGCCAGAAAACAATTCATTCTGAACAGGCAGTATTTGATATTTACTGTAAGTAATTCAATATATAATTATGCTATTTAATGTATTAGAAATAATATTCAAATGCTATTAATCTTTGAGGTCCCAATCCAATTACTCTTTGAATTCTGCTTCCAATCTGCACCCCAAATTGATAGCACCCAAATAATCTCTTCCTCTTTAGGAGACCATAGCATGAATAAACATTTATCCATCCTATAATATCTTTCACTCTCTACATTTTATCTATGAGTGTCTCTTCTGAATTCCACTACACACTAAGTTCTTTAAAGATAAGATCTATAACTTATCATTTTCTGGATGAATGACAGACAAATATAGACTTTAACTGGCTTTCTAAATAAGAGATTACCATTTTAATGAAGAAATTTATTTTAATAATGAGATCAATTGCATAAGTTTGATAGGATGTTGCATTACAAGACATTTTACTTAACTAAATTGTGTATTTGAAACAGAGTATTTGTCTACAAAGGAATCTTCATGGTCATCTGTTCTAACTTCATTATTTTAGTTAGTAAAGTGAGGCACAGAGTCTTGCCCTAAATTAGCTGTAGATATTAGAATAGAATCTTTTTCTCCATTGCTGTGCTTTCCTTGTAAGACAGGTGCCAAGATAATCTAATGATTAGGAGCAAAAATTCTGAAATTCTAGTCCCAGCATTATCAATTACCATTTCTTAAAAAGTAGCTTAATTACTCTACATCTCAGTTTTCTTACTTTGAAATGGGAAAAATGTAATACCTAACTGACAGTGTTGTTATAGAGAGTAAGTGAAATCACAAATCAAAAATAGCATGCTACATCACACATTAAATTGTCATTATTAAGTACTTTATTATTATTATTATTATATGGTCATTATCACAATATAAACATAGAGCCGAAGATATTTGGGGGGAAAATGCAATAAAGGATTTTCTTCTTATTATTAATTTATCTAAAATTTTTGTGATACTGGCATGTATTCTACAGTAACCTAGCACTTCTACATCTATTTTAGAGAAAAGCCAGGAATGCCTGCTGAGCCTTTCGAAAGAATCACCTCACCTACATTTCTTTTTTGGTTCCCTAGGGCACAATATCTTATATGAGAACAAAAGTGAAATTCTTCCAAAGTTGCCCTAATATTAAAAGGTAGTTTTGCCTTAAACTTGGGAAATAATTTTCAACTTGATTTAAACCCAAGAAATTAGTATTTCATTATGTATAACTTATCTAAAATCAAACTTTTTTAGGTGAAGGCAGAATTCTTTCTTTCTTTTTTTTTTTTTTTTTTTGTGTGTGTGTATGTGAGACATAGTCTCACTCTGTTGCCCAGGCCAGAGTGCAGTGGCATAATCTCAGCTTACTGCAACCTCCACCTCTTGAATTCAAGTGCTTCTCCTGCCTCAGTCTCCCAAGTAGCTGGGATTAGAAGCGCATGCCACCACACCCTGCTGATTTTTGATTTTTTAGTGGAGGTGGGGTTCCACCATGTTGGCCAGGTTGGTCTCGAACTCCTGACCTCAGGTGATCTGCCCACCTCAGCCTCCCAAAGTACTGGGATTACAGGTGTAAGCCACCAAGCCCGGCCCAGAATTCTTTCTGTTAGAAATATTCAATTGGAAATAAACCATATTAGTGTAAGTGTAGGTGTACAACACAGGAGAGAACATCAAGATAAGTAATAAGAATTGGGAAATTGGCTTCAGAAAGAACAGAACTATCTGTGAGTGTGAGGCATGCAGAGTTGGGTAGACAGAGAAGTTCTTGAATGGATGTGAAGAAAATGATTTTATCATGCTGGCTGTGTAAGGTGCACTTGGCATGGCTTTTAAGAAGCCACAGTGGGCTTCATGGTGAAAACACGAAGCACGAAGAAGCAGTTTAAGACAGTCCTCACATTCAAGGAGTGTACTACTCCAGTAGAGAAACAAGACACCTACATCAGAAGGAAATTGCCAATGCAAGGTTGTAAGGGTAAAAGTCTTAGGAACTCAGTATTAAGAGTCTTGAGGGCTCAGGTGCCCAAGGACAGTGGTTCTCAAACTGTAGTGTAAATCAGAAGAACATGAAGGACTTATTAGAGCACAGATTACTGCACCCTGGCCTTGAGTTTCTGATTTAGTGGGTATAGGACGGTGATGGACACTCTGCATTTGTAACAAATTCCCTGATGGTGCTAATGCTGCTGATCTGAGGACTACAAGTGGAGAACCACTGCTCTAGGAAGACTTCAGAGAACAGAAGAAGAGCGCTAAATGGAAAGGAGAGACGAGTCCATTTCAAGAAAAAAAAAATTGGCCAATTCATCTTGAGAAAGCTTGAGAAAAATGCACCAGTCCACTCCTTTCTTACCCTATTCAATCAGTAACGAGGTTTTAGAGAATCTAGCTCTTTAATCTTTGTTTTGATCTGATTTCTGCCTTCTGACATTGCCTACGTTTATGCCACCATTCCTCATTGCCTCTATTCCTGCAATGGATTTCAAAAGTAGTATTTTTCCAATGAATTGGAAAATAGTATTTCTCTTGTCTGCCCACCATTCTCTGTTCACCCCCAAATAAACTGCCCTCCAAACTGCTGCCAGAAATATTTTTCTAAACCACAAATGTGATAAAAACTTCTCAGTGACTCCCCAGAGCTCTCAGATTAATATCCTTCCCCCTCCCCCAATTGCAGTATGCCTTGAGTTTGTTTTAGCCATGGTCCTACAGTATGTCTCAACCCTCATCACTGCCTGTATCCACTGTGGTCTGTTCTACTTTCCAGATTCCTTCTGTAGAGTAATACGTACATGCCTATGCATATGCTGTCATTTTCCCACCTTTATCATTTAGCAAACACCCATTTATGTGTCAAAACCCAGCTCCAGGGTCAGTTCCTCCAGGAAGCTTCCTAGTCTCATGTAACGATAGCTACCAGGATCCCTATGCTTGTGTCATATGCAGGTTTTATGTGGTCATACTCTTAATTATTAAGTTTGGTGTCTTTACAAATAGAGGAAACGTTCATTGAGGCAGGGTTTTCAACTTCATAATTCCAGCACTTAAGGCTTGCACAATATAGATGCCAAACAAATGAATAAATGAAGAAGGACTGTAGGATAAATAAATACATGAAAAGAAAATTTCAGCAGACAGTTTTGGTTATTTTGTAGGGGTTTATGTAGCAGAGTAAGAGAGAAGACTCTCACTGGAGCTGGGTTCAAGCCAAATTGTGGATACCAGGCTAAGGAATTTTTATTTTTAATCTTCATATGTTGGGAACGTGTAACAGATTTTGAGTATCATTGTAATATTCAAAGCGCTACTTCAGAAAACTGATTCAGAGGAAATATATATGAAAGGATCAAAAGGAAGGAGACTCAAGGTGAGGAACCAAGTGAAATTTGATGGCATTGCTTCAAGTGTAGGTTAATTAGGACATGGACTAGGGAAGTGTTAGTGAGAATAGAAGGGGAGAATCAGACCCAAAATATATTGTAAAGTATTAATCATCAAGACATGGTGACTGAATGGATAAGAGAGGGCAAAGGAGAAAGCCAGGGTAATGGGCAAAATGATGATTTACTAATGGGCAGAGTAAAATTCAAAGTCAGGGGCAAACGCAGAACAAGGGATCATTAATTTTGAGGTAAACACGTTAGTGGACATGCAGAGAGTTATTGTCAAAACGCAAATGTGTTACATTAACCCTTTGATGACTCTCTAATACAAAGCGGAGCCTATTGAAAAGGGAACACAGAGAAGGGGAGTTTTAAAATAGAGAAGGAAGTCAGAGATTGCCATCCCTGGCTGTTCTGTTGTGTCAGCCTTGATCAGAGATGTGCCACAGTGACATGCCACAGGCCAAACATGAGCACTAGTCAGTCAGAGAAGGGCGAAGTAAGAAAAGCAAGAGAGGCCCGGAAACAGAAGGTCAGCAGGGCACCAAAACCAGATTTTATTTACTTTTCAACCTCACCGGAAACTGCTGGTTAGGAAACTACTTCAGGCAAATCCAGAAAAACAAATAAGAAATGTATTAAATCAATCACCGTTTAACCTCAGAATATACTGGACAAGTATTCAGAGATGCCCAAGCATAGAGAAAAGGCAAAGAAACAATCTATAACAAACTTCTAAGTTTTTTTATCTGCACTTTATCTATAGAAAGGTAAATAAACGACCGCAAGAGATAGAACAAAGCCTCCAAAAGTATAACTTACTCATTTCACTTGTTAGCTAATAAAAAAAATAGGTTTTCATAGATAATTTTTAGTGCCACCAGTTTGGAAATATATACACATGCCTCAATAATTATTAAGTCTTGTGGAAAACATTCTATAGAACATACCTTTGCATTATATGATTTCAAAATTTATTATTCATTGTATTATCCAGCAACATAACAAATGGATGGGTTAGTGGATAATTTCTAACTGCCAGCACCACTTCATTTTATTTCCTGTTTGCTAGATATGGTTCACTGTATCCAGCATTTAATTTCATTAGCATTCTACTATTGAGTGCTGAAGCATACCCTTTAGCCCTATTTTCTCCATAAATATGACCAAAATGGAATGAAAGTTGCATCTTGGCTCCAGTGAACAGGACAAAATTACAATACATTTACAGTCCTGTTGATTGTGTCAAGGTTCTCCCTCAGTTCATAGGATTCATCTTTTTTTAAGCAGATCTTCTCTCCTGCATGCCGAAATCCTCGCTGGTGTTGTTTAGCTCATGTCTCCTCTTTTCATTTCATATGAAGTATTATTATGCAATATGAGTACAGTGGTATCTATTAGCTTTAGCTATTTGCTAGCTGATTTTTGTCCTTCCAAACTATAAGATTCATATAATATATAATTAAATTTCCCTATAATAAAGCCATGCAGTTTGATTGTTCCTATGGTCTTTTATACATAAAATAATTACCACCATTCCTACCTCAGTTAAAGACATTTTGCTAAGAAGAAATTGATTTTTATGTAACAGGGTTTCTTTGTAGTTGGCCCTAAGATTAGTACTTGTATAGCAAGTAGCTATTAGCTTCAATCCTTCTATAAAAAGGTATATTTAAGCAATTACCATTACTAGCTTCTTGAGAAAATTATGTATAATTTAGTCATTTACATTGTATGCACAGAGTAATTCGGTACTTGACAAAAATGGTTAACTTGTGTCTGTAACTCTTACAGATCCTACAGAGCAGGTGACAATACAAGTGCTGCCACCAAAAAATGCCATCAAAGAAGGGGATAACATCACTCTTAAATGCTTAGGGAATGGCAACCCTCCCCCAGAGGAATTTTTGTTTTACTTACCAGTAAGTGCTTAAGTATTACTTCAGTTGGATGACTATCATTTTTCCTGTTGTTTGACTTCTACATGGATAGATTAAGTGAGAAAAAATGTTATTGCTGGAGACAAGAGACGCCACCTATAAAATGTCACGTGGAAGCTTTTTCTGCACCTGCCACTGTTCTTGCCTTTTTTCTCAATGCTGAGAGATTTCAAGGACAAAGAGAAAAAAAAAGCCAACCACAGGAAACCGTAATTGCAAAAACTTAAAGTTTAATTATCCAAATAAACTTTAAGAATCTGCTCCTCAGAAGCAGATAACTACAAAATGAAAACTGATGACAGTGAATGAACTGATGTGGATTCTAAATCTGCCCACAACATTGCCCCGAACACACCTCTAACCCTCTGAAGTAGGGATAGTTCTGTTGCACGTTATATTTAGGATAATGCTATGGCTCTTTTTTGGTCATTATGTATAATCTTGAAATGCCATTTCCTCAACTTTTCTCCATATCATAGCTGAAGGAAATGACATGCATAGAGGATACTTTGGAAAATTCCTCTCGGATGTGCTCTGCATGTCATAAGGATCTGGAAGCAGACAAGGAGAGAGCTCTCTCTGAGGATGCCTGTTTGCTCTCCCATATCTTTGTGTTTGACATCACTTTCACATTGAGGGAAGCCATAATGCAACTCAATACTGCATTTACTGCAGGGTTGTGCTTACAAATTTCATCTACCACAGTACTCAATAGTATTTAAGAATGTCATTCACTACATTATTCAGAAGACTAGTATAAGTAATTTCTTTATGCTGACAGAAAACTTTGTTTCTCCTAATGAATTAATTGCTGTTTTTGTTTTCTTTGCGAAGGAAAATTTAAAACTAATTAGGTTTCTGCTTTGGCTATCAGGGATGACAGAACCAAATTTGTGTCTCAGTTTTAGCAATAATATCTGCTGAATATCTTTCTTTGTTAACTTATATTATTCCTACATCATCTATATTTTTCCTAGTCTTAATTTCCTAATTTCTTTTTTCTTTTGTCATTTTCTTTTTTTTCTTCTCCTCTCTCTCTTCCTTTCCCCTTTCTTTCTTTCCCATTCTTCTCATTTCATCCTTTCTTCCTTTTTACTTTCCTTCCTTCCTTCTTTCTTTCCTTCCTTTTATGTTTCTTCTTTTAATCTGGATATATAGCGTATTTCCTTTTAAGCTGCCTCAAATATTTTTGTCAAATTACATAAGGCATAAATATAAAAATAAAACATTGGACTTTTTAAAAATGCCCTTGAAACTTGAGCAAAAGCCATGCTGTCAATAAAATAAAAGTCATCAATAGAAAATAAATCAGCTCTCAAATTCCTTAGATCCAAAATATTAATTATTTGCCCAGGAATCAGACGTTGGTAACACAAACTGTACTCTTTTTGTGTGATCAATGAAACACATTCCCTTTTTTATCTTACTTGATAAAATGCTATCTTCATCAAGAAATACAACTGTTCTCATTGTAGCGACCAAGTATAATCATCTGACATTTTGCCTCTATCAAAAGGGACAGCCTGAAGGAATAAGAAGCTCAAATACTTACACACTGACAGATGTGAGGCGCAATGCAACAGGAGACTACAAGTGTTCCCTGATAGACAAAAAAAGCATGATTGCTTCAACAGCCATCACAGTTCACTGTAAGTCACCTACTTCTTCATCAGCAGCTTCACCTCAAAGGCTTCTAATAGCTTAATGTAGCTATCTTTTCAAATAAACTGCACGTATATCTTTCTTAAATAACTTGGTTGCAATAGATGCAGTAGAGAGAGAGCATCGGGATAAGCTCAACTTTGTCCAGATTTGTACTGCAATATTGAAACCTTGCATGGCTCTGATAACCGCAACTTTTGGCAGTGGTACATCTCCATCTTCTTTCTAAGTGTCTTCAATTTGTGGTGTCAATGAACAATATTCATATAGACCTTAAAGAAACAACTCTGTATATTTTTAAGAAAACATTTCCATATTCTTGAAGTGCACCAGCTTTGCAGTTGACCCAGCATTATCATTTGTGTTACAGAATAAATTTGACACCCAAACTCAGGCAATACAAAGTTACTACAGACTCAGTTTTGGGAACAGGAAGTAGAGATCATTAGAAGTTATTTATTGGCTGAATGTACTCTATATAGAGGGGTAGGAAATTTCTGGAAACAGAACCTCTTGAAAATCACTGTGGACATAACTTTTTAACTTTTAATTTGCTTTTGATCTCCAAATACTCCAAAAGTTATATTTGCCTCGATGTAACAGAAAAAGACACACGTAAATACCAGACATTTAACTTGAGTTCTTCATGACAGTCCATATTATTGATGTACCTGATGAATCATGGAAACGGTAAACTAATTCATACCACACCCTGGTGACACTAGAATTCAGAGTGCTTTAAGCAAATGTCAGTCTTGCTTAGAGGTATAGTACAAACTTCCTAATAAGTCCTTTGCACTCAACAGTACCATTAATAAGGTTTCCTCTAGACATCATCCACTACAATCCCACTTGAGTATAAAGAGACTTTAGAAATTGTCTTGAGTACATAGTTCTAACTCTTTCATTTGACTCATAATACTTTAAAAACATGTGGGATATGAGCTAAATTTTTGAGAGAGATACAGGGGGGTGCATTGGGGAATAAAGCAACCAGATGGTTGCTTCTGATTGTCTGATGTTGGGAGTGCTCCCTTGAGAGCCCTGTAAAAATAGTGGACTGTTATGTTCACAGCTGGGCCATTTCTCCATTTACTCTTTGCTTATGTTGCTTGGGTTTGAATGTGTCTACCATCAGGGGCTAGTTACAGAGAAAGCAGTAGCTTCCAGTATAACAATATTATCCAGTCCTGTTCCATGAAAATAAAATAATGAAGAAAGAGAATATAGCCAGCAGATAGAACCATATGTGGAATAGCTCTCTATTATCATTGCTCATGATGTCTTTGAGCCAATAATCAATAATTTAGTGCCTTAGAGATGGTGTGATGTGCTTATTTTTAAGAGATGCAAGGTACACAGGTCTCTAAAAGAAGAGGGCTCTTATTTACTTTACTTGTAGATAAGGCAGGGGAGGATAGATGGCAGACTGACAAAGCAAAAGATTTGGTTGCAGCCATATAGTGCCTACGTGTTTGGCTGTGATGGGGGAAAATTAAACAAAAGTGTGTAAAAGTTTAATTGGATTCCAGTGCATTTAATTAGATTTAAATGCATCTTGGTTTTGACAGGTACACTCTAACACTGGGTTTTAACTCTATTGCTGACTCTGTTCCTCCTCAAAAGCTGAAAAAAAGTATTTCAAGTAAATCAACATCTGATTCTAAATTATATGGAAACATAAAAATCCTATTTTTACCCACTTATCTTTGATTGCTTGCTTATTTTCCAAAAACAAGATTTGTTTCCTTTTCAAACATGTCTAAAGGAAGTGTGGGTAGAGAAGCGCCAAGCCATTCTTGCACATGTTTGCAGAATAGACTGCTCATCAAGTCTCACAGCCTACAAATTCCTAGTTGCTGATGAAAGTCACTGTTTCCCTGCCAATATATGCACACATAGAGTCTTCATCAGAGCTTTCAAAGTCCATCATTGTCCTGTAAAATTGTTTATCTCCTCTCTGGAAAATTAGCTATCCAGCTAACAAAAACTTCTAACTCATCCAGAATAAAATTTTCATCTAAATACAATTCACCCAAATATTCCAAGGAAACTCCACTTTTCTACACGATGGTACATGGTTTAATATTAATGAGAAATTGAGAAAGCATGCTCCTTCCCTTCATTCATTCAATAGTAATGTTTGAGAGTCTACCATGTGTCAGCCACTGTGGATATATCAGTGACAAACCAAGTCACAATCACTACCCTCATGGTGCTTTCAGTCTGATAGGAGAGACGAACTTTAAAAATGATGTTGCAGTCAACAAGTTGCAGTTATGACATGTTAAACGAAGGAGAAACTTGAAGTGTAATGGCAAGTCTTCATACTGTAGAACAAAGACACAACTCCTAGTGTGGCAAGCATAGTCCTCTTCAGTCTGGTCTCAATGAATTGTATGAGTTTAACTTCCATGAGTTGTCACCACTTATACCCAATTACTCACCATTACAAAATCTGCCAAGCTTTCTCATCTCTTTGCTTTTGCTTATGTGACCAAAGTTTTCCTTACATCTTCCCCTATCAAAGTCCTTCTCAACCATCAGAGGCCACGAACATATAGTGTTCCCTTTACAAAGCCTTTATTACTGCTTTGAAACCCAGTTTAGCTCTGTTCTCTATACTTCCATTAAGTCTTCATTTGTACCTCTGTTTCTAGCCTGCCTTTCGTCTTTCAACAAATATTTATTGAACTCCAAATCAGTGTCAGGTTTGCTACTAGGTGCTGATTTTATGGGCTGTGTGTTATAGTCAGCATAGTACCTCTACCTCATTGACTTATAAGGTCATTATTTACCTCTGCATCTCTCATCAGTGCTTGGGACATAGTAGCTGTACAATAAATACTTGTTCAATTGAGTTGGAATTTTCTCATACAGATCAGACTATGACAGTAAGATTTTTATAAAAATTGTTTTCCATCAACTGGATGAGAAATGGAATAGCACTTTTTAAAAATATCTGCTGCTATAGTAAATTCTCTCTGAAGAAACACAACTACTATCTCATGGTTTTTCAATTTATCACCTGCTGTCTAAAGATGTTTGATTTTCCAACATTTATGCCCTACTGTCTCTTTATATAATATTTAGCTAGTCATCATCTTTATTTTCTTCCAGAAGTGACTTAAGATTTTTTTTTCTTAAGGTGATAGGCCCTAGGGGAATATTTATATCCCCTCAAAATATCAATGATGTTAACTGCAAATAAATGGATAATCAATTAGATTGACCATTCTCTTGTCTAAACTAGTCTCAAGGCTGGCTTGAAAAACTAGGCTAATCATGCTATAGTCCAATTATTTTAGTCATATAAATCAGTTCTGAATGTTCAAATGCAGTTAGAAGAAATTTATTTTCTTTCATCTTTTCTTCTCCAAAATATTTTGACTATCTTACATTTCAGAGTTAGCACTTTGAACAGATTTTCTGCTTCACAGATTTGGATTTGTCCTTAAACCCCAGTGGAGAAGTGACCAGACAGATTGGTGATGCCCTACCCGTGTCATGCACAATATCCGCTAGCAGGAATGCAACTGTGGTATGGATGAAAGTAAGTAATATTTTTGGTACTACCCCACTGTTTGGTTTGATTTCTTTTTAGGTTTCTTATGCACTTTATATCGTATTCAAGTAGATATATTTATGGATGTGTTTATATACCAGCTCTCTCTCTCTCTCTGTTTCTGATAAGAGAAATAAAATAACAATAAAATTTTAGAGGTGCTCAACACGGTGACATCCATAATTGGTGTTCTGAAACTTAGTTTGGGGTGTTATGTCAATTATGTGTATATACTAATTATACACACACCACACACATGTGTGCACATACAAACATAGTTATATACCACAGGGCTTAATAATTTACAGTGTGTTTTTGCCCACATTATCCTTACGTGATATTTACAACAACCCTGTGAAATACAAAGATTATTATTTTCCCCACATTCTTCATATAAAGAAATTGAAGGGAAATAAATCAGAAAGCTCATAACTGACAGAGTAGAGACTCAAGGCCAGACCTTACTGAGTATAAATACTATGCTTTGATAAGACACCTTTTGTCTCTCTGCTGCTGAGACCACTCTTAAGTTTCTGAAAACAGGTTCCACTGGATCAAGAGCTCCTAGAAAGCAACCCCTTTTATCCCTGAGCTATAGTAGAATACCTGGAACATAGTAGGAGTTAATTCAGTATTCCCTGAACAAGTGCTTATACTCTTGTAATTGTCTGAAATGTAGGCCATTGGCTATCCTTTTAGAGCAAGGAAGTGTGACTGATAATTGGTGATTTGAGACAAGGTTATCACCAAAGGAAAAGGTTGTGACTGTGATCCCTCCACTTAAACCCTTGGCTAGTATATCCAAACTCCCAGTGCTTTTGTTACCAGAGCATGACATGTGACAAGAACCCTTAACCCATGATGGGTTCAGAAAACACACATACCATTTGAAATAGGAGTTGACAAGAATTACCTTTATAAGAAACTGTGGAGAAATATTTTTCTAGAGTTTCTTTTTGATGGAAATATATTATGAAATTATTTTGTATTGCTTTACTGCCTGCCTTTTGATCCTTTTTAACACTCGATCCTCTGTTACTTGTTGTCTTACTCTGTGAGCTCAGTTTCTTATTGTACTCTCTTTCAGCCACAGCCTCATCACAACTTGTTCACTAAAATAAAGTGCCACTTCCTATGCTGCAATCTAGCATGATATGTTTGTAGTAATCAGTGATCACAAGGCTAGACAAGTTCTAGGCAACTAGACTAATTCATAGTCATTTGAACACTCATTGCAGGTTTTACTATAGGACTAGAGAAACTAAGTTTACTGTGGTTTAAACTGTTTGCACAATCAACTGCAATCACTGTTATGAATTAACTGTCATGAACAGCTCATGTATTCAAAATAGTGATGATCAGTATTCCCTGATTATTGGTTAGTTAATGGGGAGTGGGAAAAAATATCCTAATGGACAAAGCCACATAATCTTAGGATTGTGTCTAGTTGCCTGCTTAGGAGCATTTCAATTCCTGACATAATAGGATTATTTTCTGTATATCAGGCGATTTTTTAAAATTAAATGATACATTTCCTTTGTTCATAGAAATTGGAATAGAACGCTTTCCAAATTATAAATTCAGTAAATGAGAGAGCGTGAAATAAAAATCTGACATGTCTGACTCTAAAACAACAAAAGAAAAAGGAAATCTATTTTGAAAGCATCTGAAGTTAAGAAAAAGAAGTTTGCATTTATATTATTCCCAGAAGAATCGTTTTAGGCTTAATTATTATCTAATAAATACACTGAGAATTTTAATTCTGCCACATGAGGTAATTTACTTTGTATTTAATCAGGATAACATCAGGCTTCGATCTAGCCCGTCATTTTCTAGTCTTCATTATCAGGATGCTGGAAACTATGTCTGCGAAACTGCTCTGCAGGAGGTTGAAGGACTAAAGAAAAGAGAGTCATTGACTCTCATTGTAGAAGGTAATAAAATACTTGGGCACTAATTCAAATTGTTCTTTGAGAATTTTATACCTGGTTTCTTTTATGATCTCAGTTCAACATCTTATTTTAATTGTAATATTTCAGGCAAACCTCAAATAAAAATGACAAAGAAAACTGATCCCAGTGGACTATCTAAAACAATAATCTGCCATGTGGAAGGTTTTCCAAAGCCAGCCATTCAATGGACAATTACTGGCAGTGGAAGCGTCATAAACCAAGCAAGTATTTGTCTTCTTGTTATATGCTGCACTTCGTCCAATGCGTTTTTTTTTTCTTCACGAACCTACCCTATACGTTGGTTTGTTACCACATAAAATTTGCAGTGTGTAGGTTGGTTTGTTATCACATAGAATTTGCAGTACATGCTCAGAGGAAGCTTTTGCTAACTTCTTAATTTTCCCAGAGGAAGAACATGGCTCAAAGAGAAATTTTATCCCAGGGCCATGGAGAAGGGAAGAACCATTGTGTCATGGTCAGTATCTGTTTTTAAAAGAATATAAATTAGGTATTACTTCATGATCATTCATTCCTAAAATTTGAGTGATTAAAACATTAAGATATACACTTTTCTGCAAAATAAGCTCATGCATCTCAGTATAAGTGAACTCTAATACTGTGCTCAACTTATGCACATTAAGGGGTGTTTCTTCTTAAAACTATGTCCTCGTGTAGGAATGGTGGAGAAGAACACAGTTACTGCTTATGAATGTGTGGTCTGACATGCCTATGCAGTGCTAGGGCCAGAATAAGGCAAGCTACATATATAGTGCCTAGGATGTGCCCTTCTGAACAAAAGGGTCATAAACCAGACCTTAATATTTGTACCTTTTTATTTTAGTAATAGTAAAGGGTTAAGGATTTGTTAACACTACCTGTTATTTTCTCTTACTATTAAGTCTTTGACCCTCCCCATAAAGGAAAAATGAGAATCTGGCCTACCACTAGGGATTCAGAACTGTAATCCCAGTAATTTGCCAATCTGCTTGGGTTGCTGACATACTTGCTAATTCCATTGTTCTCTACAACAGTCTTCATGTCTCCCTCCTCTCAGTATAATCTGTAAAGGCTTCTCAGGAGCACCCAGAGGTACCACTGGATTATTTAAATCTTCTGTGCTTCTCAGATTTTGAACCAGTTGAAATTTGAGAAGACATATATAAAGCAAAGAGCTGTAAATTAATTTTAAGTTAAAATCTCCACTCTTCCTCTGTCTAGGGAAGTTGGGCCACTGTCCCAGCTTACGCCATGCAGTTTTGCAGTGCAAAGTGGATTTTGGCTCTTTCAACTATAGGTGATGCATATATAGCTGCATAACTCTAGATATGGAAAGCCCTCAAAACAGTAGGCACACTTGAAGTGAGTGACTCCTGATTTGGTTAAGTGTGATGGGGACACACAGTAAGAAAGCATATAAGAGGAGGCAAAGAAGCTCTGGGCTCCTCAAACCTAGGAAAATGCAGTTTTCTTGATTTTGAATAAAGACTTGAACCATCTAAATTGCTGACAATGTGCAGATCTATTTTTAGCATCAAAAATGGTGGTTTCTTTTCTACTCTATTGTTTTTGCTCTCTAGTTCAATTAAGTGATAAGTGCAGCAAAAAAGAACCTTTAGGTACTGGTAATACAGACATAGAAAACAGAAACGTAAGCAGACAGTAAGTTTTTGATTAATGAAAAGATATGAAGATTTAAAAGACCATCCTAGAAATGAGAAAATATATTTTGTAGAGTTTAAAGTAACAAAAACAAAGATTCCATGAGAAAGTCAGATGAAAAATCCTAGTACGAACTGAAAAAATAGCAGGTAAATTTACTGTGAGGATAAAAATAATAATGCCATCTTTCATTGTCAAGGAGAAAGATTGATTCTGGCCCACTAGGTGATATGTTATTTTTCTTGTTCTGGGATTTGTGCTGATGCATCCATAATCACAATTTTATTTGTTCCCTTCTCAGATACATGGTGAATCTGTTATTTTACAACTAGAAGATGTCTCTGCCCCTCCTCCACCCCAGCAACTAGAAGATAACCAAAACAGGAGAATAGCTCTTGTCCTCAAGGCACTTACCGTGTAGTTGAGGAGAAAGCAAACAATATAGAAAGAGAAAAATGTAGGGAATGAGTTCATAAGATGACCAAGAAAAGAGTGCAAGTACATTATTTGCCTCAACCTTGTTGGGTTTAGGAGTCAAATCCTAGGGATGAAATTAAAGTAAATTGTATTTTATATTTGAAGGAATTAAATGCAGTGATTACCCTCATTAACACCTCACAAACATCAGAGGGACAGCAATCACTGAAAAATCATCCATCCTCTGTATTTACAACAGAAAACTTTAGAAAAAAATGGTTTCATGTACCCATGAGCAAATTATACATACATACGTACTTTGATATAATGGTTTAAGGTGAAGGAATTAATTCCCACAGTGAAGAACAGTGACTAAATTTATAAATAATTAAATTCATATATTTGTTGGTGTTTAAATAGTCACCAATTAATTATTTTGAAACAAGTATCATCAGGCCAAAATGTTGACTAAACCTGAGATTCTATTTAAAAAGAAGAGTTTAATTAACTTAATTATTAGAATTCACAAAAGAAACATAAACAGAAATTTCATTATGGATTTACTAATCTTTGTAGATATTGGCATACATGGGTCTTGATCTATGATCTTACATAGCTTTTGAACACCAGAATGCTCTATAGAGCACCACGCCTATCCTATTACAGTCATCATTACTCTTTCCTATGCTTTTTAATCCATTTTGATTTCTAAACCCACCTTTTTTCTTCTTTTTCCAGACAGAGGAATCTCCTTATATTAATGGCAGGTATTATAGTAAAATTATCATTTCCCCTGAAGAGAATGTTACATTAACTTGCACAGCAGAAAACCAACTGGAGAGAACAGTAAACTCCCTGAATGTCTCTGCTAGTGAGTATTTTATTTCTGGCATTACAAAAGTAAGAAAATTTGAAGTTATTCTTCATTAGTTTAAAATCTTCAATTCCATCTTCCTGTACTGCATTATGGTAAGTTTTATTTATTTATTTTGCATTTGGTATCATCATCATAAGGTTATTTTTTCTTTTTTCCTGTCCATTCTTGTACTATCCTTGTCTTGACAGTTAAATCATTTCATGTTTTATGGGTCAGAGGCCTTATCCTGTACAGGAATAGTTCCCAAAAGCAACAGAGAATAAAAAATAAGTTTCTCTTATTTAATTCATGTTTTATGTTCAGAGTGGAGATAATTCAAAGATCATCTTAAAACATTTTTGCAACAGTTTTAAATTTGGTAAATTTTTAATTCCCTTTGATCTATTATTTTGCCTTCTAATTCTTTGTGGTATTTATCCTACCCTTATGTTGTACTAGAATGCCACAAGCTTAAAGTCATTTAGCAAACTAGCAAGAGTGATTTTAGAATTCATGAATCTAGTTTACAAAATTGTTCCTTTTGTCATATCATATTTAAACTATAGCCGAAAATCAGATAAGTGAAACTATCTCAGAGAATGTGGAAAAATCTGTCTATGTTGAAATCAGGGTAATACATACATACCAACAACAGCTTCTTCAGAAAACAATTGTCATTTAATGTGAAATTGTCCATAATCTTCAATTCTATAGTTGTTCCTATTGTTTTGTCAACCTTAAATCAGGACTGGCCTAGAATGAGGCTCAGTTCTGGACAGGATGTTAACTGACCTGCCAAACTTTTATTCTTCATTCAGTTGGAAACCTGTATATGACATTAGCAGGCTAGGACTACACTAGCTGGGAATTAGCAAGAGCTAGGAGAAAATAATCATCAAAAAATAATGGTCCCTCACAGATTATGACTGGAATATAAAGGCCTAATGGATTGACAGGAGAAAAGAACCAAACAAATTTAATTCTAAGATAGGAGCATTGACTTCTCAGAATGCAATTCAGTGAGTATTGATTTGTCCCACCTAGGAAGAGAACCTACCCTTTCTTCCTGAACACAAGTTTCTCTTTTTATGTTAACCCATTGAATGGTATGCTTCAGTTTTCTAGGCCTTGCAGTGACTTTATCAACATTTAATACAGTCGTTTTCAAACTCAGTGAGCGCCTCCTGAGATGCCAATTTAGCATGTATGAGGAGGGGTCCGGGAATCTGCATTTTATCAAATGTCACTGGCAGTTCCGATGCATGCCCATGCACTTTGAAGTTTATTTATAGAGTTTAATACTAGATAATAATTCAACACAGTGGGAATTCTTAAAATGGACAAAGAGCATGGCATTATCAGAGTCATTTGGAGAGCTTTGCAAACATCATATATGTTGCTTCTTAATCTCGGAGGTATCCCCAGTTTTAACCTCTACTCCTACTACTTTGAGAACATCTCTAGTGGTAAGTCCTTGACACTGGAGGATGACAATGAATTCTCCTATATCGGGCAGGAAAGTTGAGAAAAGTTGATAAACATCACACTGTAGACTTCCTAGGTGCCGACTTGTTTCCCTAAAAAAAGAATGACTATTAAAAGGTGGTGGATAGTGGGAAAATCAATATGGATTTCAGATTAATTCTATAGGTCATCAGTTATGAAATTTTCTATGGTAGATTAATATCTTTGCAGTTGTAGCTCCTCTCCTTAAAACAAGATAAATTTCTTTGTAGGCAAGGTCATACTTTATTAAGTGTGATTTTTTTTTTTTACTCTTAGCTATAGAATAGACATTTTATCTTTGAGTATTATTACATCATACTATAATGGTAAAGGTGACTTTCATATATCAACAAATTTTGTTTTTAATTTCATATTAACATTTTTCATTTCAGTAAGTATTCCAGAACACGATGAGGCAGACGAGATAAGTGGTAGGTACTATGCTGCCGACTCTTCTTCCTTGACTATCAGCTCAAGATTTATGAAGTGTCATGGTATAAGTAATTTTCTTAGCTGTCCACAATTTTGACTTGAATTAAAATACTAAATCAGACAAGATAGTAAGAATGCTAAAATTTTACCCTTTAAAAATCACAAGTTTGCATGTTAATTACTGTAGTGAGCTTTAGTCATTTTTAATACAAAGTAATAGCTAGATTGACTTTCTGAAAATCCTTGGCATTGTCTGTAATTGCATGGACTTTTCTTCTTTGTTGCAGATGAAAACAGAGAAAAGGTGAATGACCAGGCAAAACTAATTGTGGGAATCGTTGTTGGTCTCCTCCTTGCTGCCCTTGTTGCTGGTGTCGTCTACTGGCTGTACATGAAGAAGTCAAAGTGAGTTGTGGAAAAAAGATCTTCATCGTTCATTGACTTTCACTGGGAGAAAATACAATGTGCTAACTTTGCTCACTCCAGTCGTGCATATAATTTATACAATAAGGAAGATGTATCCCCAAATCAGGTTGATTATATATTTTGTTTCAACTAATTTTGACTACACTGCCTTTGTCAGGGACGTGGTTTGGGATACTGTTTCACATGTGTCCCTTTATTTGTCTCAATCAATAGCCTGAATTCAATTATTTGAGTTTTTCAGTGCTTGAGTGAATTTTTTAAAGCGTATACTTCCTAAAGGTCAACCACCATAGACCTTTTGGTTGAGGTTGGAGAAGATTCATTAAAAGTACCTAGTACATCTTGTAGGGACTGCCAGGTGTCTTTGCAGTGACACATTTGGCCAGCAATGAAACTGCTGCTGAGATAGGAATGTCTTATTGTTATTACTGCCATATTCTAGTTAGTTGACTTTGATCCGTATAAGAGTCTATATCAGAGAAAAACATGTCATTATGTCAACTTGAGTTTTTAAAAATGGATTAGACAAAGTACCAAGACTACTTTAAAAATGCTTTAGAGATGTTAAACATTATTAGTTACATGATATTACAGATCGTATGAACCTTATAAATTATCTAACAGTGGTTTATAAGGAAAATCCGATGAACCAACGAAGATTCTTAACATACACACATGTCTTATACTTCTCATCATCTCACTCCCAACCCTAGATTCAGATACCATTGATAGGGGTGGGGTTCCAGCATTTGCACTTTTAAAAAGTTTCACTGGTGATTCTGCGGCATGCTGCTAGTTTCAAACATGGGTTTTAAACCACCTTATCTTATAAATGTGTAAATTAAGTTTTGCAATGGGATGTCTATAGCTAGTGGAACTTTGGACATAATTTTATATTATGTCTGATATGTCCCCTTTAAAAAACGTAAGAAAGTTGACTTAAAAGAGAATCAAAAGAAAAATCAGATTTAAATCAGGACCCATGATCTCACCTTGTAAAGATGCCAGTTCCAATGAAGCAATATTCAAATGGAGCTGCCATCCAAGGGAGGCAGAAGCTCTGAAATTTTGAAGTCACACAGCAGCATGAGCATGTATTGAGCTATGTTCTCACAACACATCTATAAAGTATACACCATTATTATTCATATTTTACATTTGAAAAATCTGAGGCAGAGAATGGTTAAATGACTTGCCTAAGGTTACATAGTTTGTAGGGCACAGAATTGTTATTTGATTTAAGGCAGTGATGTTTTAGAATCTTTGTGTTGAAGGAGTAGACCATACTTTCTCTCACTTGCTTTATTTTGTGCCACATTAGGCAGAAACATTTCTCCTGTTGTGTGTTGTCGCTGATGCACACGATGTCCACTCTCACATGATGGCACAACTGCTCCTCATCTTGGCCTTTCTCTCCTTAGTCTTAAGCAGCCCACACCAATACTTGGTATACGAGTCAGGATTCTCCAGAGAATCAAACCAGTAGAGGGTGTGTGTGTGTGTGTGTACAAAGAAAGTTTTATTATAAGAAATTGACTGACATGATTACGGAGGCTGAGAAGTACCAAAATCTGCAGGCAGGAAGCTGGAGACACAGTAGAGTTAATGTGTAGTTCCAGGCTATGTCCAAAAGCCTGAGAACCAGGAAGGTGTAAGTTCCAGTCTGAAACCCACATGGGCTAAAACCCAGGAAGAACTAATGTTTCAGTCCCAGACTGGAAGCAAGAAAAAATGTCCCAGCTCAAGTGGTCAGGTAAGAAGTTCCCTCTTACTAAGCCTTTTTTGTTCCATTCATATCTTCATTGATTAAATGAGGCCCACCCACATAGACGAGGGCAATCTGCTTTACTTAGCCTACTGATTCGGTTCAAATGTTAATCTCACCCAGAGATACCCTCACAGACACAGCCAGAATAATGTTTGACCAAATGTCTGTGTACCACATGACCCAGTCAAGTTGACACATAAAATTAACCACCACAACTTGGTAACAAATATGTTCTTTTCCTCAATGAACATTTTACCTATAAACACTTCACATGGGTTTGTGTCCATGGCATCCATAGAAAATTCGGAAGGCCTGTGCTATGTAAGTGAAAGGAAAAGCAAACAGTTGCCCAGAGGCAACATCCATTTTATAGAAGTTCTCCTTCTGTGTGTACAGGTTTCCTGATATTCAAATCTTATCCTCCCTTTATAATCCATGATAATTTACTCACAAATCCAACAGCTTGTGTTCTAGGGTATTTTCATTTTATTATGACTTCTGAATACTCCACAGTAATTTTACTTCTTAAAATAATGAAAATAAAATTTCCCTGTACCTTGAAAATTAGCTGGAAAAAAAAACTATAATTCTTTACATTAGGGTCAAATAAATGTTAAATTCTTGGAGCACCCCCAACATCCAGTATCTCATCAGACACCATTTGTCCCTCTATGAATAAAATAAATTTGTGTGTGTGTATGTGTTCTTTCCTTTGTTTCTTCATGTGGTAACCCCAAATTAAAATGATGGATAAATATATGCTGGACACTGACTTCATGGTGTCTTTAGGTGAAAGCCTCAAGCATTTCCTTTAAAGTATTTCAGTAAATTAAGCTCAACTTCTACCACCTGATCTGAACATTCATCTAAATAACTGTTACCTAATCGAAAAGTTCACCAACTCTGACAGAGTTGATATTATTGGTAATCAAAGTAATAAATTGCAATTCTCATCTGAAGCATCAAGGCTTTTTATTAAGAATTTGTGGAATACTTCAGATTTGCTGAGTGCTTTGCATTCCTGATTAGTTATTCCTTGCTTGTGCCTTCTGAAATAAGCCAGCATTTTTGGAATATGAATTAGTCTTCTTAACCCTTCAAGCTGCTCATGCAGAGTAAGTTCAGATTCATAATAAGATCTTTCAAGTTAAGAATGTCTAACGCCATTTTTGTGATACAGCTAGCAAAGCAGTGAAATTTTAGCAACATTTAGCTAAGTTCTTTGCATTGATAATTTTAAAAGTCATTGGAGAAAGATAAGAGAAACCATCTTTTATTTCTAGTAAAATTTAAGAGTACATTTGCTAATATACCTAGTGGCTATTTAGCCAGCATTCACTCCTTATTTCACTAATAGAAGCTAAATATTTTTATTATAATTTTCAAAAATGGAAAACTGGAGCAAGAAAGACTTGGCAATTGTGTTCTTTTCCCATTGTGAAATGACATATTCATTTAGGAGTAAGGACTCATGACTTTTTTGCTGCTTTAATCCATATAACTTCCCAATGGAAGTTTTTTGTTAAAAAAAACTGAAGGTGCTTTGATGACGAGAATAGATGACTCTGATTTTTTTCCATGTATGTAGGGTATTAACTATCAGAGTCAGGAAAAGGCATTAATTAGTCCACCCTATATCTAGTTGTTTAATAGGCAGAAAAGCATTGAAGAACTAGAGATATTTCAGTGGTTACCTTCTACTATGTTTTCCATTTCTCTCATCCCTGTCCTCCAAACATGGTTTTTAGTTCTACAGGAAGTTAAATGTTACTATTTAAGATTCATTCCTATCTTGCATATCTCATAGTACAAGAACTAATGAAAAATTAAAAGAGCTGAAGTTAAAGGAAAAATGTAAAGGCAGAGTGATGTAGCCACAAACTTCTTCACAAGTATATTAGGACCATAATTTCAAGGTTGGTTGTATTTAAGAGACTCTGACCTCCATAATTCCTATAACTAAACTGGAAGCAAGTGTTAACCAAACATTTGTAATCTCAAAATAGTCATTGTGTAAATCTTGGAAACTTACTGAGAGATTTACCTTTTGCAGCTATGGAACTCAAGACTATTTTCATGAAAATTAGTGTGTAATATAGAAATAATCCGAAAATCTAAAAGTCAGAAATACCCTTTGTTAGTTCTGCCTTATACGATGCTTTATTATTCCAGTACTTTCTTGGAAGAAAACAGAGACAATCCTAAATTGGCTGAAGGGCTAAAGAGGACTTGCCTACAACACTGAAACCTCAATAAACAATGTTATGTTAACATTGTTAAAATTAACAATGTTAATTAAGCCTTTCTAGAATCCTTCCTGTTGGTGTCTCTTAATATATGGAACACGATCTTGCAAAAAAGTTGATTTTAACTGAATTCTATTTCCCAGTCAATACTCAGCTAAAAGCAAATATATGTTCTCATAAGAGAAGAGGGACTCCTCACTGAATAAATTGAAAAGATAGTGCTGGAGGACCACTTACAGCACATTTTAAGTGACTTTTCTCATTTATCACTGCATGAGAACCTACCGTTTTTCTCTTTTTTTGGTAATTTTTTACTGAAATCCTCAACAATTTAATGAGGTACATACAATTAACCCCATTTTGTAGTATCTAAGTCTCAGTGGGAGTAACCTGCTCAAGATATCATAAGTAGTATCTTGTTCCAAATTCCATATAGTATTTTCAAATCTACTTTGCTGCCTTACCAGGACTTTTTTGGAATTAAAATTTTAGCTCTGACTTTGATTGGCTACTGGCATTCAATTGGTACTATGGAGGAAAGGGTATGATCTTAAGGGCAGGCTGTCACAGCCTCTCTCTCCACTTGTATGAGAAGTCAGACTAATTCAAACGTTGACTTCTCTCTTTTCTCTACCCATGACCTAGGAGGCTGCCAGAAGGAAGAAAAGAAAATACCTCACTATCTTATCAAACCATAAATAATAGAGGGGACTTGATGGGAAATAAAACAATGTGGAAATGCCAGAGTCTCCATCTAGTCAATCACAGGGTCACCGGCCACTCAGAGGGCAGCACCATCCATGGCCCTCTCCTCTTCTGCTGCATGTGACCTGAAAGTTTCCACAAGGAAGAAAGGGCTTGCATCAAAATATAATGTGTTCATATTTCAAAATTCCCTCTCTATATATTCGTTTCATTTTTTTAAAAAAGATCACACTTGTTTTAAATATATTTTCCAAAGGCAAAGGAACAAAAAAGTCCCATTCTCTGGCATGAGCCAGGCTGTATGTGTCCCATCATCTACCCTAAAGAAACATTTTGAGCTGTGATGCTGAGTGCATGCAGGTGGCTTCCTGTTTTCATGCACATCCAGTATAGTTGTGTTTTTTCTGATCCCTCAGCCTTTTACCTAATGGTTGTCATATTCACTCTTGACCAAGATGGAAAAGCCATTTTCTGTTTTCACTGAGGACACACGCATTCCCTATTTCTTTGTAGAGTCTTAGAAATTCTAAAGACATAAAATTTTCATGAGGAATTTCTTTGTAGAGTCTTAGAAATTCTAAGGTTATAAAATTGTAAGTTGTAGTAATAAGACCAACTATTTATTCTTCTCTATTTCCTTCTTCAATCAAGAAATTGCTCACAACTCTTAGTGGGGATTAGTGTCCTGCTGTCCTCCTCTAGTTTTTCATTAAACTTGACCCAAGGGGAGACTCCTTCTACTGAGCTGTGACCAAAGAAGGGGAAAAAATAACCATACTCCTGGGCATGACCCTAACTACCTGCACAGGTGTCAATGGCCGGTTTGCTGGAAGTGGTAACTCTACACTGCCAAGATGCCAGTCCTAAATACCAACAGCTGTGGTACCTTCTGTGGTGTGAGGCAGGGATGCTCACGGAAAACACTCTTCTAACTAGCAAGAAATAAGGATGCCTCACACGCCCTCTAAGAGAGTTTTCAATTTGTTATACGAACTGAAAGCCTGCTTGGAAAACCTAAAATCTCATGTACTCCTTTATGTGTGAAATATTTTAAGTGAGTATTGCTTTGGTTTTCTAAATATAAAATTCTATTATAGTATTTTATTGGACTTTTCCAAATGATACCAGCCAGATTGTGATTTACTGGTTGCACCTATCACTGTCATCCCCTTCACTTGTCCTGCCTCCTCCATCCTCTCACTATGCTATTGTTCAGTTAAAGGCATACTTAGGGGATACCCCCAAAGCAGTCCCCTACCCCTTTTGAGATCTCAAAACAAGTATAGAATATTGGGAAAATCTCACCAAAAAAGATTTTAAATCTTCTGAAAAGTTATTTGAAAGTAACTTTAGCCCTTTAAACACACTGCGCTTAAGGGAATTACACAGAATGAGGAGTTGAGACTTAGATTTAAACTCTCTTCTGCTGCTCAGTAGCTTTACGGCCTTGGCCATTAAGCTCCCTGACTCACCTTCAATTTGGTGAGTCCCTGCATGTAACCTGCCAGCTGCTTTCACATACACTATCACATTTATCCTTACACCAGCTCTACTAGGAAATCCTGTTGTTTCCCCTATTTATAGATGAACAAGCATGCTTAAGAGAAGGGGTTGTCTAAGATCTTGGAGCTCAGACTTAACACATGAAGATAAAAACCTAGGCTTGCAGACCCCAAGGCCAAGACCCCTCTCTGCCTTGCAGCTTAGACTAGAGGGTCACCTTTAGCACTTCTTCCCATGGTAACTTACTATGATCCTGTAATTTAAATTTTCTCTCATATTTAAGGTTATTAAAAAGAGGCACCAATGAGGAAAATTTAAAATAAATAATCATCATAATTTATATTTTATAAATTATAAAATAAATGTATATATTATATATATACATATATACTTATATAATATATACATATATTACTTATATACATGTATACATGTGTACATATAACATATAATATATATACATATTTATATATACATATACAAATATATAATATGTACATATATTATATATACACACATATATGTAATATATATGCTATTATAACAAAATACCATAAACTGGGTCGCTTTAAAAAAAAAACAAAACAGAAATTTATTTTCCACAGTTCTGGAGACTGGGAATTTCAAGATCAAGGCACTAGCAGATCTAGTGTCTGGTAAGGACCCACTTTCTAGCTTATAGAGGTGCCTTCTTGCTTTAACTTCACATGATGGCAGGAGGCAAGAGAGCTCTCCAAAGTCCTTTTTATGAGGGCACTAATCTCATTCATAAGGGCTCCACCTTTACAATTTAATCATGTGATGGTCATATCATCTATTTCAGGGGGACACAAACATTCAGTATATAGCAGTGACTACTACACCCTTCAAGATAAAGACCATTACGTCACCCCCAGAAAGTTCCCTTAGACTTCTTTTTTGTCCAGCCCCATCATCCCTGTCTCCTTAGGAAACCACTGACTAATTGTTATGACCAGAAATTGTTTGCCTAATCTTGAACTTCATACAAATAGAATTATAGAAAATGTACTCTTTTATAATGGGCTTCTTCCCCTTAACATGTTTTTGAGATTTATTCATGTTGTTACATCTAGGAGTGCCTTCTTTTTTTATATTGCTGATAGTGTTTAATCATTAGAATATGCCATATCTTTAAAATCCATTCTCTTCTTGGACATTTGGATACTTTCCAGTTTGGGCTACTTCAAATAGTATGGCTAAAATAAACATTTTTATACAAGTGGTTTTTGCAGCCATATGTTTCTATTCTCTTGGGTAGAAACCTAGGAGTGGAATTGCTTGATCTTCCAGCAGACATTTGTTTATGGGAAACTGCCATGCAGATTTCCAAAATAGTCACCCTGCTTACAACTCCCACCAGTCGCATATGAGAGTTTTAGTTCTTTCGCATCCTTGCCTAAATCTGGTGTTATTCTGTTGAATTTTAGCCATTCTAGGAGGTGTGAATTAATAACTAGTTTAGGTTTTAACTTGCATTTCCTTGAGATCTAATAATTTTAAGCTCCATAAATGTATAGGCTATCTTATATCTTCCTTTGTGAAGCGACTCTTCAAATCTTGTGCTTATGATTTTTATTGGTATTTGTCTTTCTGTAATTGATTTGTAAGAGTTCTTAACGTATTTTGCATTAAAATCCTTTGACATATATAGATATATTTGAACATTTTTTCCCAGTCTGTAGCCTCGTTTTCCTGTTCTTAATGCTGTCTTTTGATAAGCAGAAATTATTCCTTTCGATGAAGAACAGCTATCAATTTTTCCTATTATGTTCGTGCTTTTTGTGTCTACTATATGAAATCTTTGCTTATCCCAAAGTGGCAAAGGTATTTTCCTATGTTATCTCCTAGAAACTTTTAAACTTTGACATTGAAGGGTATGATCTATCTAAAATTTGGTGTCTAGTGTGAGATAAAGGTGGGATTTTGTTTGGTTTTTGGGTTTGCTGTATCTATTTATCAAGCCATTCCAGCACTTGTTAAAAGGACTTTCTTTCAGCCTTAACACATTTGTCAAAACTTGATTTACCATAATAGTATGAGACTTTCAACTGTGATAATCTTCTGGTTGTTTCAGAGGTCTTATTTCTTTGCATGTTCATATAAATTTTAGCAACTTGCTAATTTCTGTGCCACAAAAAGTTTTGTGGAATTAGCGTTGCTTTTAATGTACAAATGAATTTGGGTAGATTTGACAACTTACTAATATTTGGTCTTCAAATCCATGATCATATATCTCCTCATTTACTTGGCTCTTTTCAATTTTTTTCTGAGTAATATTTCAAATTTTAAATGTAGACATTTGATATGTCCTTAAAAGTTTATTCCTGTATGTTTATACATTTTGCAGCTATTATAAATACAATTAATTTTGTAATGTTTCCAATTGTTCCTAGTAGTATGTGAAAGTGTGATTAATTTTTCATGTTGAAATGTATACTGCCATCTTACTAAATTACCTTGTTAGTAGTTATATTCGTTGTTTTGTGGATTCCTATGTAAACAATGGTTGCATCTGCAAATGGAGATAATTTTACTCCTTCCCTTCTACTCTATATGCCATATATTTCTTTTGCTTGCTTTTTTGGCACTCATAGGCACCTCCAATACAAGGCTGAATAGAAACGTTCAGAATGGACACCTTTGCGTGTTTCCAGTCTTAGAGGGGAAATTGCTCAATAGTTAGTTACCATTATGTATGATGTTAGCTGTATATCCCTATCCAGAGTTAGTCAAACTGCAGAGTTAAGGGTATAGTCCTCCAGATTACCTAGTCTCCCCAAGAATTCTGACTCCACCTGCAAGGAGCTAGGGTCCAACCACAAAGTGAGACGGAAGAGTGCACATAAGATCACCCTTACTTCTGACACCAAATGCAAGTTTTGGTGTTTCCCAAAACAATCCTCAGGTTTGATAATTCACTAGAAAGATTCACAGAACTTACTAAAATGTTTATATTCCTGCTTATATTTATTACAAGAAAATGTTGCATTAAAAATCAGCCAAGGGAAAAACAAATAGGGCAGAGTCTAAGAGGATTCCAAATGTGAAGTTTCCATTTTCCTCAGGGATATATTATTCTACCAGCATCGATGTGTGACAGAAGCATGGAGTATGACCAACCTGAAAGGCTCACCCAAACTTTAGTGTCCAGAGTTTTCACTAGGCATTATTACATAGGCAAGATTAATTGATTGAACTTAACCTCCAGCCTGTCTCCTCCTTAGGTCAGGCTGATATCACATAGCTGAAAGTTCCCTCCTTAAACTATGATTGGTCTTTCTAGTGTCATTATACCCCACTTTAAGGCTGATTAATGTAGAAGGCCCTGCCCTGAGACATCTCATTAGCATAAGCTATCAGGTGTAATTTAAGGGAGCAGCATAGATAAGAAAGCCTGTATAACTCATAAAATTGCAACTGTTTAGATGTTGCCTCCCAGAAACTGAAAACAAAGGTCAGATATCTCTTTGGATGAAGCAAATTCTTTACTACAACGTATCCTTTATCAGGTTGAATAACTTTTTTACTATTCCTAGATTACCAGTAGTTTTTATAACAAATCGTTGAATTTTCTCAAATGTTCTTCTATATCTATTAAAATAATCGTATTGTTTACTCTGTTAATATGGTAAATTATATTCTTTGATTGTTGAATGGTAAGCCAGTCTTGCATTCTTGAAATACATCTCAGTCTATTATGATGTATCATAATTTTTATATATTGATGGATACTATTTACTAACATTTTATTAACAATTCTTTTGTCTATGTTCATGAGGAATATTGGTCTGTAATTTTCTTTTCTTATAACATTCCCATCAAGTTTTGGTACTAGAATAATGTGGATCTTATAAAATGGATCGATAAAAGGGCCCCATCCTCTTCTTTTTCCGAGTTTGTTAATTCATTAAATATTTGATAGAATTCAATAATGAAACTAACTGGACCTTGAGTTTTCTTCATGAGAACTTGCTTCGAAACAAAATGTAAATTTATTTATTTATTTGTTTATTTATTTATTTATTTATTTATTTATTTATTTTTCTGTTTAAGACAGAGTTTCACTCTTGTTGCCCAGGCTGGAGCACAATGTCACGATCTCAGCTCACTGCAACCTCCGCCTCCCAGGTTCAAATGATTTTCCTGCCTCAGCCTCCTGAGTAGGTGGGATTACATGCATGCACCACCATGCCTGGCTAATTTTTGTATTTTTAGTAGAGACAGGGTTTCTCCATGTTCGTCAGGCTGGTCTCGAACTCCCAACCTCAGTTGATCCGCCCTCCTCGGCCTCCTAAAGTGCTGGGATTACAGGCATGAGTCACAGCACTCGGCCAAATTTCAATTTACAGATATAGGGTTGATTCTTTTTGAATAAATTTTGGCAGGTTCCTCAATAATTTATCCATTTCATTTAAATTATTGACATTTTTGCAAAAAAAAAAGTCAGTAGAATTTTTTATCCCTTTTACGCCTATGGGTTCTATAGTGATAACCCTTTTTTGTTATCTGATATTGCTAATTTATTTTTTCTTTTATCTTTCTTAGTCTTTATAGGGTGTTATCGATTTTCAAAATGACCTGAAATAACTTTTTGCTTTTTTTATCTCTATTGCTTATTTTTTATGATTTTGCTCTTATCATTACTACTTTTTTCTTTAGATTTCCACTTTTTCTCCTTTCTCTGATTTCTTGAAATAGAAATTTTGATTCTTAGTATTAGACTTTCTTCTTTTATAAGACAAGCATTGAAATTATAAATTCCTCTCAGCACTGTTACCTGTGTTCCACAAACATCGGTATGTTGTGTTTTCTTATTCATTCAGTGAATGTTTCCCTGTGGTTTCTTCCTTGAAGTCAAGTGACTAGACCTGTATTAAATTCCAAACATTTCTCATTTAATTCTTTTTTGTCAACACAACCTACTACATAATCTTTTAGTCTTTTGAAGTACATTGAGATTTATTTTTTGGCCTAGCATGCAGTTTTTCCTTGTGAATACTCCACGGACATTTGAAAAAAAAAACTTGTTGGGGGCTTATGGGTGTAGTGTTGTATAATTGTCATTTAGGATTAGGTTAAGGTGAATCATAGTTTGTTTAAATCTTCTTACCCTTACTTACTTCTTTTAAATTATACAAAATCACTTCACATGTAATGTAAGAAGGTAACAAGCATACACTTCTATTTCCCCTTCAGGTATTTTGTGCCATTGTTGTTATTTATCTTACTTCTAAGTACTAAGCCTCACAACACACTGTCATTATTTTATGCTCTGCAGTCTATTATCTGTTTTAAAAATTAAAAATTATGAGAAAACTTTCTTTTGTATCTACTTATTTACTCCTTCCAGCACTCTTCTTATTTTTAGTGGATCTGAGCCTTTGTGTATCACTTTCATTCTGAAAAACCTCCTTTGACATTACTGGGAGTGCATTGCTACCGCCAGTAAATTCTGAGTTTTCATTTTTATGATAATGTTCTTATTTCATTTTTAATTTTGTTTGCTAATTTCATGGGTACAGATTTCTAGGTTGATACTTCTTAGAATATTGAGTACCTTAAAGATGTGCCATTGCTTTCTGGCTTGTATTATTTTTAATGAGGAGTAGTTGGATTTTGGCCAGGTGTGGTAATGCACACCTGTAGTCCTAGCTACACAAGGAGATCAGCCAGGTGGGTGGCTCACACTTGTAATCCCACCACTTTGGGAGGCCGAGGCAGGCAGATTGCTTGATGCCAGGAGTTTGAAATCAGCCTGGCCAACATGGCAAAACCGTGTCCCTACTAAAAATACAAAAATTAGCCAGGCATAGTGCCACACGCTTGTGATCCCAGCTATGCAGGAGGCTGAGAACCTGGGAGACAGAGGTTGCAGTGAGCCAAGATTACACCACTGCACTCCAGCCTGGGCAACAGAGCAAGACTCTGTCTGGAAAGAAAAAAAAATAGAGGCTAAGGTGGGATGATCGCTTGAGTCCAGGAGTCCAAGGCTGCAATGAGCTATAATTGTACCACTGAACTCCAGCCTGGGCAACAGAGCAAGACCCCATCTCTGGAGAAAAAAGAAGTAATCGGATATTATTTTTCACTGCTTTTGAAAATTTGGAAAAAATTTCAGCAATTTTTTAACATATATGTTTACCCTCCTTTCTTCATAAGACTCCTGGTATACATATATTAGACTGCTTGAAATTGTCCCACAGATCCTGTCTCAATTTTTATTGCCTTTACTGTTTTGAAAAGATTCATGTTGCATAATTTCTATGTCTATAACTTAATCGTCACTGATTTTATTTCAGTTGCAATATCTGATCTTCCAGTAACCCCATACATGAAATTATCATTTCTGATCTGTGTTTCTCAGTTCTAAATATTCAACTTTATTTTCAGTCTTCTCTTTCTCTTATTATTATACTAATGTTTTCCTCTAAATTCTTATAAACTTCTGTAATTCCTATTTTACAATCCTTGCCTACTAACTTAATTATTTGTAGGGTTTTATTAATTCATTTTTTCTCCCAATTATAGGTCACATTGCTCTATTTCTTCGTATGTTTAGCAATTTTTGTTTGGATGTTGGAAATTTGGATGTTATATTGTTTTGAATTTTGTTTGGCAGGTAGCCAAGTTACTTATGGATCAGCTTAACTTTTTTTGGAGCTTGGTTTTAAACTAGATTATGATGGATGTATCCAAATTAGTACTTGAAGAAGGAATCAAAGGAATGCTTATGTAAATTTCTCATGCTCTTTTCTTTGCATAACTCTACCTCTTTCCTGCAATTTTCATCATCTCCTTCCAGCCAAGTATGATTTCTGCCTTCTCAACTCAGTGAAAACTCTGTTTTCTGCTTGGGTCCTTATTTTTGGCACCACCAGAAAATACTTCCAGGCACAAAGCCTGGATTGTCATCAAGTGCAACTAGTGACTTTTCCCTTAGAAATCACACAGATCAGAGTACTTTGCTACCTGTTGTCCAATGAAAGAAAATACTTGTTCTTTTATTCTTTTTCTTAAAAATACATGTTTATGGCAAGAGAGCTAGCCCAGTGAAGCAACTGGAACATATGTGGATTTTGGTATTCAAGAGAGGTCCTGGAACCAGTCCACTGCTGATACCAAGGGACAACTGTACTATTTACTTCATCAGGATCATACATATTAAATGTTGGTACAATTGTCTTACCAATTATTGAGAAAGTGATATCGAATCATTCAATAAAGATTGTATATTTATTTATTTCTCCCTTCAGTTCTGTCAGTTTTTACTTTATACTTTTATTAGGTACATATACTTACAATTGTTATAACTTCCTTATATATGAAACCTTTGTAATTACAAAATATCTCTCATTATCTCTGATAATTATCAATTATATGTAAGACCACCTCCCTATCTGTTTTCTAGGAATCTTCTGTCCTTCCATCCTGCCTTCTTTTGAATTACTTAATTAAGTTTTAGTATTACATTTTAATACCTCTACTGGCCTTTTAACTATACCTCTTTGTGTTCGTTTATTGTGGTTGCTATAAGGATTACAATAAGAACTCAAAACAATCTACTCATGTTAAAAATCTAAGATTTTTGAAGCATAATCCCATTTAACTTCCTCTATCTTTGTTGCTATTATTGTCACATCTGTTTTATCTGCATATATTATAAAGATCAACTATGTTTTACATATATATGCATATAAAGCATATATATTAAACTGTTAGTTGTCTTTTAAAATATTTTACATATCTACAATCTGTATTTTTTTATTCTTTCTTACGTATCTGAATTCCCATCTGGTGTTACTTCCCTTCGAAGAACTTCCTTTAGTGCTTCCTTTAGGAAAGGTCTGCTGGTGATACTTTTTTCTACTTTCTTTTCATTTAATTTAATATGTCTTTCTTTTGCCTTTAAGTGAAGGATCTTTTCACTGATATAAAATTTGGGGTTTAAAACTTTCCCTTTCCGCATTTTAAAGATGTTTAATTATCTCTGGTGTGCACTTTTTTTCTGATGAGACATCACCTGTTATTTATGTTATTGTTCTCCTGAACAAATTTTCTGTGGCGCTTTCAAACATTTCTTTTTATATTTGCTTTTGGTTAGTATGTCTATGATTAACTTGAGTGTGTTTTTCCTTTTGCATTTCCTCCTTCCGGACTTCTGAGCATTTTGGATCTTCAAGTTAATGGGCTTCATCAAATCTGGGAAATTTTCTCATTGTTTCTTTAAATATAGTTTTGCCTCATTCTCTTTCTCTTCTGTTTGACTTCAAATACATGTATGTCAGCATATGTTAGCCTGCTCACTATCATCCCACAGGCCACTGAAGATCTGCTCACTTTTTTTTTTCCACTGCCCTGAACTCCACCATCTCCTCACTTTTTTACTGTTTTCTTTCTCTCTGTTTTCCAGAATCTGTAACTTACAATTTTGTTCCTAGGTTCATTAATGCTTTCTTGTGCCACCTCTAATCTGATGTTAAGAGCATTTAGTGAATTGTTCAATATCAATATTCTGGTTTTCAGTCATAGAATTATTTTTGTTCACATTTTTTGCTGCTGATATTTCCATCTGCTCTCTCATTGTTACCAAATTTTCCTTTAAGCCATTAAGTGAGTATTATATAATTGACTTAAAATTCTTGCCTGCTGATTCCAAAATCTGTAAATCTGTGTCACCTAAGGACATTCCCTGGACTTTGTGTTACATTTTTCTATTCTATGTATGTATTGTAACTTTTTTACTATATAATGGATTTTGTGGGTGATATGTTTTAGATTATAATTTCTGTTATATTTTTCTAAAGGATATGAGTTATTTTTCCTAGCAGACAATTAGATTACTGGCTAATTACTCTACTGTCACCTTGCGCTTGTGATGGTTAATTTTATGGTTTGTATTCCATGTCTGTCTTAGGATGAATGTCTAGTTCTTTTATTTTATTTTTTTATTATTTTATTTTATTTTATTTTTTTTTTTTTGAGATGGAGTCTTGCTCTGTCACCTAGGCTGGAGTGCAATGGTACAATATCTCGGCTCACTGCAACCTCCGCCTCCTGGGTTCAAGCGATTCTCCTGCTTCAGCCTCCCAAGTAGCTGGGATTACAGGCACACGCTACCATGCCCAGCTAATTTTTGTATTTTTAGTAGGGACAAAAATTTTAGACAAAAAACTTTTAGTAGGGGTTTTACCATGTTGGCCAGGCTGGTCTCGAACTCCTGACCTCAAGTGATCCACCCACCTTTGCCTCCCAAAGTGTTGGGATTACAGGTGTGAGCCACTGAGCCCAGCCTGTGTCTAGTTCTGACACATAGTCTTTCTTGTTTTTTCTGGGGTTTCAATACAAAGACTGATGTGTTTGCTAAGCACTTCTGGCTTGGTGAAGTTCAACTCCAAACTGTGTGGGTAGTACCTAAAAATCTATCAGGCTTCTAAGCCTTCTGGTATTGCTTTCCACTAAGCTCTTTGAAATTTCTCCCACATATGCTATTCAGGGGGTCATCCAAGGAGCTTATCATAGTGTATACACAAATTTGGAATTCTTGCCACCCTGTGGCTGTCTCCTTTCTAAGATTTTTCTTCCTTGATTTCCAGCTTTTGGTCTACTTAGTCCATGACTCCCAAGCTGAGAAGTGCCCTCAGAGGAAAAGCCATGTAAAATTTTCTTTCAATTTCTACTTTATTTTTGTCACTGTCAAATACATTCACATACTTCATTCTGTACTTTTCTGAGGGTTTATAATTGTTATAAATAGTAGAGTTAACAAAGTACACTTGTTTTTTTTTTTTTCAGTATTACTCAAAACAGAACTCCTTGTAGCCCATGCTTTATTTTAAGGTTGTGAAATCATTTGCACCCTCAATGAGAATATGACTTTATTCTTACTATACAGGTCAAGGCAGATTAAAAAAATTAAAATTGCAATTTATATTATAGTAGTCACTGTCCTGATGTATTACATTGTTGATTTTTTTTAATTTTATTTTTTAGGATTTACCAACTGAATGTTGACTTCTTTATGTATCACTCTCTAGTTGCTCCAAACAAGTTATGATTCTTACTTTAGATGAAAGGAGTGGCAGTTAATGAAGTGAGTTTAAAAGAAAACAGACAAAAAGAGAAAGCAAAAGGAGAAGTAGAAAGAAAAAGAAAGGAGGAATGGAATGGAGAAAAAAATTAGAGGAGTGAGAGAAGACAAGGGGAAGAAAAAAGAGAGGACAGAAGAGATTTTGGGGATTATGTGGCTTTTTTAAATTGCCACAATATCTTACTGATTTATAGAAATTATAGTTATTAGGATATATACTTAGTAGATATTAGAATAATCAAAGACCTGTTTATGAATATAATTTTGTGCAGAACTATCTGGGAAGGTTGGATTAAGAATCACTCAAGTTCTGTCATTTCAATGTAGTATTTTGTCAACTTGCTTATGAAAAAAGCAGCTGGGTATGTATGGACTTCATATTGGTGAACACTAATATATTAAGGAACAGTGGAAGGAAATAGACATAAAGGATCATGTCAGTTCAACTTAGTAGAATAATGATCTTTTGGATGCCTACCATGTTCTAGTCACTGTATTATGTGCTATGGATAAAATATAAATAAAACATGGCTATTATTCTCAAAGAGTTTGTGGTCAAGTCAAGGAAACTAAAGAGATTTCTCACATCTCAGTGTTTCCTTGGGGCAGATGGATGGAGAAATGAGCTAAGAGCTTGAAGGGAAAAGCTGGATTTCTTTGCATTTTTTGAGCTAAAGAAAGGGATTCTTTCTAGGATGTCAATTAGAAGCTTGAAAGAACCATGCCTTAGGAATAGGAGCAAGCCAAAGGTAGACCAAATTTTACTAAAATTGCAGTGGGGCTCCAACAAAGGTCAATAGCCTGATAGAATTGTGTAATCAGCCCCTTAGCCTAACAAAGGAAAGGGGGAGCCATAGCTGATAGAAAATAACATTCTGTAGGGTCTCTACAGTTCTTTTGTTCATCGGGTCAGCAAAATTTAAAAGGACAAGATATGCAAAGAGTCAAGAAAATACAATCAATAATCTAGAGAAAAAGTAGGTAAGATAAGCAAACAATAACGGAATTATTTGAATATTGTAGTTAATAGATAAGACAATGAAAATAACTATAAATATATAAGAAAATGTATAAGAAAAGATACTCAAAAGAGATAAAAGGAGTAGAGAATTCAAATGCAATAATTGAAAAGAGAAAAAGAATTATGTCTTTCAGTTCCAAAATGTCAATTTGATTTTAAAGGATCAAATTGACATTTGGGAACTGAAAGACATAATATTAAACACTGTGTTTTCAGTGGATGAATTTAACACAGATGGGCCACAGCAGAGCACAGGAAAAGGAAATTGGAATACACATCGATAGAAGACACATAGACTGAAGCACAGAGAGGAAAAAGAACAGCCAAGACCAACAAGAGCATAAGAAACATGTGGACACACACATGTCTAAGCTATGTATAGAATTGAAATTCCAGAAGAATGAAAGAGCAAGAATAGCAATCACCGGTAAAATAAATAAATACATTGTGGTTTATTCACCCTATGACATCCTATAGACCAATGAGAATGAACAATCTATAATCATATGCACCATTATACATGAATGTCACAAACTTAAGGTTGAGTTTAAATAAAAGGCAAACACAAATGAATAAATCTGAGATGATTCCATTTATGTACAAATTACAATAGCAGGTAAAACTATTATGTGAGAATTCAGGTTGTAGTAGCCTTTGGGCAGGAAGTAGACTGCAAGGTCATATAATGGTCTGCAATTGTCTCTTATTCTGGATGCTGGGAGGAAAGGAAGGAAGGGAGGGAGGGAAGGTGGAAGGGGTGCACTCTTGGACATACAGCTACCATTTGTTCTGCTTTCTCCTAGTTAGCCACAAAACCTTAATTGTGTAATTAAGAAAATCTGATTTAATGTCTTAAAGAATAAGAGCCTAGGCATGGGTAATCAAAGTAGCCACTAAGGCATTGGTTTTCAAACTGTAGCAGAGAGTGGAATCACCTGAGGAGTTGTTTAGCAGAGATCGCAGGTCCCATCCCCATAGTTTCTGTTTCTGTTTCTGTAGTTCTAGTGTAGGGCCCAAGAATTTGCATTTCTTGCAAGTTCACAGGGGATGCTGATACTGCTGGTCTGGGGACCATAATTTGAGAACCAGCCACGTTAGAGTTGCTATAGCTTCTGTTGTCGATGTTCTGTCATAAACTTGGTCTCAATAATCTGGTTGTTGTTGTATTCAGTAAAACAGAATTCATAAAGATAGACATAGGGCGTTAGCTCAACTGGGATACATGATAGGGAACACCAGAAGGGAACGCGCCTTCATGAAATGTCCTTAAGAAATTTTTTTTGGAGAAAATTCGCTTAGAACAAAAATTTACACTATCAAATGAGTTACTTCCCAGAAAGTGGAGAGAAAAATAACCTAGCTAAAAACATGATGCACAAAGTGTTGTATAGTCTGTTTTCAAAATAATTGATTTTTTTTTTCTCTTAGCATACATTTACTGGAACCCCATCACCAAGCTAATTTCAGTAGAATGTGCTCCATTATCAGTCAAGGCTCACAGATGTGGAAATTTTTGCCTAGCGGTTTGCTGTAAAACATTTGCTTTTCAAAGATACATTAATTCAAATCTTAAAATTAAATATAAAAGTTGAACATGTGTGTGTCAATATGATGAAGTTTATTTAATTCTCTTACAGGACTGCATCAAAACATGTAAACAAAGACCTCGGTAATATGGAAGAAAACAAAAAGTTAGAAGAAAACAATCACAAAACTGAAGCCTAAGAGAGAAACTGTCCTAGTTGTCCAGGTGAGTAGTCTGTACGAGGTTCATAGAAATAATTCCCTGGCAAGTAGGAAACATCCTTAAAGATGAAATCCTTTATGTTAAGATGCTCCATAATTACAGCTTTCAAAACAGGAAGAGAGGGGTTTTTTTTCTTTTTATTATGCTTTAAGTTCTCAGATACATGTGCAGAACGTGAAGGTATGTTACACTGGTAAAAACGTGCCATGGTAGTTTGCATGCATCAACCCATCATCTACATTAGGTATTTCTCCTAATGCTGTCCCTCCCCTAGCCCCCCACCCCCTGACAGGCCCCATTGTGTGGTGGTCCCTTCCCTGTGTCCATGTGTTCTCACTGCTCAACTCCCACTTATGAGTGAAAACATGCAATGTTGTTTTCTGTTCTTGCATTAGTTTGCTGAGAATGATGGTTTCCAGTTTCATCCATGTCCCTACAAAGGACATGAACTCATCCCTTTTTTATGGCTGCATAGTATTCCATGGTGTATGTGTGCCACATTTTCTTAATCCAGTCGATCACTGATGGGCCTTTGGGTTGGTTCCAAGTCTTTGCTATTGTGAACAGTGCTGCAATAAACATACATGTGGATGTGCATTTATAGTAGAATGATTTATAATTCTTTGGCTATATACCCAGTAATGGGATTGCTGGGTCAAATGGTATTTCTGGTTCTATATCCTTCAGGAATCACCACACTGCCTTCCACAATGGTTGAACTAATTTACACTCCCACCAACAGTGTAAAAGCTTTCCTATTTTTCCACATTCTCTCAAAACAGGAAGAGAGTTTTTCGAAAGGAAACTTTCGTGACTCAGAAAGTGTTTTCGGAAGAATGGAAACTTACCAGTTTCCCCCACTCCCTCCTCAAAATAATCATTATCTTCTGAATAATAAACACCAACTATGAGATGTTAACATTCAATTAGCATTTTATATTTTAATGCAAAAACTTTAAGTGCAAAGAAGCTTTATTTTTTGAATTGGTGTTTGGGTCCAGTAAGAACAGATTGTAATACCTTAGATTTGTTTTAAATAAATGATTATGAAAATAATTTTAAAATATGAAAATTTTAGGCCAGGTGCAATGGCTCACGCCTGTAATCCCAGCACTTTGGGAGGCTGAGGCGGGTGGCTCACTGGAGACTAGGAGCTCCAGACCAGCCTGGCCAATGTGGTGAAACCCTGCGTTTCTACTAAAAATACAAAAATTAGCCAGTCCTGGTGGCAAGCACCGATAATCCCAGCTACTCCAGTGGCTGAGGCAGGGGAATCACTTGAACCCAAGAGGTGGGGGTTGCAGTGAGCCAAGATGGTGCCACTGCACTCCAATCTGGGTGACAGAATGAGATTCTGTCTCAAAATATAAAAATAAAAAAATAAAAAATTTTAATCTAGGTATTTAATAAAAGCGTGAGTGTATTTATACAGCCAATATCCCAAATCATTTTAATGAAAAGTGTAACAAACTTGTGCATGTGTGTATACATATACGCATATGCTTTTATAGGTAGTATATGTATGTGTATGTGTATATATGTATCCATGTATCTATATGCACATATGTAGAGGCATATGTCTGTTACATATGTTATATATATTTAACATATAAAATAGCTGTGTGTGATTTTTAAGACAATCTCAAAAGAGGTATGTTTCCATGGCATTGCCACCTGAAATTTGAGGTTTTTCTTTTTATTTGTGTTCCCTTAAACCAAGCAAATAGAAGAGCCATTTGGACTATTAATGTGTCCTTTAGAATAACTGTTACTATAGCTTACCAATATGATATGACAAGCCCCAACCACCACAGTAAACCTCGGGTTCATTATAAATAAACCACAAGTCACAATTTGAGTGGGTCATCCAAGTTAATCCCATAGTAAGGATGGAGCGTGAGAAAGTACTGAATTTAAAAGGATGCACACAGGGGAGAACAATAGAATAAATGAAACAAGACTTGGTTTTTAAAATCTGAAAGCCAGGATTTTAAACTGATGGGGTGAAAGGAATCAGAACTGGATTGCTTCTCTATCTCACCTTTCATTGGAAGTCAAGTATGCAGCATTCCCACATGACTTTTTTTGTTTGTTTTTTCCACTTCTCTAGGGTTCTTTTCCCCAGTCCTTTGTAAACATAGATTTTAACTACTGTTTTCTTCAAAATCGTATAACTTCTCAATGAAAAACTGTACTTGAAGACAAATCCCACGAAATAGTGTGATTTGAAGAAATGAGTGTACTTTTAACCTAAAGAGAAATGCAATGAAATATTTTCTTGAAAAAAAACTTGTAATATTAGTATTAATTTTACAAAAAAAAGAAAACTCTGAATAATTCCAAAAATTATTTGTAGAATGGATGCAGCAATGCCTGAGATTATAGATGGGCTTGGGGACAATGGAGTTTTATAAAAGGCCCTCCTTTAAAGTAATTTACTGAATTACTTTTAGTACAAAGTATCTGTTGATGTTAAAAAATTATTGCTTTGGAAGCTTATCTAAATTATTTTTTTTTTCATTTCAGAGATAAAAATCATATAGACCAATTGAAGCATGAACGTGGATTGTATTTAAGACATAAACAAAGACATTGACAGCAATTCATGGTTCAAGTATTAAGCAGTTCATTCTACCAAGCTGTCACAGGTTTTTAGAGAATTATCTCAAGTAAAACAAATGAAATTTAATTACAAACAATAAGAACAAGTTTTGGCAGCCATGATAATAGGTCATATGTTGTGTTTGGTTCAATTTTTTTTCCGTAAATGTCTGCACTGAGGATTTCTTTTTGGTTTGCCTTTTATGTAAATTTTTTACGTAGCTATTTTTATACACTGTAAGCTTTGTTCTGAGAGTTGCTGTTAATCTGATGTATAATGTAATGTTTTTATTTCAGTTGTTTATATGGATAATCTGAGCAGGTACATTTCTGATTCTGATTGCTATCAGTAATGCCCCAAACTTTCTCACAAGCACCTAAAACCCAAAGGTGGCAGCTTGTGAAGATTGGGGACACTCATATTGCCCTAATTAAAAACTGTGATTTTTATCACAAGGGAGGGGAGGCCGAGAGTCAGACTGATAGACACCATAGGAGCCGACTCTTTGATATGCCACCAGCGAACTCTCAGAAATAAATCACAGATGCATATAGACACACATACATAACGGTACTCCCAAACTGACAATTTTACCTATTCTGAAAAAGACATAAAACAGAATTTGGTAGCACTTACCTCTACAGACACCTGCTAATAAATTATTTTCTGTCAAAAGAAAAAACACAAGCATGTGTGAGAGACAGTTTGGAAAAATCATGGTCAACATTCCCATTTTCATAGATCACAATGTAAATCACTATAATTACAAATTGGTGTTAAATCCTTTGGGTTATCCACTGCCTTAAAATTATACCTATTTCATGTTTAAAAAGATATCAATCAGAATTGGAGTTTTTAACAGTGGTCATTATCAAAGCTGTGTTATTTTCCACAGAATATAGAATATATATTTTTTTCGTGTGTGTTTTTGTTAACTACCCTACAGATATTGAATGCACCTTGAGATAATTTAGTGTTTTTAACTGATACATAATTTATCAAGCAGTACATGAAAGTGTAATAATAAAATGTCTATGTATCTTTAGTTAAATTCAAATTTGTAACTTTATAAACATGTTTTATGCTTGAGGAAATTTTTAGGGTGGTAGTATAAATGGAAACTTTTTGAAGTAGACTGGATATGGGCTACTTGTGACTAGACTTTTAAACTTTGCTCTTTCAAGCAGAAGCCTGGTTTCTGGGAGAACACTGCACAGCGATTTCTTTCCCAGGATTTACACAACTTTAAAGGGAAGATAAATGAACATCAGATTTCTAGGTATAGAACTATGTTATTGAAAGGAAAAGGAAAACTGGTGTTTGTTTCTTAGACTCATGAAATAAAAAATTATGAAGGCAATGAAAAATAAATTGAAAATTAAAGTCAGATGAGAATAGGAATAATATTTTGCCACTTCTGCATTATTTAGAAACATACGTTATTGTACATTTGTAAACCATTTACTGTCTGGGCAATAGTGACTCCGTTTAATAAAAGCTTCCGTAGTGCATTGGTATGGATTAAATGCATAAAATATTCTTAGACTCGATGCTGTATAAAATATTATGGGAAAAAAAGAAAATACGTTATTTTGCCTCTAAACTTTTATTGAAGTTTTATTTGGCAGGAAAAAAAATTGAATCTTGGTCAACATTTAAACCAAAGTAAAAGGGGAAAAACCAAAGTTATTTGTTTTGCATGGCTAAGCCATTCTGTTATCTCTGTAAATACTGTGATTTCTTTTTTATTTTCTCTTTAGAATTTTGTTAAAGAAATTCTAAAATTTTTAAACACCTGCTCTCCACAATAAATCACAAACACTAAAATAAAATTACTTCCATATAAATATTATTTTCTCTTTTGGTGTGGGAGATCAAAGGTTTAAAGTCTAACTTCTAAGATATATTTGCAGAAAGAAGTAACATGACAATAGAAAGAGAGAGTTATGCTACAATTATTTCTTGGTTTCCACTTGCAATGGTTAATTAAGTCCAAAAACAGCTGTCAGAACCTCGAGAGCAGAACATGAGAAACTCAGAGCTCTGGACCGAAAGCAGAAAGTTTGCCGGGAAAAAAAAAGACAACATTATTACCATCGATTCAGTGCCTGGATAAAGAGGAAAGCTTACTTGTTTAATGGCAGCCACATGCACGAAGATGCTAAGAAGAAAAAGAATTCCAAATCCTCAACTTTTGAGGTTTCGGCTCTCCAATTTAACTCTTTGGCAACAGGAAACAGGTTTTGCAGGTTCAAGGTTCACTCCCTATATGTGATTATAGGAATTGTTTGTGGAAATGGATTAACATACCCGTCTATGCCTAAAAGATAATAAAACTGAAATATGTCTTCACAGGTCTCCCACAGCTGTCTGACTCTTGTCTAAAGTAGAATGTTCATGTGTGGAAAGTGATTGTCTTTATCAAATAGTGGAAAACTCACTGTGACTCTCCATCTTTCCGGAGAAGGAGTGCAGAAAAATAAAATTCCCCATGCCTTCCTACTAGGTCAGGTGGGCTACCTTAGCTAGTCCCTAGATTTCACCAGTGATAGATTCTATGATGCATCTGTCTTCAAAGATAGGATCATACTTACTCTTGGGTGTCCCATGTAACTCTCCTAGGACCTTAATTACGAGAACATTTTCATATTTGTTCACTTCTGCCAATAACATTCTTTTCAGATTGTCATTTGGAATTACCCAGGCCTGAACTTTCAGAAAATATATTCCCTCCAAAATAAGGTAAAGCCAGCTGTGTACATAAGAGAAAGAAATTAACATTTATTGAGCCCATACTATGTGCTAGGGTCATTCATACATTAACGCTTAACAGTTAACAGTTGTAAATAGTACTAAATATCCCCCTCATTTAACAGCTGAAAACCTGAGGTTTAGAGAAACTTCATAATTCCCAAATGCCCTTAGCTTCAAAGTAGATAAGTTGGGTATCAAACTAGATCTGAATCCTTGCCCCAACCTACGTACTTCCCTAAGTTCCTCTAAAGAATGCTCCTTTTCATAATATGTAAAATTGGAAAACATTAATTGACACATGGACGGGTTATACCATTGATAAAAGGATTATTCTGAGATATTTAAATCATTCAGAAGGGCAAAATTGCATAATTTTTCTACAGTACTTAGATTAAACATATTAGACATGTTATTAGAATGTATAATATATTCCACATCATATTTTTAAACTTCACATATGTTATTACATACTAAGTGCCTATTATGAGACAGATACTGTATTGGTGCGTGTTTTAAATAATGTTTCATTGAATTTCTCTGATAGGAGAGGTGTGATGCCTATTTTAAAGATGAAGACTCAATGCATATAACTTTGTCACAATTCCAGATACAGAGTGGTTGAGCCAGGACCCATGCTCAAGTTGCTGAAGTTCAGGCTTGATTCATTATATTGTTTATCATCCCATTATAAGAATATACATCCGTCTACACTTGGAGAGACTAACAAAAAGATATATTAGCATTAAATGACCTATTTGTTTTTCTAGTAACTAGTGCCATTGATATTCAAGGTAATATGATTAAAATAAGACATTAAAACTGCTTTGAAAACAATAAATGACGGTGTAAATGTTAGCTGCATTTTAATCTTATATCTAAGGAATTAAATGGAACTAACTACTATTTGAAAAGTCAGTGCAGTATATTTGGCTGTATAAACATTATACTTTCACAGTGGGAAATATTTCAGTTAAACACTGAATATATATTTCTTATGTAGGCTTCTTCACTAAAACCTTCTTAAAAATACTCTGTATTTTTACATGAAGCCAGAAAACTGGGGCTCATTTTTTTTCTTAGCACTCTATCATCCTCATTCTAATCAAATTTCTTTTTATCCTAATTCTGCTTCTCATATTTTTTCCTGATAAATGATTTTCACATGCACAAATATTCACTGGAAAATTAATACCTAGGCACATGACTCCAAAAGCAGATCTCATTCTCAAGTTATTTGTCTTATCCATTTTTATTGTCTGTCTCTGGGAAAGGTTTTACCCTGTAATGATCAAGCCTCTAAATGAAAGAAAAGATCTTCAATTGGGTATATAGATGCATGCACATGCACACAAATACACAGAGGCAGACAACACACACACACACACACACACACACAGAGGCACACACACTATGGGCTATTTTATCCCTTTTTTTTTTTTTTGAAGAGAGAACACAGGATTTGCTTATCAGAAAAGAAATCGAAGGACTACAAAATATTTGTCAAAAATAGAAAGCAGCTAAGAGGTGGAAGTATTCATGATGCTTTGATGGGAGGCATTCATAAGTCAAAGGTCCAATAGTGTATTAGACCCAATAGTTGCAACAAAATTTGTTTGAGTAAACCTAATCATATAATCTCTATGCTACCAAGAAACAAGCGAGAGCCTTAATATCACAGAGGCTCAAAATAATGTTTTTACATTCTTTGAAAGACCACGTATTATCAGAGAGCAAAAGCTATAGTCGCCAGAAAGTACAGTATTTGATTAAAAAAAGAAAAATCTGGGGCTAGGCACAGTGGCTCATGCCTGTATCTCCAACACTTTGGGAGGCCAAGGTGGGAGGACTGCTTGAGCCCAGCCTGGGCAACATGGTGAAACCCAATCTCTCCATCTCTACAAAAGACACAAACAATTAGCCAGATGTTGTGGCACAAGCCTGTAGCTCCAGCTACTTGGGAGGCTGAAGTGGGTAGATCACTTGAACCCAGAAAGTGGACGCTGCAGTGATCGCTCCACTGCACTCCAGCTTAGGCAACTGAGCAAGACCCTGTCTCAGGGGGAAAAAAAGTACCTTTGGATGCTGTCAGCAACTCAGTTTGGACTATTTTGGAGTTAATAATCAAAATAAAATTTTAAGATTTCCCAAAAATATCTTTCTTTTGATTCTACTTTCTCAGGTAGGCCATAATAATTTTAGCTTCAATTAGCAGTTTAAATTCGCAGCTTGATTCACATAACATCTGAGAGGCTCACTTGCACAGAGATAGCAGTTTTGGACAGCTCTGTGTAATTCTTTGAATTCTCATCAGTAAGGAAGCCACATTTTTTTAATTAAATAAGATGTGGTTACTGCTTGAAAACTGATTCACAACCCTCCCTGGAATGACTTATAAGGAAATGGAATATTTCTGTTACAAAAAGGTTTATATCTAAGCATTAGAGTCATTCCTTGTATGCTAAACCTTCTCTAAAAACCAAGTTTGCTCTGAAATTTTGGGCTTCTACACTGTTGGTAATCACTAAATTTCTTTTTCTTAGCTTGATTATAATTGTCTACGAATATCCTTAAAATAGTCTTTAATTGAAAGCAAATAGTCATAACATATTGTTGAATCTGATTCCAAGAAGAAGGACTATTTGAAATATTTGTAGGTTTATTTACCACAAATATTTTAAATTACTACAAAAAGTAGTAATCTTTTTATAATATTTCTTAATTTAGAGAGCTTTTTTTTAATCTAATAGCAGCATACAAGCTGTGTAAAAGATGATGGGTTTTTGGTCACAATGGAAACACCACCACATAAACAACAGATCCATCTGCCCCCATGTTCCTAACTGATGAATCTGTTTACAGAGAAATGTCATTAAAAGATTGCCTGTAGTGGCTTTGTTACTCTTCTGTTAATTTGAGTTTAACCTTTCTTGAATGTAATAAAATAAACTCATTAAAATATCAAATATGTACTTCACAGTTATCACCACAGCACTTAACTATATGTTTTGTTGTCCTGATAACAATAGTAATGTATGTAATCAGTGTTCATTTCAAACGTTTACATTGATTGAGGAATATAGTTGATTTCATGAAGTTTCTATAACGTTGATGGAGTGAACTTTACATTGGTCTCTTCAGCATCGTTGCCCAGTAGTACCTGGCATTGCACCAAAGAAAACCCAGTGCAGGGGCGGGGCAGCTTTTGTTGGTTCAGCTTCATCATTCCTCACTCTTATTATTGGATATTGCATATGAATGCTTGTATAAGTTGTGAATGGGAAATCTGCTTCTCAGTTTCTCCTGTAAAAGATTTTTCCAAGCTTTTGATCCAATGGGGAAATCCTGTGGTTGGGAGCAAAATCAAGTGGGCTTTACCAAAATAATTTGCATTCCATTTTAAAAATTAAAGTCCAGAATGGAGCAGCTGAGGTTTGGAAACTTGGATGAGTATGGGGAGCGGTTCAGTTATGATTTGGGTCTCCAAATCAGCTTGAATTTCCAGATTTAAATCACATGTATTTATAATAGCAATTAACTGAGCATTTGCTGAAAGATGCCTTTGTGTAATGACGCATGTGACTAACTATCAGCACCAATCAAAACAGTTGGTTTTATCCCTGGTTCACATTTTCTTCTTAGAGAAGAAAATTTTCTTCTCTCCGTTTCCCTCCCAGGGCTTCTACAAAAGTGGGAAGTTTGTGTTCAGTTTTAAGGTGAGTCCCATGTGGGCAGGGATGGCTCTCTGGACTTTGGAGGCAGCAGCTTCTTAGAGGAAGCTACCACAGTGTAAGTCTTTTCCCTCCATCCCTGTTTGTGCAGGTACCAGAAGATGCCTCCTTAAGTTAAAAGCTTTTGCAAAAAGCATCCTATTGTTTCTTTGATGATCCATTTGTTGCATTAGTTGCCCTAATTCTTTACCCTTACTTATATCCATATCCTTTGCCATGTGACTTTGCAGCTCCTCCCACAAAAGTGCCAGAGCATCATTTCCCATCTCTTGATCCTACATTGGGCCATATGATTTGCTTTGGCCAACAAAATCATATGGAAGTGACAGTCCACTAGTTCTGAGCCTCAGCCTGAAACTGCCTACTGTGTTTCCTCTTGCCCTTTTGTATTTGTCACTGCCATGAGAAAAACAGAAGCAAATAACCCCGCTAATGCCAAGAGGAGGTTGAGAGACACAGAGAGCAGATCTGTACCACATAAGGTGCCTCATTCAAGGTCAGCCTGGAGCAGAGCTAGCCAATCCACAGGTAGATGAGCAAGTCCAGCCAATGTCACTAAAGCCCAATCTGTACCAGCTGTCTCTCAGACAATCCACAGACATGTGGGCCACAATAATAAATAATTGTCGTTTTTAAGCCATTGCACTTTTACATTGTTATCATGCAACAATAACTAACTAGTACACCTTTTCACAGGCAGCTGAGTTCCTGATTGACTTATTGGTTATGGTAATATCAAGAACAGTCATTCCATAAAAATTCAGAGACATTTTATTAAAACTCCACTGATAAGTCTTTTGTGCTATCAAAATGCTTCCTTCCTCCTTGAGCTTTCTGGGACCAACATTCACGACCCAAAACCCTCAACGTATAGAAATATGCTATTGAATATACTTTAGTATCAATAAATAAAAATCTATTGTAGTAATGCCAGGTAGCAATTTAGAGATCATTGTTAAGTATACAAATCACACACAAGTCTCTTGACAGACCGGGCATGTGATGTGTTTTGCCTGGGCTGGGCCACATTTGCCCTTTTTCATTGTTCCAAAAGTTCATCGTTCAAGATAGGTTCGTACAATTGCTCTTTCTTTGTGCCCACATAATTACATGCCAATACCTTTCCTCAAATTAGAAATTATATTCAGGCAAGAGATTCTGCTGACACCACATTCCTCACCAAATGTCAGAGTCTCTTAAAAAATACTGTAAGCTCAAAAGGCCTAATTAGGTTTTCAGTAATTCATGTCATTGGTCATTAGGACAATCATACAAATCAGCAAGCACTCAGGTGTCCAGACACTAAATGGAGACATGAATCTAAAAGATAACCGGCAACAGCCCTAAAAGAAATCAAAAAAGTTTTCTCACTGCTTTCATTAACCTTTTCCTTATGTTTTCACATTTCAGGCACTTATTCTCTAGACCTATAAAACTGCTCAGCAACAAGGTTCGGGGAAAGGAGGTGGAAATAATATGGATGGTCTATTTAAATGACATGTACTTGGGAAGTAGTTATTAAACATACTTACAGATGCATACATCCTCACCCGTTTTCCTGCAAGCTTTCGGATTCTGACTGTCCACCATATCCTGGATGAAGCAACAGTAACAACGATGATAGGGGAGACAGGCGTACTTTGTTCTTATGTTCCCAAAGGGCACAGGGCATTCTTGAGGGACAGATGAACTTAATGATTTAATAGAAATACCATGACCTTTAGAAATAAGCAGACTCTGATTGGACTTCTAAATGAATACTATGGATCTACAATTTATTAGAAGTGAGGCCTTGAGCATAATACCTAAACCCCTGAGCCTCAATTACATCATCTGTAGGATGGCAGCAATACTAATTGTATCAGAGCTTGTTGCTCTTTAAAGGATAAAATGCACACATTAAAGAGAAAATGGGGGCTGGGCATGGTGGCTCATACCTGCAATCCCAGTATTTTGGAAGGCCGAGGTGGCAGGATTTCTTGATGCCAGGTGTTGAAGACCAGCCTGAGAAACACAGCTAGACACTGTATCTACCCAAAAAAAAAACAAAAACAAAAAACAGGTATCATGGTGTACATCTGTAATCCCAGCAACTCAGAAGGCTGAGGCAGGAGGATCACTTGAGCCTAGGATTTTGAGGCTGCAGTGAACTATGATCACACCAATGTACTCCAACCCGGGCAACAGAGCAAAACCCTATTATATAGTTCGGCTGTGTTGCTACCCAAATCTCACCTTGAATTGTAACAATTAATCCTCAATGTGTCAAGGGCAGGGCCAGGTGGAGATAATTGAATCATGAGGGCAGTTTTCCCCATACTCTTCCATGGTAGTAAATGAGCCTCACGAGATCTGATGGTTTTATAGATGGGAGTTCCCCTGTGCAAGCTCTCTTGCCTGCTGCCATGTAAGACATGCCTTTGCTTCTCCTTTGCCTTCTGCCATGATTGTGAGGCCTCCCCAGCCATGTGGAACTGGAAGCCCGTTCAGCCTATTTCCTTTATAAATTACCCAGTCTCAGGTATGTCTTCATGAGCAGCATGAGAAGAGACTAATACACACTGTTAAAATTATAAAAAAGGGAAATGACTGTGGGACCCACTATTAAGTACAGATTAGATTACTGCATAGAAGAGAAACCCAATTCAACAGAAAGGATAATGTTCCAAATTAGAGAGAGTAAACAAAAAAATTGTTTTCTGTTTGTTTGTTTGTTTTTTAATGACAGTCATAAGCAGTATCTTTTCCCATCTTGGGAAAGCAGTTTCTGAGAGCTGCTTACTTGCTGGTGGTATTTGGTCTAATAGATTAATCTTTATGCAAATACTGGCCTAGCTGTTTGTAGTCACTCCTGGAAATTATCTCCACATATATGAAGCATTTCTCATTTTAGCTAAAGTCAAATCTGTGCTTCTGTCAGCAGGGTAGATTGCAATGTCAAAATTTATCATAGGCTAAAGATCACAGTGATACAGAATGGTTGGACTCCTGGCTAAACACTATCCTTAATCCTGGAACTGCAGCCCTACGTGAAAATAGCTGACCTCATTTTTCCACCCAAATGTTGCTTTTTTGGCCTGCCACACCCCTAGCCTGTGCCCATAAAAAGACTTCAGCTAGCAGAGCAATACAAGCAGCTTACAGGCAGGGATATAAGCTGCTGAGCATCGGGGATACAAGCTGCAGAGTGGTGAGCAGAGAAGCAGCAACTGAGCATCAGAGACTATGGATAGACATGGCTACCTTCAGACAGTGAGGCTTCAGGGAAAGATCACCTTCTTCCCACACCATCCCCTTTCCAACTCCCCATTCCACTGAGAGCCACATCCATTGCCCAATAAATTCCTCTGCATACCCTACCCTTCATTCCATTCACATGACCTGATTCTTCCTGGATGAACAAGAACTCAGGTGCCAAGAGGGTGGGGGCTTGGCCACTGCTGCAGGGCTCACACAGAGCCTGCTCCCACCAGAGAGGAGCGACCAGCAGGTTCCTGCATACATTCCCTCTGGTTCCCACACTTGCTGTGCAATTGCATGCTCCCTCTCTCAAGGAGTGGCAAGTGGCAGGCTGAATAAAACAAGCCATCCAAGTTCCCACCCACAAAGGGTGTCAAGGGAACTATCCTGTCTCAACAGTTACCTCCTACACAGCAGGCACTCAATGTATATGAGTACATCTTACTTATCCTTGTCTACAGCAGTTAAAAACAATGTGGACACAGGTGGCTCAGTACAGCTAAGATTGACAGTGTGACATTTAGGTGACATCACCTCTTTCAATTTTCAATTCAGTTTAGTTACTTGCTTTCTTTGTATCCTAGTCTATTTTGACTATATAACCTGGCATGCTATGTTGGGAGAAAAAAATTAAATAATTTAATGAAAGAGCTTTAAAGATCCTCACCGATCAGAGATTTAGAGGGCATCATCAAACAAGAATCTTCGTACCTCCCACTATTTTCCCTTCTCCTTCCTTATGCTTCAAGTTGAGAGAATCAAAGCTGCAGATGCAAAGCAAGCACTGGGAGGGAATGGAGAAAAAGAGCAGTCAGATCTCACTTCTGTCTCCAAGCCTTAGTTATAAGAAATAAAAAAAAGAAAAGCCACACCTTACAATGAAGATTGAATTGTTGATTAATAGCTCAGACACCCTTATTGAGTTGAGTCCATGTTTTGTGATTTTAAGTGACTATAGAACTGTTTATTATCTATGAGTGGGCTAGAAACTTATGAATTCTGCCCCAGTTCCCATCCAGGGGCAGGGAACTTAAAAATAAGGCCCTTTTTGCTTAGGGATCTGCTTCTTTAGATTGAAAGTCATTGAGTGAACAATACAGCAACAAATTTAACAATTGCTAATTTTTGCCACATTATTACTTTTATGCCTACGCTTAACAAAGGAAAAATCACCTGCTATATGGAGCCATAAGTAACATCCGTTAGAATGCCAAAAGAAATTAGGCAATTGTGGAGAAGAACTGTTAGTGGTAATTTCTTGCTTACCTTTCCTCCTGTTTTTCTTCTCTTATGCAAGTCTTACACACAAACCAAGTAGTAGACGGCACAAATTATCCAATCGCCATTACAACTAATGAGATGAGCTTTCTATCAGCTTTCTATTGTATTCAATTACTATTTTGTAAACAAATCCATCTTCCATTGTGTCCTGGTACAAAACTTAGTAAACGGCCTTATAGAGTCCTTTTAATTAGTGCCAGTGATAGTGGATTTAAAGGATTTGAGGTCATCTATCTAAATTAATGCATGGGCTGATTACAAAGTACGTCGCAATGCAATTTGTTTCTTAAAGGATCTTTTCTGAAATTAAAATAACACATGGTTAGACTATCATTTCCTTGAAATTCCTCTGCATCCCAGCCAGCTTATAATTAATATGCAAGGATAATCATTCCAAATGCAACTTTTAATACCACTGACATGTTCCTCCCTTAGAAGCTAGCAATTTCTAATCCCTTTATTATTAATTTGATTAATGCAAACTACTATATGTGGCTGTGAAGGAACAGAGGCAAATCAAAGTTAGCACACTAACTCATTTAAATTTAAATTGCTGAGAAATGATATGCTCTTTAGCCTGTGATCTCAAGCAAAAGAAAAAAATATCTCTCGTACCAAATAATAGATTTTTTTCATATATGAAGAATCCAAAGAAATACTTCAAGTTCAAAATGACTCTGAATTCTGGAATGACATATTCATATTCTCTGTGGATTTAAGGAGGAAAAAGAAAATTCAGAACACATCTGAATGACAGTAAAGTAACTCCAAAAGCAACTTGGTTAAACAAGAACTCATATGCTAAATGAGAGGGTCATCCAGGCTACAAACAACACCTTAGAGAAATATAACCAAGATAATTTTATAAACCTCATCTAAATTTCATTTTCCACGCTAGTGTCCTTTTTGCATTTCACTGATCATCATTTTAGGCAGTTTTTCTTGTTCACCTTGAAGAATACATGATATTCTATAGACGGTAGCTTCATCTGCATTTAGGTTTTGTGTGTGTGTGTGTGTGTGCGCGTGTGTGTGTGTGTGTCGTTGTTGTTGTTGTTTTTCTTTTTCTTTTTTTTTTTTTTGAGATGAAGTCTCATTTTGTCACCCAGGCTGGAGTGCAGTTGCACCATCTCGGCTCACAGCATCCTCTGCCTCCTGGGTTCAAGAGATTCTTCTGCCTCAGCCTCCCAAGTAGCTGGGATTACAGGCATGCACCAGGACACCCGCACCGGGCTAATTTTTTTGTTTGTTTGTTTGTATTTTTAATAGAGACAGGGTTTCACATGTTGGCCAGGCTGGTCTCGAACTCCTGACCTCAGGTAATCCACCTGCCTCAGCCTCCCAAAGTGCTGGGATTACAGGCGTGAGCCACCGTGCTCAGCCTGTATTTAGATTTTAAAGTGTAATGCACACATATAAACACACACACAATCTATTCATGTAAATAAGGAATGTGAAGCTCAGAAAAGTACTTTCTGAAAAGTCTGTATTCCATAGTATGAAAAAATATTTTTTATTTCAACATTGTTGGCTTACTAGCAATAGCCCATTCACCTAAAATGCCTTTGTTTTTCCCTGTAATTATCCAAATACTTCTCTTTAAGACTAAAATTCAGCTGAATAAAGTTGTGATCTTTATTTTATTTTCTAATGACTTCCATGCACCTATACTTAGAAATATCTGGTTCATGGCTGGGCGCGGTGGCTCAAGCCTGTAATCCCAGAACTTTAGGAGGCCGAAGTGGGCGGATCACGAGGTCAGGAGATCGAGACCATCCTGGCTAACACGGTGAAACCCCGTCTCTACTAAAAATACAAAAAATTAGCCGGGCGTGGTGGCGGGCGCCTGTGGTCCCAGCTACTGGGGAGGCTGAGGCAGGAGAATGGTGTCAACCCGGGAGGCGGAGCTTGCAGTGAGCCGAGATCATGCCACTGGACTCCAGCCTGGGCGACAGAGCGAGACTCTGTCTCAGAAAAAAAAGAAAAAAAAAGAAAGAAAAAAGAAATGTCTGGTCGTGACAGACCCTCAGTAAATAAGTATAGGAAAGAAGTAAGGCAAAAAGGGGAGAAGGCAGGGAAGAGAGGAAGAAATATCACAGAACACATAGTAATTGAGGAGACCATGTAACTCAACAATCTACTCATTACGCTAATGAGTTTTTTCCACATGCTTATGATGTTTAAGCAAATTGTTTTTATAACTACCATATTTCAGCAATGCTAAGGTCTGCCTTTTTCTTTCTCATATTTTACCTTCTCTATAACTGAGACGCAAGTTATGGTGACGAACCCTTACTTTGCCTGACAGCAATCATAATATAGTTATCATTTTGTTAAAAAAAAAAAAAAAAAAAAAAAGCTCCAGCATCGAAACTTGCAAAATTAAGTTTCAGAATGTTGGAGGAAAATTAAGGACACTCTTTTAATCTATAAGATACAAATGTTGTGGGTGGAGATGAGAAGGGCACGGATCAAGCTGGTTGAGCAAGTTCCAAATGAAATTCTAAGGTAGAATCTCTCGAAATCATTGTAAAATTGACTTAAGAGCCCAGCACCCATGATCTTTAGTTATAGGTTGGCCCTTAATTGGACAAAGAAAAATGTGTGGAGAAGCGTAGACCTTGGTGACTGTCAACTGAAAAGCAATGTGGAAGAGTCATATTCAGAATTGTGAGAAATTCTAGGAATTGTTAATCAACATAGTTTACTAATATTGTTGATTTGTATGGCAAGCATAATATATATAATTAAAAACTAGTGTCTAAATAATACTGAAACTGGAGAGTTCCCTGATTCTCCTAGCAGGACGTGCGGCAGGGGTGTGGCTCGCCTGTTCAGTCGCCCAGCAGCTCAAACCCCCAGGGAGAGCATGCAGACTGGCAGGTGCAGAGGCCTGGCCAGGATTTCGGCTCCAGCTCCGTGGTAGTGTCTAGGGGTGGGTGCCTGCAACCCCAGTGTTACAAAGCTCTTTCAGCTTTGCTGTCCACAGGTGGCTTGAGCGTTAACCAGCTCAATGGTCCCTCTGCCTTTTCGCAAGAGCAGAGGGCCAGTGTGACAGTTTTCTGTATCCTGTGCTCTTGTCCAGTGTCCCAGAAAAATCGGGTCACACACAGACTCGAAGGATGAATGTGAGGTTTTATTGAATGGTGGAGGTGGCTTTCAGCAGGGTGGACGGGGAGCCAGAAGGGGTGGATGGAGTGGGAAGGTGACCCTCTCCTGGAGTTGGGCTGCCCAGCGGCCGGATTCCTCTCTGACCACCCCTAGCTGAAATCCTCTCAGTGTTCAGATGTTCCTCCTCTTCTCCCTTTCTCTGCCTCATCGTTCTGCTGTCCATCTGCTGGTCGGCTGGCTTGCTGGTCTGCTTCTGGAGCTTAGCGTTTGGGGTTTATATGGATGCAGGAAAGGGGGCATGGTGGACCAAAAGGCAACTTTTTGGCATGAAAACAAGAATGCCAGTCCTCATTTAGGGCCACAGGTCTTCAAGCTTGAGGGTGGAGCCTTTGCCGGGAACTGCCCTCTTCTCCCCAGAATTTCCATCTCCTGTCCGCATCAATACTGTCAGAGCTCTTTCAATAGGTAGAAAACAAAAATTCTAAGTGATAAATAAAAGAATGTGTTATAGCTTGATTTACAACATTTTTCTTTCCTACTGCATAAAACAATTGTGTCTTACAATTGGCATTCTGAGTCAATGAAATATAGTATATAATAAATAAGCCAAGGATAAATCACAAAGAATGATTCACATTAGCTAGAAAAGTATAAGCAATACAGTTGACTCATGAACAGTGGGTGGATTAAGGGCACCAATCCCCACCATTGATGGAAAAAGTGAAACTCTGTAAAATATTTGAAGAGATGTATTCTGAACCAAATGTGAGGACTGTGACCTGTGACACAGCCCCAGGAGGTTCTGAGAACATGTGACCAAAGTGTTGAGGTTACAGCTTGGTTTCATTTGGTTTTATAGTTTTAGGGAGACATAAGACATCAACCAATACATGTAAGGTGTGCATTGGTTTGGTCCAGGAAGGTGGAACAACTTGAAACAAGGGAGGCTTATAGGTCATGAATGGATTCACAGATTTTCTGATTGGCAGTTGGTTGAAAGAGTTAAGTTATTATCTAAAGACCTGGAATCAATAGAAAGGAATGTCTGGGATAAGATGAGGGACTATGGAGGCCAAGGTTCTTATTAAGTAAATGAAGTCTCATTAGGGACTGCCTTTAGAGGCAATAGATGGCGAATGTTTCCTATTCCGACTTTCAATAGGTACTAGATTTTCAGCTAACCTCTTCAGGATCAGTAAAAGACCTGAAAAGGGAAGGGGATTCTCTTCAGAATGTAAATTTCTCCCACAAGAGACAGCTTTGCAGGGCCATTTCAAAATACGTAAAAGAAATATATTTTGGGTTAAAATGTTTTATTTCTTTCAGGGCCTGCTATCTGTCCTGTGATGCTATACTAGAGTCAGTTTGGAATTTGGTATCTTATTGCTACAGTTTGTTTTGTCAGTCTAAAGATCTCTGTTTTAACGTTACTGTTGGTCAGCTGTGCCTGAATTCCAAAGGGAGGAGAGTATGAGGCATGTCCAACCCCACCTTCCCATAATGGCCTGAACTAGCTTTTCAGGTTTCTTTTAGACTCCCTTGGCTGAGAAAAGGGGTCCATTACATCAGCTGGGGGGCTTAGAATTTTATTTTTAGTTTACACCGCACAGTCCAAAATCTACCAATAACTTTTGATTCCCCAAACACTTAACTACTAATGGCCTACTGTTGACTGCAAGCCTTACTGATAACATAAAGAGTTGATTAACACAGATTTTGTACACTATGTTTATTGTATACAGTATTCTGACAATAAATAAGATACAGAAAAGAAAGTATTATTATGAAAATAGTAAGAAAGAGAAAATATACTTACTATTTATTGAGTAGAAGTGGATCATGATATAAAGGTCCTCATCCTCGTCATCTTCAGGTTGAGTAGGCAGAGAGTGATGAGGGTCTTGCTGTCTCACGGGAGGCAGAGGCAGAGAAAGTCAGTGTGTAAGTGGACCCATGCAGTTTAAACTTGTATTTCTTGAGAGTCAACTGTTCTCTCATCAGTGAATTTGCAATTCTACAGTAGAGAAAGCAATGACATTGAACCTTTGAAACCATCTCTGTGTTTAAGTGTTGGGTACCCAAGGCTAAGCTATTTTACTCTTCTGAGGCCTCAGGTTGTCCGTTTATAAAACAATTAAAATAATGCCTCCCACAAAGGATCGTTGTAAGTAAATCAGTACAACAAACCCAACTCCTGGTTCACAGAAAGCATTTAAAAGTGGTTACTGTTAATTTCATTTATTTATGTTACACATTTCTCAGCCAGGCATTCAAGGACTTCCAGAACACAGCCTCAATGTCTATTACTTGCCACAGAAACTATTTGCTTCTTCTTTGCCTCTGTGGTTTGGTTCCTACCTCTAATGCCTTCCCCATCAACCATCCCTCCTCATGTCAAACTTCAAATCCTGCTTCTCATTCCATATTCAACTCATTTGTTACCCTGTATTCCCTGTTAACTTATAGTTTTGGATGCTTCACTTGATTTAGTTTCAATTATTTAGGTAAAGATCCTCGATAGGTGGTAATACCTAGTTTCCTTTGTATCATATCAGAAGGCATATGATGTTTGATTGTCCCACTTTTAGTGACAACTAGATTTGGGGTTTGAGCTGCTGTCAGACCGATCATTCCATCATGAAGATTTCCATTAACCCTTTAACTAACAGTTTAGCATACACTGATGACTTCCATTGATAATTCAGTGGTTGAAATATGCCATTTTCTAATTCCATCATTCTTTCTGCACGTATTAAAGGAGATTCTTCCATAAAGAAGAGCATGCACAAGTTAATTACTTGGTTACCTGAAACACAGCTTGCATAGGAACAGGAAATGGATGTTTGGTTCTTCCTCTATTAATTTTTAGAGTAAAGAGATTGGATCTAGAGAGCCCCAAATGGAGACCAAGGAGTATTTTTTTCTTGAGATTCTTACTAAACAAATGGAATCTTATATATTTTGTGTGTTATATGATTTGTAGTAATTATTATTGTTGATGCTCCGTTGTCCTATTGTAGGCCAATGGGAGGGAGCCCTTCCCATTTGGTTTCTGTTTTTTTGTTCTATGGGATCACTGGTCTAGATAAATTCCTTATTTCCTATTACAATAAGATGTCCCAGGTTTATCTTCCCATTTTTTGCCCTAGGCCTAGTTAAGATCAGCTACTTCACCAAAATTGCTAGAATATTTTAGTGGAAATCATATTTAGAAAACGTAAGAATTCTCCTTGCTACTGGGCACTTTCTGTCAACAGAGTCAGGAAACAAAAGTTTTTTTAAGAGAAAAAAATGAATTTGTCATTCAAATTCAAGACTGAAGATTTTTATTTAATCTAGTTTACTTTATATAGGTATCTGTTTTCAATTTTCTCATGCTGAAAATCTCCTTCCTTAAATACATCAGTGTAATTACTTATCCATTTTACCTTAAACATACCTATAATAGTTTTAAAGTAACAATATATGTACTACTAAAACTTGACACTTGAAATTTTTTAACCTGATGTGACTTTTTTCTGTGTTATTATCCAATGGTTGAGTTTATATTTGTTTTTAATTTTTTCTTTCCATTTATTTTTCTTTCTATTCATTTCTATTATTTTTTAAATAAACTTTTTAAATTTATTAAATGTTTTCTATTTATTTTTTCTTATATAAAACATTTACATGGTTTCAATGTCAAAATTACAACACAAGTTTATACTGCAATCTGTCTCCTGCTTCCTTCCCTGATACGTAACCATTATATTGGATGTTTTTAGTTACTCTGCAATTGTTTCTATTTGAAAATATAACAAATAACATGTTTACCTATATAACAAACCTTCCCATGTACCCTCAAACATAAAATAAAAGTTTCAAAAGAAGAAAATATAACAAATACATGTGAGATGTGTGTGTGTATGCAAGTATCTGCATGTGATTATGTATGTATACACAAGTGTAGACATATATATGTATATATACACATGTGTAGACATATATATGTATATATACACATGTGTAGACATATATATGTATATATACACACATGCAGATACATACATACATATACACATATTTTTGTATGTTCTTGTTTCCATATTTCCTCCTCTTTTATATAAAGGATAGCATATTCTTAATACTATTCTGACCCTTGTCTTTTTTCACCTAATAGTATATCCCAGCAATCACTTCATATAAGTATGTAGAGATCAGCCTCCTTCATTTTTACAGCTGCATGGTACCCCGTTCTGAAATCATGTTACAGCCCAGTGGGTTCTTCTTGCTCACTTTCCAGAAAAGCCAATGCAATGACACTAGCAAGAATGTTGCAGCAGAGAAAAGGGTTCATTTATTGCAGGGCTAGCCAAGCAGAAGGGTGGAAAATGTTTCTGAAACCTGCCTCTCTAAGAATTCAGAGGCTAGGGTTTTTCAAGGATAGTTTGGCAGGCAAAGAGCTAGGGAATGAGGACTACTGTGATTGGTTGGGCCAGGGAATAAAATCACAGGTGGTCAACGTTGTCTTCTTCTCTGAGTCAGTTCCTGGGTGGGGAAAACAGGACTGGTTGAGTCAGTTTCTTGGTATGTGTTACTTGTCAGGGTGGTACCAGCTGGTCCATCAGAATGCAAGGTCTGAAAAATACCTCAAAGATGAGTCCTAGATTTTACCATAACGATGTTATCTATAGGAACAACTGGGGAGGTTACAAATCTTGGGACCTCCGGCTACATGACTGCTTAACTGTAATTCTAACCTTGTAGCCAATTTGTTAGTTTCACAAACGTGGTGTTGGTCCCCAAGCAAGGCAAGGGTTATTTTCAGAAGGGACTATTATCATATTTTAAGGTTAAAATATAAACTAAATTCTTCTAATAGTTAGCTTGGCCTATGCCCAGGAATGAGTAAAGACAGCTTGTGAGATTAGAAGCAAGATGGAGTCAGCTATGTCAGATTTCTCACATTGTCATAATTTTTGCAAAGGTAGTTTCAATTACACCATGACTGAGTTAATCAGTTCCCTATTGGTTGTTTTGGTTGTTTCTTAAAAAAGAAAATAAATTTTATCTGAGAAATGCAGGTCCTTTTAAATTATCAGGCCCAGAGAGACATGAAAGTGAGTCAGCAATCATGTCCTATTACCTTATTGAACCATGTATCCATCTCTTGAAACAGCTTGCTATTGCCACAACTTAATAATGCTATACCAGAGACTATACCACACACCCTATAACCTAATAATATATGTAGTCAATCACTAAGCGATGTTATTTCTCTAAACCAATAAGAATTCCTAACAAGCAACTTTGTATCAACCCACTTTCTCTCTCTTTGTTTTTAACCTTTGAAAGTTTGGTTGTAACAAAGGAGAAATAAAGTTTGTATCCAAGATTATCGGCTCTGAGTTTTCTGGGCAGCTGTCTTTGCTTTGGCTTAAGTAAACTCTTTGAATTATATTTTGTGCCTCAGCCTTTTTCTTTTAGGTCAATGTGGGGCCCATAGGCTCTGGCTCTCCTAAAGGTTTGCTGAAAAATCATTGAAGCAAGGCAGATTGATTAACAGGAAAAAAGCCATACATATGTATTTAATGTTCATACATGGGAGGCTTTATTCTGAAGACCCAGCTTCCCAATGAGGCACAGAAGCCTCTATACAATCTTGAGTTTACAGAAAGAATGGGGACCTGGATCCTGATAAAGTGTGTTGTGGGACAGGAAGAAGAAGAATTCTATGGAAGGGTAATAAATTGCTAGGGAGAAAGATTGGATCCAGGAACAGACATGAACTTGTAAGTAGTTTTCTTTAGAATTTAAATAACCCTCAGAGACAGTCAGATGCTCATAAAAGAATCTACTCGGGCGTGGTCACATCTTGCTTTTTTCTGCAATAGACAATGAGATAATAGGGAGGGGAAGAAAAAACAGTTGTTCTCCTTGGTGAGTCTGGATCTTACACAGATAAAGGAACTTCAGCTTCTTTCAGAGAAATGGTGGGGGACTGGAGGAAGGTTATACAGACTTTGGGGTTTCTTCAGTTCAGCATGTCAAAATGTTACTGGTGACAGGTATCCGAGTTACCAGCTGTGGATCTGCATGGGTCTGCAGCAACCTCAGTTCTTGTCTCCTGAGAAGAAAGAATTCGACTGAAGAAAGAGACCATGGCAAGTTTCAGATAAGGAGTGGAGATGTATTTTAAAAGGCTTTAGAACAGGAAAGAAAGGAAAAGAACATACTCTTGGAAGAAACCCAAGGGGAAACTTGAAGAACAAGTGCAATGGTTAACCTTGATCCTAGCACTTTCTAGGCTGGCCCCTTTCCCATGATTCTTCCCTTAGGGTGGGCTGCCAGCATGCACAGTGCCCTCTTACACCTGGGAAGTGAGTACCTGCAGCATGTCTAGGAAATGGTACACCTGCCCATCTGAGGCTTTCTTCCCTTTTCCAGTGGGGTGTCCCCAGAAGGTCATACTCCACCATTTTGTCTCTTAATGCACATGGTCAGGAAGTTGCTTCTCCCTGGCATCTGCAATCGATTAACATTTTAGTGCAGCAGGCGTGGACCATCAGGAAATGGCCTCTCCCTGGTGCTGGCTGCCAATTTATCACTTTTAGAAAGGCAATGTGATCATTGCTAAACCATCACCTGACATTGCTAGTGAGTTGGGGAGATGCCTCTCCTGCCCTGTTCATGCCTGCCTACCCGAAAAAAAAAACATCATATTGTGGAGTATTGGTTTCTGAGCCCCAACCTGACATGTCCAATTTTTTGATATTACAAATAGAGCTTCAATGAATAGTCTTGTGCACACTTCAAGTCTTTTTTTTTAACCAGTGTATGTTTGAGATATATACCTAAAGTGAAATTGTTGTGTCAAAGGGTAAATGTGGCTCACGCCTGTAATCCCAGCACTTTGGGGGCCAAGGCAGGCGGATTACGAGGTCAGGAGTTTGAGACCAGCCTGGTCAACATAGTGAAACCCTGTCTCTACTAAAAATACAAAAAATTAGTTGGGCATTGTGGCAGGCACCTGTAATCTCAGCTACTTGGGAGGCTGAAGCAGGAGAACTGCTTGAGCCTGGGAGGCGGAGGTTGCAGTGAGCGGAGATCACACCACTGTACTCCAGCCCTGGGTAACAGCGTCTCAAAAAAAAAGGGGGGTAAATGCGTAAGCAATTTGGCTGGATATTACCAAGCACTACATCACAGAGTTGTATCACTTTTTATTCTCAACAGTGCAGGGGAAGAAAAATTAATTTTTTCCCTGCCTTTTCTGCAATCTTGTTTGGAAGTTATCCCTGTAGCAAAAGTCAGATTAACAAGAGAAAAACAAACAGAAATGTATTAACATGCTTACCTCATGAGTGCATGAAAGATACCCAAGTGTATTAGTTAGGGTTCTCTAGAAGGACAGAACTATAGGATATATATATATGTATATATATATATATATATATACACACACACACACACACACTTATAAAGGGGGTTTATTGAGTATGAACTCACACTATCACAAGGCCCCACAATAGGCCATCTGCAAGCTAAGGAGCAAAGAAAGACAGTCCAAGTCCCAAAACTGAAGAACTTGGAGTCCAATGTTCGAGGGCAGGAAGGGTCCAGCACGGGAAAAAGATGTAGGCTGGGAGGCTAGGCCAGTCTATTCTTTTCACATTTTTTCTGCCTGCTTTATATTCTAGCCATGCTGGCAGCTGATGAGATGGTGCACACCCAGATTAAGGGTGGGTCTGCCTTTCCCAGCCCACTGACTCAAATGTTAAAAAATGTTAATCTCCTTTGGCAACACCCTCACAGACACACCCAGCATCAGTACTTTGCATCCTTCAATCCATTCAAGCTGACACTCAGTATTAACTGTCACAAGTCCACCCCTTGTCAGCTTGAACCCATACACATCTCCTGAGATCATGCATAATCTTCAAATAAAGACAATAATAAGGTCATAATTATGACCATAATACAACTATCCTTCATACAACTGGAAATCCACCAATCCCCAACCCAAATGCTATTACATAAAGTTACCAATACTTAAATGCTGATATGAAGTCGATAAATCATGTCATATGATAAAGGAAAAAGGAAATAAAATGAAGATATTTTCTTAGTACAAGTGTATACATGCACAGACATGTTTTTAACAAAAGAAGGAGGAAATACTCATGACAATTACAGTCCTCATTTCTGCAGCTGGTCCTGTGGTCGTTGCTGGTATTGATGACAACTTTCTTTTACCACCCATTCTGTATTCCCTTTGCCTTCAGCAAGCACCTCAGCAGGTTGTGGTTTTTTTCCCTGGTGGAGTGACACAAACCTTCATTCCTGAAGGGTCTGGGCCATTTGTAGTCCTGCCTGGATTGGGCTGTTGTAGTTTTCCATTGACCTTAATCACAGGGCATGATAATACTAAGAGACGCCCTAATGTGTCTCCTGGTGGTAGCATTCCTCCCTCTGGAACTGAGACCTCTAGGCCAGCAGAATGTAATGTTGTGGGAACAGGAAGCAAAAATTTTGCAAGTGGATCACTGTGGGTGATGGTGAGTGGGGTCACTCCCACTTCCACCCCTTGATTCCTGGACCCGTGAATCCTGGCTATGGGAGAAACTGTACCATATGTTGGATGCTGATTGAGAGCATACACAGCCTTCTGGAGAACTTTGCCCCATCCCTGCAAAGTACTTGTCACCTAGTTGGCATCGTAATTGTGACTTCAAAGGGCCATTCCGTGGTTCTATGAATCCAGCTGCTTCTGGATAATGAGGAACATCGTAAGACCAGTGAATTCCATGAGCACGAGCCCACTGCTGCACTTCTTTAGCTTTAAAATGATTGCCTTGGTCAGAGGCAAGGCTGTATGGAATACCATGATGGTGGATAAGGCATTCCATGAGCCCACGGATGGTAGTCTTGGCAGAAGCACTGCATGCAGGATAGGCAAACCCATATCCAGAGTAAGTGTCTAGTCCAGTGAGGACAAACCTCTGCCTTTTCCCTAATGGAAGACGTCCAATATAATCAACCTGCCACCAGGTAGCTGGCTGATCACCCCGAGGAATGGTGCCATATGGAGGGCTCAGTGATGGTCTCTGCTGCTAGTGAATTGAGCCCTCAGCAGTGGCTGTAGCCAGGCCAGCCTTGGTGAGCAGAAGTCAGGCCAAGAGCTCTTTCAAAAGGAGAGTAGTTATCTGCGGAAGATGGCAGGGCCTTGCTCCAAAATACTAGAGGCCTCCACTGTGATTCACCTATGGGGGCCTGCCAGAGGCTGCAAACAGCATCCCTCTCTGCCACTGACACCTCAAGCAACATTGGATCTGCTGGGTCATATGACCCAAGTGGCAGAGCAGCTGTCACAGCAGCCTGGACCTATTGCAGAGCCTTCTCTGGTTCTGGAACCCACTCAAAACTGGCAGCCTTTTGTGTCACTTGATAAATGAGCCAGAGTAACACATCCAAATGGGGAATGTGTTGCCTGCAAAATCCAAATAGGCCCACTAGACATTGTGCCTCTTTCTTAGTTACAGGAGGAGCCAAATACAGCAACTTATCCTTCTCCTTAGAAGGAATAGCTCAATGGGCCCCACATCACTGGACCTCTAGAAATTTTACTGAAGTAGAAGTTCCCTGAATTCTAGTCGGATTTATTTCCCATCCTCTGGCATGGAACTATCTCAGCAATAAGTCCAGTGTGTTTGCTGCTTCTTGCTCACTGGATCCAATCAGCATAATGTCATCAATGTAATGGACCAGTGTGAAATCTTGTGGAAGTAAAAAGCGGTCAAGGTCTCCTTGAATAAGATTATGACACAAAGCCAGAGATTTGACATAACCCAAGGCAGGACAGTAAAGGTGTATTGCTGGCCATGCCAGCTGAAGGAAAATTGCTTCTGGTGTGCCTTATGGACAGGAATGGAGAAAAAGGCATTTTCCAGGGCAGTGGCTGCACACCAGGTACAGGAGAATGTGTTAATTTGCTCAAGCAATGAAACCACATCTGTTACAGCAGCTGCAAGTGAAGTCACCACTTGGTTAAGCTTTCCATAATCCACTGTCATTCTCCAAGATCCATCTGTCTTCTGCACAGCCCAAATGGGAAAGTTGAACAGGGATGTGGTGGGAATCACCACCCCTGTGTCTTTTAAGTCCTTGATGGTGGCACTAATCTCTGCAGTCCCCCCAGGGATGCAATATTGTTTTTGATTTATTATTTTTCTAGGTAGAGGCAGCTCTAATGGCTTCCATTTGGCCTTTCCCACCATACTAGCTCTCACCCTACAAGTCAGGGAGCCAATGTGGGGGTTCTGCCAGCTGCTAAATATGTCTGTGCCAATTATGCATTCTGGCATTGAGGAAACGACCACAGGATGCGTCCAGGGACCAACTGGACCTACGGAAGTCGGACCTGAGTGAAAACTCCATTAATTACCTGACCTCCATAAGCCCCTCCTTTAACTGGAGGACCACAGTGACATTTTGGGTCCTCTGAAATCAATGTCAGTTCAGAGGCAGTGTCCAGTGGTCCCCAAGATATCTGATCATTTCCCTTTCCTCAGTGCAGTTACACTAGTAAAAGGCCAGAGATCTCCTCGGGGAAGGATGGGAGAAAGAGTAACAGCATCAATTGTCAGTAGTGTAGTGGGTCCTTCCTCAAGGGGACCTGGCCTCCCCTTCATTCAAGGGGTTCTGGGTTTGTAAACTGGGTCAAGTCTGGAAATTGATTGAGGGGTTGTTATTGTTTTTTTGCTGTTGTTGTTTGTTTTTTGTTTTTTGTTTTTGAGACGGCCTCTCGCTCTGTCGCCCAGGCTGGAGTGCAGTGGTGCGATCTCGGCTCACTGCAAGCTCCGCCTCCCGGGTTCACGCCATTCTCCTGCCCCAGCTTCCCGAGTAGCTGGGACTACAGGTGCCTGCCACTATGCCTGGCTCATTTTTTTGTGTTTTCAGTAGAGACAGGGTTTCACCGTGTTAGCCAGGATGGTCTCGATCTCCTGACCTTGTGATCCACCCGCCTTGGCCTCTCAAAGTGCTGGGATTACAGGCATGAGCCACCGTGCCCAGCCATTCTGTTTTTATTTATTTATTCTGTTTCAAATTATTATTCTATCCATTTGCCCTAGAAGTTTTTTGCTTATATAAATTAAGTAGGAATGCAGTAGGCTTCCTAGGAACACCTTGATTAATTAGCCAATGCCAGAGCTCTACATGAGTCAGACTACTCTGATTGCTGCTTTGCCTGTGCTGTCCATTTTGGTAGCTACGCTCACCTTGCCTTTGATGGTTTAGTGCTGCCACTTGGCCTCTGCCACCTCAGGATCCAACTATTCCCATTGTATTTAAATTTTTTAGTTGAGCCACTATGGTTCCCACGGTTAGATCTGACATTCAGAGAAGAGCAATTACAAGGCTCTTTAAAGATGCAGGTGCTGCCCTCACAAATCTATTTTGCAAGGCATTGGTCAAGGGTATAGCTTCTGGACCCTCCCAGCTGGGATGAGTAGGTCTCAAGTGACTAATCCAGTTCACCATCCCAATATCCCTAAGGCTTTGGATCCCTTCCTATACATTAAATCAAGGGAAATCAGGCATTTCCAGCTTGCTCATAGTGGGCCATTTTTTAATCCATATTTCAGCTAACCAAACAAATAAACTGTTAGAACCTTTTTTAACTCCCTGAGCTGCAACATTAAAAGCAGAGTCCCTACTTAGTGGTCCCAAATCAATAAATTCAGCCTGATTCAACTCTATGTTCCTTCCACCATTATCCCACACCCTTAATATCCATTCCCATGCCGGTTCTCCATATTTCTGTCTATATAAATTAGAAAACTCAAGCAGTTCTTTTTCAGTGTAGCATACCTCCTCATGGATCACACTCTCAACCTCACCTCTAGGGCCCACTGGGACTTCAATCTAGTTATAGGTTTAGAAGGAAACAGGGGTGTTGGGGGTGGCTCCTGAGGAGAACCAACATTATTTTGCCTGGCAGTGCCTCAGGGGAGGCCAGCACTGTTGCCTTAGGCAGCGCAGGGTTTATCTCCTCAGACAAAGGTGGAAAGGCTGATGGCAGCATGAGTCGGGTTGTAGAGGGGATGTTGCCACTACTGGGGATGGGGAAGCTGTTACTCCTGGCAAAAAAGTTTCACCAGAATTTACAAACTCGGTGTCCCCAGCTTCATCAGTGTCCTCCCATACATCCCCATTCCACGTTGCAGGGTTCCGTTCTTTTCCAACTGATGCCCTCACTTTAACCATGGACACCTGGTGAGGCTGTGCATGTACCTTTGTCATTGCAAGTCAGCCACTTGCATGATAAAAGCTTGTGTCTGTTTTTCCACAATTTCAGCTATTTCTCTACAGGAGATAAGACTGTCATTCAGGACAATCTTAGCAGATTTGAGGTTTAGTATCTGCTTCTGAAGCCAAGAGTTAGAATCCCTGAGCTCACCATTTTCTTCCATCACTTTTTCCACTGAACTGAGAAGCAACCAACCAGCTTAATTATGTTCCTTGGTTCTCTATCTATGGACAAAGGTATTACGGATAGAGTCACTAAACTCCTTGCCTCTCAAGAGTGGTGAGTCAGGAGTGTCAAATGCATTTATTTGGCATAACTTTCTAAACAGCTAACACCAAGGACTCTCAGTTTTCTCCATACTATTAGAAATGGAGTCTTCAGCATTTTTTAATCTAATCACATTAAACAGCCAACTCCAGAAACCTCAAAATCAACAAAAGAACTCCATCCTTAATATTGTGTTCCTCTAGAACCACTCCTGGTACCAAAATCTGTTTTAGTTAGGGTTCTCTAGAGGGACGGAACTAATAGTACACACACACACACACACACACACACACACATATATATACTCTGTAAAGAAGGTTAATATCTGTAAATAGATGTCAATATTAAACAGCAATAAATATTTAAATACTGTATACAAATTTTTGTTTGTTTGTTTTCTGTTTTTTGAGACAGGGTCTAGCTCCGTTGCCCAGGCTGGAGTGCAGTGGCATGATCTCAGCTCACTGCAACCTCTGCCTCCCAGGTTCAAGTGATTCTCCTGCCTCAGCCCCCTAAGTAGCTGAGATTACAGACACGTGCCATCACACCCAGATAATTTTTCTATTTTTGGTAGAGACGGGGTTTCTGATGTTGGCCAGGCTGGTCTCAAATTCCTGACCTCAGGTAATCCACCCGCCTGGGCCACCCAAAGTGCTGGGATTGCAAGCATGAGCCACTGCACCTGACCACCATATACAAATTTGAGCTAGACACTGTCAGAAAAACAGTTGACAGCTTGCTGAAAACATCCTTGTAATTTTGGGATGGTTAATTTTGTGTGTCAATTTGTCTAGGCTATGGTGCCCTGCTGTTTGGTCATATATATATGTATATATATACATATGTATGTATGTGTGTGTATATAAGTGTGTGTATATATATATACACACACATGTATGTGTAGATATGTATATACACCCACACATACAGGGGAGTTTATAAAGTATTAATTCACACTATCACAAGGTCCCACAATAGGCCATCTGCAAGCTGAGGAGCAAAGAAAGATAGTCCAAGTCCCAAAACTGAAGAACTTGGGAGTTCCATGTTCAAGGACAGGAAGGGTCCAGCATAGGAGAAAGATGTAGGCTGGGAGGCTATGCCAGCCTAGTCTTTTTCACATTTTTCTGCCTGCTTTATATTCTAGCCACGCTGGCAGCTGATGAGATGGTGCCCACCCAGATTAAGGATGGGTCTGCCTTTCCCAGCCCACTGACTCAAATGTTAAAAATGTTAATCTCCTATGGCAACACCCTCACAGACACACCCAGGGTCAGTACTTTGCATCCTTCAATCCATTCAAGTTGACACTGAGTATTAACCATTACACTGGGGAAAATGAGTAAATCTCAAGGAGACAATTTTTGAGTTCAGACTAAAATATAATCATCCCCTTAAACTAATTAAAGAGGAAACGGGAGGCTGTTTATGGGGAGGCAACCAGGAAAAGTACAGTAAGCAAGGATAAGTTTGTTATGCAGATTTAATTCTGTGCCTTCTTTATTGATAAGAAACTCTAGTGAATTTTAAATCATCCTTCTCTTACTGATACAGACAAGGAGACACCCTTCCAAATGGAGATTTCTCTTATAAATCTAAATTTCCCTTACAAAAGGGTAACCTCACTTTTCAGAGCATTTCTGTCTTTGGTGTCTTTATATAATCTGCTCAAAATAATCCTTATGCCTAAAAGGCATATTTTGGAGTGTCGTATTCTGGTCTCCTATACCAGCAATGTATGAGAGTCCTGTTTTCCCACAACCAATGAGTATGATTGGGCAGTTCTTTCTTTTTCTTTTTCTTTTTTTTTTTTTGCCATTCTGATGTGTGAGAAACACATCTTAATTTAGTTTTAATGTGATTTCTCTTAAGCAAAATTAAATATATTTTGCATTTCTTTTTATGTTAATTTAATAACTTTTGCTCATTTCTTCTTGAGTTATTGGCTTTTTTCTTCTTAATTTTATACACTTTTTATATTTTATGTATTTTGCATTAGGGTTCTCCAGAGAAACAGAAACAGAACCAATAGGAGATATATATGTGCATATATATACACATATGTGTATATATATGCACATATATACACATATGTATATATATGTATACATAAATATGGATATATATGTATATATATGTCCTATTTGTTTTCCCATATATTATATATGTGTATGTCTGATACAGAACAGCTGGGTTCCCAGCTTAACCGCACCCTTACGCCTGGAATCACAGCCCTAAGTGAAAACAGCTGACCCCATTTTTCTACCCAAATGTTACCTTTTTGGCCTGCCACACCCCTAACCTGTGCCCATAAAATATTCCAGCTGGCAGAGCAACACAAGCTGCTGAACAGCGGGAATACAAGTTGCTGAATGTTGGGAATACAAGCGGCTGAGCGTCGGAGACTAGGGATGGAGCTAACTTCAGAGGGTGCGACTTCAGGGAAAATCACCTTTTCCCCCGCACCATCCCCTTTCTTACTCCCATCCCGCGGAGAACTATCACCCAATAAAATCCTCCGCATACACTCCCTTCAATCCGTTCCTGTGACCCGATTCTTCCTGGACGCCAGACAAGAATCTGGGAGTTGAAAGAGCAGGGGCCTGGACATTGCTGCGGGGCCTGCACAGAGGCAGCTCTTGCCAGAGAGGAGCAACCAGCTGGTTCCAGCGCTCATTCGCTCTGGTTCCCGCACTCAGCTGCTCGCACGCTCCCTCTCACGTGGAGTTGCCAGTGGCAGACTGAGTAAAATGAGCCACTCCAGTTGCTTGCCCATGAAGAAGATCAAGGTCAAGGGAATAACCCTGTATCATGTTCACCAGAAAAGCATGTGCGTGTTTGTGTGTGTGTGTGTGTGTGTGCGCGTGCATGTGTACATATCTCATGTGTACATGAAAGATACTCAGGGAAAATGAGTATACATTTACAATTATGACAATTATGGTAGCTTGTAAGTTATAGGTCTAAAATTTGTAGAGCAGGTTAGCATCCTGAAGATTCAGGAAGGAATTGATGTTACAGTCTCAAGTCTAAAATTCACAGGTTGGAAACTCGTCAGTGTTTCTATGCTGCAATCTTGAGGCAGAATTTCTTATTGTTCAGGAAACCTCAATCTTTACTCTTAGGACTTTCAAACAGTTAGATGGGCCCCAGTCACTTTATGGAAGCTAATCTGCTGCTTTACTCAGTCTATTGATTTTTAAAAAGTTAATCACATCTAAAAATTTCCTTCAAGGAAACGTAGAGACTGGTATATGACCAAACAGCAGGGCACCATAGCCTAGACAAATTGACCCACAAAATTAACCATCCCAAATTACAAGGATGTTTCCAGCAAGCTGTCAACTGTTTTTCTGACAGTGTCTAGCTCAAATTTGTATATGGTGGTCAGGTGCAGTGGCTCACACTTGTAATCCCAGCACCTTGGGTGGCCCAGGTGGGTGGATTACCTGAGGTCAGGAATTCGAGACCAGCCTGGCCAACATGAGAAACCCCGTCTCTACTAAAAATACAAAAATTATCCGGGCATGGTGGCACGTGTCTGTAATCCCAACTACTCAGGGGGCTAAGGCAGGAGAATCACTTGAACCTGGGAGGCAGAGGTTGTAGTGAGACGATATCACGCCACTGCACTCCAGCCTGGGTGACAGAGCAAGACCCTGTCTCAAAACAAATAATAATAAATAATAAATAAATTTGTATACAGTAAATATTTATTACTATTTAATATTGACATCTATTTACAGATATTAAACTTCTTTACAGAGCCTAGGATGCCCACTAAGAGCTGTTAAAGCTTTATTAGAGTTTTATACAATTCAATTACAATATTATTTGTTAAATATTAATAATTTGTTTAATGATTGTATGAAGTTTATTAATAAATAATACTTTGCATGAATTTTATAATCATAGGACTGAGGTAAATGAATACTTTTTACGTAATCACAGAAACATTGCATTTCTCTAACAAATATCTGCCACAATGGAACAGGGAACACTCTTTTAATTCTCAGATCAGTAAATATGTGATCCTTCTATGATAAGTCAAAACATTTGAAAATCAAAGAAAGAATTCCCACAAAATAATTTTTCACCTCAGGACCAGACCCAGGCACCTTTTTCTTTCTGAGAATCTTTTTTTTTCTTATTTAATTATATCTTGCATGTGATCACCACTATCATCTTAAATACCTTGCCTCCTGGTCACAGTGATTGGTTCTGATCAAGACATGACAAGTGGTGTCTTATCCTGGAACTTTTAACTAGGGAAATGAGAAAATCAGTTTCAGTCTCTCACTCCTGTGAGTGATGTGATCATCTGAATGTATGTTTCCTAGCATATGTTAGTTGTTCAGCTGTGAATAATGCCTACTGAAGGAGGAAAGCAAGCCACTAGGCTGAAGTGGCAACCTGGCTATATTCCAGGCCCTGGTTCCACCTGTTCTCAATACCCAGGCTTCCCATTATACTTTTGTTAAGCTCCTGTTTGTTTAGTTTTGTTTTGTTTGAGACAGAGTCTCGATCTGTCACCCAGGCTGGAGGGCAGTGACACAATCTCGGCTCACCGCAACCTCCATCTCCTGGGTTCCAGTGATTCTCGTGCCTCAGCCTCCTGAGTAGCGGAGATTACAGGCACCCGGAACTACATCCAGTTAATTTTTCTATTTTTAGTAGAAACAGGGTTTCACCATGTTGGCCAGGCTGGTCTCGAACTCCTGACCTCAAGTGATCCACCCACCTCAGCTTCCCAATGTGCTGGGATTACAGGCGTGAACCATTGTGCCTGGCCTAAGCTCTCTTTTGGATAAGTTACTAAGATTTCAGTTTCTGTCACTTGCAATACAGAGAGTCAACATACACTTGTGCACAGTTTTACACATCATTTTAGGGAACTCATGGACTTCCTGAAGAAGTTCATGTTTGAATTCTTATCCATAGATCTCAAATATGAACCTCTGTTTGAAGCTATCCTGTGAACATTAGTTTCCATATGTTCTTTATCCAGGAAAAAAATTATTATAAACTCTTTAACTTGGTAGTTTTCATGCACTTGATCACTTTCAATCCTTATAACCACAATTAAGTCAAGTATATGTCATCCTTGTTTTATATTTAAAGACACAGGGCTGTGAAAGGTAAATAATATTTTATTAGCCAGCACATCTAAACTAAACCTGATATTTTTGTATAAAATCTGGATTTCTTCCTCCTACACTAAGTAATCACCCAGCTGGATTCTTCTTGCCTGCTGCACAGATAAAGTCAATTCACTAAGACAGTGGCGTTGGAGCAGAGAAAGAGTTTAATAACTGCAGGACCAGACAAGCAATAGGACATGATACATTTCTCAAATCCACCTCCCTGAAAACTCAGAGACTAGGGTTTTTAAGGATAATTCGGTGGGCAGAAGGCTAGGGAATAGGTGCTGTTAATTGGTTGGGGATGAAATTACAGGAATGTTCATATTATTTTGGCATGCTGAGTCTATTTCTAGATAAGGGTTACAGGACTGGTTGAACAGGTTCCTTGGTATGAGTTACTGGTCTGAGTAGAGTCAGTCGGTTGCCAGAATGCAGAAGTCTGAAAAATATCTCAAAGACCAATCTTAGATTGTGACAATAGTGATGTTATCTATCTGAACAATAGGGGAAGTTGCAAATCATATGACCTCTGATGTAGCAAACAATTATAGAAAGGCAAGCTAGGGAACAATGGCTGGTTATCATTGAACTATGCATACATCTTAGCAGAATTCAGGCCCCTCCCATAACCCTAACCTCATGGCCTTTTATAAGTCTTACAAAGTTGGTTTTGGTCCCCAAGCAAGGAGGGGGTTAGTTTTGGGAAGGGACTGTTATCCTCTTTGTTTTAAAGTTAACAAATGCAGTTAGCTTGTGAGGTTAGAAGCAAGAATCTAAATCAGTTTGGATTTGCCTCACTGTTATAATTTTGCAAAGACAGTTTCAACTGAAGTTGCTTCTAAGCATTACTGAATCTGTTGATTGTCTTTAATTACTATTTTAAGTTACAACTTTGAAATTTGCTTTTGAAAGAATAAATATAATTCAACTGTAAAAAAAATTCGGTATTGGCAAATAAAAATGTAATAATAGAAACATATATAAAATATAATTTTAAAAGAAGTTTCAGCTTGCTTATTTGCATATCGTCTCACTCCAATTTTTAAATAAATATGCTGTGATGAATAGCAATAACCTTCTAAAGTACTCTGAAATCAGAAAATCCTTAGGAGAAAAGAGCCATAGTAATAAAAGTGTCATTATAAATAATTAGATATGCTTGTCACACATCCACCTTCAAAGGTTTCTACAAAGTGATTGACATGTAAGCCACCTGGATTAATCTTCCAGCTTCAATTTAGTTTCTACAAGAATCTAGTTATCCTTTGGAGAGTGAAACTCTCAGAAGAAAACCAGGAGAACAAAGCCCGTGACTGTTTGGGAGGGCTCAGGTTTTCCTAAACACAAGCACGTGAATTGGTCTTTGCAAGTTTGCATTTCAGAAATAATTGAGACAGCAGGGGAAATCATGCTCCACATTATCTCCAAGTGGAACAGCCTGCTATTCAGAGTTCTTCTCTGGCCAGGCAGAGGAATAATTCTACAACAGAGGTACCCAAGAACATGCTCAGCCTCCACAGGCTACATGCATCCCCTATCTATTCCCAGCCCCATCTCCGGAGAAACAGATTTTCCTTTTGATCAGGCAATATTCACAAATGACAGTGACAAATCAGGAAATTTTAAAGGAAGGGCTGAGTAAATAAAGACAACAGGAGAACTTTAGCTGTGGCTTTATAGTAACCGCTGTCCTAGATTTTGTCCTCTCTGTGGACCGATTGCACAGCATCTACCTTCACTTGGCTTACAAAAGGCTTCTGTGCGCCTTAGTGGCTGGAATACATGCTCTCGCTGTTCTCAATGGAGTTTCCAGGATACTCAGCAGCTCTGTGATTTACAAGGCCCCCTGGGTGCCCTGGATCTGGTTAACTACCAATTCCTTTACTCCAGGAATGAATATTTTCTGTGCTAACAGATAGAACAACTTGCCAGCTTAAAATTAGCTCCTCTTGAGTATAATGCATTGTGGTGTGACAACACCCAGCCAGCCCTGACTCCCCTGCTTCTCTCAGGCTTCTAAGCAGCTGGTTGGCTGAGCAGCCAGGCAGAAGGCCCATCTTCTCATCCCTTTGTAATCTCTCACCAGGCCTAATCAGGTGCTTTGAGCCCAGTGGGTGCCAGGAAACGTTCTTGTTTGTCAAGCTGCCTACGTTCTTACACAAGGTGGGAACATAGTGTGGCCCCTTCCTCCCCAGGGAGGCTCCATTCTTCCCATGTCCCACTACCACACACAGAGACACAACTGGAGAAGTGTCCACTGTCGCTTGCTCACCATTTGCCTTTCTCTATTTATGACAGAGCTAGTTGAGGACAGAATCTAGCAATTAAAAAAAAAGGTAGCAATTAAAAAAAATAGGAAAATGTGCAAAAAGTTCAGAGTAAGAGTTTTTAATAGAAGGTGTATCCAGAAGACAGATGAAGCAAGTCTGTATGTGTAAAAGTTTTCTGAGTATTGCCAAGTATTGAGCATCAAGCATGTGCTAGCCATTTTCTATTATGCATTCAATTAAGCTTTAATAATTCTTTCTGCCAGTGTGCTTTACTATCTCCATTTCACAGTTGAGACAACTGAGGCTAAACTGATGTAGGTCCCATGCAGATAGACAATAAGGACCATAATGTACTGTAAAACCCATGCCCATACTCCCAAGGTTATTCTGCCTCTTTGAAGGACTAGTAAAGGACTCACATTAGTATTCACTTACAATCTCATGAAACACCTGGGTGGGAGATAGAATATGAAGGAATTGTGGGAAGAGATTAAAAGCCATGCAATAGCTTAAATCCAGAATGACTGGAAAACATCCTGGAAGAAATTCTGCAAAACAAATTTAAGAATATAATTGGCTTTAAAGATAAACATAAAAATTAGGACATTTTGGGTATGCAGTGATAATGACTCGACTTTGCAGGGCTGTGTAAGCATATAAAATTGCTGGAAATGGTGTAGTCAGGGAGTGATTACATTTGTATCCATCTAGGACCATATTCTGAATTGGCTGACAGCATTGGTTCACCCACTTTATTTGGGTTTCCTCATTCCTCCAGAGAAATGGTCAGCTGACTGTGGGCAATAAAGCATCACTATCTGCTAACAGCACATTCCAGGGAACACTTGTGTGGCAGTCAACAGCAACTGCTGCTTGGAAAGAGATAACATGTTTCCATCAATCACTCAGAGGAGGAAATGGTGTCTGGGGCTACAGCCCACTTATTCAAGTGTGGCATCCTCTTGTCTAGAGTGAAGACTCTCATAGTGGAGGTTTAGAAGGAAATGGCAAAAGTATTGACATTTGTTAATCACCTATTACTTCCTAGACACATTGCATTAATTACTTACAGCAATCCTATGAGGTAAATATTACTGTCCCATTTTACAGATAAAGAAATGGACATTCAGGGAGGTTAAGTAAGTTAGCCAAACTCTTGTTGTGGTCAGTAAGTGGCTTTCAAACCCATGCTGGTCTAATTCCAAGATCAGCTCCTTTCAGTATACTATAGCTGACTCATTAGGCGTAAATGTTAATATCTAATTATATAATACTTTGGAGCCAGACACAGTAGTATTAGTAGTAAAAAGAGAAGGACAAGAAGGATGAGGAGGATAATAAGGACTAGGATGAGGAGGAGCAGCAGCAGCAGGCATTTTTGTGAGATTTCCATGTGCTAGGCACTTTATAAAGATTGGCTCATTTAATAATCAATACAACAAAATGAGGTAAATATTTGTACTCTGATTCAAGATGTGAAAAACTTTGTCCTTCTTTTCCTTGGAACTAGAGAGAGAGAAAGAGAGAGAGAGAGTGTGTGTTTCAGGTGGGAGGAATACTGATGACTGCTTGGACAGTCGTCTGGTGTTGATAGTGATGAAATAAATCTTATGAGCTCTGGTCTCCATCTTTGAAACTAAACAACAGGAGGGCATATTTTTAACGAAAATTTGGGGTGACAGTGAAGCCATGGATCTTTTTCAACTTGGCGTATCTTGCTTGAGCATTTTTCCACTCCATTGGGTAGAGCCATCATATGGGACATTGATAGCCAGTTGAGTCTACATGCATCATGGTCCTGATCATTTTCTCCTACATAGTGAGCTACATCCATTAATCTAAGAATATTATTTATTACTACAGACTATTTCTTATTTATTACTATAGATTATTATTTAGTTATATTAGTCTTATGTATATACTTTAAAGTGCATATATTCTTGAGGGCCATTTTGCAAATAAACAGTACTCATGCAGGATATCCCTATAAGTATTGGTATGGATAAGTATATATTACAAAACCCAGGGAAACATGTGAAGCTATTACCTAGTTTTGAAGAGGAAAGAGAGTCCCATCAATGGAGATTCTCTCTCCTCCGTTCCTATCACAGCTCAGCTCATCCCCCATAGTGACAGTGTTACATCCTGTATGTATTAAACAGTTAGGGTCCTGGCTTTCTTTCTCTTTCAGGTGTGTAACACTAATTAGATATCACTCTCCTTAGGTCACTGTGTATTTCTCAACTAATTTAGCATTAGATTTGCATTCAGTTATGTCCATTGTTACCAGTTGAAAACTCTACTGCAGGTCCTATACTGAACTTACACATATCTGTCACTTTTGCCCTAACTCTGGCAGTTGCCTTGTGCTCAGAGATGGGAACGTTCCTGAAGGGAAAAACCCAGTGCCCCTCTGAGACTCATCCAGGAGATTGATTTTTACTTTCATTCTCAATTTGCCCTCAAAACACAGATGCTGTGCTTAAAAGACTAATTGATCATTTTATTTCAATTGCACAGAAATGATGTTGAAAAAGTGAGCAGACCTTGGGCCATTAGAGCTCAATACTGGGGGAAAGGCCATTGAGTTATTAATTAAAATTAGAAACTGAAATCCCCACTGTTTTCAATTGTCATGGTAATAAAGAAAAATGTACACCCAAGTGGTACTGTATTGATCACTAAATTCATTCATATGAAACTATGCCTAGTGCAATGTGTATAATATTAGCAATGTCAACTGCAGTGGAAATCTGCTCGTTCTAATAGCTAATAATTTGTATGTATTTTTCCTTTACCACAAGCCATAAGTGAAATATGATAGTCTTTACAGGCAATAGATCTGATTCCCTTTTCTACCACGTACTTTACATGAAACCATATACTGTTGTTATCATTTGTGTAAGTTAACAACTTCTTCCACAGTGTTCTTTATAGTTTACAAATAAAATGCCATTTGGGTCATTAGCAGTGAAGACAGATAAGAAAATCCAAACTACTTAGATTTTTGTCTAAGGCAAAATTCAAGACTTCCATGGTTGTTACCACATCGTTTCTAAATTTAATTGCTAATTCCAATCAACATTCAGTCAGTTCCAATTATGTGTCTTGCACTGTGCTCAGCATTATAGTTGAATCAAAATTAAGACAAGGGACTGGCCCTCAAGGAGAATAGATAGAAACAGATGTGAGAACTGAGTATAATAAAAGGCCAGCCAGGATAAATAATACAGCACTGGTAGGATGTTGTCAGAATGCAGAGGGAGAAGGAATTATTTTAGACTACAGGGTGCCGACAGGATTCATGGAAAAAGTGATGGAGTCTGGAGAAGAAATGAAAAGAACTTTAATATATGAAAAAGCAGATGTTGAAGTCTCCCAGCTAAGGGAATAAGACACAACAGGGCATAGAAATTCAACTGTATTCAGGGAATGGGTTGGGGTTTCTAGGTCTCTGGACCAAGTGGCAAGGAGACGTGACTAGGAGATGAATCTGGAGAATTCGGTTTGGTAAAATTTGAATGATTTTAGGTGCTGTGATAGAATGCAAAAGCAGTCAGAAATTATTCTCATCCCTTTATACACACAACCTCCCCATCCCCTTTTCAAATAGACTTTATTTTTTCTAAAAGCATTTTAGATTTATAAAAAATTGTGCAGAAAGTATAGAGATTTATCAGGTACTCCTTCTCCTCCCCCTACACTCTGAAAACACATGGTTTCTCCTATTATGATTTTGTATTAGTGTCATACAATTATCACAACTCATGAACCAATATTGGCACATTATTACTAACTAAACTCCATAGTTTGCATTAAGGCTCATGCTGTGTCATACATCCTATGGGTGTTGATAAATGTATAATATCATGTGTCCAACATCAAAGTATCATAAGGAACAGTTTCTCTGCCCTAAAAATTCCCTGCGTTTCACCTATTCATCCCTCCCTCCTTCCCTCAAACCACTGGCCTTCGTTCATCTTTTACTGTCTTATAGTTTTGTCTTTTCAAGAATGTGACATAATCGGCCTGGTGCAGTGGCTCATGCCTGTAATTCCAGCACTTTGGGAAGCCAAGGCGGGCGGATCATGAGGTCAGGAGATCAAGACCATCCTGGCCAACATGGTGAAACCCCGTCTCTACTAAATATACAAAAAAATTAACTGGGTGTGGTGGTGCGCCTGTAATCCCAGCTATCTGGGAGGCTGAGGCAGGAGAATCGCTTGAACCTGGGAGGCAGAGATTGCAGTGAGCCGAGATTGCGCCATTGCACTCCAGCCTGGCAACGGAGCGAGACTCTGTCTCAAAAAAAAAAAAAAAAAAAAAAAAAAAAAGAATGTGATATAGTCGAAATCACACAACATATGAGGCCTTTTCAGATTGGCTTATTTTACTTAGTGAAATGCATTTAAGAGTCTTCCACGTCGACCGGGCGCAGTGGCTCACGCCTAAAATCCCAGCACTTTGGGAGGCCGAGGCAGTGGGATTACTTGAGGCCAGGCATATGAGATCAGCCTTGCCAGAATGGTAAAACCCTGTCTCTACTAAAAATACAAAAATTAGCCAGGCGTGGTGGCATACGCCTGTAATCCCAGCTACTCGGGAGGCTGAGGCACAAGAATCTCTTGAACCCCAGACGAGGAAGTTGCAGTAAGCCAAGATTGCGCCACTACACTCCAGCCTGGGTGACAGAGTAAGACTCCATCTCAAAAAAAAAAAAAAAAAGTCCTCCATGTCTTTTCATGGTGTGATAGCTCATTTCTTTTTATTGTTAAATATTATTCCATTGCCTGGATGTATCAGTTTGTTTATATATCCATCTATTGAGGAATATCTTGGTTGCTTCAAATTTTTGGTAATTATGAATAAAACTTCTATCAGTGTTCAAGCACACCTGTTTTTAATGTGACTTTGCAGCTCTCCTCAGCAACATAAGATATCTCTTTCTCTACCCCTTGAAGCCAGGCTTCCCCATTTGATTAGTTTGGGCCTATGGCTCACTAGGAAGCACGAAGAATGGACACTGGGTCTTTGCGTGCTTGCTGCTCTTGGAACCCTGCCACCACTGTGCAAAGAAGCCTGGGCTAATATGCTGGTTGATGAGGCACAAGACCGAACTATTCCTGGTAGTCCTGGCTGACAGCCAATGAGACCACCCTGAGTTATTCAGCCACAGACTGATCTGCCAGTCAACTTTAAACACATGAAAGACTGATAGAAATCAGCAAAGCAGGCTCAGACCAGAAGAACCACCCAGCTGACCCAAGATTCTCTCATCTAAACAAATGATTGTTATTTTAAATCGCTAAGTTTTGGGGTAGTTGGTTATCTAGTGAAAGCTAACATACCAATGCTGTACTAAATATGAAGTGGTCTGTATTTTATGATGAGACGTCAGAAACTGGAAACAAGAAGTTTAGAAGGCTATTGTCCTTAATCTATCGAACAGATCATGAGGATAAAAACTTTTGGATGATTATTAGATAAATTGGGTTTTGCATGTATTGTAGCAGAGAAAACTGTAAAAAAGAATATCCATTTCTTCATGGAGTTTAAAATAATACATCATTCTTAAATTTAAAAATCAATAAATATCAATATGAACTATATGAATATCAATCTCATTTTATTCAAGAATAAACATAGACCTATGATAAGAACATTTCCACGGTATTTCTGTAATCATACTGAACAATTTTTTGAATACTGTGGACTCCCTGCAATAGAGGATTTCTGCCTCTGGAAATAAATGCTTCAAGGCAAGCACAAGCCATTATCTATCAAAGTGCAGACACAAAAAGCTTGAAATGCCTACTATCCTTTATCCTAGATGCCAACCTTGGACTGGAATCAGGGGATCAGAGTTGGAAAAGTAGTATAAAGAGGTTTGTATTTCAATTTTTTTTTTTTTTTTTTGAGACAGGGCCTCACTGTGTTGGCCAGGCTGGAATGCAGTGGCAACCATGATAGCTCACTGCAGCCTTGAACTCTTGGGCTCAAGTGATCCTTCGGCCTCAGACTTCTGAGTAACTGGAGATACAGGCATGCACCACCAAACCCAGCTAATGTTTACATTTTTTGTAGAGATGAGGTCTCACTATTTTCCTGAGGCTGATTCAGAAATTCTGGCCTCACGAGATTCTCCCACTTTGGCCTCCCTAAGTGCTGGGATAACAGGTGTGAGCCACCATGCCCAGCTGTAAAAAGAGATTTATTATTAGAAACTCAGCAGACACTTTGGGCAGGGACAGACCGTTGGGGGCACAATCAGTCACAGGAAGAGGGAGACTAATAAGGCAAGTGGAACATGTAGCAGGAGAGTGTAGTGAAAGACAGCAGTTGACAAATTCATGTTCTAGAAATGTGGCTTTTGAATGCCCAGTAAGAGCAATTGTATTTTGGCAAGTGGACTGAGCCTGGCTACAGAGAAATTTGTAGACAGCTAAGAGGCGGATAAATAAAATCGTGTTGGTAATAAGGTGACCTAATTAAAGAAAACTCACTCACTGGCCACTGGATTAGATCTTGGAAATAAGAGAGTAGCTTAATACTAATTTCCATGCTATCAGGAATGTCCTTCCTCCATGTAGGTACAGGGGTCACTCTCAAGTAGCTACTCAAATGTCACCTATCACAAAGACCTTCTTTGACTCTAGATTCTAAAAGGCCCCCCACCTCCCATGGACATGCTTCTTGTCTCATAACTTGCTATAGTTTTCCTTACACTTATCGCTTCTGGTATTTTTTTTTATATAATTTGTTTATTTTCTGTGGTGCATTGTCCCCACAAGAATGCAAGATCCATGACAACAGTGGCATGATTCTCTGGTGCCTCTCAGGGCCCAGTAAAGGCCCCAGCCTTAGGCCCTTAGTAAATATTTTAGAAGTATCAAGCAAACTGAAGAATAGTAAGTTAATGAATAAGTATCAGAGCAGGACAAGGTGTAGGACCCTGTCCTACCTCAGTCTGGAGTGGCTCAGGTCCTAGGGTTCTTGCAAGCCCACATATAGGCAGCACCTATAGACTTATCTATAAAATCTAAGGCACAGAGAATCAGGGGGCTGGTAAGGCAATTGACAGATGGTGATAATAAAAATTTTATTCACTAATTTTGTTGATTCTGTTGATAGTAAGACATATCATTAAGAGGTGTGTGTGAAGAGGTATACATCAGGACTAATGAAATGTAGTATATCAATTTCATAACAATTCTCTTGTTTAATTATTATTGACCTGAAGCTGAAGATGGAGAAAAATAATTCAGATTAAAGTCAGGTACTCAACTGTGGCTGAGATTGCCGTTTTCCTATGCAATATCCATTTTCTCTTCCTTCTTAATGACAAATCCCTGAGTTTTACCTTGAGCACACGTCCTCTCAGAATTAAAGACTATTGTTTCCCAGATTTTCCAGCAGCCGTTTTAGTGAGGTGTGGAGGTGCGGTCATGTGACTAAGTTGTGACCAAATGAGACATAGATGGAAGTGCCGTGGCATCTTCAGAGAACGTTGCTTAAAAAGAGCTGACTCAGTTGGGGAGGACTTATTTTTACCAGTGTTCTGCAATTCTTCATGTAACTCTCAACTTGGAGATGATGGTGGGAGACCCTGGAATTGCAGCAGCTCTCTTGGGACATAAAATGATATTGAGAATGGCAGCCATGCACTAAGATGGTGAGGCACAAAGGTAGGAGCTTGGTCCCTGATAGCGCCATAGTGTCACCAGAGCAGCTCAATGCTGCCCAGCTCAGAATACGGGCGTAAGTAAAAGGCAACTTCTATCCTGTCGCTGTTGTTGTTACATGCAGTTGAACCTAATTCTAACTAATATACCTGGCTTCCAGAATTACAATAGGTTATTAATTTTAAAAATACTGGATTTATGTTCAGAAAATATGAGTTCCTGTTGCCAGTTTCCCTGAAAACTGTTATCACTTACAATGGGCAAAGTGATTTTAATCTTTCTGGGAATCTGTTTCCTCGTTTTAAAATTTGAGAAAATAATGTGTATGTATAATGTTGCTCTGAGAAGGAAATGTAAAGCTACATATGAAAAGTATGTTATATACTTTAAAGTACTAATAATTGTAAATTTGGGGGTGTGTGGGGCCTTTACAAAAAATAGTTTAATTCTTGTTTCCACTGGTCTGCTTAGAAATTCTGACAAAGAAATCAACCTGTGTCTCATCATACAACTTAATTGATAATTATGGACCAGTTACTATGTGCAGAGCTGTATTGGGTGCTCTGGTATAAATAATAAATAAATGATGACACCAGCTACCAATCACCTCTAAATTAAATAGAAGGGAAAATTTTTTTTGTTTTGTAATCAACTATAATCCAGTTGTAAATTACTTCTACTATCCTTACAAATAAACTAAATATTGCAAGTAACAAAAATTAATTTTGGTTTCTCTCCACCACAAATCAATATCTGGCTAGATTAGACAGTAGCATTTCTTAGAATAATTGAGTGGAAGAGACTGAGAGTCTGCTGATTATTTTCTGACAATTTCTATGCAGAAAACTTCTAAGTCACATTTTAGAATCAATTTGGAAAAGTTTCACATTTCAACTTTGGGCTCCTCTATAGCACAGATAAAATATTTGGGGGATAATTTTTAGAAAAAGGAAACTGGAGATTAAAGGGAAGTAATATAGAAGGCAGAGTAAAAAGAGCTGTTTGTGCAACACATGCTTGCAAAAAATAAAATTAGTAAACAAGGGGCAAATAGTGCCAAAGCCTTAGACTGGCACTTCTGCATTTAGTGGGGAAAAGAGATAAGAAGTAGATGTAAAGGTTATTAACACAGTGTAGTGATTGCTGTAACGTTTATGTTTCTGGCTTTCTACCTTCTGAGCACTTTGGGATCCCTTTATGGATGGGTGATAAGGTATGAATAGAATATATATGTCACTTTTACTTTTTCTTTTTTTTAATTAAAAATAAACAGAGGGATCTCCTTTTCTTGCCCAGGCAGGAGTGCAGTGATGTGATCGTAGCTCACTGCAGCCTTGACCTCCAGGGCTCAAGCCATCCTCCTGCCTCAGCCTCCTGAGTAGCTGAGACTACAGGCGTGTGCCACCACGCTGGGCTTATATATGTCATTTTTGAGCCTAAGCATTCAGTTACTACTGTCAGCTCTCTAGAGCTTTTTCCTCTGCCATTGTGACCAGCACTGTTTGAAATGGTGGTTACTTCATCAGATAGGTTCTAGAGGGTGGTAAAAAAAGCACAAAATTCCAGTTGACCAATTATAGACACATAGAAGGGGCAAGAAATAAATTTTGATTTTTTTTGTCACTGAGATCTTTGATTTTTTTATTACTGCAACATAATCTAGCCTTTCCCAACTAGTCTATACAATATTAGAAAGTTTGTCATATTCTGTCATGAAAAGGCCACACGTAGAGGTAGGGCTATAAACTATATACTTATAATGAAGACACTTAAAAAAATAACTGGATGTCAATGGAGATTTGCTCCATCAGTCATGTGAAGCTAAGTAAGTTAAAAATATGGTAGAAAAAATGACAGTAGGGAAATATAATCAGTTATTTACTGATTTCTTACAGGAATGGCATATACAAAAGCTGTATTCTTTGCTGAGCAAATGGTGAGGCTGGGAATGAGTGCTAAATAGCTCTGGACCTAGGGAGAAGTGAAAAGGGAGAGACATAGCAAAAGCTGATTGTCAAATAATGAAAAATACCAAAGCCAAGAGAGCTGGAAGAGTTGGATGCTGGAAGAGTGGAAGGGAAATGATGTGACTGTAGATCAATTAGAACTTTGGGGGTAAAATTGAAGTGTCTAATTGGAAATTATATATATACATACACACATATATACACATATATATACACACACACATATATACATATATACACACATATATACATATATATACCCATATATACCCATATATACATATATACACATATATACACACATATATATACATATATACACACATGTATACATATATACCCATATATACATATGTACACATATATACACACATATATACACATATATACACATGTAAACACATATGTACATATATACACATATATACATACATACACATATATACATACATACACATATATACATACATACACATATATACGTATATACACATATATACATATATACACATATATACATATATACACATATATACATATATACATATATACACACATATACACATATATACACATATATACACACATATATACATATATACACATATATACACATATATATACATACATACACACATATATACATATATACACATATATATACATATATACACACATATATACATATATATACACACACATATATACATATATACATACACATATATATATGAGACCGAATCTCTCTCTGTCTCCTAGGCTGGAGTGCAGTAGTGCAACCATGGCTCATTGCAGCCTTGACTTCATGAACTCAAGTGATCCTCTTGCCTTGGCCACCCAAAGTGCTGAGATTACAGGAGGGAACCACCTGTGCCTGGCTATGTTAAGTAATTTTGTGTAGCATGCAGATGCAACCTTCTCCTCTTTTTTTCCTACAAAATCTTCACAGCATCTTTCAAATCAAATCACATTCCCACAAAGCCTTAGAAACTACTATAGGTTTAACCAAAATGTTGAGTCCTGATTCAAGGTAGGTGTTGGATAAAACTATTAGATCCCCATGGAACCCAAATACAATTGGTAAATAAACATGTTTTTCCCTATTTCAAGCAATGATAGTACTCTGTGCTTCTAGAGTCACAATGAGATTGCAAAAAATGAGTGAGGAGACTTATAACTAAGAAAGTAGTCAAAGCTATAGGAGAGTAATTTATAACTACCATTTTTACAGCTTTCAAATGCATTTTGGGGAAAAGTTAGGTTATCCTTTATTTGAAAACAATATTTTAAAAAATAGTAGGAATTATCTTGTTCTTAATAAAATCTTGGCTAAACAGCGATGGTTTTCAAACCAGTAACAGCTTCAAGGTAGGGAGGAGGCCAAGACAAGAAAGGTCTCAGCTTCCACCATCTCTTCCATTTAATTAGAATGTCTCTGCTTTTATATATTTTAAATATTGGAATTCCAGAAAATATTTGATTTAAAAAAATGTTTAAAGGTTCCTTTAGGAAAGTTTGAACACTTCTGGATATAATGTCTTTATCAGTGAAAGCATAATCAATAACATCCAACCTAATCTGAAATTTCAAACACTAGTCTGCCTGGAAAACCTAGGCAATACCATTCAGGACATAGGCATGGGCAAGGACTTCATGTCTAAAACACCAAAAGCAATGGCAACAAAAGCCAAAATTGACAAATGGGATCTAATTAAACTAAAGAGCTTCTGCACAGCAAAAGAAACTACCATCAGAGTGAACAGGCAACCTACAGAATGGGAGAAAATTTTTGCAATCTACTCATCTGACAAAGGGCTAATATCCAGAATCTACAATGAACTCAAACAAATTTACAAGAAAAATACAAACAACCCCATCAAAAAGTGGGCAAAGGATATGAACAGACACTTCCCAAAAGAAGACATTTATGCAGCCAAAAAACACATGAAAAAATGCTCATCATCACTGGCCATCAGAGAAATGCAAATCAAAACCACAATGAGATACCATCTCACACCAGTTAGAATGGCAATCATTAAAAAGGCAGGAAACAACAGGTGCTGGAGAGGATGTGGAGAAATAGGAACACTTTTACACTGTTGGTGGGACTGTAAACTAGTTCAACCATTGTGGAAGTCAGTGTGGCGATTCCTCAGGGATCTAGAACTAGAAATACTATTAGACCCAACCATCCCATTACTGGGTATATACCCAAAGGATCATAAATCATGCTGCTATAAAGACACATGCACATGTATGTTTATTGTGGCACTATTCACAATAGCAAAGACTTGGAACCAACCCAAATGTCCAACAATGATAGACTGGATTAAGAAAATGTGGCACATATACACCATGGAATACTATGCGGCCATAGAAAAGGATGAGTTCATGTCTTTTATAGGGACATGGATGAAGCTGGAAACCATCATTCTCAGCAAACTATCGCAAGGACAAAAAACCAGACACCGCATGTTCTCACTCATAGGTGGGAATTGAACAATGAGAACACATGGACACAGGAAGGGGAACATCACACACCAGGGCCTGTTGTGGGATGGGGGGAGGGGGGAGGGATAGCATTAGGAGATATACCTAATGTTAAATGACGAGTTACTGGGTGCAGCACACCAACATGGCACATGTATACATATGTCACTAACCTGCACGTTGTGCACATGTACCCTAAAACTTAAGGTATAATTAAAAAAGAGAAAAATCTCCCTGAAAATTCTGTTTATACTTTTTTTTTTTTATCAACACTACCTCACCTGCCATGAAGCTCCCTTTATTGTACTCTCAAGACAACTGCAAATCTGCCACTCTGATCTTATGTGCTTAGAACATCTGTGGCATTTACCTTCACTTGTGCATGTCTCTCTATTTTCCACTAATGGGTTCATTTCACATTGTGTTTGTTTTTAAAGTTTCACTCCAAGCTTTTTTGTTTTTTTTTTTTTGGGACGGAGTCTCACTCTGCCTGTCAGGCTGGAGTGCAGTGGTGCGATCTCCACTCACTGCACTCCGCCTCCTGGGTTCAATGATTCTCCCGCCTCAGCCTCCCAAGTAGCTGGGATTACAGGCATGTGCCACCATGCCTGGCTAATTTTTGTATTTTTAGTAGAGATGGGGTTTCACCATGTTGGCCGGGCTGTCCTCAAACTCCTGGCCTCAGGTGATCCCCCGCCTCAGCCTCCCAAAGTTCTGGGATTACAGGCGTGAGCCACCGCGCCCAGCCTCATTGCAAGCTTTGTGTTCTCCCCTATGTCTCTGACTCCTTCAGCCTTGTGACTGATTGGTGAATTTGTCAAAGTCAAGCACCAGGACTTCAGCTACCCATCTTTAATTACAGAAACAAATCAAACCAAAATAATATCGGTAAAGCAGAAATTAATTATGAGATAATTTATGTGTGTGTTTTATGATCCAAAATAGAGTTATGAGAAGGGATTCTGGCATATTTCAAATATAAACAATTTCTATCTTTAAGACAACTCTGCCAGGAGAAATACTGATTTATTTCTAGAAAGGGGCAAATCTTCCAAATAGCCTAGGAAGGCATTGGTAAATCAGGCTCCCAAGTTTTATTCTTCAGTCAACTTGTCATAGGAAACTTTCTTATGAAACCAAAAGTGTGAGATGAGAGCAAGAAGGGCAGTGCATCCGGTTTAAGCGTGTGTGTCAATCACTTGGTTATGCAAATTTCATGTGCCTTTAGGAGCTGCTCAAGCCTTATCTCCAATATACCACTTCCATTGCATAATGAGCTGCTGCTGCACATGCCCAGATATGGCTTAGTGGAATAGAGAACACTCCACGTAAGACGAGTATTTTCAGTTCCTGGTCACTTGTCTTAGGTTGACCAACATGTTTAGTCTCCACCAGGACCAGGAACAATCCAGAGCTGTATCTCAAATGGAAAGTAACTACTGAAGAGTGCATTTTATTGCTGAAAACTCTGAAATACTCACATAAAGGTTTTGGCAGGCCTCACTCAACATTCTAATATCTCACAAAAAAACTGAAGCACCATTGGATAAGCTGGTGTTAAGGTTCAAGTGATACGGTATTTGGAATGCAACCTGGGAAAGCTAAGGAGCTTTCTCCAGGCCATATATAAAGTTGTACAGGTTACTTGGTAACTAGTCAGAGCAGCATACACAAATATGATTTATGTTACATCCCAAATCAATGATGCTCACTAAATGTTTAACCATTCTCTGTGGTTGGTAGTACAAGATACAGGAATTGTCATTCCTTGGAGACTACAACTGGGACATGCCCCAGAAAACTGGGCAGCCAGAAATTTCAATGAACTGGCATGCTCTAGAATTTTCTTGGGGTTTATCCGTCATTAATTTGCATGTGTTTTTCTTCCCAAGATATTTTGTGTATTATACTCACCAGGTACAATAAGTCTGATGTTTCAATGTTGTAGGCAAATGTAATGTGCTGTGGAAATATACCATGATCAACATCCCTGTTGACTAATTCATTATAGAGAATCAGAAAGTTAACATAAACATGAATAAGATTGTGAAAAAATACTGTTGACTCTTTCACATAAAAGAAAATTGATTCTGATAATCCTGGCTTATTGGTACTTAAAAATCATTTTTCATCTCAATAGTTTCATATCAGTTTGCTAAAAAGCTTTGCTGATTCACTCCAGTAAAGTGTCCGTGTTTGGCAAAGCAGTTCCAATTCAGGTGACTACCTGACCTGTTAAGATATTCCAATATCATTCTCCAAGAACTATCTATTGTTTTCAGTGGTAAAACAGAAAAGTTAAATGAAGATGTGAAAGAACAGTGGCTGTCTTAGTTTCCTAGGGCTGCTGTAACCAAATACCCCCAAACTTGTCTAAAACTGGAAATGTATTGTCTTAGAGTTTTTGAGGCTAGAAGTCCAAAATAAATGTGTTGGCAGGGCCATTCTTTCTCTGAAACCTGTAGGAGAGAAGATTCCTTGCCTCTTCCTAGCTTCTGGTGGTGGCCATGAATTCTTGGCTTTCCTTGGTTGCAGGTGCACCACCTCAATCTCTGCTTATCACATCACATGGCATTCTTCCTCTGTGCACACCTCTGTGTCTTAACATTCTTCTCTCTTTGTCTCTCTCCTCTTATAGGAACACTAATCATATTGAATTAAGAGCCCGCTGTACCCTAGTATGACCTCATCATAATTTAACTAATTACACCGGCAATGACCCTATTTCCAAATAAAGTCCCATACTGGGGCTTAGGACATCAGCATATGTCTTTTGGAAGACACAATTTAAACCATAACATCACCCCTGTATCTTTTCAAAACTTTGACATTGGTACTCATTTCTGCAATTTCCCCAAAAATTCAGTATTGGATCTGAGAAGAACAATTGTTTTAGGGGCTTCAAATATGCCCCTTTTCTTTTAATAACCTTTACTTCATTGGTCAGGGAGCATTTATTAGGATTCTGCTGAGTATAGTTTATGTGTACACCAACTATGCATTCAGAAACAAGGAAAATAATCTCAGGGTGTACTTGCAAACTCATGAGGCCTATTCTGACATGGACTTAGGCTGTTCCATTTATCTCCTGACCCTATGCCCTAAGCCCCTGGTTTGACTTGTCTAGTGATGGTGTTCTGGCTTCCCAGGGCCTGACTATTGCCCTTTCCTAGTTGACAGTAACTTTGGCAAATAGCTGCAGGACAATTTGGGAAAGACCACAAAGAAACTTCACATTACATACGTGTGGCAATGTCAAGGGGACACATTATCTCTTCATTCAAATGTCTGTAGAAATAGTGGTCTGGAATTGCTACAGGTCTGGAAAGTGGGAAGAAGTGCTAATCATTGTAGTGATAGCAATTCAAGTGAGGTGTACACAGGCCAAACCTATAGTTTTTTGTTTTTGTCTTAATTTTACATAAATCTGTAGGGCAAAAATCTTCTGCCCAGTTATTTTAATCCATTGCCAGTGATTTCTAATTATAAAAGCATTTTGATTATCACTCTGGACTTGATTTCTACTACAGCAGAAAGAGGGGGCAGGAGAGACAGAGAGATTTCAAAGAATTGACTTATGTGATTGTGGTTGCTGGCCAGTCTGAAATCTGTAGAGCAGGACTGCTGGCTGGAAATTCTCAGGCAGAAGCCAACTTTGCCCTCCACAGGTGGAATTTCTTCTTCCTCAGGGACATCTTAATGATGTTTTTAAGGCTTTGGATGAAGCTCACCCAGATTTCAAAGGATAATCTCCTTCCCTTAAAGTCAAATAATATTGGCTGTTAACCCATCTACAAAATACCTTCACAGCAACACCAAGATCAGTGTTTAATTAAATAACAGGGTACTAAACCCTAGCCAACTTGACACATGGAACTATTACAGTCGTATTTCTAAGATACATTAACTCAACGAAATAAATCAGACCATTTTTATGGCAGCATTTCCCACTTTATTGCTGGCCTGCAGGGAAGAGTGTCTACAGAGCTTTATGATAATCTAGAGTATCTCTCACTTTGCATTTCTGAGTGATTTGGTGAAGAGTGTGTTCTCTAGGTCCCATAACAGACATAATTACAGGCTGAATGGGTAAGATAGAAAATAAATCAATTCCATCATTCCTACCTTCCTAAATCTTTGTATTCCTCTTACTACAGTATACCAAAACCTTCCTTGAATGCTTACATCATTCCATATGAGACAACCTTGAGTCAGAAGCACTCTCAAATGCTTGAGCTCACCCACTGATTTACAAATCTCTGGAAAATGCAGGCACATTATAAATTTCACCTAATCTAATATTTTTGGTTCTTTTTCCCTAATTTAGAACCTCAGGGATCCATTGCGACACATATTCCTCATGTTGTTGCAAGGAAATTGGCAAAATCTTGAAAATTTTTGCTGTAAAGCTATCCCATACCATTGAAGACTTTCTTTGGGACCCCCTGGGCATGCTGGGGTCTGAATGTAAGTCAAAAAGCAATAACGTTGAGGGTGGGGTCACAAGAAAAGTTGTTTTTTTTTTTTTTTGGCAAGGAAACTACCCCAAGTGAGGACTTATAGGATCTACAAACAGAGTAGACTCAGCCTCATAAGACAAGGAAGAGGAGTTGCTACTGCTAACATAGGAGGACCATAGATTTGGAGGGCCAGATAACTCAGATTCTTTAGAATCTGTCTATGGATTCCCACCTGTATCTTTAAAAATGCCCTAAATTACATAGGAGAGCTGTTTCAGCAGCCTACATGATCAGACTTTGCCTTTGATTTTTAGCTACATCATCCTGATAAGACATCATTTTAGGGTAGTCACAAAGTCTCCTGGTCCTTATCAATTCCTGAAGCTAAGAATTTAAAACCTTGATTTAATTATTTTCCTCTTTTTCTCCCTCCATCTTTCCCTCCCTTCTTCATTCCACCTCTCCCCTCCTTCCTATCACTCATTCCTTCCTTCCCTCCCTTCCTTCTTTTCTTTCTTCCTTACTTCCTTTTCCATTCCTTCCTTCTTTCCTTCCTCTCCTCCTCCGATATAGATTGCAATCACAAGTTTTCAGACCAATTTACACTTTGTATTCCTCTTTGTCCTCAAACAAGCCTGCTTTAGCAACCTGCTGTTCTAACAAAGCCTAGCATTTATTCCAGGTGACAGTGGACAATAATTTAAGTAACTTTATTTGGTCATGTGTACCTCATCTATTTTGTGTATCCCATTTTTTTAATGGTACTACATCCTTACTTCCTTTAATCCAAACCAGGTCAGATAATCCCAGATGCTTACTCTTAAGTGTTAACTTTTTGCTCCAAATATCTTATCAGTGTTGAAAGCAGAAACCACTCTAGTTATATTCAGAAGAAAAATCTTGACACAGATAATTAAACAATTAAAAAAATCATCAGAAGGGCTTAGCCAGAATGCTCTAGGCTTAGTCTGTAGGAATGATTTCCAGATATATATAGGACTGACTCACAAGAGTCTATTTCACTGGAGGCCATTACTAGAGCTGAGTTTAAGAACAACCCTGAGGTTCTGATACAAGCTTTGAATCTTAATACCAAAAAAAAAAAGAGAGAGAGAGAGAGAGATATTGGACATTGGAGCATTGCTTCAGGAAAATCTCACTTTTCCACAAACTCTGCCTCTGTTAAAACTTCCAAAACTGAAACTAGTCCATTTCATGGGCAGAATCTAATTAACGTAAATAATCTAAGTTGCAAGGAAGTCTGGGATATACAGATTTCAGCTTTCCAATCTCACAAATAGGGGGGTGGATTGATGGTTGAGCAAGCCCTTCCACAATTTTTATCAAAAGTAGAAATCGAGCTGGGTGTGGTGATATGCACCTATGGTCCCAGCTGCTGGAGAAGCTGAGGCAGGAGGATAGTTTAAGCTCAAGAGTTTGAGTTTGAAGTGCAGGGTGATCATGCCTGTGACCAGCTACTGCACTCCAGCCTGGGCAACATAGTGAGACATCATCTGCAAAAAAGAAATTTAAAAAGTCTATGAGATGGAGACCTGCCCTTATAAGGTTGTTTTGCTAAGGACTTATCCTGCTTGTTTTGACATGTATGTGGGAGTTTTGTGTTTCCAGTGTCCTATAATTTCCACTATAGATGACAGAATCCATTGCCATCTCATAGTCTTCCTAATTCAGTCTTCACCCAGGAGGTATGAGGTCAGAAGACTTGGAAAGTACTGCTTTGAAGGGCACTGAGTTCATTTTCAAACACTGTGTTGGTATATCTAGCACTCAAAATTGGTTGGCCAGGACAGGCTTCCCTATTCCATAAGTAGAAATGCTACCTATAGACCTGTTGTATTAATCAACCTGTCTACACCTCATAGATGATATTCCTTCTTGTAGAACCCTAAGACACTTATAAGATTTTGGGAACCCTGCAGTGGTGGGTGGTAAAACAGCTCTCTGGGGGGCAAAACTATTTTTCAATGGTATAACATCAATTGCTTCCTTTAATCCAAACCAGGTCAGACAATCCCAGATGCAGTGTTTATTGTTTGATTTGTAGTGTTTATTGTTTTTGGAGTTTAAATTCTCCCTGCATGTCTGATTTCAGGGTACCAACTTGATGCCATTGAACCTGGGACATGATGTGCATAATCAGCTCTTGGGAACCTTCAGGAGTGGGCTCCAACACCTCACTGGACCTCTGGGTTCCTAGTAGAGTGGAGGAAGTGTTCACTTAGCCACAACTTTGCCTCACCCTGGAGGCTGACTGAGGCATGTTAGTATACCCTCTCCCTGTAGTTCTGGAGTGAGGACATTGGAAAGCTAAACAGTGGTGCTTGATTCAAATTGCTTGATCCCATTTCTGTGGCCTTTGTCTGAAGAGGGAGGAATAAGAATGTGTCAACCTGGAATTCCCAGACTGGCTGATTGGGTCACATTTGGAAAGTCGCTGTGTGCACATCTGATTATCCTGAACCTAGGACTATGATTCATTCTTTCTTTCTCAGAACCTGTATCAGTTTGTTATATTGATTAGCATGACTGTCTGAATAGTGTCTTTCCGTGTCAAATCTATGAAAGTTTGAACCTTATATGCTTTTGCTCAAAACTGTATTTCCTATACCTAGTAATTGTACCTAGACTGACACATAGTGAGATTGTAAAATAAATATTGTTTGAGTTAGTGAATGAACAAAGGAAACTGCATCCCAACTTCTTGACTCACCTATGTGCCCATGAATGGCCCCTAGATCTTCCTGGGCCTTAACTAATAACAATTGGGCCTATAACTAATAACAATTAGTTATAATGAAATAACTAATTTATCCTTCTTTCTTCTTTGTGAGCAATATTCAAATGCAGATGTACTTTTCATTTACTTTGCTAAATAGACCCATATGTGCCTTTTAAACCTTCCTTATAAGTCAGGTGCCTTTATTTCACTCTACTTTAGATATTGTGCAGTCAAATACTAAATACAAAGAAATCCATCCTGGGTCTCAATAAAGTGATGTTTCTATCTTTTATTTATGATAAAGACCTTCATATTATTCACATCTAAGAACACAGTGAAACCCCCAAAGAATGGGGCAGATGAATTATACTGGGTCTATTATTAAGATAAATGATAAGTATTTTGGATAATTCTTCAATTTTGGAAAGAATTAGGGATGCCTCCCAGTGAGACACTGCACTTGGGAAGATGAAATCCTCTACCTCAATGATTTTCTGCCCCCATTTCTAAGTTAACCTGCCAATTTCATGTCTACAACTGAGATCATTCATTCATTCAAAAATGTATTATACAACTATATTCTCTGATGTCCCCTTTGCCCGCTTTTAAATTGCTGTTATGTATAGAGGGGCTGTTAATTTCTTCAAGGGAGATCGAAAATAAATCTAATAAATGATACCTGAACATTAATTTCAAAAATATTTAGTGCAAAGAGCCAAAGGTAATAGAAAACACAGGAAGAGCTGGTGACAATATCGTTTCGATTTTCAATTTCATCAGTTCATTACAATTTAAGGATTCTAGGTAAAATTTAAAGCACTTTCAGAAGAAGAAATTACCCTTAAAAATGAAATCCAAGGAACTCATTTTGTGGCTCCACAATCTCTCTCTTGTGCTGATGTCGCCTACCAAGGACAATAGTGATTGATTGAGAAACTTTCAGATTATGGAAAACCTATGTCAAAAACAGGGAAAATTTAAGAAAAGGGCTGGCCTAAAATGGAAGGCCAAGCTAAACTAGGTTGGATCTCCATCGGCTGGGGTTACTGGGGAGATTGTTTCAGCATTAGATGAGGGGTTGAAAGACATATAAAGCCCTCTTTAACCCTAAAATCTGTGCACACATATGCACATACACACACATAAATGAGGAATGTTTCAGTCAATGAACTGTATAATAGTATCCATCTAAGTGCATCGTAGCATTACCTGATTGTCTACAAATCTTAATGTCAGTTTATAAGCTTCATAAAGTCATGAAATGTCCAACACTCTCATTGTACATATGAGAAAACTGTGCTTGCTCCTGCCTTATTTCACGATATTGATGGTGTCTCAGAATACTGACGTGATTTGCTCAGGACTATAAAACTGTATGCAGTTACAGGAGTAGAGCTATAGACCAGATCTCCCGATGCTAACATGATAGGTGCAATTTTTCTACTACCCTGCCTTGCATCTTAAGTTGCAGTCCCCTACGGGAAAGAGACCAGATTTATTTCTTTCCATGCTTTCAGAAAATAAATACATTCACAATATATTTTTGCCACTCTTCTCACTGAAGAAAACATTAGCGTTTTTAAATTGTGGAATTAGGAATTTAGAATGAGGCCCTCTACCTTACATTGAGCTGAAAGGTTGTTTCACAGCTTAGCAATTGGGAGGAGAGAGGGATGGCTAAGAAGTTTAAAGCACTGAGCACAAATAAGGCCAGAGATAAGAAATAGTTATTTGTGAAATTTTCTGTAGAAGTTACCTTTTGTTTTGGAAACTTCTGAAAGAGCAATTTAGAAAGTCTTCCACTGGTAAAAGATGCTTTTAAATATACTTTTAAAAATACAGTGCAGTGAGAATTAAATCACCAGGCGGCTGTAAACTGTAGGACAAATAAAACTACAAATTACTTTTATAGGACACATTTCATCCAGAGGAATCCCAGAGCACTTTATAAATGGATCAGAAAGCATACATCTAGGAATCAGCTCACCCACAACTGAAATACTTCTACCTCCAGGGCCCGTCCAGGCAGCTTGTTAGCAAAAGACAGCCATGCTGCACTCCAACACGGGCAAAGAGAGCCGGGTCCTAACCGACCCACATGTCAGCTCCTGATTCAATGCCAGGGAGCTGTGCATTACAAAGCATGGTCCTGAAATGAAAATTTTTAAGAAATTTCATTAGGACCAGTCATCCAGGAAATTATGATGTTTCTCTCTCATAGCACAGTGAATAGGACATGGGCTTTGAAATCAGACAATCCTGGGAGAAAAATCAATTTGGCCATTTATTAGTTGTGTGATCAGGGGCAAGTTATTTAACTGCTCAAAGTCTTAGTTTCCTTCTATGCATTTGTTTCTATAGTAAATGAGATGATATAAGACCTTAGCCCTCTGCTTGGGAAATAGCAAACATTCAATAAATGTTTGTTTTATTCTTTTGCTATGGAGTAGAGAAATTATCCCTTCTTTTTAAACATTACTAAAAACCAATTTAAATTTGCTTTCTTATTCGTGTTTGTGTCTTCTTCACCACTATTATATAGGCACATACATATATACATGTAATATATATGACATATATCAATACAACTATTTTACTGTATGTGAATACATACATATATATCATATGATGTACACATATATACTTGGTCAGGGGGAATATTACATTTGCACCCTTTTCCTACACCCCACCATTGTTAAGAAAAGGCCTGGAAAGAGAATGAAATCTAGCACACGTGTAGAGGGAGTAACTTACACCGGAAGAGCTATTTTGTGGTGTCAGGTGGGGAGGCTGAGTCTATGAGAGCAGAGGCTCATAGGTGGGCAGATATGGTAGTGCCAGTCGTAGGAAGGTTTTACTGATTGCTTCAATGTTCTCATATCCTCAGTGCCGTGGAAGTAAAACAATCAGCTAGAGTGAAGGTGGGGCAGGAGATTAGGGAGATTTAAGGAAAGAGAAAGGATATAAAATTCTCATCGAAGAAACAGTGAGAATAAATAGCCTGGGTAGATAGCCAGGATTTCTGGCCAGCATTAAAGTCCTTCTTGAAGTCTGGGAACATATTTTTAAAGTAAGACTAGTCAGCATGTTGAAATCTTTCTTTTGCCATGAGTAGCTGCACGGCTGTAAACACGGAGTAGGCAGAGAATTTGATTTAACCAGTGTTTAAATGTGATTTAATGAGGACTTAGTTGTGCCAATAAAATCTAATGACAAGAGAGGGGCAAGAGAATGGAGAGTGTATGCAATGGAGGGATTATAATGGTTGGCCTAGAATTTAAGCTGTGAAAGGAGAGAAAGAGAACATCAAGGATGTGAGGGAGAATGACAAGGTGGTAGAATTAATAAATTGGAGTTACTGAGAATATTGAGGAATCAGGACCCAGTATATTAGAGGAGGTGAATTAGAAAGATAGGAGCTAGTGATCAGACAACTTGCTGCATGAAATTGAGACTATAGAGGGTTGTTGTTATTAGCATTGACAAGGTCTAGAGTGTGACCCTAGGTGTGAGTGGCCAAGGTAGAATGGAAGACAAAATAATTGGAGTAGAGAGGGTCAAAGAGCTAGGAGGCCACGGTGTTGGAAGAATCATCTACTTATATACTAAAATCACTAATTCTTACAACAGCAATAGTGTGAGAGAGACCTTAATTCATCCAGGTTTTAGCATAGCAAGGGTGAAGCCAAATGCCCCAGGAGTTGGTTAAGGCCTGCAACAATAGAAGGTAGTTAATAATTTAATCTAATTCCATGAGATTCAGAGCCAGTGGGACCTGAGGGTCTTTGTGACCTGTGATGATAGAAATAAAGAGATTTAGGGGGAAATTAACAATAAACCATTATCCTACCACTATACCATGATAGTATTTTGGAATGCATTCTTGCAGAGTTTTAGGTACTTATCCATACTGAATAGAAAGAGTGTAGTCAGTAATACTAGAGATCTGTAAGTCAGCTGCTCTCTTTACCTCCCTGGAGAAATCAAAGAACCTACCAGTGATGGAGGAAAACTATTTTCATTGGATGACGAAAGAGAAATTGGGAAGAAAGCATAGATTACTGTCTCACTCAAGGAGCCAGTCAAGCAAGGAACAACCAGAAAAGCTCAGCCACATGCTTACTCCAGGCACGAGAAATATAAAATCCAAAATCACTTACAGCCCACATGTTGTGGGAATTTAGGAGTAGTATCACTAGTCATAATCATTGAAGGTATTTTTCCCTGTCTGTTGTTGTTTATCTTTATTCTAGGTAATCAGATGTATGAACTTTATCTGTTGGGGAGATCTTCTATTTCTCTGGCCCAAGTTTTCCCCGCAGGTACATCCAGACCAATATATCACATGGTGAAAACAAACTCGCAGGGGAACAAAGTCACTTTCTCCAGTGAACTCAATCAGTAATGAAAGTGTTCTGATCTACAGCTCATGAGCCTTATTTCTAAAATTGTTCTGAAAGTGGGGAGAGAAAATAGGGGAGTTATGTATTTGTCCATCTATCCCGCCCATATATATACTTTACCCTTCATGTTTTCTGGCTTTTTAATGTCCTGTTTCAAAAGGTCTTGGCCAGAACAAGATAATGTGTTTTTTCCATATTGTATTCTAGCACGTTTATGGTATCATCTTTTATGTTTAAGTTTCTGCTCCAGCTCAGATTTGCTTTGTATGAAATAGTGATTTAATTTTATTTTTTCAAAATAATGTTAGTTGTTCTAAAACCATGTATTAAATAGCCCAGATTTCCCCCACTGATTTGAAATGATAATGTGTATAGCCAAGATATCAGATAACATCATCTTGTCTTTTGTGCATCAAATGAAATGGTCTCCAACCATAAATCTACAATTTCTTACACTCTCTGGGTATTCTTGTGAAGTGTCATCTCGGGCTTAAATTGAATTACCTCAGCCTTCGTTTGTCTGAAAGACTTTGTTTAGTCATCTCTCTCTCTCTCTTTTTTTAGATATACATTTTCTAGATTGAAGTTTTGCTTATTTCATCACTTAAAAAATGTCCTGTATATGTTGTTTCTTTTTCTTGGTGTGGTGGCAGGAAGCTGCCTGTTAAGATATTCTCTTAATATTTGTTTTTCAGAATTAAAAATTGCAGGCCTTTGTATGGTTTTCCTAGCATTTATCTTACATAAATTTGTTGAGCCTCTTAGATCAGGGTCTACAGTTGTTATCAAATTTCAAATTTTTGCAAAGACTATTTTTTTAATTAATTAATTAATTAATTTTATTATTATTATACTTTAAGTTTTAGGGTACATGTGCACAATGTGCAGGTTAGTTACATATGTATACATGTGCCATGCTGGTGTGCTGCACCCATTAACTTGTCATTTAGCATTAACACTCTGGGGACTGTTGTGGGGTGGGGGGAGGGGGGAGGGATAGCATTAGAAGATATACCTAATGCAAAGACTATTTCTGCAATATTTTGTTCTGTTTGTTTTTAGAGACAGAGTCTCACTTTGTCACCCAGGCTGGAGTGCAGTGGCGCGATCTCGGCTCACTGCAACCTCCGCCTCGTGGGTTCTTGCAATTCTCCTGCCTCAGCCTTCCGAGTACCTGGGACTATTAGAGGTCCACACTGCCAGGCCCGGCTAATATATATATATATTTTGTATTTTAGTAGAAACGGGGTTTCACTGTGTTGCTCAGGATGGTCTCCAGCTCCTGAGCTCAGGCAATCCACCCGTCTTGGCCTCCCAAAGTGTTAGGATTACGGGCGTGAGCCACCGCGCTAGGCCTATTTCTGCAATATTTTTTATGTTCCTTCCTCCTCTCCCCTTACGTCTCTAATTATGTGCATATATATATTCATATTATATGTACATATATAACTTTATCCTCAGGCTAGGCTTTGTCCTTATCCTAGGCTATATACATATATATAATATATATACATAATCATAGGATATATATTGAATCATATATATGTATATGATTATGTACGTATATTATACATAATATATATCCTAGGATATACACATATATAAATAGCTTAATTATGTACATAATTATATGTAATTATGTGTATATATAAATATATAACATATATATTAGAACACTTGATATTAAACTAAGGTCACTAATATTTCTTTTTCAGTTTATCTCTCTGCTTCATTTGGATGTATGTTATTAATATATCTTCAAATGCTGTGTTTAATTTGCTCTTAAACTAATCCAGTGAAATTTTTGCTTTCATTTGATTTTTTTAAAATGTCTAACATTTATCTAATTTTATTCATATTTTTCTTTCTATATAGTTAGGATAGCTATTATAATATACTTATATGCTTGTTCCATTATCTCTGGCATTTCTGTATCTTTTTCCATTAATTGAATTTTCCCCTGGCTATGAGTTGCATTTTTTGCTTCTGGTATATCTAGTGATTATGACAGGATGCTGGACGTTATGATGATTACTTGGTTGAAGGTCTGGATTTTATTGTCTAATTTTAAAGAGTGCTGAGCTTTCTTTTATCAGGGAATCAAGCACTTATGGATGAGTTTGATCACTTTGAATCCTGCTTTAATTTTGTTCTAGTGGGCCTGGATAGTTCAGGCCTACTACTGAGGCATGATGCCTCTGGGTTCCACTGAATGACGTGATGACCACTGGGGACATTCCACTGTGCCTGACTGGAGCTCAGTAACCCAGTACCCATGGTGAGCTCTGGAAATTGCTCTTTATACAATTCCTTGGTCATCCTTCATTCTGCTTTGTGGAGTTTTACTCTATGCATGTGTGGCATAGTCCTTAGCAAACACTCAAGGAGAAGCGAATGCAGGTATCTGGGATATATTTTCTGCATATCTCTCCTTTTCTGGAACTCTGCCCACAGATTTCACCTGCATTGGTCTCCTTTAGCACTGATTGCCAACTTAACTTCATAAGACTGCCACACTCTCTTTAGTTTTCACCTTGTTCACCTATAGTCTGGAAACTGTTGCCTAATATCGGAACATGGTTATTTTTCAAACATTTTTCAATATTTTTCAAACATTTTTCAATATTTTTTCCACACTCAGGCCTAGTTTTCTGGTTATTTATATCAGGAGGCTAAGTCTTGCTTTTGTTGTCTTCATCACTGGAAGCAGAAGTCAAATCTTCAGACATTTTCTATCAATCTACTTATCTGTTTGCATGTGATTTTTTTGGTACATATTATTTCAACCCCTTTTTCATGTTTTTTTTTTTTGTGAATTTTACTATAATGTATCCAGATATGAGCTTACTTTTATTTATCCTGATTTGGCATTTTCGTGCTTCTCAAATGTAGGATTTCACTTAGTTCACTATTTCTATCACATTCTCACACACTTAATGTTTTCAGCAGTGGCTTTCCACAAATCTCTCCATTTTCTCCGTCTGGAATTCTTTTCAGCTTGTGTTGGGCCTTTTAATTATGTCTTCCAGGTCTCTTATTCTATCAATTTTGTTGTATTCTGGTTACTTTCCTATAATCTGTCTTCCCATTATTAAATCTCTATTTCTAGATATTCTATTTATCTTTATTCAAATCTTTTTTATTGTTCCTTTTCTCATTGATAGAATTCATTTTTCTTTGCCTCAGTAATTATATATCCACATTTATTCTGTGTTATTTCCAGACTATATTCTATCAATTAAATTCTTGCTTACGTAACCCTCATGGTTGCTGGGACTCTGACTCCTCTTCTTGGTGTTTTCTCATTGTGTGTTGTATTAGTCCATTTTCACACTGCTGATAAAGACATACCTGAGACTGGGCAATTTCGAAAAAAAGAGCTTTATTGGACTTACAATTCCACATGCCTGGGGAGGCATCACAATCATGGAGGAAGACAAGGAGGAACAAGTCACATCTTATGTAGATGGCAGCAGGCAAAGAGAGACAGAACTTGTGCAGGGGAACGCCTCTTTTTAAAACCATCAAATCTCATGAGATTTCTTCACTGTCATGAGAACAGCATGGGAAAGACTTGCCCCGGTGATTCAGTTACCTCCCACCAGGTCCTTCCCACAACACGTGGGAATTCAAGATGAGATTTTGGTGGGGACACAACCAAACCATATCATTCTGTCCCTAGCCACTCGCAAATCTCATGTCCTCACATTTCAAAACCAATCGTGCCTTCCCAACAGTCCCCCAAAGTCTTAACTCATTTTAGCATTAACTCAAATGTCCACAGTCCAAAGTCTCATCCTAGACAAGGCAAGTCCCTTCCAGCCTTGAGCCTGTAAAATCAAAAGCAAGTTAGCTACTTCCTAGACACAATGAGGGTACAGGCATTAGGTAAATGCAGCCATTCTAAATGGGAGAAATTGGTCAAAATGACGGGGCTACAGGCCCTGTGCAAGTCTAAAATCCAGCGGGCCAGTCAAATCTTAAAGCTCAAAAATTATCTCCTTTAACTCCATGTTTCACATCCAGGCCATGCTGATGCAAGAGATGGGTTCACATGGTTTTGGGTAGCTCTGCTCCTGTCGCTTTGCAGGATACAGCCTCCTTCCTGGCTGCTTTCATGGGCTGGTATTGAGTGTCTGCAGCTTTTCCAGGCACACGGTGCAAGCTGTCAGTGGATCTACCATTCTGGGGTCTGGAGGACAGTGGCCCTCTTCTCACAGCTCCACTAGGCAGTGCCCCAGTAGGGACTCTACGTGGGGGCTCCAACCCCACATTTCCTTTCTGCAATGCCCTAGCAGAGGTTCTCCGTGAGAGCCCCACTCATGCAGCAAACATCTACCTGGACAACCAGGTGTTCCTATACATCCTCTGAAATCTAGGTTGAGGTTCCCAAACCCCAATTCTTGACTTCCGTGCACTCGCAGACTCAACACCATATGGAAGCTGCTGAGGCTTGGGGGCTTGCACCCTGTACAGCCACAGTCCGAGCTGTACCTTGACTCCTTTTAGCCATGGCTGGAGTGGCTGGGATGCAGGGCACCAAGTCCTTAGGCTGCACACAGCAGGGAGGCCCTGGGCCCAGCCTATGAAATCATCTTTTCTTCCTAGGCCTCTGGACTGTGATGGGAGGGGCTGCTGTGAAGACCTCTGGCATGCCTGGAGACATTTTCCCCATTGTCTTGGGGATTAACATTCTGCTTCTCATTACTTATGCAAAATTCTGCAGCCAGCTTGAATTTCTCCTCAGAAAATGGAATTTTCTGGAATTGTCAGGCTTCAAAGTTTCCAAACTTGTATGCTCTGCTTCCCTTATACAACTGAATTCCTTTAGCAGCACCCAAGTCACCTCTCAAATGCTTTGCTGCTTACAAATTTCTTCCACCAGATACCCTATATCGTCTCTCTCAAGTTCAAAGTTCCACAAATCTCTAGGGCAGGGGCAAAATGCCACCAGTCTCTTTGCTAAAACATAACGAGAGTCACCTTTGCTCCAGTTCCCAACAAGTTTCTTATCTCCATCTCAAGCCACTTCAGCCTGGATTTCATTGTTCATGTCATTATCAGCATTTTTGTCCAAGCCATTCAACAAGCCTCTAGGGAGTTCCAAACTTTCTCACCTTTTCTTGTCTTCTTCTGAGCCCTCCAAACTGTTCCAGCCTCTGCCTGTTTCCCAGTTCCAAAGTTGTTTCCACATTTTTGGGTATCTTTTCAGCAGCACCCCACTACTAGTACCCATTTACTGTATTAGTCCATTTATATGCTGTTGATAAAGACACACCTGAGACTGGGAAATTTTCAAAAAAAGAGGTTTATTGGACTTACAGGTCCACATGGCTAGGGAGGCCTCACAATCATAGTGCAAGGCAAGGAGGAGCAAGTTACATCTTACATAGATGGCAGCAGGCAAAGAGAGAGAGAACTTGTGCAGGGGAATCCCTTTTTAAAACCATCAGATCTCATGAGAATTATTCACTATCATGAGAACAGCATGGGGAAATACTTGCCCACATGATTCAATAATCTCCCACCAGGACCCTCCCATAATACATGAGAATTCAAGATGAGATTTGGGTGGGGACACAGGCAAACCACATCATGTGTTTTGTAGCATTTTTATACAAAGTGGGGCTTTGTTTTCTGTACAAAGAGTGGATGATCTGGATTGTGGAATTCAATGTTTCTTTCAGGAATTTTAGGGGTATTACTCGTCATGAACTATTTTTGAATAATTGATTGACTTACAGGACCTGGAACTCTAGGGTGTTATAATTTCAATATCTAAATAGGCAAAATTTTCATAACTTGGCTTTTCAAGGGATACTTATTGTCTCTCTAGAGTCTAGGTAGAGACAGGTATGCTCCCCTTCAACTCCCTGTGTTTACGCACAGGCTTTTCCCTAATTTGCCTTTTGCTGAAATTTTAGCGCTTTGAGATTCTAGTTTTATGTAGGAATCTCTATTTTAACTTTTACTTGGCATGGTCCCATGGCCTACCTACTGTCCATGTAGGGCATGAGCTTTATGAAACAAGCTCTTCCATGATTCAGAACAATAATGGACCCTTGGGCAGCCACAACATATATTCTCATGTTTTTTTATTCTAGTTTTTAGTTCACTATTTGTTTCCTGCATCTTGAGATTTCCTTTTCTTTCTTGAAAAGTTCCATTATAAACTCAAAATTACTTTTGTTTTATTGTATTCAGCGTCTCTACTTACTTTTAAGAGGAAATGTTTCAGTTTCATAGACAATAATCTGACCAGAAATTGTATATTTTTAAAAGAGTCAAAAATGAAAATTACTTCTCATATGAACATAATATAGATACGAGATTCAAAATGGTCACAGTTTCCTAACCCTTTCCTATCTTTAGAGTTATCTATTTAATTTAATTTTTGGCAGCATATGTTTACTACATATTTTGATGAATAAAATATCTTACTGATGATGTCAATCAGGCAGAGGTGTTTTGTATTCAGTCCTTGAATGTCACTGTGTAAATTAAGGAGTTATAATTTAATTCCTGTATAAAACGGTGGATTGTAAACCTGGCTCTATATCAGAAACATTTTTAGAGCTTGGTGAACATGATTTGAGGCTGTGATTGAGTAAATCTTGGGTGCAGCCATGTATAAATGGAATTAAACCTTAATCCTACTTCAAATAACATGTCCTGAAGCCTTCAAGCCCTAAAAATCTTGTGCTCCACCAAGTCTAAAACACTGCTAACCAATATCCTGTTAGCCATAGAATTTGAAATTTACAAAAAGAGAAAAACAGAAAACTCTCATTTGAACAATACACCTTTATTTAGGGTGTGCAAACTAGTGTTTTCTTTCCTAGTACCCTATGTGGTAAAGTGCCAGTTGACCCCATTTCGTTTTTGGAATGTGCAGAAATTTAAAATTTTTATCCTTCTGATAATTAGAATTAAACATCCTGCTTATTTGTTTTATTAACTTCGCTTTGTTTTAAATGTAGATAGGATTAAGCTCAATATATACTTGCTGAGCTCTACTTTGTATCTCTTTCAGAAATCTTTTTATTGTCACTCTAAACTGCTATATAGCACCTGAAATTTTATTCTCAATTTTCCATTTAATCTTTTTTCTGAATAGTATTATAAATTTCTTGGGGTCAACCATCCCCAAATAAGTACCCTTATCATTTTATACCACTGTGCCTAGTATAGGCATTTAATATAGGGGTACTCCATAAATGTCTAATTGATCTCATGGCCTTTATTTGACATGCATTTTCCACATAATTACCCACTCTCTACTCTTTTCCCAGTTTATTTATTCATCCTTTCTCTCACTGTACACGCTCTTGAAACCATAGATATATGATCATCAAGAGGCTATTTCATGAATGTATCACCTGAATACTATAATTATGGTCATGTCTATCTAAAATATTCCTAGAAGCACTACAAATTTCCCTGAGGACTGCCTTAATACCAGAAATCTACACTCATGAACACTATTGCACCTGGGCAGTAAAGCCTAGTATTTTACTACCTACTATTATACTTCAAATCTATTCTTGGGGGAAACACATTAATATATTAAAAACCTTAACCCAGAGTACTTGCTCTGTTCATGATAGAGTAGCTGGTATTTGGTCAACCCACTGGCCAACAGAAAACAACTAAGAGACGGGGTGGGGGTGGGAGAGAGAGACAGTGTGTGTGTGTAATGATACTGCAGAGCAACTAGGCAGGGGACTAGAGCTCAAACAACAACAAAACACATCAATTTAACTGGACTGAGTATGTAGACATCATGGCAACCAGAAGTGTAAAATCCCAGACAGAAAGCAGCCATAAAGAAGGGAGGAAGCCGGGCGCGGTGGCTCATGCCTGTAATCCCAGCACTTTGGGAGGCCGAGGTGGGTAGATCACGAGGTCAGAGGTTCGAGACCAGCCTGACCAACATGGGGAAACCCCGTCTCTACTAAAAATACAAAAAAAAAAAAAAAAAATAGCTGGGCGTGGTGGCAGGCGCCTGTAATCCCAGCTACTCAGGAGGCTGAGGCAGGAGAATTGCTTGAACCCGGGAGGCAGAGGTTGCAGTGAGCCGAGGTCGCGCCACTGCACTCTGGCTTGGGCGACAGAGTGAGACAGAAAAAAAAAAAAAAAAAAGAAGGGAGGATAAAATTCCACATATAATTTTTCCTCATGGTATTAACTCTTAAATGTCACAGAGAAATTTACAAAATCAGGAAGATGGCAGCAGTTGGAGTTTAAAGAGCTGAGGAGAAATTTTGCATTATGCTGGGGACATGTAGATAATGTTCAAATTCTGTCCAGTTAAAGGGGCCCAGTAAACACTAGGCATTCTCTTGAAGCCCTGAAAGACCATGTCCTAGGATTAAGAGCAAAACCCAAATAGCCCAAAGACTAAAACCATCCTTTAAAATTATAAGTAATCCATGTGAACGTAATACACCCTTAAAGATATTTTAGTGGTTTTTGGAGAAAGAAAGCATCATCAAAAGCCTCCACAATTTCTTATCCACAGTGTCTGGCATCCAATCAGAAGCTATAAGCTAAGCCAAAAAAAAAAAAAAAAAGTGTAGAAAAGGACATATGGTATGGATGATTCAGATATTCATATTTTCAGAAAACAATTTTAAAATGAATACAATTAATTTGTTCAAGAAAATATAGGATTGTATTTGTAGTTTCAAAAGATACCTGGAATCTAGAAAAGCAATTCAAAGAAAAATTCAATTTTAAAATGGAAAAACATGTTTTAATTATTCGATAGTTGTAAAGAATGTGTATTGTAATCTCTAAATTAGGAGAGTAACTATCAAGAGAATTATTAAAGACTGTATCATTAAAAAACTGATAATGGTGGCTCACTCCTGTAATCCCAGCACTTGGGGAGGCCAAGGAGGACAGATCACCTGAGGTCAGGAGTTTGAGACAAGCCTGGCCAACACGGTGAACCCCATCTCTACTAAAAATACAAAAATTAGCTGGGTGTGGTGGCAGGTGGCTGTAATCCCAGCTACTTGGAAGGATGAGGGAGAAGAATCACTTGAACCCAGGAGGCAGAGTTTGCAGTAAGCCGAGATGGCGCCATTGCACTCCAACCTGGGTGACAAGAGTGAAACTCCATCTCAAAAATATAAAATAAAATAAAATAACAAAACGAAAAACTGATGATGGAGGAAAAAATGGAATAATAAAAAAAGCCTGAATTATACAAAGCAAGTCAAGGAAAAAAGAAACACGTGAATGAAAATAAATAGAAAGACAGTAGAATTAAACCCAAGTATGTAGTTAATTAACTGGCATTTATCTGAACTAAATATTCTAAATAAAAGGCAAAGATCATCATGCTGGCTGATAAGGTAATTATATATATAATACATATATACATATATACATACATACACATATATATACATATATACATATATATACACACACACATGAAACACACTTTAAACATGTGGAGAAAATAATTGAAAGTTAAAATATTGAACAGTTGTGCATGAATACATTAATAAAAAGAAAATAAATATGGTTTTATTAATATAGAAAAAGCAAACTTTAAGAAAGAATATTTCATAATGATTAAGGTCAACTCAATAGGAAATGAAACAGCCCAAATATGTATACATCTTATATCATAAATTCAAAATATATAAGTCAGGTGAAAACAAAAAAGGGAATAGAGAAAAGCATAATTAACCGGAGATTTTAACTGTCCACCAAAGGGTAAAGACATATAAGACAAAAAAGGAAATAGAGAAAAGCATAATTAACTAGAGATTTTAACAGTCCACCGAAGAGTAAAGACATATAAGTCATGAAAAAAAAAAGAGCTCTAGTGCAGTGGCTCATGCCTGTACTCCCAGCACTTTGGGAGGCTGAAGCAGGAGATTGCTTGAGCTCAGGCAGACGAGGCCGTAGTGAGTCATAATTGCATCACTGCTCTCCAGCCTGGGAGACAGAGCAAGACCTTGTCTCAAAAGGGAAAAAAAAATGAACTAACTTCACTTAATTGCCACTAATTACATTTATTGAACATTGTGCTATATAGTTGCAGAATAGACTTTTTCCCAGTGCACATGGAATATTTACCAAAAAAGACCATACATTGTCACAAAGCAAATCTCAAAAAATTTTAAAGGACTGAAATAATTCAGAGTATTTTTTTTGACTACGTTAAAATTAAACTAGAAAAAATAAAAGAAACCTAGAAAATTTAATTTGTTTGCAAATTAACCAATATATCTCTAGATGAGCACTACCATTCAAGAGAAACGAATGCATATGTTCCATATAACGCATACATGAGAGCATTTGTAGCATTTCATACTCTTATAAAGGAAATAGCCCAAATGCCCTTCACTGGGTGAATGAATAAACAAATTATGGTATATTCATACATACATAGCAATTAAAAAGAGCAAACTGCTGCTACATGGAACCATGTGGATAAATTCTGTAGAAATGTTATTGATTAAAGAATCCAGACACCAAAATATATGCACTGTATGATTTCATTATATAACGTTCAAGGATGGGTAAAATTTCTCTCTCATGATAGAAGTCAAAAAATACTTCTGGAAGGGAAGATGGTATTGATCGGGAAGGTACATGATGGAGTATTTGGAGTGTAGAAAAAAACTGCAAAATCATCTTACAGGACACAGTCATGCAAGTATGAGTGTGTGTTTCTGTGGGTGTATGCATACAATTTACTGTAAGCATGTTATACTCTCCGTTATGAGCTGAACTGTGTCCCTTCAAAATTCATCTGCTGAAGACCTAACCCCTAGTACCCCAGAATGTGATGGCATTTGGAAATAGGGCCTTCAAAGAGAAATTAAGGTTAAATGAGGACATATGGGTAGGTCCTAATCCAATCTGAAAAACTAGGTGGGCATAGTGGCACACTCCTGGAGTCTCAGCTACTTGGGAGGCTGAGGCTGGAGGATCACTTGAGCCCAGGAGGTCGAGACTGCAGTGAGCTATGATTGTGACACTGCATTCCAGCCCAGGAAACAGAGCAAGACCTTATAACAAGGGGAGTCTGGACACACAGAGAAACACAGGCGCATGCTTTAACAGGAAGAGGACCTTCTGATGAGGCAGCAAGAAAGCGGCCATTAGCAAGCCAAGGAGAGGGGCTTCAGGAGAAACGAAGGCTGCCAGTGCCTTGACCTTGGACTTCCGTGCTCCAGAACTGGGAGAAAATAAATTTCTGATGTTTAAGCCTCCCAGTCTGTGATATTTTCTTATGGCAGCCCTGGTAAACCAACAGAACTCCCAAAATAGAAAACAGTAACTAACATAAGTGCTTAATATACTCATTTAATCCTTTCTACTACCTTATGTAGTAAATACAATAATTATGCGTTTTACAGAGAAGAAACTTAAACTTGTCAAAGATCATAAAGGTATTCAGATGCAGTCCAGTAATATAACTGTATTGTTTGACTCTAAAGTCCCTATGTTAATTCCTAGGTTACATTCTTTACACAGTTTCTTTTAGCTAGTAGTTAGCTAGCAGAGGGCAATGGTTCTGCAGACATGGCCAGGAAAGTTTTTGGATATGAACACTGAGAAAAAGAAAACTCCAGAGCATGGGGCATTGTCAAAAGAGTAAGACTAAAAGGACCTCTAGCATAAAGGGTGTGGGTGAGGGTAGGTACGCGTAGAGCACTTATCCTCTGGATAAAGTGTCAGCAATAGGGAAGATGTTGTTCGCGCTTCACGCTTGACTCCTAACACTCTAACTAGTTATGAATGTTTCCCACTATACCCCCAGATCCTAAACTCCTGCAGCAAGGACTACGTCTCATTTTCATTATCCTGTATGGTATGGGACACTGAAGGACCATGAATGTGTATTGAGTTAAATGGAAAGGACTGACAGATCTTTCAAAATGAACTTGTCCTACTTTACACTCTTTTCCTTAAAACTAGTCCCCCTCTCATTTTGAACCTCTAATGGTGGAAAATAAATTGCAGTCTCACATACTAATTCCGAAGTTCCCTGTAAGTTTTATTGATTAATGCTAATCAAATATGCTAAATATGCCAAATGTGCCTGTTGCACATAAAATGTGATCCAGCAGTGCATTTTTGGTACCATATTTTCTCTGTCCCTTTAATATCTTTATACTCCTCCAGAGCGTTGTTTTATCTCCTGTGTCTTGCATTTTCCTGCTCCCTTTTGCTCTGTGCAGTTGTCTCCCTGTCTTTTTCTTCCATTTTCTCTGATTTACTCCCTTTTGAGGGGGTTGCCACTGGTTCAGCATCTAGTGATTGATAATAATGTCCTGTTCTCACACTGTAATTGCTGTGACAAGACGGCAGGCGCAGCAGGCTGCCACAATTTTACCACTGACTAAAGAGCAGATTTGCTGCATGCTGATTAATTGAAGGGGTGCCTCAAATGAGGAAGTAACTATCTCTTCTCAAATGCCTTCTTTCTTCAAGTAAAGATGGAATCACTAACCATACACTAGAGCACTCATCCACAGTGGTCAAAGCAATATATCTTTCAATATATTATTAATTGGTTTTCAGGACTTTTCAAGATAATGCTCATTTAGCTTTTCCCAAGTTCTTTTAAATAATTGCAAGGCAGTCCTTCTATTTTTCCTTATAGATAAGGAAACTAGGTCACAAAGACTTCAATTATCTTTCCTGTCCTCACTGTGAGGAGTCATCAGTGATGACAGAACTAGAATTGCAGGGTATTTTTCCTTTAAACGAATTTCAGATTATGCAGCCCAACCCCAAACACACACACACACACACACACACACACACACACAGTTAATCTAAAAACAAAGAGATAGCAATAATGTAAAATGATGTGTCTCTAATAACATTAAAGTTTGTCAATAAAGATTCTTAGTGTGAAGTTTTGTTGGGCTAATGCATACATTCCATTCCATTAGACAGTAAGTCCCTCAGAGAGATATTTTTGAGTGAAGCAATTGCCTTTGCGGCACTCAACAGTGGATGCTGCACTTGTAAAAATGAAACATGGGATTGTAACTGGCATCATGTTTTACTTATAGTTTGAGCTAAAGTTTGAACATTCTCTGATATAATTTGAATTATTGGTAGGCAAACTATATATATATGTGTGTTTCTCACGTGTGTGTGTGTGTCTAAAGATAGATAGATAGAGAGTCTTGCTCTATTGCCAGGCTGGACTGCAGAGACGTGATCATAGCTCACTGCAGCCTCAAACTCCTTGGCTCAAGCCACTCTTCCACCTCAGGCTACCAAGTATCTGAGATTACAGGCAGGCACCTCCATGCCAGGCTAATTTAAAATAAAAATTTTGTTTCTGAGACAGTGTCTTGTTATGTTGCCCAGGATGGTCTCAAACTCCTGGCCTTCTGTGATCCTCCTGCTTCAGCCTCCCAAGTAGCTGGGATTACAGATGCAACCACTGCACCCAGCCAGATTATATATTTTAAAATAAACTTAATTGTTTCTAACTATACATAAAAATATGAAGAGGACCAGAATGTCGGATAGTCTTGCCATTGACAAGGAAGATAACAGTAGAATGAAATCATGGACTAATGACCTCTGAAGTTATGGGTAAACAATGTTGAGGCCAGAAACTCATTCTGAAGGCTTTTCCCATAGAGACAACCAAGTTTCTAGAATTTCCCTCTAAGAACCTGGATGAGTTGGAATTATATGTAGAAGCAGTATATTAAATGATGCTGGGAAACAACCATTGAAAGGAAGTTCTGGTTCCTAATCTTTGTGAAAAGTGCAATGGATTTAAGAATGCGTACTTTAAAATGTGGAGAGCATTGTTGAAGCCATTTAAGGTCTTTTAAACTCACCTGTGGATTTTCACAACATGCTGAGGCATATATTAACTTTCTAGGTTAAGAGATTTGAGCATAAAGTAAAATCAGAGGACACTAGAGTTTAACTTAGCTAACAAACACACAACCACAACACTGCTAGATCTAGTCTGTGAGTTAGCATTCTCTCTTTAATGTTTTATCAAATAGCCTGGCCATTTTCCTGAGGAAAATGGAGCTTGAATCTGATTTTAATCAACAGTGAAGGGTCTGAATACTTCTAAAATTTCCAGGTGGAATGAAATTGTTGTCATCTTCAACTTCAAGAGAGTTTAATTTTAGGGGTTAGTATCACAAAGGATTGACAAGTCACACATTGAAGTGGTAATGGTCCTTTGAGAGGAGAACAAGAACATTGGTCTTCTCAAGGTGCTAAAGTGATGATGAGAGGCTTAAGTGTCCTTATATGTCATTAATGTGAAAAGCAAAGTATATTCAAGTTGAATTTGCAGTGTCCTTACCATGACAAGTTTATGGCCTCTTACAGATTAATAGCATGGCTGCCAAAATTGCTTCTGTGCCTACACATTAAAGGTTCACAAATGAAACAGGTGTTTTTTTGATTTAACCTCTGAGAATATTTATTTGTTCTCCTTCCCTATTAGCCTTTTTACTGAATTGAGCAATTAGAACACTTCCTTTGCTGAAAAATGGCAAGCAGTAAGGTGATTTTTCCTTTCCTCTTCGTAGTAAACAGTAAATTAATTTTAAAAATAGGTACTTACACACATTAAAAATGGCACTAGAAAGACCCATAGTGCTAAGCCACTTTAGAATGCAGGTTGCTTAACTCATCCACACTTTCAAGTTGCTGATCTCTTTGCAAAATTTGCTGTGCATATGGAGTTCAGCTTCAACTACATGATTTTGTTTACATGATTAGTGATGACCAATTAGCAAATCATTTTTTAAACACCCCAACTAGTCAATAAGTAACATGTTTACATGTATTAGTCATGTTTAACATGTAGGAGTCAGTTCTCACACTAATAAAGACATACCTGAGACTGGGTATTCATAAAGGAAAGAGTTTTAATTGACACACAGTCCAGCATGGCTGGAGATGCCTCAGGAAACTTACAATCATGGCATAAGGGGAAGCTAACACGTCCTCTTATACATGGCGGCAACAAAGAGAAGTGCCCAGCCACGGGGGGAAGAGCCCCTTATAAAACCGTCAGATCTCGTGAGACTTACTCACTATCATGAGAACATGAGGGTTAACTGCCCCTGTGATTCAATTACCTCCCACTGGGTCCCTCTCACAACATGTGGGGATTACATGAACTACATTTCAAGATGAGATTTGGGTGGAGAACAGCCAAATCATGTCAACATGTACTTATCTTTCTGGGTGATACCTCCTGCAATATGTGATAATAGCAGGAGGTGAAAGTCACATACTTATTTTAAATTCTCTTTCTTGCCCACAGAAGGATTGCTTAGATCTTGCCTAATTGTTTTTAGGTCTATTTTTAATATCTAATGCATGAGGTGGGACTAATTGATACGATCATAATTCTAATGCTTGTCAATTGTTGAGTGACTCAGGGAAAGTTATGTTCTCTGATTTATAAATTCTATGTGCAAAGAGAAGGTATCAAGTGTAATGGACCTACTTTACAAGAATTTTGAGAAATGCAACTTTGAAAATCAAACAGAAAATGTTCCCAAACCCAAAGTGCCATAAAAATATTTAATTATGTTAGCACGGATTAAAATGCCCAGTAGAGATATATTAGTCTTGTTTTAGACCATCTATCCTCTCTTTTTTTGCAAGAAATTCCAGATAGACATTAAGCATCACTCTTGATTAAACATTTATACAAATAAGTGCCTGGGTACTGCTGTTTTTGATTCATGTCTAAATAGCCTAGGGCCTAGGCACTTGTGGTTAGGTTTAATTTTCTGCAAGGATACTTTGCATCTTACATTGGAATGGTTCTTTAGGGAAATGTACAGCTCCTTTTGAGAGTAGTTTGAGGACAGTCACTGATGTCCTAGGGAAGTTGCTGCCAGACGTTTTATTTCATGTCCCTGATATTTACGTCACAAACAAGCTAACAAATGAGGTTTGGGTAGTTTACTGAGGGGGAAGCAATGCTTGCAGTGAAGGGAGAACTGGGTGAGATTGGGCCCTGCACTGCTAAGGGACAGAGGAGAGGATCTCTGCTCAAAAGACTGTGGGAGGGGTTAGGCAGAATTTGCATCTCCAGGGGTGAGCCCTCTGAGCTTGCCAGGCAGGAAGTATTTCCAGAGAAATAAAATGCATCTATCCATCCCACACCACCTCCCCAGAGAAGGACCCTTTAATGATGGCTATCTGACTATAAATACTTTTTGTTAAACTAAGGAAACCACTAAAGTTCATTTGAAATGAAATGTCTGGCTTTTTTTTTTTTAGTAATTTACTAAACACCTTGAACCTGATAGGCTGCCAACATGGTATGTTGAGATTTTTTCTGTAATCACTTCTTTTAACTATTAATTATCTTTCCTTGTTTAATCACCTGCATTCTAATTCAGTCTAGCCTGTCCACTGTCTCCCAGTGTTGGGCAGCCCTTAACCTCAGGGACTAGGAGCAGAGAAGGGGCAAGATGTACCCTTTTTAACCACTCCTCTTCATTCTTACATTTCTGCTTCTTTGGGATTGGGATAGGGGAAGGAGAGTTAAGGAAAGGAGTAAAATTCTTTTTACAAGTGCTATTGTAGGGCATGTTTGATTTTGTATTTTGCCCATACAGTAAGTTCTCAAATGTGGACTTTGTTGTCAAGCTCAAGTGGGAGGACACTCGGTTAGTGTCTGACACATCAGATACATCAGATATCCACTGGCTTGACTTCCTTGTGCCTAGTCCAGCAGTGTATACCCCAAAGTCTCTTGCTGCTTGGGTTACTGTGGCTGACAGGTGGCCTTCTTGGGTCCTGCCAAGACAACTCCAGCTCAGCTGCCTTGACAGGGCTCTGCCTGTCCCAGGGGCGTATGATGTATCCTTGTTCTCCCAATGGTGGAGATGCTTATTACCTGATTCACTGTTGACTCCTCTCTAGTTATGTTCTGCTCTGCTCTAGTAACCACAGATGGCAGATCAGTAAGTCCACTGTGTGGACTTTAATAGAATAAAATGCCAGTTCCCTAATATCTATAATTGGTGTTCTCTGGGAGCTATCATTAGTTGAATTGGGAGAGGTGGACCAAACCCAGAACATTCTCACTCATCACTCACTTTTCCCAGGTAACCCTCCAGCCCATCCTCTTCTGCTTATGATGACTCTTAGGACACAGGAATGGAAGTTCTGCCACCAGCCTCTTAATGAGTCCCACAGAGGTTTCCCGGGGGGAGGGGAGGGGGCTGTTAGGAGAAGAACAAGTCTTCTCAAAGCACTGAAGTGATGATGAGCGGCATCTCACCTTTGCTTAAATAACAATATTTTATCATGTGTGCTCTTCCTATTTGAAAAGTTTTAACTCTGAATTTCTTTCTTAATACCAACAACAAATCCTTGCTCCTTTTAGGCTTACAAAAGACTACTTAGTCTTACGGGTTGTCAAACTTTCTATTAGAAATATAATTCCCAACTTCCCTTCCACAGTCCTAAAAGAGGCAGGGTTGTCGAAAGCATTAAATGGTTTGACACTAAGCTCCTTACACATCATAAGGGCTCAATAATTAGTTCTTAAGCACTTATCATACAGACGTAATTCTAGTACAATGTGGTATGTTGTACACACATTTTTGTACTGGAATTACTTGCTTATGTGTATCTTCCATTTCATGGTATATGCTTCCAGGAAGTAATTGTTATTACTATGCACGGAACTTTGCATGTAACAATTAGTTTCACAATATTCTGCCATGATTCTTGATATAAAAGCAATTATTAACATTGTTATCTCTGTTGTTCTCTCCCCACTATATACTGATCAGTGAAAAAATGATTTAAGAAATGAGGAATTTAAAGACCAGATGGTACTGTTGATCAGGAATTATCAATTATATATTATAGTACATCATCCTGAAGACTTTCAGCATTTCCCAGATATGATATTTCTTACTTGGAACCTTGATACACCTTTGACATTCAGATCTATGACATCGGGGCAATTTTATCTATTAGGCTATCTTAAAATTATGATTTTGGTACTTAATAACTAAATTACCTAGGATGGGTACACCTTGCACCACTTTGTTCAATTAGACATGAAAAAGAAAAATTACATCATAGAAATGCTCTAAAATTTTTGTGTTCATTTGAAAAATAAAGTACCAACTCCGCATTTAGTTAACGTTCATTTTATAAAATACTTTAAAAGAACAGATAAAGTACTTGAGGTTACATAATAACCAGAATTGAAAAGGAATGAATAAAATATAAATTAATTGAACATGACTATTTTGCCACGTTACACAAGTTTTAAAAAGGCATTTTAAAAAACAATAAAATAGTAATCGGGGAAAAAAACCCTTTACTCTATTGGTGTCTTTGTCTGGAAAACTTTCCCAGAATCACTAAAATTCCAGGTCAACAGGTAGTACCTGAATTATTCAAATATACTGTAATTTGCTTCCAAATCTGTTAGCTGAAGAGAGAAACTAAAATTTTATCCAAGTTAATTCAGTGCAAATCAAAGCTTCAAGTTGAAAATCTGAGAGAAAAAATAACGTTCGAACTGTAGGAAATGCTTCTGGAACTGAAAAATTAAAAAATCACATTATGAAGAAATCTTTGCAAGTGTTCTTGGTATATGAAATGCTGAGTTAAGAAATGGGACCCTTTTAAGTTGCAGTGAGGGTTCTATTATGAAGACTATTTGCAGTGTGGGCAAAAGGGAAACAGAGAGGGAAGAGCTGAAGGTTGTATTTGTGGAAGGTAATTCAAGTTAAGCAAAAACTGCTTTTATTCAATTCTAGAAAAATTTGGTGAGATATATCATACATTAGGGGAAAAAACAGATTATGGAGATAAATTTACTGGAATATAATTGAGGATAAGTCCTTCTATCTCCAGAACATGTTTGGGTTGGGTGAGAAGGGTTGATATTGGCCACATATCAATAAGTTAATTTGTCTTAATTTTATGTATTATATGAAAAGCTGACTTAAAAAAAATTGTTACCAAATCTTGAGAAATGGAAGGAATGTCTAACTTTTTGGATCACAGTGAAACAAAGTCTGGATCACTTCCAAACATCAATGAGGAGTCGCTTTTACAATAAAAAAAATTTTAATTATTTTCTCAAAAAAAATTTTTTTAGGTTTAATTTCATAGGTGATAGATAGCAATGGGTCTTTCTTGACAGTGTTTAATAGAAAGTTTTCCTCTTTTCATTCCATTACGTACGAATTTTTGATTCATTCTTTTTAAATGACAATACTAATGGTTGCTATTGAGTACACGATGCAGAGATTTTGCTGGAGGCTGGTAAATTTTCTCTGCAAAACAGATATCCCCCCACCCCCCCCAAATTTCAGGTCCAGGTTTGCTATATCATCACTAGTCCTTCTAATTCTCACTGGAAATTTTCAAATATTGTTTATAAACTGAATGAGAATGTGCTATGTTCTCTAACATTCTTATTTTACATCATTCTCTAATATATTAGGAATGTTGCAACGTTATCACAATGAAGTGGCAACTTTTGGCCTTTAGACTGTACCTATCATCAGCAATCATAAAAAGGCCAAAATAAACAGTGCTATTCCAAGGTGACATCTGAAACTGTTAAAACAAGTGAAAAATCATAATGACAAAACAGGGGTTCATAAAGCAAAAGAAAATTTGCCAATGCAATTTTAAAAGTGTAAGAAACTTCACTCATGTACCTACTCATGGGAAGAACATCTAAGGCAAATGAAAAATTCCCCTCCAGGGACATAACCAGCTCAGAACCATCTGAAAAAATTCATACAAAAGCAGAAATTACCCAAGGCCTGTGAGTCCTCATCTCATACCATGAAAGCCAGACTGTCAAAAAAAGGGCACATGTCACTTTGCAAAGGAATGTATTAACTCCTCTCCCAGGATCAACTTAGTCTATGTGTCTTTTGTATAACATTAATTTCCACCAGATCTACTAGATGTTCAGTCATGTCCTTTCAGGTCCTGAAGGCAGGCTCACTCTCTGATGCATCTTTGTATATCATGGTGGGTGTGAAGTGAAAAGAGGAGACAGAGAAATATGCACAAACCCACAATTAGTCCATATTTGGAAAACTTTCTGTGGGTTCAAGCATTTACACAGAGATGATTTTATCTCATTTCTCCATTAATTTCCCATTTGAAATGAAAACCAGCTAATTCTAAATTCTAAAGCTCTGGGGGAAACCTTCCAGGCTTTGTCTATCAGACAGACTTTGTCATAAAAAACACAGAAAAACAAAAATAAAACATTACGCTGGAATCAGCTTTTGAGAGTTTGCGCTTTAAAAACACAGTGCCTAACAGCACCAAGCACATCATAGATGCTCAATAAATATTTGTAGATTTATTAAGAGTAATAACATGGTGTTTAAAGAACCAACCACCATTTTGTAAAAAAGGCAAAACTACATTAATTTCTTTCACCTGATTTGATAAAGCAGTGTGGAGCAATGAATGAGAGAATCTGCAAATTAAATATGAACTCTAATTTGATTGCAGAGAGAAAATTACTGAGAACTTTGCAAAAAACATTGCCACAGTAGCCTTGACACTCAACAGTGCAACAAAGAGTTAATGTTTCCACTGCAATATGAACTGGTTCCCACAGCTCTTAGGAGATAGAGTGTAATCACTTAAATGGGAAATGAACTCTAATTCCACTTGAGAAAAGGTATGTTATGTTCATAATTTTATCTGAAAATTATTAATATATTTCAGGGAGATGGCCCTCTCATTCAGCATCCCTCAAAGTAATGCAGGCATAAGTATCAGGGGACCTTGTTATTTAACTTCAGTACAGCATTGTCTTATACAAGTGATCTCTCTTCCACATCTGTAGTAGCTGCTTTCTAATATTGTAGATTTTTGCAGTTGTGACACCCCTGGGATGACAGACATGAGAATATGGAGGATTAAAGGTTACAAAACTTAAACAAAAAAGGGAAGCTCCTCTATGTTATGTGAAAACCCCTTACAAAAGGCAGTTTATTGACAAATAAATGCTTTATACATTCAGGTTTTTCCCATCTCTCAATAGTGATGGTTTCCAAAGAAGAAACTCAGTAGTGAAGAACACATACTTTTTTTTTTTTGCATTAGTTTGATCAGTTGAAAATCAGAACCTTCAAAGCATCTTGTGAATGAGAGAAATGGAACTGGACCTGGGCAAGGCATGGGGATGGTAGAGATCCAAATGAATAAATGATTTAGCTGTTGATGTGGACAGCAAGAGAGGTGGTGGGAAATGTTACAGCAGACCTGACCACGCTACAAAGGGTCTGTGAAGAACACAGTACAGGTATCGAAACACCAAAACAAAACTAAACTAAAAACAAGAACAAACTGCAACTTTGCCAAATTGTAAACAAGGTAAAGCATTTCACAGGTTCAAAGTTCAAGGGAAGTAAACGTCTTTAAATTATTTTTGTCAGTTCAACCCTGATTTAAAAATATGGCTAGCAAAAACAAGGAAGCCACAGCTGTCGACATCCTGAGCAAGCATCGGTCTCCTTTGAGAAGCTGCACTCCCAAGCCTCTTCTCAAGCTGCTACACGAGGAGGAGACACTTCTCTCTTGAATTCCATCTCAGTTCTCTTTATTTCCACACTCTTGGAATATGTCGATCGCTTTCCATTTTGGTGTCTACAGTTCTGGCTGCTATAGATTTAGACGTGGGGATACTGGAGGAGGGAAGGCAAATTCTCGGAGGATGCTCCGGGCAACTTCGACATTATTCTGGGCTATCTCTAAGGCTCTCTTCACCTCTTCAAAGGCATAACCCTCTCCCATGAGTTTTGCAATTTTTGCATCGACATTTTCCAATGCCGCCTCAGGCCCATGGGGTTTTCTGTGGTGAATTTCTGGTGCAGTCCTGCGGGGTCGTGGTTTAGGGGGTCTGGCTGGTGCCTGTGAACCATCTGTGTAGATTTTCAAAGAGAGATACTATTTAAACAGTGAAATAAAAATGAAGGCAAGATAACATAACAGCATTATCTCATTTCCTATGGAAATATTATTTCTTGTTTTCTTTACAAATAAACTTTTTTTCAATTTTTCCATACTATTGTGGGATAGGTAGTATAATCCTCATTTTGAACAACAGAAAATTAAGGTACAGTGTGTTGGTAGTTCCACTGAGAAATTTACACATCTCCTTCTCTATTCCACATTTTATTCTTCAAGCCATATGTGGTCAGAGAGATAGAGAAAGGAAAAAATAATTAAAATAACTATCTAAAAAGGGAAGCCTTTCACTTTGTTTAGCAATACAGTTCACACTCTACTACAGCACAGGCTCTGGTTGATGGTTCTCCAGAGGAACAATCTTGGGAGGTTTCTATGAGAGGAAACTTTGTTCACAAGCTCACAAATAGCCATGGCAGAACGTCCTCACAGGTCCTGAGTCCCATCCATGTCACAGCAGAACTGCTCTAAAACAGATGCTCTGTAGCATCTTCCTAGCTGATTTTTCAAGTTAATAATCTGTGCCTTACTGATGCTAGGAGAAAAAAAAACAAAATAGTAGATGCTTTGACTCTACTGTTAGTCAATAGGCTGAACGGAAGGAAACTCAGTGCTTTGCTTAAATACTTTATACAGATTGCAGTGTAGGAAGTTTTGCTCAAGAAAAAGCAAACCTAGAAGAAATATTAGGAGTAGAGAATTGAGTTCTAGATTAGTCCCTTGGTGATAATACAGCCTCCAATTTAAACCAATGACATTGGCACCCATGAATGGAGAGTAACCTTAAGAAAAAAGAAAAGGTCCCAGGTCATGGGCTAGCTAACTTGACAGGGCACTTTCATCATGTATTTCCTGGTTATGTATAGCACTTTATGTCAAAAGCCTAGACAAAAAATACACACATACACACACTATACATATACATGAGATGGAGTTTTACTCTTGTTGCCCAGGCTGGAGTGCAATGGCGTAGTCTCAGCTCACTGCAACCTCCACCTCCCGAGTTCAAGCAATTCTACTGCCTCAGCTTCCCAAGTAGCTGGGATTACAGGCGTGCGCCACCATGCCTGGCTAATTTTTTTTTTTTTTCCCAGTGGAGACAGGGTTTCACCATGTTGATCAGGCTGGTCTTGAACTCCTGACCTCAAGTGATCCACCCACCTTGGCCTCCCAAAGTGCTGGGATTACAGGAGTGAGCCACCGCACCTGGCCCATATATACATTTTAAAATGTCATCTTTATGTCATGAAATACACTTATGGATTTAAGACTATCTAGACAACAATATTTAATACCTTTCTCTCAGACCACTGACAAATGCCAAACAATAAATTCAAGGACAGAGTTAAGTGAATGGTGATGTGAGGTTAAAAGCCAAATGTCTCATGCTTAATGTTCCCATCTTGTCTCCCCACTCCTGCTGCCTCAGCAACTTTCCCAATGGCTTCAGGAGATACTGTAAGCTGATATTTTCAATAATAATAAACGTAAATAATAAAAGCTAATCTGATGTATTATTCAATATTTTTCCTTTCTAAATCAAAAGATATATGATATTTTTCCAGGAGAAGGTAACTTGTAAAAACATCATCCTATATACAATTCTAGCAATATCAATATAACATACATAAAACAAAGCCTCTAGGATAAAAGCATTTGTTTCCACATCAAATAGGATGTATTCTTTTTTTTTTTTTTTTTTTTAAATGAGATGAAGTCTCATTATGTTGACCAGGCTGGTCTCGAACTCCTGTCCTCAGGCAAGCCTTCCATCTTGGCCTCCCAAAATGCTAAAATTGCAGGCGTGAGCCACCACGCCCGGCCATGATGACAGTCTTATTTTAAATTATTCCTTTTTTGCAACAAAATGTCCAGTTTTAAAAAATATTATAGCTGTAGACAATGTATATTAAAGTATGCCCATATATAAGAACATATAATTTCTGGTTCTTGCTAACATCTGTACTGTTTCTTGCATCTGTAATTAAACATTTCAAACTATTATCGTCTGATAAACTGCATTTCTTAGTATGCTTTGTAGTTCCATTTATTTTCCTATTAAGTATTTTCATTATGTCATACAGGAATGGACAATAAATTATGTTTTGCTTTTAATCATTTTCAAAACTATTAGAAATTATTGAAAGCTTTCCTTTAATCAATTACCAAAAAATTCATACATTTAAATCATGTCTGTTCTGAGACACTGTTAGATGAGAAAAGGACCTAGACTTTGATACAAAAGTACCTAGACTTAGAAAACAATTAACTTGTTTTCTACGGGTAATTTTCTAAGAGATTTTTAATACTGTAATTTTGTCTGTCCAGGATACTGAGATGTGCACATGAATGCCAGGCATGTTTGAAAAGAACAGCTGTGTATACAAGTGGGATGAATACTATGACGAATGCCTCTAATAAATGGTATAACTGGCAATTGAATCTTAAATCTCAGTTTGGCCGCTAAGATCTTGGGCTAAGCAATTTACTTTCACAATTCTCATTCTCCAAATCTAATTTATATATCTGTGTTTAGAGGTATTATTTATCCCTTTCAACCAGGTAGTATAACAATTAATGTAATATACAGTATATGGACTGAGGAGACCATTAAAAAGAAAGAACAATGAATTAATATTTATAATGATAAGTGCTATACTCAAATGCTATAAACCAGCAATTACTATAACAGGAATGCCAGAGAAGTGTGAAAGAAGAAAGAACACAAAATTTGTTGTGAGTATCTGATTCTACAGAAAGCCTTCTAGCAGAATATTAAAAAGCAAGATCTGGTGCAACCTGAACTACTAGTGGAAGCTGTTAAAAAGTGGGGAGGAGGAGATCATTTCCATGCTGACCATTAGAGCAAATTGCTTAGAACCGATTACTCTTTCTGTCTCTTCCCAAAGCCCAGACGCAGCCTTCACTTTCTCCACTTTTCTTTTTCACAGTACCTAAAAGTGGATTACACCAGGTCCTCATTTACTTTAGCACTTTCGAACGTGTAGGGTAGTGGAAGGAAGCAATGAAATGAAGATGAAACTATCTTCTGGTCCCCTAAGATTATTATATTGCAGTTTGGGAGCACACTGAAATAACTATAAATTTTATCAACCCTGTGGAATTTCTGTACCTGAATATACATCATCCTTAAAAATAGTTATTTTGGAAAAGCATGTGTTTGTTCTAGTGCTACCATCCATGTTCATGGTATTTTTGAACTCTTATGAGTAATTGCAGTGGTATCAAAATAAGTACAAGAACGTAAGCCACAGAATATAAATAGTACATCTTCTGGGTTACCAATTTTCTTAAAAGATATAAGGTCATTAATATTTTAAGGCACTGAAATGAATACAGATACACTAAGGAGTAAAATATAAAGTTTGCACAAATTTTTGAGACAAAATAGAAACAATGTCTTGCACTAAAAAACTAAATATTGTCCTCTTTTACCTAATGTCCCAGTCCTTGTGTTGTTCACTGTCAACTCTTCTTTGAGAAAGAAAGATTTGAGAAGCCCTGGTTTAGGAGTAAATTTTGATTCAGCTTTCCTTTTCTGAGCATATAAAAGAACAGAGTGATGTGGCCGACCGCCACTGCTACTACTTGAGACCATCAATACTACAGTTACTATAATACTGTTACCACTTGAGACTGTCATTAGGAGAGTTACTACTGTTACTACTTGAGACCTTCACTACAACAGTTACTGCTGTTACTACTTGAGACCGTCACTACGAGAGTTACTACTGTTACTACCTGAGACCTTCACTATCACAGTTACTGCTGTTACTACCTGAGATCTTCACTATGACAGTTACTGCTGTTACTACTTGAGACCTTCATTATCACAGTTACTGCTGTTACTACTTGAGACCTTCACTATCACAGTTACTGCTGTTACTACTTGAGACCTTCACTATCACAGTTACTGCTGTTACTACTTGAGACCTTCACTATCACAGTTACTGCTGTTACTATTTGAGACCGTCATTATAACAGTTACTACTGTTACTACCTGAGACCATCATTACAAGACTGAACTAAGGGAAGAACCTAGAAATGATAACAAAAAACAAAAGAAACTGTTTTAAGGAAAGGGTGTGAGGAAGAAGAAGTGAGCAAAGGCAGCAGCCCTGAGCTTCTATAGCCCTTTGTATTTATTGGGGAGAAAGAGCAGGGATGAGGAGGTAACGATTGGTCAGCTGCTTGACTGATCACAGGTTCACATTATTGTTAACAGGCTTCAGATGTGCCTAATCACAAGAAACACTTGTGCCTGGATCGTGACTGCCCTCAGCATTCCTCCTGGGCAGCACATGCAGTTTGTCAGTTTGTCAACATTCTGCTTTTATGAGAACAGTTTGCTGTTCACTCATATAGCCTCCAGTGGTATAGTGAGTTGATCACGACCCTCATTCTTTCAGCCTCCAACAGAGTGACAAACAGAACATTCCTGGATTGCATGGGAATTAGCCTAACATGGTTGGAATATTACCCAGAATGATTACTCTAGGTCATACATTCTAGACGGGGGCAATCATTGGTTCTTGTGGGATGAAAGAAAACAATTTTAGATGGTAAAATGGTTTGTGGCCTTCCAAAGAGCCATGGTACATAGAGATATATCTCTATCTCTATGTCTACTAAGCACATCTGTAGTTTAAACTTTCATTATTGCTGGGGACAGAAAGCTTATTAGGAAAAAAAAAAAAAAAACGTGTCCAAAAGGCCCGTAGGCAGACCATATTTTTTTTTTTTAAGTGAGACACACTGCTGTATATCTACATAACCTCCATTTAAAGAACTGAGGATATTTCATTTCAGTGGCTGTCAATTATTTTGCCACAAAAAGTCTTTATTACTCCCCTCATCATCTAAAGATTGGGTTGGGTTTTCTTTTTCTATATTCTGAAAGATGTGTCTAATAAGCAAATGCTATTGTATTGATGAATACATTTTCCCATTTTCTATTACACTGGATCATGTTCAACAATAAATATAACACTGAGCTTCTGTATATCTAGGTAACAGCAAAGGGATTTAATGTGAAAGTTTTCTAGTATATAAAGTTAGGGTTTCTGTTAGACTTTCAAAATGTTAAAAATAGTATTTGATAGCACATAAAAATAATGGATTGTCATACAATAATTTAAAATGACATTTATTTTTTAAAATAATGTGGTAAAATACTTATAATACTCCTAAATGGAACTGAGATAGAATTGACATATTGAGTATGATCTTAAGATCATAAGTGAAAATGTGCATAGACAAAACATTTAGAAGGCTACACTTGAAAATGGCAATAATGTTCCTTATTGAAGATAGGGTTTTAAGTGATTGCTTTCTCTTATTAATTGTTTTCTCTGTAATTTCCTTTTATTTTCCAATGCATGTATAATATGTGCATAATTAGAAAAACCACCACCAACAACAAAATAGTCTCAGATCTCCTCTGATACTCTTAAAGGCCTCAGCTGCACAAGTATCTAAGACTGAGAACCAGAGATCGATTTTGCTCATGTGAAAAATATAGGAAGTACATAGTGAGTGGCTTTCCTAAGGTCATGTGAAAAATAATCAGAATCTAGATTTTGAAATTTCTAGTACAGTTTTACTATTTCTAAAACCCTTCATTATTTTGTCATCACTACTATTCCATCACTATTATCATGATTTTACCACTGAACATCTCCAAACTCAGTCTGGAGATGTGAGATGCATGTGTACATTTTTTTCTAACTTAATTCTGGCATGATGATGGGATAACAACATAAACTTTATTAACAAATTTTTTAAAAACTGAAACTGATGTAAATTCTATCAGGCTTACACTTTCTGCAGTAGCTTGAGTTAGTTACTAACCTTTGTTAAGTCTTTCTTTCTTCTATAAATTGACATTAATAATATCTATTTCAGGCCAGGCGCAGTGGTTCACGCCTATAATCCTAGCAGTTTGAGAGGCTGAGGCAGGTGGATCACCTGAGGTCAGGAATTCAAGACCAGCCTGACCAATATGGTGAAACCCTGTCTATACTAAAAATATAAAAACTGCCTATAGTCCCAGCTACTTGGGAGGCTGAAACAGGAGAATTGCTTGAACCTGGAACGTGGAGGTTGCAGTGAGACAAGATTGCACCACTGCACTCCAGCCTGGGTGACAGAGCGAGACTCTGTCTCCAAAAAAAAAAAAAAAAAAAAATATATATATATATATATAAATATAAATATATATATATGTATATGTATATATGTATATATATATATACACACACATATAAATACACACACATATATATATTTCAGAGTGGTTAGGAGAAATAAAATTATATCTATTTCTATATTACACAGTAAAAATAAATTTATATTTATATCTATACCATATTATATAACCATATATTTGTATAACAATATTAAATATATAAATGTATAATTATAAACAGATAATATAAAATATACATTATTAAATAAAATAACATGAATATTTATATTTTACTGCATAACTATATAAATACAATTATATATAATATTAACTTATATAAAATTTATATATCTGTATCTGGCTGGGCGTGGTGACTCATGCCTGTAATCCCAGCACTTTGGGAGGCCGAGGTGGGCGGATCACAAGGTCAAGAGTTTGAGATCAGCCTGGCCAATATGGTGAAACCCCGTGTCTACTAAAAATGTAAAAATTAGCTGGGCATGGTGGTGGGCGCCTGTAGTCCCAGCTACTCAGGAGGCTGAGGCAGGAGAACTGCTTAAACCCAGCAGGCGGAGGTTGCAGTGAGCCAAGATTGTGCCACTGCACTCTAGCCTGGGCAACAGAGTGAGACTCGTCTCAAAAAAAAAAAAAAAATTATATATCTGTCTCTAAAATACTTAGCAAAGCATCAGGACTATAGTAAATGCTTAACAAACTTAACGAATTTTAATTAGATAAAATAATATTGTATATATTATCTGAAACACACTGTCTAAATTTACTTAGTAAACCAGTGACAATTCTTGGGACAGATATCAAAACTCTTAGACTACTGACCTTCTCAACTATAACAATAACAGAATTAGAAAAAAATATAAATACATTTAATTGATCAAGGAATAAAAGAAATCTCAAACACATTATGATTAACTTTGTTATTCTACTAGAAGTTGGATCAATTAATTCTGGGATTCATTTTTATGCCATAAGGTTGAATTACTGCCTCTATAGAAATACTGCTGGCCACGCGCAGTGGCTCAAGCCTGTAATCCCAGCACTTTAGGAGGCTGAGGTGGGCAGATCACAAGGTCAGGAGTTTGAGACCAGCCTGGCCAACATGGTGAAACCCCATCTCTCTACTAAAAATACAAAAATTAGCCGGGCATGATGGTGAATGCCTGTAATCCCAGCTACCTGGGAAGCTGAGGCATGAGAACTACTTGAACCTGGGAGGTGGAAATTGCTGTGAGCTGAGATCGCGCCACTGCACTCCAGCCTGGGCGACAGAGCGAGACTCCATCTCAAAAAAAAAGAAATACTGCCTATAGAAGGACATGATTTAATAAACTAAATTACAAATAAAAAAATCTTCACATACAATGTTTTAAATACATCCAGAAAATGGTTATTTAATCTTAGATTTGTAAGGAAAACAACTCTAGGTTCTCTGGCTTTCAAACTGAAGCTGTCTGTAAGCCCCAGTATTTCACATAGCTAAACTGTGGGAAAACTCAACATTGCCATTTCCTTTGTTGAAACACAAAATCTTAAAGACACATAATCTACCTTAAAATTCCAACCCTTGCGTGAAGTGAAGCCACGATTTCCAATTGAGATCTTAACAGAGATAAACTATTGAATACTTGGTCCTAATATAAAATGTATTCAACATTCCATCAATTCTCCTTTAAGCTAGTAAACTAATAGTAGTATTGAAATTAATTCATTTTGTAATGAGATCTCCTTTATTTTATAATGAGATTGGCTTATTTGGCAATAAGGTCTTTTAATGGTTTCAAACACATTTGAGTTGTGCTAAAATCAAGCATTGTTTTCAAGTGTTACCTTGAACTTCCTTCTAAATACTAACAATATGAAAAATCACCTCAAGAGTGAATGGTGCACTTCATTAATACAGCCTTTTAGAGTTTTCAAAGAATGGTATTCAAACTGTAGTACAATATGTCTTACAACAAGAGAAAAGCAAACTGAGAAATTTGTAAAACCTCACACATAGATAGAAGAGACATGTGCCCCATGTGAATAATACATCCATGTAAAGAAACAAGCAGATTACTAGCAAAAATGTTTGTCCTATATACCGATATATGTGAATTTAACATGGGCTGGTAAGCTCTTCTTATATCTGGACTACCTACGATACGTTCATATATTTAAATTTCAATTATACATGTAGAAAAACTTTAAGAAAAGCATAAAATATTTTCTTTGGGAGGAATAAACATTTAGAAGGCTCTTTATATATGTAGACATACATATACATGCAGACATACTTTTTAGATAAGAAAACAAGGGAGATATTTTAAAATCAATGAAACTACATTTTAAACTTCTTTAGAAATATACTTTCCATAGAAGCCTATTCATAAATAAGTGACTATCAATTATTTAGACAGCCATAAGTGATAACAGAAGTTGAATTCATAAGGCAGAGCAATCATACCAGAACCCCATTTGGTCATCTTAAAAAGGCCTTAATAAAAACAGATTAATTACTGCAAAATAAGAGCTATTAGAATCCTAAAGGCGCATATGCATTCAGTCTCAAGGGTTGAATGGAAAGACCTCATCTAGAAGGCAAGCTCAGTCTCTCTGCTGATGTAAAATAAACTAGTGAACAGCCTGGTAGGCCTGTGAACTTCATGTGAACAAACATATGTTGGAAAAAAGTATCTTATTTTCTGTGGTTGACTGTGTTTGTAAAGAGAATTTAGGGAATAGATTGAAATATTTGATGTTACAGCTAGCTGGGCCCTCAGAGTAATAGTCAGGACTCTTTTATTACTTAGGTAAAAGCCAGTTCAGGCTTCTGGCAAATGGCTATTTGGGGATATTTCAACAAGGTTTGTGATTTGAAGTTCTTCCAGACATTTCTAGTGTAATGCTAATAGGGATTCATACTGCTTGAAATCATATATGTGAATGATGTTCCTCTGGGCTCTACAACACCCACTTATTATGGAGAAAACTGTAAAGAAGCTGTGAAAACACTGTGTTTTGGCTACAAGTTTTCCCATAACTAAAGTATAGGTTTCTTTTAATCCAGAGCTGGTGGTACTGAATATGTTATTTTAAATCAGTCATAGCACTTTGCTCAAAGTTATATTTTAATACTATTTTCTTTAAAAAAAATTGCTTCCTTATGTTATATAGAAGCTGTCAGATATTGTCTTTCTTTCTTGACTTTCATGTTTTGTCATCAAATTATTTTGACTGGAATTACAGGCTACTCATGGATACATATGAAACCTTAGAATGACTAGAAATAAACTGATAAGAGAACACTGGCCAAAATTTGAAAAGATTAAAAAGATTTTCTATGCTTTCCTGAGTTACATGCAAGCAGTTAAACATATAAAACTACACAGGGATTTCTGCATCTCCCATGCATGGCATTGAGCACGTAAGAACTACCGTACTGACAATTCTTAAAACAGCTCATTAATTATCTTGATTCAGAAGTTTCAGAATGTATTGCTATTAGTATTAGCAAGTCTTCTATGAACTGAGGTTTTAGCTTAAAAATTTTTGAAATAAGACAAAAGTTCATATAGGAAAACTTCTGATATTCACAAATATGTGACAAAAATATTGCTTATCAGATATTTGCATTTAGTTTAATACAGACATTGGCTATTCTTCCCTCCTTTTGCCTATTTGTCCACTCAAATCCATCCATCCATCCATCCATCCATCCATCCATCCATCCATCTATCCCCAACTATCCATCAAAGAGACATATGCTGGGCACTATTTTGGACACTTGAGGATAAAGCAATGCTATGGACTGAATGAATGTCTGTCCCCTTTTCCCTGCAAATCCATATGTTAAAACCTAATCCCTTTTGTAATGATATTTGGAGGGGAGGCTTTTGGGAGATGATTAGATTATGCAGGGGAAGCCCTCATGAAAGGGATTAGTTTCCTTATGAAACAGATCCCAGAGCACTCCCTTGCCCTTGTGAGGACACAGTATGAAGGCAGTTATCTATGAACCTGGAAGAGGGCCCTCACTAGACACTGAATGTTGGTAGCTTGATCTTGGACTTCCCAGCTTCCAGAACTGTGAGATATAAATGTTTGCTGTTTAGGCAATCCAGTCTATGGTATTGTGTTATAGTAGCCTGAACTGACTAGGACAAGCAGTGAACCAGACAACATTCTTATCTCCAAAGTGTTAATACTTTAGCAGACGAGACAGATAACCAACAATCAAGCAAATGAATTTTGAATAACAAAATTTTAAGTAGTGACGGGTGCTATGAAGAAAAATAGAGCAAAAAAGGAAAGAAAATGACTGCAGAAGATAGGAGCTATTTAGATATGTTCAGGGAAAGCCTCCTCAAGAAGCAAAGAAGCAGCATTCCATTATTAACGGTTGTGAGTATGACTTGTATTTACAAAAATGGTACATCCTTCTATTTGATGGCTGTCAGTGCAGCACTGGTTGGAGCCCTAAATAAGCTAAGAAAATGAATAGTTTGGTGCCAGTATTAATTCCATAGACATTGCTATAAAACAGCATTGCAATGTACAAAGAGATTTTCCTCATTTCCTAAATCTGAGACAAAATGAAAGTTAGATAATGAATACAATTTGAATCAAAGAAGTGGCTCCACTGAGTGATCAAAGATAATATTAAGCTTAATATTTTTCTTTTCAATGAGGCAGTTCTGTAGCCATTCCTCTCACAATGCCAGCTTTATAAGCAAAATGCAATGATGATCAAAATACTTTCTTGGGTGGACAACATTCATTAAATTATATAATGAATAAGAAGGTGTTCTGAAAAGCAAAAAGCACTATATAACAATAAGGTATTATTGTTACTGTTACTAGCCAACTCACCTGAACATGAAGGAAGCTGATCATAGTCCTGTGATGTTCTGTTAGTTTTGACATTTTCACCTGGTAACCTTCTAGCGGGAGGCAAAGGAACTTGGCCACTTGCTAGATCAACAAAGGGATCTTAAAAATAAAAACAAGTTTCAAATTAAAAGGATGATCTCTGTTGATTGGCTGAAGAAAAAAATTCTAGAATTATTTTATGAAGATTATGGCTTTCAAAAATAAATTAGAAAATTAAATTCATGACTGATATTAACCATTTTTTACTGCCTGCATATTTTCTAATTTATTCATCACTTGCTTAAATATGCTCTTCACATTTATTTCCAGATAATAAAGACTACTTGTTTTATATTTATATTTTGCAGATATATTTAATTATAAGATTGTTGACAATAAAAACAGCTTCTAAATTTTATTTTCTGTCCCAATCCAACCTGCACAATGTATAGAAACTGTTCTAAAGTAAAAGCAAAAAACAAACAAACAAATATACATAAAACCATGGGTTTGGATCCTCCCTATAAGAGTATTATCAAATTACTTGATCTCTCTAAGCATTGGGCATACAAAATTTGTAAAACAGACCTGAAACTTCGGATTTGTGTGGATTAAATGAATTTGTGCATGTAAAATCTTCTGTACATACAAGGTGCTTATTATTATATTGGGCATCCTATGCTTAACATCATTGTTGTTAGTTGGCTCACAAAATAGTAAATTTAATTGTTAAAATTATGCCATTTAGTAATTAACATTTGAATATACAGTAAAATGTGATAATTTACCACCTTGGCAGTCAGAGACAGGGCATCTGAAATAGTAAAAAATATGATATTTACTAACTGGAACTAAAGGGAGAAAAAGAGATTTTGTCAGTGTTGCTGTATTAAATCATTAATACCATAAACCCAACTGGTTTAACATTCATAGTATTATATGGGTTTAAATTCTTAGAGAATTGATTCCCTTTTTGAGTAGACAAACATTACATCTGAAAACCTCGGTTCACTAATAATTTATCTAGCTATCACTCCCACCTCAGGCACCGCTGCTTTCCTCTCATAGTACTTCTATGTTGTCGATATCTCTGAAAGTACCATCAATTCTTCTGAGGACAGGGATCTGAGGGATCTTTTCCTACTTCTCATGTTTGAATTATACCTCCTAAATCAAACATAGCACCTAGAACACTCTTGGCAAATAGCTTGCACTTAATATTTACTTTTAACTACCACAAACAAATCCACACAAATTCAGATTGTTCACAATTTTAAAATCAGTGAAACCTGAATTGCTAATGTAAAGCAAAAATTGTAAATATTAAAGAAGACCCCATTGAATTTCATTGTTTTAACTTCCACTCCCTTAGACATTAATAATATGTAAGTATTTGATTACTTATGATGAAAACATAGGCTTAAATATTGACTATTTTGATATTAGTTTTTGACTGGATAATGTAAGGCAGGATTTGAAGCCATTATCTTTTCACCTTTTTTGGAGTATAATAATTATCACCAGCTTTGCTGAGGACTTTTTGACTTAGACAAGGCTCTTTAACTTGTTTTCATTAATTTCAAGATTAAAATAACTCTTAGATTTTGAGTTTTCAATATTTGAAGAATTGGTGGTCCAGCTCCATTAACTTTCCAGAAATATTTTTAGGAAGGAATGAGAAGATAAATCGCATGAGACAATGTTGATCTTTTGGTTTGTTAGAGAAACCAAAGGAAACAAATATGGATCTGATTTCAGCATAAATTTTGAAATTTCCCAAAGATTTTGAACTAGATATTTCATAAAATTTACTTTAGGTTCTTGTAGACTCTAAATGCCCCTGATACAACATTAAGTCAGAGGAAAGACTGTCTTTTACAATACATACACTTGCTTATTTCTTTACGGGAAATTTATAGGTTTGTCAAATACACTTAATGCTATTTCTAATCATCTATTTATTTAAGGTTAAAAAGTAAACTCTGGATACACTTCAGAGCCATACATAGACTACAAAATATACCACTCTACTATATTCTTCCATTAAACTATATTATTTAAAAGGTACTAGATACACTCAAAATATTATTATAAATAGCAAAAATATCTGCTTATGGTTCTGTTTTGAATCATTATCATGTTCTATCTTGCATCATATCCTAAGTTTGCTATTTGTCAGCCATAGGGTAAACTGGGCTCTCTAAAGCAAATTATAAAGTTGGAAGCATTCAGGCTTTAAAGGGAAAGACATTAGATATAACACAATTGCTACACAGAGTATAATAATTACCAATTGTCCCCTGATAAGAAAACTTTGTAAAGTAATAAAGCTTTTCTAAAATAAATTCTTCAAAAACTAAAGAAAAATATTATATCCACAGGATTAAAACAAACTGAAATGATCACAGCCAATTTATCACTTATATAAGTGTTTGAGAAATAAATGGATACACATACAGAGACTAATCTGTTGTAAAAAGCAAAGTACTACTGCCTGTGATTTATAGTATAGCACTGCAAAACTGAAAATTTAGTACTTATTTGAGAGATTATAAAAAACTAAGGGAAGACTGGGAGGAAATGGTTTGCTACTTACAAAAGAAATGAGGAAATATACATCAATAAAAATTATATTGTGTACAAATATTTAACAACTATATACATTGCTCATGACATATTAACTGGAAAATGGTTATAAATAGCATATACTATGAGAAATAAATTTTACATAAATGTGAACTTACATACTCATAGGCAAAAAACAAAACAAAACTAAACAAAAAAAACAACAAAAAAAAAGGAAGGATACCTATCAATGATTAGGAGGAGGAAGTATGGATTTTTTTTTTTTTTTTTTTTTTTTTTTTTTGAGAGAGAGCGTCTTGTTCTGTCACCCAGGCTGGAGTGGAGTGGTTCAATCTTGACTCACTGCAACCTCTGCCTCCCGGGCACAAGCCATTCTCTTGCCTTGGCCTCCCAAGTAGCTGAGACTACAGGCGCGAGCCACCAACACCCGGCTAATTTTTGTATTTTTGTAGAGCTGGAGTTTCACCATGTTGGCCAGGCTGGTGTCAAATTCCTGAGCTCAAGCAATATGCCTGCCTCAGCTTCCCAAAGTGCTGGGATTACAGGCATGAGCCTGTACCTGGCCTGGAATGTTTTTCTTAATTCTTTTTTTTCTTCACTATCTGAAACACTTCCAAATTTTTACCAAGTGTAAAAACAGAGGCAAATAAAATTAAATAATTAAAACAATGGCAAATTTCCTCCCTGGCCATCCATAAACCACCTGGAAGATTTATCAATTATCCCCCAAATTTTAATAGAGTATATCAAAGCAGAAACTAATGCTAGAAAAGGTTTGAAGAGCCATTTAGGCGAAACAAAGTTCTCCCCTCTTTGCTGCCCTCATGCTTTAGCTCATGTTCATATCTCTACTATGTAATGATCTACCACTGGTTTAAATCCTCCAGTGTCAGATAACTCACTACACTCAAGGTAGAACAATTCGTAACGATTTAGGAAACTTCTTTGTAGGATGAATGCAATTTTCATTCTTAACATTTCCCATTGATCTTACTCCTACCTTCTGAAGTGACATGGAAAAAATATAATCCTTCTTTCCCAAATACTGTAACTGAAGACAACTCTCGTCTACATCCAAGGTCTTCTCTTCTCTGAGCCAATTCTCAGTTCCTTTAATCCACTCTAGTTTACTTTATCATCCTGGTTGCACTTTTTTGAGAATACCCCAGCCCAGTATATTTCAAACTTGAACATGCATCAGAATCACCAGGAAGGCTTGTGACCACTGAGTCCCATTCCCAGGGTTTCTGATTTATTAAGTCTTGAATTTTCATTTTAAAGCAAATCCCCAGGAGATGCTAATGTTGTGAATCCGGAGAACACAATTTGAGAATTGCTGCTCTAGCCCATTAATGCTTCAACATCTGAACACAGTGGTCTCCACAAAGGCTGAGTACTGTGGAGGACTTCACTCCTCAGATTTGAATTCTGTGAGTTCAAGCCCCAAATGGCATGCGCTTTCTCATCATGATGATGCTTTATAAAGATTGTAGTCAACAAAACCCCTAAAACCTTTTCAACAATTGTTGCTAATGATCTGGATTTTCTTCATATTTTACTTATGCAGTTGCATTTCTGGATCCAAGAATAAAACTTCCATTTATCTTTAATAAAGTCAATTTGGCTAGCTTTCAGAGTTGAACTGTGACTTTAAGATTAGATAAGATCTTCAAGTGAGATTACAGGTTAGAGAAACAGCAAAATAAAGGTAGCATAAAGACTGACAAAAACACTGTATTTTGTGCACTGCACAAAGACACCTAGTTACAGTTATGAGCAGGACTTAAATACAGTCTTTGCTTTGTTTCTTGAGCCCTGACCTGGCACAAAGTAGAGGTAGGGGTGTCTACTTCAATCTACCAGCAAAAAGGAAGTACTTTTTTGTAATATGGAAAAAAGCACATATACACTAGTGGTAGCCTTGGGATTGGAGACAAAAGAGTGTAAAGCTTTTGTTGGGGACTTCAGGTTTTGTTAAGATATGATTGGCCTGTCCAAAATTGAGGGCTCATGTACAGCTGTAGGCATTACTATTCTGCCAAAAGAAATCTTACATGAAAGCCTAAAATAGAAAAGAGATAAAAGAAGAATGAGAGCCCTGCCTCTGCTTGCCCTGCCCCCTTGATCCTACAACAGTACTGAGGCACTTTTGCAGAGACATAGGACACTGCAATTTGACAATCACTACTATATAGAAGTCAATGAGCTATAAGGCTGAAAAGCTGAACCTGGCCCTACTGTGCAGGGCACTGAATGCTGGAATAAAAATGTAGGCTTGATTAGGTACTTAGTATAATATCATGAGAAAATTCAACCTCTCTTCCTAAGACACCTATCATTTGTCTTTAATTAGAAATAATTATTTCCTCAGGAAACCAAATCTCAATAATGTTTAGAAAAGATGTATCATTCCACCAGACTAAGATTTTACAGACTGAACAACGAAAACAACGGTAAAATGCTCACAGAGTTTGTTTAAATTTTGCAGTCCCTTTTATTTACCTTTTATAATTCTAAAACTACTGAGTTAAACTTTAGCATTTATAGCATATTCTTAATAAAGTCAATTCTTAGGGAGAACTGCTATAATGAATCTTTTACATTTCTTTAGACAGTATAATGTATTAAATACTTTGCAAAACAATACTCAAATGCTCATTTATCAGCCAAAAAAACCTTTATGCTCTATGATATGCAATAGCATTAAAATATTAAAATATTTCTTTTGAAAAGGAGGAAAGCTAATACACACGGTTTTAAATTTGAATCAAAATAATTGTCACAATGAAAGTCATAAAGGGGCTGGGTGCAGTGGTTCACGCCTGCAATTCTAGCATTTTGGGAGGTTGAAGCAGGGGGATCACATAAGGCCAGGAGTTCGAGACCAGCCTGGCCAACATGGCAAAACCCCATCTCTACTAAAAATATAAAAAATTAGCCGAGTGTAGTGGTGCACACCTGTAATCCCAGCTACTTAGCGGGTAGAGGCAGGAGAATCACTTGAACCTCGGAGGCAGAGGTTGCAGTGAACTGAGATCGCACCACTGTACTCCAGCTTGGGCAACAGAGTGAGACCCTGTCTCAAAAAAAAAAAAAAAAAAGTCATAAAGGATCTGGTACCAGACTAGAAATCTGTCATGTAAATGATTATGAAAGACTGGAAAAGGAAACAAAAAAGTTGCCTTTTTTTTTTTTTTTAAGAAATACTTATTATAAGGGATGTTGATATTATTGGGAAGAGAATTAGAATATGTCCATCTATTAATGAAAGTCAAGAGAGAGTCAACAGGCTTGAAAAACATTGCCCTGACGCCCATGCTAGCCTGACACTCTAAGTTAAGGATAACTGTTGTTGAGCTCCCTGGCAGCCAAGCAAACACAAAACAGGCAAATATATAAAATAAATACAACGGTTTATAAAAATTGCATTTTAGCTAATAAGAGGGGACATTTTCATTTTAAACTAGTAATTTTTTTAGCAATTAATCTTGAGGGGTTTCTTTATGAAGATTTTATATAAAAGGAAATGAACAATTAAGATAAAATAAATAACTAAAACCTTTTACAATTAATTCTTTTGACAAAAACAGGTAAAAGTGTGTATTTGTGTAAAATGTTCTCTTTTATTATAGCTCTTGGAAAGCTTGACTTTATTTGTCAAAAAAGCCACATCATCAAAGTTCCATCTATTGGGGCTTAAGTTACGCATATAAAAGGTAATAGGAGAGCCAGAAACTATCTTGAACTTAGCATCAGGAAATTTAAGTAACTAAGATTTGGAATGACTCATTGTTCTAAAAATCATGTTAAAGTCTATGTATAAGACAAAGTTTTGAATAAGTGAAAAAAAATAGCGAAATACAGCAGCGTTTACATGTAACTATATGAATAAAAGCCCAAGCAGTTATGATATGGTTTGGCTCTGTGTCCCCACTCAAATTTCATTTTGAGTTGTAATCCCCACGTGTTAGGGAGGGAACTGATGGGAGATGACTGGATCATGGGGGTGGTTCCCCCATGCTGTTCTCATGATAGTGAGTGCTCATGAGATCTGGTTTTTGATAAATGTCTGGCATTTTCCCTGCTTGCTCACTCTCTCTTGCACCTGCTGCCATGTAAGACATGCCCTGGTTCCCCTTCACCTCTGCCATGATTGTATGTTTTCTGAGGCCTCCCCAGGCATGCAGAACTGTGAAGCAATGAAACCCCTTTTCTTTATAAATTACCTAGTCTTGGGTAGTGCTTTTATGGCAGTGTGAAAACGGACTCATACACTATACTTCCTGCTTGGACTGGAATGGGATATGACACTAGTGCTTTAATTGGCAGAATCCAGTAAACTCATAAGGTTCCACAGGTCAGGAGGCATCTATCACAAATGGGTAAACAGTGAATGGCTCAATCAATATTTACTGATGTAAAAGCAGAAGATTATTCTTGAAAAATAAACCACTTTAAGAAATTGAAGCTGTGTATTCCAAGTTGTACGTTCATAACTTGTGTGTCTTATCAAATCTCTTCAAACTTTCTAAACTATCAAACCAAGTAAAAAAAAAAAAAACTAAGAAAAACTGATGGTAGACATGACTAATAATCAACTGAGGAAGCTGATAAGGGAATCAGTTGGGAATAAAGATTCTCAAGTTTCCATGAGGTATATACGTAGCTAAAGGACAAACTGAGCACTTTTTAAAGATTTTCATGATTTATCTCATGTAGAAATGTAAGGAACTGTGAAAAAAAGAACATCTTTACCCTGTATTTTCCCAAATCAAGTCCAGGAGGCAAAGGTTTCAGGGCACAGTATCACTAACAAGACAGACTGGAACTGTTAATTAGTATCAGCAGATTCCATATAACATTTTTTTTTCTTTTTCCTGATAATTCTAACTAATGCAACAGATAGTTTATTAAGTCTTCATTTTTATTTCAGATCCTCTTTTGAAATTTTAAAATATACTAATACAAACAATTAGTTTACTAATATTAAACAAATAATATTATATAATATATACATATATAAATAATAATATTAAATAGTTACTAAGAAAAAATTAGTTTTCCTTAGAATACCAATAATTAGTGAGTAGATACACACTGAGGCATTAAAAATATCACAACAAAACAATAAAATGCAGCTATTTCAGAAAAACTTCTCTATTCTTGTTATAACAACATAATTTACCAAAATCTTATGTTTTGAACAAAATTATGACACTAAGGCATATCTAGTAAAATTTTAAAAACCTATTAAAAAACATTGCATTGGGAATCGGAAGACAAAGTCTAAATATTGTTCCCATTACTATTAGCCTAACCCCTTAGCAGTTCTGGTTCTCAGGGTTGCATTTGTAACATAAGGAGGTTTCTGGACTGGACAATCTCTACAGCATCATTTCTACATTCTGTAGTTCCTTATTGCTCTTTCCATCTCTGTAATTCTGTTGGCATTAAACCAATCAACTGACAAACAAACGTACCCACGATTGCTACTTTTACCACCCAGGGATTTTTCTGTTCTGCTAGGGAGGTAGAGACTAATGAATCACTAACATTTATTTGATAGTATGGTTTTGGAAATATTTTTGCTTTAAGTGAATAGTTTTCTTTGGCTTTTCCCTCCTACCTGAAGGAAGAAGAAAAAGATCCTGTCCTGAGGATGGCCGGCTACTGGAGCCAGGAGGTTTTGAATGTTCAATGAGACTATGCCTTGCAGGAGGTGGGGGAGGTGGGAGAGATGGAGGAAGGGCATCAAAAGCATCTTCACCTGCATTTAAAGAAAGGTCGATATCAGCAGCAGAACTTCATTAATCAAAATACACAGCATCTAACAAAAGTAATAATTGATTTTCTCTTGCTGCTTATAAAGAATTTCACTCGCAGGGTTTATCCAGCAGTTCACCAACTTTGATAATGGGATCTAATTATTTTGTGGGAGAGTCTGGAGAGAAACACACACATGCACACATATACATACATACATACATACATACACACCCATGCAAACTTTTTCTATCAGGCCTTTTTATAAAAAGCAGCATTGTAACTTATGAAACAGCTCATAGTTCACTTGTAACCTTTATAATATTAGGACTCAGAGTTTGAACTAAAAATTATTATCAGTCACACTATGAAAACAGGATTTTCTGTGTAGCAAAAAGAGTTCACAGCCTTTAACTGGAAAATCACATCAAATACATATAATTTAATGTCAAAGAATAGTTTAGATTATCCCATATAGTTTATTCCACTGGATTTTAATTTATTTAACCTAATGTTTCATATATTTGATATGCTGTCAAAATATACATAAAATGTACCTAGAGCAGAGAATATGATATTTTTCAATTTGTCAGATTTAGCTACAGAAGAACAGCTAAATATAGAACCTTCTCTGGTTCCAAGCACTACTTACATTTGCATATTTCCCAGCTTTAATAACTAGAATATTGCAGCATAGTTTTATATCTACTTATTTGTCCCCTGCCACACCTTACTATTCTACTCATAGTTTTCATTACCTTGAGTCTTAAAAAAAAAAAAAAAGCACATGTTTGGTAAGCTATCTCAAAATACTTTAGGAATGAGACAGGGTATACATAAACACATATTCTAATAATAAAAATTCACACTTTTAAGTTGAATGATTTAAACATAATGGCATATTTAAAGAAAAATGAAGCTTGACGTGGTGGCTCATGTCTGTAATCCCAGCATTTTGGGAGGCCAAGGTGGGTGGATCATGAGGTCAGGAGATCTAGACCATCCTGGCCAACATGGTGAAACCCCATGTCTGCTAAAATACAAAAAATTAGCCGGGCATGGTGGTACGTGACTGTAATCCCGGCTACTCGGGAGGCTGAGGCAGGGGAATCGCTTGAACCCAGGAGGCGGAGGCTGCAGTGAGCCACGATCGTGCCATTGCACTCCAGCCTGGTGACAGAGAAAGACTCTGTCTCAAAAAAAAAAAGATATTACTATTTACTGAACTTGCTTTAGAAAAAATTTGCACACTAATTTCTTTAATCATATTTTTCTTATTAACACATCTGAAGATGCACGAGACAGAGTTTTGCTATCATTTTAATCTTCAGCTATTTCCTACATTATCATATTTATTCAAATCTTTTTTCAGCCCTTAAACATCTGACACTGGGCCAGGCTCATGCATGATATGAAAATCAAAATTATAAGGCTCTGACTCAAGGAGCTGAGATTCCATGAAAGGAGCTTAAAAAAAAGCTCACAAATAGGTATGATTTACAAGTGAAAGTGTTTGATTGGTCCCATAAAAGAGACATACGCATTGGATGAGGAAAGAGAAATGTAGACAAGTGGTATTCAGTGAAGTGTTGAAGAACAGGAAGTCCTGGGATATCAGAAGGCTCAAAAATTTATTCATCAAATGCAAGGACAGGATCGTCTAAGTAGAGTAAACAGTATGAAGAAAAAAATGACATGCGTAAGAAGACCTAGAAAAAGGTCAAGGTAAAAAGACAGGTTGGAAAATCTGTCTACTTTGTCATATAAAGTAGTCACCCATCCACATATAGCTATTTAAATTTAATGAAAAGTCAGTTCCATAATCACACTTAACCCATATGCAAATATACGGATCCTTTACATCACCACAGAAAGCTTTATTGAACAATGCTTATCCAGGTGATGAAGATCTGGGTAATATGTCAAAAACCAGTGTGCAGGAAGAAGTGGAAGGGAGAGAAAGACTGTAGGTAACAGAGTTAGGAGGCTTTTGTAATTGACGTAGGTGAGAATAAAGTCCTGAACTACAGAAAGAACAGGAGCAAAAGATACTGCAATTGTGTCATTCAAAATACTAGTCAGTGGTACTTGTGAGAAAATGGAAAGGTTCATTTCGTATTTCTGGTGGCCTAACAGCCAGTTCAGAAAAGCTTGTAAATTGACTTTCATCATATATTATTTTATGTTACAGTGACTTGTTATTGTGAAGCCTTATGTAAGGTGTGCAGACATTCTGTCTTCTAAAAACAGGGTGAGATGCTTCCTAATTAGAATTAATGAAATTAACAGTGACAGTGGCACCAGCCAACTTCAACATATACACACACCTACATATACCTTCACCTGTGGATACAAACAAATACACATAGGATGTTTCTTCATTATTATAATTTGAAACAAGGAAATTGAGATTTTTTTGAATGTGTTATAGTTGTAATGATTAGAATAAAACAGAATTTATTATCAGTTCTCTACATACAACTATTTAATTTTGCATAATTTAATTAGCGTAAGTGGAACTGGTGCTCATGCTGCAAGAAAAGCAAGTTCATATTTATTAAGAATTATTATACTTAAAGAAAATCTCAACACTTCAAGTCATCACTTCAAAACTACTAGAGCACAAAGCTCTCATGTGTTTTTAGACTACATTTAGTATGGACAAAACAACTTGCTTAAAACCTGACTGATGCCCAACTACTACACTACTACTTTAATCATCTACATGGAGTAATGGTGTCATGAACTTGGGAGTCACCGGCACCTGGAGAACCCATTCAAATTTCAGGCAAATTCACAACCCAGTGAGTCTGTGTTATACCGAACTCTGAATTCTGAAAATTCTGAAATTAAAAGAAGGAGGGGTGGGTTGTTCAAAACTTTTTTAAAGGTTTCAACCTAATGGAGGGATGAGAAGATCATAATCAGAGGGCGTCCTGTTGAGTGAAGAACCATGCTTTGGATTGTCCCGAGTTGGAGGCCTGGCAGGTGGTAATGGCACTGGATCAGAGGCTGAATCAAAAACATCTCCTAGAGGATAACACAAAACCTTAATGTATTTTCAGTACAACGGCATGAAATTTTGCCTTTAAATTCTGACCATTAAGATGTACATCACAAAGGAAATTATATTCTATACGTACCCTTTAAATATATGCTTAAGTCAGGGATGTTTGATTTCTTCTCTGAAGATGGACCATGTGTTCCATTCAGCATACAGTGACCATTATCACAAGACCTAAAGGACAGTTCAGAGTAAAATTATATAAGGAGAATACTTTCCAATTAAAAGTAACTTGAGAGGTAGAGGGAACTAGTATTCCTGTTTATTTAATAAAGTTTGAACATATATTTTTCTTTTCTGGAAAATTACCAGTAATAACATCAAGATACTCATCCCTTATTTTAAAATGTAGAAGTAAATATCTCAAGTAACACAGTCTCTCTTTTTTTAAACTATAACCAAGAATTACAAGGGCCACAAAAATTGTTGATATCCTAAACACTATGTAAAATTAACTTATCTCTGTGGAAGTATTCAATAGAACCTGGTCAAGTTTTTGAAGTAAAAAAAGATGTGTGCGCCAAGGCAAAAACATATAGCAGTCTCAATGACTTTATTATTTGTTGATAGTATTTAATATCATATTTTTGCTTCTGTAACTTAAAATTTCCTTGTAATAAAAATAAGCTACAGCACATAAAAGAAGAAAAATTATTGAACTTTCAATAATTCCATTACAATTCTGACAGGAACATTCAAAGAACTAGAGCCTGTGGTACTATTTCACCACTGCCAAGAACAAAATTCTGGCCCTCTGACACTACAGAAAATGACTTTAGCAAAGGCCTTGGGTACACGACAAGTACAGTTTTTAATGTGTTTGTAAAGGGTACTACTTACCAGAAAAGTATGCTTGAGTTGTTGGGGCTTTTTTTGTTTTGTTGTGTGTGTATCTGTGTGTTGCAAAGGCTGGAGTGCAGTGGCATGATCTTGGCTCACCGCAACCTCCGCCTACCAGGTTCAAGCAATTCCCATGCCTTAGCCTCCCAAGTAGCTGGGATTACAAGCGTGCACCACCACGCCCAGCCAATTTTTTTTATTTTTTAGTAGAGACAGGGTTTTGCCATGTTGCCCAGGCTGGTCTCAAACTCCTGGCCGCAAGTGATCTGCCTACCTCACCCTCCCAAAGTGCTGGGATAACAGGCATGAGCCACCGAACCCAGCCAAATTATTGGTATTAATTCTTCGGAATCATACTATGAACACAATGGTTAAAATTGAGCCATGGGAAGATAGCAGCAGGAAGAGAAGATAAGGAGCATATTTTGCCTTCAGCATATAGCTCTATAACAATCAACTGACAAAGAGCTATAGAAATCAGAGTTTACATTTTACTTTTCTCTGATTTACTCTGAATTTTTAGAGCAAAGTAAAAGTGCATATGTAATGGAAGAGACGGTGGATATTTGAATAGATAATGCAAGAATGCTTCATCTGAAATTCATTTCTATTCTCTCTGGTGGCCACTTCTCTTTAAGGGGCCAGATATAGTTCATTTAAAAATAGTTATCATGTATTGAATCTTCATAATAATGATGGATTTTTACTGAAATTAAATTGAATTACTCATTTACTGGGTCACTTTTTCTACATATTGACAATTCACTTCTCCTGATGTTCCAAAGGGGGAAAAATACACACAGGGAAAGAAAGTGTTAAGCTTAAAGAGCTCTTTGGAGAGCACAAAAGAAGATACTTCATCCATCAGCTTTCAAGAACAAATTAGATAAAGAATTCACTCCAATTACATTTAGGGATTATCAACATTTATTACTTTTCTGTAACAATAGAAAAATGGTAATGATGGTTATAATTCAAATTTATTTTCAAGATTTGGGAGCTCTGCCACAAAAAAATCACATCCAATATGATGTAACAATTAAAATTTAACGTATTAAAATTATACTCCTCACTTATCCAGCAATGAAAAAAAATAAGACTCCCAAAGAGACCAAAAAAAGCTCATCCTACTTTAGTTTTTAAAAATTACTGCACATTTGTAAGAGCCAAAGAACCGAAAATTGTAACAACTTATATTTGATGAGAAGGAATATCTTTTGTTCTCAAATACATCACTAGCTACTTGGTTCTTCTGATACATAAAATTACCTCCTCGTTATTTCTTTGTCTTCTCAATGATATGATTTTATCAACAGATGTCTTATCTAAACACCAGGAATAGCAAAGAGTGTTTAGGTTCTTGCTTTTAAAAAAATAAAGTCCTGCGCTGTAGACTATTAATAATTCTGGGTAATAATTCAGCAGAATGTTGATAATTCTAACCAGGGTCACTTACTAAGACAGACATCTGCTTAAAATGAAAATGTGCTTCTCTTTCCAAGTGCTGCATTTCCTACCTCAGTGAGATGCCTGAAGAAACACATTAAAACATTTTTTAGTTTTTCATTGGAAAAGAAGGGAACACTGTACTTATAAAATGTTTTCAGTTGATTGACTTGACCTCAAAAGGAAATGGCACACTAAGTAAAGATGGCACAGATGACTGAAGTAATTGCCATCTCCCCTATCCCTCAGTCAGTCATGGAGAGATGCTGGAATGTAGGGCCACCAGCAGTACTTGAGCCCTATTCTATGTGCCAAGCATGGCCCCAGGAATGTTATACAAAGGAAACCAGAACTCAGAAAGTAAGTTTTGTAGCTGGGAGTACTGAGTACCTCATATATGTCAGTCAGGTAAAACAAACAAACCTAGAAATAATAGATTTCAGTTTATAAATTCAATAGTATAAATGCAGACTCATGCCTTTACTTAAAGATAAAGTAATATTTCAATACAAACAACCCATTATTAATAACTCTTATTCACCTCGATGGAGCTTCCAAGTCAAAGACCAAGGCTATCCCCATGTAAGTGAGAACAAGCCACAAAAGTAAGGAAAAAACCCCCATTATTCCACACATTCTTTTTTTTTTTTTTTTTGAGATGGTGTCTCGCTCTGTCACCCAGGCTGGAGTGCAGTAGCACAATCTCGGCTCACTGCAACCTCTGCCTCCCGGGTTCAAGCGATTCTCCTGCCTCAGCCTCCTGAGTAGCTGGGATTACAGGCGCCCACCACCACACCCGGCTAATTTTTGTATTTTTAGTAGAGACAGGGTTTCACCATGTTGGTCAGGCTGGTTTCAAACTCCTGACCTCATGATCTGCCCGCCTCAGCCTCCCAAAGTGCTAGGATTACAGGCGTGAGCCACCACGCCTGGCCTATTCCTCACATTCTTATTTGATCTAAAGGAAGGTAAATAGCACTTGATAGAAAAACAAAAAGTTAAGAGAAACCACTTCTTCAAAATCTGAATAGAAGTAGGTAGCAAGTACATCAAGAAGGAAAATGAATTTAAATTATACTAGTATGTACATCATGAAGAAAAATTCTAAGGAAGGTCAGAATAATACCTTAGCTTCTGAGCACTAATTTTTCTTCATGAGATAGGTGCTTAGAACTGATAAAATAAAGTGACTTGCTGATTAATGAGAAATCTGCATCTTTTAGTTTTCTTTAAAAGTAATGCTGGAAATGGTATATAGGAAGAGAAGGATTTGAGCTGGAAATCAAGGATTTTTAACTAGACGTGAATCAATTGTTTAAAAACAAACATTACAAATGATAATGCTTATGCAGATGTAAGTGGCAAAAATCTGCCCATACTCTTACCGAACAGGAGGTTTTACATTATGACAATGAGATGGTTGTGAATTCAGGGAAACAGGGTGGGATGAAGGAATCTTGTATTCATCATCATCTTCCTCTACTGGGTCTCTTGTTTTCTCTGAAAGAGAATTTGCTAACGGACCAGTACACCTACCAGGGGAAAAAAATCCAATCTAGTTTAAGCATAATATTCAAAACAGGCAAGTCTGATGTGACATATTCAAGTCAAAGAAGCTACTTTATCACTTATGTTCATTTTTCAGTTACAGGGTATCATCAGAGAAGCTGTTCTTATATCAAATACAAATGAAAACAATTTTCAATCTTTTGTTAAGACCCTTGATGGGATAAAAGAATTTTCATCCTCACAATTTTAAATGGCACAATAGGAAAAACTAGTAACCTGTAGAATAAAATAAAAAGATGTTGGATTTGTAAGACAAAATGTATAAATTTATTCAAACCAAATCTATTAAAATATTAATATTTTGTTCCAATTTAAATGGGTAAAATATGATGCTACAATAATAAGCATGGTTGTTTTATATATTAAAGAAGTCTTTATAGAATGGTCAAACTTTTTGTCTCCTGTGAATATTATCTATAGTTGGAAAAATATCCAGTTTAATTCTGTAAAACTTAACTATCCTGTGAAATTATAGTTGAAGTTGTTAGGTTTTTCTTCCTACCAACAACTGAGAGCTAGAAATGAATGGAATGATTAGATGTAGATAATGAGAGAACTTATTTTTAAGTCTTTGAAGTATGGTTTAAATTCCCTGGCTAAATAAAAGAGAATTAAAATGAGTAAAACCATCACCTAATATCAAAAACATTAAGCATTTCACTTATCCATAAGAGTAAATAAACCAAATAAAACAAACCCAAACAAATGGGCAAACATAAACAATGTTTTTCATAACTGTTGCTACCAGAGTTTAATCTAACCCTGGCTGAAGCCAATGAAAAATGCCAAGGCAGAAATTCACAAACTCATCCTGATTCACTTTAGGACGACCAACTAGTTTGCAAGACATTGGGAATACACACATGGATCCAAATCTTTTTGTTAATCATCATGAACCTCATGAGAAATCTGTTCAATTTAAAAAGGAAGGAAAAAAAAAAAAAAAAAAAACTAAGTGACTGCAATTTTGAAGCACCTTCTATAGAGGGAGCAAGAGGCCTTTGGTATATTAAACAAACATGCCTGAATTAACATTCATTTTTTATTTCTTTTTATTAGTTAGAACAGAAACAATTTTAGGGGCTTTTCTTTGTGACCATTACAAGAAGGCATTTTGAAAAATCTAAAGATTTAAGTTTCAACCATATTATCTAAGTCATTAGATAGGACATTCAAAGATCAAAGAAAAACTAAGATTTTTCAAGTGTATGTTTATTGATACCTATCTTTGAAAAAAATTTCAATACTGATCTTTAAATTCTTGTTGTTTGAGCAACTTTAGAATTCACATGAGCGTTACAGGGAGACAAAAGCACAGAGACAAAAGCATAGTGACAAAAGGTCCAGTGTCACTACCTACAGCACAAGCTAAGGGCCTTAATAATAATCTATTATTACACCTATTATGGTTTAACTTTGGAGGATTTACTTTCCAATTAAAGGAAGTTAAGTATATGGGCTGCAAAATGGTGATCTGATGGCACCGGAGCTGGGAGAGACTTATAATATTACTTTTCCATAAATTCCTGTAAATACAGCCATCAATTTAGCTAAGTCAAGGACCAGAATGGGTTCTATTACCAAATGAAATGAGAAATATATACTGTACATCCTCTCTATGCCTAAGATACTTTCATTTATAATGAATCCCTTTCTATGCAATTCAAGCATACACTATGTAAAAAGAAAACAGTATTTTTCACTAAACATTCAACAACTATTCAATATCAGAAATGTTCTAAGATCTGCCTGTTGCAGGTTCCCTCCAAAGATTTAAGTTTCCAAAGAAGCAGTTCATTATGAGTCAACAATGGACCATTTTTTAAATCACATATGTTGTGGCTAATTTGATATTTTACCTTCATTGATAGAGAATTTCTCGAGTAATTTCCCCCACTCTTTTGCTTTGCCACAAATCAGTAGATTATTTCAGAATGAAGAGAAAAGCAAAGCTCATCTAATACTTCATGGAATAATAAGGCTTATTGCTAAAACTTACTAGTATAAATTGTCAGCTTACACAGATTTTAGAGAATTATATCTAGAAGTGAAAAAATAGTTTTCAAGTGGTGTTTGTATCTAAATATGAAAAAAATACTTAGGTGTTCCATTTATCACCATTTTAATAAAGTTCTAAAGATTCAGATTTTATTTTTCTGCTTATGTTTTTTAATGAAAATGTTTAATATCAGTATAATAGTCTATTTGGATTAGAAATAAACCAAAAGAATAACATTCCAGTGTATTTTATTCAAGATTACATAGTTTTTATTAAAAATTAATCTTATCCAGTTCTGAAAAAAAAAACTGGTTTCTGTTAAAAAAAAAATAACAGAAGAGGATGGTACAAATGAGATAAAGAAGTTGTATATAAAATAGCAAAATAAAAAACTAGAGTCATGTAACTAATTATACCATCTGGAATTACATGTGGGGTTTTATTTTCCTCCACAAACTCATTCAAAAAACAGGTTTAATTTTACTTACTACTAAATAACAGGTAAAATAATTAGATTTATATTTAGTCATTATCTATTCATGTATGTGACATTTGGCAGTAGAAAAAATTTCTATCTTATGGGGCATGGGACAATTTTCAGTCATTGACTAAATTTATGGGAAATTTTTAGGATACCAGAGGAATAAAGCTGAACAAATTGTATTTGGCTGACTCCACATTAAAGCCTACCATTACACTTATTACTGTAATCCCTTTATATTCTCATCCTACATTCCCGGAGTGTTCTGCACTGTTGCTGTTATTACTGAGTTAATACACTGGTAATACATAGGGACATACACTCTCAAAGATGCATAGTCACCCCCCCCCCCACAACCTGGACATTTTATTAAATTCATTGTGTTAGTTATTTGGGCCTTCAGTGATAAATACATTCATCTTCCACATATGCACACTTGAAGCAAACCAAGAAACAAGTGAATTTTCACGCCAGCACAGGAGATAGTATCCAATGCTATGCTTAATTAGTAAGCTTGTTTTCTACATATAAGAATCTATCTTCCTTTAATAGTATCTGAAGGCAAGTAACGAAAAATATCTTCTGTTAAAATAGAATCTTTAGAGCTTGCCCTATACATTACACCATATTTCTTATATTACATTATCCCAATCCTAACAGGGAAAAATGTCTAACTCAAATAGTCCAGAGAAGAGACAAAACAAAATATAGCTATATTTGAAATGATTTTTGCACATGTGCCACATATAAATCATTTCCTCAAAACACTAAATTTTATCATATACATGCTAATTTTCAAGGGTCTTTCATGACATCAAAAAAAAGTCTGTGTGGTATACTATCAAGCTTTAAGATAAGCTTTACTTATAAGCATTTTCACTAACTTGTTTGTAAATCAGAGAAACAGATTTGAAGTTGCTTTGTACTTGTGTTCTATCCAGCCTCTGTGCTCTTCACACAGATAACCTCATGGTTTGCTCCCTTACTTCCTTCAAGTTTCTGTTCAAATATTAGCCTTTCAGAGAGGTCTTTCCTAATGACCTCATCTAAAGTATAAACCTCTCTATCATTATTTATCCTCTTCCCTGCTTATTTTTCCTCCTAGCACTTACCACTAGCTGACAATATACAATATAGTTATTTGTTTACTTTCTCTTCTCCCTAACTAGAGCTTAAATTCCAAAGAGGATAAAGGATTTTATCTTGTACAAACTGAACCTCTAGTCAGTAAAGCAACTGAATGAAAATAGGACAGTTAGGTGAAATTTGTATTCTCTGTTTATGGAACCAAAAATACAAGCACTTATCTCTTTAGAAAAATCTATATTATAAGAATATATATTCATAAAAATAGATAATACCACCTCCAACAACAAAAAAACCTTTCTTACAAAAATGCAAAACCAAGTAATATTGATTCATGGCTATTTGAAAGCCTAAGTTTAATATATCAAAAGTACAAAAGGTCCATCTCTAAAAGACAAGGCACACACACACAAAAAATTCTTAAAAAAAAAAAAAAGATATTCCTCAGCATTTCAGAACATTATCTTACCTGGAAGTAATTACTCCATTATTACTTGTAATAATGCCTCTGTTCATTTGCCAATCTATTGTGTGCCAAGTAAAATAAATATTTCCTTAACTATTCAGAGTATCATTTAGTGTTAATTTTGAAAAATCAAATTATTTCAAAATAAATATAATTTAGTAAATAAATAATTTAAACTATAAAGTAAAAAGAATCCACATAGGATTATTTTGTTCTCCCTCCAAAAAAATAATTACCCATGTTTCTAGGATTTACTTACAATTTTATATTTATAGCTAAGTGTCAAAGATGTTAAGCAGAAACCATTTAGAAAAAAACATTAATTTAGAAAAATTAAGTATATAGATACAAATAATTTCAGATTGCTTTTACAACAGTATGTTTTTTAAAAGTAAATCTCATACTCTTCTAGGTCTCAAGACAAATTACACAATAAAAGTCAAATAATTGCAAAGATACAGTTTAACAGGAAACACTATGACAGAGCAGCCTCTGACATCATGTAAATGGGAATCAGAGTAAACAATATCAAATATTTAACAATTCTATTTCAGTAAATATTTATAACAACATAGTATAAATGTAAGGTAAATGTTAGCTTTGACATTCTTGGATTTAACATTGGAGTTTTCAACATTTGTGAGAACTACAGAAGTGTATGTTTGGTAGCAATGCGTAATTTTGCTTTGGCCTGATTTTGAAACATATACCAAGAGTCTAAGATGGAAATGAACTCTCGAACATCCGACATTCCTATTTCTGTGAGTGGCATTTTGCTAAGACCTCTGTTCTAAGACCATCCACAGCCAGGACTCTTGACTCACTGTTATTGTCAGGTTTGCCATCAGTATCCTTTAAAAAAACACACTGTATAGAACCTAAAAAGCTGAATCTCAAAAGGATTTTGGAGATAATTTAAGTTAAACTGATCCTCTCTTCTACCAGATGGGGAAAGGCCCAGAGAAGTTTTCCTGTTAAAAATAAGACAAAGGCTGGGCATGGTGGCTCATGCCTGTAATCCCAGCACTTTGGGAGTGTGAGGTGGGTGGATCACAAGGTCAGGAGTTCGAGACCAGCCTGGCCAATATGGTGAAACCCCGTCTCCACTAAAAATAAAAAAATTAGCCGGGCATAGTGGCGGATGACTAATAGTCCCAGCTACTTGAAAGGCTGAGGCAGGAGAATCGCTTGAACCCAGGAGGCAGAGGTTGCAGTGAGCCGAGATCGCGCCACTGCACTCCAGCCTGGGCGACAGAGTGAGACTCCATCTCAAAAAAAAAAAAAAAAAAAAAAGACAAATACTTAATGGCGGAGTCAGGTGTGGGACACAGTCTGATTTTATTCTACTGTTCACATCAGCATTCCATGCTGGTTTTGTAATAAACACAATGCATAACTAAACAATTAAGAAAAATGCTTATGATAATGTTAAGAAAGGAGGGCATAAAATTATCTCTACCATATAATCTAAATAAGGTAAAAACAAGTTTAAATAAAAAATGTCAAAATGTTAAAACTCTGGACATTGATATTTAGCATATGCATATGCTTGTGCTTATGTATCTCACTTTTTTCTTTCTCTTATATACTTTGCATATTGTCTACAGTGAACAACTGCTACCCACAGAGTCAGAAACAAAAATAAACTGGAGAGATAACTGTGCCATTAAAAGCTAGCATTTGTACTGCTAACTATGGCTGACTTGCAGCATGCAAAATTGAAAACTAATTTGCTGGCAAGCATGCACTGTTAAAATATTTCTCTAGTTAAGTGAAACAACTGCACTGTTTCTGAGGGAAAAATCAAGAGTAAATAGGGAGAAAGTATGACTAATTTTAGATGCACTTACAAACTGAAGTATTAGAAAAAATACATTTTACTATGAATTTGTTATTCTTGCTTCATTTACAGGAGAAGCAGGTATTTAATGTTAAATACAAATGAAGCACACTGCAACTTCCAGCTCGCTTGCCAATATGGATTTAATAAACAGAATGTGAAAATTTAATCTCTAATTAGCAAGATTTCATTTTCTAATGTTCTCTGAGTTATCAAAGGTAATTGAGCTTAGATGTTTTATTACATGCACATATATCCAGAGTTCATTTAGCACTAGAATATAATCATATGTTGTCACTGATTTAGAGCCTACTACCCAGAGTATGTGTAATTGCTTCCAACTCCTATGCCTGCTAAATATCTCGCAGTTCCAAGAGAAGTTCCCACTGGAGAATGATCTAATTCGCTGAGTTTCCCACCGTCCCCTGAACGATGCCAAATTTCACACCCTTGTTTTTTCTCATCTTCCGCCTTTCCCAATTGTGCCTGTACTTCATGAGTCATGAAATGCCCATCCCTCCATGAAACATCCTTCATTCACAAAGTCTATAACAGCCTCTCCTCCAAACTCATTTGAAACTACTAAGTTAGCATTATAAATGTTAGTGCACACCATTCTCTAGTGATTTCATATACATTAATGTTATTTTCTAAAGTAGACTGTAAATTTCTGGGGGGCTGGGATCTATATGTATAGTGGGAGTTCAGTGAACTTCAGATGAAGGAATGAAGAAGCTCTAAGACTTTCTATTGTAAATAAGGACCTCAGCAGATAAAATTTAAATCAATAAACCAAGCATCCACGTATTCTCTGTGCACTTACTTACTATATGCAAATCATTTACTTAGTATATATCAAATACAGTAAGATGTTATGGGAGATAGAGAACACAAAGTTTTTGTCCTCAAAGTCTTGTAATCTTTTCAATTGGAGAGCCACATTAAAATTAGAAAACAGTATGGTAGAGTATATAATTAAATGAGTAGGAAATAAACTGCAGGAAGAGGAATGTAAATCAGTCTTAATCACTACAATTGAAGAAGTCACAGAACATTTCACAAAGAAATAGAGTCTGAGATATGGACCTTTAGGATAAAGATTAGGAAAAGGTGAAGCACAGGAGGAACAGCATAAAAATCTCACAAAGTCAGAAAAAACAATCCAGATATAATTACAGGGCAAGTATTAGGAATCACTGAAAAATATTTTAGTTGGGTAAAATTCTGTAGGATCTTACTGTTAGCAGAAGTGCATAGAGTTAATTTAATGGAAAAAGAGAAACAATGCTGGTTTTTGAGTGGGAAGGTGACCTGGGGAAGGCAGAAGTTAAATTAAATGAACTCAGTTACAGTGAACAAAATATACTGGAGGAAAGGCAGACATCCTGACTTCATATAAAGAGCAGGAAAATTAGAATTGGGATATCCAGTTTATCCTGGTTTAACTTGGGAAGATATCAATGAGAGATATCTAGTGTGCCTCTGGGGCACCATTTTTCAAATGAGATACCCAGTTATCTCATTTTACTAGCCGTAAACCCATTGATACTAACTCTCCGATCATATGAGATTATCAGATAAAAGGCTCTTTCAGTTGTCCAGCTCTGAGGCAAAGCTAGAGCAATGGAGAAGATTAGAGGAATATGAAAAACTCCAAAAGAATAATCAAAAGGACTTAGTAGCTGAATGGATGTGAGAAATGAGAAACCTGGTGGAACCAAAGATTATTTTATGATGTCTAACTGGGAAGCTCAGATAAAATGGGATACCTCTGAGGAGAAGAGGTAAATTTGAAGGGATACCTCATTGTGCTACTCTATCCTCTTTGATGCAAGGAATGCGTAGCTTTCTCTCCCTGTTGCTCTATGTAACCTCAAGAGTTTAGGTAAGTCTCACAGATGTTGTGGTTACCAGCAAAGTACAGGGAAGGATCTTAATTTATGGTAATTTAGTTTGTAAATACAGCTGGCTGTTTACTATCAATGACTTTGTATTCATCATGTAGTGTCTGTACTGAGAACCTCTCAAAACCACTCTTTACCATATCTTGATGCATAGACAAGTGATCTCCAAATTCAACAAAACTCACTTTATGCTAGGGAGGAGGGTGGTAACTGGAGGAGGAGGAGAAAGCCGGGGAGGAACATCATATTCTTCACTTCCAAGGTGACCATTGGAAAAGACCTGAAAGTAAATCAAATTGTTAGTTTCCAAGAATTTAACTTCTGAAGGACCTTAAAGCCATAGCTGCTCTACCATTCTGAAGACAATATGTAAGTTCAGTATATTTAAATAAGTGAAATGTCATACAATTTATTCAGGAGTCAGTAGCACCACACTGACGATTCACCACTGCCCAAAGGGGTTCAAGCTTATACAAAAAATAAAAATGTTACACCATGATTCTTAAACACTGAGAGGGAATACTATAATTTATATACACCAGATACAGATATTAATGGCTAAATAGGTAGATAGTAAAATTCACCAACTATGATCAGTTTTTACTGAAAAGTTAGCATTCTCTATAAGGGGTAAAGAAAAAAGCAGCACTGATGTTATTCTTTTTTTAATTCCTTCCAAATTAAAGTGCTCTAAATTATATTTCTCCATGGTGAATGGAACATTCTTAAACTTTCTGATGAAACAGTACATTAATATAATCAGAAGTGCCTTTGTTCTTTCATGGTTGAAGCTTCTGTGCTAATGATAACTAGAGACCTGTTCTGGCTTTCCAAGTGCAGGCAAATTTAAACAAAATTTTTAGTTTGTGAACACACAAACCACAATTTCTAACTTGCTCATATGGGACCATCCAAAGCCAGTGTTCAATTACTCTGAATTAGGAGATTCTGATGTCTAGATTTCTGTTACACTACAGGGAATGTCTGAAAAACTGTTCGTTTCTCCTACAATTTGAAATTACAGCAACTTAAAAGGGGGGGGGGTTATGAGAGGATAATTTTGCAGAAACATAGTCACAAGAAAAGATTGAACACATTTTAAGACCTATAAGCAATCATTAGATTTTTATCATGGAGTTATTTTGCAAACTCTTATTAATTCATATTTAATAGGTAGACTGATGGTGGGGCTAAATGCATGTAAAGTAATTTGAGCAGTGCTAGATAATTCAGTCAAGGACTTACCAATTACTTTCCCCCATCATATTTCTGAAATGATGTGGAAGCTTTAGAATACAAAATTTAAAAGACCATACCCTTACCTATCAACTTAAAATACGAAACAAGTTTAAAGAACATATTTGAAATGTATCAACGTTCGTATTTCAAAGCTACAAAATCAAATTTTATAGCTTTAAAGTTTCACTAGAGACTGGTCCTATGCTTTAGTACCAATTTCTCTTTTTTCATGTTTCCCCTCATTAGACTCAACATACTGTAGCCATACCATGACAAAATATTACCTTTAAATACAATGATTTTATCTGGGCTTTTGACTGTGGCCAAATAACAGAACAAGGCAAAGTGTTCTGAAGTGTGCCAGAAAGAAGAAATTTCCTAATAGATATTAATCATTTTGAAGTTTAATAAAATCCTTTAACATAAAAAAAGGCCTTTTAACAGACAAACACACATATCAAACCACAAACGCTCATTGTGATATTGAGCATTGGAAGTCATTCTTCATTGGAATTCTTTGCATGCTGCAGGAATAGATACAATGTAAGATATCTGCAATCAAATTTCCTTAATTCATATTACAAATACATATAAAACTCATTTGGGAAAATGTAATGTGGATTTTATATGCAATAGTTTGTTATTTTAGGACAAAGCATCCAACATAGATAGATGCTTAATAAAATTTCAGCAACAATAAAATAAAAGACAGATATGGGAATAATAGTTTCAGCTGTATTGGCTCTAATTTAACAATAAACCAACTATGATTTTATAATCAGAACATTATGAACATATCTTTAAAAAATACCAATACACTCAAACATTTACTGGTATTGAAATTGCTTTCATCTTGCACATTAGGTAAATGAGAATAAAATACTAATAACAGAGTTTGCATATTTTTATGTACTACTATTAAATTTCATGAAGACAAGTCATACAGGCAATGATGTCTATCACTAGTAAAGCCACAAAGTACAATTAATGAGGTAACTTACTCTTGGAGGGTAATACCTAAGAAAATTAAGTGACTTATTCCTAATTTTTTGAAACAATCCATTAATCTGCTTTAAAATGCAAATGGCACTTTTTCTAACTGTTTCAGAAATACCATTTGTTACTGATGTATAGTAACTAAAGGATTTCTATGGCCACTGAAATGCTGTAGTGTCTTTTCTGAACCATTCATTTGATGTTTGGCATCTGATAATATTTTGCTCATGTTCTGTGTACTTAAGTTTTGTCAAGGAGAATTTAGGCCACACTGGGCCTCTTTCAGGACAAAAATTCTATTACTCCTTTACCATTTTATAGCATATGCCTTACGGTGCTTTACACACAGTAAGGCTTAAATTAATATTGACTGCTGATTGGCTCAGATGTACTTATTAATGGAAGTATTAACTAGTGAAATCACATTCCTTAGGTTTAGCTGAAAGAAATTCATTATTACTGAAACACTCTCAGCAAATATGTGTGAGTATATATATGTATATATATATGTTATATATATACACATACATATATATACATACATATATACACACACACACACACATATATATATATAATTTGCTTAATGGCTGTTATTCCTATAAACTGTTCGTAAATATGTACTGAGAGTTGACAATACGCCTAATACAAAACTTGGAATAGAACTGTATAGTTCTTTCCTAATTAGTAGATTGAGATAGCAAAGGACCTAAATGTGCAGGTACTTTATAAAGTGATGATCATGTTTCCGTTCATCTAAAATGGCTGTTCATATTTATTGACGGTGGCTAGAGGACAAGATTTAACATTATGTCATTCTGAATTTCATGTTCTCACCTACAACCATTTCATTACACCCAAAAATCATTTTAGCTGCCACTACCTGAGTGAGTACAATAAATCACAACTTTGGGGGCTAAAAATAAATACTTTATATTTTTTCCAGATATCTGAAAAACCTGTTTGCAAATGGTAAAAAAGAACTATAGTTCCTCAAATGCACAGACTGATAGTATCAACTGAAGCAGTTCACACTGAAACCTCAGTGAATGCTCAACTAAGAAACATCTTTTTGTCCTCTGCATTCTTAGCTCACTGTCTGAAATCTATCACAATTGCATTGGAAATGATACCAATTTAAATCTTCTAAATTCCCAATTCTGTTTCTAGCATTCCTCTGCCAGAAAAGAAAACTTTAAATATTCTTTCCTGCCTACCAAATTATGATTACTTAATGTAGAATTCAAGACACTTCATAATTGGTTTTAACTTACCTTGCCATGGTCTTACCTCACCTGCCTACTCTTTTTATGCTATAGGCTATCCAAAACTTACTACATTATTACTATACATATTCTCCCACCTCCATGCTATTCCTTTCTGTCATACCTACAAAAACAACAGCTGCCAATCTTTTAATGTTTATAGCCAGTGACCCTCTTGCATGAAGCTTTCTTTATTCCTTTTTCAGTCCTGCATCTTGGAATTTTTTTTCTTCTTGGGGATCCCACACATTTTCTGGATGCTTCTCATATGCCTTACCTCTTAATCACATGCCTGTCTCATCCTGACTAGCTTTTCTGTGCTTTATTCCTCTTTGTATTCCCCAGAGTGTCTTGAACATCCTAGGTACTCATATAGCTGAATTAGGTAATGAGGTTGAAGAACTAAGAAAACAATAGTGGAAGTGTAGACTTGTGAAAGAAGTATAAACTGGCTTGTATAATTTATTAGAAATCTAGGTTATCTTAGAGTAATATTTCTCTAAATGCCTCAAGGTATCATCTAATCCTAAAGTGTAAAATGTTTTCTTGTGATTCAGATATTGTTTAAAAACTGAAGATTAAAACATGTGGGACCCTTGAGATACAGAGAAAACAATTTTGTGAAAATCTTAGCACAATTAAGAAAAACATTTTTTAAAAATCTTACAAAACACAAGCCTTTACCTTATCCTACACATGTAAACCCCTACACATGCTACCTCAAAAGTATCCCTATATTTTGTCCTTCAACGTCAGACTGTACATGAAACCAGCACACACAGAGGACTGATTTTCTGAAAGACAGCCCTTGAAATTTATAGATAACTTTAAGGTCATGAATGTAAACATGTGCCTCTCCACCAAAAGTACAACAAGCCACAACTGCAAAAAGGGAAATCATTTGATATATTTATCTTGCAGCATCTTCAAAAGATTATCATGCAAAGGTCATCTTTAGGACAATGTCACTGTAAGTAACATGACCAGTTAAAGATAGTTTTATCATATAAGAAACAGCAGTATTCTTACTGCCTCAAGAGAACAAATAATGACAGTTGGGTATAATGTTAATATCTAGAGGTAAGTAGATACATTGCAAGTTTTTAGTCATATTTTAATATACTTTGGTGAATTATTTTGCTCAGATAATTAAAACAAACCACCAACAACAATAAATATCTAGCCAACAAGATGTTTATTAAGGAACAGCTTTATAAGGTGACTAAAATCTGAGACTTTCAGAGAATGGAAACAATGCTATAGGACAGAAATCTCTTACCAACAAAATCAGATAAATAAACTTAATAACTCTTAGCTTGTAGATCCACATTTAAAGTAAAGTATTACCTTGGCTAGCTTTTGATTATGCTAGGTAGGAGGGGAAGAGTAAAGGGAGTAAATGAATATCACGAAAACTTCTTAGACATCATTTTAACTATGAGCTAGAATAATTTTTTCCTCAGAGCTCTCTACAATTACCAAATGGAGTAATTAGAGCTTAATTTATTTCCATTTCCCCTATCATTCATTGTTCTAGTGACAATGCAAACAGAAAAGGCAAATGGTTCTTCTGGATGATGGGAACTGACATATTGACAGGACGAGTAATGAAGGGAAGCGAGTCCTCACCCATTGACAGGGTATTGACTTTTATAAATTCCCTTGTGTTCCACATGTATAATTAGTTTTCACTTAAATTTTTAGTACTTATCTACATTTTCTTATCTCTAAAATGGGAAGATGCTACTAGATTTGAAGCTTTGCCGCTAATGAAAACTACTAAACCTAAGCGGCAGTTTTTACCATTTGACCAAAAAAAAAAAAAAAAAAAAAAAAGCGCATTTGCTTATATTAGGGGCCTGATAAATTATGTGAATAAAACAACCTCCAAATACCTAAATCTCCACACTCTTTAATCCAATGATAAAGTAAGACAAAACAAAATGGCACTATTAGGTATGAAGGGTGAAAATACGTTAACATCTACTATTTTCATTAAAAATCTTAGTCTTTTTAAAAAATCAAAATATCTCCCCTTTCTCTTCACCTGCTCTCCTTTTCTTATTGTATAAGATCTACATGTTTAAAATGACTACTCTTCTGCAGAGGAACAAAAATCCTATTTTAAATAAGAAAACTATGCAAGATACATAAAAACCTGTCCATTTGTAACTCCTTGCATATCACAGCCATCCTCTCCCTCCACCTTTTCTCTCCTGGCCTACACCTGCCCATACTCAAACCCAAGCACATATACTGTTTGTCTCCACCACTGGCTTTAGTGTTAGATTACTAGCACCAAGTAAGTATTATATTATAAGCACCGAGTTATTAACTTGGTTGTTGAATGCTTAACCAAGTTATTAACTTGGTTATTGAGTGCTTACCAAGCATTCATTAGGAACTATGTTAAATAAAAGAAAAAAGGAGTGAAACAAAGAGAAGATGGTTCGGTTTAAAAAACAGACAACTATTTTGAATAAAAACGCCAAGTGTTACAACTTATTTTGACACTCTATGTACAGCTGTTATTTTTGGTTTTATTCCTGAACCAAGGGGTTTAGAAATTTAGATAGCTGGAAGCTAACTATTATCCTAGATACCAGGTATTATTATTATTCCATTTTATATAAAGGAATAAAATAAAGTTCCACTTTATTTATAAGGAAAATAAAAGAGGTTGGGGACAAAGCCAGTATATTCTAGAGCAAAAAGTGAAATCCAGGCCTGATTTTGGAGCCTGGTAACAAACTCCAACCCAGGATCACAGAAACTGAGAATTACAGGATCCTAAGTGATTATGTCAGTTGTTAGTTGAAGCCAACCTCTTAAGTCTCCCAACAATGAAATGAGAAGAGGAATTAGGCCTTTTCTACTTTATCTAAGTTCTGGTATGCCCTATGATCTAATGAAGTGAATCATTTTTCCTTTATAACAGTAATAAAAGAGGAGACATGGTCTGTTTTATAGTTTTGTGGCATTCAATACATCAACTATATATAAATTCTTCTTTACAGCTCACTCCAGAAGTTAAACAATTAGGTTGAAATTAGAAATCTCAGAAGTCTAATTTTGGTTGAAACACCAAATCTAAGAGTAACAAGAAATTAACTGGAGGATATTAGCATTGCAATATAAATACACACAATATATGAGATTAGAACTTAGGAAATCTTAATGAGAATTATTTAGAGAGAACTAAGCAATATTAAAGTTCAGCTTTCAATAAGAGATAAAATTTTCACTCAATGTTCTCTGTTATACTAATCAGTTTCAATGATCACAACATGAAAGTTCACATAGAAATATTTAAAGGAATGTTTTTATAACTGAACTCACAATATTTCACACCTATAGTTAATAAAATAAAAACAGTATCTCATACCAATAACCTAAGAAATTGGGGTAACATCTCATAAAAAAATTAACAGCCAGTTTTCTAGAGCTTAGGAGGGCAAATTTATAATAGCATTAAAACTATAACATGTTATCTAAAAGAACCCCGAGACAAGATATCTTCAATGAAATGGCTATAACAACTATTATATTTCAAGTATTTTTGAAGTCCGTTTAGAAAATAAATTATAACATGCTGCTGAGATATAACTAGTTAATTACAGCTTCTTCTAACACTCTTCCCAAGACAAGTGTGATCACATATGAATAAAAAGTAAAGCTAAAGGGGAAAAAAAAAAAAAACTGAAAATTTTTGAAAATGAATGGCAGGTCCTTCCAATCAGCATTCTAGGTTGTGGAAAAACTCTTTTGAGGAGGAGCTCCCCACTGACAGAGATTATTATAAAATTGGTTTTATTAGTATGTTCTCTTACATTTACATTATATTTAGGTGACCCTGAGGAAACCTTTAGAGATCCTCATATTTATAATAGATGAGACTGAAGGTACTAAGGTGAGTCACCAGCAAAGAGTCAAAGCAAACTGCCACCACTCCTTGCCTTTGTTTTGAATGCTGTGCTACTGAGTTGTGACTCTTCCTTTCCTGGCTACCCCATATCACTGAGGTTAAATACTGTCATACAAAGTGTTCATTATCACTGTACCTCCACACACAGAGGAGCTGAGTGCAAGTCACGCTTCTTCCTTATATCCTGAATATAAGACGAACTCACCAACTTTAACCATTATATTGAAGGACTAGACTACTTCTGTAAAATATCAATTTAAGGTCTACAGAGATGAGATCACTTTAATATTATAGTCTTCAGAAGAGCCAAGGCCTCCATCAGCAGAGGGAAGATGGCAGGGATCTAATCTCAGAGTCAAAAGCATCCTGGAACCAAATACCAGAAATTATTACAGTATACCTCTGCCAAGGAACTACCAAGAATTCTAAAGTAAATGATTTCTGCTGCTGTCTCTTCAGTTTCCTGCACACATAAACTCCTTCCTGGACATATAAATGATAGTAGTAACATCCTTCAAGTGAGGAGTCAAAAAGGGTGAGAATCTCTCAATTTTAGGGGAAAAAACTTGGGAAAAGAACTTGATTTTTAAGAGTGAACTTGGTTTAGTGTTTTTAAGTATATAGGAAGTTCATTTTACCTGGCTGCCTAATGTGTACTGTCCCAGGCAACAATAACTAACTCCAACAACTGATTTATGACATGTATAGTAACACAACTTGTAAAAATTGGATGGAACTAAAGGAGTTTGTTAAAAATACCGTGCTGGCTGGGCACAGTGGCTCATGCCTGTAATCCCAGCACTTTGGGAGGCTGAGGCAGGCGGATCCCCTGAGCTCAAGAGTTCAAGACCAGCCTGGCCAACATGGTGAAACCCCATCTCTACTAAAAATACAAAAATTAGCCAGGCGTGGTGGCAGGTGCCTGCAATCCCAGCTACTCAGGAGGCTGAGGCAGGAGAATCGCTTGAACCTGGGAGGCAGAGGTTGCAGTGAGCCGAGATCACGCCACTGCACTCCAGCCTGGGGGGCAAGAGCGAGGCTTCGTCTCAAAAAAAAAAAAAAAAAATGCAGGCTGATTATACCACCACTAAGTTGTTAATAGAAGAAATTTTTGGCAAATGAAATAAGGGAAGGTGAAATAAATCTCTGGCAAATTGTCTCGTGTCTTCACATTAAAATTAAATCATTACTTAGAACCTCCTGACTTCTCTTAAGTTCAAGTTTTAATGAGCTTCTGATTATTTATAACTTGGGGATAATTAAAGACTTACAGGGAAGTGCCATGCTAGGCAAAAAAAACCACTTTCCAACCTTTTATGCTACTGACCATCAGAAGCATTTATAAGCAGATTCTCTAGCTTCTGCTTTGCATATTTCTTACCTTAGCTCCTTCTAAAGGCAAATCATGGCGTCTGTGTTTCCGCATAAGCACTGGGTCAGAGCCCACTCTACTGTGCCTTCCATTGACATTTGAACTAGCTGTGATTCCAGGTTTTGGAGAGCCCTCCCCTAGGAGTCGACATCCCACAAGCTGATTAGTCCCAAACACATCCCGAGGGCACCATGCTTCAAGAGGCATTGGCGGGTCTCTGGAAGGCACGCTTTCCACTTGATGGATGTGTCTACTCAGTCTATTGTCTGGTGGGATTGGTGGAGGTCTTTCAGGTGGCGGTGGAGGAGGATCTCTTAAGGGAGGAGGTGGTGCTGGGAGTGGTTTATCTTGTTTTCTCACCATGCAAGGAGAAGACTAAAGAAACAGAAGAGAAAAAAAAAAAACAAAAAAACTAAAGGTTGTACCATGCACTGAAAGAACTTCCAAACTAGTGTATTACTGCTTTAATTTTCTAAGCCAAACAAGGAGTTTTACTAGATTCCTGTGCCATCTTTTAATAAGTTGCTTTTATTACCAGTTAATGAAATTTAAATGAGAATAAAAAACTCATAAATACATTTCATTAGGAAAAAGTAGAAATGAGTACATAAATCCAAATGTTAAGTTATAGAAATGATACAGAAACAAGTAGAAGATCAAAATCATACGATGACTTTGACATTAAAAGAATACGTCAATAATTTATTTGCACATCTCTATGATTTAGGAGAGAGGAGAAAAGTTGTCACGGTTTCAGTTTTTTTAAAGAGTAACTTGATTTGTAATATTTGTAATATTTTTAGAAGATTAAAAGCTTTTTCTTTATTTTTGTTTTCATCACTGTGATACAGCAAAACTGATATGGGGGCAAATGGGCTCTGCTTCTTTATCGGTTATTACCAGAATAGTAAAAGATCACAAGTAACAGAGCAGCACTACATATGGAATTACTTCAATTTTATGAATTCTTACAGTATTTTAAAAGATCAGGCTGATTCTTACATAGAAATATAAAGGTATAGATCAATGAATTGAATGTGTATGCTTTTCGTAGCTTTTGACTTTTATTTACATGGTTAATCTGATGATTGATTTGTAATTTTAATGTTAGAAAACAGCAGAGAAAAAAGGAATATGTTTTGCTTACATAATTCTAAATGATATTCTAATAATGTGTGATCTTAAAACCAGGTTAACTGGTAATACAGGAAAATCAAACACTACTAAATATATTGTGCTTCCAACAAATTTTAGACAACAGAGCATGTTACCAAATAAAATTAATTTTTAAAATCTTATACTTATCAAATTCGAGGAAAAAATCCACACGGTAAAACAAACTGTAGGTTTAACTGTAGAGTAAGAATTATGTCTTTAATATTAAACAGTAATATAATTACTCTGCAAATATTGCAATTCATTGTAATTAATTTCTCCAGGTTTAAAAACTACATATAATTCCCTCTTCTGAGTCGCCTTGAAACAAGGGTGATAATTTGTCATACCTTAAGCCCTTATGCAAATATACTCCCATCACATTTTTCTTGTCATGGCACTATAAAAATGAGCGTAAAATATCATTTGATAACAGCATGCAAATTATTTTAATGCATATAATGACCTTTTAAATCTATTTTACAAAATAACTATACTTACTCTGCTACTTATTCTGGCAAATCATGGGGCTACAGACATATGCTCTCTCTCTGCAAAAATTATGTGTAACTTTCATAGTAATAAAACAAGAAATATGAATGTGGGCTCACCATAAACTAAATGAGAAACTCATCAAACTTATTCACAATTAAAAGCAAAAAAATATGAGTAATGGAATTTAAAAGAATCTGAGCAATCAATAATTGTCTTACAAAATTTTTATCTGTGTTTCTAATAAAATTGATCTACCTTTGGTGAACCCGTTGGGCTGCCACAGGGAGATCTAACTATGCCTTTCTGAATTAGATCCAGGCGAGGAGGCACTGGTGGCAGGCTTAGATGTGGGATCTGGAGTGGGTCAGGCTGTGGCTTTCTTCTCTGGGCAAGGGGAGAGGATCCTGGTGATGTGACTGGTGAGTTCTGCCTGTCAGTGCACTAGAACAGAAAAAGAGAAAGATGCCGCTGTTTATTAGTTGTGCAGAGTGTTCTCTGTTCTTAAAGAATACATTTGGTTGGAAGAAGGTTTCTGGCACCATACATTTGTTAAAATGAATTCCCTTAGTTTACCCTGATTAATAGAAGCAAATAGTTCATACTGTCCCTCAAGGGTAGTATTACGAAAAGAAAAGACTGATAAGTTTTTCCTACATATTGCAGAAAGGGGCTAAGAAAAAAGAACAGCAAAAGTTTAGTATAAAGACAATCAAATGCAGATATTCTTCAAGAAAACCATCTATATTTTATGAGGAAGGCAGAAACACATAATGCAATAATGCACATTGCTCTTGGATCTCTATATTATAAATTTTTTTGCTCGAGCTTTGTACATTCTAATACTTAGCTATTGCTTTGTTCCAAACATGTATCTTGTATGTAGTCTATTTTCCTGCAAACCAATTAAATCAGGTGGGGTTTTAAAAAAAATAATTGTGTGTTTAAAACAAACTGATTTAAGTCTATTTGTTTTTTCCTTAATACTACACATGGAAAAGATTCTCAAGTTAAACATTTTTCTTGAAACACAATGAACTATGTCTAGGAAAGTCTGTCTGTACTTCTGGCAAAAACTAATTAAGTTTCTGTTACTACAAGTTTTCCATATTGTCTGGTAGATAAAGTAGCATCGAAAAGCCAGTAAGTATTTCAATTTGTACGTAACACTTCCTATTGCATAACGTTGTGTGTTTGTGTGTGTGTGTCTATGTGTTTTAATGCAGCATAACCTAATTTCTATTTGTTATAAAAGCCATACAGTTAATCAAGTAGCCTTAACAGGATAAACAATATTCTGTTCTAAAATACTGGGCAGTTTCCTTTTCGAGTCTAAGTTACTAGCTCTTTGAAGATTTAGGCTTAATGTTTACAACATTATCTATCATGCTTTGATATTGTTCTGTTTCTGAATGCTAGTATTTATAGTTTTAAACTTATTTGTAAGCCACTTTCCTCCTAACATTACTTACCTTTGTACGAATTGCTGATGTCATCATTTGACAATTTAATATGAACTCAGCAGCTTTATCATTTAGTCTGTCTTTAACTGAGATAATGGATTTGCGTTCACATTCACACTTAGTTACATTGTATAAGGCTTTTGTTAATTAACTAAAATCCATAGTTTATTCAGATTTCCTTAGTTTATACCCAATGTCCTTTTTCTTCTCCAGGATTTCATGCAGGAAACTGTATTAGTTTTTATTATTACGTCTCCCTACTCTCCTTTTGGCTCTGACAGTTTCTCAGACATCCATTGTGTCTGATGACTCTGACAGTTTTGTAAAGTACTGGTTAGAGATTATACAGAATGTTTCTTTATTGGGATTTGTCTAATTTTTAAAAATAATTAGCCTGGGGTTAAAAGTTTTGAGGAGTAGGACCACGGAAGTAAAGTGTCATTTTGACCACATCATATCAAGGATCCATGCTATCAACATGATTCATCACTGCTGTTGCTGACCTTAATTACCTGACCGTGGTATTGTTTATCAGACTTCTTCACTGTTAAGTTTCTTTTTTTCTCCTCCTTCCCATAGTATACTCTTTGCAAGGAAGTCACTGCACAGCCCACATTTATATGGTTGGAAATTTATGCGTCCTTTGTAAAGACTTTTTAAAAATAAATCTGAGGCCAGCCCTGGTGGCTGATGCCTGTAATGCCAGCACTTTGGGAGGCCAAGGCAGGAGGACTGCTTGAAGCCAGGAATTTGAGACTAGCCTGGGCAACATGGCAAGACCTCCTCTTTACTAATTTTTTATTTTTTTAAAATTAGAACGGTGTGGTGATACACGCCTCCAGTCCCACTACTCAAGAGGCTGAGGTAGGAGGATTCCTTGAGCCCAGGAGTTTGACTCTACAGTAAGCTATAATCGTACCACTGCACTCCAGCCTGGGCAACAGAGCAAGACCCTGTCTCTAAAAAAATAATAAAATAAATAAATCTGAGTAGCTAAACAGAAGACTATACCTCCGATATGCCTGAATATTGTCATGACATTACTAAACTGCAAAGTCTTTGTTGGTGCCAAATAACAAAATCATTCAACAAAATTCAACATAATTTTACATTACAATTTTTAGAAACATTTCTTTTTTTAAAATTAATGATTCTTTTTCATTTCTTTTAGCTTGGTTATGGTAAGTCAAAAAAATTCAATTCTCACTGAAGGAGAAAATAAAGAATCTATAGTCACAAACTGACTTGAGTACAGCCAGTGATTCTTAACAAAAGAATAGTTCTACCCAGAAAGTCACAGGGCCTCACATGTTCCATAAATTTGAACCTTCTGGAGCAAAACTAATCCCAAAATCATCACAGATCAGAAAAAATTCCTCATGTAAAGCTATTTGCATCACAGCATCTTGACACTGTAGATCAGCAATTGTCACAGGACATCTAATTCTCCACCATTCCTATTAGGATAAATTATATTCTCTGAGAACTAGAAAAGCTATTACCTGAAAAAAATGCTTTGTTGATATGGCTACTCTCCTTTACAAAGAAGAATCAAGAAGCAAAGCTATCAATACTGTTTCTAGCCCAAACAATATATTTTTTTATATATAGAAAGAATGCACAGTTCTTTAGTTACTTGCAAAGACACTTTTCAGGGCTAGATGCACACACTGCAAAGACTGCTGAATGAGACCTGTGCTCCTCCAAGCACTTTTTTTCTGCAAATATTTTCCCACTTCTCTCATTAGCTGAAACAAGACACAGAATTGTGATAGAGCTAACAGCCCATTATCAGTATTAGGACTTGACTTTCACCCTAGATTGGATTAATTACTAATATTTAAGCAGTTACTAAATTTCTAGCATGTTTAAATGGGGTAAATTTGATCTCAAATGTGTTGAAGAGCCTGTTGGATACTGAAAGAGTATAATGAAAATCCTCAGAACAGACATCCAAACCAATGTGTGTGGCAAAGTAATAACCTTGAACTTTTAGATACTTCCAGACGAGCAGGCTCTCTGAAGCTTTGTGAATGTAATTGGAAGCATATCTTGCTTAGCGCAATTCATACTGTGTTCTGAAGGTGATTATGTACTGTCCTTTTGAAGAATTAATTCATTTAGAAGCAACACAGTATCTATAAGTTGGCTTAGTTAGAAGGATTTTATGGAGAGTATGTGAAGAAGCAAAATATCTTTCATCTTTATTGATTATATGTACTAAACTCACCAAACCTCATTTTCCTGAGTTCTCCTAAATTAGAGTAAAATTCCTACCTAAGAGTAGATAATTTAACAATGCTCTTTTGATAGTAATGCATTATTCTTTGCTGAACCTTTTACTATTTTTAAAAACAATTATGCAATTAGTGTACTGAAGCTTTGCCTTAACTTTCATTGCTGGTAAAATTCAAACACTATGAAGATTTGTAAACATTTTTAGTAGGTAATGTTCATATAGAAGGTCACTTTTAATTTATTTGAGTCATCACAAATTGTGTTTTGTCCTTCCTATTGGAAAGTCTACGGAAAAAAAGGAAATCTAGCACAATGTTTCACAATCCAGTCCATAATTAATTTTTTTGGATGAGATATTAAAAATTCAGGACATCAAAATTTATCAGCTCACTTTAAAGAATAAAAAGTCTGCTCTTTTTTATCCTTCTGAAAATAAAAAAAAACAAATTAGATCAATTCAATGTAGACCAAAATTATTTCTCCTTTAAAAGACAATGCTGTCTTTTTGTAATAGCTGCATTTTTTATTTTTATTTTTGCATTTTAAAAGACTAAATTCTAGAGTAACAGACTTTTCCCCTGTACAGGTAATCACCAGGTAATTCAAATGCCTCTATAGCTGGGACCTGAATGTGGGAATTCATCTTTAGCCCACCAGTTCATATTATCCCCTAAATTGACTCCTTATCAGCCATTTCCTCCACCCTTTTCTGGGCCTTCTTCCACAGTTCTAATCCCCAGCTCAAATCACCCAGGCCATTTATCTTTTTCTACATACGATAGGTGATAAAGGGAGCTGTTGGGGTAAAACAATAATAACAAACAAACATAGAACCAATCCCCTGGCTCAGGTTTAAATTCTAAGACTGTGAACTGCGCTAATTATCACTTACTGATTTGTCCACTGTTCCTCTTAATCACTACTACTTCCATTGTGTATAAAAATGCAGACCAAATACATAAGTATAAAACATCTTGGGTAGAAAAGTAGCAAAGGATTCATTTAAATTCTGAATAACAACAGTTAGTATTTTGTTCATACGGATACTCTTGATTAGAAAATGTAAATTTCAAGTATGACTATCTAAGCTCTAATGCCAACTGGTTATAAAGAACTTTTTTTTTTTGCATTTGAGTAATCATATAAATATCAAACCACAGATCTCCTATATTTAAATTTCCTATATTCAAATTGCTTATATTTAAATTTCAGTTATAATATAAAGAGGCTATGCAGTCTTGAAAATGTCACCACTTATTGGTGTTGTTATCTGTAGATTAAAGAATAAAATTAATGCATTTGACAGAACATTATGGGTTAATAAAATTAAATAATGCATTATAAAATAAATGCTGATGTAAAACATTTATAAACATTATGTAAAATAAATGCTGATGTAAAATATTTAATTTTTATTTAGATGAAATGGTTAGGAAAATGGATTATTTTGATGTAAAAGGGACAGAATGTAATCTATTATATTATCTCCAAATTTCTAGTCAAAGCTTGCCCATCTACACTGCCAAAAGGTAATTCCATTAAAGTTATTTTTAAACAAAATGCCCACCCTTGTTATTTCTTATCTTGTCCCAGACAATTCCTCCCACTATCAGCTCTTAATGCAATAGTAACAAAATCAAATATCTAACCAAATAATTAAATTAAGTAAAAATGCATTCAAAAGTCAAATAGAAATGCCTCTTGGATTATTTGCTATTATTAGCACTGACCTTTAAAAAGCAACCTTAAAATTTAATTTAACATGATTAGGCTTTCTTTTTAACCTAGAAAGGGTCTTAAACACAAAAACAACAAACGATAACAAGAAAAGTAGTTTAAGAATTGGATTAGGCTTATAAATTTAGGGGTATGCATGTTGTCAAACTGTTTCCCATAAAAAATACGTTTTACTGGTTTTGGCAGTCCTGTCCTTGTATCTTTTCAATTTTCTGTTTATTTCACTTTTTCTCTCTTCATTATAAAGAACATAATTTCACTCTAGGAAATTTTGGAATTATAGGGAAATATAAAGATATTTTAAAGAACACCTACATATAGCCATTGGTGATGGTTCCTAATCACATACACAATGTTAAGTCTACTCAATGTTTATTAGCATTATACAAAAAAAAATTAGCGGTAAACATTCTTCATGAATATAATTTTAAAGTATGCATATATGGATGTACCAGCATTTACAAAACCATTCCTGTGCAATGAACACTTATGCTGTTTTCAAGTTTTCTTTATTATAAAGTAGTATCACAAAGAAATCTTTAACCATGTATGTGCTAGTTTTTAAGGAAAGAATCATAGAATTTTTTTGAGCACAAGATACTAGACATGTAACCGTGTCGAATTTATGAATATTCTTAAGGCTCTTTTGCTGTCCAGATGGTAAAACCAATTTATTCTCTCACCAGCCATGTGTGATAATTACCATTACACAAAATTCAAATGCAAAGAATATTTTGTTTGCTTTGATGCTTGATTGTCATTTTAATGGGCCATACCAATGTTTAAATTTGCCCTTCCTTCCTTGACAAATAATTTGAAAGAAATGCAATCTTTGTTGGACATGTGTACTTCTTCTTTGGGTCACTAGCTTTTTACGTTTTTTTGGTCCCCATATCCACTAATTTCCTCTTTGTTGATTTGAAAGTGCTCTTTATATATTAGGATAGTCAACCTCTTTCTATCTGTTATAATTGCTGTCACTATTTTTTCTGCAGTTAAATTTTTCTGACTTTTTCATGGTAGAGATTTCGCCTGTGCTCTTCTGGTCTTCATGTGTTAATGAATGACTAAAGTATCATGTCCTTTTGAGCACTGCTTAAATGAGTTCCTTTCTTTGTCACTCCTTCATGTTCATCTCTCTAATCTTAAGACAAACAAATATAAGTATGGAAAAATTAAGTCATAAAGCATAGAAAGTAGAATGTGAACACAGAATTAACTGTATAGAACTTATTCACAATATCCAAAATCCTTATGTAGAGGTAACTGCAAAAGTTGGGAAAGACACAAACATCCTTTCAAGTTACAAGATACTGATCAGTATCATTTCATTCCTTTATCTTGATTTTAGGTGATTCTCACATTTTTCTAGTATTACACTTGTTTCTAAAACTTTATGATAAATTATCTGTTTCAGCTTCTTTCCAAATCCAAAGGCTGAGCCAGCCTTGATTCCTTCCTGTATTATCATCACACCAGTATATTTGTCTAACTAACAATTTCTCTTAAGTTCTTTAATCCTAGTAACAGATGAGAACATCTTTTACAAACTAGAATCCTGGTGTTCTAGAAATTTAAAGACCACATTGGATTCTTTTACGTCTACATACTCATCCTTTTGCTTTGGAAATTAATAAATACTATTATTTATTTTTCTGACAAAATGCACAGAATCCTTTATAACTACCATGAGGAACAGAGAAATCCACATTTTCAATCTTAACAGAAAATCCTGACAGAAAAACCCTAAGAAGTAAAGTAGTCAAAAGCCCATCTCATTATGTTCAGCAATTACCAATAATAATTGGGAACTCATTCTATTTTAGTCACTCTTCATTTTATCCACACCTTTAAAGAGCCATTTTATAAAAACGTTAATAAGATCCATTATTATGGAAATGGCAAAACATTTGGTAAGAAACTTCAAGCACAGTCAGGCTTATTATAAAAACAGGACAAGAGAAAACCTCTCCAATTACTAATAAGATGAGAGTTCTGACAGTCCCAGAGATAATCAAAGTCAATTTTATAATACTTTTAACAAGATTTTTACTTAATGAATTTCCATATCTGAACAAGGTATATACAGGTACTATAATAAGGATGACGAGAAGGACTCAGAGAGTCAATGTTTTTCTATAAATGCGTGAAAATTAATGAAGGACATTGATAAAACTTTTATCACATGATAAAATATTCTAAGCATATTTTACTTGCTACTATTCTCAGTTTTTTCACTTTATTTTGTGAACAAAACAAAAATCAAGAGTATTTAAAATAGTAGCCTATACAGAATATTATTCAGAGAGGGTATATGCCACAAAAATGCTTACACACATACTCACATATTCATATGGCATTATAGCTTAAGTAAATGACTTGTGTTATCTATTTTGGAGTACCTCCACAGATAATAAACAAAAGCTTACATGAAGAATATTGTGTTAGAGCAATACAATCATTTCCTGCTTACCCATGGTCATACTTCCAGAAGTCTCAACCTACAATAATTTGGGGAGAAACCCAGAATGAAACAGGAAAGTCCTCTGAAGTAGGAGGAACATTTTTTTTTCTACTTCTTAATACAGAAACAGAATGTAGGCACCCTGCTACCTTCCTAAGAATATGGACATTTGATTTCTGTGTAAAATGAAGTTCACTAATTCAAAGGCTGAATTACTGTCTATGTTCCACTAGTAACTTCTGGAAATTTTCAAATTAGAAGCAATAAAGAAGCGGAGGAAAACAGAAACCTATATATTAAGAAACACCAAATGGAATAAGAGCTGATTTCTCTTTGAGGTCTGGCAGAGAAGTGGTCAACAAAGTTGCCGATAGGTCTCCTTTAAAGTAGTGCAGTCTCACACTTGGGGATAACCTTAAGGGCACTGCTCTACTGAAATATTAAACACTGTTAACACAAGTGATGATACTGCTTCTCCTTGAAGTACCTTCTTATGAGAGGGACTTGATCTCCTGGCCTATGATCAGCCTCCATAACCTTGAAATTTCTTTAAAGTTTTATATTTTACTTTAAACATTTACACAAATTTTATATCCTGATCCAAATATATGTGTGATTTTAATTTAAATTTATGGTTCTCTTCTCTTTATGCAAGCTACCCTCAAATCTTGTAGCAAAATGTAAGCTTCTAGAAATGTGTCATGTTGACTATAGTGGCTTCTTATGCCCTTTGGTTCGCTCAGCTGCATAATCAATTTTGAGAAGGCAGGGAAGGGTGACATATAATTCAGAAATATTTCCATAAAAATGGCCAAGAAACAAGAACATTCTGAGAATTAAAGGAATAAATTTCGGTCACTGAAAAAATGCTTTCATGTGAAAACCCTTATTGCTCTCCAAATGCCAGCTAAAGCTGGTTGGAACAAGCAATTGCTATTTGGTTACTGTAGTTCTTCACCCTACTTTAGATAATACTTAATCATTTCAACTTAGTTATACAGAAAATAAGAACACTGTAACCTTATCTAAATTATTTAATCCTCAAAATAGTGTTTCAGCTGACATGTTGACAAGTTTGCATTTTCTGAGTTTCAAACTTGAAGCATGGTTTAACAGTAAATTATTTTAATGTGGTCATGCAATGAAATTATAACTATATAGATGTTAATATGTTAAAGAAATACAACCAATTGCTTGGTAACCAATAAAATTTTGGCATCTAATTCTTCCTAATGGAATGATATCAACATCTAAAAGAAAACCTTCCATAGACAACTCAAAAATACTAATAACTTAATTCTTAGAAGTACAGCAATATTTCAGGAGTCTTAAATAACACTAGTATAAAAAATGTGGCCAGGTGTGATGGCTCACACCTGTAATCCTGGCACTTTGGGAGGCTGAAGTGGAAGGATAACTTGAGGCCAGGATTTCAAGACTATGCTGGGCATTAGAGTGAGACCCCATCTTTGTTAATTTACTTTAAAAATAATATTAATAACAACTAATACTTAGCATTTTCCATGTGCCAGCACTGTTCTAATGGCTTTTTATATATATGAACTCATTTAATCTTAAAGAGGCAGAGTTTTATGGACCAAGTATTTGGGGGAAGGGGAGTGGGAGGGGGTGTTAAATAAAGCAAGGCACATAGATACTAAGTAGGAAAACTAGAAGATGAGCCCAGGCAGTTTCACTCCAAGAGGGCAGCTCTACTTAAGAATATAACAATTAAGAACAGTGTCACCACTGATCATTAAAAAAAAAAAAATCCTTCTCAAGGGCCTACTGTGTATCAAGCACCATGCAAAGCTCTAAGAATGGAAAGAAGAATAAAGCATAGCCTGTGTCCTCAAGGAGCTGACAATCTACCTGACGCAGTGGACTCAAAACTTTTAGAGTTCAAGTGTTGCTTCTTCTAATATACTATGTATTCAAGTTATTTTTGAGAAATATGTAACAATGTCTTCAAGGTATCCTACGACATCACACAGCACTTGGATGATGCAGTTGTTTCTTTTGTTAATCACATGCTAATAAAGAAAATACCACTATTTTGCATGAAGAGCTTTTAGAAGATCAGTAAACAGAGTGCAAGTAAATGATGAACAACAAACCTGTGCCTTCGGATTGCTTACTGTCACTCACGACTCTACCTAAATGTTGTGGGAAGGCAGTGGTGAGGACTAGACTATTAGTACTATGGTCAGAATAATTCTTTTGGGTAGGACCACCCATGGGGTTGCAGGATATTTAGTATCTCTGGCCCTTCCCACTCAATGCCAGCAGTATTTGCCATCCTTTAGTCATTGCAAAAAACAAAAGTGTCCCCATATATTACTGAATACCCTCAAGAGGTAAAATTGCCTATAGTTGAGAACCATGTTCTGCATTTCGAATGTCTATTTTTATTTTTGTATTTCACTTCTGTTGTAATTTTTGACCTTACGGCTCCAACACGGACTCTAATCCTGTGATTCAGATTTAAATAGACAACATAAAAAGGCAACATCCTCCTAAAAATAGCTGCAAAACACCCCTTTTGGGATGTGCACACACACCCCTTTCCTTAGGATCAGGAATACTATGCAGCAGCAGTCCCCAACCTTTTTGGCACCAGGGACTGGTTTCGTAGAAGGCATTTTTTCCACGAACGGTGGCAGGGAGGGGAAGGGGATGGTTTGGGGATGATTCAAATGTGTTACATTTATTATGCACATTATTTCTATTCTTATTACACTATAATATATAATGAAATAATTATATACCTCACCATAATTTAGAATCAGTGGGAGCCCTGAGCTTATTTTCCTTCAACTAGACAGTCCCATCTAGGGGTGATGGGAGACAGTGACAGATCATCAGGCATTAGATTCTCCTAATAAGCGCACAACCTAGAACCCTCCCATGTGCAGTTCAAAATAGAGTTCATACTCCTTTGAGAATCTGATGCCACTGCTGATGTGAGAGGAGGCAGAGCTCAGGCGGTAATGCGAGCTGTGGGGAGTGGCTGTAAATACAGATGAAGCTTCGCTCACTAGCCTGTTGCTCACCTCCTGCTGCACAGCCGATTCCTAACAGATCACAGACTGGTACTGGTCCATGGCCTGGGGTTTGGGGACCCCTGCTATAGAGACGTTCTTCACTCTTATTAGGAAATGCAATACTTAGATGACATGTTACATTTCTAATTAGCAAGATGTATTTTAATTGAAGAAGGCAACAAAGGAGAATGCATAAAAAAGAATAACTTCCTTGACTTTTGTTCATACCCATTTTTGTTCTAATGTGGCCATTCATTAAGATTTTAAATATTATTTTAAGAAAATACAATGTTTAAGACAATAAGAACTAATCTGGGCTCATTCACTAGTTCAGTCTGTCAACATTTTATTTTTATATGCAAATTTTTATTTATTTCAAATGTTAATGTTATGTATTTGGTGACTAATACTGTGAAAAACTGTTAAGATTCCTCTTAATCCTCTGGCAAAATGAAGCAAATCACTGGGTAGCAACAGATACTGTTTTTTAGCTCTGATCTGACTGAAGTCAGAGAGAAGGCTGTGATCTTACCAGTCACATCCTGGACTTTGTCTGAGGGCTCACATCAGATCTAATTATCCCAGGATTCTGACAGCTTGAAAACTCAGGCAACGATACAGACTTGGGCAAAATCTAAAACATATTCTAGTTAGAATCACGAAATACTTTCTATCAAAGAGGGAATCAAAAAGTATGTATTATAGACTTTTAGGTTCTATTGCTTCTGTAAGGATTAGCATTATTAAACACATTTAACTATAAAAGAAATAATAGAAATACACTATATGTTTAGTATGCTACTATTTATGAACTCCAGCTGTGGGATATCACCATGGTAACAGGAATATACAATCAAAGCAGGTTTCCATGCTACGATGGCAGCATTATTCATTTAAAGAATGTAATATGCTGAAGACAGGCAGAAACAATTTCACAATATTATCATCGGCCCACTCATAAAAGAAGAAAAAGATGAGTATTCAAAATGGCAGATAGAAACAATGGAACCATTCTGTTGGACAATCACTGGCAGTCACTCTTTTAACTGAGAGAATAAAATGTTTTAAAAATAAATGAGTAAGTCCAGGCACCAGGCACAGAGGCTCATGCCTGTAATCCCAGCACTTTGGGAGGCTGAGGCGGCTGGATCACTTGAGGTCAGGAGTTCGAGACTAGGCTGACCAATGTGGTAAAACCCTGTCTCTACTAAAAATACAAAAATTAGCCAGGCGTGGTGGCAGGCGTCTGCAATCCCAGCTACTCGGGAGGCTGAGATAGAAAAATCACTTGAACCAGGGAGGCAGAGGTTGCAGTGAACCAAGATAGTGCCACTGCAGTCCAGCCTGGGCAACAAAGCGAGACTCCAGCTCTAAATTAATTCATTAGTTAATTAAAAAATAAATGAATAAATGAATGAGTGAATGAATGAAAATGCATGAATGAATGACAAAAGAATGATTTAAAAAACAGGAAGAACATTCAGGTAGAAGAACTACTGTGTCAAAATGACCATGTGACATTTGTTTATAACCACTCCTATAAGAAAAAACTGGATAAAATCTATCAGTTTGATGCTCTGTGTATATATATATATTTGGTATTCAGGTTGGAACAAAGTTTAAAATATGCATAAGATTAGGTTATTGCCCTAAAGGAACATGTGTGCAGGAGTGTGCATTTATCAGTTCACTTAGTAAATATTTATTGAGTGCATTTAGGTGCCTGGGAACACAAATACAAGGCATTGTCCCTGGCCTTAAAGGCAGTCCTTTAAATAACAATTTAGTGTAACTCCTGATATAGAAGTACATATAAAATACTATAAGAACATAACATCATAGCAATATTCTTCCAAATTATTCAGAAAGAATTATGCTTGTATCTATATAAAAATTTAGGTTTTATTGAAAATTAAGTGGTACACATTTATGAAATGCTATAAAAGTCACAATCAGTTTAATTGACTAGAGGCAGATTAGTAGACATAAAGACATTTAACTGAAATATACCTCTTCAACTTAAAAACAAATAATTACAAGTGATATAAATTTCTAAACTATCTAACTCCCATAGGAAAGTATAACAAGATTGTAGTGAAGTAAAGCTTTATTAAATGACACTGCTGACTGCCAAATAAGCTACTGAAGTGTGACTACTAGGACAATAATGCTTGAGATCATCATTCTACTCTTTGTGGGGTAAAAAACAGAAAGGATCAATGTGAAAATGTCTCAGCTCCCTTGACAGAAAGCTCACCAGTGTGCCAGAGAGAATGAAATATGAATGGTCTTGGGAGCAGGTGATAAGATCAAGGAGAAACACTAGAGTCACCTTGGAACATTCTGCTTCTCATGTTATGTTCCCAGCATTTCCTTTCGATTGTTAGTGCCACTACTGAAAAGAGGCTCAAGCTTCAACTTAATTCAATGGAAAGCAGGTTGAGACTGCAACTTTTCCCAAATTCACATAGGGCAAATACTGTTTTCTCCCAAGCAGTAAGGTATACAAAAATTATTTTTAAAATTTCTCTTAAAGCCTAGACCTACCCTCTCACATGGATCATTGAAGATGAAAACCCATTTAGTAAAGAAAATTGAAATGTCTTCACAGCTAAAAAAAACACTGCTACCTGGAGCACTTCAACTACTTGAGCTGTTGTATCTCAAATACTTTTCTGTCATTCTCCATTATCCATCCATTCAATAACCATTCTTTAAATGCTTACTATGTCCTAGACGTGGGGCTGCAAACTTTTTCTTAAAGGGCCAGGTAGTGAATATTTTAGGACAAGATTTAAAATCAAGGACATTTTGTAGGTACTTATATAGGAATTTAAATATACACCACTTAAAATGTAAAATCATTTTTAACTTGCAGTAAAAAGGGTCACAAATCAATAAAACCAGCATTAATAACATATGTCATTATTTCAACAATTTAGGGAGGTATTATTATTCTCATTTTTCAGAAGAGGAAATCAGGCTCAGACTAGTCATGTGATTTGTTTGTATTTGTACATTGTAAAGCCAGTATTCAAACTTATGTCTTCTGGGGAACAGTACATCAATATCACCAACTCCGCATATGTAGCTCTCTCACATGCATAGTGATGAAATGATTTCTACTAACTCAGATTATGGAGTATATCCTAGAATATGTATTACATAGTATTATTAATTAACATTGGTAATAATATAGTGAGCATTTATGACTTTGGTGACCTGACATTCTTCTAGGTTCTTAGGTCCTTGATCCCGTTTGATCATCACAACACCCAACAGAGAAGCTACTATTATTTTTCTGTTTTACGAAGGGGTAAACTGAGGAAGAAAGAGGTTATATAACTTGCCTAGCATGCCATTACTACTCTGTAGCAGAACTGGTGCTTTATTCCACGTCTTCCTTAAGTTAACTTTGTTTTGAGACTCAAGTCTCAAGTCTGTTTCAATCTAAGATTATTTTTTCTTGTTCATCCTTCAGGATTTCTGAGGAATAACTACTTTCTTCCATTTCTTAGGTCAAAAAAAATCACATAATTCAAACTATTAATAAAAACTGTATCTTTCAGGATTAAAGAGTGAAATCATGTAGTTTCTCTGAGTGTTAAATTATAACATTTATGAAAAACCAATAAGATAAATAATAAAAATCATTCCAGAAAAATGCAAAATTTGAGAGTAGCCATGTTGGTGATGTTAACATATCTTCCTATGTAAAAATTTGTATGTAAAATATCCTAAGGGAATGTATTTGGTCAGCATGGAACATTGGAAGGGAGAAAATGCAAGAGTTTCCCAAGAGGAAAACTCGCACACAGCCCTAAAAATGAAGTAACTCAAAGAAATGCCTTGTCAAAATTCCACTACCAAGCATTTCCTTCCTACAGAGATAGATGATTACGGTGAATACAATCTGATGCCATTACACATTATCATCACTCCACCTAGTGACAATGGCAAATAGGTTTCATGCTACCTGCCAAATCCTAATGAACTACAGTGGAAGATCTTCAGGGCTGTGTTGAAAGGCTCTGTTGGCCAAGTCTGAACTCAGCGGCGGTAAGTATCATGACTGATTAGCCATGTCTGCCCAAGTCAGGAGGAAGGGTGGCACCATATATGCAGACCTTTCACACCACTCAATCCCATTTCTCTGATTTTGAGAGCAAAAAATTTGTGAAAGTAATTGGGATTTCATGTATCTTCCTGTACAGGGAATAGCCTGATATCCAAGAGTCTACCCCTCTTGACCACTGTATTTCTGGTCTGCAAATTAATCAGTTGGCATTCTGGTTCATTGACTAGTCTGTTGTATACCTGGTTATATAAACTTAAACTGGGCAGTAACATCCATTCTCAGTGAACTGACAAGGTCAATTTTTCTGAGTCAACAACATTAATGAGCAAACTCAGATTCTGGTAAATTCACAGAAGTAAATCTTATGTGACCTCTTAGAAGCCAAACAGTGAGACAGCCTTCCCATTAAGAAAAAACTCTATCAGACACTTCTTCTAGATTTGAACAAAGAATATTTTTAATCAAATTCAGTTTCACCATTTCCAAATTTAATAATTTCCTTTCTTAAATTTTTTCTTCACAGATTTGCTATTGCCAGTGTTAGATGACGTTTAATTTTATACAAACACTCTCATTACCTCTCATTATGATGTTTAAAACCAATGAGAGTACCTTGAGGAGAATCTAGTTCTCTCTCAAACTATGATTATATCAGCCTGTCAACATTATAGTAGTTGTGCCCTGCACAATGACATTTCGGTAATGGACCACATACATCATGGTGATCCTATAAGATTATAATGAAGCTGAAAAATTCCTATTGCCTGATGGGTGACATCATAGCCACCTTAACGTCATAGCACAAAGCATTACTCACGTGTTTGTGTGATGCTGGTGTAAACAAACCTACTGTGCAGCTGGTTGCATAAAAGTATAGCACATATACTTGTGTACAGTACATAATATGTGATAATGATAATAAATGAATGTTACTGGTTTATGTACTTACTATACTATACTTTTTATCATTATTTTAGAGTATACTCCTACTTATGAAAAAAAGTTAACCGTAACATAGTCTCAGATAGGTTCTTCAGGAGGTATTCTAGAAGAAGGCATTGTCATCATAGAAGATGACAGCTCCACGTGTGTTACTGCCCCTGAAGACCTTCCAGTGGGACAAGATGTGGAGGTAGAAGACAGTGATATTGATGATCCTGACCCTGTACAGGCCCAGGCTAGTATGTGTGTGTGCCTCTTTTCTAAACTCAAATACACTGAGTCATACTCCATTTATGACGGCATCATTTCCTTTTCATATGGTCACATCACCTTAACTAAACCCATGTTTCTAGTTTTACCTTTCGGACGTTTGCCAACCGATTCATCATCAAGGACTCCTCTCGATCATCATCGTCGTCCAAGTCGAGCATCGGCATGCCAAAGGGGTCAATGATGCTGCAACACCTGGAGCCTTCATCTCTTGGATCAAAGGGGTCCACGATTATGGGCTCAGTTCCTTTTATTTCACAACGACAGAAAGGGCAGCCCTGACCATCCGACTCCTAAACAAATAGAAAATGCATGGATTGGTTTTGTTCAAAATAAACAGTACCGAGAAATGCTAATAATGTTCTACAACTATAAAAGTCACACCCCCAAAAAGACTTTTTGGGGTAGGAGGTGGGGGAAGATTTCTCTTGAAGTGGTAGTGGGTATAGAACAGGGAGCCAACAAAATGTATAATAAATGGTCAGTATCTTCAGTTTCCGAAGGAAAAAAAAAGTTTTAAAAAAGTTTGATTTTCCCAAGAAAAGAAACCTTTTTATTTTCCTGACTGTTCACTTATTATTCTAATGTATCAAGGCATTAGAGTCCTGAAGAAAACTGGAAATTGAATCATATCTCTCCTTATGAAAAGAGTGCAGTACTAACCAAACATTCCATAAAAAAGTATATTTTGGTAAAAATTCATAATAAAGCGGTAGTATCGGTGAGAAAAATACAATACTTGGGCATCTAATTGTGGCTAAATATTTGTTTTAACTGCCTGTGTATTTTAAAATCTTTATACACAATTAGGAAAAATTAAAATGTGTACATTTATATTCAAAAGCCATCATCTGTCCTGAAAGCCTGTCATCCTGACACACAGCTCAAATATAAAGTTCTCTGTGAGATACTAAGTTTTGCCCTTATCTTGCTTTTAAACAATATGATACAAAAAGATTTGTGCAAATACTTTTGGGCTGGAAATGTATTTACTGGTCATTATTGGATGTTTTGCTCAAAGTTTCCTATATTCATTTCTCAAAACTAACTACACTAAAAATTCACAATTTGCAGGGAAATAAAAAAAGACTGTTTTCTTGCCCTACAGACAACATTGCTTTCTAGAGATAAGATGGTATATGATATTCTCCACCCGATTTTTGGTTTTGCATTATACCCTGACTTTAGCAATGTGTTATTTAAAAGTGGCAAAAATCACAAAATTACTTTAACGGAGAAATGGGATGAAATAGCACCATTTCAGTGGCAAGACAAGGGATGCAGAGAGCTGACGTCTTTAAAGAAACTGTTCCATAATTAATTCAGGACTGTCCTGTCCACTTGGTTTAATAGGAAATTAGTGATCTACCTGCCCAACAGTGATGTTTGGATCAAGGATGGAATAACTCTCTCACTCTCTTCTCACTGAACAACTACCTCACATCTACTTTGTGGCAGATCCTGTGATAGTTTATTCTTTCTAAGTTTCAGTCAGCTCAACAAATTGAACACCTCCTTTGCCAAACAAAGTGTCAAAAAACAAAAAACACTGAGCTTGCTTAAGAAAAATCAATTGCAACATATTCTTATTCATCTGCTTGTACATAATTTGGAAAAGAAACTTAGAATGGTAAAACAGTTGAACTAAGGTGGTATAAAGAAATACAGACATATAAATATAGAATCCTTCAAGGTTTACCACCATACATGTTCATGTCCAGCGGGCTTCAAAACACATTAAATATTATTTGCTCCATCATTTTACAGATAACAAAACCAAGATTTAATTCTTCTATTTTTGATAACCTCCTTGCAGTGATATTTTCTAACACAGGAATAAATATTTAAGAAAAGCAAAATCTTTCTCCTATAAAAAGAATATTAAATTTAAAGTCATATTCAATAAATATTATCATTTAGGCAAAACTCCCCTTGTTATACAAGTCAAAAGAGATCCATATTAGGTGCCTATAGTGGAATACTTTTACAGATTTACATAAGACAATTTCAAAAAGATAGTTTTATTTAACATCAAGCTGTGCCAGCCTGGGCAACATAGCAAGACCTTGTCTCTACAAAAAATAAATGTTTAAAAAATTAGCCAGGTGTTGTGATACACACCTGAAGTCCCAGCTGGTCGTGAGGCTGAGCTGGGGACTTTGCTTGAGACCAGGAGTTTGAGGCTGCAGTGAGCTACGACAGCATGACTGCCCTCAGCCTGAGTGTCAGGGTAAGACCCTGTGCCCAAAAAAAAAAAAAAAAAAAAAAGAAAAGAAAAGAAAAAAAGCAAGCAAGATCTGAAGATCTGATTGTCCCTCTGTCTTTAACACATGAAGAATGGAAAGCAGTACTTTGAGAAGTACATAGTCTCATACATTTAAAAAAATTATTATAGAAAATCTCAGATACACATAAAATTTGAGGGAAAACTATAAATTTCTATGTACCTATCACCCGACTTCAACAATTATCAATTCATCCCCAATCCAGTTTCATCTATATGTTCTCTTGTTCCTTTCACTCTTAGATCGTTTTGAAGTACCTCCTACACATCATATAAATTCACTGGTAAATATTTTAGTATCATAACTAAAAACCAAGAACCTTTTAAAGACCTAATTTCAGTGCAATTATCGTAACTAAAAATTATTCCACCCAATCGAAATCATGAAAGTTACATTATTTTTTAGTACAGTGCATAGAATGTGCAAGCCACACTATTAGGCTACGTAAGTTTCTCTTTGAACCTCCAGGGTCAACTCACATATTGCTCTAGTTAAGGATGACTTCCAGTTTATGTGATCTATTTCCTCACAAGAGATAACTGAAAATATTGAGTTTTGAAGGGGGAGGAGGTGAAAGGCAATAACTGTGTCTTTATAGCACAAGAAAAAACAAAGAACTGTTCATCTAAAACTGAATTTAGATTTTTCTCTATGCTACTTGAAAATTTAATGTTATACAAATTACTGATGTTGTTAAGAGTACCTGTTATAAGAGTAGATATCACAAAATACATCTTCTCTTCAGCTTTGTTGTTGAGAGTTTACATTACTCAACAGATCAACAAACAGCTGCAATGACCATTAATTTTGATTTGCAAAAACACAGATCACACTGAATGTGTCTCTAATGGTACTTACTCTAATATGACCTCATCCATCACACTTTATAAATGGACTACTGTCACATGCAAATTAGACGTCTAACCATAAAGTCTCAAATGTTACTTTGGTTACTCTGCCCTAGTTTCTGTCAGGTGGTTGATTAAATACACATGAAGAATGTCTTCAATACAATAATTAAAATAATGTTTCTGTCAATGTATACTTAATGCAAGATCAAATAATATGCATTAATGGAGAATAAAGACCAATAAATAACTCATTTTCTAGTTCCCACCATTCTGTGAATGTTAAGAGGAAGTACTGAGGACTCCGTCTATTCTAAATGACTCAGTAGGTTTCACTTCCTCGAATAAGAAATACTTCTAAACCAAAGGATACAGAAGTTATCAGTGAATACTATACACAGCTGAAACTAAATTCTGTCATTTCTCATAATACAGTAAAATAATTCAGACTCACATTTCAACCATTAATACTGTAAGTCAGTGACATTACTTAAAATATAACTTTAGGTAAACTCAGATAATTAACATTGACAAACAAATAGAAAAAAATTTTAAACCTTCATAATACTCCATTCTCCACAAATACTCTATGTAAAAACCCAAATGAATAGTTAGTACCATCTCATCATCATCATGTATCAATCACCTTCCATACTTTGTTTAAATATTGCTAAGACAGACATACTATATCTTAAATACCTTCTTTTAAATGTTTTTCAAGATAGCATTATATATAAATTATTTGCTCTCAGCATGATTATTAGAGGCATACTTTGACTTAAGGTCAATCACTTTATGCCTTCCCACATATGTAATATACATCAAGGGCTGTAGGGTATATACATAGGCCCTCCTAAGTCTCATTTTGGAGTGCATTTTATATTTTTACTGTATGTGTATGCATATGTATGTTTGTATTTTTTCCTTTATCAATAACTTCTAATTTATATTACCTTGCTATATTTCATGTAGCTATGAGGTTGCCACAAATCTTTTTTTAAACATAGCAATTATAACTGGAAGAATTATATGTATATAAATGCACTGAGAATAGGTTGGATCCATATCAAGAATTTTCAAAGCACAGTATCTCCCACAGAAACTCAATAACTTCTGGCTGAAAGAACGAATGAAAGAATAAGGAAGGATAGTTAATAGTAATCTTAGACAAAATGCCCCAGAGCAGGAGAGATCTTTGGTTCTGGTTTATTATGATGGACAAGGAAAAAAGACATTGGTGAATCTAGAATCTTTTAGTTTTGATTTGGGACGCCCATAAAAGCCTGCATAGTGAATCAGAAAAGGAGCACAGACATTCTGAATTAGGATACTTGGACTGGACTTCTACCTTCCCCAATTACAGCTGTGTGACACTGGGCAATTCATTGCATCTTATTTACAGGGCATAATGAGATAATGCACATTTAGAGACACCATAAAGATAAAATGAGATAAATTAGTTTAAAGCTTTATAAAGTGCTATAAAAAGTCCAGTTGGCATAATTAGTATAAAAATAGTCTCAAGAATAAATATAATAAGAAAACTAAGGAAACATATCTTAACATTTGAAAAAACTCATATCTCTATACGAATTCCATTTTGTAATGTAATGAATACAATTTTAAACCTGCAGAATTATCAATGTGCATAGATTAATCATAACTGGAAAAATATGAGATATCTCCTAAGCACTTTATTAGAAACAATAATAACTAAAATTCCAGGCACTGTTGTAAGCACTCTCTAAATATTAATTCATTTAATCCTATAAGGTAGGTACAATTATTGTTCCCCAACAAGAAAAAGGGGTTTACTAGTTTGATGAAGGTCACATAGCAAAAAATACTAAGTAGGAAATCACAACAAGGGGATCTATTTCAAGAGTCTAATCATTTCAACACTACACTATAGGATCAGCATGTAGTGGTTTTTCAATCTCAGATTCATAGTCAAGGTTAAAATAAAGGTGAAAAATAGCCGGTTGCTACTACTGATCATTCATAAATGTAAAAAATTTAAAACTATTTTGCTCAAATTGCAAATATCAAAATTAAAAAAACTACTACAATCAATGAATATTCTGTTCGCTCTAATTGAAAAGTTTCAGCTCTTTAACAGGAAGACGTAAAATGTATCTGAATAATTATACCATTTCTGAGGATACGTTTTTACATAGTAAAAGCTTTTTGTTTTAAACATTTGTTGCTTGAATCCAATTTAAAATTTTAATGCATGAAGTTGGTCTAGAATGAGCTGGTCATTTAGAATGAGTCTACATTCTAAACACTTTTTAAAAATGGTGTCAACTTTAAAAACACCTATAAAAGATCCATGTTGGAGTCAACTGAAAATGTTTCCAAAGTGCCAGTATCTGTTACTGTCCACACACTCTACAATATAGTGGGCATCCATCTAATTTAGTCATTAGACTTAAGAATCAAGCACTTATTCTACCAGATTTTATTTTCTCATATCCATCAGTTCCTTTCCTTTTCTAGTGCATCGCTCTAGTTCATAATGTTACTATAACGTGTTTGGACAACTCTCGCAGCTTCTTTATTACTCCCAACGTGAAAGGGAAGCTCCAACATTTAATCACTCATTTACACAAAAGACACAACGGGTGGTTAAAGACAAAAGTGCCAATTTAAAACGTTCGTAAAGGCAAGTATTATTTTCTTTTTGTAGTACCTAAGTTATAAAATTTCACTGAGGCTAGAAATGTGAAGACTGGTCGCCTTTGAAGGAAGATAGAGTAAAAGATTTATTTTATTTTATCTTTTTTTTTTACTTTTTGAGACAGAATCTCGCTCTGTTACCTAGGCTGGGGTGCAGTGCGGTGACCTCAGCTCACTGAAACCTCTGCCTCTAGGGTTCAGGCCATTCACCTGTGCCTCAGCCTCCCAAGCTGCTGGGATTACAGGCTCCCGCCACCACGCCCAGTTATTTGGTATTTTTAGTAGAAACAGGGTTCGCCATGTTGGCTAGGCTGGTCTTGAACTGCTGACCTCATGTGATCCACCCACCTCGGCTTCTCAAAGTGCTGGGATTACAGGTGTGAGCAACCGCACCTGGCCAAAGATTATTTCTTATTGCCTTAAAAGTGATCATTTGAACTTGTTTCTCACCTCTCTCAGACAACTATATACATTTTCCCAACAACACTCTCTACATATGGAACATCTATAAATCTCCTTAATCATATTCTACATTAAAATCAGAGTTTATTGATTTTTTTGTAAATTACTATTTTGAATATGCTGATATCTTTCTTTTAAATTATATCAAACAATATACAGGAAGAATAACCACAGGAAAATTAATTTTACATTTAATTGAATTAAAGTCCTTGGCAGTAATTCAAAACATAGCTGCATATCCAACTGACAAAGATATCCATTTTTATTTTGGAAGGAAGATATGAAGAACACAGTTTGGGGTTTGTTCCATTCAGGAGCTCAAAAGCCATTTTCCTTTTTTTTTTTTTCTTTTATTATACTTTAAAAGTTCTGGGATACATGTGCAGAACGTGCAGGTTTGTTACACAGGTATACACATGCCATGGTGGTTAGCTGCACCTATCAACCAGTCATCTACATTAGGTATGTCTCCTAAAGCTATCCCTCCCCTTGCCCCCCAGCCGCTGACAGACCCTGGTGTGTGATGTTCCCCTCCTGGGTCCATGTGTTCTCAATGTTCAACTTCCACTTATGAGTGAGAACATGCAGTGTTGGCTTTTCTGTTCTTGTGTTAGTTTGCTGAGAATGATGGCTTCCAGCTTCAACCACGTCCCTGCAAAGGACATGAACTCATCCTTTTTTATGGCTGCATAGTATTCCATGGTGTATATGTGCCACATTTTCTTTATCCAGTCTATCATAGATGGACATTTGGGTTGGTTCCAAGTCTTTGCTCTTGTGAACAGTGCTACAATAAACATACATGTGAATGTGTCTTTTTAGGACAATGATTTATAATCCTTTGAGTATATACCCAGTAATGGGATTGCTGGGTCAAATGGTATTTCTGACTCTAGATCCTTGAGGAATCACCACACCATCTTCCACAATGGTTGAACTAATTTACACTCTCATCAACAGTGTAAAAGCATTCCTATTTCTCCACATCCTCTCCAGCATCTGTTGTTTCCTGACTTTTCAATGATCGCCATTCTAACTGGCGTGAGATGGTTATCTCACTGTGGTTTTGATTTGCATTTCTCTAATGACAAGTGATGATGAGCTTTTTTTCAGGTTTGTTGGCTGCATAAATGTCTTCTTTTGAGAAGTGTTTATTCATATGCTTCGCCCACTTTTTGACTTTGTTTTTTTTTCTTGTAAATTTGTTTAAGTTCCTTGTAGATTATGGATGTTAGCCCTTTGTCAGATGGATAAACTGTAAAAATTTTCCCTCATTCTGTAGGTTGTCTGTTCACTCTGACGATAGTTTCTTTTGCTGTACAGAAGCTCTTTAATTAGATCCCATTTGTCTATTTTGGCTTTTGTTGCCATTGCTTTTAGTGTTTTAGTCATGAAGTCTTTGCCCATGCCTATGTACTGAATGGTATTGCCTAGGTTTTCTTCTAGGGTTTTTACAGTTTTATGTCTTACATTTAAGTCTTTAATCTGTCTTGAGTTAATTTTTGTATAAGATATAAGGAAGGGGTCCAGTTTCAGTTTTCTGCATATGGCTAGCCAGTTTTCCCAACACCGTTTATTAAATAGGGAATCCTTTCCCCATTGTTTGTTGTTGTCAGGTTTATCAAAGATCAGATGGTTGTAGATGTGTGGCATTATTTCTGAGGCATCTGTTCTGTTCCATTGGTCTAGATATCTGTTTTGGTACCAGTACCATGCTGTTTTGGTTACTGTAGCCTTGCAGTATAGTTTGAAGTCAGGTAGCGTGATGCCTCCAGCTTTTTTCTTTTTGCTTAGGATTGTCTTGGTTATATGAGCTCTTTTTTGGTTCCATATGAAATTTAAAGTAGTTTTTTCTAAGTCTGTGAAGAAAGTCAATGGTAGTTTGATGGGGATAGATTGAATCTATAAATTACTTTGGGCATTTTGGCCATTTTCATGATATTGATTCTTTCTTTATGTCCTCTCTGTTTGCAGATGACACGAATGTATATTTAGAAAACCCCATCGTCTCAGCCCAAAATCTCCTAAAGCTGATAAGCAGCTTCAGCAAAGTCTCAGGATATAAAATCTATGTGCAAAAATAACAAACATTCCTATGCACCAATAATAGACAAACAGAGAGCCAAATCATGAGTGAACTCCCATTCACAACTGCTACAAAGAGAATAAAATACCTAGAAATACAACTTACAAGGGATGTGAAGGACCTCTTCAAGGAGAACTACAAATCAAAAGCCATTTTCTAGATTCCTGAAATAAGCACAGAATGAAAACAATTCCTTAACTTTTAACCTTACATGGTAATGCTGCAGAATCACTGCTGCATAATATACGACCTCACAAAGGAAGATGTGCAGAAGTTCAGGGTTGAGAAGATAAACGTTTTGTTAATGTCCCATTAACACGTGGATGTGAAAGACAACTCTCCAAGTTTTATTACTAAGGGTAGCACAAAAATGTTGCACACAGAGTAGTATTACTTCAAAGAATGTCTCTAGAAAGGTGATTATTCAACTTACTTAGTATTCTGTGCAAACTCTGCTTGCTTATTCAATTTATTAAATAACACAGATGTTTCAGAAAGAGAAAAAAGCATCTGACACCTCTTCAGAGGCATGACTAATGGGCCATTATGACAGCAATTAAAGAGTAACCACTTGCAGCCTGTAACTACTGACACAGCTACTGTGCATTTCTTAAGTTTTCTGTTAATTACATAAAATTTAAGTCTCTAATGAATTTCAATTAAACCAAAGTAGGGCATCAGATGGAAGGAAAAGTTGGTGAAGAATGACTTGCTAAAAATGCACACTGCTGAGCATAGTATGATTTATGGTCAGGGTTTAATATTTCCTATTGGATTCTAACTGATTTATCATAGCTTCTTGGCAGACACGCAGCCTTTAAAATCATGTTCATATCAGCATGCCCAACCAACGTAGTAGAAAGTAAGAAAAAATGTCTAGCAGCCATAATTAAATTTGAAGGATAACAGGATACTCATTTTAAGTAATTATTAACACCATGCCCCTCAATAGAAATTTCAGGTTTAATTTTAACTTTAACTTCTTGAGGCTAAGGATTGTGTCTCAGAGTTCTTTTTAGTTCAGAGCATACTACAGAACATGGGATATTGCAGCTGCTCAAAGAATGTTTCCGAAATAAATAAATAAATGGAAAATGATAGTTGAAACCATCTTGGTTTGCTTCTACCAAACCAGTAAGAGGAAGAAGCAAAATAACAAATTCTTCCTGGGCACAGTTAAGCTTGCAAATTTAATCATATAAAACAAAAACAATGTCTTTAAGGTACCATTTTTGAATGAGGAAAAAATTGAACAAGAGAGACGTGTTATTTTAATCTAAGTCCAGACACCTAATACCTTGAGAACATTTCCCTATATATGTACAAGCTTAGATACCACTTTTGGCAATATTTTGTGGAACTATGAAGTGTGCTATAATTTTGTTCTTCTTACTGACATATTTATCATCAATTAGGTTAAGTCAAGTGAGCACAGCTAGGTGAGATTACAGATACGAGACCTTCAGCATATCTAATGTTTTACAACTGTGCTTTAACTAGATTAACTTTATAGGACTTTTATTTTTATTAAATACCAGAGGCATTTTGCAATAACATATTTTAATGATCAACAAACATTCCTGTTCATGCAATAATACAAAAGCTGCCAAAACAGATACGCTAGTTGGCAGGAAGCACTACGTGAAGACTATATCTAAATGTAAAAATATTTAGATTATCCAAAAGTAGAAATGTTCAAAAGTTGAAACTTCCTTTGACCAGTAAGATCCCACTGAGATACAGAGACTGTGAAATATCAATTTAGAATTATTGACCTAAGAACAATTTTCTTTAGGGGGAGAGAAAACATGAACCGGGGATTACTGTGCATATTTTTTTTTTTGGTGTAAAACCGATAAAAATGCAGTCTTACTGCTTCTGTGTTAGTGCTGGTAGTACTGCATACAATAAACGTAAAATAACATGGTTCAAGAATGGGTGGAAAAAAATCACAATGTAAAAAGTTAAGGAAATCACACAATAGCTAGTGAATGGAACAAAGGGAACGAAGCCTTAGATATTCTAGGATTCGTTCTCAGATACTGAGTATGATAAAAGGTCTTTGAAAAGATCATAAATAATTCTCAGAAAAGTATTGTAAGAGCTTTTCACAACCTACAATACTGTCTTTTTATTTAATGTACTTTTAGACTTCCTTTTCTTTTACATTACCTAGCATGCAATCTATAAGTATTTACTGAGTAATGACCAATGTGCAGATAACATGCTAGCAGAGAGATTCTAAAATAGGTAAAGTAATCCACATTCTAGAAAGAAAATACATAAATATGGAAATATTTACAATATGAACATAATGAGGTAAGAGCTTACAGAAACATATACAAAATGTATCAGGAGGATGCTTATTAATGATAAGCTGCTTTGTGTGAGGAGAATTCAAAAACAATACTGAAAATAAAGGTTTGCATATTTTTCATTAATTTAGGTGCAAAATTCAATGATCAGATTAAGACAATAACATTACTGTCTAGTAACATAAATGTAATTTATTATTTCAACCTTCTGAATAGTTTTGAATTTGTCATTTTTGTTTCTACTTTACTTAGTAAACTACTTTATTACTCTCACATAACTTTTAAAATTTTAGCTAAACACAATTTTCAGAGCTTGACAATTATGTACTTCCTCAATTTATAAAAGTAAAACTGAGAAGTAGCTGAGAATGAAAAAGAGAAATAGTAAATGTTAACAACTTACCAACATTACTGAACATATCTTCATATAAGGCCATTAGGCCAATATAAAAAATCATGAAATAATTCAAGGAATTGATAAGCAACAAGCAAGAGGAACTACACCAATTTGGAGAATGCACAGTAACACACAGACATGTTGTGGTGATGTAAAATGTTGTGATGATTACACAGCATTAGTAATACAGAAAGACAACTGGGAAATGTTCCTATGCCTTTTGCACATAATGAACCTACTGCAAATAGTTCACAAACCTAACAAATAAATACAGTAAGTCCTCAATTAATATTGTTAATTAGTTCTTGGAAATTGAGACTTTAAGTGAAACACCTTACTGTATAATGAAATCCATTTTACCCTAGGCTAATTGATAGAAACAAGAGTTAAGGTTCCTACAGCATACAGTATGTCACTTTGCTCAAAGTTGCAGTTTCCAAGAATGTACTGACAATGTGAAGTTAGGACTTAAGTAAAGGTAGTATTTATTTACTAAGAATAAACTTTCTTTTAAGAAGTATATAGAAAGTAAAATAAATAAAATATTTGTTGCTTTACATTCAGCCATACTTTTCTACTCACCCTGGGCTGCAAGGCAAACAACTATTTTATTATTATTATTATTACTTTATAGAGACGGGGTCTCCTTATGTTGCCCAGGCTGTTCTCGAACTCCTGGGCTCAAGGGATCTTCCTGTCTCAGCCTCCCAAAGTACTGGGATTTAGAGGTGTGAGCCGCCATGCCTGGCCAGTAAACTATTTTGTATGATGCTTTAAACAAAACATTTTACTAAACAAATGTTTCTGTCAAACTAATAGCAGCTTCTGACTTTTAACCAACTTAACCTCCAAATACTAAGCACAGTATTGAGTTACAGATGTGAAGTCTTGCAACATGTATGCACGTGTATGCTCTAAGACTGGAGCCCCAAGAAAAATGGCTGAAATACACAAGCCCTGCATGGAGGCAGAGTGTTAGGAATTTGTATCAGCCTATTATTCTGATTTTCTTCAGGGAGAAATGCAAGGCTTTTAGTTTCTTTGTACTTGTAAAAACCACACTACCACCCTGAAGGCAAAGAAGGGTGACAAATACAATTTGTTTTCTTTGTTAGTTTAACACGTATCCTGAAACACTGAATGATTATCAGGTACACCAATCCTAAGTAGTCCAATTACAGACAATCTATCACTGAGTCAGTATCTCTATAATACCTCCTACTGACACATTTGAAATAAATTTGCAAACAATTCTGTCTTCTACCAACATATCTACATTTATTGAATGTAGTTTAAAAGGCACTGCTAAGTTTGCAGAACTATTACTGTTAACGTAATTTAAATAGGAATCAAGTATCTATGTTGAGAATGATCTCCTTCAACATCTCCCTGTAATATGCAAATTTCGCCAACATCATGAAGGGATAAAAGGAAATAAGGGAGAGGATATAAAGAAAAACGTAAAACAAAATATAAGCCAAATGCATATGAAGAAGAGAAGTATAGGGATTTTGAACAACGTTACTGAGGTAGCAAAGATCTCTGGGCATTCAGAAAGGACTTTGAAAATATAAATCAACTGTAATTCATTTTCTAATTCTTCCTCTTTTCCTCATCCATTAAAAAAATATTCACGAAAGAAGAAGCAGGCCCTTTTATGACTATGAAAACGGGAAAATCATTATATTTTATTACTAAGTAAGAAGCTCGGCAGGCATCAATGCCCCTCTGAGTCTGTCAGCCCCCTTCCATGAACCTCAATGTCCATCCTTCCTCAACTCATGCAGAGATGCAGGGTTGGACAAAGAAAATCAAGGACTGAGAGGGCTTAGAAATAGAGTAGGAATGTCAACTTTATGCTTCACCGAAAATCTTTTTTAAAGACTAGAAAATTTAATTATTTGCTTTCTAAACCCTATCAATATACTTCTAGCTTCAATATAACTATGTCAAACAGTTTCAAAATGGCTTGATCAAAATATTCCATGACTCCTCCAAATACTCAAAACTGGAAATCTGTCCAAAGATCCATTTTAAAAATCCCCAATCTTTGTTACAGATGAAGAAATATAAGAAAGCCCTTGGGCTCGCACCTGTAATCCCAGCACTTTGGGAGGCCGTGGCAGGTGGATCACAAGGTCAGGAGATCGAGACCATCCTGGCTAACATGGTGAAACCCCGTCTCTACTAAAAATACAAAAAATTAGCTGGGCACGGTGGCGGGTGCCTGTAGTCCCAGCTACTCGGGAGGCTGAGGCAGGAGAATGGCGTGAACCCAGGAGGCGGAGCTTGCTGTGAGCCGAGATCGTGCCACTGCACTCCAGCCTGGGCGACAGAGCAAGACTCTGTCTCAAAAAAAAAAAAAAAAAGAAAGTCCTTGGGAAAACCAGTTATTCTCCAGACCTTCCTATAAAACTTCAAATCAATTTATATTTATTGAATGCCTGCGGCAGATGGGAAGGCAATTTGCCTGAGATTATGCTTCAGTAAATAGGGAACTTTAATGCCTGTTTCTGTGGGAACTATAAGTGTTTGAGAGATACTTCCTGTCTGATTCTCCAATTTCAGCACTACGGAGCATATGTGAGACAGGAACCATGCCTCCTCAGGAGTAAAGAAGTTTGCTTGAAAATATCAAAATAAGATTTATCTACTATGGTTTACTTGGCTTCAGAAACTGACCTACTACAAACAGATTCTGACCTATCAATAAATGGCATAAAAATGTCTAGTTGGTAATATCTATAAGTGAACATACTGAAATCTATGGTACTACAGAAGTAGAACTACTGATGACTAATATAATAAAATTTATACATTTAAAGATAAAATATAAGATAGTTAATAATCAAATTATATATAGCAACTCAAACATATAAAATCTTTACACAATCATTTCAAAGAAAGCACTTACCAGCATTAATTCCTAAGCCATTAAGAAAACTGAAAAGAGAAATATTAGTAGGACATATAAGAAAGACATCCATGTTGCTAATGATTATACCTGCCATGCCGTAAGGCAAGAGGTGCACATCAAATGCCCACAAGGCTCAATCTTGACATCTTTGTCATTCTCTGCACAAATCTTACAGAGCTGAAAAGTGGAGCCCATTTCACAATATAATTCATATTGTTCCTGGAATTTGGGGAGGAGGGAGAAAGTAATGTTAATGTATTTCCAGCATGAATTGTTAGTATCAAATTTTCCCAAATAAAATGACGCAGAGTCAATATCTCACAATTGACCTTGTCAGAATTTTGTTACCATTTGAGACATGTTTTGAATTGATAATCACAATTTGGTCTGCAAAATTCATTTTAAAAAGGTTTGAACTTTTATCATCTATCTTATATGCTTCTTAATGATTCATATTATTTAAGGTTCCTTTACTGTTCCTTTAGGAAGGGACTTGCTTCAATAGTCATGGTGACTCAAAAGACAAAATCTATGGTTTTAAAATAGGAATATAAAATGACTTTATCTTTTTTATAAATGCCACATGCTCATATAATTTAACTGTCAAATTGAAAAAAAAAATGATACTTGGCTAAACATTAAATTTTACTGTTTCAATATCTTTAGAAATCCCTGAATGGAAGAAAAGTGACAAACATTTACCAAGCACTTCCCGCATGCCAGGCACTGTGGTCCACACTTACTATTTCACTTAATCTCCAAAGCACAAGAAGATATATTGAACTTAACAAAAGTTAGGCCTGGGGCTTAATCAGTTTAAATTGTTTGCTTCAAACTCTAAATTAAGCCTCTGACTAAAAAGTGCATACGCTTTCCCTAACACTGTCAAGAAAACAAATCACTTCAGTAACCAAAAACCATTTTATTAAAACTGCAATGTTCTTGATTGATTGGGTTTTTAGCTTAAAACATTTGACACAGTAAAATTTTCAAAATTCAAATACTGAAAAGATCTTCGTGACAAAAATACAAATAAATTGGTAAATTTGAAAAAATACAAATAAATTGGTAAATAATGAAAAAAGATGTTAGGAATACAAAGAAAAGGAATTATGAAACCAATATTTGGGTAAATAAAGCAACTTTTAGTTCAGTAAGTGACTACAATGTACCTGGCACTGAGTAGGATAAATAATAATATTTAGTCCACAGACTACTAAAATATATTATAATCCTGGTGAGAAAAATATACATATACATAAACATACATGGATACATATGCATGTACATGCAGGTACACACATACACACATAAACTGTGTCTATCATGATGTGTGAATACAAAAATTTTGTGGGGAACTTAAGGAAAGAGACAAGAGAATGCATAAAAATGGAAAAGAAATAAAACTAAAGTAATTCAAAGTAAGTTATAAATTGCTGATGTCCCTGAAATAATAGATAAGTATTGATACTGGTTATGACTGTCCAAAGGAAAAATATGCAATTATAAAAAAAATTACATTAAGCTAAAATCAAAGATGCAGATCTCAATGCAACCTAAACAGTAAGAATATTTATGAGTAATTTAAGGGAATGTTATTACTTCCAAAGATTTATTTTTTTAATGGCTTTATAAAGAGGAACTGTCTTTCCTAAGTATCCTTTCACACATATTTGAAAATACAGGATCACCACATAACTTTTAAAATGGCAATCATATATTAAATTTAAAATGGCAATCATGGCCGGGCACGGTGGCTCACGCCTGTAATCCCAGCACTTTGGGAGGGCGAGGCGGGTGGATCACCTGAGGTCAGGAGTTTGATCCTGACCAACATGGAGAAACCCCATCTCTACTAAAAATACAAAAATTAGCCGGAAATGGTGGCAGGCACCTGTAATGCCAGCTACTCGGGAGGCTGAAGCAAGAGAACTGCTCGAACCCAGAGGGCAGAGGTTGTAGTGAGCCAAGATCGCGTCACTGCACTCCAGCCTGGGCGACAAAGCAAGACTCTGTCTCAAAAAAAGAAAAACAAGGCAATCATTTATTAAATTTACATGTACAATATGTACATCTAAATGTCAATGTGTATGTCTGACATAATAATGTAAAGACCATGGGAACTGAAATCTGGAGAATTATAAGGTAAATTATTATCTACTGTCTTAAAAAAAGCTGTAATTCTTCTCTTGTTTTTTCCCTTAGATTTTTATTATTTATTACACAAGGCGTGAACATATCTCAAATATAAAATATTTTAAAACTAGACTGAATGTAAAATAAAATATTCAAGTTCTCCCTTCATCCCCTCCCTGACTGCTCAATCCCTTTTCACCTCCTCAGTTAAATCTTCTTACCAGTTTGGTGTTTTTTTGATCTTTTAAAAACTATACTCACATGTTCATATACAGCAATTAATTAATTATTTCCTTACAGAAGTTGAACGTACATAATGTAACTTGACCAAATAAAATGTTACCTACATGTACTTTACATAAATGGAATTATTTTACAGTACAAGATGCAGAAGTTCCCGTGTGAGTATGTAGAGCTACCTCCCTCCTGTTCATGACTTCACACAATACAGTATGAGAATAGTAGTCTATTTTATTTAATCTATTACTAAAGTTCTTAGTATTTTGTAATTTTTCGCTTTTACAAAAAATATTACAGTAAATACCTGTTGTACAGATTTTTGTGTGCATGTGTAAGTGATATATATGGGATCTATTACAGATATAGAATTTAAAGTGAAAAGATATTTTCACTTAGATTTTTATAATTACTGAATATCACTCTCAAGAAAGGTTTTACCAACTTACATTCCTATTCATAAGCTATGAGGCTGCCAGCAATGGATTTAGAAAAACATAATTGTTATCTTCAACAGGCTTCAATTACCCATTTGACTCTAAAATCTAAGGCATATAATTATTCTAATCTTTTTTTGGTAGCTTTCTAAACTATGGCTCTCTCCTTACATCCACCTACTTGCTTATGGATTTATTTATTTCCCCCATATAAATGCCAATACTATATGGAAAGCAAGAATTTTAACAGCATAAATTTGTATCAAAAAATCTAAGAAAGTAATATAATTTCTCCTTAAACACTCTTAGAATTCCTTAAGTATATTTTGTATTAAATACCTGTGCATGATTTTAACTACACTATGAGAGTCTTATTTATTTCAAGGGCATTATGGATACTTATTTAATTATACTTTTCTAGCAATTATCCTTACCTGTGTAACTTTTATATGGTCATGAGGTGTAGGTTCACATAATCCAGTTAAATCAGGATTATAACTCCTCCCATCAGGATAAAGATAACTGAATTTAAACAGAAACTTTATTACCTTAAATATACAAGTTTTAATTGCATTTAAGGATATTTAATCAAATTTTTCTATATTCAAACATACATTTGGATGTTTCCTTTTCATGTAACATATCAATAACATATTACTTCAATGTTTCCAAATTACTATGTTGTTTTTAGGACACTTAAAATGTAGAATTTTCATATAAGACATACATAATGAATATAGCCTAACCCACTAAGCAACCATTTTCAATGAAATACCTCTAATATATGTCTCTTATATAAGTTAAGAATTTATTTCACTGGTCAATCATGTTGTATTCCAAAACACTTTGAAGATATACCTATTTGCAACTATTACATCTTTCATCTGAGGCACAGGTAACGTTAATGGTATCATTTTACACCATGCCTAATACCACATGGAAAGAAAAATATAATTAAAGGCCACAGTTTTCTTGTAAGTTACTCAAACACTTCTGTGGTATTCCTGTTTCTACAGTTTCCATATCTCTTCTCCCATCTTCCCCTCACCTAACACAAACACATGTGCACATATGCAAACACACAGACACACAGGCACACACACATTTTAAAAAATTAGAAAATGTTACGTTTCCATGTTTCATTGACTTAACACTACAAACACAAAATGGTCTATAGATACAAGGTTCTATTATCAGGGAAAACTGAAATCTGAACTAAAAGTTGTAGTAATAATGCATTCTTGCTGTGTTAAATCAGAAGTTGTACTTGTTATTGAAAAATTCATTAAAAAATAAAATTTACTGTGTTGGTAAATACTTATTTTTAATTGAAAAAAGTGGTAATGTCACTGCTGTGTTTCATCAGTTTATTAAATTATGGTTAATTCTGTTTAACATCTTTCTATACTAAATTTCTTAAATAAAACAATAAGAATATAGTACTGTAGTATGTATATTTTAAAGGGTAAAACTATAACAAATCTATTCTTTAAAATAACAAAAAATATTTATCCTCGAATGAGGAGTCTACAAACATGTTAAGTGTCAGAATTTACCCAGGAAAACCAGAAAAATGAACTTAAAGGACAGATAATTCTTACATAGTAAGGGACAAATCAGTGAGATGATTTTTTTATGATTTAGCAAAAGGAGTTTACTACATCTGAGTATGATACAAATTTAGAATGTCCTTATGGGTGTGTTACAAAATTTGACAAACATTAAATGAGGAATGATAATCCAAAGAAGAATAAGCAACTTTTTTATATACCCTAAAAATTGGCCATTTAAAAAAATATTATATAAAATTTTATGTATCACATTTCAAATAATATGAAGAAATTCTAGCAAGAATTCAGAAATTAAAGATTACAAAAATCATGATTAGGGTACCATAGGAAAGGTTAAAGGTTCTTTTTAACCTATCAGAAGGTTGTTGATAGGTTAAAAAGAACCTTTAACCTTTCCTATGGTATGCTAATCATCACTTTTGATGATTTCTGTCCTTAGTACACCCAGGATATACTGCAGTGAGCCCTTTTCAATGGCATTGAAGGAGTAAAGAATGTTGGGAGGTTACCAAAATAAACATCTGTATCAACTATGCCATACAATATTGGATTAACTATTAATATAAGGAAATACAGTGGACCCAGATGGTAGCTGGAGATGATATCCTATACTGACCTTATGAGAAACCTTATCTAATTAATTTATAAATCCTATTTTATCCTAATATATTATTAAAGTTCGAAATCAACTAGCTAAATCCCTCTGGAGATATGTGTGTGTGTGTGTGTGTGTGTGTGTAACTCTTAAGAGTTATTGTGCTCAGGAGTTTAAAGGCTTTGCTCAACTGATTACAATACTAAAATTTGTGACTCTTTGAATGACATTTGAAAAATAGAAGGAATAATTCAAACAAGCTATATCAAAATTTTTCCATCTACAGATTTGCCCTTTCACCCTCTACTTATAAATTCAAACTTTAAAGTATATTTTCTTTAAAAAAATCTGTAATCATGGTAAATCAAAATCTATACACAAAGCTTTGATGCATTAGAAGAAAGGTATAAATAACCGACACTAGCAAATTTATGAAAATTAGAAGGAAAAAGAAAGAGAAATACACATTTGGTACCATAACTTGCCATACAATTACTATGTAATTAATTTATTGAAAGGTTTTGTGTGTGTTGGTATTATTATTATTTTTTCAGATAAGGTCTCACTCTGATGCACAGGCTGGAGTGCAGTGGCACAATGTTGTCACTGTAGCCTCAACTTCCCAGGCTCAGGTGATTAACCCATCTTAGCCTCCAGAGTAGCGAGGACTACCGTCACGCGCCACCACGCCCAGCTAATTTTTTTGCATTTTTTGTAGAGCTAGGGTTTTGCCATGTTGCCCAGCCTGACCTCGAACTCCTGGGCTCAAGTGATCCTCCTGCCTTGGCCTCCCAAAATGCTGGGATTACGGGCGTAAGCCACCACTCCCACCCAAAAGCTCATAGGTTTTTAGAAATTCCTAATTTTTCTTTGTATAAATCTCATCACTTTTTTTCTTTTCTTTCTTTCTTTTTTGCAATTACTTTGAAAAAGGTAAAACTCAAATCATTTGCTCTTTGTTAATTCTGGTGGACTTTTTCCTTCTAGGTTTCTACCAGAATTCATACTGCAGCGAGTTTGATCACGAGCATCTCTAAGTTATCCAGCAAGGCAGAGGGGAAGAAAAAGCAGCATGATCAAGTGCACTGAGAATACAAGGAGAGGACAAAGGGAATGGCATGTGAATAAAACAAATAAGAAGAATCAGACATATTTACTATGAAGGGGCCCAACAGACTGTCCATACTTTGTGTGGAGTGAGTGGGGGAGAATTCATTATTAATCTAAAAAACAAAGGGGAACTTAACTTATTTTTAAATTTTAAAAAGGAATAGCTTGAGATAAACTAAACTTAGCTATTAACATATAGTCCTGAATATGGAGTTATTATTAGTGTGAAAAAGGAAAGATCTACAGAGAGAAAAGAAAAGGGGTGGAGGGAGAAACAGATAAGAAAGAGAAAAGAAAATCTGGCACTAACAATCAAAAGAAAAAAAGTGAAACTGGCTGGGCACAGTGGCTCATGCCTGTAATCCCAGCACTTTGGGAGGCCGAGGCGGGTGGATCATGAGGTCAGGAGATTGAGGCCATCCTGGCTAACACGGTGAAACCCCGTCTCTACTAAAATACAAAAAACTAGCAGGGCATGGTGGTGCATGCCTGTAGTCCCAGCCACTTGGCAGGCTGAGGCAGGGGAATCCCTTGAACCCAGGAGGCGGAGGTTGCAGTGAGCAGAGATTGTGCCACTGCACTCCAGCCTGGCAACAGAGTTAGACTCCATCTCAAAAAACAAAAAAGAAAGAAAAAGTGAAACTAGTATTCTAAGGGTTATATGAAGAAACAGAAGTCAATTATTCTAAATAATTTTCTCTTAATATATAAACAGTTTTACATCCATTTTAAAACTACCTTTAAGTCCCAAGTTTTTATCATATGAAAGATAAAAATTCATGTTGTAATTTGAAGTTGAAATGTATTTGCTATAACATAGTTTCAAATAATTAGGTTACCTTAAAATGATTATATAAAAAGATGAACAAAAAACTAAGGAACATCCATTATTTCTCAGTCTTAACATAAAAAGCAGCCTTGCTATCCATTTTCGCCATCACAAAGCAATCTTTATTTTTTAAATTCATGAATCATAAGCACTCCAACTTCCATTTCTCATACTTACAATCCTTCCCTGCTGCCATCAATCAGGGCTTGAAATAAGGGCTTGTTATGAGGTATGGTCTGTAAGATATTCCCATCTCCAGTCACATAGCCAATGGCCCACTGTCCCAATCGAGTGCAACTTAACCGGAAAATATAGCTGCAAAACATAAGAAAATTACATCTAATTACATTCAGAATATAAATCAATACTAAACAATTTGTTAGGTTTCTTCCAAGCAAAAGAATAAACAGAATCATTTAGAATTCCTGAATACTCCTCATATTCTGTCTTCTAACTTATTTTTAGCAACAATGTACTTCTCCATTTATCAATTTACAAGAGAAACACTGATCATTTCTTTTTATTTAAATACTTCCAGATACATATATAAGAAAATAAACAAGATTGTAAACTAGGGATTTTTTTACCATCATCATCAGGATGCGGTGTATGGAAATGCTGATGGCATGGAATAGCTACAAAATAAATCACTCTTGGAATGTAAAAATAAAATAAATAAGTAAAAATTTAAATTTAATTTGCCTACCTCAGACAAAAACTGAGCCAGTTTCTACTCAATATATTCCTTTGTAATTTAGACATAAAAATTAGGGTTTTTTTTTTTTTTTTTTTGAGACGGAGTCTTACTCTGTCACCCAGGCTTAGAACTCGATATATTCCTTTGTAATTTAGACATTAAAATTAGTTTGTTTGTTTTTTTTGAGACGCAGTCTCACTCTATCACCCAGGCTGTAGTGCAGTGGCGCCATCTCGGCTCACTGCAACCTCCGCCTCCCAGGTTCAAGCGATTCTCCTGCCTCAGCCTCCTGAGTAGCTGGGACTACAGGCATGTGCCACGACGCCCAGCTAATTTTTTGTATTTTTGTTGTTGTTGTTATTTTGTTGTTGTTGTTGCTTGTTTTGTTTTTGAGACAGAGTCTTGCTCTGTCACCCATGCTGGAGTGCAGTGGCGCAATCACAGCTCACTGCAAGCTCCGTCTCCCAGGTTCACGCTATTCTCCTGCCTCAGCCTCCCAAGTAGCTGGGACTACAGGTGCCCGCCACCACACCCAGCTAATTTTTTTGTATTTTTAGTAGAGACGGGGTTCACCGTGTTAGCCAGGATGGTCTCGATCTCCTCACCTCGTGATCTGCCCGCCTTGGCCTCCCAAAGTGCTGGGATTACAGGCATGAGCCACCGCGCCTGGCCAATTTTTTGTATTTTTAATAGAGACCACGTTAGCCAGGATGGTCTCGATATCCTGACCTCATGATCCACCCGCCTCGGCATCCCAAAGTGCTGGGATTACAGGCGTGAGCCACCGCATCTGGCCAACTGTTAAAAAAATAGTAACTTTTCTTTCAGGTATTCCTGCCATTCATCCCTAAAGCTCAAAAGTGCAAACTAGGTAATTTCATGCCTGCCATCTAACCATGTCAAATTCAGTATCTTACAAGGGGAAGTTAAGATAGTTCAAAAATATAAATCAAATCAAGTACCTTGAAACTAATATCCAACAAAAGGAGGCAGCAACTTGGCTTTAAATCCGTCATTATCATTTATGTATTCATGTAGCTATCTATGTACTTATTTCATTTTAGATCATTTCTCTTTATTTGAGTGTACTGCATTCAATCTTTCTATCAGGATATGAACCTTCTGGACTTTATTACCCATTAAGCAGATCAAAAACAAACCAACTTAAATCTGTTGGCTATATTTTAATATTCTAGCTGCTGTATGTATGTGGCAGACACAAGTATGTCAAAATATACTTTAGTCATTGATAGACCAAGCACTATAAATGTAACTTGAAAGATATACTTTAACATACATAATGGCTGCAGTCACTGGATTTAATTAACTTGTATATTTAGTAGTAGAGTGTAATTTCATCTTTGTACAAACTAGAATTTAAAAAAAGAAGTGATTTTTAAATATTAAAAACTTTATATTGGTGATAGAATCTTTGGAAAGAACTTTTCAAAAAAGTCTAAAAACATATATCCCTAGAGAAACTGAAAATAGGATATCAATCTGTCAATTATTGGCATTCTTAATCAAAATCAGATAAAATAATGCCACAGAGACCTACGACTATATTATGAGAAGTGCCAAAAATAATAGAAAGTCACTATAAATTATAATTCAGGACATTATTAAAATGTTACATAAAAAAATTAATGATAAAATTCCTTCAAATTAAGTCAAAAGTTAAAATCTTAAAAATCTGTGTACTATGAATCTCAGCAAAGTTTACAGAGTGTATTAACATGAAGAAAATAATTACACATCTGCATTGCTAGTAATTTTAAATGTAATTCCAAATTTATTCATATACTAAGAATCTAGTAGATACTGAAATACATACTTGTGAAATTGCTCACATTTTTAATTCATGTCCTTCTCTGTTGCTCTAAACATTGTTTTGGGATGGTGTTTCTAAAACTCATTATTATATAGAAGGTTCAAGCAATTCATGTATATAAGAGATAGTAATACCAGCAATCTGGTAAGAGCCAAGGGCATTTTAGAACAATTTCTTCCTCTCATGCACCTTTTTCCTATTCCATTTAATTTGCTGCTGACCCTTTGGCTGGTGGCTACCCCTTCCCAACCTCAAGTGAATTTTTGGCTTATTTTTAGCACCTTGCTCTCTTAAACAACATGCTTAATTTAATCAAATTGGGGCCAGGAGTGGTGGCTCACACCTGTAATCCCAGCACGTTGGGAGACTGAGCAAGGTGGATCATTTGAGGCCAGGAGTTCGAGGCCACCATGGCCAACATGGCGAAAACCCGTCTCCACTAAAAATACAAAAAAATTGGCAAGGCATGATGGTACATGCCTGTAGTCCCAGCTACTCAGGAGGCTGAGGCATGAGAATCGTTTGAACCCAGGAGGTGGAGCTTACAGTGAGCCAAGATAGTACCACTGCACTCCTGCTGGGTGAACACAGTGAGACTCTGTCTCAAAAAAAAAAAAAATTAAAAAAAAAATATATATGCATATAAAATGAAGTATCTTTCATGTTGACGAGGTGGTTTAGGGTTCAATGCCACTCTTGTCACCTAATGAATACTTCACTTAGATTTCCAAATGTTACTACCTTCACCCCATAACTCATATTTTGTCAGATGGATCCCCAATAATAAAGCACAACCTAAGGAGCCAAAATGTCCTTGAAGTAAATCCAATTGTTTTCTATACTATGAAGTCAAAGACATGAAATACGTTCCAAGATTAAAAAAAAAAAAAAATGTTAAACACAGATATTCTCCAAAGCAAATATTTGTTACAGTTTTTTTTTTATTCATTAAGGGTGTTTTCCTAAACACATCTTTAGTACCCATGTCATACTTTACACATTATAATTTGTTATATATTATTTATTTCATCATTAGCTACCTAAAATTTAGTAGAAAAAATCATTACATGGCAAGTTAGGAAGGAAAGAAGGATTTTTTTCTCAGAGGACATTATTCTAGTTTTTTAAGGTATGATTGATATACAAAAAAGCTGTATAAAATGTATATATTGTACACATTTGAAGATAAGTTTACTGGTGGGTCTCATGATATTCTTATCAGAGGGCAGTAGTTTTTTACTAAGAGAACTTTTCCAAATAGTAATGAGACTTGGCTGTTGTTCTCAATATTGTAATTCATGTTCTCCATGATACTGAACAAGAAAACAAAACCAAAAATAAAGGCCTCAGTTCCCTCATTATTTCTATGATTGGACAAGAAAATTTATCAAATAACTCACATGTTAAATTTTGTATGACTGCATAATTCCAACCACAACACATTTTTCACATCATACGCCAAGAGCAAGAAAGATACTTTATATGATGTCATTCAAGAGAGTAAAAACTATGGAAAAATCTGGTCATGAGAGATTCTTGAATGAAAGAAAATCATTCATCTAAACCACTGTCAATATGCAAAATAACTGACCTTCTCTCATGGTTACAATGAAAACTAACTCTCCTAGTCTAAAGAGAAGATTTCAGTGGAAGCCAAACTGTTTTTGTATTCACTAGCTCCTTTTTCAAATACACTATATAAATTCTTAAAAAGACAAAAATATGGAAATTTTCATAATGGCAGAGAAGAAAAAATCAGCACTATTGGCTTGCACTTAAAAAAAAAACTGTTTTGGCCAGGCATGGTGGCTCACGCCTGTAATCCCAGCACTTTGGGAGACCAAGGTGGGCAGATCACGAGGTCAGGAGATCAAGACCATCCTGACCAACATGGTGAAACCCCGTCTCTACTAAAAATACAAAAAATAGCTGGGCGTGGTGGCTCACGCCTGTAATCCCAGCTACTTGGGAGGTTAAGGCAGGAGAATTGCTCGAACCAGGGAGTCGAAGGTTGCAGTGAACAGAGATTGTGCCATTGCACTCCAGCCTGGTGACAGAGCAAGACTCCATCTCAAAAACAAAGCAAAACAAAACAAAACAAAAATGTTATAAAGTACAAACATTATATACACCATAAACCAAATAAAAATGATACTAGAAAAAAAAGGTAGTCTTAAAAACCAGCACCAAATTCATCCCTAAAATGGAATGTTCTCTATATGAAAATCAGAGCACTAATGAATACCGGAATAGCATCTGAAATGTGAGGACTCTGACAAGCAGGTCTCTAATATCCCTACTGCTGTACTCAGGATACTGCCTGCCATAGCACAAATGCCTACTATGGGCCTAATGCATTTTTAGATGAAATACATGGGAAAATGCACTGAACCATGGAAGAGACAGATTTTCTGGATCCAGATTTGCCATTAATAAGGTGTAATTTCTTGGCCAAAGCCACAGGGGCTGACCAACCTCTCCAAGTCTCATTTAGTTTCATCATGTGGAAAATAAAATATAAATTCTGAGGCTATAATAAAACACGAGGCATTATGAAAAAAGTTTTCAAGGACACGAAATTGGTTTTGATTATAACAATAGGTTTATATATGCTTATGTACATACATGTATTTGTTCATAAACTTACATGTATATTTATGTGTTCATGTGCATGTATATGTACTTATATTTATGAGAGAGCCTAAATGAATGTCTTAAAAATACCCTAAAGTAATGAACATAAGACTGTTGTTTATTTGTTCTTTAGCACAGTATTCAAGTATTCAAATATATACATTCAATTTTGCACATAAACACGGATATCATGAAAACAGAAAGGAGACCATATTCCCTTTCACTTTATGAATACCAAGTTTCAGAGTAAGCACAATGTATCAATTTAAAACATTATATTAAGAAGCACCATTTTGGTCTTTTACCTTTTCTAGCCCCCTCCCAAGCATGCCATCAGTGGGTATTGCTGACTTAGGAACAAACCATGGAGAATTTTTCATCTTTGGATATATCACATAATATTACTGCTAAAAAGTCTTACCTTCCGGGTTTGGTGCTATATTTCTGTAGTCGTGCTTTAACTTCATCATACGTGAGAAATGCCATGTAACCTGGATGTGTCACAGCTAAGAAATTCCAATTCCGCAAAATAGAGCCCCAAGGCTAAAAAATAAAAAAATTAAAAGAGATTAGTATCTAGAGAATATCAAATATTTTGATTACATACTGAACCATATTTAATACACTTAACATTATCTTGGATATTTTAAAAGTTAATCTGACCTTATGTGGTTTAGGTCAACCTTTGTAACTTAACAGCAGACGTTCAAGTCTATTGTTCTTTACAGAAATATGATTAGGCAGAAAACAGATTTTTCAGGAAGAGAATACAGAGAACAAAAAAGAAAACCACAAAATCTCTTCTCTACACAGCCTATTCTCGCTACGGCACTTGTGACCATTGTAAAACACAAATGAAATAATTCTTTTGTTCAAAGCCTTCTAACTTTGAATAAAAGTCAAAGTCCTCATATATCGCTTAGAAGGACTTTACAAGGTTTGATCCCCAGCAGTTCCCTTTTTTGTCTCCATCTGCTATAACTCTCCCACTTTCTGCATCTTCTCCAGCCTGCTATTGTCTTGAACAAAAAAGCCCTCTTCCCCCTCAGAGACTTTGTATTTGCCGATGCCTTTACTTGAATTTTCTTCCCCCAAATATCCATCTCATTCCTGTCTCCAAATGTCACTTCTTCAATGAAGCCTTCTCTGACCAGTGTATTTAAAACTGTTACCTCTTGCCATATTCTTCACCTCCCTGTATGTCTGTTAACTGTTAACAACTGCTTCATTTTACACAGTAAGAAACCATATCATAGAACTTGCATGACTTGGCAAAGGTTACACATTAACCATAAGCTACATAAGGGCAAGGGACATGCCTGTCTTGCTCACCCATGGGATGCCAGGACCAATGCAAGTGTCAGATAATAGTAATCAGCCAGGGATAATTGTCATTGAACAGATAGATCCTCTAAATAGTGACTTGTGTAAAAGGCTAGTGTTAACACTACAGTAGTCACATCTGGCTTAACTGTACAGAACTATAAGCTTAGGAAAGGTTTAGGGTTTAAAAGTGAGTTACATAAAAACAAAACTTTTCACAGAAGTATTTGGTTTGTACCACTGTATCATTCTCTCTTTAATCTGATTAGTTGTCTCTCCAGTTACCAGGGCAAGAGAAAAAAGGCAGTCAGTGATAGACAACTTTACTCAAGGGTGTGGATGAATCATCTCTGCGATTTTTTTAAGGCTGAAGCTACATTTATTCCAAGGAACTGGCAGTATACTCTATCTGATGTGCCAGATTATTAAATCTTCTACATAAAAGAAAAAAAAAGTATTTTTACGTTGCCATGTTAAAGCTGTTAAAACAGTCATCCTAGACATGATTACTGGTAGAAAGTTCCTGCTTTTGTTTGTTTTGAGACTTGTTCCTCATTATTGTTAAGCAAGTTACAAATTTACAAGGCAGAATTCTGCAAGGATTATATCCCTTGAGATGAGGATAACAAAGAATGATTTAGTAATAATGAAGTTTTTTAGCCTTTTTCAACATAACAAGAAAAATCTTTGGGGTATTTCCCCATCACACTAAAATACCTAATTGGGCAAGAAAGGCACTCTAGAGAATAATAATATGAGAGGTTGAAAAAAATGCATGTTTTTAATTTTCTTCCTAATGCATGACTAAAAACTGCATTAAACATTACTTGGAAAATGTCAGCATATATTTTAAAAAACTGAGCAATAACTGTTATTCTAGACCCTAGTTTTTGTTTTGTTTTGTTCTACCCATCTATGAAGGACAAGGATGAAAGAAATACCAAACAAATATTTGGGTCACTTCCATTAAAGTCCACACAAATTAGTGGAAGAGTGGTTGAAAAAAAATGCTAAACTTTATAGAGCACCAATGCACAGATCAAAATACAAGTAAAAAAATTAAGTTGGAGTTTTGAGCCAACTGCTACAGTATTTAGCAACCATTTCTTAGTACATAATCCAGAGGGCCAGCTTCTAATTGCAAAAATATTTATGTAATAGAATGAGTCTGTGTATTGTTTTCCTTGTATGCAGCCCATTCAAAACAGAAACATGTAGTACTTATGTGCTTTTTCTTTTTAAAGTATTTCGACAACTACTGGCTTAGAAAAGGCAAAACAAAGTGCTTTGGAGAGTAACTTTTTTTTATTTTGTTTTTCAGATTGAAGAAATTTTTTTGTGTACAAGAACATAAAATTATCTAGATACTTTTAAATGACTATAGAAATTAATGAAGTGAATAAAGGAGACAAGTCCCTCCATTCTCCCAAATGCTACTATTTTCAAGAAGAGCCAGTTACTGACTTACAACTTAAGTTGGAAGAGGGTCCTTGGCTGGTCTGCCTAGACACTCTCTATAATTCTTTGCTACAACTGAGGACTTTCCTCTTCTTTGATTTTCCTCACTATTCCATTGATGCTACACATTCCATAGTCACTAGGATATTCTACTAAAATACTCCGTCCTTATCCTGCTACCCCCAAATGTAGTGCCCCATTTCTCAGTGACCCCATTTTTTCTAACAGTGGGGATATAGAGGAAAAGGGGAACAACAGCCCCAGGGAGAAGGAAGGGAGAAGCAAAATCCCTATAATTTCTTTCCAGGACTAATATTAGCATGTGCTGATTCCAGCATCTCTAAGTGACTTTGAGAGAAAAGAGAAGGATAAAGAAAAGGAAAGAAGGAAGAAGAGGAAATGAGGAAGGTGACCACAGTAAGATCCCTCCAGTGACTCCCAAGTATTTGTTCAGGTTCTGCCTGCATATAAGAATGAAAGCCAAGAGGAAGCAAACATTTTTACTTCTTTCATTCCCTCTGCAATTCTCAACTTCATCTCCTGCCCCCCCACTGGCTCCTTCTTCTGCTAGTTTCTCTACTTCAGACCCCAAATTCTAAGTGTACCTTGCTCACCTTCAGTTCCCTTTCTGCTAAATACCCCACTCCCAATAATTTAGTCAGAAGAAGTCACTGCCAATCAACTACTAATATCATGGCTATAGCTGAATGTATGTTCCCGCAGTCACACAGTATTAGCAAAACATATTTTCATACAGAATATATAAATGTAAGGATTTAATAAATATAATACATTTAAGAAAATCACTTCATTTTAAAAGTTGTATAAAACTAAAAGATCAGCAAAAGTTAAACCATCTACTTCTCTATAAACAGAACCAATTTTATCATATTTTAAGGCACACATACGATTATATTCAAAGCATTTGATTACAGCATAGAAATAAATGGAATGATGAATCTCAGAAATACACGGGCTAACAAGAGTTCTTCAGCTGCTTCTGTAATCATGTTTTTAAAATGATTAGGCATTCCCTAGCCCAGGTAAGATTTTCATTTTATGATATAAAACTTTTCACAGTAGCTTGACCTAAAAATAGCCCTTTCTTTTCCCATCCCAGTGAAAGTAAATAAGATATATATTCCTTAGAGTATTAAGGTTGACTTGTGCTGTTTTAAAGTAAAACAGCTTATAAGAAAATATGTCCACATATTAAATAGCAGTTTAGGTAATCGTTTAACCAACATTAAGTTGCCCTCATACTTTCAATATATAACTGCAAGGAATTCTAGCATTTAATACCCACAGTAAAAAGTCATCCAGGCTCACCACAAAAAATATACTCACTTCCTAGAATGAGCAGTTAGGTTTAATTTAGGAAGATTACTTTTACTCTCTTCCTTGACAAGGTGAAGAAGCAAAGCTCTTACTATTTAGAATGTCTTTGTATCATGTTAAATAAATAAGATATTCTGTAAAATTATCAGAAACCTTTAAAGAAAGGAGAGGTTCCATTATAAAATGACCAGTATCAGATAACTTTTTTTTCTAAAATATATCTTAAAATCTTTGAAAAAAACATAAACTGTCAAACTGTAATACACACACCAAGGGAATAATCACGAATTTAAAAAATTTAAAATAATCAAAAGCACACTTTCATCAGTGATTTATGTAATTGCTTACCCTATATAGAAGGTAGAATTATGATTCTGTAATTGTAATGAAGTGAAATATATCCTATATGTATTTTTTTTTTTTTTGAGACAGAGTCTCGCTCTGTTGCCCAGGCTGGAGTGCAGTGACACGATATCAGCTCACTGCAAGCTCTGCCTCCTGGGTTCACACCATTCTACTGCCTCAGCCTCCCAAGTAGCTGGGACTACAGGTGCTCGTCACCACGCCCAGCTAATTTTTTGTATTTTTAGTAGAGGTGGGGTTTCACATCCTATGTGTATTGTTGACAGGAGTTAATCTCTCTTCTATTAATGGGTTCCTTCATAAATTAAAAGCTAATCCTGTGCATTGTGGTTTTTATTACATAAACCAGTCATCCAATCCTTGCTAGCTAGTGCCAAGCAGAATTATAAATCAGAGAAGTTCATGTAACATGAAAAACATGAAATCAACATTATACTCTGATATTTGTTGAAAGCATGTTTCAAAGAGAATCAATGTTACTTCAGATTAAAATGATAAAAAATAATATCAGAACATAAGTAAGCCCAGTCTGATCAATTTACCTCATTTACTATATAATTTATGTTACCAAATCATAAAAATGTTAAGCAGAAAATTTTTATTTTGTGACTACTTGAACTGAATCCCACAGATGATACACATTTTAGTGGCAGAGTCAAACTCAAAACACAAATTTCAAGTCTTCATGTTTAAGATAATTCCATTAAGGCACGCAAAAGAAGAAAATGATAGTATCCATATAATGGTACCTTCTTCTAATTTGCTATGTGAAAACAATTATGGAAGACAATTTAAAGGGAAAAACAATAAGCACAACAAAAATGTTCATCTTAAAGTTGTTTACATTAGAGAAAATGTGGGAAAAGACCTAAATTTTTCAAAAGAGAGCTTTGTTAATACTGACATACTATTTTGAATGAATATGACAAAGGAACTGATGAAGAATATTCATTGACTTTGAAAAATGTTCATTACACATGGTTGAATGTGCAAAGCAATTTACAAAATAAGTACAGGACACAGTTCTGTCCTATACAGAACAGTCTGATATTTCTAAGTTTACTATTTCCCTTTTGACCTAATAAACACAGAAGGCAAAGGGAAAGATTTTAGATCTAGGTGGCAAATGCCCACCTCTAGTTGTTGCATTCTATCCATCATTGTGCTAAAAGATCAACAAAATAAAGTAAGAAACTAAGTAGAGAGTTTAAAACAAAGCTCTTTTGGACGGATCCTCTCAAAGCTAACAAGCAGCCACCAGGCTCACAGCATCTGATAACTCCAAACTTAAGCCAAATGGCTCACTCTAAACTTTTAACAATGACCAAACATACCAATAAAATTACAGACTAATAGGAATCACACTATTTTCCATACGTTTGTTTATGTGTGTGTGAGAGAGAGACAGAGAGAGAGAGAAACAGAGAGAAAAGACAGGGAGAGAGAAGAAGGTAATGGATAGACTAAGCAAGTATAAACTTACCTGAAACAGCCTGGTAAAAATATCAAATTCAAAAACTGAAATGTAATCATTGCAAGTTAAATCAATTGTTGATTTTAGAGCCATTGCTTCCAGGCCAGAGCTAATTTGGTGGACCTCATGAAGGCACTGTCTGAATACTTTCCATGGTACGATAGTTCTGTGCAAGGTGGAAAAAAAGGGAAATAATTGAATCAAGTATCATTTAAGAAATACCTCCCTTTGAAGCAGCAAAATTCAATAATAAAATTAATATAATTGTATTTGTACTACCAGACAAATATTTGAGAATATTGTTCATATTTCAGAACAAATGTAGTGGGTTCTGTTTAACTCAATTATTTTGCATTTGCTAAGAATATGACAAAAATTTAAATTAATTTTCTCTCAAACAGTCCTAGGCTATCAAGATAGCTATAGAAACATATCTGAAAAAAGGTATTAGGTCAAAGTCTTATGTGTCATGACCTCTTCATGTGTGTATACAAGGTTATTTAATAATGAATCAAGATTTAATTCTCATTTTCTAAAAACAGTCATAAGATGATGGGTCCATATAATAATAGAAATCCTTTATTCATTGCACAAATGAGTAATATGTATCAACCAATTCAAGAAGGCTAAGGTAGAAAGCCATCAAGACATTTCTGCCACAACCCTGATGTTTTCTGCAGAGATGAAAAACATATGTTATCTAACTTTTCATATTAATACAAAAGAAAAACTTAATTTTTAAACCAACCACAATGGTTATATCATGGGAGTTTATTCAATATTTATTACTTTATTCTGACTGAATATCATTCGACAAAATTTTAACATGTTATGCAGTTACATGATTCAAAAAATTTAGAAGAGCACAGAATGGTAACTAGGGAAACGTCTCTCAACCTATCCCCACCTGACCAGTTTCCAACTCACCTACCCTCTTTCCCACCATGAAAATTAGTGACACCCAGGATGCATTTCTTAGTTAACCTTCCTGCTTCAGAATAATGCCTATTCCTAATTCGGCAGAAGAAAGAAATCATTCAGTTTTTAAAATTTAAACTACAATTTTTACAACAGAATAGCATAAAAGCCGTCCCTCTTATAAGATAACATCCTCTTATAAGATAGCAAATATTTAAATCTTAGGTTTCCTTTACCAGTATCTCTGAAATACAAGACTCAGGCAGAATAAACTAAATTGTGCCTGGCCCCATTCTATATCAATCCTCTTCAATGAGATATCACCATAAAGGTACAACTTTCATATTCATTCAATAATTTTCCATAGTAGTGTTTGTCAAACTTCAGCATGCATCCAAATTATCTGAAGGGCTTGTTAACATAGCCTGATCCTCAACCCAAGATATTATGATTCAGTAGCATTGGGGTGGGGCCTGAACATTGACAGCTATAAAATATTCCCTGAGGCTGCTGCTGCTGCTGCTGCTCTAGAGACAACACTTTGAGAGCCTACTATATCTATTCATTGCTAAAACAAGGCACTGTTGGGGAAATACAATTATAGAAATAAAGATAACATCTTTGTCTTTGAAGATCACACTTTAGGGACAGAAGTAAAACCTGTAATGCTAAAGAATCTAGAGTGGGGTATGTAAGGACATGCTAGCTGGGTGATGGATACACAGCAAGGGCTGGAGGGATTCCAGAGAAGCAGTCTGTGGGAAGTGGCATAAATTAATGGTGAGACAGGTTGACAACACTATGCTGTATTTATAAGAGAGTTTAGGTTTCAGGTACCATTAAAAGAAGAAAAATATGAGGCTTAATACCTCAAAAAGTGTTTCTCTATGTATGAAAAAAACAGGAAACCACAGAGAACTGAGGAGAGATACCACATCAGATGCCATTTAGAAGAAACACACGTCAGGCTCTGATTAAGGTTAACAAAATGCTGCTGTTTTTTTTAAAAAAAAAAAAGGAACACTTTTAAGAATATTAGGAAGCTGTTGATTTACAATGAAGTATAAATATGCAATTATGTCCAGCTTCATTATAATTACCATAAAACTAATGTCTAAGAAGTACATTTTTCTTTTCCAAATTAAAGTTTCAAATACTCAACACACAAAAGGGACATTGATCATGATACTCAGAGTAAAAAAATATGATCAGGGAACCACTGACTTCAGAACAGTATAAATTTTATTTTTCGCATGAAGAAGTTAAAGCATTTTTGTTTCGTATATAAAGTATACAATGTAAAGTGGTCAAACTGTCAATATTTATTTTGTGTATAACATATAAAGTTTTTTTAAAAAGGCCAAATAGACATCTTCCACATCTGTTACTATAAAAATTATTCTAATCTAGCATTTACAGTGAATTCAATTCATAACTCTTTTGAGCACTCAGTGATTTCCCAGAGCCAGTTATACGAGATGTATGAACTTAAGAAAATTTTAGTCTAATGTACCCCTTCATAATAACAATTTACAAAAGGACAAGCTACATTTCCACAGTACTTGTGTAAATGAAACTTTGTCAGATTACTTGTGATAAACCTCAAATCCAAAGAGGCATTCACTGGAATCTTAATTAGTAGTAGTAATAGGGATTAGGGAGCCAGGGCATTATTTTGTTAACTTTTCATATATGAGTGTTTGCGCAACTGATAACCCTCATTTGATCACTTCAGCAAAACACCCATTATTGTGTAGGAGGTGGGGCTGGGGAAGAGAGGTAGGGAGAAGGGGATTTCAAGAATGAAGAATAGAAATAGAGTACAACAACAAAGTCTTTAAAAACGAACAAAAAAATTAGATTATTCTAAACTGTTGCACTAAGGCTCTAAACTTTCTTAAGACTAAGTGGCTACCATTCTTCTCTGAGGTATATGAGAGGAAGGGAACCCAGAAAGCATGAATTTTCACACCTCCATTTAAACTTCTGCAAAAAGACAGTGGTGGTTTCTACTACCTCTTCCTTTAGAGATGAAGCAAATGAGAGAAAATATCAATGGCAAATTGTTTTACAAATGTAGAAATTTCAGGGTGCTGGCAGAGACCTGGGAAGAAGAAAAGGGAAGAGAGAGAGAGAGAGAGAGAAAATAAAAAGGCCAACTAAACTCCAAGTTTTCACTAATCCAAAAATCTTTCAATATATTCTATTGACCCTTACAATTATAAACCACTTAAGTTGCAGGCTGAATCGCTTTTAAAATACAGTGAACAAGTATAAGTAACTGTCAATCTACAAAGAATAGAATACACGACCAATGGATAGCCATGCACCTGTAATAATAATATAATTTCAGGATCTTTTTATTTCAAGTAAGAGTAAGAACTGCCATTTATTGATGGCTTACTACCACCTATCTATTACACAGAAATCTATTAATGACTTTTTGTTAAAGTGATAGTTCTGTTCATATAATGTCATGAGATAAGAACATGATAAATAAGACTATGTTATAGTCCTGTTATTAGATAATGAGTTCTAGTCTGTCTACCAAAAAACAATAGTAATCCTCTTTAAAGTCTTGAAAAACAGTATCTTTTCAAAGACAATGGGATTAATCAGATGCAGGGAAATAAATCTGGAAAGGTGTCAGCTGGTCAGTAGTTGACAAATCACTTAATCTTCCAGGCTTGTTTTCTCCTGTGTAAATGTGGAGAAGTGTATTAGATATTCTAATTTGAAAATCCTGCAATTTTAAGAAAAGGTAAGAGGAATGGAAAATAGAAAGTGTGAGGAGAATGATTTCTTTTAAAAAAAAAAAGGTAAAATATTTTCATGAAACCACTAGTTCATAAAAGGCTACAGGGTTTTAGTTTCAACTGATAGGAAAAAATGAAAAACATTTCATACAACAAAGGGTGAACATCAACAGAAGCCAGGGTGTTTGCAAACAGGAACTTCTGTATACTACTGGTGTGAATGAGAATTTACACAGCACTTCTAGAAGGCAATTTGGAAACAAATTTCAAAAGCCTATACATTAGGACTAAGAACATCTACTTCTAGGGATTTCACCTAAGGAAATTATGTCCAAAAAATGCATAGCAGCCAAAGGCCCATCCACAAGTCTTTTATATGCAGTGCTGTTTATAAGAGCAAAATATTTGAAAACAAATACGTTCACTAGTAACAATTTTGTGCAGAAAAATATTTATTGTCATGGAAAAGTGTTCATGGGATACTACTAAATGGAAATAGTATTTTTAAAATTTTGTCCTTTATGATCCAATGTTAAACTATAATGTCTGGAGATGCCACAAATTTAATAACTGGCTTGTGGAAGGGATTATAAGTGATTTCAAAAATATATTTTCTGTATTTGTTCATGGTTTTTAACTTTTTATATGTCTAATATGCTCTAGTGTACTAAAAGAATAGAAGATGTACTAAAACTTTTAAATGTATATACTCGTAGAAGAATCAATGAAAACCACAAAGCAGTGTCTGCTTATGACATAGCTTTATATGTAGAAAATACAAAAATTTTACAGATTAAACTCTAGGAAATAAGAAAATTGAACATGGTTGCTGAACACAAAATTGATATAAAATATCAGTTGTAGTTTTTATATTGGCTATATATAACTAGAAAATGAAACTTTAAACATTTAATTTTTATAATGCTATCTAAAAGTCCCAAATAAATAGAAATAAAGCTAACAATAGATGAGCAAGGCAAAAATATCAACATACACCCATACACAGAGATATAAAAAACATAAATAAAGGTATGTAACACTTTAATGGTAGATTCATATTATAAAGAGTCAGTTCTTCCCAAATTAGTCTAAAAATTTAATGTAACTCAAATAAACAATCCCAGGAGGTATTTTTTGTAGTAGATACTAAAAATTGGTTCTGAACTTTATGGGACATGCAAGAGTCAAGAACAAAAAAGGTAATCTTCACTAGGAACATTAACAAGTATGTACTCTTTACATTAATTAAGACAATGTGGCATTGGTACAAGCATAAACAAATAGATGGAACAAAACTAAAATTTTAGAAACTTATGTACCCATATATAAACACTGGATGATAGAGTTTGGGTATTTGTTCCCCCCAAACCTCATATTGAACTGTAATCCTCAATTTTGGAGGTAGAGCCCAGTGGGAGGTGATTGGATCATGGGGGCATATTTCCCATGAATGGTTTAGCACCATCTCCTTGGTGCCATCCTGACGACAATGAGTTCTTACAAGATCTGGTTGTTTAAATGCACGGCACCTCCCCCTTGCTCTCTCTTGCTCCTGCTCTCACCACATGTGACATGCAGGCTCTGTTTCACCTTCTGCCATGAGCAAAAGCTCTCTGAGGCCTGCCTGGAAGCCAAGCAGATGCTAATACCATGCCTGTACAGCCTGCATAACCAAGAGCCCAGTAAACCTCTTCTCTTTATAAATTATAATTGATGTTATATATCCAGTTTCTGTGTTAGGTTGTTTTAGCAGTGCTATAAAGAAATACCTGAGACTGGGTAATTTATAAATAAATAATCGAATGAATAGGTTAATTGTGGTACAGCTATACAATGAAGGAAGGAGAATGAACAAAGTACTGCTACATGCAAGTAAAGAGTTGAATTCTATAAACATAAAGAGAGGAAGAAGCCAGTTTTTTCCAAGAGTATAATTAGTATGATTTCAACTATGTATGATTTATGATGGCATGTATCAGAACTACTGGGTGGTGACTATGTGCGACTTTCTGACGCGCTGAGAGAGGGCGTCTTCCAAGATGCAGGCAGCAAGGTATTACTACTTTATCTGGGTAGCAGATAAACATGGATACATACTGTAAACATGGATTATGTTTACTTCATAAAAATTTCTCACTCTATATGTATGATTTGTGTACTTTTCCCCATGTACATTAAACTTCAATTATATATTTAAATTTTAAAAAATATTACACTAAAAATCTAAGACTAAAAATCAGATACATGGAAATGAACAAAGTAACTACCATAATACAAACAAGGAAATCAACATGTTTGTTTATTGTTGGTTTGTTTTGTTGCTGTGGTATTAGTGGTGGCAGGTGTTTAAGATCCATTGTAGCTCAGGAATATATACTGTCATCCTCATTTTAAACAAAAAGAAAATATGTTCTATATTCAGCAGCCCAACTCTATTTCTAATTTTATGTAAATGTTGTCAGAAAATTCACCTTGATCAACTAAGATATGTTCAATGTCAGTATCTTTAAACAGAGGGCAAGCTTTGTTCAGAAGATAATAGGATATTTGTAACATATTTGATATGTTTTGATTACATTATGGACACAAAATATTAGCGCTGTGATTCCTAAATCTGTTGACATTTTGTATACAGTTATTCCTTAAATCCAACCTTCTTTTATCATGACTCCATTTTTTAAGAATATGAAGATAGATTCTTATGGGACCATTATTACTCTTGCTGTTCTATCAATAAGGGAAAAGCAATTGTTTTCCAGCAACCCACAGAAACAGCATATCAAAACACTCTGGTCACATAGTCACCATACAGCAAGTCATCTTTGATAGGATGGCAACCATAGTTACCAAGGATATTCATAATTAGATTGAACCACTCTTCCTTATACATGAAAATTCCTGACATTGATAAAGACACAGATGCTGGGTATTTATGCTGCATAATTTTTATTTGTCAAAAAGCTCATAACACTTTGTCTCTAGTGCAGATAAGCACTACTGTCGCTTATTGTTTGTGTGTCACTTTTCCAGCCAGAAACCTCTGTGATTGGTTGCGCCATTACCCAAGTTTTGCTCAGGCCTGCTGGGCTCATTCCACTGACTCAACCTGGCAGGCCACGCTCACCATGCACTACCAGCACAGATCCCACACCTGCCAAGGATGAGTCAGATGCGGAGCAGCAAGTGGTGCATGAACAAGTGAGCGTGGAGTCCAGCCACTGCGCACAGCCAAGCACACTGGCTGATGTAGCAGGGCGGGCAGCTCCAAGCACCAGCACAGGCACCGGCTCTGGGCAAGCCAGTGGCTGGATCTGATGCACAGCAAGTGGCTTCCACTGTGGGCACCTGTGTCTGGAGGAGGGGAACCAGTGGCACCCAAAAGCTTGGAGACTCCAGAAACTGCAGACCCCCAAATGGGGCTTCACAGCCTAGCTCAGGTAGCCTGTAGGTGTGGGCTCCCCAAAGGGCCACAGCTCTTCTCTCCTTCTCATTGCCCACAATGTGGGGAGTGAAGGGGGTGGAGGGTGGGCACATTTCAGCCCTGTTTGTGTTACTGTTTTTTCAGTCCTGCCATTTGGCAGGCCCTGAGTTCTTGTCCCGTGTCCAGGAAGAATGAGGTATACAAACAACTGGAGGGTGGGAAGGCAGAAAGGAGCTTTACTGAGCAGCAGAACAGCACTCAGGAAACCCAGAGTGGGTAGCTCCTTTCTGCAGGCAGATCATCCCAAGGAGTCAAAGAGACTCAAATTGGGTAGCTTCTTCCTGTAGCTGGTAGTCTGATGTCTGTGTGACTCTGGCTGGGTCTGGAGTTTTTCATGGGCTCAGAAGGAAGGAAGTGTGTGCTGACTGGTCCAAGGGCAGGCCCAGAAAAAGCTCCATAAGTTTCCACTCCCACTGTGAACTCCACCAGGAACTGACAGCCCGGCCCTGAGGCTGTAGGCTGTCCCTGTCTTGAAGGTAGAGCTTCAATGGGGACCTGCCCCTTTCCACCCATGAGCCTGTCTGCCTCCTGCTGCCACCAATCATGTCATCTACAGGCTGTTTCTGTGGAGGGTCACCTGCAGGCCCATGTGGAGCTACCCTCAGCCCAACCCCGTCGGCCTCCCTCCAGTGCTCCTTGGTCCCAAAGTCTGGAAAGGGATGCGGTGGCAGGGGGCTGGCATGTCAGCGCCACCCTGAGTGTGTGCACACCCAGCCAGGTCACAACAGTGCCCAGGCTTGGCCACAGCTTTGCTCCATCCCAGAGCAGGCACTGTGAGCAGGGTGAGGCCAGACAGCAGGAGCAGGCACTTCCAAGCCTGCTGGGGTAGGGGGACTTCCTGGGCCCCCAAGAGTGTAGGGATGCCCAGGTCCACAGCTGCAGCTGCTCCTGGAAGCATGGGGCTCCAACCCCACCAACTCAGAAGAGGGTGGGGCTCCTGCCTGTTCCCAGATCCCACCTGCTCCATAGAGCACACAGCCCTGGCCATGCCTCCCCTACTGCAGCACCTTTGCAGCAGCCACTCCAGACGGGCAGCTGGGGCCATCATTACTTCTCTGTATAGTGGACAAGTATCTTTCACATATTCATATTCTGCAGCCTAAATCTATAATCATATTTTTATAAGATTGCAGGAACACAGGAAATAGTGTCTTTAGTATTATTTCTAATCTTCTCAATTATTTTGTTCACATGATAGATTTAATGCTTTCTAACTTCTGGTCTCACATCCTAACCTTGGAACATAATAAACAATAAATTTGCTGTAGTCATAAAATTATTTGTACATAATTCTATTTATTTTCCAGCTTAGAAAATAAAGTTCATTAGTGGAAAGGAACAGGAAGAGAAGCTGCAAGTATAATCCATAATAATGTGTAAAAATTCCATTAAAAATTTTTCCACTTAGAAGCCACTGACTGTAAAAAATAGAAAGATTCAGGTTTTAAACAATGAATACTTGTTCTTTTCTTTCTAAAGTACAACTGTTCTTCAGTATATATTCTCTGAAAGTTCACCAATACAGGATAAATTCATGAGATACAGCAGCTCATGGGTTATGCAAGATACCTTTGATATGCTGAAATCAGATTAAATAAAATAAAAAAATTCATACTCTAGAAAGTGCTGCCAAAGAGAGGTTTAAGTAAGGCTTTAAAATGATCCTCCCTTTAGCAATAAGAGCTCAGAATTACAAACAAAAAAAAAAAGTCAATAATAAAACAAAGTTCCTTGTAAGTCTCTCAACATGAGCCAATTAAATTAACAACCAATGAGTGAAGTCTCCTAGATGTATAAGATAAACTGAGGCAAAAAATAAAGAGCTTCTGATAACATTTCTAAAACCCTGAAAGAAAAAACTCTGCATATATTGTTGTGCATAATTAAATCCATCAAAAAGTCCTTTTAATAAAACTACTGATATTTTAAATAACTCCTTTGTTATTAAAGATTAACAAAACAAAAACAAATCTATACAAGAAAAACAACTACTGCATTTCCTATTAATAACCAACATTTAAAATAAGGAAGAATAGAAAGATCAATCATTAGCAGTCTATTACCGAAATGTAAATACCTACACACTGACTTTATTGTTGTTGTTTTTGTTTTTCATTTCATTTTGTTTTGTGGCAGGGTCTCATTCTGTCACCCAGGCTGGAGTGCAGTAGCATGATCTTGGCTCACTGCAACCTCGACCTCCCAGGCTCAAGTGATCCTGGTGCCTCAGCCTCGTTAAGTAGCTGGGATTAAAGTGTGCACCACCATGCCTAGCTAATTTTTGTATTTTTTGTAGAGACAGAGTTATGCCATGTTGCCAGGCTGGTCTCGAACTTCTGGACTCAAGTGATCCACCTGCCTTGGCCTCCCAAAATACTGGGATTACAGGCATAAGCCACTGCACCCACCCCCTAAACACTGACTTTAATAATGATATGGTTTGGCTGTTTCCCCACCCAAATCTCATCTTGAATTGTAGCTCCCATAGTTCCCACATGTTGTGGGAGGGACCAGGTGGGAGATAATTGAATCACGGGGGCAGTTTCCCACATACTATTCTTGTGGTAGTAAATAAGCCACATGAGATCTGAGGGTTTTATAGGGGTTTCCCTTTTTGCTTAGCTCTCATATTTTCTCTTCTCTGCTGCCATGTAAGATGTGCCTTTTATCTTCTGCCATGATTGTGAGGTCTCCCCAGCCACATGGAACTGTGAGCCCATTAAACCTCTTTTTCTTTATAAATTACCCAGTTTTGAGTATGTCTTTTTCAGCAACATGAAAATGTACTAATACAGTAAATTGGTGCCAGTAGAGTGGGGTGCTGCTGTAAAGATACCCAAAAACTGTGGAAGCAACTTTGGAACTGGATAACAGGGAGAGGTTGGAACAGTTTGGAGGGCTCAGAAGAAGAGAGGAAGATGTGGGAAAGTTTGGAACTTCCTAGACACTTGTTGAATGGTTTTGACGAAAATGCTGATAGTGATATGGACAATGAAGTGCAGGTTGAGGTGGACTGAGATGGAGATGGGGAACTTGTTGGGAACTGAAGTAAAGGTGACTCTTGCTATGTTTTAGCAAAGAGACTGGCAGCATTTTGCCCCACCCTAGAGATCTGTGTAACTTTTAACTTCAGAGAGATAATTTAGGGCATCTGGCAGAAGAAACTTCTAAGCAGCAAAGCATTCAAGAGGTGACTTGGGTACTGTTAAAAGCATTAAGTTTTATTCATTCACAAAGATATGATATGGAATTGGAATTTATGTTTCAAGAAGAAGCGGAGCATTAAAGTTCAGAAAATTTGCAGCCTGACAATGTGATAAAAAAGAAAAACACATGCTCGGAGGAGAACCTCAAGCTGGCTGCAGAAATTTGTATAAGTAAGGAGGAGCCAAATGTTAATCACCAAGACAATGAGGAAAATGTCTCCAGGGCATGTCAGAGGTCTTCACGGCAGCTTCTCTCATCACAGGCCTGGAGGCCTAGGAAGAAAAAATGGTTTCATTGGCTGTACCCAAGGCCTTGCTGCTTTGTGCAGTCTCAGGACTTGGTGCCCTGCATCCCAGCCATGGCTATAAGGGGCCAATGTTGAACTCAAGCTTTTATTTCAGAGGGTGCAAGCCTCAAGCCTTGGCAGCTTCCACATGGTGTTTGAGCCTGCAGGTGCACAGAAGTCAAGAAGTTAAGGTATAGGAATCTCTGCCTAGATTTCAGAAGATGTATGGAAATGCTTGGATATCCAGGTAGAAGTTTGCTGCAGGGGCAGGGCCCTTGTGGAGGTAGACATCTGCTGCAGGGGCAGAGCCCTACCTCTGCTAGAGCAGTGTGGGAGGGAAATGTGGGGCTGAAGCCCCCACACAGAGTCTCCACTGGGGCACTGACTAGTGGAGCTGTAAGAAGAGGGCCACCGTCCTCCAGACCCCAGAATAGTAGATCTACCAACATTTTGCACCATGCACCTGGAAAAGCCAGAGACACTCAATATCAGCCCATGAAAGCAACCAAGAGGGAAACTGTACCCTGCGAAGCCACAGGGTGGAGCTGCCCAAGAGCATGAGAGCCCACCTCTTACATCAGCGTGCCCTGGATGTGAGACATGGAGTCAAAGGAAATCATTTTGGAGCTTTAAGGTTTGACTGGCCCGCTGGATTTCGGACTTGTGTGGGGCCTGTAGACCCTTTGTTTTGGCCAATTTCTCCCATTCAGAATGGCTGTATTTCCCAATGCCTGTATCCCCATTGTACCTAGGAAGTAACTAACTTGCTTTTGATTGTACTGGCTCATAAGTGCAAGGGACTCTTGTTATCTCAGATAAGACTTTGGAGTGTGGACTTTTGAGTTAATGCTGGAATGAGTTAAGACTTTGGGGGATTGTTGCGAAGGCATGATTGTGTCTTGGAATGTGAGGACATGAGATATGGGAGGGGCCAGTGGCAGAATGACATTGTTTGGCTGTGTCCCCACCCAAATTTCATCTTGAATTGTTAGCTCCCATAATTCCCACATGTTGTAGAAAGGACCTAATAGGAGGTATTTGAATCATGGGAGTGGTTTCCCACAAACTATTCTTGTGGTAGTAAATAAATCTCACATTGGCTCTCATTTTCTCTCAACTGCTGCCACGTAAGAAGTGCCTTTCGCCTTCCACCACGATTGTGAGGCCTCCCTAGTCATGTGGAACTGTGAGTGCATTAAACTTCTTTTTCTTTATAAATTAGTCTCAGGTAGGTCTTTATCAGCAGCATGAGAACAGACTAATATAAGTAAGTTTTATTTACTTTGCTATTAAGTCACACTTTCTCTACCAGCAGAACATGATTCTAAAAAACCAAAGAATGAGATTCTACTCTTCTTGCAAGCTAAGAAGTTGGCCTATCACAGTTTCATGTATAGTGGCAGAAGATACTGGGTTGCTGTCAAAGGACTGGGTCAGAGTCAAAGGACTTTGTTACTCACAGCAAGAGCAGTGGCTAGAGTACCAGCATTTTCTTGCCCTTGTTCCCTAAACACAAATTCTCCTAAAAGATGGAAAGAGGGCCAGGTGACATCTGCATACACTGTGGGTTTGATTCTGGAGTAGAACCTAGAACTTAAGGAACCCAAATATTTTGTAATGGATAATGCATATCCTTTGACCCAGGGAGAAATACTACCTCTATTTTACAAGGCTTTAAGATCCTTGCTCTAGAAGGAGACCTTCTCTCTCTTTATTGACCCAAGTAGACACATCCAGCAGAGAAGAGAACAAATGTTTAGAGGATTAAGACCAGGACCTCTATAAATCCAGGGGCACACACTATTAGTCCAGTGGTTCCAAATAGCTTTCAGATATTAAAAAATCAAATATCTGGGGACCAGGTATATAATATAAATTAGTAAAGACGTCCAGGAAAGGATTGTGACGAATTAGAAGAGAGATTATCTAAGAAAAACAGCTGGCACACAGGTCTAGCCAATTGCTGTCATATCACAATTCATACCTATTGTTGCCATCATTCCCAGTTTTTCAGTTTCAAAACAGTATTTTTTGTGTGAAACAAATAGTTTTTGGGCACTATGAACCATGCCCATGTAAGACAGCAAACTTAATGGTATATGTTCTCACTGCTCCACCAACACTGTTCTCTTTTCTCTCTCCCTCTCCTGGGGACTTTCTATTCCCTAAGACACAACAACACTGAAATCAGGCCAAATAGTAACCCTAAAATGACCTCAAGTGCTCAAGTGAAAGGAATAGTCACAAGTCTCTCACTTTACATCTAATTATGGACATGATTAAGTTTAGTGAGAAAGGCATGTCTAAATCTGACATAGGACAAAAGTGAGGCCTCTTGCACCAAACAGTTAGCCAAGATGTGAATGGAAATGAGAAGTTCATGAAGGAAATTTAAAATGCTACTTCAGTGAACACATGAATGATAAGAAAGCAAAACAGCCTTACTGGTGATATGGAGAAAGTTTTGGTGGTTTGGTTAGATCAAACTAGCCACAATATTCTGTTAGGCCAAAGCCGAATCCAAAACAAGGTCCCAACTCGCTTCAATTCTGTGAAGGGTAAGAGAATTCAGGAAGCTTCAGAAGTAAAGTTTGAAACTAGCAGAAATTTGTTTATGGGGTTTAAGAAAAGAAGCTCTCTCTAACATAAAAGTGCAAGGTGAAGCACCAAGTGCTGATGTAGAAGCTACAAGTTATACAGAAGATCTAGCTAAGATCATTGATGAATGTGGCTACACAAAACAACAGATAATTAATGTAGATGAAACAGCCTTAAGATGAAAGAAAATGCTATCTAGAAAATGCTAGGGCTAGGGAGAAGTCAATACCTAGCTTCAAAGCTACATGATGGGTTCAATCATACCCCAAACCTCAGCATCATGCAATATGCAATTACTTGCATATGTACCCCCTAAATAACCTCCAAAATAAAGGTTGAAAAAGAAAAAACAAAAGCCCCCTGATAGTTGCTCACTCTTTCTACCATGTGAGGATATTGCAAAAAGATGTTTGGCCATCTGTAAATTAGGAAGTGGGTCCTTACCAGACAATTTGTCAGCACCTTGATCTTGGACTTCCTAGCCTTCAGAACTATGAGAAATAAATTTCTGTTCTTTATTTAAAAAAACAAAAAGCTTCAAAGGACAGGCTGACTCTTGTTAGTGGCCAATAAAAGTGGTGACTTTAAGTTGAACACAATGTTCATTCACCATTCCAAAAATCCTAGGTCCTTTAAGAATTACGCTAAATCTACTCTTCCTGTGCTCCACAAATGGAACAAAAAACCTGGATTACTGAATATTTTAAGCCTACTGCTGAGATATGCTGTGTAGAGAAAACAATTCCTTTCAAAATAGTACTGCTCATTGGCAATGCCCCTGATCACCCAAAAGATTGGATGGAGATGTACGAGGAGATTAATGTTGTTTTCATGTCTTCTAACGCAGTACTCATTCTGCAGCCCATGAATCAAGGAGCCATTTTGACTTTCAAGTCTTATTATTTAAGAAATACATTTCCTACGGCTATAGCTGTCATATATTGTGATAGCTCTGGGCAAAGAAAATTCAAAACCTCGTGGAAAGGATTCACCTTTCTAATGCCACTAAGAACATTTATGATTCAAGTGAGGAGGTCAAAATACCAACATTAACAGGAGTTTGGAAACAGTGAATTCCAAATCTCATGGATGACTCTGAGGATTTCAAGACTTCAGTGGAAGAAGTAACTGTAGATGTAGAATTTGCTAGAGAACTAGAATTAGAAGTAGAACCTAAATATGTGGCTAAATTGATGCAAATCTCATAAAATTTGAACAGACGAAAACTGCTTCTTATAGAAAAGCAAAAAAGTGCTTTCTTAAATGTAATTTACTCCAGGTGAAGATGCTGTGAACACTGCTGATATTACAATAAAGGATTTAGAATATTGCAGACACTTGGTTGATAAAGCAGTGGCAGGGTTTGAGAGGACTGACTCCAATTTTGAATGAAACTCTATTGTGAGTAAAATATTATCAAACAGCATTGCATGTTATAGATAAATATTACATGAAAGGAAGAACCAATTGATGTAGTAAACTTCACTGCTGCCTAATTTTAAGAAATTGCCACAGCCACCTTAACTTTCAGTATATGATCAGTCAATAGCCATGAACATCGAGGCACAACTCTCCAGCAGCTAAAAGATTACAACTCACTGAAGGCTCAGCTGATTGTTAGCATTTTTTAGCAATTCTTTTTTAGTTAAGGTACATATATTTTTTTAGACATAATGCTATTGCACACCTAACAGACTACAGTACAGTATAAATACAACTTCTATATTCACTAGGAAGACAAAAATAATCTATGTGACTTGCTTTATTGCAATATGCACTTCATTGCGATGTACTTTATTGCAGTGGTCTCAAACTAAACCCACAGTATCTCTGAGGTATGCATGTACTAGTAAATTAATTTATTATTTGTGATATTCTTTATGTGATTTTCTAATGCTACAGAGCTGATTTTAAGTATTTATCTTCTTTTTATATCCTGTCTTCCCCAAACTGAATATTGCTTATAGGTAGAAAATTACAATTGGCATCTTAGTTGTTTTGTATCTTGTTACAATGAATTGAACAAAATAGGCCTCCAGTAGATATGTAAGTTTTTATTTTCCTTATTGACATAAAGATACCTGAAATTTTTTTTTAACAGGCAACAAAGGGAGGTAGCTAACTAGTAGAAATATTAACTAGTGATTCTTTGAATCCTACTTTAGTTCTTTTTTCTTTCTCTTTAGAGTATCTGCTAAAAATTTTCATTGTAAAAACTCTTAATTTCTACTGTGTACCGCTTCTTTTAATTTAATATAATTAGGTTGTGTTTTCTTTACCTAGAGGGAAAACTGAGCTAGTTAATATGCTAGAAGAATATATATCTCACTCGCTGGAAAGGTAAAGAAAGTATTTTCCTTCCTTTCATATTAAAAGTGAAAGGAAAATACGGGAAACCAAAGAAGGCCCTTATCGCTTTTGCAGGAAATCAATCATAGAGGCAATAAATTGAGCTATAAATAAACCACTTTCCCCCTGTGGTAACCAAGACAGTTTCTTATTTTCAATTCTACCTTCATCTCGGGATACACATAAAATAATTTTTAAAATTTTTCTTTTTCTTTCTTTTTTTTTTTTTTTTTGCTTTTAGATTGCTACAGAGTATGAAACCTCCATCATACAAAGTCAAATGTAAATTACATTATTTAGAGAATTTGGACCACTTTTAAAGGTTTCAATTGGTTAATTATTCCACAAAATAGAATATTTATTATATGCTAGACACAGTTTTATGTGCCTTACAGGTAAGGTTTAGCTATTTTAAGCCGTCATAACAACCATTGATGGTAGGTATTATTAGTATCATCTACATTTTATAAATGAGGAAAAAGATGCATAGAAAAACCAACTAGATTCCCCAAAGTCACAAAGTGAGTAAATGTTGCAGTCAGAACCTGTCCAGGGACAGATAACCTGGCTGCAGAGCCTGCATGCCAAACCCTAAGTATGCTGTCTCCCAATCAATCAAGCAAGCAGGCTCCATCTCATACATACACATGCTAATGCACATTCCTCTACTTCTCAACTCATCTGAATTAAATGTACAATGGTTCCTGAAAGCCTGTATATAAAACATTGTGCTGAGCTACTTTAGAAATACAAAGATGAATAAATAAGCTTGATTTCATGGAGCATATAGTCTAGGGGGAAGTATGACAACTAGACAAATACTTGTAATAAAACCATAAAAATAGTAAATGCACAAGATAAGCCAGAGCTTAGCGAAGTTTAAGAAGAGATCTAGTAATAACACTAATGGGAAAAATTATGAGCAAAATTATCTTTGAGGGATTAGTAAGAATTGTTATGCCAGAGATTATAAAAATCTTCAAGTAGAAGGAGCAATATAAGCAAAGACATAGAAACCTATAATTGCTGATGTGTCCAGAAAGAGCCAAATAAGCCAATTTGACTGAAGAACAGAACATAAGTAAAGGAAGAGAGAGCTTAAATGGCAGAAAAGTTGCATCCTATACTCATACATTCAACTAATAACTACTAAATGTCTACAATGTATATGGTACGTAAAAGACTCATTCAACAACCATTTACAAAGTAAAGATTATATTGAAAATGAGGCTAGTATATGTGAAAGCACTGAACACAAAATCTGACATACAATAACTCTAATAAATGTGTCTGTTTTCACCAACTTTTGCATAGAAAGTCATTGAAGACTCTTGCAATCAAGCAAGAAAGACCTACATAGTAAACACATTTTACAATATAAATGTGTCTAAAATACCACAGCAACCAAAGTATAGAGTAATTAACATAGATCACGTAGAAGGGTGTATATAAATGAGAAAAACTCAGAAAAGTGGACTTCTGAACTGAACTTAAAGAAAGGTGTCAAAATTCTGAGACAGATGAAAAGAAAGAGGGAAGAGAGGCATCTAAGGAATAGAAATGTAGGAACTGATTATTTAAAAAGAGATCAATTTATATATAATGAAGTCATTGGAAATTGAGACTAGAGGATAGACATCATCCATCTATGCAATTATTCACGTAGTCTGTTAACAATTATTGCCGCCGGGCGTGATGGCTCATGCCTGTAATCCCAGCACTTTGGGAGGCTGAGACGGGTGGATCACCTGAGGACAGGAGTTTGAGACCAGCCTGGCCAACATGGAGAAACTCCACGTCTACTAAACATACAAAAAAAAAAATTGCCGGGCGTGGTGGTGCATGCCTGTAATCCCAGCTACTTGGGAGGCTGAGGCGGGAGAATCGCTTGAATCCAGGAGGCAGAGGTTGCAGTGAGCCGAGATGGCGCCATTGCACTCTAGCCTGGGCAACAAGAGCAAAACTCCACCTAAAAAAAAAAAATTATTATTGCCTAAACATTCCAGGAAATGTGTCAGGCTCAAAAACACAAAAATAAGTAAGATGCAGTCTCTGCCTCCAAAGAAACTTTCCAGTCTATTGGAAACCTCTCAATTGAGAAATGGGGGCATGTCAGCAGTTCACTGTAATATATTATGACAGATGTGAGCTCAGGTACCTGGCAGCACAGAGTAGGGATATCCATTAGGGTACTAAAGTAAAGCTTTCAAAGTGGCAACACTGGATAGAGCATGGGTGACTGCCTATCCAAGCAGTGAATGCAACATACGAAAACAAAGACAATGAGGAGTAAAAAATGAGACATACATTGGGAAATATGAACAGTATTGAGTTGTTTCTTTGCAGATGAGTTAAGTATACCGAAATGATAAGTAGAAAAAAAGAAGCCAGCGAAAAAGTTTCTAAAGCTTGTGATGTTTAATGTGATTTTAGACTTTAACCTAGAATTAATATTCATGCAAACACTTCAAGCGAAAGACTGGAATGATTAGCTCTGCTTTTTAGACAGCTCACTGGTCCCCTAAGAACAATGGGATAGGTTGTTATTGGAGATAGGAAGACTAATCAGAAGATTGTTGGGGTAATGCAGAGCATGAATTTAAATTTGAAGAAGAGAATTTTATGTATGGAGAGGAGAGGCTATGTAAGAAGATTCAAGAGTTAGAATCTGTGTTTCTAATTGAATTATAATTTGTTTGGAAATTTATGTCTAAATCTTCTCAATGCTAATTTTTGTTTTTTGTTTTTTTCAAGATGGCAGACTGGAGGCAGTGTCAGCATGCTTCTCCCACTTGGAAGGACAGAATAATGTGCAGAGATTCAGTGTGAATTTTTTCCCAAAGAACCAATGCAGGAACTTAGGAAAACAGAATCCACAGACCCTGTGAAAGAATTGGGAGGCTACAGCCTACTACGTGAGACAGGTGAAAAACTCCTAAGTCCTCAGAGTGCGAGAGGGGAAGAGCCTGCCTCCAAGTACACATCCCCACCAGGGAATCTGAAAATCCAGGCCACTGGAGAAGCCCTTTACCCTTCCAATAGCTGGAACAGATTTAGGGAAATAAAAAAGTAGGAGCCGCAGCAGGACTTCCCAATCTCCAGCATGAACCCAGGGAAGCTATTCCTGACTATATCTCACAGGGACCCTCTGGTCAGCCAATGAGCTCAGGGAAAGGACACAGGGTGAAAGAACCTCCCAACTGAATTTTGTAATATAATCTCGAGTGGAACAAATTCCCTTGAACAGAATGGGGAGGGAGGAGTTGCGGCAAGTGCGAAGTGTGCTGCAGACAGGAGCATAGGAGCTGGGTGCCTGGCCATGCCTGGGAAGACGAAGAGGGGCATGGCTTTTTGAAAGCCATGGCAGCTTTCTATGTGGAGAAGCTTATGACCTGGGGCAGGTCTGAGTTCTGTCTATAGACTACCTGGATCTAAACCAAGCATTGTTAGCAGAGCACTGTGGGAGTGAGATCAGCCTCACCAACTGCAGGAGAGCTGGGTAAGGTTTACTGCCACCCAATAACAATAACAAGCAGTGAGACTGAATCAGTAATTTTAAAAATGCAAACAGAGAAAGTCCAGGACAAGACAGATTCACAACTGAATTCTACCAGACATTCAAAGACAAATTGGTACTAATCCTACTGAAACTATTCTGAAAGACAGAGAAAGAGGGAATCCTCCGTAAATCATTCTATGAAGCCACTACCATGCTAATATCAAAACCAGGAAAAGACATAACAACAACAAACTACAGACCAATATCTCTGATGAACAAAGATGCAAAAATCCTCAACAAAATACTAGCTAACTAATCCAACAGCACAACAAAAAACTAATACATCACAATCAAGTGGGTTTCAGAGATACAAGGACAGTTTAACATATGTAAGTTAATAAATGTGACACATCAAACAGAAATTTTAAAAATATACATAATCATCTCAATAGACCCAGAAATAGCATTTGATAACATACAGCACCCCTTTATAATCCCTCAACAAAATATGTATAGAAGAGATTTACCCGAAAGTAATAAAAGCCATATATGTCAAACCTATAGCTAACATCATACTGAATGGCAAAAAGTTGAAAGCATTCCCCCTGAGAATTGTAACCAGATAAAGATCCCCACCTTCACCACTTCTGTTCAACCCAGTACTGGAAGTCACAGCCAGAGCAATCCAATAAAAAAAAAGAAAGAAGAGGCATCCAAATTGGAAAAGAGGAAGTCGAACTGTCATCATTCACTGATGATATGATCATATACCTAGAAAAGCCTCAAGATTCACCCAAAAAGCTCCCAGATCTTATAAATGAATTCAGTAAAGTCTCTGGACACAAAATCAATGTACACAAATCAGTGGCACTGCTATACACCAACATAACCAAGCTGAGAATCAAACCAAGAACTCAATCCCCTTTGCAACAGCTGAAAAAAATAAAATAAAATACTTAGGAATATATTTAACCAAGGAGGTGAAAGATCTCTAGAAGGAAAACTACAAAACACTGAAACACAGAAATTATAGATGACACAACAAATGGAAACACATCACCTGCTCATGGATGGGAAGAATAAAATGACCACACTGCTCAAAGCAATCCACAGACTCCATGCAATTCCCATCAAAATACCATCAACATTCTTCACAGAACTAGAAAAAACAATCCTAAGATTCGTATGGAACCAAAAAAGAGACCATATCACCAAAGCAATACTAAGCGAAAAGAACATATCTGGAGGCATCACACTATCTGACCTCAAATTACAACACAAGGCTATAGTTACCAAAGCAGCATGGTACTGGTATAATGACAGGCACATAGACCAATGGAACAGAACAGAGAACCCAGAAGGAAAGCCAAATACAGCTAACTGATCTTTGACAAAGCATACAAAAACATAAATTTGGAAAAGGATGCCCTATTCAATAAACTGTGCTGGAAAAACTGGCAAGCCACATGTAGAAGAATGAAACTGGATCCCCATCTCTCACCTTATTAAAAAATCAACTCAAGATGGATCAAAGACTTAAATCTAAGACCTGAAACCATGAAAATCCTACAAGATAACATCAAAGAAACTCTTCTAGACATTAGCTTAGGCAGAGAATTCATGGCTAAGACCTCAAAAGCAAATGCATAAAAATAAAAATAAATAAATGGGACCTAATTAAAAAGCTTCTGCACAGCAAAAGAAATAATCAGGAGAGTAAACAGACAACTCACACAGTGGGAGAACATACTTGCAAACTATGCTTCTGACAACGGACTAATATCTAGAATCTACAAGGACCTAAAACAAATCAGCAAGAAGAAAACAAATAATCCCATCAAAAAGTGGGCAAAGGAAATGAATAGACATTTCTCAAAAGACATATACAAACAGCCAACAAACATATGAAAAAATGCTCAACATCACTAATCATCGGGGAAATGCAAATGAAAACCACAGTGAGAAACCACCTTACTTCTGCAAGAATTACCATAATTAAAAACAATAGATGTTGTTAAACATCTTTAAAAACAATAGATGTTGACGTGGATGTTGTGAAAAGGGAACACTTCTACATTGCTGGTGGGAGTATAAATTAGTAACAACCACTATGGAAAACAGTATGGAGACTCTTTAAAGAACTAAAAGTAGAACTGCCATTCAATCCAGCAATCCACTGCCAGATACCTGGTCAAAGGAAAAGAAGTCATTATATGAAAAAGACACATGCACACGCTTGTTTATAGCAGCATAATTTGCAATTGCAACGCTATGGAACCAACCTAAGTGCACATAGACCAACAAGCGGATAAAGAAAACATGGTATATTTACACCATGGACTATTACTCAGCCATAAGAAGGAATGAAATAATGTCTTTTGCAGCAACTTGGATGGAGCTAGAAACCATTATTCTAAGTGAAGTAACTCAGAAATAGAAAACCAAATATCGTATGTTCTCACTTAGAAGTGGGAGCTAAGCTATGAGCAAACAAAGGCATAAGAATGATATAATGGACTTTGGGGTCGTGGTGGGGAAGGGTGAGAGAGGGGTAAGGGATAAAAGACTACACTACATATTAGGTACAGTGTGCACTGCTCAGGTGACCAGTGCACTAAAATCTTATAAATCACCACTTCAATCAATCACTTTTCTCAATGTCAAAAAGTACTTAAATGAGTCACAAGCTGCTACCTGACTCGCTAAGAAAAATGACTGTCACCCAGAGTCTAATCACATTGATGTGCTTCTTTTTTTAACGCTAGTAATATATTTTTCGAGCTTCATGCTTAAAGTTTCTGGATTATAAGTTATTATTCCGGAGTGTGAAGATTCAGTTTAGTATTGGTCTCATTTTGCTGAACATACTTAGACACATTTATTCAATAATGTCACTTTTCTTTTCCTACAGATTTCTAACTCCTGGTCAACAGACTATGAAAGGAAAAGCATGACTGCATTGTTAAAATATATTCATTTGCATAAAAATTGACCATAAACAGAATCTCCCAACAAATTTGCCATGATACATGTGTTACTGTTCCCCTTGGGCCACAAGGCAGGCAGTGCCTCTTGGCTGCTGGGCTTGGGCCCTGAGCAGAGAGGGTAGCACTACCATGTCTTCAAAAACAACAGTGCTATAGTTTGAATGCCCCTTCCAAAATTCATGTTAAAATTTAATTGCCATTGCGACTGTATTAAGAAGTAGGACCTTCAAGAGGTGGTTAGATCTTGAGGGCGCTGCCCTCATGAATGGATTAATGGTTCTGTTTTAGGAAAGAATGCTGTTTTCAAGTTTAAAGGCACTGGTTAGGCTAAATGAAAGGCATTCTTACATGGCCTCAATGAACAGTGAGATAAATGACAGGCATGCTCCCACAGGAGAACTAAGTTTTGGGAAAATACAAACAGTATTAGAGCATAATGGAAAAAAAAATTCAACCTTTCGAAAGGATACACATTATTCATGCATATGTCCATTCATTCAATAAAATATTATGGAACCACAAGGTAAAAACCTAGGAAGAATAAAAAATACTTTCTCCAATTATCTAATAAAGGAATAATTAATTTGTATGACTATGGTAATGCATATAAGTTCCAAAAGGAGCATGAAATTTGGCAGTCATCCACAAATTAAAAGTGTTAAAGAAAAATTAAGCAGCTTTCTCAATTCAGTAAAAACAGCAGACAAAAGTGAAAAGACTTGGGAGGTAGGGAAAGTATCTAATCACTATTTCAAGAATCCCTCATTTGATGTAGTAGTGATTTCACTCATGTAGCAGTTGAACAGAAATTTCAGCCCCTTGATGTCTGTGGTTATAAATAAAGGGAAATAAAGATGTCTCAAATGCATAATTTTCTGTGGCTTGAAGTACCAGCAAAGTAAACTCCTCTCTTAAAAAAAACCTGTGAGCAATCTTTCCATTTTTTATTGACCTTATGACAAGTAAACAATTTTATAACTCACCAGAATTTTCAGTTTTCAAAAAGAAATACCCATAATCAATTTGTCCTATATATTTTCTTAAAACTTTAAGAGAAAGTTTATTTTGAAGATTACCGACTGTTTGAACTAAGCTTACAATGTTAATACATGAACTGCAACTACAGGAAACAAACCCTCTCAGTTCCTACACCCTGAACCTGGCAAGATTGTTCTGCTTTCTACAATTAATAAATATTTAATTAATATAGTCTTAGCTGTCTGTGTTATTCTAATTCAGATAAGGATAAACTTTTTTCTAAATTCTTCATTTCTGAATGAATATATGAACATTATAAATAACTAGATTGCTACAACACAGAATTTCCATGTTAATGGCAACAATGGCATTTTCTCCTTTAGTGCCTAAAAATAATTCAGAATACATTTTAGTACAATGTGGGAAATAGGCTTTAATATTTTGGATGCCAAAAAAATTGTGTGCTTAATGAAATGTACATTACTCTATGTAGGTATATTCCAATCTTGGTGGTGACTATAGTAAACTATAGTACTTTGTAAAGAAAAAACAAAAACAAACAAAGGAAAACCAATATTGCAGTTCAACATATCAAAGTACTAAAAAAAAGTGTATATTAACAATTTTTATGTCTAATTTCATCAGTTAAAGGACAAATACAGACCTTTGAGACAACATTAAAACAATAATCTATGTAAGCAGTCACACTTCCTCCTTACTTACTTAGCCAGGGCTTTGCCTACATTCTAGGACATTCTGAGGATGCGTTCTCATTAAAGGTAATTCTTAAAAGGTTACTGGGGAAACCACTTGCCTCCTGATGCTCATTCTTGATCATTTTACTGAGACATTTATGAAAAAAGTTTTGCAACTTTTATATAAATTATGCTGACTTTAGATATTCAATTCCATTATCTACCAAGCTCACCAGAATCTGTGTCTCTGTAGGGCATACCTAAGAGAAAACATCTTTAACTACTTTGCAACAGACTACATCTTTGTGATAACATTATCCTCATATCTTGTTCACACATATATAATCTCTATGCAGTAAAACAAAGAAAGGCTGGCTCAGGGTGCCAGGGCCTTCTCTCACCTCGATTTCAGATCTTAACCAAGCTTAACATACCACCTCCTCCAGGAAGCAGTCCCTGATCACTGATCCCAAAGCAACTATTCCCTTCTAAATTGTCACAGCAATTTACTTATGCCATTTTTTAAAGTATCTATGCCCTTCTACCCTTTATTTTGTATATTAAGTACATATTAAATTATAAGAAGTTATCAGCTTCTCATGTATAAAGACTCTTACATACCTCTGCTTCTCAGAACAAACTCAATGAATGCTCATGAAATAAATAACATTGTATAATATTTACTTAGTGACTAAAAAACTATTGCATTATTGAGGCGTACCTTTGGTGACTATAAAAATTACCAATCAATCAAAATGCTTATCAAAAATAATAAAATACATTCACAAAACACTCAAGTAAAATATATACCATATCCAACTGGAGGGAGGATACAGTAACCCTTGAAAGACAGATCCACAGCTATAAAAATGATTTTTACTTACTTGTCTCCAAAAAACTTTCTCCAGAATTCAGCAGCATCTGCTTTTGTGATACGAAAGTTATCTCCCTGGAATTGACCATTGGGAAAGATTGCTTTGATTTCTGCCAGCATGTGACTGAAGATAAGGGACAGTTTTGTGAGATTTCGTCTGTAGGCACAAGGGAAAAAAATGAAGATAAGAAATAAACACCTATATGCATGCAAATTTTTATGGTAACATATATTAAGACAAACAATGTTATGTATGTATCAACGTATGTCTTGGTGGCTGATCACGAAAACCTCAACTTAATGCTGCCCTTAAAAAAAGTTTATGAAAACATTGTACATTTAAATTCCTAACAAAGCTGTCAACTTATTAGTTATCCACGTATTCATTTAACATAAACACAAATAAGATAAATTACATAATTTCACTGAGCTCACAGATTAATGGAAGAGATGGACACTTAAAAAATTAATAATCAAATATAAATGGTAAATATAAAAGAGAGAGTGACTATTTCTACCTGGGGGAGTAAGGAAAGATTTGCCATCAGAGGAGAATCTAGGAAGAAAACTCATTGTTTGACAGATAAAAGACCTGGAGAGGAGAGAAAGGGGGGATGCAGAGGGAAGTAAAAGGTATTTCAGGCAGTAGAAACAGCATGTACAAAAGTACTAATACAAAAGTATAAAATGAAAATGTATTGGTATTATATCATTTTTGGCACAGTGAAAGCACAGCAGAGGGTAACAAGAGAAAATAACATGAGACAGAGTAAGAAACTTTAGTTGGGACATGACATAAAGAGGCATCTGAATCAATGTGCAGTTTTTGTTAAACATGCTTGCCACTCCTACCTAAATATCAGATTTTCTGAGGAAGGGTTCTAGATATATGCATATTTTAGAAGCCCCGTGGGCAATTCTAATGTGCTTTCCTCATTAAGAGGTACTGCTATAAGAAATGGAGAGTCAGGCTAGGCGTGGTGACTCACCCCTGTAATCCTACCACATTGGGAGGCTGAGGTGGCCAAATGGCTAGAGCCCAGAGTTTGAGACCAGCCTCGGCGACATGGCAGGACCTCATCTCTACAAAAAATTAGCAGGGCGTGGGAGCGCATGCCTATAGCCCCAGTTATTAGGGAGGCTGATGTGATCTCTTGAGCCAGGAGGCAGAGGTTCAGTGAGACATGAACACGCCACTGCACTTCAGCATGGGTAACAGAGTGAGACAATGTCTCAAAAACAAAAAATGAAAGAGAAAAGAAATAAATGGAGAGTCAAATGGATTAATGGATTCAGAATTCTGAAGACTTGATGAAGTCTGTTTTAGAAGGAAAAAATTGTAGTAATATGACTAAATGGTTTAGAATGGAGATACAGGTGTCAGCTCTATTCTAATTTCCATGTTAAGTTCTGGGGATTCTGACAAGATTTAAACCATGCTTCATACTACAAAACAGTACTATCAATCACCTATAATCCTTGCTAACATTTCTTAAATTTTCAATATTACGTTAATCGGCATAAAACTACTAGTGTTAGATAGTTAAGAAGCAATTAAAACACAAAATACTAAATAACTTCCCCAGTTTCAAACAAACTTTATTTCTTTATATTCCCTTTTGCTCAGAATGACCAGAAATCAATAGGTACATTCTGCATATGTTTTCATTTTGAAGCTTCAGCTATTATGCATGTGTATGTGCACCTGTATATATGAGAGAGAGAGAGAGTGTGTGTGCGTGTGTGTGTGTATGTGTGTGTGTGTTGGGATGTGAGTGGAGGCAAGTGTGTTAGGACTCAATAAAAATATAGAGGGAAATTAACACAGAGAAAGTCATCAAATTTGCAACATATAAAACCATACAATGTATCAACAGACCTTTGTCATTGAAAGTTGTGTTTCTTTGCTCCATATTTACTCATGTATCTGTGTTTAATAACTGTCAAATAATAATAATAACTTATGTTTGTTACCAAGGAGATCATTTAATATGCACCTGACAATAAAATCATTGGATGACACTCTTTCTAATTTACAAAGGAGATACATAACTTCCTGTATAAGATGAATATAGAAAAAAGATACGCATGATCAAAAGTGGGAAAAGTAGTAATAAGAAGAATGCAATCAGATATTCTATAAAATCAATAAATTCATCTTCCTTAAAAAAGTTTAAAAAAAAACAGTCACCTATTTCCATAACTTATCTACGGAAAGCTTTTTGATGAAAGGGGGGAGGGCATAACATAGGCCTTATTTTAATGCTTGACCTGTACCCATAAACAATCTGGAAAATTCATTATAATATACATAAATGTTACATGATTTTATTAGATTCAGCCACTTTTGCACAACTTATCCTAATCCAAGTGTAAAATTTCTCTTAATCAGTTGAATCTTTGATATCAATATGATTTTGTCATTTATGTTAACATATCCTCAATTTAGATGATGGTAGATATAAGATATTGTTTTAAAAAATAAAAAGTAAACTGTTTTACTATATCAAAGGAAAGACTTGTGGCTCGTACAAACTACAACCGACTTTAAAGATTTGAGTTTAAGAAAAGTATAAAGTCACCTTAGGAAATCTGCAATGAATTTATTTCTATAATTGGGCTAAAGATTTAATTTTTACCAAACTTCCAATTGATACATACAAAAGAAAAATCAAAATGGCTATAATTAGGGTAAACCAACTGTTCTTTATTTTCTGAATTGGCTGCACTCCATCCCCTTGATTCTTTGTCCTTTAATCATATCCAATTTATTTTTTTAATTTTTACTTGTTAGATCTAAAGTCTGAAACACAACGCCAGTGATTACCCACCCATTCTGGGTATCTGATCCACTGGCTATGCAGACACTAAACTTTAAAAGAAACATAGTAACATTTTTTATAGTCTAGAAGCTCTAATAATCACCAGTACCTATATCAATACTCACTGATTGACTATAAAATGTGTATATGCTTCTACTTTCTTGCTTCTGCAAATGGATCACCACAATTTTATTTGGCTTTTGCACAAAATAAGGCAATGAAAAAATACATTTTGCCTTTAGTCTTGAAAGAAACTCAAGCTCATATTGTTAAAAATAGTTGAATATATATATGCATATATACATACACATTCCAGAATATGTATATTTACTTTATACTTATACACTCACACACACTCCATATATATGTAAATAATCATCTTAGAAATCCATTATTTAACATATTTATAGAGGTTGCAATCGACACCAAGGTATGAAAAGAACTGACAAACTCATTCTGTTGGAGCTTAAAAGGAAAAAAAAAAGAGAAAGAGAACTGAAAACTAATTCTGGTATCTAATTTCATTTAAATTTGTTATCATAGAAAATACGTTTTCTTTTTTATATGACGCTGTGACTTCTTTTTGTTTACAATGTTTTGCTATGTAGTATGTGCTTTCTTTATTCCCCATCCCACGATGCATCCTTTGATACCTATTTTTTTTTTTGAGATGGAGTTTTGCTCTTGTTGCCCAGAATGGAGTGCAATGGTGTGATCTCGGCTCACTGCAACTTCTGCCTCCCGGGTTCAAGCAATCCTCCTGTCTCAGCCTCCCAAGTAGCTGGGATTACAGGCATGCACCACCATGCCCGTCTAACTTTGGATTTTTAGTAGAGACGGGGTTTCACCATACTGGTCAGGCTGGTCTCAAACTCCTGACCTCAGGTGATCTACCCATCTCAACCTCCTAAAGTGCTGGGGTTACAGGCATGAGACACCGTGCCCAGCCTGTTACCCATTTAAAAAAAAAAAACTTTCAATTTTGAAAATAAAACAATCCAAGAATACAGTCATCTCTAACCATCTAGACATAGGGAGAAGAAAAGAAACAATCACACATCTTTGTAGATGGAATTTTTTTCTATTACGTAATTTTTCTATACTTAGCCAATTTTCCCTAAGCCCATGGGATTTCCCATCATTGTAAGACCTAAAATGATGACTGCCTAATAAAGAATCTGATACTTATGAAGAATATATTTCTGCCACTAAAATCCAAACAATCCCCAAACAACTAACTAAATAAAAATCTGCCCAGAAAGAAAAGACTCAATAATCTTACAAATGTAATTTTAATTTTAATTTTAATTAATTTTACATGGAATTTTCGACATCAGTTCTTTCACTTATAAGAGAAGCTACTTATTTCCACATATATTCCATTAACCATCACATTTATTCATTTTCTTTGCATGGGATTTTGTTTGTAATAAATAATTTTACAATAAAAGTTTTTTTTTTTTTTTTTTTGAGATGGAGTCTCGCTCTGTCACCCAGGCTAGAGTGCAGTGGCGCGATCTCGGCTCACTGCCAGCTCCGCCTCCCAGGTTCATGCCATTCTCCTGCCTCAGCCTCCTGAGTAGCTGGGACTACAGGTGCCCGCCACCATGCCCGGCTAATTTTTTGTAGTTTTAGTAGAGACAGGGTTTCACCGTGTTAGCCAGGATGGTCTCAATCTCGACCTCATGATCTGCCCGCCTCGGCCTCCCAAAGTACTGGGATTATAAGGTGTGAGCCACCACGCCTGGCCAATAAAAGTATTTTAAAATACCAAATATTTTAACATACCAAATAATCAAAAAGTAGTTGTCAACACTGGCCAAACTGCCAAAGATGTTAACATTAGAGGAGGCTTGAAGAAGAAAGAAGGAGGGAGGAATAAAAACCAAGGAGGGAGAAGAGCTACATTAAAAAGAGAGAGAGATGTGAAATGAATCCACAACGTCATCATCTAAGCAACAAGGTACCTCTTCATCCTGGATTCTGTCACCTATATCATATTTCTTTAAAATGGTATGAATCAATTTCTCCAAATGTCAAGTTACATTGCAGGGATTCAACTAGAATGTGGATTTGAACTAGAGTGAATTAGCATGCTGACTCTGTTGGAATGATGGAGCTTCGCCGTTTATAAACAAGTCTTAACAGTTTAAGGTTGCTACAGTCAACATCATAAGCACAAAGGAAGCATATAATGCTTGATGGAGGATGGCACAATGCTACCCTTAATGAATATCATATAGTATGAAACAAAAAAACATGAAGAGATCATCATAATACAATGTGGTAGGAGTAATCTGCTCTAATTATAGCCATCTTGACTTGATGAATTAAATTCATAAAAGAAATAGAAAATATATCAAGATTTGATTAGTGGCCTCCACTAAATGCAGGAGACTCACACAAAGAATGTAATCTAATTAGATTGCATGTAGTCCTTGAGTTTTTTCTATTCAAGAAACAGCTGTGTTATAAATCAAGGAGGAAATAAAAAGCTTTAAATGCTGAATTAGTAAAAACTTTAAATGACTATTTTCAGTGAGGTGCAAAGTCTGTGAGGATGTGCTGCTTTTGGTAGAAGAAATGGGAGGTGATACTTTTACCCAAAAACTATTAATAATTCAATTCTCACATTTAAAAGCTAGAACATGCTCTTCTTAATTTTTACAAGGTGAAACAAACTCAATAGAAAAAGAAAGGCAAGACATAAAGAATATAAACAGTGGTGCTTAAAATGAAACTCACATCCAGCTAAAGAGCAATTTCCACTGTATTTCTGATGTACTGCCCTCCAAAATGGGTTCAGAGACTTACTTCACACTGTTTCTGACCTTAGGAATGTTGTGATTCCTAAGTGAGGAGATTAGGCTGATGTAAGCCTTGCCTTTCATTTCTCTCTCATGGGAATAGATACTACTATTGAGATGGGTCCTGACAGTCTTAAATAAAACTGGATCCTTACCCATTCCCCCTGCCCAAATGCTTTAAAGTTTTAAATGTGTCTAAGGAGAGTACACAACAGACATTAAAAGTTCAAATACCAATAAAGACTGAATCTACCCAAAGTCATAAGAGAAGTCAGCAGTGCGCCTAGGAACAATCTAAACTGAAACACAGGCAGGACAATTTTTCAACTTGCTCCATTTTACTTCTTGGATACTAAACTGATCACTTTAAAAGAAATTTAGTAAACTAATTCCAAAAAACTACACTGAACTGGCAACTAAAGGAAGATCTTACATTTCCTTTGTTAAACACCTCATCCACCACTAGCACAGCTAGGGAGGTTACACCCAAAATTCTGACTGGGAGAGGTAACTTTGGGCATTCTTTGATCTCTCTGTAGTATTCTTTTCTTTTCTTTTCTTTTCTTTTTTTTTTTTTGATACAGAGTCTCACTCTATTGCCCAGGCTGGAATGCAGTGGCCCTATCTAGGCTAACAGCAACCTCCACCTCATGGGTTCAAGCAATTCTCGTGTCTCAGCCTCCAGAGGGTGTATGCCACCACACCTGGCTAATTTTTGTACTTTAGTAGAGAAGGGGTTTCTCCATGTTGGCCAGGCTGGTTTGGAACTCCTGACCTCAAGTGATCTGCCCACCTCGGCCTCCCAAAGTGCTGGGATTACAGGCGTGAGCCAACTGAGCCCGGCCTGTGGTATTCTTTTCAACATGTTATCTACGAAGTTTTATTAACAGCAAGAAGCTATCCCTCAAAATAAGGATGCTCTTCACAGGACAAATATATTTGCTTTCTAAAATAAATATATTTAAATGGACAACTTACAAATGCCTTACTTAAAACATGAAATAACATGCCAGCCTATGATGCTCAATGTAATATCCTTTGAGAAGCTTCCACAAGATATTCAAAATATATTCTGATTAATTTTTCTAGTATCTTACATATTGACGAGTTTGGTCCTTAAGTTTGTTAGTACTGGCTTAATATCCTTAGCCTGTTTAAAGATAAAGAAAAGGTTACTTAACCTCTCTGTTTCCTCATTTCTAAAAATTTTGAATAAAAATACATAAGACATGTAGGTAAGACCCTGATGCATCTAATTTTTTGAAAACCTTCAATAAGTAAGTTATTTATCATTAATTCTACTTACCACTTGTTTAAAATTATAAATATTTATCACAGTAGCATTTCTTCTTTTTCCATATAACTATCATCCAATAAACTGATGGCTCTCTTACTAAGGTAAGAGAATCATATTCTCACATTATTAAGATCATCAATTATCATGATGGCCTTGTACAATTCAGAAATAGCAAACAATGGGCAAGTATTTGATACAGTCATTTAGTCATTTATTCTTCAAATCTCTGAGTGCCTATTATACGCCAGGCTTAGTCTAGGCACTGATATTACAAAGATGAAGATGACAGAATCCTATACCCAATGAATTTAAGGGATTTAGAGAGCTCCAAAGATAAAGAACAATGCAGTGGGAATAAAGCTGAGATGGAACCAGAAAAAGAGGGCAATCAGAAGAGAGAGAGTGTGTTTAAAATTTCCAGGGTGATGCAGTTCTGGCCAAAATGCAGCTAGTCCTGCAACTGGTAGCTACAGCAGAGTGAAGGTGAATTAGGCCAGGAATTGGACAGTTTGAGGGTTGAATGGGGTCATTCACATGGATTTTGAAACCTCCTGGAATTGTAACAGCAGTATGCATGAAGAGAAGGACTACAATAAACCTTATCTCAATATATTCAATAAAGCTTCCCAAATGATTTTTTTAATGTCAGTTATTTTAACTTTGCATCAATGCTAAAGCAGGATTAACATCTCTTTGATGATTTCAACAAATGGTTTTAATCTGGAAAATCTATTATGAAAACCTACTACAGTATAATATGACCACTCATACTTTCATTTGGTTTAAAAGCTTAACAATATATATTTCAATAAAGAAAACTCTTTATCTTTAGTATTGAACTTCTTTTGAAGAAACCTAATATGTAACAAGTATCCTTTTGTAAAATAAACCTTTAAAATGTAGACCACTCCATTGAGACAAAAAAGAAAAAATAATCCATTCTTTCATTCCTTTAAGATAAAACACAATGAAAGTTCTGTAAACACAATGGAAAATCATGATTGCTATGAGATTCATACAGAAGTAACCAGAACATAGCAGAACTTTTTCTTTGATTATTCTTCAAAAGAAAAAGAAACATTAGAAATGTTGGAAATTCAAACTATACTTTTATGACCTAGAGTTATGTGATAAAAGACCAGTTTCATCAACAAGAAAAATAAACTTGACATTGAAACAACAGTGGTAACAAATTTTTTAAACAAATCTACATTAAGTTTCTTATTATTTGCTATTCCCAGTAGTCTATCATAAAACAGTGAAGTGGCAATCTGAATGGAGTCAATTAATCCATATTTATTGCTTCTGATCCTCCACCTTAATTTTAAACACATGGCTCAAAAAGACATAATTGATCAGTTTTTTTTCCAAGTTCTACCCCAAACCCAGCAGGAAAATCCTATTTGTACTTGTTACACCATTTTTATCACTTTTGACAAATCAAGGATGGCTTTTGTCTTGTTTTTACTCAATAGAATATAGTTAGAAACTCCTCAAGTATTTCTAGTGTCCTTTCCACCATTTCTCACACTACTTCTGTTTTCTCCCCAAGCTATCCAAATGGTCTGCTTTCCTTGAGTTAAGCCATTCCTTCACCCTACTCTGATACAATGTTCCTATGTCTCAGCCTGTTGAATTCTCAAATGCACCAGCTTTATGTCAAAATACTTACATGGAATCTTTTCCCTACCCCTTCCCATATGTGACATGCCACAACACTTTATCCGCCAGGGCACAAAGGTTTCCTTGAAGGGCACCATGGTTATTTTACATAGATATTGTGTTTCAGCTCTATCAGCGCACATCTTTGTTAGAGAAGAAAAAGTCTTATACCTGTAACAACTTCTTAAAATAGATATCAAATAAAAGTTTGTTAATTTCAAAGATTATAAAAAATATTTTTAAACCATAAGGAATAATTTGCTGACCCCAAAACTGTGCTAATGAACAGACAGATAGGAATAGCCTATAAAATTAGTTTACAGAAAATAATTTTTAACCAAAACCCACTTTAACAGAGAATTACAACTCTGAAGTTTGACTTTAAATTAGAAAAATATCTTTACTCTGTGAGTTCTGAGACCTTTTATTTTCTCTCATTTTTTTTCTTTCTTCATGAATGGTAAAACAGAATACCAACAAGACAAAGGAAATTAATGCTATATCCCTCATGTGCAGTTTCCAGAAACTCAAGTAAATGTAACATATTTGTCATACTTTCTGAGGAAGCATAACATAGTTTCCCATCACACTAATTGTTCCCTGACAGTTCCTTCCTTCTTCTGGCTCTGGAAATTTTCCTTATTGATACCTGTGTCTCATTTCAATACTGTTCTTTTGGAATAGGACAAGTAAAATACAAATGAACCAAAGGAGGAAAAAAGTCATCTCTCTGGTGCTTATGTCGTGCAATACTAACAGAGAAAACTAAAATCATGAGATTTTTTCTACCTCTTCCCCAGGATTAAAATTATCTTTATTCAGTATGTGCAAATATAAAGATAAAAACAAACACAAGTTTGCCAAGCAATTCCCACTCATTTTAGCCATGATCTGATATAGATACCTCATAGAAAACTGGGAACCAGTGGTAGTGCAAGTGCATATCAAGTGCCCCAGATATGCCTTCTCCGTTTGAAAGCCAACACAGACTGGTTGCCAGTGGGGCCCTTTGAAGGATGGGAGACATTGCAGTGAGTCTGGAAATCTATTCTCACACATAACACTGTGTGAGAGGATCGGGGGGGAAAGTGGGTAAAATGAAAGTGTAGAGTGAAAAAGGCAGGGTAATCGATACTATGGTCAGTACAATCTTAGTTCTATTAAAAGGCTATAAATACCACATTATAGATGATGTGTTGTAAATAGGAAAACAAATACAGGATATACACAAAAAGGCATTATCAATAGTAACCTCTGGTTAGTAGAATTACTATAGTTTTTCTTTCTTTTATTCTTTAAATTGCCCTATTTTCAGTAAGAAACAAAAATGTCATTAAAAAGCCATTATATTGATGTTCTCTGATAAACCTGAGATGTGCCTACTGGAGACAGAATAGATTTCCAGACTCACTGCAATGTCTCCCGTACTCCGAAAGGCTCCACTGGCAACCACGCTGCTTCGGCTTTCAAACAGAGAAGGCATCTCTGGGGCACTCAAGCCAAACCACTTGCATGACCATTGATTACCAATCTTCTAAAAAGTGTTAGTCCTTCCCCCATAGTACATTCACAAATGGCACACCAGTATTTTTTCCATATCCTTCCCCAAAAGAAAAACCTCTTAGTTCTAATTTCATATCTTTAAAATAAAAACCAGACAACAGAAAGCTCAAACACTTAAATCCACAGTCTAAAATTGCTTTAAACAGAAGGAGGGGTCTGGATCCTTAAATCTAGTTCATGATTTATCTCCTTCCTTTATAATAGTCTCCTAAAAAATGCAACTAAAACTAAATTATTATTAGGAGCAAGAAACCTCAGAATAGTTATATAGATAAATTAGCACATCACATGTGTTCTTTGTCATATAACATCATGAAAGAAATGGTATAGTTTAACCCAACCAGATGATTCAATTAACTCCATTTTACTTCCATTTATTAGATATATGATATGTCTTAATATGCATGATAACAGTTCAAGAGAACACTAATTTAGATGTCAATGGTCTCACAGAAAAATCCTGTCTTTTTAAAGCATTGAGACTATGCCAGGTAGTTTTTTTCTTTCAAAATGAAAAATAAAAAGTAATCACAGAAAAACATGGCTGTAATAACCTACTAGTTCTCAGCAGTACAATTTCCCTGAACCACTATAGAAGTCTTAAACTTTCTGAATACAATGACAACTAAGCATTTTTTAAAGGTCTAAGACTTTCACAAATGCAAAAGTTAAGCTGGATTTAACTTATTCTACAGCTGAGTGGTGGTGACAGGACCTTCTTGGATACTTGGTTTACATTTCTAATAACAAGGCTAATTAAGGAAATACTGGGATACAGTGGAAGAAAACACAGTGCTGACAGACCAGGTTTCTAGACACAACTCTGCCCTTCACACTATTCCATGATATGAACAAGAGTGAAAGCTTCTCTTTATCTAAACCTTCTTCTATAAAACCAGGGGGTTGTGGTACATACGTTCTATGGCCCCATAACATTCTATGGGGCTATCTACCACTTTTATTCTGATCAGCAGGAGACTAGATAACTCTGGCGCTAAAATGTCTATATGCTTTAAGCAAAAACTGTGAATCCATTTCACAACATACAGCTAACATGAAAGTACAATAGGCTATATGATATTTTCAACTTACAGACTTTCCTCAGTATGCCTCAGTCTTAGACTGAAGAAATCCTGAAGGCAGTATGCCAAGAATCTAACATAGAAAACTCAAATTACCATAAGCATAAAAACTTTCAATTAGTATATTTGAAAGCCTTGACTTTTATTTTGTTCTTTACCATCACAGGCATTACTGACATTTCTTTTTTTCTTTTTTTAACAATGAAAACTCCATGAATAACATGGCCCTCAAAACAAAGAAAACCACAAAGCAGCAGGAATAATTTTTAAAAAGGCAATTTAAAATCTGTGTGTCATGTTAATGAATAGTAAACACTAGAATACTGAAACCATATGAAAAATATAAATTGTAGTAGAATGGAATATGCCCACTGGGAAACTTATGGTTTAAGAAGCTGACTTATTTATTTGCTCTTGGTGAGGCAATGTGGTAATATTTGTAGTAGACGCAGGATAACATCAGATGTAAAAATTTTACCTTTCATATCACCCAACAACTCAGAAATTTCCAAATTTGGAGAGACTGCTACTTTTACCACATGATGGCTCCTCAATAATGTGATCCAAATATGTTTATAATCTCACTGACTGCAAAGACAATTATCCCGCCACATAAATAAAACTTCCTCAGATATTGGCTTTGGAGCAGAAGGACAAATTTATCTGCCTATACCATTGAAGGTAATATATTACAACGGTGAAAAGCTCCAGCTCTAAAGTAAAAAAAAAAGCAGGAGTGTCCAATCTTTTGGTTTCCTTGGGCCACACATAAAATACACTAACACTAACAATAGCTGATGAGCTTAAAAAAAGAAGTCACAAAAAAAATCTCATAATGTTTTAAGAAAGTTTACGAATTTGTGTTGAGCTACATTCAAAGCTGTACTGGGCCAGGTCATGGGTTGGACAAGCTTGCTCTAAAGCTTAAGGTACTTAGTAACTAGATGACCTTGGACACTGACTTAACCTCTTCAAGTCTCAGTCTTCTGATCTCTAAAACATACATTGTAAAAGTACTTAGCTAATTTTGTAAAGGATTGAGTACTTAGCTCAATCTGTAAAAAATTAAAAATGGCCACAAAATCTTTGGCACTCTTCCCAACACAGGGGAGTCTATTTCCCTCCCCTTTTACTGAAGTAGCCTGTGACTTGCTTTACTCAATAGAATGTGGTAGAAATGACGCTACATAAATTTTTGAGGCTAGGCATTACAAATTTGGCAGTTTCTGCCTCTGCCTCTTTAAAAATGCTCTTGCGTTTAGCTGCCATGTTCTGAGGAAGTCCAAGAAATCACGTAGAAAGACCCAAGCATGTTCCCAGCTGCCAAGTACCAAATGCTAGGCATGACAGTAAAGCCACTGGACCTTCCAGCTGAACTAGCATCCCAACCAACATTATATGAAGCAGAAAAAACATTCGGTAAACCCACAAAACCATGACAAATAATAATTGCTGTTAAATCAAGCCACGAAATTTTGGGGTGGTTTGCTATACAGCAATAAACAATTAGCTTAGAAAACTGATAAAGAGTATGCATTCAATAATGTTAATTGTTATTAGCACTATTAGAGCTACCAATCTACTACTATTATCACGATACTCAATTCTAGCACTTGAAAGGAACTTGAAAGGATAGGGCTCTTTTCTCTCTGAGAATAGAAATGAGTGATGAAGCTGGGTAGAAAGTATCAAACATCTTATTTAAGAATTTTATTCTTGTTAAACAAAGTAGTTTTTACATTAGAAATTATAAATTTTACATGTTCTGTATTTTCTCTGATAAAAAAACCAACCAGGGAACGTTTTTAGAAGAAATTTGTACTATCCTATTTGGAAAGCAGCATACCCAGATTTGAATCAGAAGGAATTTACTGCAATTAATTCCCAAAACGTATTTACTTAGATAACCACACAATGAACTGAACTGTGAAAATACCATTAAGCTAATCCACTGATTTCTACTGACAATAGACTTAATTTCTACAAGTTATAAGTTCTCAAAGGTAGAAAAACCCCTGACATGGTATGTGGTAAAATGTAAGCAAAGACATAGAATGTTTACAGACCTAACAGCAGTGTCTTTTAATTACGCTGCCATTTAAATTATGTGTTTTCTGAAGACAATTTAACATAACTAGATTTGACATATGTCTAGATAAGAAATCATCCTGGATATTGGCTTGTCTAGTTCTATTCAATGGGGTCTCTGTTTAAAAGTCAAGCACTATTAATAATCCTACTTATCAACACTAAAGATACATACTGATTTTTTTAGCATAATTCTTTTGGCATCCAGCTGTACCTGACCTTTCATTACAATACTTTTAAGAAGACATTTAAAAATATTGCTTAACAGATCACTGTACCTGTCTACCTGTGTAAATGTTATTAGTGAAATGGTTATTCAATAGATGCACTGCTATACCCAAGACTTGCAGGACTTAATCTATATGGTAAGCACCAGAATCAACCGTTATTCCTCTCTGAAGATACTGATTATTTTGTCGTAATAAAAATAAGAAAATAATTTTAAAAACAAATTTTAATATTTCTGTTAAACATCAAAATGATAGGAAGATTGTATACTTTTTAAAAATGATTTCTTGCTTAATTATTTCTTAAGGAATTAAATATTAAAATAGAGGAAAAAGTGCTACAAATAATCCACAAAGATCAGGCTGCAAAGCAGCACTAGAAAATCTTTACATTTTCTTACACATCTTACTCATGTCACAGCTTGCTGCTTCTTTGTCTACAAGTATAGCTTACTTAAACAACTATCAGTTTTCCCTGTTTTCAGATTGAGTTTATATGCATGAAAATTATAATCAACATATATGGAGTTCCATCGACTTTAATAAAGTTTATTCACTCAATGAACCTTTTTTGAGGACCTGCTAAAATCTGCCACTACATTAGGTAATGGAAATATAAGATAAAGACCAGTTCAGTCCTTGCTTTCTGGGAGTCGACAGTCTAGTGGTTACTTAGATATAAAAACACACAATTACATACACTCTAACTGTACAACTAAGGTCATTCAAGGTGCTTCCAAAACACAGGAACTAAAGAGAGGTGTTCAACTCTGTTAAGAGGAGCAGAGCAAATGCAGAAGAATGTGCCAGGCAACAAGCCTGGCAGATGAAGGCATACAGATGTAGACCAGTATGGCAATATGACAGACTACAGGGATAGAAGTGATGTGTATTCAGGAAAGAGGCTGATAGGGGAGCAAGAACACATCATAGATAGGACCCTGCCTCCCCATCCAGGCTGCCCACTGCACCAGCACAGGAGCCCTTCTATCCATGCTGCTCAGGAATTCAGAGGTCTGCATGTGCAACCATGCTTCCACCAGGGAGAACTGCATGAGTGGGGAGTTCAAAACAGAAAACCACTTTCAATAATACGTTATCACCAGGCATAATTTAACCATTAGGAATTCTTAGATTTTTACCCAAATTTAAAAGATCTGTTGTAGATTTCTCTGTTGTAAGATAACAAATGAGCTAGGAGCGTTTCTTCCCTGTATCCTTATGAAATATAATCTAGATTTAACAAATTGAGAAAACAAGCAATAGAAAACAATAGTGCACAGAGAAGAATGCACCAGAAGCCTATGTCTTAGAAGCAGATGTTCTACTTTGGCAGAGTCTCAGCCCCTGGTGTATTAACCGTTTGAAACACATTCAGAAATCACACTGTTGATGTACTTCTGAAAAGATGTGTTTCTCTTTCAAAATACCACAGTTAATTCCCTCACTTCCAGAAATGATTCATCTGATAAATATTTAGTGTAGTAAAGAAATATATCCTTTATTCATGATCTAAAATAGAATACTGAGCTGAATATGGCAAACTCAAAACACATATTATCAATAACCAATCAAATACCATGCCACCCACTGACGTTCTCTTAGGTAATTCTCTTGATAAAGAGACTCCTAGCAGCTCTCAAGAATAAATCCCACTTGATTCTATGGACTACACTGAAATCCGTTCTTTTAAAATGGACTGAAGTTAAGCATTACATTTTTCCATTAAGTTTTATGGAGCAAGATAAATTTCCTGTGTCAAAATTTGTCACAAAAATCTGTTTTCCAGACATCTGGTGTCACATATACATGAATACAGTACCACATGGGGATATCTGTAAATAGCAATGGGTGGCCTAGCATTTGGTTTCTGATCAGCATTTATTTCCATTATGTTAGTTGGTGAGTTTAATTTGGATTTTATTAATATCTATTTTTATCACGTTCATTCCATAATATTTTACATATGCCACAAGGAATAATACAATATCTTGTTTACAGCATTTTCATATTTAAGTGTAAAGAAGGAAAAACTACACGGAGTGGTGAATCTTAATTTGAATTTTATTTAAATAAGTGTCTAATAATGGCACTCAAAATTTGGTCCTTAGACCATCAGCATAGCAATTACCTCAGAGCTTGTTAAAAATGCAGAATCTCAGGTCCCACCCCAGAATTGCTGACTCAGAATATACACTTTAATAAGATCCCCAGGTGATTCTTATGCAAGTTTAATGTCTGAAAGCACTGGTTTAGCAGGAACCTCAAAAGATCCTTTATTTTTCATTGCTCTGCCTCTAGGTAAAACTACATCTAAAGCATCTTCAAGATCTCAGTACTTACTTAAAGATTTGTGAAAGCAACTCCTCTCTGTTGTCCCAAACCACATATCTATCAGTCAGTCCCCTCCCAAGCGGGGAGGCTGCTAACGTCACTACTGGACTGGAGCATCATTGTTTTAGAGTGAGTTAGCTTCTCTCTCAGGTCAGACCTCAAGGGCAACTACTTATAGGACTTTCATTTGTCATCCCTCTTGCTCAATAACCCTGAAGTACTCATCCCCTAGTCTCTGACAGCCCAGTCCTGGGACAGCGTGTACTTTTCACATTTGTAAATATCAACATCAGACTGATAATTCCCTCATCACCACACCCCAGTCCACCCCCACATTTCTATCCTGGGAGAAAAATTAAATTCTTCCGATGGGTCAACAGACTGCCAAAGGTCAGAAAGAGGGCTGCTCTTTCCTTGCTTCCTCCCACTACAAGAAATGGAAGAGGACCAGGCACATCACAAGTTCAGTCAAAGTGTGACTCACCTCTGCCTAATTTGAGAAAGGAGCAAATTAGTTCCTCCCTCAATAATCTCCATCAATCACCATTAACCTCTGAGATTCCTAAATGCAAACAATCCATCTGCCGTGTCTAGTTCTATCCTTAAGGTCAGGAAAGGAGGAAAAAAATATAAAAAGGTAAGACCAACCAGTAAAGAAATAAAAAAGTATTTTCTCCAAATGCACCACTAAGATGCTTTATCCTCTGGAACTGATTTTTCCTCCTCTTATGTATCTCCTTGTAACTTAATAATTAAAGAGTAATCAGGGCCTCCCCTGATTGCTTCCACCAGCATAAATATCCTTGGAAAATGTCAGTCGAGCACTGTTAACTTATTTTGTCCTGAGAACCTCTAATCAAAAGAGAAAGATCTTGACACAGTCTGTGGTGGGATGTTGAATGCAACATCACAGAACAAGGCCAGAGAGTGATTTGAAAGGAGCAGCTGCAGAATCCTACAGGAAATGCCGCTACATTCTGGTACCTGAGAGAAGGAAAGTGAAAGGCAGAACTCTTGGTGGAGCACACAAGCATGCCCAGCACTCTCTGGGAAGCTGGCCCTGGAGTAATAAGCCAAGGGTAAAATGAACTAAGGGGCTCTGAAAAGCTGGGATGCAGGAAGCAAGTCTTTTCATAAGGAACTGATGGAGGAAGGTGTTCCTTCCATAAACCTCTGGTTTCCAGATGCTTTAAGAGATGCTAAAATGTTTAACAAAAAAAAAAAAAAAAAGGAAGGGGGAGGGATTGACATAGGACTCTTATTCAGTTCATCAAATAACACCATTAACACAAAATCTATTATTTACCTGTCATTAATATTTTCACACAAGAAGAACAAGGAAAAGAATCTCAGGGGGAAAAAAAGTATCCATTTAAATGAAATAAACTGAATTTCATGAAAGATTCACTAAAATGCCTATTATAACTTCCAGTTCCACGTCACAAATGGGTGCTAAGGAACTCATCAGGAGCAACTCTCAGGAAAATCCGAGGTGTAGCTGTTCCACTTTGCAGTACATCCACATGCCTCTAAACACAGGTGAAGAACAACTCAATATACACTACAAACTTTGAAAAAGAAATGCAAAAAAGGGTGACAAAGAAGCTTCTTACAAAAATAAATTAAATATGGCCTGCTAATAACTAGTTATTCATCTATGAATATGAAGTATGAAAATATTAGCTCATTATTTTCCAACTCTGAAAATAACTTGCAAATAGAGTTTATATATGGGAAAAGGCCAAGAGAAAAAGAATGAATTGTTAAAATATACCCATGCAACACTAAAAATAAGACTGATGATGCCCATCTGACTCAATGAACTCAACTGAAAATGTAACACAAAATACAAAGATTTATTTGGGCATAAAATTCCCGGTCATCAAATTACTTAACAGTAAGTAATACACTTGTAGTGCTTTAATTTAATTATGAATATTTTCTGTGAAATTTCTTGACAACTGTTACCATGTAAAGAAAAAAACTGTTATTTTAATATCGGTCTTATATGAACTAGCCTATTACTAAAAGTCAGGCTTGCTACTGAAAAATCCAAATAGATTTCTGCCTAACCTAATACTACTTAATTACTGTAAAAAAGATACAATCTGACATTAACCTTACAGAGCAGTTTGTTTCCCCAGAGTCAGCAGCATATTTTTAAAAAGCATACTTCTGTAACAGTCTTTTAGGATATTTTGAAATAATCACAGAATTGTACAGATGGAAGTCACCTCAGAGATCATTTATTAATTTCGATCTTACTTATAAAGGTGAAACTGCAAACCTAAAGCTGTGACAGACCCAATGTCACAAACCAACTAGGGGCTAGAATTGAGTCTTTGAACTACAAGTTCCACTGAAACTATGCGTACCTTATCGTATTATCCCCAATACAAGTAGGCAAGACGTTCTTGTGAGCTAAACAATTAACAAGCCACAACTCATTATTAAATGACTAAAAAATGTTAATAACAGATACCACATAAATACATAAAACTACATTTAAAAATATATACATACATTCTACCAAAACAGAGTATATACATACCCAACAACCCAGCAATCTTACTCCACATATCCAGAAGAAATGCATGCATATATGCACCAAAAGACATGCACAGAACCTTCTTTTGAATAATGGCAACTTTTTTTTTTTTTTGAGATGGAGTCTCACTCTGTCGCCGGGCTGCAGTGCAGTGGCACTACCTCAGCTCACTGCAATCTGTCTCCCGGGTTCAAGAGATTCCCCTGCCTCAGCCTCTCAAGTAGCTGGGACTACAGACACGCACCACCACGCCCGGCTAATTTTTTGTATTTTAGTAGAGATAGGGTTTCACCATGTTGGCCAGGATGGTCCAGATCTGCTGACCTTGTGATCTGCCCAACTCGGCCTCCCAAAGTGCTGGGATTACAGGCGTGAGCCAATGGCAACATTATTCAAAACAAATGTCCATCAATAAGCAGATCAATTATGAACCAGTCACAAACTAGAAACCTAAACAGCAGTGAAAATTAACGAAGTACAACAATATGCAGCAATATGGATGAATCTCACCATCATAATGTTGATCGAAAGAAACCAAAAACACAAGTATACATCATATAATTTCCTTTATCTAAGAAACAGATACTTAGATATGTGGAAATATTACATATTAATGACTATAAATATGCATAAATATGTGGATAGATATATGTTGAGTATGTGTGTATAAAATGTATTTATTTCCCCCTTATTCTCTGGATAAAGAAGAAAGAGACTTCTGCACCCTTAACATTAACTCCTTGAAACACAAGCTCATGACCACAGGAGAGGAACCTCTACTTTCTGTCAAAACTTGTCGCCCAAAGCTCAATGTGAAATAGCCAAAGTCCATGAACTGAGGCTAATATCAGAAAGTTGGCTTATGGTTTTTTGTTTTTCATCTTTTATGGTGAATACCATAACACTGTGATTTGTTTGTTTTTGTTTTTGTTTTTTTGAGACTGAGTCTTGCTCTGTCGCCCAGGCTGGAGTGCAGTGGCGCCATCTCGGCTCACTGCAACCTCTGCCTCCCGGGTTCAAGCAATTCTCCTGCCTCAGCCTCCCGAGTAGCTGGGTCTGCAGGTGCCCACCAACATGCCTGGTTAATTTTTGTATTTTTAGTAGAGACAGGCTTGTCTCTAACTCCTGACCTTGTGATCCACCCACCTCGGCCTCCCAAAGTCCTGGGATTACAGGAGTGAGCCACTACGCCAGGCCAACACCGTGATTTTTTAAAATTTGTCTTCCTTCCACAATGACATTCTTCATAGAATTAGAAAAAAAACTATTTTAAAATTCATATGCAATCAAAAAAGAGCCCAAGTAGCCAGAGCAATCCTAAGCAAAAACAACAAAGCTAGAGACATCACAATACCTGACTTCAAACTATATTACAGGGCTATAGTAACCAAAACAGCATGGTACTGGTACAAAAATAGATACAAAGGCCAATGGAACAGAATAGACAGCCCAGAAATAGTACCTCACACCTACAACCATCTGATCTTTGACAAAGTTGACAAAAACAAGCAATGGAGAAAGAACTTCCCATTCAATAAATGGGTGCTAGGCAAACTGGCTAGCATGCAGAAGATTGAAACTAGACCCTTTCCCTTACACCATACATAAAAATCAACTCATGAGGATTAAAGACTTAAATGTAAAACCCAAAACTATAAAAGTGTGGATGATAACCTAGGAAATACCATTCTGGACATAGGACTTAGCAAAGATTTCATGAAGAAGATGCCAAAAGCAATTGCAACAAAAATAAAAATTGACAAATGGGACTTAATTAAAGAGCTTCTGCACAGCAAAAGAAACTATCAACAGAGTAAACAGACAACCTACAGAATGGGAGAAAATATTTGCAAACTACATATGTGGCAAAAGTCTAATATCCAGAATCCATAAGGAACTTAAATTTACAAGCAAAAAACAACCCCATTAAAAAGTGGGCAAAGAACATGAACAAACGCTTTTCCAAAGAAGACATACATGCAACCAACAAGCATAGGAAAAAATGTTCATCACTAATCATTAGAGAAATGCAAATCAAAACCACAATGGGAACCATCTCACAGCACTCAGAATGGCTATTATTGAAAAGTCAAAAAATAACAGGTGCTGGGAAGGGAATCTTATACACTGCTGAGAAAAGGGAACAGTTATACACTGCTGGTAGGAGTGTAAATTAGTTCAGCCATTGTGAAAGCAATCTTGATTACTCAAAGTACTTAAAACAGAATTACCATTCCACCCAGCAATTCCATTATTGTGTATATACCCAAAGGAATATAAATCATTCTACGATAAAGACACGTGAACATATATGTTTACTGCAGCATTATTCACAATAGCAAAGACATGGAATCAACCTAAATGCCATCAATGGTAGACTGGATAAAGACAGTGTGGTACATATACACCATGGAATACTACACGTCATAAAAAAGAATGAGGTCATGTTCTTTGCAGCAACATGGATGGAGCTGGAGGCCATTATCTGAAGCAAACTAATGTAGGAGCAAAAAACCAAATACCATAAATCCTCTTGTTTAGCTCTCACTTGATGTTTAGTTCTCTCCAAGAACACATGGACACAAAGAGGGGAACAACAGACACCAGGGGCTACTTGAGGGTGAAGGGCAGGAGGAGAGAGAGGATCAAAAAACTACCCATGGGGAACTATGCTTATTACCTGGGTGATGAAATAATCTGTACACCAAACCCCCATGACATGTAGTTTACCTGTATAACAAACCTACATATTTACTCCTGAACCTAAAATAAAGGTTAAAAGACAGAGAAAGAGAAAGAAAAATCTAACCACCAAGTTTACATAATAAATTTTGGATTTCAATAAATATTCAGTTGTCCAATAAAATGCTTTTGAATTTCTGATGGCATGTACAACAATGTAGGTAACATTAGACTTGATTTAAGTTTGTAATTTAATTCAAATTTGTAATGTGATTCAGACATCAGGGCAATTTGCTTTTCATGGGTGTGAATTTCTCTTCCATGAGCATCCCCTTATTCTGCCCATCAAAGTAGAAAGGAGAATAATGAGAAGTGGAAGCTCTATCCTTTTGATTAACCTGCTCAAGCTCAAGAGCAAGGCAGTTTCCCCTGGTTTTACCCATTACAACGGTAGAAGCACTGCAAGGGCCAGTCACCGAGCTGTGCTCAGGAGCCATATGAAGGGCAGATGCAGAGCAACTTATCTTGGCCATTCCAAATTTTAAATTGACATACATTATCAGAAGTAGGAACACATTTAGTTTTTGTAAGAGACAAGCTAACGTACAAAATATTCTCAGCAAATGGCAAAACATATCTACTTTTCAACAATTCTTCTTTAAAATTATATTGAATGAAGAGATATAAAGTCCTAGTTAATTCCTTTTCTAAAATGGAGTTTTAAAAAACAGGTATCTCACAAGACTGTTTCACTTCTGCCCATTTGAATGTATTACTTATTCAAATGTTGAAATAAATTAAAATTTTAAAATAAAATAAATATTATCAGTGGATTAATTAAAGGTTTCTGTTTTTTGTTTTCTCTTTGAAATAAGACAGAAACACATGAGGTCCAGCAATAACTTATTTCCTTCAAAGTTTCATTAAATAATGATTAAATCTAGCCCTATCTAGAGATTAGAAATGTTGGCATGTTACATTATAACCACTCAGAGAAATATAAGGCATTATCTTCCCTTACAAATCATTAACAAAAACATCTGATCATACAGACCACAACAGAAATAGAAATGCTATCAGTGATCAAACTGTTTGGTGGTAAGACAGGATGAATGGAGATTTAAGTCTGTTTTTCCTCCCCATCTTTAGTCAGAACCAGATGTTAAATATTGAGACTGGGGGTAGGGGAAGTAAACTTCCTCTTTTAAAACCCAAGAGCTACTCTTTTTTTTCCCCTTTGCTGCTTATTTTGAGTGACATGCATTTATGCAAACACAAGATTTTCTGCAAGATTTTCAATGAAAAGCTGCAGCCTAGATGTCAAAATCTCCTAACTGCCTGCCTTATATGTGTGTGAGACAGAGGGGGTCAGGCATTATGCTGTTGTTCTGGATGGCAGGAGCATCACAGAGAAAGACAAAAAGGTGACTAATTAAGTTGGACTCCAGAACAGTAAAGGGTCTTGTTTCTTTTAAAAGAAATATCAATACTGATTAAAAGTTAAGATGAGATCTCAAGGATGACAATTAGTTGCTAATCCTTCAAGATCTAACAAAGTATCTAGATGGAAAAATGAAATGTTTAACAATGACCAGAATAATAAAAATAGAAATGGGAAAATAATGAATAGCAGTGAGAGAAAGAAACACATGGTAAATAATGACAAAGAACAAAAAAAAAAAAAAAAAAAGAAATCCCTGCAGTTAAGAAAATGAAGAAAAAAGTAAAAACATTAAGAGGGTATTATCAAAATAAAAAAGCAAATTAGCAAAACAAAGGGCAGGAAAAAACAAACAAGGATATTTTGGGTAGACGTTATGTAAGAGAACATTAGTGCATGGAAAAGCTACTTTTCAGCTATCTTTACATTTTTATTAACTACATAAATAGCCACAATTAGTACCATTTGTTAAATAGATGAGGCAACAGTTGCATCATGAAGTGTGTTTCAGTGCCTTTCATATAAAGTTATTCTATGCACAACTGGAAAACACCCGCATAACAAGCATTAAAAAGGCATTTCACCATTTGATTCGCAACATAACGTTTGTGCTGTTATCTCTGGATGATAAGATTACATACAAGTGATTTTTTAATTTATACTCATATATTTCCAAAATTTCTATAATATTCACCCTATAACCCAGAAAACAATAAAATGTTTTTTTAAACATTCTCCTAGAGAATGACCCATGTTATAAACACAGGCATTTACAATTCCTGCTATAGAAATAGTGACATGGAGTTAATCTAACCTAAGAAAATTTCAATTGGGTTATTTATTTGCCTGATTTGCTTCTAGAAAATGTGGACAAGTTATAGGATACATGAACGTTTCTAATTCTCAGCTCCTAAGGTCTCTTATGTCATAACTAAGGTAATGGCTGGATCTTAGTCATGTCCTTTCATATTTCCAGTATTAAAATAAATAAAATAAACGTTGTTTTTTAGACTAAGCAGCCAGGGACATAATTTTAAAAGTACATCTGAAATACCAAAGCCCACATTTTCTTAAAAATATGTGATGTCCTGGTAAAAACATTTGATAACAAGTCTGAAGATCTGAGTTCTAGTTGTGGTTCTGTGGATCTTGGACAAGTCACCTAATCTCTTTGGTTTGGGCCTCAAATTCCTCATCTGAAAAACAGAAGCGGTGGTCAGTGGTTTTCAAACCTACCTGTATGTTACAATCACCTGGCTATTTTATTAAATCCGCATGTGCAGACCAATATCCCAGAGAATCAATAAAATCTCTGGGGAAGGGACACGGCTATTAGAGAGTTCAGTTCCCCCAGATGATTCCAGTGTGAGCCAAGGCTGAAAACCACTGAGTAGGAGGATGCTTTCTAGTTCCTTCTAACACACAACGAATCCCAAGGTGAGCTGCATATCGGAATCATCTGAGGAACTTGTAGAGCCTACCATTACCAGGGCCCATCCTGGCTCAATTCAATCACAGCCTTAGCAGTACCAAAGCACTGGTATTGCTTTAAGAGCTCGCCAGATGATTTCTGATGCATCACCATGACTGAGACTCACTGTCAAGACTCACGTGTTTGACAGAACAACTAGCCTTAGACTTATTTAAATAGCAAGGTTTTGTCTGGTTACAAGCAGGTTGTTGACAATAACCTAGAATTACATAAAAATTTCTGGGAAAACAAAATATACACAAACCGCCCCCCCACCCACTTCCTGTGAGCTAAGCAATATTCCAAGGACACCTACTGATAATTAAGGAATAATGTCTCTAATATGATCTGACTTACTGGGAAAATACAATTATAGTAAATTACCACAGGAAGAAAGAAGGAACAAAGTGAAAAGACATACATATAATCTGGGTTTTACCAAACTGCTACACAAATCGAATTTAGATAATAAACATGAAAACAAATTATGACAGTACAATGCACACTTTGTCAAAAAGAACTGATCCATTTGGCTTATATGTCATGTGAAAGTAAGAGGGAGAAAGTGAGAGAAGGCTATCTCAGCATGCTTTAAAAAAAAAAATCTCGGGAAGAGACTTAAAACATGTTTCTTAAATATTTCACTAATGAATTCTCACAACTGTTTTTTTCTTAATCGCTTGTGAGTTGAGCAGGCTGAAAACCAAATTTTTTAGAGAGGATTTACCCTTACTGTGGGCTGAAATATTGGCTAATTAATAAAAATAACCTTTAACGCACTCAGGAAAATAGCATAAAAAGCAGCAGCAGCCATTATTAACAGATAAATGGTCTATAACTTTAATAGCTTATAAAACCTAGGTATAGGAAACTAAAATGATACTTAATCACTGTGTAAAATACCCTACTTATAAAAGTGGTAAAAGATAGTATTTTTAATGAGAAAAGCATATCATATTTTTAATATCTTAATGTATTACAGATTATTTAAAATGTGTTTAGCTACTTTAAGTATAAGGAACTCGAAAGTTAAAATGAGTAATCCTCTAACAAATGGCTAGTCAAATTAGTCATTTAGACTTTTAAGTAAGCATTAAGCATTAAGACAGGTCTGAACAATTTTAATTTTCATTTTACGAAGAACTTTGATGTGCTTACCCACATCACTGCATTCATTTACATGAAATGGTCTTCTTCACTTTCTTCTTCACTGTGGTACAGCAAACAGCTAGGGGACTTCCTAAAACAGGCTGGGCCTTGCCCACCGCCCATTTTGAAGATTCCTTTGCAATCTGTTGTTGTTGCTTTGGCATGGGCAACTTACAATTCTAAGCTAGCCTACTGCTAACAACAATAACAATGACAAAAAGTGTGTTAAAACTCCTTGGGATAAGAATCAAGGATATTGAATTCATTCAAAAACATACTTTAGAAATGGTGACAAGCTCCAGCCTGTCAACACGACACGTTGAGCTGTAACCTTGGAAAAATCCTGAAAGATCCACAGGATGGTGGGGAAAGATGAGGAAGTTGCCTGGATTCTAAAAGGGACTGAGAACAGCCTTGTTCAAATGCGTGAATGAAAGTATATATACATTTAAACCAGAAATGATAAAAACATCAATTAGCCAACAATAACTCACTGAATCACTGTAATAACCTTCAAGAAAAATCTCACAAGCAAGCCACTAACATGAAATAAATCTGAAATACCCCAGGGAGAAACTCATACATCCAAAGATACCTGCAGCATCCTGGATGTCAGATTCTTTTCTTCATTACTCGGCCCCTGCCCCTAGCCTCTTTTCTTACTGTAGCTTTCACGCACAAGATCTGCAGTTACCTAAACAGGCAGACACCAGTGTCCTCTCCAGCTGGAACAGTTCCCAGTTTGCTTCTTAGTCTCACTAATTCCTCCTTGGCCTTATGCAAAATCGCTCACATGCTTATGTACATCTCTCCGGTAAAGAGAATCCCTAGGTCACCATTAGACTCTTAAAGGTATCTGTGAGCCAAAAGAGCTTAGGAACCAGTATTCTCCAGAGTTGCCAACTAAAAACATAAGAGAAAGTTGCATGGGTGCCAAAGATCAGACTGGAAGTCCCATACACTAATGTTCACACCAATGAAGGTCCCACGGGATTTGTAATGGACCCACAGCTAACACCAATACATGACAAAAATATTCAAATCCTAAAAGCATCTACCTATAAAAATCATTTACTTGCCCCTATGTTTTGGGAGAGAAGCTTAGAAGAGGAAGATGTACAGCTGGCTCCATCTAGACACACCTTCAATCTGTACTTCAGGATACAACAACTATTGAAGCAGCTCACACATTTTATAGTCATCAGTGGATTCAACTACTTAATTTGAACTCCATAAAACATTTAGAAGACACTTAATTTTCATTTAATGGAAAAAATTGTAATGAAGTTAGCAAAGGGATTAACATATGAATTAAATAGTATTTTCTTAGAATTTATACACATATATGTATATATTTTGATACAGTGTTCCATTACACCAGTGTAATTTAACTGCTTTATTCTAAAAATAAAACCCCTTTGCTTAGATACTGAAGCAGGTACTATTTAAACCCGTAGTGTTGATGAAAATTAAATTAGAGAAATCAGAGAAGTCTTTACACAGCCAATATTAACAAGTGCTCATTATAAATAGCACTCATGCATAGTCATTTTATGTACAAATTTTGGTTACTGAAAGATATTCACTGAGCAAGCAATTTCAGGTAATTTGCTGGTTGTGATTATTGTAATATGTAATTTTTAGTTGTGATAATTACCCAAGAGATTCAGAATACACAATTTGTAGAATAATTATGGAACTTCTACTTATTTCTTTAGGCTTAGTATTTTAGAAGAGAGGCTGTGAATTTATGAGGCCTGCAATTTATTTTTCAAGCCCCTGTTGATTTATCTTTGTATGGCGGCTTGCATGTCTCAGATTCTCCTCCGTAAGTGCTATTTCCTATTAAATACGGCTCCTTTCAAAGTGTCAAGGGTAGCATAAAGACGTTCAGAGTTCATTTTCATGGAGTGGACCACCTACCTCCTCATGATTCAAAAGTCAGTAAAAAGAAGCCTAACTCAAAGCAATGTTTATAACTTCCACCATTCTCAATTCGAAAGTCAGGTAAGGCACAGGGAGTTGTGGCTCACTTGAGCCCCACTCTGTATCCTCGAAATCTATGAAGTAATAGTTTTAATTATTTGTTCCAAAATTCTAACTGGGGGTGGGAGTAAGGAGACAGTCCATTCTTAGTAGAAAATCAAAATAATTTGGAAGTTGATTAATATAACAAAGTTAATAAAGCCGGGTACACATTCTTAAAGATAATAGAATGAACTTAAATTTGTTATACTACTTGAAGGGGTCACTTATCTTTTCACTATAATTTTTAAGTTACATTTTCCCCTCAAAAATACATTGCTGACTTAATAATACTGTCAACTGGAAACAGTTCATGAAAATAACAAGACACTCAATTACAGGAGTGATTTTTAGGGTAATGTCGAGAGTAAGTTTCTTCTATTCACTCAGGAGTCTGTGTGCTTTTCTCTTAGGCTACAACTTTATGAAGTTAGTTCTCACATGGCACTCTGACTGCACACTTAAACTGCCTAGCTTCGACATTTTTAATATACACATAAAAATCATAGAGGACTTAAAAAAGTTGACTTCTTAAATCTCAAATGCCCAAATGGTGGTCACTCAGGATGTGTGCTACTCTGCACTTCAAATGTGGTTGCTCTAAATTGAAATAGGCTATAAATGCGGATACACACTGAATTTCAAATAGTTTAAAAAAATGTAAAGCCGGGCGTGGTGGCTCATGCCTGTGGTCCCAGCACTTTGGGAGGCTGAGGCGGGTGGATCACAAGGCCAGGAGTTCAAGACCAACCTGGGCAAGATGGTGAAACACCGTCTCTACTAAAAATACAAAAAAACTGGCCAGGCGTGGTGGCAGGCGCCTGTGATCTTAGCTACTTGGGAGGCTGGGGTGTGAGAATCGCCTGAACCTGGGAGGTGGAGGTTGCAGTGAGCCAAGATCGCGCCACTGCACTCCAGCCTGGGTGACAGAGCAAGACTCTGTCTCAAAAAAAAAAAAAAATGTAAAATATCTCATTAAGAATTTGTTATAATGAATATATCCTGACATAATATTTTAAATATTTTAGGTTACATAAAATAGATAGTTAAAATTCATTATATTTGCTTATTTTTACGTTAATATTAACATAGCTACTAGATAATTTAAAATTACCTGTACTTACATGATACTTCTGTTGGATACTGTTGTCCTTAAAGTTCACCAGCTCCCAACATCTGTTATATCCATTCTTTGTTTCTATTTCTCTTTAGTTTTTACCTCCTCTTTATTTTCAAGGATCTTTAAGGATCCTTGAATCCATTTATATATTCCCCTACAGTAGAACAGCCTTCCTTTATCCTTACTCCACAGTGGGAGAGTATCCCATCTCTAATACCCTCCATACCAACCATCTAAAAAAAATAAGCAACATTATATTTATCAGTTCCTCTTCTTCACTGCATGGTAACTTCCATACCCACCACCATAGTAGTTGCTGTTTGAGAGGTCAGGCCCTTACCATCACTTATCCAAACAATAGCCCATGGCCACCTATTGGTTCCACTGCTTCCAATCTATCACCTTTAACACATTTTCCATACTCTGCCACCATCATCTTTCTAAAGCACAGGTCAGATCACTTCATTTACCTCCTGAAATAAATGCCAATGGTACCCTAATTTTTATAAAGTTCGCATTTCTGAGCATGGCATTCATTCTCTCCAGGCCAAACGAGAAAATCCCAACCACATTTCTTATTACATCTCTCCTCAAAACATATGGCCCCCAATTTTTTTTTTTTTTTTTTTTGAGAGGGAGTCTCACCCTGTCACCCAGGCTGGGATGCCCAGTGGCATGATCTCAGCTCACTGCAACCTCTGCCTTCCAGGTTCAAGCGATTCCTGTGCCTCAGCTTCCCAAATAGTTGGGATTACAGGCATGTGCCATCACACTCAGCTAATTTTTTGTATGTTTAGTAGAGACGGGGTTTTACCATGTTGCCAAGGCTGGTCTCAAACTGCTAGCCTCAAGCAATCTGCCTGCCTTGGCCTCGCAAAGTGCTGGGATTACAGGCATGAGCCACCCCACCCAGCCGATGACTCAAATTCTTATACTACTATATTTTATTCCCTCAACTGCCAGGTTCATTAAAAACCCTTTACATGTCTTACGACTTCAGGCTGCAAGAGCCTTCCCTCACATGGGTGTTTATTAAAATCCATTCATCTCCTAGTGAAACTATCTCCAGTCCCCAAAATTGGAATTAATCACTCTATTCTCTGAAGCCGCATACCACTTTGCCACCATCAGTAGTAGGACATTAATTTTTTTATTACCTTGAATTATATTCACGTATCTCCACTGCATGATTCTTAAGAAATAAGAATGAAAGAATGAAAGAGAGGGAGGGAGAAAAAGGAAAGAAAAAAAAAAACAGAAAAAAATTACTCTTAAGGAAAGGAAGCCAGTCACATAAACCACTATGTTCCCACAGTGCCTATTCCTCCCATGGTCTACATATGGGGAACTCTACAGGAGAAAAGTTTGCTAAAGAAAGAACAAGATGAATGAAATTGATTCTGGGTTTAAAAACTCAGAAATTCAGTGGGATTTTTAATTCTCACTTTAAAATGACATTTTGCTCAAGAAAGAACAATGTGAATGAAATTGATTCTGGGTTTAAAAACTCAGAAATTCAGAGAGATTTTTAATTCTCACTTTAAGACGTCATTACATATAGTATGTGTTGAATTAATGCATAAATGAATACACTTCTGTACATACTCATGTAAATACCTTGTAACAAACTTAACCATATTTACCACTGAAATGAAACCTCTGGACAAGGAATACAATCCTCAATGGGAAGCTGTCTATATTCTCAAATATTCATAAAACTCCACTTCAAAACAAAAATAGAAGTGGTAACTATTTATATGGGTTTGTGACCTAATACTAAAACCTCAAAAAAAAAAAAAAAAACAGAAATTGTGTGAGATCCCTATCTGTTACAGCAAGTGGATATTCTTTTTAAAGGTCACAAAGATATGATGAGTCATAACCCCTCAGTAAGCTTTGCCAAATAGCTGGCTGAAAACCAACTCAAAGAACACAGACATGCCATGGGAAGCAGGCATGTCATACCAAGTTACTTTTAATTTTTTTTCATTGAAATACTACCCTGCAACAGGTTACTTTTAATTTTCAGTGGCAAATTGATGGATAGAAATGCACAAAAAGGAGATATGGCAAAAACATCCGAAAACTGTTAAAATACTGGTCAATAATATGGAATACTTAGAAAACTAAATCTTAATTTACCAGAATTAAAGAAATTTAATTGAGGCTGATTTGTGTAAAACATTCATTGTTGCTTCCAAAACTTAAAAAAATTTTTTAAGCAATTCATTTTTGTTACAAAACTAAAAATGGAACCATATGAATTGCTAGACTACTGTTATTGAGCTGCACAGGGACACGAACAAGCTCTTTTAGGCCCACTCACTGCTATCTAACTATAGCAATAAGTTAATTTTGAGTAACACCAAACTAAACATTTAAGTCAATTAGTACATTGAACAGTACATCATACATACATCCAATAGAATACCATTATATGAAAGGAAACTTTAACTTTTCAAGTAAATTTCTGCTAATACATTCAAATGTCACCTAAATAAATTTTACCAGATTAAATTTTTGAGAAAGATTAGTCACTTATTTTCTTAAAGATTCTACTTTTCCTCAAAAAACTGTGATATGGCCGGACACAGTGACTCACACCTGTAATCCCAGCATTTCTGGAGGCCAAGATGGGAGGATCACCTGAGCCCAGGCGTTCGTGAACAGGTTGGGCAACATGTCCAGACCTCGTAGGTAGAGATATTCTGCATTACCAGTGATATTATTGCACTAACTAGCAATATAATCTTGAAAAGAATCCTGAGAATCTGGTATGTGTCCAGTGAGCCCTTTTAACAGTTCAATACATAGTCTTATTTGTGAAGTAAAATCCTATGTTCAGAGAAACACATATAATTTAATGGAAAAACATAATTTCATCATAGTTGGATATAATCATACATTTTTATATATACTTTATAATTATATATGTAATTATATATGGCACAAAACATAATGAGAATTTATTTTTAAAAGTCCTTATTTGCTTTAAAGAAAAAAAAGCAAAACAAAACTGAGATCCTTCTCAAGACTATACTGTGAGTTTGTGCAAAGGTTATTCGGAATAACTTCTTTTGAAGTAGAATCGAATATATCAGCATAGAGCTGGAAAGGACCTTAGACATGGTGTGGTGTAACTCCATGAATTATTAGATAAGTAAAGGAACTCAGAGGACTTGCATGATACAACTAGTTGGAAATAGAATCAAGACTAGAATTGGGATCCCTTGATGCGTCAGTGAGTGCTCAGTCATTACACTATCATTGTGTAGGTAACAAATATGTAACCGCTCTATGTTATAAAATTAGAAAACAAGCCACCCATAAGGAACCTAAGTTTACCGAACTTTTCCTAAAAAATATTCTTCATCCTTTGGCTGTTTGGCCAGCTTAACTATTTAAGCTTCAGTGCTAACACTTGTCTTCAACTGAGCCTTATAAAACCAAGATGAAAAGTATCTTCCATATAAATTTTAAAAGAAAATATTAAGTTAACTTTCCAAACTTCTACAAAGCCATTTTTCATATAAAATGATGTTTTGTTAAAATACCTACAAACTTTAAAGAAGAAAATTTATTTTTAAAAATCTTTAGCTTAATACAAAAACTTATAAAAGAACTTTAAACTATTCCTGTCCCACATCTTTAGTAATATGTGTTTCTCTAAGGACCTGTCTGTGTATTTGTTTTGTAGTCTTTATTTTACAGGTAAGTTGTCCAAATACTCATTCACCTGAAATTCCATCAAGACAAGATCTGTGTTTTCATAATATAAACTTTATGCCAGTTTCATGCTGTATACTAGGCTGTCTTATGTCATTACACTAAATTTATCCAACTATATTCTTAAGTTTCTTGAAGGCAGGAGTCATATTTCATATTTCTTTTGTTTTGCAAATGGTAAACATATAATAACTGTTCCTTGTAGATAACAAAATCTATGACTTAAATCTCACTATGTGAGCCACCAACAGAAATATGCATTCAGGTTAAAGTACACTGAAGAAGAGAATAGCATTAATAGGTATTATTCATTGCAAATATTTCAAAAAAATAAGTATTCATTGTTTATTTGGTTGATTTATAGAAACCAGTTATAGAAATAACTGATACAAATGCTTTCCTGTAACAGTTTTTAAATATCACTTTAGGATAAATGCAAGAGTATATTCAAAAATAGGAGCACTGAAAATAAATTAAGAAAAATTCCTAATACTATGTATTATTTAACTTAATTGTAGCTTTTAGATTGTAAGATCAGAATCACTGTCAGCTGCTCAAAAGACAAAATAACCCACCATTTAGGAACATTCATTCATTCACTTAGCTCATATTTATTGAGTTCAGCTACCTGCACGCACCCATCTGGGCAACAGTGACACAGCAGTGAATGTATAGAAAGATATCTGGATAAACCAATGAAACGGAGAAACAGATAGAAGCAGACAAATACACACATAAAGCAAATCTTAAAACATAACTTTGGTTTTATTATACTCAACCTTGTTATAATAACATCAGAAGTAGTTTAAAAAGTATTATGTATATAAACACACATTCTGTCTATGAGGAGCTCAGGAAACAAACATACCCAACACTTGAGTTTCATCACAGGAGATTATTAACATAGACTGAATGACAAGAATGGAATTCCACTCCTTAAAAATTGTATCAACAGTCATTTAACTCCTTGAGCAGCTTAGAAGCTGGCAGATGATTAGCAGGAGGCTATACTACCAGCTCAGTAGATGCTCCCATCACAGAGCCAGCCACTCATGAGTCTACAAACAGCACCTTGAGACTTATTTTTTAAACATACATACAGTCTACCAAGAATCACAAGCAAAACAATAACCTCATTACCATCTTGGATTTGTTTTTAATCTCAGAATATCTACTAAAAGATCTGCTTTATGCTTACTCTTTTTTATGATTGGTGGAGTCATAAACTCAAAGTCTGAGAGAAAGAAATATGTATAAACCCCAAGCTGCCCCAGCAAGCTGCCAAACACTGTTCTTATTGTTTTCCTTTACAAATCCTGGTTGGTTATCTACTTTCTCAAACAGACGAGGGATCAGATGGGGGAAAGGTCATGTACACTGTTTAATAATACCTATAATAACAATAAAGCAATGGTAAACTACACATGTGGTTTTAATGTCCCATTATCATGTTTCTGAAGTGAAGAAATTCAGTGAGAAAAAAAGATGGGACATTTAGAAACAGGGAATCAGCACTCCCTAATAACAAAATATAAGCTAGCATAGCAAACTAGCAAGCCTAAAATTACTAAAGAAACATATTTGTAAACATCAGAAGAAAAAAAGAAACTTTAAAATGTCCACTGGCTTCAAGAGGAAATATAAACTAACGCTTCCACCAAAGACAGAACGTGTACACCCTGAGACCTGCTTGATAGGAGCTCTACAAATTAAGTTAAGCTGGTTCTGCTATGAATTTATACCTGTTTAAAATCAATTGGGCTGGAAATAGTGCCAATTCAAAGAGATTTTTTATTGGGAAATGTTTTGCTCTTATTTTATTCAATAAAATTAATTACTTACATTTCCAATTGCATTTACTATAGCATGTTGTTACTAAAATAAGTTTCTTGGCCCAAAATCTTTTTTAAAAAATGTCCTGGTAAAAAATTAAAATACCTGAATTTTTTTGTGTGTGAACCAGATTCACTTAAGCAGTTTAATATTTATTTTTATTTTAAATTCCTAAGACATACTCCACAGCCCACCAACTAGCCTATTTTAGTGAAATTACAAAAACAAATCAGAGGTTTTTGCACGGGTATAACTTAAAGCATTTAGCGAAGAAATAGCTAATCTTCATTAGCGAAGAAATAGCTAATCTTCATTAAGACTTTAATTCTAAACCTCAAAATAAAAAATCAAAGGAAACCTATATACTCTTCTGTTTATGTCCAATGATAGATAACTTACTGACCCAATCAATAATATTCCATAGATTCAGAAAATAATTTATAGTTCTGTCATGTTTCTATAATTATAAAAAGTAGGAAATATTACATATAATTATTTGCAAGACAGAAATGAGTTTGATTTTTAAAAATCAGACTCCAATGCTGAATCAAACTCTATATTAATTTCTTTGTACTTCTTGTTAGGAGTAAATGCCTGCTACTTCCAGGAAATACTAAGTAAGGTTGCCTCCTGATCAATTTTAGACCGTAAGTACTTCATAGGTATAAGTTTAAGATACTACTTATTGCACTAAGTATACATATTTTATAATATGTACAGTATAGAAACATGTTTAAAATCCATTAGTTCTCCAGTTTTATTACTACTTTTTATTATCAAAGCCATTAGATACTAGAAGAAAAGCATTAGCAGATATGTATGTGATTAAAAACATTTCTTTTTTATTCTAATCCAAGTGATTAAAGAGTATTTTTCAGGAAACCTTAATTAGGCCTTTCCCTGAATAGCAGAGAAGTCCTACTGGGCAAAAACAAAAGTAGGATTTTAATTCTAATTTTTGACATAGATCCAAGTTGATAGAACTAAATTTTTTGAGTCATTATAAACACAGTTATAGCTAAAAGGTATAGTTAATATCTTTCAATATTGTAGGATTAGTCTAAATCTGGTACTAATGCTAATGAACAATCCCTGATATCTGTAGAATTTTATGACAGAATTCATGGCTGTTGGGCAGACAGCAATATAGAGTTTAAAAACAAATTATTTCACCTCATGGCCTGGTGGCTTTGAGTAAGTCACGGAAACAAGTTTATAAACGTCTATTATCTTAAAAATGACTGGCCTACACACACACATACACTCTCAAATCAATGCATGCATAACTAGAGAAATATGAATGAGCTCTGTGGATGACAGTAATGTCAATTTCCTACTATTGGTATTGTGCTACAGACGTTAACACTGAGGCAGACTGGGTAAAGTTTCAAAATAAAAAGCTTTAAAAGAGAGACAGAGAGATTTCCCTAGATAAACCCCAGTATTCCATCAAGCTCTGTAATTCTACAACCCTACGAAAATCACTTCCTTTTTTTTTTTTTTTTTTTTTTGAGATGGAGTTTCACTCTTGTTCTCCAGGCTGGAGTGCAATGGCACGAACCCGGCTCACAGCAACCTGCACCTCCCAGGTTCAAGTGATTCTTCTGCCTCAGCCTCCCAAGTAGCTGGGATTACAGGCGCCTGCCACTGGCTAATTTTTGTATTTTTAGTAGAGACGAGGTTTCACCATGTTGACCAGGCTGGTCTTGAACTCCTGATCTCAGGTGAGCTGCCACCTTGCCCTCCCAAAGTGCTAGGATTACAGGCATGAGCCACCGCACCTGGCCCCACTTCCTTTTTTTTGTTTGTTTTTTTAAATACTTGGTCTCCCTTCCCTTCTTGTTTGTTTGTTGTTTTAACTTACCTATCAATGACTTAAACCTGCCAGTAATATCCATATTACTGCTTTGCTGCTAGTGGCATATACAGTTAAAGAGGACAAATAGGTAGATGCAGAAATTGGCATATATGACTGGCTAGCTATAAATATTAAAAGATAATGCTGCAAATGTTTGCAAAGATACTTTCTTAAACCTAAACACTCATCCAACAAATATTTACTGAGCACCTACTATGTCTCAATGGCTATGCTATTAGTCACCTAGGGCACAAGAATGAATAAAAACAGACCAGTCACATCCCACTGATCTGTAAACTCAGATCAGTGGGATAAAGGAAGGAATAAAACTAACATGCACACAAAAGTAACACCACAACTGTGCCAAGAGCTATGCAAAGGAATTTGACTTAGTGAAGTCTGGAACATCTTTTCTGAGGAAGATACGATCTAAACAGCAAAATGGAGTTATTGATGCTAAGAGGAAGAAATGACGGCTCCAAGTAGAAATGAGCAAGGGCAAAAGTTTTGTTTTAAAAGGAGGCAGAGCAATTGCAAAGGGACTGGAAAAAAGGGTCAGCATGGATGCAGCAAAGAAACAAGGGAAACCCTGTGAGATGAAGATACAAAAGTAAGAAGGGCTAGACTCAGGAAGATCTTATAGGTGATATTTAGATGTGGTATCTATCAGAAATGTGGGGTGCTTATTCTTTGTGCTTCCTATTTCTATATTAATTTTATCTAAAATAACTATTAACCTTCTTCTTGAATGCTGTTTGAAATAAAATCAATACCTTAATGTCAGTCCTAATTTCTCATTTCAACTTAGTCATCTTAGGCGGTTAAACTGATAGTCTATCAATTTTCTTATCTAGGAAATGTAAATAAAATCATCCTCAGCCCTATTTATGTCTCAGTGCTACTAAAAGAATTAAATGGTAAAGTACATTTTAAAGGATAAAGTAAACAAGCAGTATATTAATTCAAAAGCAGTATTTCAAATACTATTAAAGCTAACCCACCTAAACTATGGCTTAGATAAAATTCAGATAACTTAGCAAACAAAAGAAGGAAACAATGGCACGCCATTTCCCTACAAGAAGGAAGAGTAATAAAATGATTAAGAAACAACTCCAGAAAATATTTCACCTTATAATAACACATTGCAAACAGAAGGAAGTCAAATTAACTAGATCAAACAAAACATGGGGCTTATCCCTGCTGGCTTGTTTCACAGAGGAAAATATTTTAAGAATGGAGAATGACAGACATGGGGATAAAAGAAAATTCACTTTACAAACAACAGTTATTGAACATTCTAAGTTATTAGTAAATTAAAAGTGGGTGCCCCTTAATCACTTTATTATATGTATAATTTTTATGCAATGGTATTTTGAGTAAAGTTATTAATAAATCATCATTTCTCCTCCTAAATATTAACATTGTCTGACTATAAAATGAGTCCTAATTTCAATTACCAACTAGTCTTTCAGTTGTCAATTATACTTCAATAAAGCTGGAAAGAAAATAAAAATTAAAATTAAAAGTCTTTAAAGGTTTGTAAGGTTATTCCTCCAAGGACCAAAACCAATACTGTATTTATAATTTATCACAGAAATATTAGATATATATTTTTTGTGATGAAAGTATTACATGAAACAAGCAGCTATACATATGGAACCAATATTACAAGATTTTTATTGTTAGACGTACACCAAAAAACTTCAATAACAAGAAGCCAAGTGTGGTATTCCTCAACTAATCTTAAAAAATTGTGACTGTTTCCTTGTCTTTCTCACTTGTGGAAAATCAGCTTTTCTCCTCTTCAACACTGGCAGCATTTCAATGAAAACCTGTCATATATACTGCTTACAAAGCCTATCAGACTTGTCTAATAAGAAAGATCGTAGGACAGAAAAAGTTGATAAAATTATAACTACCTCTATAATTTGGTTTCAAATGTAGTTCAATTAAGCAATTCTGATTGTTTGCTTGTTTAATTCTTTCTAATGAAAATTTTAAAAAAGATCATCAGGTTTTTATGCCCACACACTCATGACTCAGAACTTGAGAAATCAAAGAGTGAGACTCAAAATCCGAATAGAATTTCGGAAAGAATTAAATTCTCCCAACTAAAGCTTTTGTGTGCTTTATGTTTATACGTGCATCAGAGATAAGAAAAATAAAATGTGACGGAAAATAAAACTAACAACATAGAACCCAGATAAGAGGATTTATCAATATACCTAAATCATTAATCAGTATTAATGAGACTGTTGATTCCCTTTTGTTTTGTCTATGCAAATGGTATATTTAACTGTTTTAAATTCTGTAACAAACCTGAACTCAGTTATTTGTCACAAGAGTAAACAGACTTTGATGCTACAAAACTAAAATCGTTTAATCAATTAACTTCCACCACTGAATATATTGAAGGAGAATAGTGTACATGTACAATATGTACTTAAAGAATGACAAAAAGGATTCATGGAAATATAACTGAATATGGCAGCAAGTTATGCTGAGTCTCTTGAAATCACTCTTGTGTCCATTCCTTCTTTTGCCTACTGCCATTCCTACTGCCATTATCTTCAGTTTAGGCTTCAATTATTTCTTACTTATATTACTACAACGTCTTGTTTAGGACCGTCCTCATTACCAATTTCATGATGCTCCAATTTATACTCAACAGCGCTGACAAATTTTCATAAACACACCTCTGGTCATGAAAATTCCCTTCAATTATTCCTCATGTCCAATGAATATGAGAAGAAAATCCATAGTCTAAGATTCAGACACCTCCCAGATATGGTCCCACTTATCTCCAGAGCCAAATTTTGTACCCACCCCCCACCCTCTAATGCCACACACCCTGTATCTCCTGCCCCTGTGTCTCACACAGTACAGTCTCTCCACTTCCATCCTTAGCCACTAATATTCCAACTGCTTCCGAAGATGAATTCAAATGCTAGCTCCTTCACAAAATTATCTGTAATTAGCCCTGTCAGGCATAAGAAATTCTCTCTCTTCAGAATGTGTTTATACATCTATGAAAGCACTTCCCAGTGCATTTTCATGCAAAATCATACTGTCTTTTGTAAACCTACATTATTGCCCTAATTTAAGAACTCCTTCAGTGCAGATTGAGATTTAAATCTAGAAAAAATGCTTTGTACACCTGTAGGTACCTACTCTTTATTGAATGAATGATAAAAATATCTTTGTTCTTTTGAATGTAGTAGTGAAAGACAAAAGCATCCATTCTGTTCAAAGGATGATTAGCAAAAAACACAGGAAGAAAGGCTGTTAATGGCTTTATATTACAATGGAATATCAATGACAATTTCTATCAGTTCCAATGAAACTGAAAGGAATTTCATGATGTATCACTGGCCATTAGAGAAATGCAAATCAAAACCACAATGAGATACCATCTCACGCCAGTTAGAATGGTGATCACTAAAAAGTCAGGAAAAAACAGATGCTGGAGACGATGTGGAAAAATAGGAACACTTACACACTGTTGGTGGGAGTGTGAATTAGTTCAGCCATTGTGGAAGACAGTGTGGCGATTCCTCAAGGATATAGAACCAGAAATACCATTTGACCCCATAATCCCATTACTGGGTATATACCCAAAGGATTATAAATCATTCTACTATAAAGACACATGCACACATGTTTATTGCAGCACTATTCACAATGGCAAAGACTTGGAACCAATCCAAATGCCCATCAATGTTAGACTAGATAAAGAAAATGTGGCACATATACACCATGGAATACTATGCAGCCATAAAAAAGAATGAGTTCATGTCCTTTGCAGGGACATGGGTGAAGCTGGAAACCATCATTCTCAGCAAACTAACACAGGAAGAGAAAAGCAAAAAACCAAATACCGCATGTTCTCACTCATAAGTGGGAGTTGAACAATGAGAACATATGGGCACAGGGAGGGGAACATCACACACTGGGGCCTGTCGGGAGGTAGGGGGCAAGGGGAGGGATAGCATTAGGAGAAATACCTAATGTAGATGATGGGTTGATGGGTGCAGTTAACCATCATGGCACATGCATACCTATGTAACAAACCTGCACATTCTGAACATGTATCCCAGAACTTAGTATATTTTTTAAAAAAGAAAAAAAAAATTGCATGATGTCACCCGATCTTGTTTTTCTCTTTGCAAAACCATGAAATTAGTAAAAATTAGTAAATTGACTGCCCTTATTAATTTTAAAAAACGAACAAATTGGCTGCTCCAAAATCACTTGAAACAAACGTGTCAACTACTTTTCTAGAAACTACTTTTCTAGAAAACTACTAAGCAGGCAATTTCAAATTTAGCACTTAAGCTATTCTTTCCTCAAAAGCTTGATTTTTGCAATGTTAAGCTCCTGGGTATACCTAAGGTTACAGGTACATTAACAGAACTCTCATAAACACTTCTCACTAATCCCTATGATAAGAAATACATTTTTAAATAATAAAAGCACTCCAGAAAGTAGTTTACAAAAAAAGAGAAGCAAAATGCAGTATTTTTAGAACTACAGGAGTAAATAGTGCATAAAGTAAGTTCTACTTTACATGTTCATGTACACAGCTGTTCAACTAATATAAAGCTAAGTACTTTTTAAAAACAAAGTCTCTATTTGAAAGTTGAAGTATCACCTATTTAATCAATTAAATCAATCATCAACTTTACTGAGCACCAAAATATGGGCCCAGCACTGCTGCGGTGGATACCAAAAAGTATATGGTCTCTTATCAATGGAACCTACTTTTAATCTTTAGTGACAACTCCACCACAATTCTAAGTAATGTTTAAAAAAAAGGGTTTTTGATATATATACATCAGTATCCATGCTATTAAAAGTGAAGACAGGTTCAGCAAAATGAGAAATCAGCAAGGTCTGAAGGCTTATGGAAGAGCTGGGACAGGAACTGGGTGTGCAGGATTCCAGATGAGTGGCAGAATTAGCATGACATGTTTTTAGAATTATGAAGGCATGAAAATGAGATGAAGACAAGTCCGTAGTAGTGAGAAATAAGACGGCATATGTAAAATAAACCAGATTAAAAAGAAGATAATTAATCTTTTGCAAGAAAAGCAAATGCCCAGAAGAGGATTAAAGTGTTAAAGACTTCTCTAGCTTTAGCACATTGGGGAGCAAGATATTAGAAGGCCAGCCATTATCAGTAATCTTATCACGAGTAAGGGAAGGATGAAATAACACAGTTGCAAGAACAGGGGACAAGGAGGAGCAGCAAAGATTATTTTTAAGGGAGAGGAGATTCTAGGACTTGGGACTAACTGAAGATGGTAAATAGAAGAAAAGGATGAGTAGCCATGGGTGACTTGAAGCTTGAGGACACTAAAAGAAGCAGCCTTGGAGAATACCGGCATTTAGGAGGATGAGAACCCTACAAGAGGAATGCACATTAAGTAGTTTAGAAGAACCAAGACAGACAATGTCACTGAAAACTAGAGTAGTGAATATTCCAAAAAACTATCGGGAGATGCAACAGAGCCCGAGCCACTGAGTTGAACAATGAGGCCGAATGAGGCCTTACTTGAGCAAGTTCTGAAAACTGTAACATACCAAAGCTCATATCTAAGAAATAACCAAAGGCATTAGTTGTAAGAAAAGACAGTTGTGTATGCCACTAGTCTGGCAATAAAGGCAAGCAGAAAAGTGACTACTGTAAGTTTTCAGGTTAATGTGAGAAAGATGCTGGTATTTAATAAATATTTTGGGTATCTGAGGTATTATATAAATACACGTAAAGCAAAGTACATCATCACAACCAACAAAAGCTAATTTGCATTATTAAGTTTTATGTCTTTCAATTTATTATTTTAAATCATGATGATGAAACTTGCTTCCTGGAATAAAACACACTAGTGAAAATAAACAATTTTTTTCCCAAAAGATGTAATTATATTATCTTGTTTAAAATTCTGGTTTCCAGAAATCCATGTGCTTTCCTTTAAATATGTCACAATAATATTAAAGGGGATGTTTCAAAAACACCACAAATTTCATCAAAATTAATGAAAACGTATCCCAAAGAAACTTCTCAGAATGATTATTCCAAAGAATGGACACCAATAAATTTGTAATAATAAAATGTATTTATAGGTCTAATCATGTAAAATCGTATCCTAGACTTAAAAGCATCAAATTTAGCAAATAAGCTATTAATTTTAATGGCTCATCATCATTACCAATTGACATTTATGGAGATTATACATCCACACTGATAAAAAGAAGGCTTGAGACATAAAATCTCCAGGTACTTACAATACAGTTAGGGCAACTAGAAGGACATTTAAAAAGTAATGAAATGGGGTTCATGTTAATAATATTCCCTACTGAAAGTACCAGAGCAATTTAAAAATAAGGCACAATGACTACATAGCTTCTTCACTTCAATAAAAATGCTAAGAAATTGCACTGAAATTTATGAAATTAAGGCAATTTAATTTAAGTTAAAAACTCAAACTTACCAGCAAAAAAATCATGAATAATTTTTACTTTTTATAGTAAGTATATAATGCAACTGTAGATTACCACTGAATTTAATGCAAATGCTGTTTACCTAACTCTAAACACAAGAGAAACTGCAAAAATTCTTTAAACAATAAATTAAATACGAAAAGCATACAGATGTTCAGAAAAACAGATTGTGAAGATTAGTTTTATGCAAAATTCTAAGAAGAGTATGCAGCTATTTTAACCTATTCTATTACTTTAAAACCTTTAGTAATTTATGAATATAGGATATAGAAAAATGAAAGTCTAGAGATTTAGATTAATTTGTAAAAAAAAATAAAATGGCTACATGAGGAAGCAAAACTATAGTGAAAAAGTTTGTTTCAACTCAACTGTCTCTGACTTAACTTCATAATTGCATCTGTGAATCTGCAAATAGAACTTCTGCTTATGTATAGTTATACAATAACTCCATTCTGCTTCAAGCATACTTTGCAAAATGTTAGATATAACTTAAATCTAGCTTCATATATCAGTTAAATATAGTCAACAATGGTGAAAACACTTGAAGAGAAAAGTAAATATGAATATTTAAGTTGGAGCATAAATTAACAGATTCATCAAAACACATAATGAGGCCAGGTGCAGTGGCTCACGCCTGTAATCCCAGCACTTTGGGAGGCCAAGGGGGGTGGATCCCCTGAGGCAAGGAGTTCGAGACCAGCCTGGCCAACACTGTAAGACCCTGTCTCCAATAAAAATGCGAAAATTAGCCAGGCGTGGTGGCACATGCCTATAGTCTCAGCTACTCAGGAGGCTGAGGCAGGAGAATCACTTGAACCCAGGAGGAGGAAGTTGCAGTGAGCTGAGATTGTGCCACTGCACTCCAGCCTGGGCAACAGAGCAAGACTCCACCTCTCAAAAAAAAAAAAAAAAGAAAAGAAAAACCATAATGAAGGGAAAGTAAGATGTATAGAAACAATTCAATTTCTCCTCAAAAGTGACAAGTAGTATTTTGTTGTTTTGTTTTGTTTGTTTGTATCTTTGCTCTCATTTCTACAAATGTGATATCATCAGAACTTTGCAGGAATTGATAAGAAGCAAAATTCATTCAATGGACACCATGCTTCCTTTCAGTTGGACTCGCTGTCTTACATAGAGAGTCTCAAACCATTCCAAAACTTCATTGATACACAATTTTCCTATTATTATATGGAAAAATATATTCCTAAAATGAAAATGTTATCTTTATACCTGTATGTGAAATCCCACTTACCCTACATGTGTTAGGGCAGCAGTCCCCAACTATTTTGGCACCAGAGACCGGTTTCATGGAAGACAATTTTTCCATGGACCAGGGGCATGGGGATGGTTTCAGGACGATCCAAGTGCACTACATTTATTGTGCACTTGATTTCTATTATTATTACATTGTAATATATAATGAAATAATATAATGTAGAATCAGTGGGAACCCTGAACTTGTTTTCCTGAAACTAGACGGTCCCATCTGGGGGTGATGGGACACAGTGACAGATCATCAGGCACTAGATTCTCTTAAGGACAGCACAACCTAGATCCCTCACATGCACAGTTCACAATAGGGTTCACACTCGTATGAGAATCTAATGCCACCACTGAGCTGACAGGAGGCGGAGCCCAGGTGGTCATGTGAGCAATGTGGGGGCAGCTGTCAATACAGATGAAGCTGCCTTCATTCGCCCACCACTTGCTTCATGCTGTACGTCCAGTTCCTGATATCGATATCGGTCTGTGGCCCAGGGGTTAAGGACCCCTGTGTTAGGGTTCAGAAAGAAGCAGCTAGCAGAAAGAATTTAAAATAGTAAAAGCAAGGTTCGGGGGCAGGGGGTAACATTTACTTAGAATCTAAGAAAATATTTGTAATGTGTAAATGAACAGTACAGCCAAGATATCAGAGCTCATGCTCAACAAAAGCAATTCTACTCTGCCACTCATTCCTTCTTTGTTCCTATAGTGACTAAGGAAAATAACTTGTCCCAGCTTAGAAAGAGTATCATTTGTTTTAAACCCCTCCCATAATTAAGTTGAATGAATTTTACACAAACACCAGATAAAAATGCAAAACCTCAAAGAGCACAGAAAGAAATTCTTCAGAATTTTTTTTAATTTTATACCATAAAATCAAGAAAATGTATAAAAGAAAAACTAGACTGTGTACTACTTCTAGGAAATAAATAGAACTATTAGCCTGAATATTCATTTTGCTTAAAAAGTCCTAGGAAGTTCGTTCTCTATCTTCACTATTTTCTGTTCCTTTTTGTTCTTTACTCAAAATTTTAGTTTTATAAAAACTAAAAATTCAACATTTTAATGGAAATTTGTAAAATCTGGTTTAAAAAATATATCTTTTACCTATATCATTGAAGGTAGGATATAAAGTGATGGGTTGTGAGGTACCATAAGAGACATTGATCCCCAACACTTACATTCTTTATACAAATACGAAATAAGAAATAAACATCATATTGTTTCTGTTTTACCAAATTTATAGGATGAAGAAAATTGATCCATGTACTTGTTCTGTCCCTTACATCCAAAAACAAAATACATCCAAACACAAAATAATTTACATACCTAGCTAACATTATTCTACAATCCTGGTCCTTTAAAGATCAGATATCTATATCTATATCTATCTATCTATCTATCTATCACCTACTATTCAAATGGTGATACAACTGCCTAAGAGATCCATAAATCTTTCAATGCCGAACAGTTCAAAGGCTTACACATTCACCTTCCTAAAAGCCAACTGCCAGAGCAAATGATCTAATCAGTCCTTTCTAGTCCTAAAATAGGTAGGAGCCCATCACACAAACCAGTCTATACAGTAAGTTAAAATTTCACAGTAAGGGTACAGGTTCACATAAACACTACTGCCAAAACAAAACAAAAAGAAATCTTTGCAGGGCAGGTAGAAAAAGAACCTGATTACAAAGGTCAGGGCTTTTCAGAAGTGCCAGTGCCAAATGCGCATTTGGACTTTCCTCTTTGAACACACAAGAAAGTACTGCAATCATCCAACCTATGACCCTGGCTTTCTCAAGATTGCCCGGGATTGAAATGTTTATAAAAACAAAAACAGGATTTTTGCTCACTGATTTGTCCTTTCTTCCTCAACTAATGTTTCACCATTTCATATCTTTACCCAACTTCTTTTCCCTCCTACCTCAGAGGAAGAAACAGCTTCTTATTTTCAAGGTCATGATTTCATCCCTTCTCACTTCTTCTCATAGTTCAAATATAAATGAACAGAGATGTGAAGTCTGCATCTGTGTGTATCTCTGCTTGCCTCAATGTTATGATACTAAACACATCTTTCTGCATCTTAACTTTTTTTTTGCTTGTTCCATACAAGCACATATAAATGTGGCTCATTATATTTAAAAATGGAAATGTTTCATCATATGGATGTATAAGTTATTTAACCAATTGACACTATTATAAATAACTTATTATTTATCATTATCTTTTATTCATCTGCAACTATAATATGAACATATATGGTGCGCACACACACATATACAATGGCAGTGTTGAACCAATGTATCAACAAATTACACTTTTGAATGGGATAACATGTTTAAGTATTTATAAATGCAAGAGGCATAGAAAAGCTGCTCAAGGAAAGCTGGCTGAATGTGAAAGAAATAAAATGCCTTAATGGTTCTAAGGCCTTCTAGTCATCTAACACCTCTAAAAGCTCAGGTCCTATTCTTAGGATGAGCATTCTAACAGGCAAAGTTTCTATGTCTTTCCATGGCTGGTCAATTCTGGAACTAACCGGTACTCTCTATTTTGGGTATTATGAATTGGATCTCCCTCTTCTTTTGAAAGTGAACTAAAATAATGTTCCCACTCAGTTACATTTGCTGGGAGGTTATTATCTGTTCTAGCATACTCAGGGCCAAACTAAACAAACAAATCTAAAATGGAGTGAAGGGGTAACACTAGGACCTTTTTAGATATGCATGGGAAAATCCGCCTCCCATTTAAATGGTCTTCAATCTACTCTACTACTCTTAGTACCCAAACAACTCTATCCATTTTGTTTCACTTTTCCATCTTGTGTTTTCTTTCAAAAGCTACATTTAGTTAATGAACATATATTACTAATATTATTCACTTCTCACCCAGTAGCACTGTCTACAGAAGTGAATAATGGCCTTCAGGTACATCAGCATTTTCTGCTCTTTATAACTTCACTGCTCCTTAAATCAAACGAACAAACATAGTTGCTTCCCCAGAATAGCATAGAGAAGGCTCTCAAGCCTTGCCCTTCTCACAATACACCCTACCTTGTTGACATGCTATCTTTGTGCTGCTTTTGTTCCTGTTTATCGCTCAGAAAATTACTTGTTTATAGAATCCGTTCAATGCCCTATTCATCCCCAGAAGTTAAGTGTGTTGAAATTAAAAGGCTCTGCTTGAATTTGATAAGTGAAATGACAGAGGACAGAAGGTTTAAACAGCTTTATCTTAGGCTCCTATAAAAGGTCCTAAAATGCAAACATTGTCTCTGACATTCTTCCTGCTTCTACTGAAAATAGATGGCAAGTTTGAACTTCACTGAAACAGCTGTTTCTGTTAGGATCAGCGTCTCTGACAAATAAAACCACACAGAATGGGGTGGCCCTGAAACAGAAGGCTCCCTGGCCTAATCTCATAGATGCTTCTCTTGGAGACCTTCCATCCACACAACGTAGGGGAAGGGCGAGAAGGGATGGCTTCCCCTCCAGACTGAACCATTATTTCTCTTGCTATACCTGTCTCCCTTAGTGGTCACAGCAATTGAGCATATACATTTTCATATCACAAACTATTTTCACAACACTAGAAGAGAATCTTGAGTTCAAAATAATCAGTTTAAGAAACACATAGGAGATTCATCTTATTTGGTTAGCTTAACCTACTTCCAAATCAATCATTCTATTCCAAATCCTCCCGACTCAGTCACCAGCACCCTTTGATAAACAACTTACTGCTTTGCTGCTGGTTACTCTTCCTACTGCTATGCAAGGTCTGAGTCATGTACCTCAGCAATCTTGACGTTTGAAAAAGAGGAGGCTTTTCTGTCTGGGCCACAATTATCATGTTTATTTTAAGTAGCAACTAATCTCTTGTGCTGAGCTCTTACTCACCAGGGTCCATGAACTCTGCACCCAGAAATTCTCCATACCAGGGTACAAAGCACCTACATGGTTCTCTTGAGCTTCCATTCTTATAATGTCTCCATCACTCTCTTCCTTCTTAGGCCCTCAAACTCAACCCTACCAAGCTGACTCTGAATCTCCCCACTGTGTTCTATTTTATTCTTTAAAAGAATCCAAATAAACTCTGACATTTCTCCCTCACATTCTCACCTTTCCTACTTCACCCTTTTGAACTCATAGGTTCTCCAAAACTCCTCTGCTTTCCTAACTTTGGTCCCCATCATCAGTCCTCCTGAGTAGTGGGAATCCTAAACTTAAGCTTACTGGTGTTTTCTTCCTGAAGCCTCAGCATTCCCCAAACTCCAGGTTTATAAGCTGTCAAATCCACCTGACCTGCTCACTCTTCAAGGATCCATGTAGGGTGGGGTCCTGATAAGAAAGACAAGTCACTACAGTCTGTCTTTACAGTACAATTGTAGGCCTAAAGGACTCTGTAACATGTACTATTGGTGGAGACTGTTACCATGGATGCAAAGTCAAATCTTAAACACCTTCACCGCTTATGCTTGTAAAATGGACTATAGGCTAGTTTTTTGCCACCCAAGCAAGGCAATTTTAGTTAACAAATATGCACCTGGAACCTAAACCAAGTACCACATATTTCTGTCACGTAAGAGGACTGAATATCATAAACACAGCCTTAGGTCAGGAGGACTGTGGAGTAGAGTCAGCCTGACTTTAGCAAATTGCCATCTCCCCACCCTGGGCCCCTTTCTTCTTTGTGCCCTTCCCTGATGCCTATCACATAACCCATTCCTATTCACAACTAAATTATAGTAATAACATCTTAAAATACGATTTTTATGCCAACTGTGGGATTCAAGGTGGCAGAAATGACAATTTGGAGAGGGAAGCTAACAGCTCAGCCTCATCTGGTGTCCCTGATGAGACAGCAAGGGCATTCAGGAAAGGGGAGCCTCCTACACCCTTCCACTTCACTCCAGCCACGGAGAGGGAGATCTCATCATTCCACCTTCTCTTGTTTAGACTTAGACCTACTAAAAGAAACATATCCCCATTCTTTGCAAAAGTGTTAGGACATGAGAGAGCCCTATACACAATCCTAGAGTGTAATCAGAAGAGTACCTAGAGCGTTACTATAAAGGCATCTTCTCCTTTTCTCTCCTCCTATCCTAGATCATTCCTCTTTATAGGATTTATCACTAACTGAAATTATAGCATGTTTGTATATACTGATTTCCTTGTGGTCTACCTTCTCCATCACAGCGTCTGCTCCATGAGGACTGCATCTAGGTTATTCACTACTAAATCCTTTGTGCCTCAAACAAGGTTGGCACACTGAGAGCCTGTAACATATACTAGTGGGATGAAAAAAAGAAATCAATCATGTCATGATTCTTCAGCTAATGCCATATCAGATATTGTGCAAGAATTTAGAACCAGAGTGGGAAAACTATCTCCTTAAACCTATCTTCAACTCCAAATTCCCATCTCCTTGTTTCCTCTGACTCTCAGATAGTGAGAAAAAGGAGGACCTGGGATGGAAAGAGAAAGAAGAGAAGGGGGGAAAGGAAGGGGAGAGGAAAGTAAAAAAACATTCAAAGCAAAATGTAAAAACTGTTTAGTTTTCCTGATATTTTATGTTCACTCTCTAATCCATATAGGAGAGGAGTCAGGCTCAGTAACTCATAATTGTCCTCTGTGACTACAGCAGTGCCAGGACAGAGTAGGCGCTCAACAAATATCACTGAAGGAACTGATGAATAAATAAATTAATGAATAAAAATTTGAGACTACAGTAGATTAACAATAGCAGATTTTACTGCCATGTATCTCTTGCCTCAGCTTTTAGAGTAAAAACAACTCCTCATTAAATTGTTTTAAAGGTACAAAGTGCTTTGCCATTAGTTGAAATTTTTGTCTGCTTTTGCCTGACTCTTCCTGATGAAAACATATAAAGGCCTGAATATAAAATAGCATGATATCACTATCACAGACTAATGTTAAGCATTCATTTTCCAGTACAATAAACAATATACCAAAGATAGACCCCAACTTTTATACTCGTATTTCATTTCAAATCAGAACAGCATTTTTGAGAGTATTTTAATGACATACAAATTCCTAAAAATTAAACAAAATGAATTAGTAGACTTAAATTCTTGAAAAGATAGCTTCAACTAAGCTCCTTAACAACAATTTCCTTGACTTTTGAAATTTAACGTCAAGCACACTGGAGTTTGAAATGGCTCCAGCATGACACGGCTCCAGCATGACACAACTCCAGCATGACAGCATGACATGGATCCAGCATGTCCCCAATTTTGTTTATGGGGACTCAAGTTAATTGTACAACTCATGTAGTGCTACAAAATAGTAGATACTTCAAAATAACCCATTAGCTTCTTGATCAGAGAAACGAACATACAAATATTTACTACATACACAAAATGCTCTATTAAGTCATTCATAAAGAAGTAATAAAACCATATAACAAGGCAGTATAAAACATGATCTCCATTTTGAAAAAAGATAAAATATTAAACAAGACATGCTATCCTAGAAACACTTTAGCTTTTTGGTATAAAATCCAACAAATTTCTTACTCCACTCTCCAGTCTTTGCCGTCAGACAAACTATATTAGACTAATCATTCATGTGCATTTTAAATGGTGCCACTTCACTGCTTAAGAATGCACAATGGTTTCTCGACAGCTTTTGTAAAATCAAATCTATATTCTTTAGCCCTCCATTATTTTGCCCCCAACTTCCATTCACCCTTTCATCCTCTTGTACCATTCTCTCAAATACTCTTCATAATATAAAGACTTACACTGACATCTACAAGGATGTGCCTGCTGCTGGGGTCAGAAGATTGTGGAAGCCTTGGCAGAAAAGGCTTCTGAACATAAACAGAAAAGCAATGATACACATGATGCAAATGCACCCAGAAAATCCCATTACTGCTCCCGGGACCAGGAGACAGGGGATGTGGTATTAGAGGATTTTCTATGTTGGTATGAAAGGAAATGTTCCCTCAACTTTCTCATTCATATATAAAATGAATTTTAAAACATAAATGAATCCCAGGCAAGAAAGACTATGTGTGTTCACTCCCTGGTTTTCTTCAAAATGCAAGATGCATGGTATTTACATACACTTACAGCTATGCATAATGAATGTGATGGAATTTATTAGCACAGCCACAAATACAGGGCTTTGAAAGGAAACCAAGAGTAGGACATGCATTGTTCCTGTAATATAATATGGCGCTCCTTTCAATTTTTCCCCACCTAGGGCTTCACACATAGTTTACAACGATTCTGGCAAAGGTAGGGTATTTCAACACAATGAAACATAACTAAATAACTTGGAACCAAATGCTGTCATTCAGTGAAGCTATATTCCATCCCCAGAGTAATGACGTAAGTAACCTTCTGGACTGAAAATGACAAACCAAACAATGCTTTCTGAAAATTTCTCATTCATCATTATGAAACTTTTTTTTTTCCCTCGTACTCATCTCCCACACAAAAGTTGGTTCCCATAACACTCACAATTTCTTGTAAGTGTTATTACTTAGTCTAAAAGGTTGCAAAGCACAGGGCATTTTTCCATCCATTACAATATAAACTCATAAACTCCCCAAGCAAGTAACTGAATTTTACCAGTGTGTGTGTGTGTGTGTGTGTGTGTGTGTGTGTGTGTGTGTGTGTTCAGAAGTAACGCCAGGAACCTGGTCTCTGTTAAGGTCCTTAAACTCCCATGGACTGGCCAGGGAGCACTTTACCAGCACTGGCCCAGACATTAGCCAAAGGCAGAAAGGGGAGGGAAAGACATGAGGGAGGAAGACAAAGAAAGGGAGGCAAAGCAGACACAAAAATTTAAGACAGGAAATGTAGATTATCAAGAGACAGCACTCTGTTTACGCCTCAAATGGGTCATACATCTAACAGTTACAGATAGTCACAAAATGGTTTAATACTGAATAACTGTAATATAAAAGCAGTATTAGCATGAATCCAGTGGTTGCTCTGAAAACAAGATATAGTTAATAATGTTTTATTTCACATGAAAATGCCTTCACATATTATGCAAATTTGAAACTTAAACCTCAAAAAAACACAGCAGAAATGGTGAATTCTGTCAGCGTGGTGATGTATTTTATACACAGTTTTGGCTAAGTGTGACAGAATAATACTATCTGATGCTGATTTTATTTCCTTCTCGCCTAAGCAAAGCAGCTCTAGTCTATGGAGAAGTCAAGGACTTAGGCTCCTTCTCCCATCCCTGTTCCATCATCCTCCTTCACATGGTTGAGATGACTCATAACCCTGTTCACATTCTAGCCAGCAGGGAGCAGGAAAAAGGGGAATGAGCGGGCATGTGGCTTCCCTTTAAGGGCATGATCTAGAAGCTGCACAGCTCACTTCTACTCACATCCAATTCATCAAAACTTGCTCACAGGGCCACATCAGCAACATGTGAACCCAGGAAATGCTATCTTTACTATGGATGGATAACAATGGGGAAATATATAATGATAGGAAAGGGACAAAATGGATTTTGGAGGCAATTAGCAATCTTTCATACAGATGTCAAAGGAAACGACAAAACAATTTTCATTAAATATTAAATGCTGTTTCACTGAGTGGACTAAACTAAGTTAGAATAAGATTTTTAATTTTTGTCTTTTCTTAAAGGAGAAAATATTAAGATAGATGCCAAAATACTTGAAAGTTAAGATTATATGAAATACTAAACATTTTCTAAACTAACAAAATAAGTATCTTTTCAAATTTTAGTTCCACACATTTTTTAGCATAAAATAGAAAAGAAATAAATATGCACTAATAAGTTTAAATAATTTCACTCTTGACCCTAGGGCAAAATACTATCTTTCCTTGAGTCATATATTTGTAAGAGAGATGATTATACATAAAATATAAACTGAAATAATTTTACAAATAAACTTTATTTTTCAAACACAACCTACTTGATTTTAACAAGAAACTGTAGGTCTAAGGAGCTCAGCCCTGAGTCCAGAAAGGTCAAAGGAAGTTTTATACAACGTTCTGTTGGGACATTTCATGACATCACCTACAAAGACAGTTCAAGAAGGTGAGAAAACATTTTAACCACAGTGGAACAGAAGCTTCTAGGGAACCTCTATACCACATTTCTAGACCAGAATATTTAACATATATAATTTGCCACAATTCTTTTTAAGTTACAGTCTTTCTTCTTCCTAAATACAAAAAAAAAAAATTCATTAACAATCAATTTTGTTTTTTTAATCCCCTGTCCTCCCGTGTAATGAATGCTGATGAGATCCTGAAATATTCCCCAAAGTAATGAAAAAAAATTAAAAATGCCCAGTTCATATAGCTCCTAAAATATGCCTCCTTTTAGGAAATACAAGTTACTTTTCTAATCTGGTTTTGTAGCTTATGAAAAAAATAAACATTCTTGAATACACAGGTAAAATAAATGTAATGAATACTGTTTGTCTTTCCATAAAGATGTTTTGTCACAGTAAAGGCAAGAAGATCAACTCTCACACACAAAACTGCAGCTATCAGCTGGGTGTGGTGACTCATGCCTGTGATCTTGACACTTTGGGAGGCCAAGGCAGGAGAAATGCCTGAGCCCAGGAGTTCAAGACCAGCCTAGGCAACATGGTGAGACCCTGTCTCTACAAAAAATTAAAAAATCAGCCAGGCATAGTGGCATGTACCTGTAGTCCCACCTACTTGGGAGCCTACTTGGAGACTGAGGCAGGAGGATGGCTCGACCTAGTAAGTACAGGCTGCAGTGAGCTGTGTTCATGCCACCACACCATAGCCAGAGTGACACAGCAAGACCGTCCCCAAAAAAAAAACAAAAAAAAAACAAACTGCAGCTATCTTCATAATATGGAGGAAGATTTTCCAAAATCAAATTTTTCTATTTTTCTTCTACATTATTATACTTTTGAAACATTTCTTTATATTTCTAGTTAATTATCCTACTGCAAGAGAAATTCTTGCTATTGAAAGCCATGATAAGAAGTGTAAATCATCTATTACATATATTTGAAGTGGTATCTTCAAATAGTTTTAATTTAAGGGGATATCTCATTTCATATGTAATTAGTCAGCACATGTATAAACCAAAGGATCCCAACTGTCAGATGTATTTTATTTGCTTCCCTTTTCACTAGAATTCTTACTCTGGGGAATTCCAATGCCTTAGGTGTTATAAATGAGAACAAAGAAGAAGGAGTGATGTAGAGTTATCACACTTTCTACCTCCTCCCCTGCCCCTGCCCCAGTAATGCATGGCTGCCAACATCAAAACATCTTGGAAGGCTGTCCAGGGTATCGTTACCTTACAAATCCCCATGAACCATGATGAGAAAAGCCTACTATTAATAAATAAATAAAGCCACGTAATAGGTGTCCAAAATTGCCTAATAAGATTGCCCATTGTTTATATGACAGACATTTAGATCCTTGTACTCTGTACTTAATTTCCTACCAGAAGCAATATTTTGTATCAAACACTTTTCCTTTGTTGTATGTAATAATTTCCCCTGACTCAGCACTATAAGGATCTGAATGTTTTTCTTCTGTTACAGGAAGCGTTGGTAACCCGGATACAGAATCAATCTTATAAAGCATCATATAACAAGAAAGATCAGTCAGACTTAGTCATGAAAGACAGGAGCCAGATTAAAAACTAGGTATTTTTTGTTGTTGTCTTAAAAGACCAATTTCTGTATCTAAAAGTTTGTTTCCAATAAATAAGTAAATAATTTACAGTCTAATATTAAGTTGTAAAGTTTAAAAACAGTAAAAATCTGTTTATATAATTTCAGAAACAGAGCCATTATCAAGTAAGAAAGTAAGACACACGCCATGTAATGGAAAGCTTATCTAAAGAGTAGCCTAATGTGAAGTACAATGTCTACTTCTCCTTCAATTAAAGCACAATGAACCAAAAACCACCAAATTTATGTCAAACTCTGTTCTCAAAAGTTGGTCAATTCATTCATTCAGATATTAACTGATTGCACATTGTCCATATAGCATGTAGTCTAGTGTAAACATAAAACATGGGAAGCACCAAAATTATAATTCAGTGACACCAAACTTCTAAGTGACTAGAACTTAGCTGAGGAGACACGGCTGACATGAAATATCCAAAATGCAAAACCTTGTCATTTAAATACGAAATTGCATGGTAACCAGAGTAACTTCCTTTCTTGTTTTATTTTTTCTGATATACACTTTCCCCAAACCAGACCATACACATAACCATGTTCATGGTTGAAAAATCAGAAGAGCAGAAGAGAAAAAGTGTAAAAATGAAAACACAATCCTTCAATTCCTCCACTCCTGAGATATCCAGCACCAAAGAACCACAATACAATATGCTTTCACATATTGTATTCTAAGCTAGGCATATACTCCCATTCCTTTAAAATATCTTCCATGACATCTTTTCCTGCCTGTATCTCCTACCTGAGCATTAGCTTGGGGAATAGCTCAAATACATTTCCCCATTGAAAGGATGGGGATCTCCAGGTGGGCTCAGACCGCCAGGCGGGCTCAAATGCCATCCTCCGTGATTCCTGAAAATTGTGAGCTTCCCTCAAGTAGAAATGAGAACCTGAAGCATCAAGATAGAACTGTCTCTACACCACCAACTACAATGTTCTGACAAAAAGTAAAAGCTAAAAAATGCTCAAGTTCTAGCACTTGATTATTCAGAAAATGCTTCAAGAATGAGAACTTCAATTATACTTTGAAAGACAGTTAAAATTTGTTGGGGGAGAAAATAAATCATCAGAAACTATTCACAATACTAACTGTGACAACCTATTTGATAGGATGGTCAAAAAAGACCCATCTAAGGAGGTGATATTTATGCTTAGATCTTTATCCCTCCCCTGAAAATATGTAGAATCAAAAGAAAAACTTTTCAGGAAGGCAAAGCAATTTGAGGAGGCAACAAGTAGAACATACCTCGGAACTGAAATTAGACAAGTGAGGCTGAAGTTTAAATGTTATTCAAGAGTAAGCAAGAAAGTCACACATTATGTTTTTTAAATTATTTCCAATTAAGGGAACCAAATAAAAATACACAGAGGGATACTGAATAGTTAAGAAAAGAAGGCTGCAGCCAAAATGCTAGTCAAAGTAGTTTCAGGTTGATACAACAGGAAATTTTTTTAAAAAATTTAATTATATTAAATAGAGCTGGCATAATATAATTATTAAAGCAATGGATGAAAATTCTTTAAAGAAGGTATAAGGTAATGCCCGAATACTACTCACCTATTTGATGAAAACAGATGTGTACCATAAAAAGATTCCCATATACAATATACAACCCATATACAACTAAGAAACTACCCCAACAGCACCTTTGTTATAGCAATTTTGAAATTTTAATGTCCATTAAGAAGAAAATATAACATGAATCAGGATAAATAACAAACATCACGTTCCAATTATGTGCTTCTCAGTAAAACTTTTAAATATGCTAATCTTCAGCAGTTAATGGACAACAAATAACGTGGAAAGTGGTTTTACTTGTAACTCTGATACTTCAGTTCTATACAAAAACAGATTCTAGATGCTGATTCTAATTATGGATCAGCAGGCAAAAGAATGATGCATGTGGCTGTAAGACCCTTTTCATCCTTTTTAAAACGTCACATGAAAATACAATCCACAGCTGATTAAAATAAATACCTCTCGACCATACCAGATTGACAGGTCCAGCTTAAGTTTCTCTGGCTTTATCACTATTAAATTTCTTTTTCCATCTCCAGAAAGAAAACAAAACTGAACAAAACAAAAACAAACCATCAACAGCTCTTGTCCATATAAAGGTCTAACGATGCCTGACAAGTTTTATGGGGCTCACTAAATAGGATGTAGCTCAAGATGAGTGCATTATCTATCCTTCATTCCTTCAATCTGTATTGAGTACCTACACCGTGTTGGAAATGAAGTAGGCACTGTGGTGACAGTGGTGAAGAAAACGAAGAAACAGAAACTGTGACGAGTACTGGAAAGAACACAGCAGAATACCATGAGATAAAATAATGTGTCAAAACATTTAATGATCAGTCAGGGAAGGCCTCTCTGAGGAAATGACATTTAAGTTATGATACGAAAGATGTGTTAGGTAGTTGGAAAAAAATCAGGCACATGAAGCCTCAGATGTGGAGGTCCTAAAGGCCTGAAAAACTGAAAAATGATGTGAGTGGATAAAGAAGGAAGACCTGAGGGAGAGTGTCGTGAAATGAATCTAGAAAGGTAGATGATGAAGAAATATGAATGATAAACCCTTCATATGAGTAAATAATGCTTTTTGTCTTATTACTTCTCTAGGTTACAGCCATCGCAGTTTCCATTCATTCTGATCATATAATCTTGAATAATGAGAATGAATTTGAAGACTAGCAAATATTGCAACTCATTCTGTAGCAAATAATTACAACTCATTCTGCATGATTCTGAAGAACATTCCAGAATCCTGCTTCAGGCAGAATAGTGAAGGCAGAACAAATATCTCTCTCTGAGACAGACAGGCTTATTAATTTCTATGATCAGTTAAAACTAAAGACAAAATTAGAAACTTTATTGTAAGAACAAAAACTAGGAACTTTTACTTTTTTTTTACAACTCATTTGGCTTTCAAAGCGACACTCAGCAAGATATTTTCTCTTGCTGCTTGCAACCAGTTTTGTTTTCTGAATAAGAAATGCTGTTAGTATTTATTTTCAGTACTTAGGGGTATTACAAATATAAATGAGTTTAATTCTGGTTTGAAAAGAACTCACATTCTTGGGTATTTTCCTTATAATTTGAATAATTTTATTATTAATGGAAATTTCTAAAATTAAATATACTTTTCTTTTACATCATTTAACATCAATAATAATCTAGATTAGATCTGTTTTGAAATCTCGGAACAACACAAATTTTAAAATGAAAATTCCAAACTTTATATAACAGTTTCCTCTGAGACATTTAAACAATCACTGAAGACCAGTATCCTAAGGGAATTAGAACCTGATAATTAAGTAAAACCTTTTGTTTTAAAAAAAAAAATTTGAGAGTAACTGCTTTTCCAGACCTTAAGGTTGTCAGGTCCAGAATTAACTTGCCCTCTGAAAAAATCTCTACCTAGCCCATTTTACTATTAATATATTTTTTAACTGCAAAAGAGACAATTAATTCAACATCCTTAAAAAATATACCAATCACAATTTCCTGGGGTGGGGGTGGGCAGTTGAGGCAGTGGATGAAGAGCTATTGGTCAAAGGATACGAAATATCAGTTAGACCGGAGACATGAGTTCAAGAGGTTAACAACAATGTACTGTATATTGAAAATTGCTAAGAGGGTATATTTTAAATGTTCTCACCAGTTAAAAAAGAAAAAAAGTAAGTATGGGAAGTAATGGCTATGTTAATTAGCTTGATTTAGCCATTCCACAATGTATACATATACAGAAACATCATGTAGTACAACCATAAATGTATTTGTCATTTTTAAATAAAGAAATAGGGCTGGATGCGGTAGCTCATGCCTATAATCCCAGCACTTTGGGAGGCCAAGGCGGGTGGATCACGAGGTCAGAAGATGGAGACCATCCTGGCTAACACGGTGAAACCCCGTCTCTACTAAAAATACAAAAAATTAGCCGGGCGTGGTGGCAGGCACCTGTAGTCCCAGCTACTCAGGAGGCTGAGGCAGGAGAATGGCATGAACCCGGGAGGCGGAGCTTGCAGTGAGCCGAGATTGCGCCACTGCACTCCAGCCTGAGCGACAGAGCAAAACTCCATCTCAAAAAAGAAAAGAAAAAGAAATCAAGTAAGCAAGGAAGCAAGCAAGCATGACAGAAGTCAAAATCAAAAACAAAATCTTCCCCACTACACATAAATGAACTCAAGTATTCAGAAACAAAATATGAAGGACTAGGTTAAACTCCGACAATAAGAGCACAGATTTATCATAGGGAAGATGTGCCCTGCTTTTACCTTGCTGTATCACAAGATACCCTATATTCTTCAGAAATGCTGCAGTCTCAAAGGAAAAGATCATCCATGGGACACTTTATTGGAAGCTTTTCTTGTTTACCAATTAAACTATGACTTCATGTTATCACAACGCTGACAAGGTGTACAAACCATGTAACATTTTGCAACTACAGGACAGTCTGCCTTTCACATATCACTTATTAATCTCCATGAACTATTAGCATCAGCCATTTTTCAAGGCTCTTTATCTTCATTTTAACTGCAAAAAGGAATTGCTTTTTCCAGGTTCTTGAGTATTCTTTTCATTGGTGAAAAGCGGCATGTAATGTTACAAAGAATAACCCAAAAAAAGCTTTCAGTTAGGAATGTATTTTCCTATATCATGAATAGTTCTAAAAACAAGCTTCAGTTTGAAAAGAGTAACTTTGAAGTCAGATTTCTCAGAAATCTTTTTGTGAAAACTGAACAACTGGATGTTGAATGATGTGTAAAACTACTATCTCACAGTGAAGGAAATGTCCAGGGAAGCTGTGGGAAATTAGAAATGATCACCATAAAGAAAAATGAACACCAGTTTAGTAGGAAGGAGAAGGGAAGACATCAGGAGAAATATTTAAATCTTTAATTCAACCAACTTGATACTGAAGCCCAACTTAGAAATTTAAAATAGTATGATTTAAAATTAAACAGAAAAATTATTTTACTCTAAGTCACACTGAAACCCAGTAAAATGTTTACACTCTTAAAAATACAACCTACTAGCTCCAGATTAACTAAATGCAGTGGATTGCTAACATATTAAAATACTTGGTGTACATTCTGCTTCTTTCTAAGCTTCAATGACCTGCAGTAAATTGAAAGCTTCCTAAAATAACATCTAATTAAAATTCTTGACAGCAGTTTGAGATTGCAGTACAGCAAATAAAGTCCTGCTCTCACCTTGTTTACTTGCCATCTGTCTCTCTTTTAAATGTCAAGTACCAAACATGCTACAAGAATTCCAGTTATTTAGGCTTTCCAGTTATTTTAATCCCACATAAATGACAGTTTACAATAAATGCATACAAAGAAGGATTAAACTTGCTGCTGGAATGATGCCACACATACAGTAGAGGAAGTAAATAAAGAATAGTTACATAATGGAATGTTATCTGGTACACAATACATCTACACTGATCTTCCAATATAAAGGCTACCTCGAGTGATTAGAGGTAAACACTGCTTGCCTTTTGTGCCTCACCTCTAAAGCTTTACTTCACAACCTTAATTAATCTCTTGATAAAGATGTGGGAAGACCACCATGTTACACAACTCTCAGAGGTACCACTTCTCTTAAGAAATAGTAAAAAGGTTACGACAGCTCTGTCTAGTACACCTTTCCTTCACTAATGGTTTCTGAAATCAAAAGATCCTCTCAATGAAGTCCAGCAGCCCCATCCTCTCTTTCTAACACGCTTACCTGGATCAAAATAATTTAGCATAGTTATCTGTGTCTAACATGATCTCCCAGGAAATGAAGTGTGGATTTGGGAGTGTCCCCAATCTTGCTATAATAAATAAAAATTAAATTTAATTGTGTAAGAACTATCCAGATAAATTTTAAAAAGTAATTCAAGGAGGTTCCCAAATTAGTCTGGGGACATACCATGAGCACCCCGCAGAGGCAATATGAAACAGGAGTTTATCTTAGGGCTGGGTTTTGACCTCCAGAGTTATAAGAAAAGAAAAACTATTTCACAAATATTTACGGGCAAGTTTCGGAACCACAGTATGGCCTGAGAAATAGGGCAAATATGACGGTTTCTTACATGAAGGGATCATGGCCAACTAAAATGGTAAAGCTGAGATTACTGACATCCCACACTAGTTAACTTACAAAAACACACAAAACCACCCCCACCCTTGGTCTAGTGAGTCAAAACAAACTGCTGACAAACCCTAACAGCTATGTGAGGGGGCGCAATGATAATACACAGTGAGAACACACATGCCTCTGTTTTCCTGTCAAGTCTAAGTCTGCATGGTGGATGTAAGAAAACAGCAATTCCTTTCTTTAAAAGCCCTGCCTACATATTCAAAATATCTCAGATGTCCCTCAAAGCTGATATGCTCACATCAAAACAAGACCAAAAAAAAAAAAATCATTTATAGCAAGAATATTAGATCCAACCCTCCGACCTTTACTTTAAAAGGAAAGAAAAAGAGATAGCAGTTAAGCAATACATAAATACAAAATAGCCTTAGCTAAAATTTAAAAACTAGTTTTCAAGTTTGGAAATCTTCATCCGTATTAAGGAATTCCGTCAACAAGGACACAAGACAATTCCCACAATAAGACTTAAAAAACATTGTGCACGTGTATTAATGCACTCCCTCAAGAGTCCTGAATAATATAACAACCATCTGCTGCACAGCAAGCTATAAAGAGGATGAAGCACTTCTGTCAATAATACATACCAAATGAAACTGGACTATTCATGTCGAAAGCATAGATTTTTGGAGGATTCCCCAGTTGCCGAAAAGTCCTGTGTATTCAGGGTCATAAGTACAACACATCACAGAAACAAAAACAGTCTTTGAAGAAATGTTAATATAAGCATAAGAGGAAGTGAAAACACTCATTGGAGCTCAGATACAGAACTAATAAGTCAATAAGAAGGCTATGCAATATGCTCATTGCTTTGAGTAGTTTGTGAGAGTAGGCAGAATGATGTGAATTTTTTAGGAATTTATCTTACAGGTACTAAGTGTAGCTACAAGGACACTCCATTAAAGAAGTACTTGTAAACTGTAGTAATTTCATGAACTTTGTCCAAGAATGTTATTACAGTAAAGCTATTTTGAGAATACATACAGTTAAGAGTTGCTTTGAAATATAATATTTTTAATTAAAACATAATAATGATATTACTATCCTTATAAGCATTTTCTTTTCTTCTAAAATCGCCAGTACTCATTCCCAAATGTGAAGAAGCTGACATTCAGAGTGTACCTACAAATTCTAAAAACAAGCCTTCAGACACTTCAACACTTTCCATTGTAACATCTCTCTTCTGCCTCCCTCCAGGCCCCAGCAGCTCGTAATCTAGGAATACATCAGGATTTTCAAATCATCCTATAGTAATTCTAAAGAAATAACCATATATTATTATGAGTGTTTGCCAAGTATAAAGCACTGTTCTGGATACCATGGGAGACACAGAAGAGACATAGCCTATTACCTTTTTTTTTCTTTTTTTTTCTTTTTTTTTTTTTTTTCTGAGACACGATCTCACTCTGTCACCCAGGCTGGAGTGCAGCGCCATGACCTCAGCTCACAGTAGCCTCAACCTCCTTGGCTCAAGCAATCTCACCCATTTCAGCCTCCAGAGTAGCTGGGACCACAGGCATGTGCCAACACACCTGGCTATTTTTTTTTTTTTTTTTTTGTAGAGATGGGGTCTCTCTGTTACCCAGGCTCCTAACACCATTTTAAAAAGATAACAATATTTGACAATATATCATTAACTGCCACATGAAAGGCCTTGATAAATGCTATGGTCAGAAGGAAAAGACACATTTTAGCTAGAATGATCAGAAAATCAGAGCCAAGATGGGCATGGGGATAGAGTGGGAATGTTAGCTATGCCAGTAATAAGAAAGAATATCTGCATAAACTGGAAATAGGAAAGTGAGGAGAAAGGGGCAGGATAAAAGGCTGGCAAGCAAAGGTAAATTCCAAGGATAGTGATTAGGCTAATCTCAGAAAAACATAAGAAGAGAATTGCAATCCATCTTTTCCAACAAAACTTTAAAAACCTTACAGAAATGTATCCTTTTTTTTTTTTTTTCTGTCGCCAGGCTGGAGTGCAGTAGTGTGAACTCGGCTCACTGCAATCTCCACCCACCAGGTTCAAGCCATTCTCCTGCCTCAGCCTCCTGATTACAGGCGCATGCCACCACACCCAGCTAATTTTTGCATTTTTAGTAGAGACAGGGTTTCACCATGTTGGCCAGGATGGTCTTGATCTCCTGACCTCTCAAAGTGCTGGGATTACAGGCATGAGCCACCACGCCCGGCCCCCTCTTCTAAGTGACTCGAGACTGGAAGTGGATTCCTCCGGTAGTATAAAGGAAGCTTAGTAAAATGAAAGGAGTTCTGAACACATCCAGGATTCCATCCCCACCTGTGCCACCTCAATAGTCCTTGATAAGATTATACATAAAAGGAGATAATTTGACTCATGTGGATTCTGAAAGCAGACAGAAGGTCAGAAACTGCTAGGGCACTATTTACCAATATATGTGCAGATCCCAACTGGTAAATTTAGCAGGCATTATATAAAGGCTGGCAATCTGCATTTAATAATCATTTCAGAGGATTAGAATGCATCTGATCCATGGAAAATGCAGGAAAGCCACTAGATTAAATGCTTGTCAGACATTAGTGGCATATCTTGTGTTAAAAACAAAAACAAAAAAGGCCTAAATTTATTATGTTTTAAAATGATTATATACATCAGAATATTGAGACAAGATAGGAAATGCTAGTTTCATAGGTCTATAGCTATCAGTCATTGACTACCTACCATTTTTTTGCCTTTAGAAGATCACAATGGTAATTCACAAAGAACTGCTGGCAGAGATAGGGTAGAGAAGAAAGCGACAAGAAGAAAAAAGTATTTAAGTTTAAAAATGCCAAGTTTTTAAGACTGTTATGAAAATGATATCAGTAATGCAGGAGTCAGCAAACATTTGCAGTAAAGGCCCAGAGAGTAAAAGTTTTCAGCTCTGCAGGCCAGATAGTCTCTATGGAACTACTTACCTCTGCCATTGTAGCCACAGACAGTAAGTAAATAAATGAGCATGGCTCCGCCATTGAAAATTTACTCACAGAAGGAAATACAACCTGGATTAGGCTCACAGTCTGTAGTTTGCCAAGTGTTGATATAATGGGGAAAAAAGTATTGTGATAAATTATCAACTTCAAAGTTTCAGTTGCTTTATCAAAAAATATTTTTTACATATGCAACTGTAATGAGAACAAACTAAAATTAGTATTAAAGAGGAAAAAATTCACACAAAATTTGGTAAGGAGAATTTGCTTTAAGACTTTATCCATGCAAACCTATTTTAATCAGGTAAATGAGACCCTGCTGACCAGTATGGAAATCTTTAGTTAAATGAAAATTTTCTGAAATCTCTGGAAAAAAGAATAAAATTGACAGCTCCACATACTTCATAAAAAATCAGTATGCCCTACAAAAAAACCTTCAGAACAAAACGCGAAGGGTTTTCAGCATCTGTAAAATGAGCTGAGATGCTTTATCATTAATATAGTTCAGAAAAAACTAGGTAATCTTTCTTACTTCCTTTTTAAAAATCTGTGCCCATCAAGACAAATTAAATGCTTAAAAAGTTACAAGCAATATTTCACACATGTATATACATAAACAGAGTGAGAAAGGAAGAGATATTTACAGAAAAAGGTATACTTGAAAAATAAATCTTTAAATAGTCTTTCTGAATTTAATGAATACAAGCATCGTGTTAGAAAAAAAAAAAAGTTGCATCAACTGACCAGATGACATACAATATTAATTCTGGTTTAATGAAGAGAAAAAACAACAGTTCATTTTCACAACCATAAAATGTGCTAATTGTTCAAATGAGTCCTCCCGAAACAAAGTTGAAAAAGGCATTACAATTCTGATACCCTTCATATGCCAACAGCTGCAGGCTCAGACATGCCAACTGGTAACGAGACTTCATTTAGAAATATATCACACATGAATATTATAGGCACACCCCAGTGTGTCAAGTCATGTAACCTCCAATCTATTTAGCTTCTCCACATAGGAAAATGGAATTGGACTACCTGGTGCTCATCTCTGAGGTTTAGACACTGATAACAAAGATAAACAATATCATTCTTATATCACATAATTTCAACCTTCCTTACCTACTGAAACCAATTATTTGGGTCTAAACCTAAAGTTACAGTAGTCAAAGTTGAAAAGTGAATGAAGTATTACTCAAGAAAAAGAAAAAGAAGAAAATAGAATCGTCTTCTCTTTTAAAGGATAATGAGCTTGAAGTGAAAAGTCTTTGTAAAACTGTTCCTTCTTTAATTATTAAAGTTTTTTTTCTAATATGCAAACAAGAATAAAAAATGTAGGCCAAGCACAGTGGCTCATGCCTGTAAGCCCAGCACTTTGGGAGGCCAAGGTGGGCAGATCACCTAAGGTCAGGAGTTTGAGACCAGTCTGGCCAACATGGTGAAACCCTATCTCTACAAAAATACAAAAACAATTAGCTCTGCATGGTGACGTGCATCTGTAGTCCCAGCTACTTGGGAAGCTGAGGCAGAAGAATCGCTTGAACCTGGGAGGCGGAGGTTGCAGTGAGCCGAGATCGTGCCACTGCACTCCAGCCTGGGCAACAGAGCAAGACTTCATTTCAAAAAAAAAAAAAAAAAAGGAATGAAAAATGTTTACACCACAAAGTTTCCACAGTTGTTCTGGAGATCACATTACTTCACATATATGTGAGATTTCTAATATACATATTAGATATATCAAATACATAATCTGTTATATATATTAAAATGGCAGAACCCAAGATATATTTTTTTTTTTTGAGATGGAGTCTCACTGTATTGCCCAGGCTGGAGTGCAGTGGTGTGATCTCGGCTCACTGCAAGCTCCGCCTCCCAGATTCACGCCATTCTCTTGCCTCAGCCTCCCGAGTAGCTGGGACTACAGGCACCCGCCACCACGCCCAGCTAATTTTTTTGTATTTTTATTAGAGACAGGGTTTCACAATGTTAGCCAGGATGGTCTCGATCTCCTGACCTCGTGATCTGCCCACCTCAGCCTCCCAAAGTGCTGGGATTACAGGTGTGAGCCACCACGCCCGGCCCAGAACCCAAGATTTTAAGCTTACCAATAATCCAAAATAGAATCAATATCCTTACTCTTAAGTAGCATTCAAAACTGAGAACATGAGATACATTACGAGTTTTTAAGAAAGAACAGAACATAAATATTTTGGGGAGAATTATCCATAGGTCTCTCACATTTTTTCATGTCTTGCAACCAGATACTGCCAGCCTTTCAAATTATCCTTTCAGGAACATTTGTGTATCAAACAGCCTTAGATAATAGGGACAGTGTTTTCCTCTGGAGAAAAAAAAAAAAGAGGCTTACAGTCCAGTTCAATAAAGATAATGTCTCCTTCCAGGGCAAGAGTCAGGCAGGTTTACTGTCCATTATAAAAATTCAGGGTCCTTAGGCTTGGGATCCGTCTGTAATGCCAGCCACTGCACATGCAGGTGTCTCCTGCCCTTTATACTGTCCTATAGAAACTGAGGGTTGGTGACCTGGCACAAGTGATGACCCCTTGCCTAATGCTGTCCCTCTGTGACTAATAAATGGTTCATTTTCCCCGACCAAGTATTCTCCTGTCTTCTGCTATCCCTGAAAGTATGGCAAAGTAGCTTCAGGCTCTTCACAGTCCTTGACAATATATTTTTAAAGAAATATGCCTTAAAGCCAAGTTATACCATGTTTAAATGAAGAGTGTCTATTTATCTCTCAAAAAGAGATATCTGGCTATCTCTTTTGACAATTTAGACTGACTAAACAAACACCGTTTCTCCCTTGCCCTTCTTTACTATGGAGGCTGAAATTTCAAAGTTTCAATATACTGCTACCTTTGTAACCTGGAGTGACCCAGTGGCTTAAATAATATGGAAGAGAATCTGCTAGAGAAGCAAGTAGGTGGTAAGGTACTGGGACAGCTTTGCAATCCAAGATAAGAAGACAGACACGTGTGGAGTTGCCCTTCCCCTTTCCTGCCTTGTGTCCTTAAAAAATGAAGCTGCAACAGGAATTCCACAACTGTGAAGGGAACAGAATGAAGATAAAACCCAACATGCTAAGGAAATGAATTACAATAAGCCAGAAAGAGCCTGGGTCTCTGACAGCATTGTACTGTTAGATGGGTATTGTTACTTTTAGCCAACTTATATACTCAGTCTGTGTTGATGAAACTTACATATAATGCAACTTATATGATGGATTGGTGTTGATAAAATAGTTTTAAAATTTTACTCTCCAAAAATTAGATAGGTACTTTAAGCCAAGGGTTGGCGAAGGACCACCCAATGGTGAAATTTGGTCTGGCTCATTTTTGTAAATAAATTTTGATCAAAATACAGCCATGTCAATTAATTTACAGACTGTCTATGTCTGCTTTCCTAGTACAGAGGCAACGCTGACTAATTGCCAGAGACCATCTGGCAAAGTCTAAAATATTTACTATCTGGCTCTGTACAGTTTGCTGACCCATGGTTTAAACCATTCAACATGCCACTTTCGGAAACAATCATTTACTCTTGTCTAAACAAAAATCCTCAAATTGATTTCCTAAAATTTGAATTGAAATCATGTTTAATACTTCATATTTTAATATTAAAGACAAAATGAATATGGTGTTGCCTTCTCTTTGTCACCAACATGGAAAACACTTCCCAATTATTTATTTTCTATGTGCAATAGGGAAAACTTTATAAGCAGATTTAATAAGTTATAATTATTCTAATTAATCCTCCAGAGATTATCACAAAATTAAAGAAAACAGGGATTGTTAAGAAATAACCAGGGCTATTAATATTATAAATGTAAATTAAATGTACATATTTGTATTACTAATAATTTCTAAAGAGAGATGGCACTTTATACATTAAAATCGGTAAGAATGTTATAAAAAGGTACTTACAAATTCAATTATATCAATAAATACAAAAATGTATTATTGGGAAATGTAGAATACACCATGTTTTCCAATATATTTATAAAAAGTAATGCATAAATTAACCATGCATTACACATCTGAAAAAAACTTATTTCAGCTACAGACCTTTACAAAAAATAATTACAAGTAATTTTGTTTGCTATTATATTCTATTAATCCAAGTTTTTCAAACCTCCATGACATGTTCTAATGAGTTTCAACTTTCTTCCCCTCCTTAGTATAAATGTACACTGCCATATTTGGTCACTGCTAGGGACTGAATGGTGTCCCCTAAAAAGATATGTTTAAATTCTAACCTCAATCCTACCTGTCAATATGACCTTGTTTCAAAATAGCATCTTTGCAGCTGTAATGAAGTCAAGATGGGGTCACAAGGGTAGGCTCTGATCCAAAATCACTGGTGTTTTTGTAAGAGGGAAATTTGGACACACACGTACATACACAGAGAACACTGTGTGATGACAGAGCAGAGAACAGACTTACACTGCCATAAGCTAAGGACTTCCTGGAGCTACCAGAAACTGAGACAGACAAAGAAATTACCTATTCTAGAGGGTTCTGAGGGGGCAAGGCCCTGCTGGCTGACACCCTGATTTCAGATTTCTTGCCTCCAGAAATGTGAGAGAATAAATTTCTCTCGTTTAAGCCACCCAGTATGTGGTACTTCGTTACTGCAGCCCAAAGAAACAAATACAGTCACACATTTGTGATTATATGTGAAAGTGGTATATTATAATCACATGATCAGATGTTCAAAGTAATACATTTCAATAGAACATCTAAATTATCTTTCAGTTTAATTTGTTCTTCAATGTTTCCACTGAACAACAGAGCCTCAATCTCTCTTTATTATTTTAATCTATAAAGGGGACTTTTTGTAATGATCTCATGTGTCTTGCTGTTTACAGCACATCTATGAACCATTGATGTATACATATATCCTCAAACAAAAACTCATGCTCAAACAACAAATCGGAAGAGACAAAAGATTAATATTTTTAAAAGATTTAGAAAACGGAATGGTTATGAAGTACTTCACATCAAAACAATCAGACATGAATACTATTTTACACCCTACCCAATTAGCACTGAATGCTAATCTGTTTGGATTCTTGGAAACTCCAATTCTTTGTTAAATCACTGAAAAACAAGACTCTTCTTGGGCTAGATTTCCAAGCACTCTTGAGGCTATAGGATTATCACTGTAGCTTGTCTGTTTTATAAACAAACTTTAATTTAGTTTTGTAAGAAACTGCCAAAGGAGCTTTCTCTAACTAAATAACAACTCTGCCACTTGAAAGACATCATTCATCAACTTTCTTTGTGGGAGTATTGTTATTATGAAACTAAAAGCAGGCATTCTTTCTTGAGTGCTTCTGGATTTTAATTATCAAATTTTAATGTCACCAGATATTTACTGAAAGGAAAACATCAATTTTAATAAGCTACCTAAGACTGAAAAACATAAAAGGTATTCCACTGCAAAGCCAAGTTCACTTGAGTCTTGTGAGTTTGCTTAATATATATAATAATTGGTATCATTCTCAGGAATATATAAACATTTAACAAATGCTCATCTGTGGGGGAAAAAAGTCCTCAATTTTAATATCCAACTATCATATGTGCATAATATATGATCTGATTTAGAAGAAATTAAAATACTTGCAATAAGTTTTAGTTACTAAGAAACCAGGAGTTGGGGGCTGAACAGTATTAACATGGGGCTTAGAAAAAAAAAAAAAACTAAACTAAATAAATGAAATAAATAGCAAATAAATGTATTACAAGTAAGCATTTTATTAAAATTTAAAAAGCTAATGGTGGAATTCATTTTAATTACATCTGAAAAATTTCATTTTCTTTTGTATTTTGTAAAATATACCCTAGAGAGGAAACTGCTATTAAAAAAAAAAAAAAAAAACTTTCACTTTTCATTGAAAAATCAACAAGAAAATTACATTGTATCTAGCTAGCTAAGCAGCAGGGGTGCAGTTAGCCAAATACACAGGGCCATAAAGTCCTTAACAGTCAAAGATTCTGCAAGCTCTCACCTGCCTCCCCTAACAGACTCCCTTTGTTTAACTTTGAAAACATTTGTCTAAATAACTTTCTTGTGGCCTCTACTTTCATGGTGTGTTAAAGAAATGAGCCCCTTCATTTCCAAACTTTAGAAAAGTCTATTCACACCACTCAGATGCTTGAAATATGCATAAAAACATTCTCATCAAGATAAAATAAACTTTTTATTCATTTACAATAAATCAATCTCAGAAGATTTTTCAAGCTTTCTAAAGCAAATTCTACTTCCTATCTGGCAGACATACTTCTACATAAGAGATTGATTACTATTTGTCTTCTGAATCCAAGATAAAAATTATTATTTTGAAGTATCAAAAATTCATATTTTCATTCCTCTAGTTTCCCATTTAAAAGGAAAAAATGCCTTGAATGCAAACAAATATAGAAAAAATGAGTAAATGTATATGTTTATATCAAAATACTTGTGTTCAAAAGAAATTAGTTGCCTATTTTGATTTATTTAGAAATATTTTCTACTTGCAATTTGTCCTTTGTCCTCATCAAATTCAAAATAATTGCAATTTTCACCATTAGTAAACAAAAAAAGGAGAAACCGAAAAACTAGGTTAATTTTTTAAATGTAAAATTATTTTAATGATGAATATAAGCCATTCCCTTTCATGTATCATTACATATTTCATAGATATCCAATATAGTATAATTTATTTATAAAAGACAAACCTTAAGATTATCTTGCAAATAATTGTTATAATAACAAAAACAATATTTTTACTATAGAAACTACTACTAAAGTTGAAATATTAACAGACTGAGGTAGCAATAGTAGCATTTAGTCTGAAACAACTTAATTTTCATTTGTGATATTGAAATGTCTGAGGTGAAAATGTTATGAATAACCAGAAAATAATTTAATAACTGAAAAAATGTAAATTGGAGTCAGAAAGCCAACCAAAGTTACAAAGAACACTGGGAGAAGAAATGGCATCAGAGCATGAGATTTCCCGGCTCCACATTCCTGTACTTAGTTAAACAGCACTTTTTTCATTTTCTTCTCACAATATACAGAGCTGACTATGAGAAAATGTGGTAATTGATGTAGCATTATAAACATGCCCATTAAACTGTGAGGTCCAGTAACTATTAAAACTACCACTTAAAGCACAAATTACACATACAGATCAATCTCTTTATATGGTAAACTGAAAACCTATGAGGACTTGCAAAACTATTTCAATGACCATGCTATCAACATTTGTATAAATATAAATTTAAGCATTTAAATTAATACTACTTTATTCTTTACTCAAAGCAATGATGTCATACAGTAATATAAGGAAAGAAAGTAGGTTTGTTTGCAGCTTTTGTTTTGTTGTTGCTCTTGTTATTATTGTGGCTGCTGTTGCTTTTGATTCAACTTTTAACCATGTATCTTCAACGTACCAGTTGCAAAATGTTTTTTGGTACACTATCTTGTAAATAACCAACACAAGTAGAAACAGCAAGCATAGTGATCTGTAGTCCTTTAAGGGGAAAGGCACTTTATTAATGGAGCAGATTACAAATTATTCTTTGTTTAGCCAAACAGTCAATGGAGAAAAATATTTCTGCCTGATGCTCCTGAAGCCTTTTAAATACAGGCTAGCTTCTTCTAGAGCTAATTTTTCTATGTCAAATACTTTTTTTAACTACAGAACATGTAACCCTCCACCACACACACACACACACACACACACACACACACACACCATTTTGTCATTTATTTTTTCTACAACACTGGTTATTAAGGCATGATTCAAAGGCTCTGAAATGACATTAATGTTAATGTTAAGGCAACATCTATGTTTTCCTCTCTGGCCAGAGCTTTTGTTAATCTTTATTTTCTTCACAGTCTATCAAAGGCAGAGCTATTTTTTCCACCTCAGTTGACTTTTTTTTTTCCAGTGGTTGTCTAGCAGTGTGTAGGAGGGGAAAATGGGTTGTAGCACCCTGGCTCACTCAAGCAGTTCAAAAATAGGGAAAATCTCAGTATCCTTCGGCCATCATCTGAGTGTTTTAAAAAACACAGTGGCCAACACCAGACCTTGCAGAGCAGCTGATTAATACACACTTTTCAGAAGAAATAAATTTTACTATTAAAATGGTTAACTGATGAAACTGCCAGTCAAATCATAGAAATGCCTCCTATCAATTATACATTCGTTAGCAATGACAACCTTCACATCCATTTTTACTTGTGCCACTAAAACTTTAAGTAATATAATACTTAGAGTTTTTCCTTTTCTCTGTGCTTCAAACTACAGACTTCTCCACATGTTCTTTCCTTCTCTCCACACATACACACACATACACATGCAAGCTTTATGCTTGCCAGAAATCACTGAATTACTCTTCCCAGAAATGTCAGCTCAGAATGGTTTAGACACCCAGCTGGAGTAGCACCAACTCAGTGTGACATTGAACTGTTTGCAGGAAAAGAGAAAGAAAGAAAAAGAACAAAACAACAGAGCACCAGCAACAACAACAATTTGGGAAAAATGATATAAAAGATGAAGGTTTACTGTATCAGTCGGGGGAGGCATGCAGCCTGCTCATGCCTTTTCTCTACTAGAAATCATTATCTACTCTCAAGGCAAAAGACTTTCACTGTGCCCTAAATATTTATTTCAGTAGCATATACAATTATGTGACTATAATTTCTACCTCTCTCCTTCTACACAGGACCTAAGTAACTAGGAAATGTATTGAATGCCATTTACTTCTTTATCTTTCTATTTATTACATTTATATAAAATTGCTTTAAAATTTGGGCTACTCATTCATCATTAACAATCAACTAAAATTTTAAAAAGCAATCAGTTCAGAATTGACACCTAAATTTTTTCTCATCTCCCCTTAAATTTATAACAATCCGCATTTATTGTTGACACAACAGAGGTGCAGGAACATTAAAATATGCATTTTGATTCATGTACTCATCCAGCACAATTTCTTCAATAAAGCGGGCAGAATCACATGAAGTAATACTGATTAAGTCAATTAACTCCAAATTACTGTTTCTACTATTACTGTCCTTCATTTTTAGCTCAATTATAGTAATGTCCCTAGTGAGCTACTTACAGAATCAAAGAAACAATTCTGTAGTGAATTTATAATATTCCCAGTAACCAGCGTTGTCATACCGATTAGGTGGAGTCATTCTACTAAACCATATACTTTGTTGCCTAACTACCTTTGATTGTTTTGCTTATGTAGAAACATTTCATGGGAGACTTTTAAGTTCTGATTGGTAATGTATAGATTTTCATAGATCAATAGATCTCATAATGCTGACTATTCACAATGAGGCCACTCTGTAAATGAAAACATGCTAAGAAGACTCTTCTGTGTTCTGTAGAGCAAAATGCCTCAGAGCTCCGTGTGCAATGGCACATTTTAGACTCAGTTTGCATTTGGAATCCTAAGGGAACCTAGAAGTGAATGTGTCCAAATATATTACTAGAAAAAGAAACACAGTTCGAAAGTTTATGTGCCTGTTATGGTGTACCAAGAATGGTACATTATTATGAATTGTTATGAAACATTTATCAAATGTAAATTCTGCATAAACACAGCTGGCCACAGAACACTGTCAGTAAACAGAACAAGGATAACAGTAATATCCAATTAAGGATATGCTATATCAGCATAGAAACCAATAAATTTTGCCTTAGGGTTGCATTTAGGACAGTGAACAAAATTCACTTGGACACTTAAAATGCAGGCAAGAATACACAGAATGAGTGACCTCATTGTGAATAGTCAGCATTGTGAGAGCTATCAAAATCTATGGGAATCTATACATTATCAATCAAAACTTAAATGTCTCCCATGAAATGTTTCCACATAAGCAAAACTATCAAAATTATCAAATGGAAATTATAAAACATCTACTGGGTTAGAAAATGTTTCAAGTTTCCACAGAAGATGTAAAAGTGGGATACAAGTTTACCACATCATATATGATTACATCCAATTAAAACACTGTATCCACTCAAATTCCTAGTCAAAGGAGTTATATGCCTTGTCAATGTACTGATACCCTAAAGAGTAAAATTTAATGGATGACTTGGCTGGATCAGGAAGAATTTCAAAACTACTAAATTTGAAAAAAGAATTATAAAGACATTTGTAAAGAACTTAGTTTTATTAGGTCAATGGCAGAAATACAATGTGAAAAATAAAAATTTAACATAAATATCTGACTTCCCAAGATGTTAGCACTTCTTGAAAAGTGTACAAGAATAAACAATCACTATAATATTTCTCTACCTTACTTCTGTCACACTGTGGCAACTCAAATTCCTCTTGTTATTCCTGGAGAATTTTAAAGCATTAATTAATGCTAAAAGGCAACAGGAAGATTCACCACCCTCAAGATGAATAAACTGTGGCCCAAGAATATTAAGTGACGAGCCCAAAGTTACATAATTGGTTAGACGTCTACGAGTATGTTTGGGTTCATCTCTAATTGCGAGAGAAAATTATAAATTATAAATATATAATTATGCCATTTTACATCTGGAAGAGGGTTTTTTATGTTTGAATTTGATGGTTTTACTTGTTATGGGTATTTGGCCAGTATTCATAGAAAATTTAGAGTTCACATACCTCCATAACTGAATTTTCTATTTTACAACCCTATGAGGCCAGTTTTTCTGACCTGAAAGAAATATTAGAGGTTTCTTAAAGGTTTTCCTATGTCAGAAAACTAAATACAGAGAGGTTAAGAGTCTCACACTAAAATTTAACTAACATGTTAAGACACTATATATTTTCATTAATATTGGTTTTCCAATTTGGAAATCTAAATAAACTATCACTATCATGAATATTCCATATATATTTAAAATAGCCCAGAAATGGAAAACTCTATCATTTTCCTTATTTTGTTTAAGATAGATCCTGAAATTTAACATTAGAATGGCCAAACAATAAACTTGAATGAGGATATCTAAATGAAGAATCCTGGCTATAAAATTAGGATTTGGTTGATGTCAATTCAGTCCTTGCCAGCCCAGTTCAGTTTCTCACTTAAGTCAAAATACACAGATGGAAGTTACATCTCCCACCCACATCTACCACATCCGCAGATTCAATCAAACTATGTCTTTAAAACACTTGTCTCCAATACCAAATTCTGGTGTGGATGTGGAGCACCAAGAACTGTCATTCGTTGCTGGTGGGAATGAAAAAGGGTAGAGCCACTTTGGAACCAGTCAAGGGGTTTCTTACAAACTTTCTTTAAAGTTTCTTATGTGCTTTCTAAACTTATGCATACCCTGAAAATCTAGCAATCTTGCTAGGTATTTTACCCAAATGAGTTAAAAGCCTAAATCCACATGAATACCTACACACAAATATTTATTGCAACTTTATACATGATTACCCAAAAAATGGAAGCAACCGAGATGTACTTCAAGGTGTGAGTGAAAAACCAAACTGTGATACAACCACACAATGGAGTATTATTCAGTGGCATAAAGAAATGAGCTACCAAGTTATGAAATGACATGGAGGAACCTAAAATGCAAATTGTTAGGTGACAGAAGTCAATCTGAAAAAGTTACATATTGTGTGAGTCCAACTATGTAACACCGTGGAGAAGGCAAAACTGCACAGACAGTAAGAAGATCAGCGGTTGCCATGGGTTCAGGGGGGGAAGTGAGACAGTAAGTAGATCACAGGGCATTTTTAGGGCAGTGAAACAATTCTATATAACACTGTAATGGTGGATACATTACATTATGCATTTATGGAGCACAGAACAGCACAACACAAAAAGTGGACCCTAATGTAAACTCTAGGCTTTAGTTAATAATAATGTATCAACAATAGTTTATCAACTATAACACACTACACCAATGCAAGATGTGAACAGGAGAAACTGCTTGGGCAGAGGAGATTTATGGGAACTGTAATTTCTGAATAATTTTCCTGTAAACCTAAAATGACTCTGAAAATAAAGTCTATTAAAACATTGAGAATACTGTCTCATGATCTAGCTACTATCATAAGTAAATTCACATAAAGCTATTAATGTTAAAAGCAAATACAGTCATGAACCCCGTAATGACATTTCAGTCAAGGACATTTCAGTTAATGACAGACTGCATTTATGTTAGTGCTTTCATAAGATTATAATGGAACTGAAAAACTCCTATCACCTAGTGATGTCATAGTCGTCACAAGGTCATAGTGCAACATATTACATGTCTGTGGTGATGCTGGTGTAAACAAATCTACTGTGCCACCAGTCACATAAAAGCATAGCACATACAATTATGCATAACACATACTTGATAATGATATTATAATAAGTGACTATATTACTAGCTGATGTATTTACTACACTATAAACTTTTTAACATTATTTTATAGGGTATTCCTTCTACTTATTAAAAAATAGCTAACAGTAAAACGGCCTCAGGCAGGTCCTTCAGGAGGTATTCCTGAAGGCACTATTATCACAGATGATAGCTCCATGCATGTTATTGCGCCATGCTAAAATGCAAATTGTTAGGTGAAAGAAGCCAATCTGAAAAAGTTACATATTGTGTGACCTTCCAGTGGAATAAGATGTGGAGGTGGAAGACAATAATATTGATGATCCTGACACTGTGCAGGCCTAGGCTAATGTGTGTGTTTGTGTCTTAGTTTTTAACAAAAAAGTTTATAAAATTTTTTTTAAAACTTAATTTTTTAACATTTTTAAAGCTTATAGGGTAATATAGAAAGAAAATATTTTTGTTAAGCTAATTGTTAATACCAGAGTCAAAAAGTTAAAAAAAATTAAAAGTTTATCAAGTTTAAATGTGACAGTAGGCTGTTCATATTGGAAAAGAAATTTTTTTTATAAATTTAGTGTAGCCTAAGTGTACAATGTTTCTGAAGTCTGCAGTAGTGTACAGTAACAGTCCTAGGCCTTCACATTCACTCACCGTTCACTCGCTCACTTTCAGAGCAACTTCCAGTCTGGCAAGCTCCATGCATGTTATACAGGTTATTACAGGTTATCCATTTTTATCTTTTATACAGTATTTTTTTTTTTTTTGAGACAGTTTCGCTGTTGTTGTCCAGGCTGGAGTGCAATGGTGCAATCTCGGCTCACCACAACCTCCACCTCCTGGGTTCAAGCGATTCTCCTGCCTCAGCCTCCCGAGTAGCTGGGATTACAGGCGTGTGCCACCACGCCGGGCTAATTTTGTATTTTTAGTAGAGACAGGGTTTCTCCATGTTGGTCAGGATGGTCTCGAACTCCCGACCTCAAGTGATCCGCCCACCTCAGCCTCCCAAAGTGCTGGGATTACAGGCATGACCCACCACGCCCGGCCTTTTATACAGTATTTTTACCATACCTTTTCTATGTTTAGGTATATTTAGATACACACATACTTACCATTGTGTTACAACTGCCCACAGTATTCAGTACAGTAACATACTGTATAGATTTGCAGCCTAGGAGCAATAGGCTACATCATACAGCCTAGGTGTGTGGTAGGTAATACCATCTAGCTCTGTGTAAGTACACTCTATCATGTCCACACAACAATGAAATGGTCTAAAAATGCATTTCTTGTAAAGTATCCCCATCGTTAAGCACCACAGGACTATATACAAAGTGACTCACATTTACCCCAAAACAATTACATGGTGATGTTTAGGTTAACTATTAAGTAAAAAGCAACATAAATGACCTTTACACCAAAACATCTGAAATATTCTTCTTACCTGTCCTGTGACTGTTCTTCATACATTCTCTCCTTGCCTTCTTTAAAGAGTCTTATTGCCCGTTTTGACTTTTTCATAAGGCTATCAATGTAGATTTTAAAGTACTCATTCTCACTGAGTTGGGCAAGTTTCTGGTTGTCATCATATTTACTCAATATAAGTCGTAAATGCTGATATGTATCAGGCAAAATATCAAGTATATATGGTGGGCTATTTTTCAACTGAAGTTTGGGATTTTGGCACAGTCTTACCTAAAAACAAAGATAAAAATAAAATAAATCATAATATTTTATTTCACAGAAAAATTTAAAAGTTAGAGAACCATGTCCTATTTCTTCATTTTTCCATAATATAAATAATGATCTTAACTTACTATCTCCAATTTATTAACTGATAGTCACGTTTGTCATAATATAAATAAATCCTATTCTGTTCTCCTACCGTTCAATCTTTTCTATATCATATCCTTATTTTGAACCTCTAAAGTTTAATTCTAAGATACCTCATTGTGCATAGCTTAAAAGAACTCCAGTATGCTAATCACTGTACATCACTGATAGTCTTTTTTTTTAAATAAAAATGAGGAAATGGGCCTTCTCTGTTGACAACCAATGTCTCACATTTATATGTTATTTTACTACATTGAATTCCCAGCTGTTGCTGTCTCATAGTTTGTTAATTAGCATTTTGGTGTACTGTTCTGAACCCCGAGGACAATAAAACAAAGAGGTGCAATTTGAATAACTGAGTTATTAAGTAGTAAATGTGTGTCAGGTCAGAACCAGTCTTTTCCACCTCCCCATACTGTCTACCACGCCTATAAACATGTGGCATATAACGGTTCAGTCATCCCATCACAGGTGCTGCCCAACCACTGGGGCGTTCAGGGGCTGCCTGCAGAACTGAAAGTACCTTCTGCCGGCCAGAGAAGGTAGTAATCCAACTAATGTATTCACTTCTACATGTTCATGTGATTTAGCCAAGAGTAAGTTAGTCCACCACATTCTTATCCCTCCAGAAAGGGCATAATCAACTCTTTACATAAATAACTTTCAAATGAAATAATTGAGAATTGCACAATAGCATTATATAGTGTAATGGGACAGCACTCTTACAAAAGGTTAAATGTTCACATAAAGATCATAAAGATACATGGCTCTCTTCTAAGGCCCTCGTTGTATTTTTTTTTTTGTAAAATTGACAAGAGTATATCTTATTTTATTTTATTGTTTTTTTAAGACGGAGTCTCATTCTGTCACCCAGGCTGGAGTGTAGTGACATGATCTCAGCTCACTGCAACCTCTGCCTCCCGGGTTCAAGTGATTCTCCTGCCTCAGCCTCCCAAGTAGCTGGGATTACAGGTGCCTGCCACCGCACCTGGCTAATTTTTATATTTTTAGTAGACGGGATTTCACCATCTTTGTCAGGCTGGTCTCGAACTCCTGACCTTGTGATCCACCCGCCTCGGCCTCCCAAAGTGCTGGGATTACAGGTGTGCGCCACCGTACCCGGCCTAAGAGTATAATATCTTAAACATAATTGGCTAAAGCCTCCTGTTGGGTGGCACTGGAGTGGCTGTGGGTATTTTTGGAATCTGGCTAATGGAAATTTGAATTGAAGACACATTTACTTTGGGTTTAGTGGAAGGTATATGTGAGGCATACAGTCACTCCTGTAAAATGGTTTAATTACTGTCAGCAATCCCAATGAAACTGAAATAAGGCAGGCAAAGAAAGAATATACTATTAATATATGATCTCATTTTCATATGCAAAATCTTAAAAGAAGGAGTTAAGCAACAAAGAAACAGAGAGTAGAACAGTGGGTGGGCGCCAGGGATGGGGAGGGGAAGAAATGGAGAGAAGAAGGTCAAAGAGTACAAATTTGCAGTTATGTAGGATAATTAATACTGGAGATCTAATGTACAGCATGAGGCCTACAGCTAATAATACTGTATTCTGAAAATTTGCTAAGAGAACAGAGTTTAAATGGTCTTACCACAGAAAGGTAATTATGGAAGGTGAAGGATATGTTAATTTATTTGATGTAGTAACCATTTCACTATGTGTATATATATCAAAGCATCATGTTATACACCTTAAATAAATACAATATTTTTTAAATCTGTAATAGAATTTTTTTTAAAAGATGGTTTTAGAAATACCTGAGGTGCCCACAATGCTGACTAGCCTACCATGGGAACAGTGAAATCCAATTCAAATCTGGCAATTTGAATGTGTTTCATGGCACCCAAAACTGGAAGTATATGCGGTAACGGAAGATAATCAAAGTATAGAATGTACAGAGCCAAAAACTAGTCTAGATTATTTCTCTAATCACTTGTAGATATACCGGCTTTTTAAAAATTATAGTGCTCTGTGGATTTTTCTCATTCTAAAAAAAATTCACTTTCATAAACAATTTGATGTTTGTACTTTCGTATTCTTTATATTTGTTAAGATTCTTTCAAATTATGTAAGTTTCAGGGGGCATAAAACATGGATCTGCCTCTGGGCACCCATAAAAGTGCCTGGGACAAATAAACAATCGAACTATAACAACTTCAAGGATAACGAACACAATAAATCAAGGAACTAACAAATTTAAAGGGTACTCTTATACACACTATCACACTTACTTTCTTAAAGAAATTGGCCAGGCGCAGTGGCTCACACCTGTAACCCCAGCACTTTGGGAGGCCGAGGCAGGCAGATCATGAGGTCAGGAGTTCAAGACCAGCCTGGCCAACATGGTGAAACCCTGTCTCTACTAAAAATACAAAAATTAGCTGGGTGTGGTGGCAGGTGCCTGTAATCCCAACTACTAAGGAGGCTGAGGCAGGAGAATCACTTGAACCCGGGAGGCAGAGGTTGCAGTGAGCTGAGATCACATCACTGCACTCAGCCTGGACAAGAAAGCAAGACTCCATCTCAAAAAAAAAAAAAAAAAAGAAAAGAAAAGAAAAAGAAAAAAAAGAAATCACTGGGGATCAGGGTTTTTTTCAGGGGGAATAGATGGAGAGAAAAATCTGGTTCAAATTTCCAACCATCAGCCTCTAATTTAAGATGTTTTTCACATTAACCCAGGGCATGATCTTATATTCTTCCTCTTTGTAAACAATGCCTTAAAGCAGAATTGTTGAGTATATAACCAACAAATTAATGGATTGGTTGACTGCTATTTTTTTTCACAAATAGTTTGATTGTATTATTTCCTTTATTTTTACAATTGAACTCTAAAGTATCAAGTATTCAAATTAATAATCCAAAGGTATAGGCTTAGTTAAAAAGTAATAATAGTATTTTTATCTCCAAGAAAGTCCTTGGAAAGGTAAGATGTCATCTCATTTACTAAATAACAGCAAATCTTTACAAAGTATAGTGAAAATGGCTGACAGAGCTTTTTTTACCCCCTTTTTAATATGTGATACGTTAGTATAATCAGAGTTCATTCTGTCCTAAAGATTAAGTCCCAAATATGCCAATTATTTAACAAATCCTGCTTGAAAAAGAATATGGTTTTTAAATTATTTAAACCAAAAATACTATCACAAGTATACATAAATACCAAGAATACTGCCACCAACATTCTACAGCAGGCATAGTTTAATTTCAGCAACATAAAACTTGGTGTAACATGTCACAGACTGATACATTATTTTCTTCTAGTTTGGGGACCAGGCAGCTTCAAATTCATTTCCTCTACTAGAGAACTTTTTAACTGATACATACAAAATTTCTGTCAGGTATTTTTTTCCAGACATTCCACATAAATATTCTTTGACAGAAACGTTTATGTTTTACAAATATTTAATTCACTATTCTTTATCTGAATGTTTTTCTCATTTGCTTTATTTAAAACTGTAATTCCATGTGGGAATTTATTGCTTTATCAGGTGGAAATTGTTTGAACTACTATATGCCAGGTACTGAGCTTAGAGCTACGAAATTATAGATGACTAGAACATACTTCCTGATTCAAAGAGATGCAAAGAGTCTGGCAGAAGAGACGTAGTTCTCTATAATTAACTTCAGAGCAATGTAATTCTTGCTCTAAGGGATCTTAGTAAAGATTCCACCCAATCCATTCATTTCCAGATTTAAAAAAACTAAGAACTAGAAAGATTAAGGGACAATTAAAATATCATTAATCCAATACAAGAGCTTGTATCTTCTGAATCTTGGGCTGATCTTTCTAACTATATCACAATTTAATTAAAATTAGGCATATAATTAATGATCCCTGCTAAACTCATTTACATTTTTATTTTATTCCATTTGCAAATTTACATAAACTTCAGGACCCATTTGTTAATTCAACAAACATTTATGTGGCAGGCATTGTTTCAGGCTCTAGGGAACACAGAAAGGAATAAATCACACACCTGCCCTCAAGCAGCTGTCTAGTGGGAAAGACTGGTAGCTTAGGAAAAGAATTACAGGAGAATTTAGTGCTATGATGGAGGCAAGTACAAACTGCTACAGGAGAAAAGCAGCAGCTCACTCATCTCCACGTGTGAGATGAGTGTGACACTCCAAGAGTGTCAGGAAATACATACTTAAATTTGCCAAAAGGAGTATTCTAGGCAAAGGAGTGTGCTAAGGCTTAAGAGACACCAGAGAGCAAGCATGTTAAGAGAGAAGTAAATGCAGTTATTCTAAAAGGTCAGAGCATAGGAAGGAAGGCTGTGAGTGAGTAGTACGAGAGATCTGAAATAGGCCAGAGTCAGTTCATCAAGGCCCTGTAGGCTAAACTGTTTTCTAAATTTGCACTTGGGAAAGTGCAACATACAATGCTGAACTACTGTATGCCACTGAGTGCGCAGTTCATCAGTTGGATTACTATTAAACCCTGTGATTTATGACAGCTTCTGCCAAAAATGAATAACCCTACTTCAGGACTATGACTTCTAAGCAGGTCAAATTCAATTCCATTCAATAAATATTTACTGAATACCTGCTATGTGCAAGGAGCTGCAAAAGCCAGGAAAGAAAAATTGCTTTTCTAAAAGCAGTATATTAGAGAGAAAATCAAGCTCACCACCAGGGTCAAGTTCAGATTCAAATGGTTACACCTCTTCTAGAAATACCTAAATTGCTTCCTAGAATGAAGCTTGGTACTAACACAGAAGAGCTTTGACAAAGAACAAATCTGTAGTCACATTATAAAATGATGAACTTTGTAGGGCACCGATTGGTGCATAAAAGAATTGGTTCGATAGCAATATTGCTCTTTTCTGTTGAACTAAAAGGCAAAACATTTATTATTGGAATTAGGCTGAAAATTCCACTATAGCCATTGACTCAAAAAATTTGGAAATTACCAGGACCAATTCCCTTTGACATGTCAATATTGAAATACAGAACTAGAACCTAACTAAGGTTACTGCTCAGAACCCTGATAGCTGGACTTGAGAATCAGGAACTGTCTCCATACCAATATACAACTGAGTTTTGTATTTGCTTAAATGTATTAGAAATATTTAAGGAGACTCTCTCTGTACATGCGTTGTTTCACATGAATAAAAATATACTATTAATATATTGGCTATGCATTCCAATACATAAATACGTATTTAGATACATATATTCAACCATATCAAAGCAAAAGCACAAATACAAAAACAGGATTTACTAATGCTATAAGAATTTTCAAAGTCATTACTTATTCTTGGAATAATCTTGCATTTAAAGAGTTTTCTGACTGCGCCTTAATTAAAACTTCCAGCCAAAAGGTAATAAAAATGTATTAGATCAGATAGTACATTCCTTGCAAACAAGGTTCAAACCACCCTGTGAAACAAAGGAAAGAACTCTTACCAAATAAAATGAAAATTTCAACAGTAAGGGATTGTGCCTATACTGTAAGACTTTCATTATAAAGCACGCCTCACTTCATGGAGCATTCAGTTATACTGAATAAAGTCATATACTCTCAAGTGAACTGCCTCATTCTTAAAGACAATATAGAAAGCCCTGGGCTAGGCGCGGTGGCTCACGCCTGTAATCCCAGCACTTTGGGAGGCCGAGGCGAGCGGATCACGAGGTCAGGAGATCGAGAACATCTTGGCTAACACGGTGAAACCCTGTTTCTACTAAAAATACAAAAACAAAATTAGCAGGGTGTGGTGGCAGGCGCCTGTAGTCCCAGGTACTTGGGAGGCTGAGGCAGGAGAATGGCGTGAACCCAGGAGACGGAGCTTGCAGTGAGCCAAGATCGCACCACTGCACTCCAGCACTCCAACCTGGGCCACAGAGTGAGACTCCGTGTCAAAAAAAAAAAAAAAGAAAGAAAGCCCTGTCCTCCTCCTATAAATGTTAGAAGAGGTTTCTTATTACAGTTACCTAAAAGTATATATATATCTCTCTCTTTATAATAACAGGTACCGAAGAGTTCTTTGGGTTCTTTCCATTTTAATGCAGCAAATAATTACTAAATATAAAAATTATAAAAATGTATTTTACTAAGTATAAAAATGTACAGTGTAAAAAAGTATAAAAATACACTTTTTTAATAGATTATTAATTGGGCAAAACAAAGTTGGCATATAAAATTGATCATGAGTCCAGCACAGCTGAATTTACAGAAAATTACCAAGACCTTTATGGTTTTCCACGAAGATGTCTTCAGAAGATTGACATTAAGAAGCACCATTAAAGAACTGACTAGTTGTAATTAAAATATCAATTGTGTATTCTGTTCACTCTCTTTCTTCCAAATGAGAATGGAACTTCCTTGAAGGTGAAGAACAGTCTTTCTCACTGGTCTCTCTCTATCACCTAATATGGAACTTTGCATATAGTAGATGTGCAACAAATATTTGATGGCAGAAAGGAGGAAGAGGAGGAGGAAGCAAACAAGGTAAGGACGAACCTCTCAGGAAAATTATATTACAAATAGCATATCCACAACTACATTGAATAAAGCTGCCTAAAAATGAGTACAAAATTTGGAGAAGAATTTGATAATATCAAATATGGAAGTGGAGGAGGGGAAATGCCCTTTTGATTTACTTCCTTTGGAAAAAGGAAGCATCATATTATTCCATGGAGCAGTGTGCTTCACTCTTCATACTGTGAACACAGACATTAGAATCAAGCAAACCTAGGATCTGGCCCTAACATTTACTAGCTTTACAACCTTGGGCAGGGTTCTTCTTCGGGAAACCTCTTAGGATATTATAATTCTTACAAGAGGAAATGTAAAGTGCTATGCACTGTGTCCAGAACATAGTTAGCCCTATCTCCTTCTTAATATTTCTTCTCCCTTCCATATTTTACATTCCATCACAAGGCAAAATCCCTGCAGATTTTGCAAAGGTATGAAAATTAGACCAAGGGCACTGAACAGTTTGTTGAGGATCATGATTTTTAGAAGCTCTTTTAGCTCATAAAGTTACTCATGCTGCCTAAAACCCTTAAAAAGCCTGGAATGTTCTGTGCAGAAAAGCAGGAAATAAGGCTAAGCCCAGGTCAGTGTTCCTGTCAGCTGACATGGAATCCTCTGGTTTCTTCAAACCCAAGAGGCTCTCAGGAAAAGACGTAGGGCTTTAATATTTTTTTAAATCTTTTAACAGGTAGAATATTATAACTATTAATACTTTTCTCATTGATACTGTAAGATAATATAAGCTCAACAATCATCTAAATGTAACTATGTTAAAAACCTATAAAATGTGTTGGATATTTTCAAAATGTGTCTTTCATTACTTGAAAAAAATTAGCAACCTACAAATACTTAAAAACAAAAAACAAAAAACTTTAGTAAAATTGTAATAATATTATTAATATATGCCCAAGCAGAGTAGATAAAAATAGCACTGTGGCATCCTTTAAGTCACAGCAAGTGTATAATAAGATGAACTTAATATTAAAGATAAGAATTGATTTCCATTTTAATTTTTTACTCATTTACCCACTTAAATGCTAGAAGACTAGTTAAAATACATATATTGCATATTTCATGATATAAAAATTAAAAACATGGTTTAAACATTATAAATATTATGCCTTAAATCACTTCCTGACAACCCAATATAAAATTTACAAATTCCCTCAAAACTTCTCTGTATATTCCCTTGCTTTCCTCCTGTGTAAGCAGAAGTTACATCTATCCGCCAAGATTAACCCTTCTACTTGTTCCTACTCTTTCCCTCCAACAGTTTAATCTAGAATGCTACTGCTTCAACTATTTCTTTTTCCCTTGCATCTTAGGCCATTCCCTAACTACATCCTTTCCCATCAATCTTTTTTTTTTCCCACCAATCTTTGAACCTCTCCTATGGTGCGTGCACACATACATACACACACACACACACACACACAGACACACACACAGAGAGAGTTATTTCAATGATGTTCAAATCCTCAAGCTAACAGAACTCCCTTCCTTTTCATTGTTGTTACAGTTCTAGAACAATTTTTAAATAATCCACATACTCATTTTAATCTCACCCCATCACATAAGTTAAACTGCTCCACAAAGGTCAATAATGGCCTCTAATCATACAATTCAATGACTTCTTAACTTTTCACCCTGTTTGGTTTTCTCCACTTGAATCTGAACTTAGTTTTATCAGAACTTCAGATTTTATCTTCTTCTTAAAGCTGTTTGTACCTAGGATGTCATTATGGTTTAATTCTACCTTTCTCATCACTAATCTATGTAGGATTCTCTTTCCTTCTCTGGTATTTAATTACACCCCTCAATCTCCCCAGAATTCAATTATCTGACTTTTTCTCTGAATTGCTCCCTCTACTCTTCCTCCGAAATCTCTTGACAGTTATATAGCTTGAAATGCTATCTCTATGAGAATATCTACCAAATATGTGTCTCTTGTTTCTACTTCTCTCTTGAACTGTACACTTAATTTTCTGACTTTAAATGAAATTCACTCTGGTACGGTGAACTTAGCATGGCCAAAAACTAACCCCCACACTTCCTCTTTTCCTTCTTACGTTCCTTACCTCATTAAGTGCATCACTGCCTTCGGAGTCAACTAGGCTGAAAACCTCAAGAGTCACTTTCACTGCACCTTCTCTTTCATCCACTAATTCTAAGGGGTCACCAAGACCTGTAGATTTTACCTCCAAAATGCCTCCCACATCTGAACCAACACTTGCTACACCTACTTCCAAGTATCTAGGCCAGCATTTCATTATTTCTTGCCCAGACTGTTTTAATTCCTCTTGATCATTACTCTTGCTTTCAGTTTTTTTCTCTTAATTCAAGCTTTACAGAGTCAAGTAAGTATTCTATCAAAGCACAGCCCTGAAGTTTTCCCTCCCTGATTAACAGCCTTCAATGGTTTTCTACCAAATAAATTAAGACACAATTATTTGACAAAAGCAATCAAAACCTCTATCATCTTACCCTAACTTCCCCTCTCTTACTCAACAATCTATCATTCCTTCAACCTAACATGTCCTCCATCTCACTGGAATCCAACCCATAAGCTGGACAGTACCTCCTCCATGCTTCATTCTACACCAACTTTTCACCCTTAGCAAGCAAGGGTTCACCTCTACCACGTACTACATCTCAGCACTTTATTTATACTACCTTAAAGCACTTACTACATTTTACTCTATGGCATAGCTATTTGGAAATGTCTGTCTTTCCATAGTTGAGATTTGATAAATGAATGATGAAATCAACAGACAGCACATAAAGCACCTTCTAAAAAGAAGAAAGAAATAGATTCAAAATCTCAATGCTAAAAATTCTGTAATATTTAAAAGACTACTAACTGATTAAGGCCTGAATTATATGAATGCCTTATATCACAGGGATAAACCAAGGTAAGTCTTCATATGATTTCTTTAAATCTTTCACTTTATCAATAGCTTTTCTAAGAAGTCATGTACCAAACTTTGGGATCACTTCATTTATCACAACACAAATTCAAAACTGAACTGAGTACTAAACAAAACTGTCCAGACAATTTGTTATTATCCCCTAACCAAGTCTACCATGACCCATGATTCTGCTAAGGTGGAACAACTTCAGTGAGGAAAAGGAAATACGTCAAGAAGTATAATTCAAATGAATGATATCCCTGGTTTTAAGGCTCTAGGAATGTAAGAGTCTCCAACTTAGTAAACACAAACAACAAGCATCTAAAACCTGTCTTAGTCCACATGGAATATCTTTCAGAGATATGAGGAACTCAGCTTAGAAAAGAAAGTTGACTTGTATTCTTTAAAATATTTATATATAATCCAAGCATCCTTGATTGACAAACTTTAAAATATATTATGATCACAATTAAATTAAAAGGAGTGTAAATTATATTTCAAGCTTGAAAAATGTACTAAATAGACTGAGGGCAAAAGGCAGGAAAAGCCTACTGGGCATCATCGCTTCCTAAATGCCTTTTAAATTCTTTTGGTAATGTAATTTAAAATAAATGACGAGGACAGCAAAACAAAAATTTGAGGCAGGTACTCAGAGTGCTTTGCTCCTCAGCATCAATTAATTATTTTCTAATTTCCTAAGCATCCATGTATGCTCAGTACATTTAGTATCTATTAGATGGAAAATTGTTTCTTCTATTTTCCATCACCTGGCTAAGATTTTTATGAAAACCATGCTCAGGAACCTCACATTAATAAATTATCATTCCAACCATACTGATTAGTAATCATTTCCTTACTCTCACCTCAGCATTTCCAACAAGAACACAATAATGCTGTTCCTAAAAGGCAATGGCCAGCAGAATCCAGACAGAAAACTGTCTGAACACTGGCCAGAAAAACAAGGAGGATGTTCTCTACTCTGTTCCCACTGTACTTGGGGTTTGTAATACAGCCCTTTCCATACTACATGGCAATTATCCATTTATGTGTTTGGCTCTGATACTGTTCTCTGAGTTCCTTGACAGGTCAAAGGCGGGATTATGTCTTGTCTAGCTTCATATCCCCAGTAACGAGCACTCAGTGGAAACACAGTAGGCCCTCAAAAAATGTTTATTAAGTGTTTAAGAAACCTTGTCTCTTGAGTAGCTTCAGAACAGACTCCACATTTCATTCTGGCGCATTTGAACCTAGATATGTATTCATGATTAATACTTCTATCACTGTATCAAATAAGCATCCACTGATGTGAGGGCTTCTGGGTCGGCTATCAAATTACACATACACAGAGCTAAGGCCAGAAAATCTGTAATGGGATGTTTTGGGATATGCTACTATCTACTATTCTTTTCCTCAAAACATAGACTATGCTAACTCTGTGCTACTGATTTTCTGTTACAAAACACTCTACATCTTATAAGGAACACAACTGAGCAATTACGCTCTCCTATTCTCAGTGACCTTAGAGCAAAAGCCTGCCCTCTGAAAACAGAACATTAATTGGAAAGAATTTCAATTGACCATTTTAAATTCCAGAGGCCAAGAAATGGTAAAACTACATACTCACTAGATATTTCCCCTACAACCCAAGACTGCTTCATTATTCCCTGTAAAAATAGTTATTTTACTTTATTGGTAGCTGAAACACACTGAAATTGAAGCTTGTGTTCATATTTATACTTCCAAGATCTACCCTTGCAAAGAGGCTTCATAAGAAAAAAATATTAACTATACACTTAACTCTGCCTTTTACATACCTACCAATTAGACTTGAAAATTGCTATTTTCTGTTATTCACAAACTAAATTCATGCTATTGCAGTTATTTTTTTAAAAAGGTAATGTGTCAAGGGATTAACTTCAGAACTAATAATAAAGTTCCTGATGTAATCATCAGGACAATGTTGATATTATGAGCCACTTCCTTCACCACTAACAAATAAGAAAAGATAAACAAAAGAGGGGGATGTTTCTGTACTACACACTTATATACTGCCAATTAGTAATTATCAATGACTTTCTATTTACTGTATCTTACAGTAAAAATAAACGTACTGAATTCTTTCATAATAATTTATGCGATTTCTCTCCACAAAGCCCCTGGGTACATTCACAAATGAACACAACCATTTTCATCTTTGACAAATAATGAAGATAAACAGGCAATGTACATTTGCCAACACCCGCACCCACATCCCACTAAGCAGAGACTTTTGATAATAGATTTCCTTGTTGGGTCAAGTTTCTCAATTGGAGAGACTAAACCTAAACCCACAGAAGGGTTAATAAAATAAACAATAGCAGATGTTTAACTATCAAATAACCATCTATTTTACCATAACTCATGGTGAAATAATTAAAAGTGAATAAAACTTATGTTAACAACCAGTTACAGACCAAAATTGTGTACATCATTTTTAATGTTTCAAAAATAATGATTTTATAGTAACTATAGCTCACCACATCCTTATATAAATCTTTTTGATTTGATGTCCTAACACAAATGTACAAACACTGACCACTCAAAGTTGGAGGGTGGGGGAAAAAGAACAGCCCCTTTATAGAATCTGAACCATTTGCTGTCCACTTATGTAGCAGATAAGTTAGAGAAAAACCTTGAATTCCTTCTCTTACCCCAACTAATGATTTAGGCAGTGAGAGTGACCTTCAAATGCACACTCTTTAGCAAAGACAAGATAGGCAGCATTGTGCTTGACAAATATATGCTATTTTTCCAATTGAATAGTCCTTATTCTAAAGTATCCAATGCTAAAATCAAAACTGAACCCCAAGCAGCAAGTTGCAATATTCTGACACTATGACATCATTCTGTCTGGAGCACTTTAATATAACAATTTGAATAAATTGGCAGAAGCGTAAATAGGTCACACTGAAGCCCAAAACTAAGGCTATTTATCTGGCAAAAATATTCTGGCTCTGCATTTAGCACCATTGCCTGTAGAATGACAGGCCAGTCATTCATCTGTGTGTCCTTTCCATCAGAATAAATGAAAATAATGGAAATCTTGTCACATTCATATATTGCTACTACTACTGATAGTGGCTTTTATAGCCAATATTTACAGACAGGAGCAAATCAAAGCAAAGATGAATGTTACCACATGATTTCATGGATGCTTTGGCACATCCTTACACAGAAATTTGTTTTTAAAACCTCCATTTCTTCAGTTATAAAGATACTTAGTCTTGCCTCAACTAAACTTATAATTGGCCCCAGATATCTATGAAATAAAGTCATAATGTGTTCCAAACATTTACTAATAAATCCAGGACAGTGCTACTGCTTCAAAAAAAAGAATTATTAATTTTTGCAAAGCAGCAAGCTACATCTTAAATTTATTTTATAATCATACTTAGTAAGGTAGGATACTGACAGCTACAGTTTCTGAGTAAATCTCTGTAAGGTATTCAGATTGACTTCTCTGGATACTGACACCCATCATGATTTCTTCTTGTGAAATTAGTTTGTCTGAAAGCAACATGCAGAAACCACAGAGGTTTCTGATACTCTCAGCCTCACCACCCCCAACATAAATTTTCCTTTCACAATAAACAATGTGCCATCGAAAGGTTTCCTGTTTCAAAATGGAATAGTAGATGAAAGAAACTGTTAACTCTCCCATTAACAACAAAAAAAGTTTCTTAATGAAGATGAATTCTCAAAGATGAAAATGGAAACTCCCTCAACTACTGCTTCTTCACTTAAGAACTAATCTGTTTCTCTCCCCAGTAAATATTTTCAGTATCATACCAGATGATTGTCATGAGTGGTCAAAGACTTAAATAACCTGCTGGTACTCTTTTGTTATCTAAGAGCAACACAACCTCACAGAAGACAGAACAAACACTTCCAAGCATTCTATGGCCATACACCAACAAAAAGCAGCCAAAGGTAAAACTTTACATACTGAGTCATGTAGAGGAACTCCGAACATTAAAGAGTAGAAAGGATGAAACGTTAAAAAAAAAAAAGTCTTTGAATCCAACTTTTCAAAAAACACAGAGTTGAAGAAAAATGATGAATTGAAATCAAAAGATTGTTGCCATAACAATGGTTGGTATTAATTAACAGTATAAATAAATCTGGAGAAACCACAGACAAAGTGAATAGTGTTTCGCACAGGCAACGTCAGACAGAACTTACCACTTTGTCCATGAGCTTCCAAGTCTTCTCCACGGTCCTGCGATCTGCGGCAGCTTGCTTAGGGGGTCCAACTGCATCCTGAATAGCATCAATAATACCCAAAATTCGACCTTTTCGGGGATTTCCTCCTCGACCACCCGGGTTTCTGCCATTCATTGAGTTTGCCATCTGGAATTTTAGTTCTTTAAAAGGCAGATTTAAAAAAAGAAAAGTTAGTTGGTTTTGAAAATATTTACCCACCAGAAAACTAGAGACTAACTTGTACCCACTGCATCTTCCTCCATCAATTAGAGCAAAACCAAAAGTTCCGGATTCATCTTTATCAATAAGCTTGTGAATTTACACTCTCAATCTTTACACACAGTAGTTTTAAGAGCAGTGATCCTAGATTTGCTTTTACAATACTGAGAGTTAAAGATGCATCATGCTCACGTTTCAAGTAGCTAAGGCTGAACTAATACCCAACTCATAAAAAAAAAAAAAAAAAAGAACAAACAAAACTTAAACAGGTTTCCCCCACCTAGATAAAAACAGAATGTTCTTCCCCTCCTGCCTTAATTCCAATTCAAAATACCAGAACAACTGAAGGTCCTATCATACATTTTGGGAGCCTTACGCAGAAACTTCACTTTCACTCTGTTAGATTTCTCCAAGTTATATAAACATAAAGATTATCCTACACAAACGTAAGGGACAGCTCTGTTGTCAACAAAAGCGCAGGACATGTCCCACACTAAAACCACCAAGTACGGACACACGAACACCTTTCTTTAAATCAACGCGGTGAGTCGTTATTCCCAAGAACCAAATGAAATTAACACACAAATAGCCCATTTGAAAAGAGAAAAGAGAAAAATGACAAGAGCGGCCACGGAAAGGAGGAGTTCACTTCTCTGGCTCCTCGCCTCTGCCCTCACCCAAAGCTTTGTTTCAGGACGCCTGTGTCCCTTCCCTGCTCAGGCCCCTTCCCGGCCCCTCGGGTCTGAGCTGCAGGAGGAAGATGGACTGGGAGGGGACAAAGTGTCCCTCCCGTGCCCGCAGCACCGTCCGTCTAGGGCGCGGGAGGGACACTGTGGGCTCGGCGCCTGGGTGGACGCGCCTCCCGGCCGCCTGCTGCAGTCCTCACCGCCGTCTGCCTGGACGCCCTCTCCCTCCTCCCCGGCCTGCGGGTTCTGGTCTTTAAATGCCCCACTTCAAACTGGACGGCGGCGGCAAAGGCAGCTGAGAGCCAGGGCTGTCCCCTCTTCCTCCTTGGCCCGCGCCTGGCTACCCCGGGCCCCCGGGCCGGCAAGAAGTGTGGAACCTCCCCGGCGACCCCTTCCCTTCTTGCCTTTCGGCGCCGTAGCTGTCCAGAGACACGCGTGTGCGCGGGTCCCACTCCACACGCACGCAGCCCAGTGTGTGTGGGGAGCCCCGGCGGGGAGTGGGATCGCTGAGAACAGCTCGCTCCCGAAGAAGGAGCAACCCAGCGCGCAGGCCTCCGAGACGTGGAAACGCAACAATTACCGTCAAGACAAATCCACACCCGCTCTCCCCTCCCGCCCGACTCGGGGAGGCCGCGGGACGCCGCAGCAGCACTAGCAGGAGGAGGAGACCGCTCGCTGGACACCCCACCCCTGTGGCACACACAGGACCCAGGCTCGGGGCGGGGCGGGGCGGGGCGAGGGCGGGGCCGGGCGCCGCTGAGCCAATGCCGCGCAACCGCGCACTGCCCGACAGCGGGTGCAGCCAATGGACGGGAGGCGCCCGTCCTCCTCGCGCTGCCGCCCCGTCCACGTCCTCCACAGTACACAATGGCCCCAGAGGAAGGCCCGCTCGCAGCACGTCAGAAAGGAATTGGACTCGGAGAGAAATGAGGGGCCTGGACTCTCCCGGGAACGAAAGTGGAAACGGGAAAGGAAATGGACGAAGGGATGCAAGGCACGAAGGAGCTAACCAATAAGGGGTGGCAGGTGGGCGTGAGCGTCGGGACCGGGAGCCAAAGCCATCTGGGGCTGAAAGGCGGGACTTCCTGCTTCGCTTACCTTCCTAGTCTTTTGTTTCATAGCAACAGAGTAGTGGCTGGAAGGGTGTTGCTTCTCCGCTCTGGGCGGGTCCAACGCTGGAGAAATTCATCTCCCTAGGGCTGCCAAACCCTTCTACCCAGGACAGCAGCCAAACAGGTCTATGACGTTGTTTCTTGTTGGCTATCAAAAAGAGCAACAGCCACCGAGCTTCTAAAATGCAGAATAAATCTCACAGAGAGTAGGCTGGGGTGACACCTGAATGCCAACTAAAACTTCCCAAGTTTCCGAGTTTCTCTTTTGCTGTTAGTTTTAGAGGGATTGCAGACCAAACATCAGGCTGATGAAAAAGCAAATAGTTGACAACGCTGGCCAGTCTCTGCTAATCATGCCAAAGCAATAAAAGTACCAGATAATGGGAATTGCTGATAAATACCTTGCACCTTTTTACTTAGTGCAAGTTTCTGCCTAAATGACTGAGGAGGAGACAGCTACTGTGTTTTGTCGGAGTCACCTTTACATAGATTTCTATCCATTTAAAAACAACCTTACTGTAGCTGCCATTCTCTACCAGCATTGTTACCTCTTTCTGTGGCTCCCTTCTTTGTGCTCTTAAAAAGGCCGACATCTGGCTAGTCTTTAAAGGAGAAAGCTACTGTGCTGGGACTTGTCTTTCAGCAATATCATAGGTTAAACAAATGCCTTCCATTTATTTCAGTTTACTTCAATCCCACCACTCATGCTACCAACAATTGCTCTGGACTTCATACTTTGGAACTTTCTTTCCACTACAGTTGATAGCGTTTATTACACTTTTCAGCTTGGACATCTCAGATGTTCTGATATTTTACATTGGGTTTTTTTGTTTTTGATTTTGTTTTTTCAAATCTTGCTCTAACCACGTAACCTGATAAAATGTTTCTCAATGGTTCTAACCACTTTGTAGCAACTAAGAATTTTAATACTGTAATTATTACGATGAAGGATCCTGAGTTGTCCTTTACAGCCTTGAATTTACATGGTTAAGATTTTAATTTGACGAAAACAGAAAAAAAAATGTGCCTTTGCAACCAGTCAGGTGATAAAGTGTGATTCAGGAAGTAATTTTGTTTCCTTGTCATTATTTCTGTGCCAGTAATTAAAGGGTAGTTCCTTGTTTTCACATTGCATTTATCTACAAAAGTGCTGGCCTCTCCATATCTCCTCCACCCATCCATATCTTTTACTCGTAGTCGTAGTAGCTACATTTACTAAGGGGAGACTGTAAAAGAAAAAAATTGTGTTACCTTTAAAATAAATTTTAAAAGAATTAATTTGTAGAAGCATGTAGCGAAACAGTGGCTTAAGGGAACATTATAACTAAGTATATTACTTATATTCATATCTGGATAAATGTAAAATACCCAAAATACATGTTATAGCATGTGCCATTCCTTTTATATGGTGTTTTGCAACTGAAAGAGATGACTTAATGAGAAAATGGCATTGCCTATGGTATCAAGCATATCATGTTGATATAAATTGCAAGTTTTGAGGTGTATGGTTTGACATATTTTGAAATATATGTATGTGAGATACGGTAGCATCCCTTACCACTTATTTGCCATCTCACTTTCCTTGGTTCTAGTTACCTGTGGACAACCAGGGTTTGAAAATAGGTGAGTATAGTACAAAAAGATATTTTGAGAGAGAGAAAAATACCACATTTATATAACTTGTATTACAGCATATTGTTATTATTTTATTAATAGTTATTGTTATTAATCTCTTACTGTGACTACTTCATAAACTTATCATAGGTATGTATGTATTGGAATACTCATAGTATATATAGCGTTCAGTATTTTCTGAGATTTCAAGCGTGCACCGTGGGTTTGAGCATATCCTGTGGATGAAGGGAACTGCTGTATGTACATATGTACGCATGTGTGTGTGTGTGGTCAAGAAATTATAGCTTATCATCAACTAGCTATTTTATCAAGCAATCTGGAATCCAGGTTAAGTTCTGGTGTAGCAGGGTTCCCAGTTGAGCTGAAACTCGGATTCAGTTTGGTTTTCTGTCATAAACTGATGGAGCAGTAGAAGTCCTCCCTGCCAATTATTAGAAAAAGTAAATGTGCACGGGGAATAAATAACTGCTGGGATAAAACTTCATACCCCGGGTGCCTCCAGTAGAGACACAAGAGATAAAGCACAATGAAAGATGCATGCTTCAGGACTATAAATAAGAAGACAAAGAAATGTTTCCATAAGAGACTTTAGGACATAAGCAGTAGTACTTCAAGCTGACAGAGTTGGCTAGAGAAACAGTCACCTCATTTCTATAGAACAAGTCAGTCCCCAGTAGGGTGCAGTTTACAGTGAATACAGCATCAGTTAGCAGTGTGGGAAATTGTAACCTAGAAAGAACATGTATATGGCCTTATTACGGGACAGCAGTGTTCTACTGGAAGATCCTGACATAAGACAGAATGGTGGAGCTCCTACATGAAGGATCTTGTAAGCACGAGGGTGGCTAGTAAGTGAGTAACGTGAGCAAATCGGTCATAAGGACATGTGAGACCCTTCCCCCAGGTCTCCCAGAAAAGAGGGGGAGACTTCGTGGCAAGAATACTTAAGAAATTATGTAGAAACAGCTGTGAACCCGTGTAATTTGAGCATTACTGTTTGACATTAATATATGTACCAATAGGCTGGTGCCATCTAGAAAAATGCGGCTTAAATTCCAGTCTGTAAACACAAGACATTAAGGAAAAAAAAGACAATTATTTGAGGAAAATATTTAGACTTTTGTCATTTGCTTTAATTTTTCTTTTCTTCTATTTTTTCCAAATTCACAACTGACCCCTGTGATATTGGACATGAGTTGACTAAATAACAAAGCCCCTCCATAACTTATGTAACCCATAATAGCTCAAAAATATTAATTGAATAAATGAATTGACTGTTTAAGAGTATTACATACAAAATATAATGCTGTTCCTGTTTCTGCACAATGGAGAATTCATTTAATTCACAATTCCAAGCAAGATTTTATTTTTACTATTAAGTAGATTTACAGTGACGATCCTAACACAAAAACAGAATACCACAACAGAAATTTCTAATTTCTCATAGAGAACATGGACCCAAATCTCAGGTTAGAGAGAAATAAGAGCAATATGACCTCGTAATATTTGGGCATAACAAGTTGTTCTTTGTTACGTGAAATAGAGTTCCATTCATCATTAACCCATTACATTTAATAGTTGGCATTGAGGGATGCTGATCTAGGGGCTCATCAGATATAACCAGACTCTGAGTCCTAGCTTGGGCTCAACTAGAATGCTAGCTTAACGACAACAGTATTAACAACAAAAATAACAATGACTTAAATAAGATAAATCTCTCACACATAGAAAAAGGTCTGAAAGTAGGAATTACAGGTAGATATGGTGGCTCCACAATTTTCTCAAGGACCCAAGTTCCTATCTTTATTCTGTACCATCCCAGCCTTGCTTCCCACCTTCAGAATCACGTCGTGTTCCAAGATGGCTATTGGCTCTCCAGCCATCACCACTGATTTTCAGGCTAAAAGCTAAGAGGAAAGGCAGGAGGGCAAATGGATCTTCCATCTGAGTTAGTTTCCTTTGACCAATCTTCAGAGAACTCTCACAAGTATCTCTCTTAAACAACTCAAGGCCAGAATTTAGTCCCATAGCCAAATTTAGCTGCAAAATCTGGAAGGCAATATGTTTTTTATTATGGGAAGCAATATAACAATTCTAGTTTGTTTCTAAAGAGAAAGGGATGAATAGATGTTGTAGCAAGAAACTGGCGAGTCCTACCACAATAATACTCTAAAAGTTAAATATGTTATTAATCATTCACTTCTTGAAGGAAAAACTGAAGATCCCAATGCAAGTGGTGTAAGATAATGATAATTTTGTATACTCATTTGAAATCCAGAATATGTGCATGCACACACACACACACACACACGTAATCTTAACATCATTCCCTTAGCCATATTTATTAAAAGCTGCAACCATTTCTTTAGTGGGCAGAAACATGCATCTGCTATTACTAGACACATATATCCTTTAATGTCTATCATATGTAAGTATATATAATAAATTATATACAATTCTCATTACAGCATGTGTGCTCACTAATCCTGAACAATCAATATCAGAGCGTACAATGGCAAAATTAAGCAAGAAACGTTCCTAATAGTTTTCCATCCCAAAGTTTACTTCAGATTAAACAGTTACATATCTGAAGAACAAATGAATGTCTTCACAATCACTTCTTTGTGATTTTCTTTCCCAGACAGTTGATTCCCAAATCAATTCTTTTCCACACAATGATTTATTTGGTAGTTGTTCTCTGTAATAAAGAGGATTTATACCAAAGCATTAAATATTGCTACTTGTAAACTTGGAGTAAACCTACTATTTTGTCTCAGTTCTATATTTTTTTCATGCCCCTCTCACATTTCCTGTGTTTCCCTAAGAAGCCATGATTCAAAAAAAATGGACAATTTTCTTTTCCCTCAAGATTTTTGTGAAGAATGTAAAGTTAGAATTTGTTATAACAGTGTCTCTACAGTCCCCATGCATTTTGATTAATACCAAATAAATACAACACTGAATTTTTATTTTTATTTTTTAATTAACAATATAAATTCAGAAATTTTAAGGCTGAAGGGGATCTTGGTACTGATCACACCACTCAGTTTGCCAGATGGGGAAATTGGCAAATTTATCCAGGGTGATTGAACCCTAAAAGGTGTAGGTAATAAACCTAAATTCATGGATTATTTTATAGTGTAAAAACCATGTAATTACATGAAAAGTAACTGCTAATCAGATTAAAATTAACATAGACCAGTTATATGTTCATTTTTCCACTCAAGAAGGCAAATTAAGATCCAAAACAAATATAGAAATCAGAAAAAAAATGACCTACAGAAGTAACTCTAACAATGCCAGTAGAGATCTAATATATTGCAAATCTACAGAAAGTCTTCCCTATTGGTTTTCAAGTTCCTATTCTCAGTATAAAGGAAATGATCTTTTTCTATTTTAATTATCTTGTTTGTTTTAGGGGACAAAACTTATTAGGCACCTATCTTTATGTTATCAGCTAAAATTTCTGATTTCTTATTCACTCATCTATTTAATATGCCTTTTTTTAAAGTACCTAATATATTCCAAGCATTATGCTGGACATCAGGATGTACAAAGATGATTATGAACCAGTCATTGTTTCCAAAGAGAAAGGAACATAAAGAGATTATTATAAACTCAAGTGGTAAAAGCAGTAATTTCTATAGGCAGAGGTCATTATGAGAACTGAGGAAAGGCACTCAACCCAGCTTGGAGAAAGTAATTACTAAACCAAGACATATACGATAAATAGGATTAATAGTTAATCACAGGAGGATCATTCTAGTCAGAGGAGAGCTCATGAACAAGGCCATAAAAGAAAGAAAGCTGTGTATGAAGAGAGAATAAGAGGCCAGGTGTGGTGGCTCATGCCTGTAATCCCAGCACTTTGGGAGACTGAGGTGGGTGGATCACCTGAGGTCAGGAGTTCAAGACCAGCCTGGCCAACATGGCAAGACCCCGTCTCTACTAAAAATACAAAAATTAGCTGGGCGTGATGGTGGGTACCTGTAATCCCAGCTATTCGGGAGGCTGAGGCAGGAGTATCGCTTGAACTTGGGGGGTGAAGGTTGCAGTGAGCCGAGATCACACCATTGCACTCCAGCCTGGATGACAAGAGTGAAACTGTGTCTCAAAAAAGAAAGAAGAAGAGAGAATAGGAAAAAAGTCCATTTTGTGGGAAGCAGAGAACAGTAAACAAAAGGCAAAAAGTGGCAAGTGATGCATAAGTTAAAATATGGCTTCATGTGCCCAATTAAAGAGCTAGGATTTGATTTTTTTTTTTCAAGGGAAGATACTGAAGGATTTTAAGCCAAGGGAGAGTGTATATAATAGAAACAGAAGAGGCAAGGGAGATGATTTTGTAACATTTCTATTTAAGAATGTTTACCCTAATGGCCGGGTTGATAATGGATCGGAGGGGGTAGGACTGAAGGCAGAGTGGCCATATATAGGAGATACCCATTCAGTGACGATGAGGACCTGAAATGGGGCAGAGGTAAAAAATAAGTGACATCTGAGAAAAGTGGTTTCCATTCCTCTCTGCACATTAGAAAAACAAATTCTAGGACCTTACTCCCAGAGATTCTGTTTTAATTGATCTAATATTTTTAAAGATCTCCAGGTGATTCTAGTTAGCAAGGGAGGCTGAGAACCACTGATTAGCTAATTTAGTGGTCTTTGATAATTACAGAAATATGAGCTGTGCAAAAGATGGAGGAGTCAAGAATAACTGCCAGTGTGCTAGTTTTAATTACTGGGTGAAAGCCTCAACAACTGGCATAGAGAATATTATAGAACAATCTATTTCAGGGAAAGAAAGAATGAACTTAATTTTGAAAATGGAAAATTTAAGACATCTATGGAATAAGCAGATATTTATTAGATGATCGAATATAAATGATCACACGTTTGGCAACACTGACAATTGAGTAATACCTGAGAGTTATTAAACCATAAAAGGAGATTACATAGGATAAGAAGAGCACTGAGATGATAATTGAACCCTGAGGAACAACATTCAGAGAATAACAGAAGAAAAAGATATTATAGACAAACAAAGGACAAAATAGATAATCACAAAAAAAAAGTTGAGATTTCCATGTTTCTATGGAGTGAGCAACAGTTTCAATACAGGAAAGAGTTCCAATTTATTTTAAAAATTGCAGGCCAAGCGGAGTGGCTCATGACTATAGTCCCAGCACTCTGAGAGGCTGAGGCAAGAGGATCCCTTGAAGCCAAGAGTTTGAGACCAGCCTGGGCAACATAGTGAGACCTCACCTTTACAAAAAATACAAAAATATCTGGGCATGATGATGCTCACCTGTAGACCCAGCTACTTGGGGGACTGAGGCTGGAGGATCCCTTGAGCACAGGAGTTTGAGGCTGCAGTGAGCTAGGATGCTGCCAGTGGACTCCAGCCTGGGTGATAAAGTGAAACCCTGACTCAAAAAATAATTTTTTTTGCAAAACATTCATAGGCTATAACAACTGGAGATGAGAAGAGAAACATGAGAAACATGGATAAGAGAATTTAAATGGTACCTGTACATAAATGCAGTTTATGTGGGGAAAGAAGAGAGCAAAATCTTGGAATGAGAAATTTAAAGAGTGTATATGTTGAGAGATAATTTTAAAAGGAAGAGATTAAAGGGCATGTCACCCTATGAGAATGGAAAAAAGGAGACCTCTGCTATAAAAAGAGCGATACACAGATATACAGTCATGCACCCCAGAACAACATTTCAGTCAATGACATACCACATATATGACTGTGGTCCCATGAAATTATAATACCATATTTTTACTGTACCTTTTCTATCTTTAGAAATACAAATCTGACCAAGCCCATCTGACCAGGCCTTCTTTACTTAACCAATTTCAAGTTTCTATGACTCTATGCTCTTTAATGTCAGAGCTCACCCACACTGTACACATTGTACTCAGATTGTGTTATGTTTTTTTTCCAGGCAAGTTCCTGTTCTCTCTCAGTCTTCTTTCCTCCAACTGACTGCTGAAAAATTATGACAAATTTTCTCGTGCTGACAGTTATATGAGCTTAATATGTTATTTTTTCCCAAATAGTTACCTTTTATGCAGGAATAACAGGATGTCTTCATTTGGTAGTGTTTTATGCCAGTGTCATGCTTGGGTAGGATTGATGATTTTGATTATGTGCACCCCCACGCAGTCAAACACCTCCCCAACAGGAAGTCATTTAGTCTACTTATATACCGTTTTTTTTTTTCTGTCGTGTCTTGTTTTTGTTTTTATTTTGCTTGCTGATTATAAGAAAACCTCAATCTCCAACAGAAAAAGAGAAAATGAAGGAGGCTTCATGTTGCTATTTAATCTTTGGTATTAAGGAATAAACAGATGTACATTTTAAATATAATTTCATGACCAGCAGGCAAGGACAAGAGGCAGGGTGAGGTCAGGAGATATGTGTAGCTTATACCCTCTATATAATACAAAGGAGTATTCATATGAGTAATACCAATAAAATATAGATCAAAGCCTTTCTTACTACCTAAGGTGAACTGAATATAAAGAAAAATGAATTTGAAAATAAAAGGCAGCATTTTAGAAGGCAGTCTTGGGAAAGGGACTGGGGTGATGAAACAGTTGATTTCCTACACTTCTCCATTCCCTATGCCTGCTCTCTAAATGACCTATTTTTAATGCTTCATCTTATTCTCACAAGTCTCAAGAATATTGTGAAGAAGGCAATCAAAATTGCAAACATTGATTTTTAAAAAATATATATACATAAAAGGATAAATGACGGAATTGTTTGTGTTGAATGTCAACAGCAGAGAAAGAAAGACCTAACTACCTAGTTAGTCAGTTTCCTAAAGGAACCTGACTTAGAAAAAGAGGTTTATAAAAATTTGGGGGGAAAATAGCCACTTCATTTCTTCCTAGCTACCAAATATCTTGACAGTCTTTTCTTTTTCAGTTACAAATAAGTCTGCCAAAAAGAAAAGCAAAATTGTTTACCTACCTACCCTACAACTCTCTTTTCTTTTTCTCAAGTTCTTCCTTACTTGGTTTTTAAAGCATGAAACAATCCTCCCGTTGCATCAACATATACAAAGAATAGCCAGGGAGTCTTTGCTCTGGGTCAGATGCAAGATAATTCTTGCATGAAATTAGCTATTTCTTGGCAGAGCTAAAAATAACAAACTGTTTGAGATTTTACCATGGCTCATCCAACTTTGAAACAAGCTTCTCTTCCAAATTCCTTGTGGATAGCTTGTCCTCTGCCTCTTCAACCTTGAAGTACCTGATGGAAGCATTTTCTTTCATAGGTGAATGCTTCCTTTCCAAATTCACAGAGAATTGCCACATGTTTTCTCAGGGTCTAATGTTGTAGGAAGTAAGTGTTATTGTAGAATTGTGATTACATATGCACAATTAAACCATATTATTTGTAAAAAAAAATGAACAGGGATATATTATAAATCTGGAGCTTCTTCAAACACACTGTAAATTGAGTGCTACCAGCTTATTCAACACATATATACATAAATATGTAACTACAGTGCTTACTATAAACTAAGACAAAAATGGATGTTTAACTTGGGCAAGAGAGGTAAGGAAGTACACCAGAGGGAAAGTATGCTAGACCTTCCAGGATATTGAGTGAAGGAAATTGAAGTTCAGAGATGGGAGTTAAAATTGGGGGATGAAGTGCACACAAATAATCAAGTCTCGATGTCCCTAGGAAAGAACGGTATCAGCTCCCATACCAGAAAGGTCACAGTGAGAATGACAAAATTCAATACATAATAAAAATTAAGTTATGGGAATTTTTGAATTTTTTAATTGGGAGTTTGTACCAATTCTGTAGTCAAAGGAAATTTTAAAAAGGGAAAGAGGTAAAAAAGTAAAATAAAATTATTATTTAAGGGATGTATTATTGGTATGGTAGAGTATCTAAGAAAATATAGAAATGAGGATACCGGTAGCAAGGGCTCTTGTTAGCACGCTATCTACCTGGTTTGGGTTTGAGCAGATTAGGATCTGGGAAAATGTGGCAGCTCCAGCAATGAAAAGAAGTTAAAAATAATGAATATTAGACATATGTTTTAAAGAAAAAGGATCACGATTTTGATTTTAATTAAATATGATTTAGAAAAGAAGTAAAAAGAAAATTTATTTATAAATATATGTAGATATAGATATATACTTTCATCAAAGATATGTATATAACATACATATCTTACTTAAAAAAACATAGGGAAGTCAAGAAGGGGAATAGAATTGGGGTTATATCACAATTCCTAATAATATCTGGTTAAATAATCATTGGTTTGATAGATGGGGAAATAGCTTAGGATAGAGCAAAATCTCTGGGTTAGGAAGATTCAATGCTTCAATTCCAAATACAACCCCGCTTTGTGATATAACAACCTTTGCTTAAACACAAAGAGAGTATTCTGTTCCCACTTAGGTACTTCTCTTTATGGGAAGAAAGCTGTTCCTTACAAGCAGCCAAAATCTATGTACTTAGACATGTCTCAGTGACCTCAATTCTCCCAATTGGGGCCATAAAGAGAAATGCAATGTGCGTTTTGGTAGAAAAGTATTTACAGTATATTAACAAGACAACATAAAGTTTCCTGTACCTTCTATTATTTAGGATAAATAGTCTAAGTTTTTTAAACTGGTCTTCAAATTATTTGCTTTCTATTTCTTCACTTTCTGGTATTTCTCTCTTAAAATATAATGTTCATGTATGAATACTCTTGCAGACACTGTCTCATTACCAAGCATATTTAGACTTGTTCATTTTACACATAATAAATTTGTTAAGACAGCCTTTTCTACCACCGATGTGGTCTGTCAGGTTATTGTTTTGTTTAAGCTCGAGTCTATTTCATCCAAAATACTACTTAGTTAATTTTTTTGCCCATCTTTTTGATTGCCTAAATAACGTTATTAATTATAACTTTCTCATAACCCATCAGTTAAAACATGCACACACATATATATACACACATATATACACACACACACACACAAACTCTAGTGATCAATAGGACCATTTACCATAGTAGCAGACCCAAATCCAAGAAAGTTTGTCAAGTCTACCTTAAAGGATCTCTTCACTAGAATCAAAGGAAGAGTCTTCAAATCCACTTCAGATAATTTCTCTTACTTATTCAACATTTATGTAACAGAAGCCACCAGATGACATTTAGCTAATGCCTGAAATGGATAAGCTTATGAAGAATGGCTCAACATTTTTTGGCGATGTCATCAAAGGTTAAGCTTCAATAAGAAATAGAAATTCAAGAGAAGTCATTTTATAATAAACTCATATACAACATATAATTGAAGAGACATGCTGAATCAGTATTTGATTAAAATATTCTTATGCTTGTATAATTTAGATGTGTGTCCTTTCATACATAGCAGATTCTAATATGTAATTCTTAACTAAATAAAGAAGCTTATCACTGTGGAAACAAAAATGTTTACTTGAAGTCTGAAATGAACTCAACTGGGTGGAATTTATCTCAGAGGCCTCAGTGATGCTTGTATCATAAAATCTACATTAAAAATAGAAAAAGAATTAAATATAATAATCAAAGCACAATGTGTGAAAATAAGTACTCGGTAAATGCTACCTTGATCCAAATAGTGAAAAATTGCGGGGGCAGGAAGAGATGCTGAGAGTAATGGAAACTTTTACAACAGTATAAATTTGATTAATAACCTGACACATTAAAAAAAAAAAAAGCTGGTTCAGACTAAGCCAGAAAAGGTACAAATAGAACTTGAAATCATAACTTTTGATAAAGCAGAACAGACACAGCAGTAGTAAAAATGAATTATGCAGTGACTAAAGTTAACTGTAGAGGTTGGTGGTCGTGTATTTCAGTGGAGCCCACTCTGTTCATAGCCACAAACCAGATTTGTTACAGTTTCTGATTTAAGACATTACAGGTGTGGAGACTGTGGTAGGTAGAATCAGAATATTTATAGGCCCTAGAAGTGGACACTTTAAAAATTCCAGAGAGTGCTAAAATTTCATTACTTTTTTCTTTAAGGTAGTCCCAGAAAACAGTGGATTACTTTCCTTCTGGTAATAAAAATGGTAGCAGTGTCAGTAATTTCAGAAAGGAAAAATTAGCACCAAGATTATTGCTACTACATTTACAGTTAGATAGAGAAGTCAGGTTTTTCATTCTGATTCCATTAAAATGAGGAATAACTGAAAATTCTATTTCCTCCCCCACACAATGGAAGACTCATATTTCTAATAATCTTCACTCACAATTTTCAAAAGGAAAAAAATTATAATAAAATGGCAACAGTGATTATACCAGTAGTCATACTAACTTATTTTTCATAAGCTTAAAGGTGTATTCGCAACTTAGAGATACAAAAGGAATTTTATAAACACTTAGGTTGAAGACCAATTTGTCAAGTCAGAACCCAAGGGGTAACAAACGTAGGAAAAAAGGTAAATGGGATAATATACTTTAAAGACTAGAGCGAGAAAGGCAACTGAAACCATTAGATGAACGTTGTCCTAAAATTCTTCTTTGTCCATTCACCAAACTATGAAAATAAAGGGGAGAGAAAAAAGAAGAGAGTGACCTTAAATTTTAAAAAAATGGTTAAATTATTTACTTGTCAATGTTGACATTTTGAAAAGATCAACAATTTTGGTTGAAACTATGTTTTCTCAGAAAACTGAACATCTTTGTCTAGTAATGGGAGGAAAAGCCTTTAAAATCCTTTGAAAGTTAAATAGCTAAACTAATGATTTAATTTTAAATCAAGATATGTTATTATTAAATATTCATTTTCCATTTTATTTAATAAATATTTATTAAGCATCTTTTATGTGCGGATGGAGATACGCTGGTATACACAGATAAACAAGTCAAAGTGTTGTACTAGAAATTCTGGTAGTTCAAATGGTAAAAACTCAATTCAAACCAGTTTAAGTAAAATGAAGGAACGAGCCGGGTCTGGGGGAGTTGTGCTTTTATCCCCAGGCCCAACTGTGTTTCCAGATGCTCACACAACTATTATGTTGTTTCAGCATTGGTCCTATTTGTAAGCAGTATCCTCCCCCAGTTGGTAGCAAGTTGGACACTGGCAGTTCAAGGCGTTCATCATTCTCACAGCTTATTATCCCTGTGAAAGTATTCCCCTACTCCACAGTTTAAAGAAATTCTTGGCGGGGCGCGGTGGCTCACGCCTGTAATCCCAGCACTTTGGGAGGTCGAGGGGGGCGGATCACGAGTTGAGGAGATGGAGCCCATCCTGGCTAACACGGTGAAACCTCGTCTCTACTAAAAATACAAAAAATCAGCCGGGCGTGGCGGCGGGCCCCTGTAGTCCCAGCTACTCGGCAGGCTGAGGCAGGAGAATGGCGTGACGCGGTGGGCGGAGCTTGCAGTGAGCCGAGATCGCGCCACTGCACTCCGGCCTGGGGGATAGAGTGAGACTCTGTCTCAAAAAAAAAAAAGAGAAAAATTGATTAGCCTGGCTTGTATCATTAATTGATGCCCCAAACAGTTACTGGAGCCATAAGATCGAAGGTCTGATTAGGGGGTTTCATTCCACCCACACGGAATGAGGATGAAGTGAGGAGATAGTTCTTCAAAGAGGTGCTAACTAGACAAAAACCAAGCGTCCACCTCAGTTATTTCATGGCCACAAGAGCTCTGTATGTAAGATGAATAAGATCTGAGTTTAGTCCTCACTCCGCTGATTACTAGTTTTGACCAGCCACCCAATCTCATTAACTCTCAGTTTCTTGTAAAGTAGGAACATAAATAGTTTGTCTGGAAAGACAATGGGGTATTCTATTCATCGAATGACAATTCCAGGACAACACACTTGCCTAGTTTTATTTCTTTCTCACCAGACACCACTTCTTGTTGTCTTCTGCTGCATCCTCCTCTCGTAGTTAATTTCTCAGTGGGGAACCGACTAGTCCTCTGGTCTGCTCTTCTCCACCTGCAACATCTCTTTAAATGACCGCATTCTCTCTCATAGCCTTAAATACCATCCGAATATTTAATTTCAACTCTGACTTCTCCCTGCCACTCCAGAATCTTATATCTCTGTATCTACTTGATATTTCTACATGAATATTTAATAAACCCAAAACAGAACTGCTGATATTATAAACCCTCAAGCCCGTTTCCTCCTGCACATATTTATTTCGAAAATCTAGGGGTTACTCTTGATTCTGTTTCTTTCTTTACCTTTCATTTCTACCTTACTGACAAGTCATGTAAATTCTACTTCTAAAACTTAACCCAAACTCATTCCCTCTCTCCGTCTTCACTAATAGTCCAGCTCAAGAAATTATTGTCTGTTGACTATTAACCTCCTAAATTATCTCTCCTGCCTTCCTATATTCTATTCTCAGCAGAACAGCCAGAATATTCCAGTTAAAACGTAACTTAGGTCACAACACACAAAACTTTCAAATCCCACTCAGCTTCCTATCTCACTTGGAGTAAAGATCTTCATCTCTAGCATTACCTACAAAGCCCTGCATGGTCTGGCACACATTATCTTTCCTACCTCATCTCTTGACCATTCCTATTTCTCAACCACATTAGCTCATTCTTGCCTTAGGGGTTTCTTTCCAGCCTCTCCTTTTCCTGCTCTTCCCTGTCTCTTCTTCTCAGGCCTGATTCTTTCTAGTAGCTATCAGTTTAAATGTCTAGTAGCTATCATCTTTGCAAAATGTTGTTTTCCAATTAATCAAAAATGGCCACCCAATCTCATTCTACTACAGGAGTCTGGAAACTTTTCCCGCAAGTACTAGATAGCAAATATTTTTAGGCTTTGCAGGCCATATGTTCTCTATCACAGCTAATTGACCTTGGTGTTGCAGCAGAAAAGCATTCATAGACAATATATAAGTAAATGTGTTGCTGTGTTCTGATAAAACTTTATTTGCAAAAACAAGCCAGCATAGTTTGCCAATCCTTGTTCAATAACATCAAACTGTATTGATCCTCTGCTTAGCTGAATCTTATTTGTGTACTGTGCTTTTGTTTATTAGAATTTAAACTCCACTGGGGCAGCAGCAACCTTGCTTATCTTAATCATTATTTTGTTTCCAACACCTATTGCCTGGAGCATAAAGGGAAATACTTATTGAATGAATGAGTGGATAAATGAGTGAATAAAACTAGTATGTAAAATCCAAAACAGAAAAAATGCAAACACCATCTCAGAGAGCTTACCTAATATTTCATTATGATAAGAAAGATTAGAAAATTGTTACTATTAGTAGGTGATTTTACTATTTAAAGGCTTGCCTTTATTCTTTAGGTACAATTATACCATATAATGATAGGAAGTGAAAAAGGAAAATTAAATTGTGATTATACCATATATATTTTACAAATTCTACTCATTTTTGCTTTCCATTAAGATACTTCTCTTGCCAGTGCTTCTCAGCCTGCAGTGATTTTGCCCCCAAGTGAACGTTTGGCAATGTCTGAAGAGGTTTTTGATTATCACTTCTTGTAGGAGTTAGGGTACTGTTAGAATCTAGAAGATAGGGGCCAGGGATGTTGCTAAATGTCCTGCAGTGCACATGACAAACCCCCACAACAAGGAATGACCCTGTCTAAAATGTCAGTAGTGCAGAGGTTAAGAAACTCTGTCTTAGGCTTGTTTCTCATGAAGATAGGTTTTTGTTGTTTTTAGGGAAATTCTTACGGAATTTCTGGATGCTACCTTAGGCTGTGGACTAATGTTGAAAATTTCTGAGAAAGTAAATTGTATTTCTTAAAGGCCATAACTTTTATTTGAGATACAAAGCCATTCTGAAGGGTTCACTTCACATGGGGGAAGAGACAAGCCTTATTGTCACATTCATATTCCAAGAACATTCAGCCAATCCGATAAACTCTTTAAAGGAGTCAGACTTCAGACTGCATGTTCGTTAAGTGCCTACCACATTTCGTAATATTCATTGGCCAAATGACAATAATGACAGTAAATTTGAGCTGACATCCTATTGCAGCAACAAAACAGGAAGGGAAGGAAGGAGCATTCCAAGGGCAAGAACAATACAGCAAATATCCTTTTATAGTATTCATGTAAGCCCAGTGACTTTGTTGTTACATTGCTGATACTATCTATTGTTGAGTTAACCTGGCTGCATGCCACAATATCTCAATAAGTTAAATGCAGACAAATAATAGCTGTAATTTCTTGACACTTGATGCTAGAGATAATTTTTCTCTTGTTTCTATTTTTCATAGATCTTAATAGAATATATCAAGAATCTGTTTATCTAAATACAGACCTATTATTGAGGATAATAAAGAGTACTTTCATAACCATTTACCTCATACTTACCTAACACAGCGGGAGAACAGGTGCGTGTGTGTGTGTGTGTCTGTGTGTGTGTGTGTGTGTGTTGAAGTTTTGGAGGGAGGGAGTCTAGACAACCAAAGTCAATGTTTGTACATCTTGAAGCTGTTCATATCATTAAATATATAAAAGGGATTATACATGAACAATATGGGTAATTAGGTCTTCATGAAACTCCATAGAGCTTTATTATTCAGTTTCTTCTACTCCCAACCTCTGTGATTGTTTCTTCCCTGCCAATCCTTTGGGAATGTCTTCCTTCTATTTTCTTATGTTGGATATTTCTTAAAGTTCTGTCTTTGGTCTCCCTCATCTCATTCTGTATTCTGCTTTAGGATTTCATTTGCTCTAATGGCTTCAACTACCACTTCTGTGCCAACGACTTTCAGGTCTTTATCTCCACCTTTCCCCAACCTCAGAAATAGCTATTCTTCATTTTTAATAGCTATGGGTATATCTACTTGGAAATTGCAAATTATCTTATTGGCTTAAATTGTGTATGTCTAAAACTCAGCTGATAGTTTCCTCTTTTTATGTGGACCTTTTCTACTGATGCTCATATCATTTATCCCATTGGGTACTACAAAAACATAGAAATTACCCTGGCCCTTACTTCTCTCTAATGCATATCATATCGTAAAACCCTACCCTTTTTCCTCTGAAATATTCTTAAACAGGTTCACTTCTCCCCTGTTTCTCACTACCACACAGTCTATATTACCACTTTGTCCTCTGATTATGGTACTTTCATGCTTAAAAATTTTCAGTGTCATCCTCTTGCTCCTAGCTTAACACAAACTATAAGGCTGTACATGATTTAGCTTTCTTTCCCCTCTTTTCTGGGATTGCACCTCCTCTCCCCTTGCTCTCTGCTCCAGCAACATGGCCATCTTTCCACATCTTAGACAACCATCTTCTTTCTCCTCTCCATCAGATTCTGTAGTGGGTTTGTTGTTGGTGTTGCTGTTGTTTGTTTGTTTGTTTGTTTGTTTGTTTTTGAGGCAGAGTCTGGCTTTGTCACCCAGGCTGGAGTGCAGTCATGCAATCTCGGCGCACTGCAACCTCCGCCTCCCAGATTCAAACTGTTCTCATGCCTCAGCCTCCCGAGTAACTGGAATTACAGGCGTGCGCCAACCATGCCCAGGGTTTCACAATGTTTGCCAGGCTGGTCTTGAACTCCTGGCCTCAAGTGATGCACCTGCCTCGGCCTCCCAAAGTGCTGGGATTATAGGCCTGAGCCACCACGCCTGGCCCTGTCATGGTTGTAGCGGCATACACATGACCTCTGTTTTAGAAGGCCTTTTGCTGCCGTCTTCTTCTATTTGACTCCCTCTACTTACTCTTCAGATTTCAGTTTAAGAGTCATTTTAGTGGGTGAAACAATCTCCCTGGAAGCATTTTTTCTCTGGTCTCAAGTGCTTGTCACATTTGTTACTTTCATGTTTATGTTTCTTTGTATTGTCAAGCATCAAAGGTGTCTTCCTCAATGAACTGTAACCTGTTTGCACTCAGCATTTCATCCCCAGGATTTAGCATAGCTTCTGGCACATAATAGAATATCAATAAGTATTTCTTAAAAGTATAAGTAAAAATTACTCATCATTTCAAGTTATCAGTCCACCCCCAAAATTCTTACATTTCTGATTTCTCCAGTTCTGATAGCATTAGCATCATCTCCCAAACGCCAGTCCCAAATTTTCAGATTTACTTGGCTTCTGTCTCTCTCTCTCGGTATCACCCCTGATTGTTTGCCAGGTGCCATGGATTCTGCCTCTAGAGCATATCGTCCTATAAACTTTCTCAATGCCGTTACTGCTCTTCCCTGGTGCAGGGAGGTGCTCCCCATCCTGTCCCTGCACTATTACAAAATCACCCACCTGGATTCCACATATAATCTCTTCTTGTATCAATCTTTCTTTTTGTCTTCCAAAAATAATGTTCTTGTTGCTCCTATCATCAAAATGATTTTAGGGTACCAACTGTGTGTCTATTCAATATAGTATCCAGCATTTAGGTTCTCTATGATCTTGATTCGATGAACGTTTACCCAATTATTTCTAAACATTCTCTTTTTACAGATTATATTCCAATCAAACTGAAATATTTTGTGTGCTCAATACATGCCTTGCATTTACCACTTCTAGGACTTTCTCTGTACAACTTCTTCCCTATGGATTCCTGTCCTTCAAGCACAAATTCTACTTCCTCCATGGTCTTTTCTGATTCTTTCAGACAGACATAGCTCCCTCAAATGAAACACTACAAAACTTTTCACCATATAGTAGCTTGAGTTCATGGCTTATTTCCTTTTCTGGACTATTTTCTTGCAATCCAGGATTCTTTCTTATTTATCATTGTGTAGACTACAGTGTTTAACACCAGGAATTTGGACACAAATGATGTTCAAGAGATAGTTCCATTAATTGCTTCATTTATTTCTTTATTTTTCCTATGTACATTTAATCTATGAGTGATAAATACTTTCTTATGTATTTTATATTCTTTCAGTTTTTCCATATATTTTTTGAAAAGAGAGCCAAGAAATAACATTTTATGAAGCATGTCTCTTTTGCCTTTTAAGTGTTTCAGGCTGGGCACTGGGACTCACGCTGATAAATCTCAGCACTTTTAGAGGCTGAGACAGGAGGTTTGCTTGAGGCCAGGAGTTCCAGACCAGCCTGGCCAACAGAGTGAGACCCTGTCTATGCAAAAGAATTTTAAAAAAGAAGAGTACTTCATTTTTCCCCAAAATCAACAAAGTCATAAGAGTAGGATTTTTAAAGTATTTTTGGGGAACAGTGAGCATAAATACTTGTTAAAAATGTACACTTTTTTATACTCAAAGATGACATGAAATTCATAAACTGGTAAAAGACTGGAAAAAGATAAAATTTATCTAATTAGTAGCACATATGATAGCATGAATATAATAGCCCTGGAAAACTTTAAGTGGTTTTTACTACAACAGTTATATTCCTACTGTTCCTTGAGGGCATTAAACATCGCTGTTACTGACATTTTAAGCCAGGACAACTCACTATAGTATTCAGTTCCGTGCTAGTCAACCTAGAAACTGTAATTTTGAATTGCTAACAATATAGATGTTTTCCTCTTTTCTGAAAAGCATACTAACCTTAAATGAAAACATAGTATTTTTAACAATTATACCTATGCTTTACCAAATGCCTTGCACAAATTTTTTGGTGAGACTCGTCTATATTTTAAAGTAGCCTTTATTTTCCATTTTAAATATTCTTTCTGCATAAACCATATAAGCATTACATTTTTTTACTACACAGATTTTTTTTACCTTAAATGTCTTTTAAATACTTCATTGCTCCAAGCCATATGCACACACCCATATTTCAGTGTGATTAGTAAAGTGCACACAGTATAAAAGAGTTATAGATTAAAAGGAGAATGTAAAAGTATAAAGTTTAAATACCATCTCTAAAGAATCTACACATATAAAAAATCATGTTGGTAAAACCACAAACCAACCAATGCCTGGAAATCTTTCCTTTTCAAATTTCAAGGCTTTTCCAAACAGAGTTTTAAAACACTTAAGGCCTTTCTGTGAAGTAAATTTAATGTGCATATGTGCATACATGGAAGTGCTTAAAAATAAAATAATCCCATCTGTGGACCATTTTAAAATTTAACTCTCGTGGTCATAGGACCTAGAGTGAATGTCATCTTTCAAAATTGAGGTGTGCTAAGGAGACAAGCTATTATCTCTCAAGATACCTTGGTATGTGGCAAGGGATAGTTATTCACTTAAAATGAAATTACAATAAAGAAATCCTATTATTTATGTTAACATAAACATTGCGTTTGTGTTAACATAAGTTAAACATATATTTGTTAATTTATTCTCCCTTAAGTGAAGGAATCAAGATAACAATAATGAGATAAAAAGCATTATTTAAAACATTGACGATCAGTAAAATGTTGATGAAAAGACTCTATTTTAATAATGGCTGAATTGAGTTACTGGAATATCTTATTCTTTAATCATTGCAGCAGTGATAATTATTACTATTATTGTTATTTCTATATTTGGCAGCATTTTATACTTTCTATGTTTTAGTTTATGAAATTTATGGAAGTTATTTTGTGGTATACAAGTTTGCCTTGAGTATGACAGGTAACTCACATTTTGAACTTAACGTGTGACTGTTTAATAGGTACCATGCATTATGTAAAGTATTTTACTTGTATTTTCTCAGTTAATTCTTCAATTCTTACAATGCCTCTATGTGGTAGGTATTGTTTTCTCAATCTAAAGAATTGGTGTTTAGAAAATTAAGTAGTTTGCCCAAATCACATATCTGCTAAAGAGCAGACTCGGATTCAGACACAGGCCTGATTCCAGAGCCCATCCTTTTAATTTCTCACAATACAAACTTCCTAAACGGGGACATTCTGAGCTAAGACTGTCACAACATTTAATCCTAACAACAATGACATGATGCAGAAAATGCTGCCTGTGACTTAAACATTAAAATTGCAACACAGATAAATTAACTTGTAAGTGTCATTAACCTCAGCTAATGATTTTAAATTGAGGTCTATCTAAATTTAGAGCCCATGCTGTTTCACTATTCCGGTCCGATTGGACTTTCAGCAAGCATGGAAGTGATCTTTCTCTTTGGCTCTCTAATGAGATTGTCACTAGCCACATGTGACTATTGAACACTTGAAAGGTGGCTAATGCTACTGAGGAACTGCATCCTACATTCTATTGAATTAAAATACAAATTTAAATGATACATATGGCTAATGGCTGCCAAACTGGACTGCACAGCCATCACTGAACTTTCTTATTCTGACCTTATAAGCAACATATAAAGAGAACTTTATGAAAAATTGTTAAATGAGCTCACTTATTAAATTAACTCAATTTTAAATACATTGTATTATTCCTCATAAGTTAATCCTTTAATTCATTATAAACCAGAATTTCCAAGTAAAGTAACCCAGTGATTTATAATGCAGAACTCAAAAATTTTTCATTTGAAATTGTTGCTATAATTTTTTTCCAGTTGCTTTACTTCTCTTTAACTTCCTGTCAAATTACCTAAAAATAAAAATTGAAAAATCAAACATTTAAAATCATGTTAGGAAAATATTTCTGCATACATCCTTGACAGCCTCCCCCTTTCGCTTTCTGTATCTAGAAAATGTGAACTCAGCATCTAATCTTTCTCTTTAAATCTGTTTTGTAGTTTCCTGGTTATGTTATGACATTCACAGATCAGTAAATCCCAATTTGGAGGAATAGGTGTCAGAAATGAGACAGTTAAGTCAAGATGGGATTGAGCTTAATGTCACAGTTCCTAGTCTGGGCAAACAACCCCAAGGCACAAACCTTTTACTTTTTCACTCTTTCAGTAACATGAGAAAACAACCCCAATCTTACAAAATTAAATGTTTCCCCAGGCTAAGGTCTGCAGCAAAAGTTATTGGCAGGCAAGCTGCCTCAGTACAGCTTAAACTGCTTCTTAAGATGGAGGATTCTGAGGCAACCTCTTGTTCCATTACCTCTCCCAGCAGCCCTCCAACCCCCGCCCACACCCTTACCACACACATACACATTATAGGAACTCAGGATACTTCTAAATGTTATTTACATTTTAGGATTAGTCCTAGAATTGTCTAGGATAATATCTGGTCTTCTGAGAATCATCAAATAAAACAACTTATCTTTAGCTTGTAGACTTGATACAGATCCTCCTTATGCTACTCTGTCTCTTCTTATCCTATTCTGCCTTTAGAATCCAGACAGTATGCTCAAAGTCAAATGGTTAAGAAAAGCTATTGATCTATACTAATGTATACTCATACCTGCTGAACAGTTTTTATCACACATATTTCCCTGATTTTTCTTAGAATCCAGGAATGTCAATGTAAAGTTTGATTCAAATCTAAAATCACTCAAAGTAGTATTAACTCATTTTTCTTCATGGTTCAAAAGCCAAGCACTTTTCTCCCTAACATAATCATTTCCTTTAGGTTTGTTTTTGTTTTTGTTTTTTTCCCCAGCTCTATTTTAAGATTAAGCAAAACTTTCACACTGTAGCTCATATATCAGCAGGATGGAAATGATTTAGAAATTATTAGCCACATTTCTGGTCATGTACCTCTCTGGACTTCATGTGAATTTTATTATTAAATTAGATGTATTAGATGTAAACTTTATTGGTTTTCTGTTAGTGCCTGAATTGTAACTGTGTCTCTTGTATGCTGTGGCCTTGATCAAGTTGTTTTAATTCTCTTGTATTTGATTTTTAATCTGAAAAATGGTAATAGATGGGACTACTGTGAAGATTATATGAGATAATCCATGTACTTAACATAGAGCTTGACATATTAGAAATGCTTAATAAATGATGTTAGTATCTTTCTATTGTTGTCCATGTAAATAGATGTAGGAGAATTGACTAAGTATTCATTTTGGTCTATATGTAGAGCCGTTTACAGTAATGGATGTTGAGTCTAAACCAGGGAGAATTTAAATTTACTAAAATGAGCAAGTTTGAAATGTTCTCTTAGTTCTGTAGTATTCTAATCCAAGGTAATAAAGAATATCAAATATTACTTATATGTGAAAATGACTGAGAGCATCTATAAAGTGTCATGCGCGTCTGAGTGAAGAGACCACCAAACAGGCTTTGTGTGAGCAACAGGGCTGTTTATTTCACCTGGGTGCAGGTAGGCTGAGTCCGAAAAGAGAGTCAGCAAAGGGTGGTGGGATTATCATTAGTTCTTATAGGTTTGGGGATAGGTGGTAGAATTAGGAGCAATGTTTTGAGGGCAGGGAGTGGATCTCACAAAGTACATTTTGAAGGGTTGGGAGATTACAAAGAAACTTCTTAAGGGTGGGGGAGATTACAAAGTACATTGATCAGTTAGAGTGGGGCAGAAACAAATCACCATGGTGGAATGTCATCGGTTAAGGCTATTTTCACTTCTTTTGTGGATCTTCGGTTGCTTCAGGCCATCTGGATGTATACGTGGAGACACAGGGGATATGATGGCTTAGCTTGGGCTCAGAGGCCTGACACAAAGAATCAAATCTGAAGACAGGATGCTAATGCCTGAAAACATAGTTTTTTCCAATTTTTAAAGAATATTCAAACATAAATCAGAAATAATAACAATGATATTTCCTAAGGTTTTACCTGGAGTGAGTTAATACCAATTTGTATATTTTTAAGCCAGAAATAATTCTCAATGTATAGACCAAAAAAGGAAGTACTACTTTTTATTGATCAAATAAATTCTGCTTTCTTATTTTCTTTATTTTGTATTTGCTCAAGGAAAGCTACTTGAAGACTAAATAAAGAACAGAGTTGGGAGAGGTAAAGTACCAACTTCTTGACCACATGTGAGGAGTTCTTAGACTGGCCCTCCTGTGTGTATAGTTAGTTCTCAATTCACCACCATAATAAGGCCTGCTTTGGCATCATCTCTAAACTCAGAGATGATCTCAAAATTATATCTTCTTTTTTTTTTTGTTTGTTTTTTTGTGACTGTCACCCAGCCTGGAGTGCAGTGGCACAATCTCAGCTCACTGCAAACTCCGCCTTACAGGTTCAAGCAATCCTCCTGCCTCAGCCTCCTGAGTAGCTGGGACTACAGGCGTCCACCACCATGCCCAACTAATTTTTTTGTATTTTTAGTAGAGACAGGGTTTCACTGTGTTAGCCAGGATGGTCTCACTCTCCTACCTCGTGATCTGCCTGCCTTGGCCTCCCAAAGTGCTGGGATTACAGGTGTGAGCCACTACGCCCAGCCTAAATTATAGCTTCTTTATATGCTTCAGCTACATCTTCAACCAGTATTGTTTTCTAGCTTTTCACAGTAAAATTTATGCTTTCATCTTTTGAAAATACAGTCATAATGGTTCTATAAAGTTTAAGACTGACTTGTTTATTCTTATTTCCTGAAATAAAGCAGAAAGAAAGCAGTTTAAAAATATATCAAAATAAAAATGTAATTATAAAAGGATAATATTTATTATTTCTATTTTAATACTGATTTACTATGTTGTGAGCATTTGGACACATAGTGTATGTCAGCAATCACAAGTTATTCAAAACATAGTCAAAAATACATAACACAGCAAAACATTTTGATAAGACTTGAAAATATGATTGAAAGCAATAAAATGCATTTCAAGACTAACATAATAACTTATTCAAAAAATCAAAATTAAATTTTCACTGGATCAGAACTTTTAATGGATCAAAGTCCTGTCTGAGTTATCTTTTATAGGAAAGTTTTAAAATGGCAATAAACCTATTTTTGCAAAGCATATGCTATATTAAGCGGCAACTTTGTAGTATATTTGAGAATATCTGAAAGATGTCAAGAGAATAAATTATTGTCACTCAGGAAAGTTTGGCTGCATGCTTTTGTCTTAACTTTAAAAGTAAAATTTAAAAGAAATTGTCAAAATGTTAGATGTGGTTCTCAAGAATTGAAATAGGACACTACTAGTGTAATGTTTTGTTCCTTAGGGAACTCTGGTTTTCATTTGAGCCAATAAGGTATCCAGCTAAAAACAGACTCCCTTGCAGCTACAAGTGGCTATGTGACCCAGTACTAGACAGTGGGATGCAGGAGGAAGGCCCAGGCCATTTAATTAAAAAACGTAAAACTTGCTAAACAAAGCACTTTTGCCATTTGCATTTTCTACTGCTTTCTGTCTAGAACACAGGATCAAGCTTGCAAACATGAATATGAAAGACTATATGTTTAAGATGGTGGGAGCAGAAAAACAGGAGCCTGGGGAATAGACAACATCATGAATATGCTGCACCATTCTGGACCACTGCAGTCAGATAACTCCTTATATGAGAAAAATGGGTAACCTACCTGATTAAGCACCTATAGGTCATGTTCTCTGTTGAATGTAACCAAAAACAAACCTAATTAATTCAAAACTCTGTAGAATTACAAGTATTAGGAACCTTGATATTTGATTATTTGGTTAAGACCAATAAAAGAATGAAAGATGATAATGTGTACAAATGGAAAAGAAAAATAATATGTGTGTGTTCTCTTAAACATCTTCCAGTACAAGTTATAACTTCAGCAATTTTGAAAATTTTTAGTGATTCTAAAATAATGTGTTTTTAATGACCAAAAGCAGGCTGCCAATTCATCAAGTAAATAGTAAACTTGTTCCTAATTTGCTCAAATCTGAAGCAGACTGATAGAAATCATCAAAGTCCTTGGGTTAAAATTGTTCAAATTAGAAGTATTGGTGTATAAAGAAAATTGACTTTTTACTAGGTTTGGTAATTATCCCTTCACATGATAGAAACATATGATACAGCAATTGAATTTTTAGTGTTTGTGTTACAAGCAGTATTTGAAAACCTTTACTAATCAACAAATTTATATATGAAAAAAGCGGGATTGACTATAAAAAGGAAAATTAATTATTGTTTCATGATACATCCAACATTACTTTTTAAAATAAAATATTTATTCTGTGATCTATGTTTAAATACACACTACCTTTTGATATTATATGTAAGTGAAAATTATCATTTCTAATGAAAAATTAGAGTGAGATTCAATTTCTACCATAAGAAAGTCCTTTCATAAAAAATATTCTGGAACATTTCCTGTGCCTATTTCCTCATGTATAATATAGTTACAAGAACATTTCTTAGCCCACAGAGTTGTTGAATTATATATATTAAGCACATCAAATAATATAATATCTTTCTTAAAGTAAGCAAATATTAATAAAAGATTGTTATTATCATTGCTAGGGAGGTAGATATGATGATATAGCCACCAAAATTTACATTTTCCTTCTGTAATATTGAGTTTTTGCTGGGAAGTGGCTTCCTAGCCTGGGACTGTATACTACTCTTGCAACACAGTGGGTTGTGTGATTAGTTGTTGCTTGTGGAATGTGAGTGACAGTGGTATACACGGTATCACTTCTGGGCAAATGTATTTACAAAGTATGTAGATGTGCCTTCCCTATGCTCTTTTCTCCCATTTGTCAAATATATGTGGAGGAGCTCCAAGACCTTATGAGATGAAGTGACAAAAGGGAAGAACCCTAGGTCCTTGAATCACCATATATTGGAAAGTCACTTACACAGGGATGATTAACACCAGAATCAGAGTGTGACATAAGTAAGAAACAAAATTCTATGATGTGAAAAAACTACAATGTAAATGTTAACTTGTTATTTGTTAGTCAATTGTCTAAATGTTTTATAAGTGATTTAATAAAATTCATATCATATTTATCAGCTACATGAAGAGCAAAATTCTAATTTTTCTTTTTTTTCTTTTTTTTTTTTTTGAGACAGAGTCTCACTCTGTCACCCAGGCTGGAGTGCAGTGGTGCAATCTCGGCTCACTGCAACCTCCGCCTCCCAGGTTCAAGCAATTCTCCTGCCTCAGCCTCCCAAGTAGCTGGAAATACAGGCACGTGCCACCACCTCAGCTAATTTTTTTGTATTTTTAGTAGAGACGGGATTTCACCATGTTGGCCAGGGTGATCTCGATCTTCTGACCTCATGATCCATCTGCCTCAGCCTCCCAAAGTGCTGGGGTTACAGGCGTGAGCCACTGCACCTGGCCAAAATTCTAATTTTTCTATGGGTTTCTTATGATATTCTGATATATATATATATTTTCTAAATACATCTGAAAGTAAATTTTAACCTCATTACATTATTTCATCTATATTTGAAAATTTTATATTCTATGAAGTTCTCTTATCAAACCCAGTTAATTTCTGTGGGTTTGAAACTTAATTATTGAAGCCAGAAAATACATTACAGAAGCTATTATAATTCAAGATATATTTTTTGCACAAGATGGTCATAATGAATATTTACAATTAAAAGGAGTATGTTCTAGTAATTGATATTCTACTAATTTTTCCAGAGGTCAGTATTCTGTTAATGTAAGTTGAACCATCTTTCAATTGACATTTGCCTGAAGTCATATTGTCTGTGATTTTAGTTACGATATTATGACCAGAAACAATAGCTATTTTATTCATACAAATGCTTATAATTTGATTTTAAAAATTCTGTAACCCTATTATTAAAAGCACGATGGATACAATTTAAACCGTAGAAGTTGTGCTAGTATCAAGTATCTCAGTTTCCCTACCATTTAAAAAATAAAAGTAAAGAAATATTTAATCTGATATATTTTATGATATACTTAGATCCTTGAATGCAAGGGTACATATATGTATACACTTCATACATATACACATAAACATGTCCACAGATATATTGTTTAATCTTCTATTTAACCCCTATACAGAGTATGCTTATAGAGATTATATAGTTTATTTGCCCAATTAAACCTTATTTATATACTTTTCCCTTTTCAAAACTAGCTCTGGATTCATATATGACCCTTGACACGTGTGTGTCTGTGTTGTGTGTTTATGCATATGCATACATGGTTGTGCATTTGTAGATGGAAAAGGATAGATAAGGACCATTATTCAACATGTTTGGGTACTCATACTTCTTGGAGACACTTGTTATAGAGAAGTGAAAAATGCCAACCTCTGTCTTCATATATCTTAAAATATTAAAATATTTTTCTTTGAAAATAATTAGTGCTCATCTTAAAGGCATGGTGATATGATTGGTTTTGGCACTAACAACTATTTCAGGATGTTTCATTCATATTGTTTTGAAAGAGTTAATGGTTAATGTTGTATTTACTCAAGGAAACAGATTTGCAACCTGTCCAGTTGCTATGGGAACTACATTTTTAGGTTCAATAAATTAATCTATGTAAAAAAGGATAGAAACTGTAAATGATTACAGTAATATACATTTATTAAATAAGACTTTGGAAAATACTAAAAAGTATAATACGTCACCCATAGTTCTTTCAACAAACACATATTCTGTTGCTATTTTGAGACCTTTCCCTTCTTTTTCACCCCATACATTTTTTTTGCAATTGTAGTGTTGTTTGTATCATGTATGCATTTTTACATCACTGGTTTCCAGCTAACATTATATCATAGTTGTTTTCATTAAAGCCATTACTTTAAAAAGAAACACACACACACACGGCACATAGGATTATCTATTCTTTTAATATTGTTTTGCCATCTTGCATGTTAGTGCCTATGAAACAATCTGTGATAAAATGCATTTATATTCCTTCCCCAACTGTTCTTTATAACACATTTTTCTCTCACAAATTACCCTGTTCTTTAGTTCAGAATCCATTTCGCTCATTACCACTTATTATATTGCCATATATGGGCAAGTTTATACAAGGTTTCCTCATGGTTATCTGCCAGATTAACTTCTAACACAAACACCCTTCTGGAGAAATTATCTGTGGTGATTATGTTGCATCTCTATAGCTCTCTGCTTGCTCACATATCCCTCTCTATGATTGTTCTTTCTCCTTAAGCTCCAACTTTCATTTATTTATTTGGCAAATATTTACAGAGCACTTTTACATGCCAGGCAATGTGCTTCGCACTCGACTACCATAATGGTGAGCAGGGCACAATTTTTGACAGTCAATTACAAATAATATGAAAAGTGTTTATTTGTGTAAATATAAGGTATTATGACAGAAAGAGTACAGGCAATCAGTTCTGTCTTTGGGGAATCGAGAATATCTTCCTTGAGAACATGGCTTTATCAGCTGTAATACTGCCAGCCCAGGATATGAGTACCTGGCCAGAAAAGGAAGACTTAGTTGTTATGAAGGATTTCCTCAAATATTATTTTGGTAACTCAGGTAGATTCAGGAATGAAATATACCACAACTGGAACAATGCAAGCTGTTAAGAAATGGGTAACCAAGTTCCAGCCAAAGGCTTATCTTTAAAGTGGGGAAGGACCTAGGCAAACTCATTTTGCTACAGAGCTGCCTCAGATGACTGTCCCAATGGGTGGCCCAATGCATAGTACCTAATGGGCATAGCAAGCCCCCATAAATGTAATATGTATATTGATATCAGGAGGTTTAGCCCAGTGGGTGAAGCAATACTGCAGATAATTCTGAAGTGCAGGACATTAGGAGAACTTCCTATACACAGCAGATCTGTGGACAGAAAGTCCTGGAGGCAGGATCTAGATTTGGGAAAGGGCCCTGGTCTCTGGCTTTGAATTCAGTAGGCCTTACTGTAAGACAGAGAAGCATTCGAGTAGAGTCGACATGCAATGGCATCTAAGGGAAGGAAACCCAGGCTGAAACTTTATGATATCCTGGGTCAACATGGAGTACAAGGAAGGCTGTGTTATTGGGAAGGTGACACACTTCAGGTACTAGCTACACTGAATTTGATTAGGTATGTTTTTTTCTACCAAAATAAAGTATGCTTGCAGACACACTAAATTATTTTCCTCCATTTGTAACCCTTCAAAATATAGTTCTACACTATCAAGTTCCAGTAATATTTTCAGTAAAATGCTGTTAAATGATAAAGTACACGAGTAAAGAGGAAAACAAATAGAAAAGCATTGTCTGAGAAACACAAAGTCCCACAAAGAATCTAAATTTGGGAGTAGTGAAGAGGTCAGAATTTTTAAAAAATAAAGACTTTAAAAATTTAAGCAAACAATTTAAATTTTATTAAATTAGAAGAGTGGGCTATGTCTTAAACCAACATGTCTTGGAGAAGCCTGAATCTTTGGATGTCAGCTTGTGGAGCTTCTGAGAATTAAGTGGCTAAGAAGAGTGGGGGCTCTACACTCTGTTATTTACATTGCTTTGTGAGCTCTCTTAGTAGGTGCTAACTTTGTGGATTTATGACATTACAAGCTTGGAACTGAGTAAATGTTTTGAAATGAATTCTCTCCCCAAGTTCCATTATGGTAAATAATTCCTGCTGATGGTCTTAAAATAAGAATCTGAAAAGGACACAAGAAATTCCCATAGACTATCTCAGGAATTTACTTGCTGACTCAAGAATCCCATTTTATTAAGCAATAGGCAGAGGCCTATGTAGATGGTATCTATGACTCATGTGAGTCGTCAAATGCAGGAACATCCTTTGACCAAAATTTTTCCCTGACTTTACAATCTTCTTAAAGTTCTTTATTTTATTATGCAGTTTATAAAGACCAAGTATTGAATTAATACATGTTCAACATAAAACATTTTGAAAGTACTGATTGTTAAGATGGAAGAAATATCCATCAATAATTTTACTGACTTTTTCATTTTACATGTCAAGGATCTAAGTGTTTGGGGAGCCTGTTTTCTCAAGATTTTAAAGCTCCCTGAGGCAGAGCAGAGTATCTGAGACCCCTCCATTTTGGGGGGATCTCTTCCTTTGTTTATGAAATTCTTCAGAGAAATGCAATGGAATTGAGATTGAGTTGACAGCAGGTGGAATTTTTTACTCTTGAGCCTTTAAAAGCCAGCATAGTTTCTAACCAAACTTGTATCATATTTAAGAAAAAGCCATTTCTAAAATTATGGCTCATTTTTATCTTAGGTAAAATAACTCAGAAACAGAAAGTCAAATACTGCATGTTCTCACTTATAAGCGGAAGCTAAATAATGTGTATACGTGGACACAGATAGTGCAAAAATAGGCACTGGACACTCAGAAATGTGGGAGGATATAGGGGTAGTTAGAAATGAGAAATTACCTAATAGGTACAACGTACACTATTTGGGTAATGTTTACACTAAAAGCCAAGACTTCACAATATATCTGTGTATCAAAACTGTACTTGTACCCTTTAAATCTATACAAATAAAATAAAATTATGGCTCATTCATATGGTGGAGGAACACCAAGCTTGCAATATAAAAAGCAAAATGTAGTTCTTTTTTCATTAATATGAAATGATACTGAAGATATATTAAGTGCAAACAAAATTAGACTGTAGAATAGGATATTTGTGTTAAAAAGATTATTGATAGATAGATAGATAACATATAAACTTGTATATCTAAAGGATTTTTTGAATAGAATATACAAAACACTAATAACTGATAACAGTAGTTTCTTGGTGGGTTGGGGAAGAGAAAATTGGGGAAGCTATAAAAGATGAGGACTGGGTGGCAGGATGGAAGGAAGAAAATTCTTATTTAATTTCCTTTATTCCATTTGATATTTTTTAGGTATTATGACCTAAAAAAATCTTTTATTACCTAAAAAATGTATGTATATTGTTATTTCTATTAAAGCCTAGTTAAATAAACTTATCACTCCATATGCCTAATGAAATAGTATACATTTTAACACAAAATTAACTTCTTTAGCAAGTTATTGTTTTGAGACACCCAAATCATTACTTTATATTGAACCTATGATTTAATACTCAGTTGTTTGCTCATTTTCAACACACAGCATATTTATGTAAATTGGGTCTCCACCAGGCACAGTGGCTCACACTTGTAATCCTAGCACTTTGGGAAGCAGATGCTGGTGGACAGCTTGAGCCCAGGAGTTTGAGACCAGCCTGGGCAGAATGGTAAAATCCCATCTCTAACCACAACAATAAAAGTAGCTGGGTGTGGTGGCATGAACCTGTAGTCCCAGCTACATGGGAGGCTGAGGTGGGAGACTCACCTGAGCCCTGGAGGTCAGTCGAAGCTGCAGTGAACTTTGATGGTGCTGCTGCACTCCAGCCTGGGTGATGGGAGTGAGATCCTATTATCTCAAAAAAAAAAAAAAAGCCTATATGCTGTGATAGGGAATAGTGGTCTATCTATTCTTTTCAGGGCAAAAGTTTCTTCAGGAAACTTTAAAGTTATTAATTAGGAATTCATAGCTTTGATAGAATTCTATATTGTAATAGCCTTTATCTATTTATTTTCCATTTCTTAGACTATTGGGCATTTAGATAAACATCAATTCATCCTTCTCTTGCGCTGCCAAAAGAGAGGTCTCCTGGGAGTATCATCTGAGAAATGAAATCTGCCTAAGCTGGAAAAAAAAAGTTGTGACATACAATTTTATTACTTTGGGAAATGCAATATTTAATGCATGGGAATAGCTTCCCTATAGCAGTTGATGACATTGCCTACATGAATCAAGAGAGATGCAGAGAACATACAGTTGCTAATTTTTAATGCCCTGAAGAAAAATACAGCATTTTAAGACTTTATCTTCAGTCATGTAGATAATTGCAATTTAATTTTGAGTAATTCTTAGATAATTCTTGATAATAGTCCATGAAAGTAGACTATTCATAAAATCTTAAGAGATTGGCCATTTTCTGGATTTATATATTTAAGAATACATTTCTCTTCTATTATTTCAATTCTTCTTATTTTAGAATCTGCAAAAAAGAGATCTTAACTATGAAAATTTTATCTTATTGTAGAATATATGTTGAAGTGTCAGAACCCAGTGTTTCATTTGAAATATTACATGAGATTTGACAGAATAAAAATACGTCCTGGCACTGAGTAAGCAAATGAGAGGGAAGTGAAGGAGATTTGACTGAAATAGTCTATCTTTCTGCTAAGAATTTTTTGTTTTATATTCCACCTCTAGCCTTTTAAAATCCTAGTTTTGATTGCAGAAGCATTTCTCTAATTGCTCTTTAGTCGATTCTAAGTTGTCCCAATGTAAAGGTAACATGTTAGTAAGATTATAGAAAACCACATAAATAACTGACTTATAATCACACTCCTTGAAAACAAAAAAGAAGAGAACATTTGCACGCCAAATACACTTGACACAGCAGTTCCACTTCTGAGGTAATTTTTGTCAGTTTTTGAAAAATTAGATCCACTCCTAATGTACCTTTTATATAAGCTTTGAAAGTGTTCCAAATGAATTGTGATCTGATTGTCCTGTAGGAGCCTAATGCTAAAAATGTCTAAAATTAAATTCAGTGTTTTTTCTTGCTCATTGCCCCAACTCCTTTTCCTGCTGTGTTTCTAACCTCGGCAAAGATCTCTATACTTCACTACCCTCACTCACTTCTTGTTTTGAACAATATCCTGTGAAACTGACCTCCAAACAACTCTTAAACCCACTCCTCTTTCTCTTTGTTTCCTCCCATTAGCCCCATTTTACTTAAAAATTAGTAACGTATTCCCATAAATATTGTAGGATTTAATAATTAGTCTCTATGTTTTCAATGTTTCCTCTTAAAGTCCATTCCCCACAAATGTTTTTAAGACACAGATGTGATTACATTAGTTCCTTCAAATGACTTCTTTATGAAGAGTTCAAGGCTTTTAATCAGGTGACACTCGCTTAATTTTCCATGATCACATTTTGTACTGTTTTCCTTATATATTCTGAATTCTCAAGTATAGTCCAATCATTACCTGTGCTTTCCTAATGAGACAATTTCTCTTTTGATTTCACAGAATTTAAAGTGTAGCTGGGCAAGTAAAAGTTCTAAGAAAGAGTTTTTGCAAATATACCTGAGGATTGGCCCAATAGTAAATAATTTAAAATAAACATATGGAAAAATTGTGCTTACCCTTTAAACACAAGAAAATATAAATGTATAAGAACCAACCCCTCACCAACAGACATTAAGGAAAAGGCTACAAAGAAACAAATCACAGTCTTAGAATGTACTTTCCTCTTTGTGAAAGTAGGAGAAAGCCACAAAAGAATAAGAAAGCCAAGAAGAATAATATTTGTTTTATTGTCTTGATCTAGAAGGGGAAAGAGAGTTTAAGGAGTAATTTGCATCAAAGTATTAAGTGCTGTCCTAGGAAGGAAGTGGCACAATAATAATTGAGGCAGACAAAGAAATCCAACTTTCCCATGCCCCTTAATTTCCAGGCAAACCACTCTTGTTCCCTGAAACTCCCTGAAGCAGTATCACTTTTCCATAACTTTAGGCATGTCGTTCTCTCTGCTTCGAATGCGTTCCCCTCTCTTTGCCTGCCCCTTTAATGGCTATTCATCTTTCAAGTTTTTCGGGGGGTGGGGGCCGGAGTTTCACCCTTGCCTCCCAGGCTAGTGTGCAATGGCACCATCTCGGCTCACTGCAACCTCCGCCTCCTGGGTTCAAGCGATTCTTGTGCCTCAGCCTCCCAAGTAGCTGGGATTACAAGGGCCTGCCACGACGTCTGCCTAATTTTTGTATTTTTAGTAGGGGTTTCACATTGTTGGCTAGGTTGATCTCCAACTCCTGACCTCAGGTGATCTGCCCACCTTGGCCTCCTAAAGTGCTGGAATTACAGGGGTGAGCCACTGTGCCCGGCCTCAAGTTTCTTTTTAAGTATCACCACCTCTGGAGCCTTCTCATCCTTCTCTGCTGCAGCATTGTCCACAGTATATTGAAGCTCTTTGCTCACTTGTTTCTTTCCTGAAATATCTTGCTTTCTTCAAAGATACCAGTGTATCCCTAGTATCTGTTAATAAATAAAGGAATGAATCTACCACAAAGTCTGAGGAAAGAAACAAAGAACAGTGCTATTAAAATTATTAGGTAGGATGCAGATTTTATAATCATTAATTAAAAAAAAATAACATTCAGTTCATGGTATAAATTCGGGTAATCTGCTGAAAGTTACTGACCTTCTTACGATTATAAGGGAAACCATCCTTTCCCCCTTTCCATCTTCTGTTTAGTTCATAAAACAAGAACTTAGACTCAAACGATGATTTTGCAAAGAAACCATTAACCTTTTTCTTGCTTCTCACTTGATGTTTTCTTTAGTAGAAAGAGTGATTTATATGACAGGTCTGATAGTGGGAGACTGACTTACATTGATTTACACTTTTTTTTCTAATGGCCACCATCAATATGCTCATGCTTATTGACCATAAGTGGCCTTTCCTCTTGAGCTCTGTGTGTAGTTGGAGGTGGGGCAACTAATGAAGAATGTGCCTGCTTTGCAAACCCAACTATCTACATATGTAAGTTCCAGTGCCTGCATATGTGAAGAAACCCATTGTGGTCTCAGGTACAAGAGTGATTTTCTAATCTAGCTGTATCAGATACAAATCAATACTACAATTTTATCTATAGTTAGCCCTTCTATTTCTTTCTTTTTTTGTTTTTTCTTTCTTTCTTTTTTTTTTTTTTTTTTTTGAGAGAGGGTCTCACTCTGTCGCCCAGGCTGGAATGCAGTGGCAGTGGTGCAATCTCAGCTCACTGTAACCTCCACCTCCTGAGTTCAAGCGATTCTCCCACCTCAACCTCCCGAATAGCTGTGAGTACAGGTGCACCACCATGCCTGGCTAATTTTTTTTATTTTTAGTAGAGACAGGGTTTCACCATGTTGGTCAGTCCAGTCTTGAACTCCTGGCCCCAAGTGATCCACCTGCCTCAGCCTCCCAAGTGCTAGGATTACAGGCATCAGCCACCGTGCCCTGCCCCTTCTATTTATTTCTAAATTGGTACAGAATTTGTTGGTGTTTGGAGAGACTAGTACTCTCAAACCCAAACAACACTTAATAAACCTCATAAATAAACATATTTATATACGGTGATATGGTTAGGCTTTGTGTCCCCACCCAAATCTCATTTTGAATTGTAATCTCCATAATCCCCATGCATCAAGGGAGAGACCAGGTGGAGGTAATTGAATCATGGGGACAGTTTCCCCCATGCTGTTCTCATGATAGTGAGTGAGTTCTCAAGAGATCTGATGGCATTATAAGGGGCTCTTTTCCCCTTTCCTTGGCACATCTCCTTCCTGCCACCTTGTGAAGAAGTGTCTTGCTTCCCCTTCACCTTCTGCCATGATTATAAGTTTCTTGAGGCCTCTGAGGCCATGCTAAACTATGAGTCAGTTAAACCTCTTTCCTTTATAAATTACCGAGTCTCAGGCAGTTCTTTATAGCAGTGCGAAAATTGACTAATACATACGGTAAAGCAATCTTTTGGCTACCCAGATGCCAGGTATATTAAATGTTAGAACCGAAATGTAACTAGAGGTTACTTCAGTGATTTGATAGAAGATAGTCCATGGAAATAAGATAATTAGATTCTACTTCCAAGAAACACATTCAAAACACAGAAATCAGAGCTGGCAAAATTTAGGCCTAACTTGTCTCTCTCACCACCAGACCACTGGAAACCCTTAGACATTCCAGCAAAGTTACTTTCTGTGGTTGACATTGCAGTCAAAACTTGGCTCTGCTTATGTGATGGTTTAGTTGGCGCCTGCATTTTATTGCTAAAGCTGGATTTTACTGAGTTCTTCTTTCTTTGACCTACATTCATGTAGCATCCCCTCCTTCTTCCACATGGGACAGAAACCTCCAAATGACCAGGATAGTGGGAAAAGACAGGATAGTATCTCTTCATTTGAATGTTACAGTAGGTAGTCAGACATGAGCAGGGCAGGAGAGCCATCCCCTCCAATACCAACCAAGAATGTCAGGCAACCATCAGGTGATGGTCAGGTGGTTGTTAAGTGTGTTTCTAAAATAGTAATTGGTCACAGCCAGTGCCAGGCAAAGATAGTCTCCCAGTAGATAGAAATCCGATACTGGTGATCAGCAGCTTCTTGATAAGCTCTCAAGAGTTGGGCAAGTGAGCTCAAGCATGTGCACTAAGAGGCGAAATCATGGAGTTTAACCGTTATATGACCTTATAGGAACATTTGACTGGTAAGGGAAGAATGCCTCAAGTGAGCATGCGTACAACTCCAGTAAACACAATGCACATGCAGCCCCTCCCAAGTGCTGGCAGGCCACTGTGCATGTAAAATGCCAACGTATAAGACCCCAAGTCAAGGTCAAACCAGACACTTGATCTCTCAAGTGACTCACTTGGCTCTCTTCCAAGTGTACTTTATTTCCTTTCATTCCTGTTCAAAAGCTTTTAAATAAACTTTAACAACTGCTCTAAAACTTGCCTCAGTCTCTGTTTGTCTTATGCCCCTTGATTGAATTCTTCCTCCTGAGGAGGCAAGAACTGGGGTTGCTGCAGACCCGTACTAATTCACTGCTGCTGACATACTTTGGTGCTGCATGACTTGGATATGTTCCCTAATGGTAACAGAACATGATCTTCACTTTTCTGATTTAGAATAAAGATAAAGACATTAACTTGGAGATGATGTATTTACTTTTCCTCTCCATCCTAAGAAAGGGTCATTCCAGAATTTCGTTCATATTTATTCATTATATGAATAAAATTTTTCCTCTTCAAGAATCCAGAACTTATGACTCATATTTGGGAAAATGCACTGTGGAAGGAGAATATAATCAAGAAATAGGTAAGGCTAAAGTTTCCTGAAAAAAAAAAATTGATGAAGATTAGCCAAGAAAAGCTTTAGAACAGGAAGCACTTAGAAGAGACTGCCATTGATTTCATTATGGGGAGTGGGGAGAAAGATATGGTTAGAAAGTATGTGGGGAGATGCCCAGGATTGGACTCCTTGTAAGTAACTCAATTCTTATTGTGATTTCCTTTTGGAAACTGTAAATATACTACTTAACATAAAGCCTTAATTTCACTCCTTTTTTGTTTGGTTATCATCTTAAATTACACCAATGCTTCAATAAAGAAAAGCACCTATATATACCCGCATATATAGAGAGATGGTCTTGCGGAGGCTAAAGAAATGAGGTGGTAAAGAGTTGGGATGACCTGACTCCACCCCCAGGAAAAAAAAACAGCCTCCCATGCAGACAGTGACCATCATCTCAGAAAGAGTGCAACCTCAGCCCTCTCCATTTTGACCCTTAAGCTAGATGTTGCTTCTCTCTCAAGGATGGGGCATGACACATCACATGTCTCCCGGATAAAAATATATGCGAGCAAGAAAGCCTAGTGATCACTTTTGAAAAATAAAACTGTAGTAATTTTCTGTTGAAATATTGATTTGAATGAACATGAAAATCTTCTTTTATCTAGAACACAAGCAAAATGCAGTCTTCTTTCACAACTGAGGGAGAGCCAAAGATAATAAAACATGAAATTAGAATCTAGAGCCAAAAAAAAAACTGATGAATTATTCAGTTCTCACTCCTGCTTTGGAAACTGAGGTTTAAAGAGGTTAAAATCAAGGTCACCCAGTGGATGTGTGACAAGGAGTAGGGAGGTGGAAACCAAGGCTTTTGTGTGCAATCTGTGTTTCTTACACTCCAACCTGTGCCCATTCTCAGACAGTCTCAGACGGTGATGAAAAAAACCTCTCCATGCCCCAAATCAGCAATCAGAGTCCAAGAATGATCAGTTTTCTAGTCAGCTGTGCTGAATGAGCTCTATGACCTGGATTTCTCCTGCAATATCTTAGTTTTCCCTTGCCCAGTTACTTTTATGACCTATTTAATAAGTCATAAAATTATGTACTAAATTAAAAAAGACTATAACTTGTAATACTATATTATAAGGATAATGTCATTGGTAAGGAATCCTAAGTAGACTATTACTTTTTTAATTTCTCAGATATCCATAAGTTCTGCTTGGAGGAACTGGTTTGAACTAGATACAAAGAAATTAGCCATATAACAGTTTATCTCTTTGGCAACCCCATTTTCCTAGTACTTCAAAATGACTCCTGCTTCAGAAATGAACACATATTCAAAGCCAGTGTACAAACTTAATGGTCATCCAGTAATATTGCAAAATATCATCTGACCTGCCCAAATACATATTTTTAGACAGTTCTATAAATGGCTCCTTCCCACGGGATACATATTTCTGTTCCATTTTTTGTGAATGAATATTCCCTGCTCCCACACCCTTCTTTACAGGAAGAGGAAGAAACACTGGAATTACTAAATGGAGCATGACTCTTTTTCCAGACAACAGGCCCAACCATGAGAATTAGAACGTCACTTGGCAGCTGGATCCCTTTTCTGTCCTCAGAGACGATGACACCTCAGGAAAGTGCTTACCTCCACATACTTCCTGAAGCCTTAAAAGGTCAAGAGTACTTATTAAGACACATTTTATTTTCCGCTGTCCAATCTAAAGGCATCACAATGTTTTTCAGAGAGATTTTAATTCTACAAAATGGTTCAGTAAAAGACTGGATCTAAAATTTGTCATGTTAAAAACTACTAAAATCAGGTCATGGTACAATAATTTGCTACAGCTTATAATAATTATCATGAAAGTATAAGTCCTGCATTTCTGTTTCTTAAACTATAACATTTTAAAAATTATTTAATATTGTTTCATCCTAATTATATTAAGATCAAACAAAGGTATAGTTGTTTTTTAACTGGCAAAAATGCAGGAAAAATGTGTAAACTTTTTAACAAACAATATTCAGAGTGAACTTTTAGAAAATGTTAAATTTATCCCTCAAGTAAATTGTTTGTTATTTGCTTATATTCCTTTAGAAATTCACCAGGAAACTCTGTCCATTACTCTGACTTGATTGTACCATTAGGACCTCTCCTGGTAATTCTGTTTACCTCGTTTTTCATATTAAAAGCCAAATACTCATTAATAACTCTTCATCAAAGAAGACAGTCATTGTGGAGCACAGAAGTTAAATAGGCATCCTAAAGATATTGGGATTCACTTGGAAGGAAAAATATAGAAAGCAAATTCGTGGTTGGTAAATATTGAGAGGCTTTTAACGACTAAGGTCTCATGTACTTCAATGCTAAAAAGCAGAAGCAAGCTGCTGGAAAGCTGGCTGCTGCAAAAATTTTTGAGCTCTTATCACATGACATTCTGAAAGCCTTTGGAAACATTAAAACATAAAAGTCACCACACTACTTCCTTCTGAGAGTTTCTAAATGCCACTGAGAGTTTCTAAAATGCCCTGATACCCTACAGCTCTTCACTCTTGGAATAAAGGATCCAGGATGTTTTAAACGTTACCTGGTTACATTGGCAACAATTATCCTGAGTCTTAAAATACTCCTTACATCAAACTCACTTCTTAGATTCTATCATGTTCAAAACAAAATATTATAAAATGCATAGAAACTGATTGGATCTTGACAAATAATTATAGTTGGGTTTTTTTTAAATTAAAACTCTGATAATATTTAATTCATTCTTTTTATTTTTATAACTTTTGACATGTATGGATTAATTTTCAGATGTTTTTCCATTTTAAAGCAATAAATACAATATAATCTAAGAGCTCATTTTTGGAGATATGTGTTATACAGAAGGTAATTTCTATTTTTTATGCAACACAGCATTTTAATTATTTAAAATATTATAAGTCTGTTGGTAATGAACGGTGCTGTTGTCATTGATACTAGAGACAGTCTTGGAATGTGTGAAACTGGAATTGAAAGTTTAGATAGACTCACGTCAGCTACTAAATTTAAGAAATAGATTTTTGTTTTTTTGTGTTTTTTTTTCTTTTTTTTGAGAAGGAGTCTAGTTCTGTTGCCCAGGCTGGAGTGCAGTGGCACGATCTCGGCTCACTATAACCTCAGCCTCCCAGATTCAAGCTATGCTCCTCCCTTAGCCTCCTGAGTAGCTGGGATTACAGGCACCCGCCACCATGCCCAGCTAATTTTTGTATTTTTCATAGAGATGGGGTTTCTCTGTGTTGGCCAGGCTGGTCTCGAACTCCTGACCTCTTGATCCGCCCTCCTTGGCCTCCCAAAGTGCTGGGATTACAGGCATGAGCCACCGCGCCGGGACTTCGTTGATTTTTTTATCTGTTAACAACATCACTCAAACAAAGTACATAATTTGTCTTTTTTTCTTATGTAATATTCTATCTTTATTTTTCTTTTTAATTTTTGTGGGTACATAGTAAGGTGTATGTATTTATGGAGTACATGGGATGTTTTGATACAGGCATGCAATGTGAAGCACATCATAGAAAATGGGATATCTATCCCCTCAAGCATTTATCCTTTCAGTTACGAACAATCCAATTATACTCTTTAAGTCATTTTTAAATGTACAGTTAAGTTATTATTCACTGTAGTAACCCTATTATACTATCAAATTGTACGGCTTACTCATTCTTTCTAACTATATTTTTGTACCCGTTAACCATCCCCACCTCCCTCCCCAAACCCTGCCCACTACACTTTCCAGCTTCCGGTAAACATTCTTCTATTCTCTATGTCCATGAGTTCAATACATAGACAGATTTGTATATTTGGAGCCTGGAAGTTGACATGGATCATATCTGAAGGCTCCAATAGTATCAGTGCAGTTGGAATCAAGGTTTTGATTTTTAACTCCCAAAAATAAGTGAGAACATGTCATCTCTCTTTCTGTGCCTGACTTATTTCACATAACATAATGATCTCCAGTTCCGTCCATGTTGTTGCAAATGACTAGATCTCATTCTTTTTTATGACTGAATAGTACTTCATTGTGTATATGTACCACATTTTCTTTATCCATTCATCTGTTTATGGACTCTTAGGCTGCTTCCAAACATAATTTGTCTTTAAAGTCTGATTCTGTTCCTATCAGCCATTATTTCCTTCATAAAGAAATTTTCTTGCTGATAGACCTTTGTTTTACAGAATGAGAAATATCGAAGGTTTTGTCACTGAAATGAATGGTTCAGTTTTTACTTTACCCATATTAGCTCTTGTATCAGTGCATCCCTCTACTTTGCATCTCATGTATAAACTCCTCAAAGAGATTACTTACAACTTGTTTTCAATGTTTCTGACTTTTTCCTCCCTTTATTCTCTATAAAATCATCCATATGTCATCAAAGCACTAGGCAGAGTAAATTTTAAATGAAAAATAAGAATTAGAAGTTCCATCTTGGGTAAGAAGTTGCATAGAGAAAGAAGCTAAAGTGGTCGAATAATAAATATTTAGATTACTTGTGTATTCTTGTCATACATTTTTTCACTTAAAAGAGAATTTGATGATTGATGATTGATTTTATATTGCCAGATGTTATGACAAGGAGCTTTCCTAGAAGAACTCATAAAAGATCACATTAATTTATTAAAATTAACTTTAATGATCATTAGTAAGAGGAAGTCAAGTAAAGATATCTGTCTCAAAAATGCATAGTGGTAGCTGGGTTTAGAGAAAGATATTCTTAAAGAAGTTTTTAGGTTAATTTTGGTACATCAAAATTGTTCATGGCAGAATTCATTTACTCATTCATTTTTTAAAAATATATATTTATTGAGAGTCTATTATGCATCTCGCTAAGTGATGGAAAGCTATGGTCCTTGCTCTCAAAAAAGGCATGGTCCAGTGAGAAGATAGGCACAGCAAATGAAGTACAATGAGTGAGTGGTTATGAAAGGGCTTTAAGCTGGATTCAGGATGATGGGAAATTGAAGAGGGCAATCCTTCTGCGGGAAATTTCTTAAATAATGAGCAGAAATTGGTCAGATACAGGTGGGTAGGCATTTGAGATCAGGAATAAAGGCTGAGGGACTTAAAGATAGAGGGGCTTAAAAGAGATGGTATGTAGGGCATTTCACTAATATTGCTAAAGCATAAAGTAGAAGATCAAAAATGGCAGTGAGTTACTAGATTGATGGGGAAAAGCCAGATTCCAGAGGGCTTGGGATGTCATGTTTGGGATGTTGGTCTTTTACTTATGAACAAAGAGGAGACATAGAAGTGTTATAAGCAGTTATAGACATGTGGAGAATGAATTTGAGGGGGTTAGCTTGAAACTAATTAGGATCCTGTTGTAATAATCCATTTTAAAGATACTGTCTATCCAGAATTTGGAAACTTCTAGTAAGAAAGAATAAGACTAGACAGATCTGATAAATGTGTTTTGGTGGTCAAGTCAGCAGGATATTTATTGAATTGGAAAACTTAAAATTCAGGTAGTAAGTAAACATAAATATAGTGTAGGTAACAAAGTAGATGGGAGAGCCCTAACTTGTATAAAAGACTCCAGAAAAGTAGGTTTAGAGAGGAAGAGGATAGGCTGAAGTTGCGACATTTTAATTTTAAAGAAGGTTTTATTTAGGTCATCCAAATGGAGTTATCTGGCAGGCACTGGTATATACCAGGCCAAAACTCAAAGGAGATTTCTAATCAGAAATATAAATATCAGTATTTAAAATAATGAGTGAGCTGAGATCTCCCAGTAAAAGTGTATGGAATGAGATCAGTAGCCCAAGAATATGGTCTTTGAAAGTAGTTTTAGGTGGTCAGAGGAGGAAAGCCCTATAAGAAGACAGAATGGGATTGGCTAGACGTAATAAGAAAATTTAAGCTGGAAAATGAAGTGTCAAAGAAGCCTACTAAGCATTAAAGTTTTATGTGTTTTTGTTTCTAGAAAGCTGGACAGAACAATTATCAATCTTAATTGAAACAGAAAAGTCCAGAAGGAGAAAGAATAGTATCTGCCTATTCATTGGTGATAAGGAAGTCACTAGTATCTTAGTAAGTGATTTTTCCAGAGTTGTAATGGGGAAGAATCCTTATGCCTATGTGTGAGGAATGATTACACAGATGAAAAAATAGAAATAGAAACTAATCTTTTGAGAAGTTTGATGAGAAAGGAAGAAGAAAGATGAGATGGTTCTTAGAAGGAGGTATTGCATTAAAGGGAAGTTTGTTTGTTTATAATGGGGAAGACTTGAGCACATTTTTGGGCTCAGAGGTTACAGCAAATTAAGAGAGAGAGAGAGAAGTTGGAAATACAGAGGTAAGAGGTAAGGTAAGGTAAGACAACTAAGAGCAAGGAATCTTGGAATCAGGAGAGCAAAGATTTGGGGATTGTTTAAAACATGAGGGATTGAGTTCTTAGCTAGGAGAGAAGGAAAAAATCTTGGGTTTATACATAGATAGATTTGTATATTTGGAGCCTGGAAGTTGACATGGATCATATCTGAAGGCTCCAATAGTATCAATGCAGTTGGAATCAAGGTTTTCTGCTGAGAAAGAAGACTGTGGGAATTGATCAGAGAACTTAAGAAGAGAGATTGATTGGGATCTGGAATAATCACTGACAGGAATGGAAGAGGTAATTGACCAAGGACAAATAAAAACATTAACTACTGGTACAGAGGAACCATCTGAGATTTGAAATTGTGTACTAAAGATGACCACAGTTTGATTCGTTTGGTGATTTTCTGCACTTGTGCTCAGAGTCCAGGGTATATGAGCACAGAAGGCATATTTTAGCATTAATGCAGAGGGCAGAAGAGGAAGAGGAATGCAAGGAAATTGAGGGTAATCTGAAAGTCATTTAGATAATCAGATATAGATTTGGGGATACAAAAGATAGCAGAGATTGTAGGAGAGGCCTGATAGTCTGAAAGAACATGGAGGGGGAAAACAAAACTGGAGAATCAAAGTTGTCAAGGACAGATGAAAATAAATATGCAAGGGGCTTTAAAGGAATGTTTTGGCCAGGGATTAAAACTAAAGAAAAATCATTGAACACAACATGGCTATCTAAGGAGTAATTTGAACAAAAGTATATTATCATCTAGCATTTATAGTAATCTTTCTCTCTCTAGGGTGATCTTCTCTCATTAGTCACTTTTCACTTAATTTCTGTTCTAGTGAAAACAAAAAAGTTATTACTTTTAGACAGGTAGTGTGTGCTCTTAAGAGTGTTACCAAAGATTATAGAAAGTTTGTGAAGAAGAAAAAGTATAAGTTACAGTGCTTGTTGGGAAATTAGATTGAAGGGGCCACTCAAAAACTTGAATAAAGTTTTACTATGTTTTTCTTATTTGTTTAAGAAGTATAGGTTGTTTCACAAAACACTGCTGTACAACTAACTCCATGCTTAACTACAGAAGTTAAGTGGGAGGGGAAAAAAAAATAACAGTACTTAAGTAGAGATGAAGATGTCCATGTTCTGCTTGATGAAACCTTCAGAAGAAATACCAGCACTAGTTCAGTTTGTGTGTGTGTGTGTGTGTGTGTGTGTGTGTGTGTGTAACAGAGCAAGTTAAATGTCTAATGAAGTCTATCAAAATTTAACAAAATAGAGAGTTGAGGTGAGCTATAGGATTCCTTATATCCTGTAATATATCACAGACTGAAAGATTCTAGAATGCTCTTATAGACATCCTTCTGTGTCTCTCTTCTTCCTCTATCCAAAGTTAAAAATAAATACGCAAATAAACTCTGTCCCAAATACACACTCCAATGGCTACTTACCTTTCTCTTCCTTCTCAACTAACCTTTCATTCTTTTCTCCATATACAACTCTCAGCCTTCCCCTTCATTAACATTAATTACATTGGATTGGAGGGAAGTGAGGTGGAAAGTAGGAGGGCTGAAAATCTAAAAAATTAGTATTCATCTTTTCTGTTGGCCAAACTGATGCTAAGATATTACTAGGAATGGCACTATGATACCCAAATGCTGTTATCTTATGTTTGTAGATTAGTCTACGGAATAAAGTAGAAGTGCTGTTAGCCTTATAAAGCAAAATACTTTATTTTTGGAGAAGAACAATCTCTCTCAAGTTAATATTTTCAGTCCGGTCTGATATCATGTAGTGGTGAAAGTGAGACAGCCAAGTATAAAGGGGACCCCGAAAAGCCTCTGACCGGCCTGCGCACTGGGAGGAGTGCACCCTGGGGTGGAGCCTCAGGAAGTTAGCGTTGTTTGCAGGGGGTGGAGCCTGCCCCTTCCTCTTCCTGGGTGGTACCTGGGATTCAATCTGCGAGGCAGGAAGCATAGCGTATCAAGGGTCTCTCTCTGCTGAGAGTCCCTGTTTCCCCTTTTTTCCTTTTTGCCCAATAAATTCCATTTTCCTCACCCGTCAAAGTGTCTGTGAGCCTAATATTTCAGGGTCATATGACAAGGACCCCATTTTTAGCTGAACTAAGAAGAAAGTCCTACAACAAAAGCTTGGGCTCTGGAGTTAGGCTGGCTAGGTTATAAATCCTGGATCTTCAACTTATTAGCTGTGTGTCCCTAAGCAGGTTATTTAGCCTCTCAATATTTGCATTCCCTTACCTGTAACACAGGAGACGTGATAGCAGTGCCAAACTCAGTGTTATTATGAGGACTAAATGCGATATTGATGATATACAGCAAGTCCCCAATAAATGTTAACCATTATTATTTTGACTACTAATACAGAGAAAAGAAAAAGGGAAGTCAAAGAGAAAAGAATTTAAACACGTGTTAATTTATTTCTGAAATAGTCCGCAAAATAGATATCAGAATTTTTACTTCTGGGTACATTGAAGTACTCAAAGCTAGCAGATCAGCAAACCTTTAAGGGTTTTTGACAGTGGGTTTGCTGGAAATGACATGTCTATTTAGCTTATAACTGAACTCAGGGTGAAACAAATTAGAAAGATAAAGATAATTTCTAACTAATAGATGGCTCTTAATAGTTATGTATCGTGTGATAAAAACTGATACTGATAGAAACTAACATTGTTCCTTGAAGCAATAATAAAAGATTATTGAGAAAGATTAACAGGCACCTTAAGCAATTATTACATTATCAGTGTTGTTTTATAAAAAATAATTGATTCCATGAAATGTTATTATGTGTAGTTTTTACCTTTAAAAATGGTGGTGAAGACCAGGCGCGGTGGCTCGTGCCTGTAATCCAAGCACTTTGGAAGGCCGAGGTGGACGGATCACGAGGTCAGGAGATCAAGACCATCCTAGCTAACACGGTGAAACCCCGTCTCTACTAAAAATACAAAAAATTAGCAGGGCGTGGTGGCAGGTGCCTGTAGTCCCAGCTACTCGGGAGGCTGAGGCAGGAGAATGGTGTGAACCTGGGAGGCAGAGATTGCAGTGAGCTGAGATTGCGCCACTGCACTCCAGCCTGGGTGACAGAGTGAGACTCCATCTCAAAAAAAAAAAAAAAAAAAAAAAAAGGTAGTGAAAAATATGTGGTACTATAGTGAATGTCCACTCTAACCCATGCTTTACATTTCAGATTAGGTGACTGGTATTCCTACTATCACCTGTTGATAGGATAGCAATTCTATAGTTTAAAGCAGTAAATAAAATTCTTGAAATTTGAATCTGTAGCTTAGAGCTATGTAATAGCACTAAATCTTACATATAGGGTCAAATCTTCTTACAACTCTACAACAAGCAAATGATCAATAATCTCTACTTTACTGAATTAATCCATTGAGATTCCAGACCATTTACTACCTACCACATATTGCCTTGTATAATTAATTAAACTTCTCTGGTTTATGACTTCACTCCTCAAGTCATAAGTTCCTTGAAAGCAACATTATTTGGCATCTAGATGTGACCTAACATACCTGATATGGTTTGGCTCTGTGTCCCCACCCAAATCTCAACTTGAATTGTAATAATCCCCATATGTCAAGGGTGAGACCAGGTGGAGATAATTGAATTATGGGGGCATTTTTCCTGTGCTGTTCTGATGGAAATGAGTGATCTCACAAGATCTGATGGTTTTATAAGGGGCTTCCCCCTTCACTCAGCACTTCTTTCTCCTGCCACCATGTGAAGAAGGGCATGTTTGCTTCCCCTTCTACCATGATTGTAGGTTTCCTGAGGACTTCCCAGCTATGCAGAGGTGTGAGTCAATTAAATCTCTTTCCTTTATAAATTACTCATTCTCAGGCAGTTCTTTATAGTAGTATGAGAACAGACTAATACAATACCATTTTACACAACAGTCAGGTTTGAATCATAAAGAAAACAGATGATCAAAAAACCTTTTACATGCAACTTTTATTTGTATACTTGCATACTCTATGTGGAAGTGGACTTCCATTTTTTTAATTGGACTTTTTTTCTTCCTATTGAGTTTTTTGTCCTTATATCTTTTGGATATTAACCCCTTATTGAATGTATGGCTTGCAAGTATATTTTCCCGATCAGTAGGTATCTTTGCACACTGGTAACTGTTTCCTTTGCTGTACAGATGCTTTTTAGTTTGATGTAATCTCATTTGTCTAATTTTGTTTTTGTTGCCTGTGCTTTTGGGGCCAAATCAAAAAAAATTATTGCCCAGACCCAAGTCATGTAGTTTTCCCCTGTTTTCTCCTAGTAGTTTTACAGTTTGTGGTCTTACATTTAAGTCTTTAATCCATTTTGAGTTATTATTCTTTATAGTGTGAGATAAGAGTACAATTTCTTTCTTCTACATGTGGAAATTCAGTTTTCCCAGCACTATTTATTGAAGAGACTGTCATTTTCCCATTGCATATTCTTGGCACCTTTGTCATAAATCACTTGGCTATATATGTATGAATTCATTGCTGTTCCATTTTCTATTCTGTTCCATTGGTCAATGTGTCTATTTTTTGCCAAAACCATGCTGCTTTGATTACTATAGTTTTGTAGTATAGTTTGGAATCAGGTAGGGTGATATTTCCATCTTTGTTGTTTTGCATGTGACTGCCTTAGCTATTTAGGGGTTTTGTGGATCCACATGAATCTTTGCATTGTTTTTTCTATTTCTATGAAAAATGATGCTGGAATTTTGATAGACATTGCATTGAATCTGTAGATCACTTTGGGTAGTATGACCTTTTTTTTACAATATTATTTTTTTCAATCCATGAACACAGACTATCTTTTTATTTATTTATATCTTCTCTAATTTATTTTATCGATGTTTTATAATTTTCAGTGTACAGGTCTTTTACCCTCTTGTTAAATTTATTCCTAAATGTTTTATTTTTGTAGCAATTGTGAATGGGATTGTTCTCTTTAGTTTCTGAATCATTTATTATTACTGCATACAAATGCATCTACTGATTTTTGTGTGTTGATTTTGTATCCTGTGACCTCAGTCTATTTGTTTTTTAGTTCTAACAGTTTTTCAATGCAATCTGTGGGATTTTCTTATATAAGATGACATCATCAGCAAACAGTGACAATTTCACTTCTTCCTTTCCTATTTCAATGTCTTTTATTTCTTTCTCTTGCCTAATTGCTCTGGCAATAATTTCTTTATTAATACCTTATTAAAGTGATGACAGTGGGCATTCTTTTGGTCAGACCTTAGAGAAAGGGCTTTCAAGTTTTCACAGTTAAGCCTAATGTTAGCTGTAGGATTTTCATAATTGGCCTTTATTGTACTGAGGTACATTTCTTGTATATCTAATTTGGAGAGTGTTTTTTGTTTTTTGCTTGTTTGTTTGTTTTGTTTTGTCTTTTTGAGATGAAGTCTTGCTTTTGTTGCCCAGGCTTGAGTGCAATGGTGCAATCTTGGCTCACTGCAACCTCCACCTCCCGGGTCCAAGCAATTCTTCTGCCTCAGCCTCCAGAGTAGCTAGGATTACAGACACACGCCCCCATGCTGGGCTAATTTTTGTATTTTTAGTAGAGACGGGGTTTCACCATGTTGGCAAGGCTGGTCTCGAACTCCTGACCTTGTGGTCTACCCTCCTCAGCCTCCCAAAGTGCTGGGATTACAGGCATGAGCCACCGCACCTGGTGAGATTTTTTATCATGAAAGGGCATTGAATTTTGTAAAATGCTTTTTTGCACCTAATGAGAAGATTGTATGGTGGTTTTCTTTCATTCTATTAATATGATGTTATCACATATATTGATTTGTGTATGTTGACCCATCATTGCATTCCAGGCATAAATTCTATTTGATCATGTTTGATGATTGTTTCAATATATAGTTAAATTCTGTTTGCTAGTATTTTGTTGAGGATTTTTGCATTTGTGTTCATCAAAGATATTGGCCCGTAATTTTCTTTTCTTTTAATGTTTTTGTCTGGTTTTAATATCAGTGTAATGCTGGCTTTGTAAAAAGAGTTTAGGAGTATTCCCTTTTCTTCAATTTTTGGGAAGAGTTTGAGTGGGATTGGTGTTAGTTAATCTTTAAATGTTTGGTAGAATTCAGCCACGAAGCCATCGGGTCCTGGGATTTTCTTTAATTAGAGACTTTTCAATCACTGATTTAACCTTCTTACTCATTGCAATTTTATTCAGATTGACTGTTTCTTCATAATTTAGTCTTGGTAGGTTTTATTTGTCTAAGAATTTATCCGTTTCTTGTAGGTTGTCCAACTTGTGACATATAATTTTTCATAGCCTCTTATGATTCTATTTCTGTGGCCTTGGGCGTCATGTTTCTTCTTTCATATCTGCTTTTATTTATTTGAGTCTTCTCTTTTCTTTTCTTAGTCTAGCTAAAGATTTGTCAATTATTTCCTTTTAAAAAATTCATGTCTTAGTTCCATTGATTCTTAAGTTATTTTTTAGTCTCTATTTCATTTATTTCTGCCCTGATCTTTATTATTTACTTCCTTCTGCTAACTTTGGGCATAGTTTGTTCTTTTTCTACTTCTTTGAGGTGTTATGTTAGGTTTTATATTTGAGACTTTTCTCCTTCTTTGATGTAGGCATTTACTGCTATACTTTTCTTGTAGAACTGCTTTTGCTGTGTCCCATTTTTCCGATTTTTATTTGTCTCAAGATATATATTTAATTTCTTATTTAATTTCATCATTGCTGCATTGACTTTTTAGGAGCATGCTGTTTAATTTTCATGTATTTGTAAATTTTCTGAAATTCCTTCTAATATTGATTTCTAGCTTCATACCGTTGTGGCTGGAAAAAAACTTGATATAATTTCAGTCTTAAAATTGCTGAAGCTTACTTTGTGGCCTAACATATGATCCATCCTGGAGAATGTTCTGTGTGTACTTGAGAAGCATGTGTATTTTGTTGCTCTTGGATGGGATGTTTCTATACATGCCTCTTAGGTCAATTTGATCTAATGAGTTATTCAAATCCAAAGTTTCCTTATTAATTTTCTGTCTGGATGATCTGTCCATTGTTGAAATTATGGTATTGAAGTCCCCTACTATTGTTGTATTGCACTCTATCACTTTCTTTAGATAGATCCTCTAATGTGTGTTTTCTATAATTAGGTATTCCAATGTTGTGTGCATATATGTTTACAAGTTTTAAATTCTTTCAATGAATTAACCCCTTTATCATTGTATAATGTTCTTTTCTGTGTCTTAAAAATTTTTTTTTTCCTTAAAGTCAATTTTGCCTCAAATAAGTTTAGTTGCTTTTGTTCTCTTTTGGTTCATCTTGGTGTAGAATTATTTTTCCATCCCTTCACTTTCAGACCATGTGTGCCTTTAAAGATGTCTCTTCTAGGCACCATATATTTGGGCTTTGCTTTGTTTTGTTTTTGTCCATTTAGTCATTCTGTGTATTTTTATTGGGAAATACAATGCATTTACATTCAAGGTAGTTATTGATAGGTAAGGACTGAGGACCGCCATGTTGTTAGTTGTTTTCCAGTTGTTTTGTAGATACTTTGCTTTCCTGTCTATTGCTGTCTTCCTTTGTGGTTTGCTGGGGTTTTCTGTAGTGATATGCTTTGAATCCTTTCTGTTTTGTTTAGTGCTTTTACTGAATATTTTTGCTTTGTGGTTACCATAAGGGTTATGTGAATAACATATACTTATAATGGCCTATTTCAAGCTAATAATAATTTAACTTGGATTGTATCTAACAAATCTACACACTTTTACCACTCCCCACTTTTAGGTTTTTATGTTACAATTTACATCATTTTGCAATTTATATCCCTTGAAAATTTATTTTAGCTATTGTTTTCTCTGTTTTGTATTTTAGCCATTTTCCTGGGAATAAAATTGCATTAGACACCATTATAACAGTCCTAGAATATTCTGAATATGGTCCTATTTATACCATTAAGTTTTATGCTTTCATATGTTTCATGTTATTAATTAGCAGCTTTTGGTTTCAATTTAAAGAACTCCCTTTAGCAATTACTGTAAGGCAGACACAGTGGTGACGAATTTCCTTAGCTTTTGTTTATCTGGAAAAGTTTTTATTTCTCCCTCATTTCTGAAAACATCTTGGCTGGATAGGGTATTTTTGGTTGGCAGATTTATTTTTCTTTAGCACTTTGAAGGTGTCACTTCACTCTCTCCTGGTCTGCAGGGTTTCTGCTGAGAAATTTGCTGATAGTGTATTGGCAGTCTTTTGTATATGATGTGTATCTTACCTTTTCCTTTGATTTTTGTTACTTGGATTATGATGTACCTTGGTATACTCCTTTTGGTCTTGAATTTAATTGGAGACCTCTGCACTTCCTGTGTCTAGGTGTTGACGTCTATCTCCATATTAGGGAAGTTTTCAGCCAAATATTATTTAAATATGCTTTCTGGCCATTTTTCCCTTTGTTCTCCTTCTGCAACTTCTATTATGTGAAGGTTTGGTCTCTTGATGCTGTCCCAAAATTCTGGTAGGCTTTCTTCATTTTTTCTCATTCTTTTGTCTTTTTGCTTTCCCAGCTGTTCTATCTCCCAGCTCACTGGTTCATTCTTCTTGACTGTGTCTGCTCTTGAAACATTCAATTAAATTCTTCAGTTCAGTTATTGTAGTCTTCATCTGAAGGATTTCTATCTTTTTTTTAATCATGAAACTAACCCCAAAAAGACATTCTTTTAAATTTTAAGTTCTGAGATACATGTGCAGGATGTGCGGGTTTGTTATATAGGTAAAACATGTGCCATGGTGGTTTGCTACACCTGTCAACCCACCACCTAGGTATTAAGGCCAGCATGCATTAGCTATTTCTCCAAATGCTCTTTCTCCCCCTAGCCTTTCCTACAACCCCCAACAGGCCTCAGTGTGTGTTGTTCCTCTCCCTGTGTCCATGTGCTCTCACCATTCAGCTCCCACTTATATGTGAGGACATGTGGTGTTCAGTTTTCTGTTCCTGCATTAGTTTGTGGAGGACAATGGCTTCCAGCTCCAACCATGTCCAGATTATTTTTTATTGTTTCTATTTCTTTGTCAAACTTCTCACTTTTTTTGTGTATTGTTTTCCTAATCTTATTAAATGTTCTATTCATATGTTATTGTAGTTCACTGAAATTAAGAGTGTTAATCTGAATTATTTCTCAGTAATTTCATAGATGCCCTTTCCTTTGAGGTCTATTTTCAGAACTTTATTAGTTTCTTTTGGAGGTGTCATATTTCCTGAGTCCTCATAATTCTTGTGTCCTTGCATTGTTGTCTACACATTTGAGGAAACAGCCTCTTCTCTAGGCTTTATAGGAGATCTTTGTCAGGGATAAGCCTTCAGTGTTTAGTCTAGCCTGTGATTGTGGAAGGGCCTGCTGCTATGACCCTGGACAGGCAGACCTGTTGAATTCTCTAGTTGACTGAGCCCCTCCTTCTGCTCTGATGTTTGTTGGGGCTGCTGGCTAGGTTCTGCTGTCCAGTGAGACCACTGGCTAAGCTCTGCTATCAAGTAAAGGTACTAACTGGGCTCCTAGGGTAGGTGTAGTCTCTGCTTGGGACAGGCAGGGCCAGGGGCTCTAATCCTTAGAAATGTGTAACTGAGGATTGAAATCTGTGAAGATGAATGTATCCCTGCTTTGGCGCAGTTGTGGGTGGGCTTTTTGACTGAGTGGAGCTACTACTTGACTTCCTGGGTCAACCCAGTCTAGTCCTTTTGCTTCTCTGAAATCCATGGGGGTGGGAGTCTCCCTGGCTGGGTGGGATCATTTGGCAGGCATCTTGGCTGGTTGAAGCTGCTGCCTAACTTTTTGGTTCAAGCTGTTCTAGCCTATACACTACTCTGAGACGTATGAAGATGGGAGTCTTTCTGCCTGGGTGAGGTCATTGGGAGTGCCTATTGATTGAGTGGAGCTTCTGCTTGCCTTCCTAGCTCAAGCTTGCCTAGCACCTTTTCTTCTCCTAAATAGGGCATATAGAAGACCTGGGAAGAGCATTAAGGCTGTGTGGGGACATGAGCTAAGGATTCGAGCCTAAAATAATTATGGACTATGTTTTCTGCAGTGTGATCCTCTTGGCTAGTTTCTCTGGTGTGGTGCCTCCCTTGCCTGGAATGTGGAGTAGCCACCAAGTTCTGTACACTGTGAGCTCTACCTATATTCTTTGTTTCTAGCTCATCTTAGGTGGTCTGACTCTGCCTGTGCTGCCAGTGTTTCTTGTGGGATGAAAGAAGAGTGGGTCCTAGAATGGTAGACAAGCTGAATGTCGAGTTACCTCACTTTTCCTACTGTGAAAACCATGGTTCCAGAGGAATTCTCCATGTGTGGTGCTGGGCTGACTTTGGGGAGGGCTGGTGCACTCAAAGAGAACCATTATTTTTACCATTTGATTACAGCTTTCCTTGGTGCTGCAGTCCAGTGGAGGTGTTTCAGCTTCACTCCCAAGTTATGGGATATTTGGGATGCTATTCTTGTCTGTGAATAGTTGCTGGTTAGATTCTGTGGTTGTGTGTGAGGAGGGGTGGGGAGATGGAATGGGCTGGGGAGATAGAATGGAGCCAAAGAACTCCTATTCCGCCATTGCTCCACTCCTGACATACTTTTAATACTGTAGTATTTATGAATTGAGACTACCCTCCCAGAAGTAATTCAATAATAAGCCTTTATTTTTATTTTCAAATATTCTATAAAATTCATAAGACATGAAAGAATAATTTCCTCTTACTGACGGTCTTTTTCATGATGACCACAGTCCCTCATTCCAGAAGTCTGAAATTACAGGTTTGAATCTTTTTACATTACAATCAATTATAAAGTTGCATTTCACAAAATATTATCACAGAAATATGTGAAAAAAATTTAGTGCTCACAGTACTCTGTTCCATTCATTAAGTTTAAAAAAGTCTGAATCCGAAGGTAGTTAACACAATAATAAATGACCTGCGTGGCTCCTTGCCTCTTTAGCCAGTCTTCCTTCCCAATTACAAACACTCAACCTACACTTGTTGGTGAGTTTGTCCCAAGCTTTAGTATATATTTAGGGGGTAATTTTAGTTCAGAATTTCAGCAAGCTAATATACTGAGCCTTCATTTCCATCAAACGGGCCCAGAGGCCTTGTTTTGTATTTCTCCGTGTCTGAGTTCCTGCTTTGATAACCAGCCCCCCAATTTCTCTAACACAAGAATCTTGCCTTGCTCTCATTAGTCCTTGAAGCCAGAACACCCCCACCTTATGTCCTACTAGATCGTGGAATTTTGGGGGGATGCACATAAAAGGGGAGAAGCACACAAAGTAAGATATGTTCTATTTCCCTCTTCTCACAAGTCACATTACAAATAACTTCTCTAGCAGCCTGGAAACTTTCTAGTTCCTGGACTGGGGTATAGCATAAGGCAGGTTTTAGTTCCTGGACTGGGGTATGGCATAATGCAGGAATGCATTCTCTGCATAGAAAAAGGCAATTGTGAATGAGCTGCCCTAATTTTGCGTGAAGACAGGGGAATTGTCTCCTGGCCTGAAGCTCTTTGCCCTAAAGCATGGGAAGAGTCATTCTAGAGAAATTGTAACTCAGAAGCTATGTTGCATACTGGTGAAAAGCCTAACATAATTTAAAATCTTGTTTGGTACTGGTAATCTCTGTACACTCCTGACAGGCAACTTTGAAGTAATCCCATAGGGTGGCCATTAAGACCCATGCACAAGTGTCTGATAGAAAATAACTGTCTGTGAACATGGAAAATACATATGATAATTAGAAAAAACATGAGGCTAAGCGCAGTGGCTCATGCCTGTAATCCCAATACTTTGGAAACTGAGGTGGGAGGATCACTTGAGGCCAGGAGTTTAAGACCAGCCTGAGCAACCTAGTGAAACCCCGTTTCTACAAAAAATAAAAATTTAAGAAATAGCTGGATGCAGAGGCATCTGCCTGTAGTCCCAGCTACCCAGGAGGTTGAGGAAGGAGAATCACTTGAGCCCAGAAGCTTCAGGTTGTAGTAAGGAATGTTCATGCCACTGCACTGCAACATGGGTGACAGTGCAAGTTTCTGCCTCAAAAGGAAGGAAGGAAGGAAGCAAGCAAGCAAAGAAGGAAGCAAGGAAGGCAGGCAAGAATAAAAGAAGGCAGGGAGAGACGGAGGGAAAGACAGAAAAGAAAGAAAACCTATAAAAAAGTATAATCCTGTGAGTCCACAGATGAGACAGAGAAAAATCTGGAAAGGATTTTAAAATAAGTATGCTTAAATTCTTCAAAGAGACATAGAAAGGAATAGAACCCACAAAATAAGAATGGAAATATTCGAAAAAGACTATCCTAGAAAACTTAGAAATAAAAAATCTATTGAAGGCTGGGCACGGTGGCTCATGCCTGTAATCCCAGCACTTTTGGAAGCCGAGGCGGGAGGATCACTTGCGGTCAGGAGTTTGAGACCAGCCTGGCCAACATAGTGAAACCTCGTCTCTACTAAAAGTACAAAAAATTAGCTGGCCGTGGTGACGCATGCTTGTAATCCCAGCTACTCAGGAGGCTGAGGCAGGAGAATCGCTAGAACCTGGGAGGCAGAGGTTGCATTGAGCTGAGATGGTGCCACTGCGCTACAACTTGGGTGGCAGAGTGAGACTCCATGTCAAAAAAAAAAAAAAAAAAAAAACTATTGAAATTAGTATTATTAGAACTATTATTATTTAACTGATTAAGGAATAGGCTAGAACAGTGAACAGAGAATTGTTGAACTAGAATATACGTTGGTAATTCAGATTAAATTGCAAAGATATAAGAAAATGAGAAATATTGACAAAGAAGAAGATAGAATGAGAAGCTTCAGTACATGTCTAATATTAGTTCCAGAAGAAGAGAATGAGAGAGAGTCAATATTTAAAATTGCATACTGAATGTAAAATGCAAACGTAGATACATCATAATGGAATTAATATTATAGTCACAGAGAAGGTCACAAAATCCACCAAGAAAATTGCCACCTATTTCTTTTGGAAGAAGTTGCTCAAGAGGAAGCACAATTCAGAGATCCTAACTACTCCTCTGTCCTAGGTTGGAACAGCCTAAAGGTAACTTCCTTTTTCAGTTTCTGTGGTCCCAATACATGAAGTACTGTGCTTACCTCACTTTAGGGATAAAAAGTTATTTTCTTTCCATACTCCTCCTACTTCTTGGTCCTATTCTCTTTCCATTCTTTAACTTCTGTTGGGAGAGGGTTTCATGGTGAAGAAGACCACTTGGAGAGATTTCATAGGAATATCCTCATATGTGAGTTGTTCAGGACTAATGGAGAGTGTGCACAGAGACACACAGGAGAGTTGTCATGGCTGCCCATATTCCCCACTCTGGATTGATGGAGAGTGTGCACACACACAGACACACATAGTTGTATATTTGGCTGTCCACATTCATCACAAAAGATATGTAGTTTTGTGTTTATCAGTCACTTGGATTTGCTTTTCTGTGAATTGACTGTTCATATCCTTTTCCCTCATATCATTTAGGTTGTTAAACTTCTAAAAATCATTTGCAAAATTTATTTATGCATTACAGATGTTTTTTATCTGTCATCTACATTTCAGTTTTTTCTAAACTGATGTTTGCCTATCAAACTTCATATATTTTTGCATATAAAAATATATTTTTATAACGTATTGCTTTTTCTTGGTTTGGAAAGACCTCTTCAATGTGTTTCTTTTTCTTGGTTTGGAAAGACCTCTTCCATCTCTAGGTTGTAAATATGGTGATTTTTATTTGGTGCTTGAACCTGGGCCACGGTAAATAGTCATTATTACATTTTCTATAATACACATTATAGAAAGCAATATTTCTTGATATTCTCTTCTCCTAATGTTGACCATCAGAAGTATTTATGAAATATGTGCATATTTCTGTGGAAGGGAGCATTGGTCATCAAAGAGAGAAATTCTACTTTATTTGATGACACAGTAGACTATAGCATTCATAATATAACAGATTTAATGCCAATTGTGATGATAATACGTTTCCACTGGAAAGTTGTTAGCTATAAATATAAATGATGAGATAAATGATTAATGCTTATTAGCAGATGATGAATGTAATTACAAATGCATGTAATAAGTATCTTTGTAATACTCGTAAGAAGTGTAATGTACCCTTTTAAATGATAATTTGATTTTTAGATGTGGCCAATAATTGTGGCTGACATTTATTTTATGGCAATGTTCTAAGATCTTTACATATAGTAGTTAATTTCAGGCTCACAATAACCTGGAGAGGTAGGCCATATATTTCTCATCCTTTTATAAAAAACTGAGGCAGTGTTAAGTAAAAGTCACATAAATAGTAAGTGGTGCAGTGAAACCCAATCAACTCTATATTATCTCTCAAAACTGCTAAAAACCATCTAGTATATAGATTTTAAAATAATATGTTAATTAAATCTATTTTAATAAGGGGAAGAATAAACATTTAATAGTTTAACTAAAAAACTTAGAAAAAATTTATAGTTGGTGTTCTGTGTACTTAATGTAATTATATTTGCAATCCAGGATTTCATCATTTGCATCTATCATTCAATAAAAGCTAATTTTCAGAAGTACTTCTAGACAGAATGCTCATTAAAAGATAACTTTGCAAAAAGTAAAATGTAATTTAGAGAAATGTATTGTTCCATACAGTACTAGCCTTAGGCAGTAATCACGCCACACTCAAATTAATAAGTTAATGTAGACTTTAAGGGAAAAATAAAATGACCATTTTCATGATTATTAATTTGATTAAAAGTTTTGAGATACTGAGTTCATCTGGATCCTATAGACAAGTCCATTTATAGAAATATATTAGCTTAGTTTAATATATAAAAAATAAAACTGTGTGTCTAGTATTTTTTTGGCACAATATATTAGAGGGTTTAAATTCACAGAGGAGAACTGATGAATAGTGTGTTGAATTTATAAAGCAGGGCTTGGAAAATTATACTACATGGACAAATTCTTCCATATGAAATAGGATCTGTGAATACATATCGTTGATAATATTTTCATGCATATACACAAAAGCATGCTTATATTAATCTTTAGACCTCCAAGTTTGCTAAATGATGATAAAGAGACTGCTTGTCTCAAGAGACTGTTCTGAAGATAGAGAATAAAAAAGAGAAGAAGCAATTTTACAAGTATTGTATTTTAATGAAGAAATGTTTCCTTAGTATCTAGAGGATAAACCCCTAACTTCTTAGTATGCATGAAGCCTCCAGGACATGGGCGTTACCTATATACCTGACTTGTCTTATCCACAGCCGCTTCCCCGTTGCAGGAATAATCAGCTCCAGCAAGTAGTTCCTGGTACGTACAATATGTTTCATGGAAAGCCCTTACCTTTCACAAATCTCTAGTAAATTTCTGGTTCAAGATTTAGTTTAACAAGCTCCTTCTTTTAGAACTTTTCTTATAGTCTATTTGAACAGAATGGGTCTTTATATTTTTTGGGCCAAAAATCAATGCCATTATTGTTTACTTATATTATTATTTTATAGCAGACACCATTACTGTGTGTGTTATTTTAATAATATTTATTTATCTACATTTAGATCTTATGTGCAGAAAGTTAGGTAATCATATTTCTAGTCCATACCATGTTATTATCATTTGTCCCTGTAGGGAACTCTTCTTAATTAAAAAAAAAAAAATAGTATTTCCCTCTTATTTCCCATAGTCAGCTGTGTCTCCTGTAACCACGGCAGGACTGTAATGTGTTTGATTTATGCCATTCAGTATATATGGAATCTTACAGAATATTTGCATTGTTTTTATGTGAATGTATTTTAAATTTATAGAAATGATATTGTGCTATAAATTTCATCCATTTCTTTTTTCTATGTTTTATAAATCCATGTTGCTATGCACCATAAACAATTTTTATAAAAGTGGAATCAGTTTCCAAAATTTACAAGTAAAAATATTTTTCAGCAAACCTAAATGGTTGGCTTCTCTTTGAGTCTGCACTCCTGTATGGCAAACAATTATAGGAGTTGTATTGACTACTACAAGAGGGGAATATACTTTCTGTTTCATCATTAGGCCCTAGTCACTCATTAACTGTCTCCTCTAAGCATTTTAATTTGCAGCCTCTAGAAGCTATGAAACATGAATGTGGCTCATGGGACATTGTAGCCTGTTAAACTTTTATACTTTCCTTCCCTTCCCCTCTTTTCCATCCCTATCTCTAAGTCTCCAAGTTAACTTACAACTACCAATCTTTTTCTTGGTTATTAACAAGTTTTTCTCCAAGGACAAAAAGAGACTCCACCATTCCTCTCCATACTCACATTTAAATAAGTTCAGTCCTTCATTTCTACTACAGCCTTGCAGTATGTCCTGTTTGAACACCTTTTCTTTTATCTTTAACCCAAATGTACTCTACAGTAGCTCTGTCTTATCTGAAGTTTTGCTTTCCATGGTTTCAGATATCTGTAATCAATGGCAGTTCGGAAGTATTAAATGAAAAATTGCAGAAATAAAGAATGTATAAGTCTTTAGTTGCATGCCATTCTGAGTAGCATGATGAAATCTTGGGCCATTCTATTCAATCCTGTCCAAGACGTGGATTATCCCTTTGTCCAGCATCTCCACACTGTCTATGCTATGCACCTCTTAGTCTCCTAGTAGGCATCTCAGTTATTAGATCTACTGTCACAATATTGCAGTGTTTGTGTTCCACTAACCCTTATTTTGCTTAATAATGGCCCAAAGCACAGGAGTGGTGATGCTGTTAATTTGCATATGCCAAAGAGGACCTTTAAAGTGCTTCCTTTGAGTGAAAAGCTGGAAGTTGTCAACTTGAGGAAAGAAAAAAAGTCATATGCTGAGGTTGTTGAAATCTATGGTAAGAACAAATCTGTTTGTGAAGTTGTGAAGAAGGAAAAAAAAATTGTGTTAGTTTTTGCTGTGGCACCTAAAACTACAAGTTACTGCCACAGCGCGTAATAAGTGCTTAGTTAAGATTGAAAAAACATTACATTTGTGGGTAGAAGACACGAATGGAAACTTGTTCTAATTGACGGCAATTGGGTTTGGTACTATCTGCTGTTTCAGGGATCTACTAGGGGGTCTCCAAACTTATTCCCTCCAGATAAGAGGGCACTACTGTATGCACTTTGTCCTCATTTGTGAGATGAAACTTCCCTCTCCAGATATAATTTCCAGTATTTCCGTTAGAGCCCTGCCTTTTCTCACTTCTCTATACCTTCATATATTAATCCTTATTCTATCACTGCTTCTAAACCCAGAATTCTCTGCACCCTCACACATCTCCTGTTTTGAAGTACTATATAGGTTCTGTTTTTACTATTGATTCCTTCCTTCAATAAGTTGGTCAACAAATATTAATTTAAGGGTTAAATATAGCTTGAAAATACACTGAAGTCTCAACATGTATTAGAATCCATAATTAGTTTGAAGAATCACAGGTTGATGGCTTAAAGTTATTTCCAGATTAATTTCTCTTCAGCTTATTACTATGTCCGCAAAAAGAGGTAGAAATAACATATTTAGGGTAAGGATAAGTGTGGAAAGTTCTCTCTAATGTATTGCTATTTCCTTGTGGAGCCAGATCTTTTTTTTTTTTTTTTTTTTTTTGAGACAGAGTCTCACTCTGTCGCCCAGGCTGGACTGCAGTGGCGCTGTCTTGGCTCACTGCAAGCTCCGCCTCCCGGGTTCAGAGCCTCCGCCTCTCCTGCCTCAGCCTCCCTAGTAGCTGGGACTACAGGCGCCCGCTACCACACCCGGCTAATTTTTTTTTTGTATTTTTAGTAGAAACGGGGTTTCACCGTGTTAGCCAGGATGGTCTCGACCGCCTGACCTCGTGATCCATCCGCCTCGGCCTTCCAAAGTACTGGGGTTACAGGCGTGAGCCACCGCGCCCGGCCGGAGCCAGATCTTAAGTTTGGTAGTTGTTGCAGCTGATATGAATCTAGGAATCCACAAGGTCAAAGAATTCAAGGCCCTAGTTCTGCTACACTTTAAAACATCAGGATAGAGGAGGAAATTCCTTGCTGTGACGCAGTTACCTATCTCTATGTCCTGTTTCTGATATGCCACTGGACTCACAGCAGACCTGGCCATGCTAACTGACCACAGTATGCAAGAAATTTCTAACCATCAGAGGCTTCAGTTCTTTCCAGTTTGAGCTGAAAATAGAAGGTCAGTGATAGAGAGGTTGTAGAGGAGCACTTTAAATTGTAGATCTCTTCCCTAAAGTGAGTATAAGGAATACAAGCATGACAATTTGTTTTATACATCTGGAAAAGCAATTTCCAATGTTAGTCATGGATCACAGGAAGCAGAGTACTTCCCTTTTATAGATCTTTGTCATGAAAGAATTTACTTTTCTCATCTGTCTGAAGATCTGGTATATAAAAGTCCAAAGCAACATTCAAGATGAAAATTTTCATATACCTACAGAAAAATTTCATATGCCTATGGAAAATTTTTATATACCAGTGTTGGGTTGAATTTTGATGATTTATTTTGTTACCACTACAGTTTTAATTGACATGGTTTTTTTTGTAGTATATATAATGTAGTTCTGATATCTTAAAGTTAATTTCATCTTTTTTGGTAAGTATTGTTTAAAGTAAGAAAGACAATAAATCAATTTAACAATAGCACATATTTCTACCAACTTGTTTATTTTTAGCCTATAATAGAATTATGTTTATGTATGTTATTTATAAATATAAAATTTTGTTTATGCTAGTTTCAAGGAAACAGGTTACCTAAATGAAGTTGTTTTTCATTCAATGCAGTGTTCTCATATCTATTGACTACCTACTTTGTGTCAGGCACTGCACATGTTGCTATACATATTTTATTTAAACATTCAAATTAAATTGAGGTTGGTGTTATTGTTTATATTTTATAGAAGAATGAGTCTCATAGAGAATAAGTAACCTGAAGAAGTTTATACAGATAGTATGTGGCAGAGCTATAATTAAATAATGACATTAAATAAAGCCTACACACACATCCGCACACTTTGAAGACTAAGCCAACTGTTTAGAACTTGGCAACGAACCTATCTGATTCTAGATCTTACAATTTCCCCACTTTAATGATTGTGTTACAAGAAAGAGACAACTTGTTTTGATTCCCTTCCCCAGGGTTGGCATGGAGATGTGCTTACCTAGTTTGATTTGAGGGACACTAGGAAGGCAGGCTTACTCAGATCCAGACTAGCTCCGGTTCAAATCCTCATTTGAAAGGCTACCATTTAAGAAATATTTCTTAGTTTTTTTTTTTCTTTTGGTAACATCTAGTTCTATACAAATCCCTTAGTAAAATATCAATATTCTTAGAGTATTATACTTTGAGTCAATATCAGTAACACTTTAGGGGATTTGTTGATCCAAATCATTTCCAGTGGTGACAGATAACAGAGAGCACAATCCCAAAGGAGTGAGACAAAGGACGCAGTGGAGGTTTTCCTTTAGGAAGGCGGGCAGTAGGTAATGCTGAGAGAGCCAAACAAGTGATATGAAACAGAAAATAAATTGCATTTATTTACAGTTTTATCAAATTTTATCTGCATAGTGCATAGACAGGCATCAATTCTGACCTTGGGAAAAAATATCACTTGATAATACGAGACTGTCAATTTACCATAGAAATTACTTAGGAAAGTAAACATAGTACCCTACAAAGTCTTAAGCTTGTTTTTTTGCAAAACAACAACAAAAAAGCATAACCTAGTTGAGATGTGTCAGATGTGTTCTCTTCTGGTAATGTGTGCTATCTCAAGGTCAAATGAATCCCAGCAGGGAGACCACAAATACACAGCATTATAAATGACCCCAGGAAAACAGAAACATGAATATTCATCATTTTTAAGCATTCCAAGACAGCAGGAGACTATTTTCATGAGGTTGTATGACACCTTTAATGATATGACTATTTGACAGCTCTTTCGTTCCAGGAAAAAAAATTCGACAAAGAGTCAGGGGAGTCATAAGTCAAATCAAAATCTCAAAGGAGAAATCAAACCTCAGAAGTACTTTTCAAAGACTGGGACAGAGTATCCAATGTAAAGGCGTGTTCCAGTGTCTCACGTTTGATTCTAAAGTGTTATACAATCAGTAATTAAGCAACAATAATTTCAATTGAAGGAGGACTAGGAAGATTTCAAAAAAAGGATAAAACTGTAAAGACTGCTCAACACATCTAGTTAATCAGAGACAGAATAATAATTAAGTTATAGTTTTAATTTTTATTTCCTCAACACTAGGCAATAAAATGATTGGTATTCTTTGTTGATAGCAAAATCCTAGTTCCCACTAATAATATCCATTCATCTACTTATTCCTTTGACAAGCATGAAAATATTAGCTGTACTATATGCTAAAGACTGTCAAAATCACTAGGGTTGGGGCTGGGCACAGTGCTTATGCCTGTAATCCCAGCACTTTGGGAGGCTGAGGCAGGCTGACCACTTGAGGTCAGGAGTTTGATACCAGCCTTGCCAACATGGCGGAACCCCGTCTCTACTAAAAACACAAAAATTAGCCGGGTGTGGTGATGGGCACCTGTAATCCCAGCTACTTGTGAGGCTGAGGCAGGAGAATCGTTTTAACCCGGAAGGCGGAGGTTGCAGTGAGCCGAGATCGCGCCACTGCACTCCAGCCTGGGCGATGAGACTCTGTCTCAAAAGAAAAAAAAAAAAATCTGTAGGGTTATAAGAATACCAGAAGATGGGAGAGATGAGATTGAAAGCAAGACAAGGAACACAAAGTTTCGTTACTGGAGAAAGAGCCCATGTGTAGATACAGTGAAGGAAGTAATTGAGTAAAAGGTTGGAAGCCAAGGAATCCACTCAGCGTCTGTCTGGTTGCCTGCCGTGGTTGCTGGGTCTGCATACTTGTGGGAGTTATACAATATCCGGCACAAAAAGGGTCCACGTTAAAGTTTCTGTGATTCTAGCTGCCACGTATTGACTCAATGTGTTAACCCAAGCAATTATCAAATGCTGATCAGAAATGCTGAGCATTTTAACATTGTAAATGGGATCATGTTAACATTCCTGTTAAAAATTGCTTCAAAAACTTTCCACTGCACTCAGAATAAAATTCGAACTCCTTAGTACCACCTATAAAGCCTTATGTGATCCAGTCCCTGCTACCTCTTCAATTTCATCTCATCACTCTGCCCCTGACTCTCCATTCTCCACTTTTAACTACCCTCCCTTTAGTGCCTCCAACATGCCAAGACCTCTGTATGTGCTTTCCCTTTGCCAGGAAGTCTCACGTCAATCGCTCTCCATCTGACTAGCCCCTATTCATCTTTGCAATTTGAGTTCAAATGTCACTTAATAAGGAAGTCTCACCTATCAAATCTAAAATAAATTACTAGTTTCTCATTATGCTATCTCATTTCCCACTGTTCTTTTTCTTCATGGCACATATTATAAATTGAAATCATATGATAGCATATGATGTAATTATCTTCCATTATATCTAGAGTGTTTTAAGCTCCGTGAGGACAGGGATCATGTTGCTTTTATTTACAATATAATGCTAGACTTATAATAAGTACTAGATAAATGTTTGTTAAAAGGATAAAGGACAATTATGTATAACTTTGAAGAATATGAGAAATTAATTACTATATAATGCATATACGACGTTGCAATCAAGAGATTATTTTTGACTTGGGTTCTAAAATTTAGAATAGCAGATTCAGCCCTTGGTAACAACCATGTGGGCTAGATGACTGTGACTGTTCCTGGTACATTTGGCATCCAAAAGTATCCAATCCCGGCTCTTTGGTCCTGTCACTTTTCTTCTTTGAGCCTTAGTTTCCCAAAGCATTAAATAGGTGGTTGAGTTGGATGGTCTTTGTGATTCCTATATTAAAGTTTTTGTAAAATTATATTCTCATGTAGAAATTTTAGGAAAAAGTGATTTCTATGCAGCATTAAGGATTTTAATTCTTAGCAGCCTTTGCTTATCAAGTTGCTGGTATAACAGAGGAAGGTTAAGGACTTGGGTCTATTTACTTACTTTTCACCCATTCCCTTCACCTAAAAAACATATCTGATTCCTTGAGCAGAGACTAGAAATATGCATGGGCATGTACTCAAAAAAAAGACAAGCATTTAACTTTCCTAATACTCTTATCACTTCAACATCTAGGTTTGGCAGAGAAACACAGAACTCCTCACAACAGCTGCGTTCACTATCATGTGTGCATACCAAATAAGGGATTTCTACTTTACAAAATGCTGTTTCAGAAAGTCAAACATACAGTTGCTCTATCCTCATATGTCACTGTCTTAAGAAAGTAAATATTCTGTAAATTCATTTTAAAGAATATGTTAGACTTTAAAAAAAAAAAAAACTTTTGATCTGTACTCACATACTGTAAGTTGCCAAAGGACACATTAGGAATGTGGGTAGAATTTCAAATATATGACACCATACTGATAAATGTGCTTGTTACTGCTACAGTAAGTCTTTTGACTTTAAAAATACCATTCTGCCAATGGACGTTGCCACTGTTTCTCAAAGGGTCAGTGTTGTAGAGTATCTACCATATCATTTGGCGTGATTATACATTTACTGTTGATAAAGTTCAATTCATAGCCAGGAAATAATAGCCATCAACTAAGATTCACAAAGACAAGTCTATTAGTAAACTATTGCCACAACCACCTATAGTTTAGCATAAAAAAACTTTCTAAGTTGTAACATGACTTGAACTGAGAACCACAAGGTGTCACAGACTCATCTTATAATCTAGGAGAAGAAAATTTTATTCCTAATTATTCCTTTATTCTGAAAGAGAGACAGTAATACCAGATACATGTCTCAGTCTCAGAAACATTCAGAATATTTGTGGATTGATGGTGTAGGCCCTGATCTGATGGATACTTTATGAACATAGACCTGAATAACCATTATGGGTATGCAAACATTTGTCTAATAATTATTTTTGGAGAAGATATTTTTATAAATTACTATATTAGTTAAGAGCTGAAATCAAATGATAAAGATCTGGAAGTACAATTGGAGCCGAGTAAGACCCAAGACTTTGGTTTACACCATTTCTTCTGTAGTCTGGGATACTCTATGCTCTTTCTTTTCCCAACATGAACATCAAACATCCCCTTCTCTATAAAGTCTCTCTTTAATTTGCCTCCCCCAAGCAAATCGATCACTCACTCCCACACTTTTTTGTATATTACTGTGGTACTCTGCACACATGCCTATTATAAACTTTAATTACTTTGTTGAATTCACTTCCTTTTGGTAGTAAGCTTCTTGAAGGAAGTCACCATCTTATTCATCTTTGTTTATTTTCAACTTTATCTTAGTACTATGTGCCATGGCTAGAAAAGATGAATAAAGTCTAGGCTCTGCTTGCTGGGACTTCTCATTGTGATCAGATTTTTAATAAATGTGGTTACTTGACACCTGGTATTAATAGCTTGTCAAAGATTAAAGATTATGTTCAGCAGAAAACTGGCCTTGGGCTCTCAGAAAAAAATAAGTAAAATGTGGTTTGTTTCCTTTCTTTTTCCCAGTCTATGCCTATCTTCCAACCCTCAGGTTCTCAGAGTCTTCTGGTTGCCTACAGAGATTCAAAATCCTCACATGATTCACATAGAATAGATTTGCCATTCCTGGAAATGTCTCAGGTCTCTTCATTTTTTTATCTAATTTTTTCTTGCTCTAACCTGTCCCCAGTGAAGACTCCTTTTTATATATGTTTATGCTTGGTATTGATCTGATTATATGAACAAAGTAATTTATATTACACAGTAATTTATATTATAATAAATTATTGATATCTTATGGAGTATTAATAAGAGTTTCTGATTAAGAGAAAGTGTGAACTTACAGAGAGGCTATTGCTCAGTTTGATCCTGAACTACAAAGCATAAATCCATCTACTTAACTCTCCTCTTCTGGGTTCCAGGGCAGGGCAGTGAATCCCTTGGATGAGACTCTCATCTCTCTTAGGTCCACTTTTCTGAAACATGAAGAAAATACTCTCTGGGATTTGGTGGAATGAGGTGGCCAGAGATGACTAATTTAAAAATGAATGAAGTCGATCTTTGGTACTATGTATATTCTCTCTCACATTTTTTTATTCTTGTGTATCCTAATAATCATTTTTTATTTTTCTAATAAGCATGTTAAGTAGATAATTTAAAAATTATATGAGAGTAGAAATTCATTCTCACACTGCTAATAAAGACATACCTGAGACTGAGTAATTTATAAAAGGAAGGGGTTTAATGAACTCACAGTTCTACATGGCTGAGGAGGCTTCACAATCATGGCAGAAGACAGGAGGAGCAAAAGTCATGTCTTACATGGCATCAAGCAAGAGAGTGTGTGCAGGGGAACTCCCTTTTATAAAACTATCAGATCTCATGAGACTTATCTATTACCACAAGAACAGCACAGGAAAGACCCATGCCCATGATTCAGTTACCTTCCACTGGGCCCCTCATACAACACATGGGAATTCTGGGAACTACAATTCAAGATGAGATTTGGGTGGGGAAACAGCCAAACCATATCAGGTTATAAAGTGTTTTCTGGGTTAAATTGATAATTTTAAGGACTAATTTATCCAAAATCTCCCTAGCCTACTTATTTATTTTGATGAAATGAAGTATACTTTCCACAAGGCATGTAAAAAAAAAGACTGATTTATTAAGACAGTGTAGACAAACAAGTAAAAAGACTTATATAAGCATACATCATCCATTTCCAAATCTTAATCTTGGGTTCCAATGCAGGGACACATCCATGGACTGTTTATCTACAATGTATAGTCAGTAATGGGCAGTGGGTCCATTATTCTTTTAGATTGTTGTGCTTTACTTCTGCTGGATCCCCAATTACTTGATTTGTTCCATGAACCCATGAAGATTTGGTTGACTGAAGTACAATTTGACCAAAGCAGTGGTGACTCGATGCCCCCTTCCCTAGTAAGCACCCTTATAAATGCCCTCTGTGCTCCAGTCACTCATATAAATTCTTAAATTAAAAGTAGATTTTTGCCCTTAATTCACTCCCTCAGTTTTGTTGTTTCAAGCCTTGAAAAAAGAGCCACTTCACGATGTGGTTATCCAAAATCATTATTGGAATCGATTGTTTGTTCTCAGAAAGGAAGATAGACAAACATTAGAACAGTTTACACTAAATTCGTTTAGGTTTTTGTCACTTAATATATACCACATGCATTTTCTAATTGCTGTGGTTTGAATGCTTTTGTCCCCTTCAAAAGTCATGTTGAAAATCCATCCCCGATGCAACAGTGTTGGAAGGTAAGGTCTGGTGGGAGATGTTTAGAACATGAATGCTCTGCTCTCATGAATGGACTAACGCCATTATAAAGGGCTTGATGGAGGGATTTTGCTCTCTCTCTCTTTTCTCTCTTTCTCTCTTTCTTTTTGCTCTTCCGCTTTCTGCCATGTGAGGACATGGTATTCCTCCCCTCTTCAGGACCCAGCAAGAAGGCTCTCATCGATGCCATTGCCTTAATCTTGGACTTCTCAATATCTAGAACTGTAAGAAAATTAATTTATGTTCTTTATACATTACCCAGTCCCAAGTATTCTGTTATAGCAGCACAAAATAGACAGAGACACCCATTTTATTTACTATTTATATAAAATAACTCCCTTGACTGCTTAAAAATAGTACACTGTGTAAAATAACATGCTTTAATTTTAGCAATCTCATAGTGTTGAATATTTAGTTTCTTTCTAAATATTTGCTGTTACAAGTAATATTCAGCAACAGTTTACATATTAAAATCCACTATCACCTGACTTTTGTTCCATATTCATTTTATTGATGACTTAAGTGTCCTTTACTCACAAGGCACTAATTGGAGCACTAATAAAAAATGACCTTGGTTAGGAGCTGGGGATACCCTTGTTGTTCAATTATTAATTTGCCACCGTCTTGGCAACTGAAAGAACATCCAGAAGCCAAAAGAAAATTACCTTGATTTACTTTGTTTTTTCAAGACACTTTACCATCATTCTTATTGTCCTAATAGTGTTCTTTCAAAGCTTTTCTTAGCTGACTGAAGTGGTGAAGAACCTATGAGCAGAACTCTCATTTTAATCATCTGTGACTCTGAGAGATTAGCAGAGCATCCGCTATCTATTAATTTTTTAAAAAGAAAATCACTTCTTAATTACAAATAGGGAAAAAATTGATAGCTACAAATAAGAAAAAAGAGAACCATTTTGTCTCTGTATATCCATTTTTTGCCTTTATAGTTATTTACAGAGGACTTTTATTTTCTCCCCTTGAAGAGGACCATATGCTTGAACATACAAATTTCCAGAAGGTCAGAAAACACAGCACTTCCGTGGAATGCTGCTTCACATAGGGCTACTTGTGTTGGAGCCAGGAAGCTTGCTTTTAATGACCCAAGGGGACTATGAGCCTTTTCTGCTGGATCGAGCTCCTGGTATTACTTTCACTATGTTTCTGGCCTTAGCAAAATCTGGAACAGACTGCAGGCTGGAGTGTGTTGGCACACGTATGCAGCTCTACCATCTGTTTTGCTTCTTCAATTCATCAATTTCCTCTACTTATGAGATCTCCCACCACTTAGTAAAGTTATGAAAAATATGTACTTGTCTTTAATTACTTTTACAGATCTTTTCAGAGGAAATTGTGCTGTAGTATGTGAGTAATGATAAAGTAAAATGTTATTGCCAAAAAAAGCAGTAAATCATTAAAATTAAATATTTAAGCCTCAACTAATTAACAAGTCAATGAAAGTTGTGGTCTTGGCTGCCTAATGAACAACTATGGAAAGGAAGCTGTGTAGCCTGTCCTTGACAAAGGCAGGGTCTGCTACTGTTCCGTTGCAAGCTTATTTTTTGTTAAGTACTTCAGATTTATGTTTAAAACTCCTAAAGCCGTTTCCTCTATATATATTATTGGAAATATTTAAGCCCTAAGATGGACTATATCTGTCTCTTACAGAAGGTAAGAAATGATAACTCCCTTGAGAGGAGAACCACCATCATTTGTAATATCTAAAATAATTGATAAAGCCTGAAAACATTTTGATATTTTAGAAGGGATATATTTATGTTAACATAGTAATTATATTTCCATCCTAGACGACACAAACTAAGTGCCAGTCTGCCAGGGAATTTTTCCAAACCTCTTCAATTCTTTGCACACAACAGCCAGATGGGCAGCATCTGGGACAAAGAGTCAGCTAGAAGAATCAGAAAAGGTGAAAAAGAGCACCTATAAAGATAAAATACAGGGCACATAAACATACGTCCTATAAGTGTCCACAGGAGTTCCCCTGTCATAGTAAAAATGTATTTTAAAAGAATATTAATACGCCACCCCACAAAACTGCCTGACAAACTGTAACTTGCCCAGCATAATGGAATCTGATGACCCTGTGGCAGAATTAGAAATACAATCTCAAATTCCTGACAAAATCATCAATTACCAGAAACTGTTCTCCTTCACGTCATTTTAGTTTATTGCAAAGAATGCCTTGTGGTCACAAAAACTCAAATTAAGGTGATTCTGAAGGCAGTTAAATTTGTATTTTTCTATTCTTCGTGGAACTAAGAAAGGAAATGAGAAAAATTGCTTTTAAATTCCTTAACTATTCTGACCATTCACCAGTAATTTTAAGTAAGAGTTGACAATTCAGGCTTTAAACCTGAAGGCAACTACTTGGTGCAAATGCAACTTTTTGCAGATCCCTTCGGATAAACAAAAAACAGTTTCTCCACCTGTTAACATTTGTTGCTGCAACTTGGATAAGATTGTTCTTTTGTCTAATGAAATTAAGTTCATTAGATTCAAAACAAATGTATTCTATTTTTCTCCAGTGTGTCTATGCTTTATTTTATTTTCTTTATTTTACATCAGTCTACAGAAGGTGAAAGAGATGAAGGATTATACATGGAATTTTTTTTTTTTTTTGAGATGGATTTCGCTCTTGTTGCCCAGGATGGAGTGCAATGGCTTGATCCCGGCTCACTGCAACCTCCGCCTCCCAGCTTCACGCAATTCTCCTGCCTCAGCCTCCCGAGTAGCTGGGATTACGGACATGCGCAACCACTCCCGGCTAATTTTGTTATTTTTAGTAGAGACGGGATTTCTCCATATTGGTCAGGTTGGTCTCGAACTCCCGACCTCAGGTCATCCGCCCACCTCGGCCTCCCAAAGTGCTGGGATTACCGGCATGAGCCACCGTACCCGGCCTGTACATGGAATGTTTTTAAGGAGTTACGCCTGGGTCAACAGAAAGCTGAAATAAGGAATAGACCATAGTCTGCAATGAAGAGGCGAAGAGCACAGTTTCAGGCTCCATGTAATAAAATGATCGCGTTCTGCTTAGGTATTTCTAATTAAGTGGCCCAAGTATAAGGCAATTTCTTGGGGACAGATATTTAAGGAGTCTGGAATCATCATTGGAGGAGGCTTATTGGAATGCGGATTCCTTCTTTCCTTGACTAGTTTTAGACAGGTATGTGTGCGGAGACTGCCACTGCTCTCTGCATCGACATTAGATGTTTACATATCTGTCTCCTCCACTGGACTGAGGCTTTCCCAAGAGCCAGAGTATTTTTTTTTTTTTTTTTTTTTTTTGAGACGGAGTCTCGCTCTGTTGCCCAGGCTGGAGTGCAGTGGCAAGATCTCGGCTCACTGCAAGCTCCGCCTCCCAGGTTCACGACATTCTCCTGCCTCAGCCTCCCGAGTAGCTGGGACTACAGGCGCCCGCAGCCACACCCGGCTAATTTTTTTGTATTTTTAGTAGAGAAGGAGTTTCACCGTGTTAGCCAGGATGGTCTCGATCTCCTGACCTCATGATCCGCCCGCCTCGGCCTCCCAAAAATGCTGGGATTACAGGCGTGAGCCACCGCGCCCGTCCGGGAAGTATATCTTATTAATCTTTGATCTCTTGGGGGTCTGGCATTTCGAAAAATGAAACAGTAGGCCTTTATAAACTAAATTGAACTCCTTCTGTAGGTATATCTTAAACATGCCATGTAGCCTCTGACAGGAATAAAACAGGTTCTTGTTCATACAGTTTCCTTATTTTTACAAAATCTTACAGAATTTTCAGTTTGCAGAATTGTTCATGGAATTATTTGTAGAATTTGGATCCTTGATATTAAAGAACTTTCAGATTTTATTGTTACCACACGTACAGGGAGAATATGACATTACTATCCTGCTCTGTTAAGTAATTGTGAAATCCTGTTGAGGTATTCTGATTTTGTAGGTGAATACATAATGGATGTTGTCAAGGCACTTTTAGTGTATATCTCATTACAACCACATAAGCTGTCTTCCCGTGTCCCATTTTTAGGTGGAATCACTTTGTGGTGGTGTAGTCTACACTCAGTCCAGAATTATCCTTCTTTTTCAATGTCAATCACCTTCCATTGAGTCCCAGAGAGTCTCTTACACATCTTTTAATTTTTAGATTGAGGGGTTCACGCTCTTCAAAGCATCTCAGCTGGCTTACATTTAGCTAATTCTTCCTTCATTTTCTTTTCTTTATTTTTTTTATTTTTACTTTTTTTTTTGAGATGGAGTCTCACTCCGTCACCAGGCTGCAGTGCAGTGGCACGATCCCGGCTCACTGCAACCTCCGCTTCCCAGGTTCAAGCAATTCTCCTGCCTTAGCCTCTCGAGTAATTGGGATTACAGGCGCGTGCCACCACGCCCAGCTAATTTTTGTATTTTTAGTAGAGACGGGGTTTCACCATGTTGGTCAGTCTGGTCTCGATTTCGTGACCTCGTGATCCACCCGCCTCGGCCTCCCAAAGTGCTGGGATTACAGGCGTGAGCCACCAAGCCCGGCCATTTTCTTTTCTTATCCCTTAAAAATACAATTGTGAAGTCTTCTGCCCAAGGCACTAAAAAATAATCAGAAATCCTTAAAGATCCCAGCATTATTTCTCCTCTTCTTTCCAGAATTGACTTCCTATCTGGACTTTCCTCTTAAATCAATAACAACCTGGAAAATCTGAAAATACATTCTAAAAATTCTCCAAAAATTGATAGCTTTTTAAGGTTTCCGGATAACTGCCATCACTTGGTACCTAAGCAAAACGTATTCTCAACAAACTCCTCTCTTCCCTCCCTCCATTCTTCCCTTTCTTCTTTCTTCTTTTGATTTTCTTCTTATTTATCTTTCTATTGTTTGCATCAATTTTTATCAAAACTTATTCACTTAAATAAATATTTGATGGTTTAAATAAATTTTAAAATATATAAAGGAATGCAGTTATTAATAAAAGTCTCCCTTACACTACTGTTTCTCTATGCAATTTTTCTCAGCCTTTGCTGTCATGCTGCAATTTTTATTATTTCTCTTTTATTTCTTAATATTAACTTGACCTGTAGACTTGGGTGTGCTAAAAGACTTGACTTTTTTGCCCTTCAACTTCACTTTTAGTAAAGAGGTACTAAGATTTACTTAGATATATGTAATATTTTAATAAAGAAAAGGAAATTGAAGAAATTCATTGTGTGACAGCAGATATATTAGCAATAAATCAAGGATATAGTGAATCCTTGATGTGTACTTTAAAAAGTTATTCTTAATGTAAGTTTTTTCAACATTGGGTCATCATGTAAGGGACTACATAAATGTAAAAACGGAGTTGATATCAACCTGGAGCTGATATCCAATCCATTTTTTTCCTGGAAACAGATCCATAATCAGAACACATATATAAATCAGATGCTGGAAAGAGATCATTATTGTGATATTTGAATACTTTCTGGATGCAAAGAAAAGCGTAAACATCCTCAGTGAGCAGTAAACTATGGGAGGGACAGAGTTTTGCTTTTAAAGATCTTATGGGTTTAAGAAATAAGTATTAGCTGGGCACGGTGGCTCATGCCTGTAATCCCAGCACTTTGGGAGGCCAAGGTGGGCAGATCACCTGAGGTCAGGAGTTCGAGGCCAGACTGGCGAACATGGTGAAACCCCGTCTCTACTAAAAATACAAAAATTAGCCAGGTATGGTAGTACGTGCCTGTAGTCTCAGGTACTCCGGAGGCTGAGGCAGGAGAATTGCTTGAACCCGGGAGGCGGAGATTGCAGTGAGCCAAGATGGCACCACTGCACTCCAGCCTGGGCTACAGAGTGAGACTCTCTCTCAAAAAAAAAAGAAAGAAAAGAAATAAGTATTACTAGCCGGGTGCAGTGGCTCACCCCTGTAATCCCAGCCATTTGGGAGGCCAAAGTGAGTGGATCATCTGATGTCAAGAGTTCAAAGTCATCCTGGCCAACATGGTGAAACACCGTCTCTACTAAAAATACAAAAATTAGCCAAAAATTAGCTCAGCGTGGTGGCAGGCGCCTGTAATCCCAGCTACTTGGGAGTCTGAGACAGGAGAATCGCTTGAACCCGGAGGTGCAGGTTGCAGGAAGCCAAGATCACACCATCGCACTCCAGCCTGGGCAACAAGAGTGAAACTCCATCTCAAAAAAAAAAAAAAAAAAGAAAAAGAAATAAGTATTACTATAAAAATATTTTAGTATTGCTACCAAAAAAAAAAAAAAACCTGTAAACTCAGTAGAAGGAAAAAAAAAGAAGAAAGGAGGAAGAAGAGGGAGAGAACAATTCCTATTATCATTGCACGTTTTTGGAATCAAGCAGACATGGGTTGGAAAACCCAAATCCACCATTTTCTAATTGGTTAAATTTAAACCTGGATCTCAGCATCCTCATCTATAAAATAAGAATAATCATAATACCTACTTGAAAATGGAAAAGAGTTTTGCAAACTGTCAAGTGTTAAAATAGTTGTTATTTTGTTGTAATTATTTTGAAACTGCAATTCTATTCTTTCTAACTTATTTTAGTAAGTTATTAACTTCAATCATTGAAACCTAGTATTGGAATTATTGTCAGGCTAACTAGTACACATGACGTCTTTGTGCATATTCCAGAAAGGTGCCCCTCTCAGTAGATCTTAATACTGTGGGGAGAAAGTTGGCAAATACCGAGCATCTTTGTCTGATCTAGGCCCTCATGACCAGAAAGCCTGGAATTACTTTGCAGGTTGACAGTGGTTGAAATTTCAGGATCCATTCACTTCATTGGCTATGTTTTTATGCAGAACAAAACCTGAATTGTGGGCTGGTCTTTGGTTGGAAGACTTTTTGGAGGGCATATAGTGGAGGTTTTTTTTTCCCTCCTCCAGAGAGCATGTGTAAAATAAGGGACTCATTCATTATGCAGCAAACGTTGTTTGTTATTGGCTTGCTGTATATTCACCTTTAACTTCCAAACATCAGTCTTACATTCCCTCCTCTCAAGTCACAGGATGTATTTCTATACGGCAACTCCTAAATTGAAATTTACAATCAGGTTTTCACTAGGAGTTGGATGGTGGACTTGACTGGTGTCCTTTTTTTTTTTTAATTTCTAACAGAACTCTCAATTTTGCTTAAATATGCATTATCTTTCTCATATATGGTTATACCTCAAAGGAACATCACCCCTCATATATATAAAGTTATTCTTAACTGGTTATTAGTTCCAGAGTGTTGTGGCTAGTGTAGGACTTGCTGCATTCCTTTGTAAGTGATGAAGCAAGGAATGGCAATGAGACACAATTCTGACCAATGCAGTCACAATAGAAATATTTTGGATAAAGTTTTACCTCTCTTTCATTAGAGAGCCATAGGAAGACTGTTGGATGTCTTCTCTGGGTTTAATGCTTTTATCCATCATTATCTGAAGGCTACTTAAATTCTGAGCTCCCTATTAAAAAAAATACAATTTCTTATAGTTCACACCAGTCTGAGTAGGAGTTTCTGTTACTTGGACCCAAGAACTTTATAACTGACGAGCATACACTTGTCTCAAGGCAAGGTAGCCTCAGTGTTTTTCCTTTTCAGGTTTCCTCATGTGCTTTTCTTCCTGACCTAGCTTGTCCCAGTCAACCTCCTCTGATGCTTTTTAACATGTTGAAGGCCAGAGTTGAAAGCAACACTTCCTTATGGCATGTCCAGTGCAGAGCATTCTACTGACTCATGCTGAATTCATGTTGACACAAATCCTATGACATTTTTGGGCACTCCCCAGGGATACCACATCCCCTTCATCCTGTAATAGTGCAGTCATTTGCTGGTTTGTTTAGCTAAAGTGTATATTTTTTAAAAATCATCTTTATTTTATTTCATCTGGTTAGATTTAGTCCATCACTTTACCCAGTTGAAATAGTATGGAAATCCTTCTTGGAAAACTATGCATTTGTTTTCTCTTTCTTGTTAATCACCCGTAATTAAGTTAAATAAGTCTTTTATATCTTTGTAGATAAAAATTTTGATCCAGAAAGGACTGAAATGAAATTACTGAATCAAGTCATTAAAAAACTCTTCTGATTGAGTTTGATCAACCAGTAAACTCTTTTCATGAACTTTCACAACCATTTAAAAATGACCTGGAGTGTACGATTTGGCCCATGGTCTATCCTACCTTCTACAAATACTGGTATTGTTTTTCTCTTATCAAAAAGAGGTGTTTTTTTTTCTTTTTAGCATTAGAATTTATTTTTACTATCTTTTTAGTTTTAAAATATAAATAGTTTCATTTGCCATTTCTCAGTCTTAATGAACACATTTTGATCTTTACTGACCAACTACTCTTTTTTTAATAAACTATCTACAATTTTTCCTAGAATGAATATAACATACGTAGCCTATTGTTAATGCAAAACCAAATTTCTCATTATTCTGGAAATCTATTGAGAAACCATTTATCTGACTCTAGCCATTAGATACCAGATAGCTGTTCCATTATTCTTCATAGATCATTGCGAGAGGTCTAGTGATCTCATTGGTATGTAGTTTTATTTTCCTGAAAGGTAATTAATCTTGGCCAAGGAGCTAAAAGTCTAAATCTAGAGTGTCTAGATGCTTTGCAGGTATCTTGGACTTAAATACTCTTGTTCTCATGTATGTTCTATCATTTCCACTCTGAAAAATGATTTCTTTTGATGGAACAGATAGTAAAATACCGTATAGTGATTAAAAATATGGGTTCTATAGTTAGGCTACTTGAGTTCAAACCCTGGCTCTGACGCTTTCTAACTGTGTGACTGTGGACACGATATACAACCTCTATTAATTTCAATATTCCCATTTGTGAGAAAAGGAATGATAACAATATCCATATCATGGTGGGTTTTTTTTTTTTAGGTTAAATGAAATAATCTGCCTACAAGTACTTAGTTTGATACCTGACACATGGAGATCAACTCAGTAAAGTGTAGTTTATACAGCAAAGATAAAAGAAGAGATACAGGGTTTTACATTCTAGTTATTGTACCTAACATTGCTGCTTTAAGTGACAGATCTGTGTTTTCTTATTCTTTTTGCACCAAGCAAGTATTTAAGAAAAGTCCTTTTGTCATCCTTAATATTTCTCACTAGTTGCAGTTTATTCTTGGCACTGTCTTACATTTTTCTTAGAGGCTTTGTCTTGCTCATTCTGGTGCGTCCTGCACCCACCTTGTGTATGTTTACAGACATTGCAATTTATCATGCTGTCTTTTTTATCTTTCTCTCCTCTTTTCTCTCATAAAGAGATATTTGCAGTTACTAGTCATAATTTTATTGGTTAGCATAAACTTTTCTCCTTGAATCAGGCATGGACATCAGCCCCTAACTTTTGGAAAAGTGCTTCCCTAAAGTAGGTACCTATTCTATGCCCAGTATTCCTCTTATTTTTAAGTGAACGACTTTGCATTTGCCTGTGGTTTCTATTTCTGTCAGAGATGGAACAGTTCCTCATGATTGGTCTGAATTAGGCCTAGAGTTCCTTTTGTCACTCAAAACATCCATCTTGGGAAGAACAAAATTGCCCACAAAGTGCTTTGAGAATTTATCAGACGTGGATTTTAGCCAAATTAAAACCGTATTTTTCCAGAAGGTAAGGTCCCTTCCTTCTGTCAGCAGCAATTCCATTCCTATTTAACAAAGAAAACTTTCATTACTGTTCTAGGAATGAGTGTTATCCCTTCAAGTTCTAGAGAGATTAGTGTTTGGATACATTGTGTCTCAGGATTAGAATGTGGTTTTCTATTTGCTCATTATTTCCTTTTTTGCTTCATCATTCAGGTTTCTGGGACCATAAAGTTTGTTTATAATTATCTTTTCTGTCTTTCTGTTTCCTCTTATAAAATGCTTTATTTTTATTTTTTTGTCATAATTCCTCCATAGTAATAGTTTTTATTGTATGAGTTCAGCATTTATCTTACTCTTTCACCTTTTTTATGTAAGGAGGCTGATTTTTAAAGTAAGAATAGCAAATAATTTAATGCAAGGCATTCCCCCATAATATATTGTTTCCATTCTCCATCCAGAATTGCACCAGGGCTACATTAGGCTAATGTTCTGGGAAAGATAGTGAAACAGCCTTAATATTCTGTATTTCTTTTCAACAGAGAGTTCTCAGCTCTCTGCCTGACTTTGCAAGAAGGCTTGGCATTAAATCTTGGGTACTTCCATTAAAATAAAATTGTTTCAGAACTTCTATTTCAGTTAATACTTTTAAAAGAGAGACACTCTTTATATGTCAATTTCTGTTCATTTAAACATGCTTGTGGAGTTAGTTAATTAAAGGAAATTTTTGACTCTGTTAAGGCATTAGTAACAACAATCCTAATTCTGGAAATACAATTTTTTTCAGTAAACGACATGAACATTTCTGTTTTTAAAAAAGCATCAAGTTCTCTTCAGATGTTTAAATCACCAAATAATTTATACAAACAAGTAATAAACAAAACCCCAAATATTAACATACTGAGGTGTGCTCTTGATCAGGATGAATTTTTCCAAAGACATCTGAATGGAACCAACCTACTAATATTATTTCTTTACCATGACACATTATTATTCTTTACTATAAATTTCAATTTCAATTTCAACTTGTTATTAAAAATAGTATCAAATAATTAGGTAAACTTAACCGCTTTATTGAAGTATTTAAATAAACAATAAGCTATCCATATTTAAAGTGTAGAATTTGATAACATTTGACATATGCATATACTCGTGAAACCAGCACAACTGTGACAACGATCATATCCATCACCCCAAAGGTTTTATCAAGTCCCTTCATTTCACTTTCACTGCCCTGTCCCTATCCTCAGGCAACCTTAGGTCTGCTTTCTGACACTACAGTTAATTTGTATTTCCTAAAATTCTAAGTAAATGGAATCATGCTGCATGATTCTTTTGGCATGGCTTCTTTCAGTCAGCAGGATTATTTTAAGATTTATATATGTTGCCTGAAGCAATAGTTCATTCCTTTTATCCCTGAAAAGTATTCCATTGCATGTATATAAGTTTACCACGATTTGTTTATCCATTTGCTGGCTGATGAGCACTTGTATTGTTCCCACTTTGGAGCTATTACAAATAGACCTGGTATGACATTTGCATATACGTCTTTGTATAGACATATGCTTTCATTTCTTTTTGGAAAATAACTGGGAGTGGAATGGCTGGATCATATAGTAGGTGTATGCCTAAGATTCTCTTAAATAAACATTTTGTTTTAGGAGAGTTTTAAATTTACAGAAAAATTGTGAAGGCAGCACAGAAAGTTCATATATAGTCCACATCTGGCTTTCCTTATCATTAACATCTTACATTAATATAATATACAACTCATGAACCAACATTTATATAATATTATTAAGTAAACCCTCTATTCAGATTTTTAAAAATTTTTACTTATGGCCTTTTTTCTCTTCCAGGATCCCATGCGTGATACCACAGTGTATTTAGTCATCATGCCTCCTTAGGCTCCTCTTGGCTGTGACAGTTTCTCAGACTTTCATTGTTTTTCATGACCCTGATAGTTTTGAGACATAACGGTCAGGTATTTCGTAGGCTGTCCATTAACTGGGATTTGCCAGTTTTTGCCTCATGTAATTGATACATTGATCATCATGTAGTAAATACCTTTCTTTATTCCTGATAATTGTCCTTGTTCTAAAGTCTGCTTTGTCTAAAATTAATATAGCTACTTCAGCTTTCTTTCAGTTAGTGTATTAACATAGTATTTTTATTACCACCTCTTAACTTTTAAACTATCTGAATCTATACATTTAAAGTTGGTTTCTGGTATACACATAGTTTGGTCTTGACTTTTTATCCACATTGACCATTTCTTTTTGTGTATACAGATCATTCACATATAAGTGATGATTGATATGATTGGATTAATGTATCATTGGAACTGTTTTTCTTTTTTTTTTTTTTCATTTTTTCTTATATCTTTCCCCCAATCTTTTTTCTGCCTTTCCTGGTTTTAAATTAACATATTTTTTCTTTTCCTTTCCTTTTTTTCTTTTTTGAGACAGAGTCTCGCCCTGTTGCCCAGGCTGGAGTGCAGTGGCGTGATCTCAGCTCACTGCAACCTCCGCCTCCCGGGTTCAAGCGATTCTCCTGGCTCAGCTTCCCGAGTAACTGGGATTATAGGTGCCCACCATCACACTGGGCTAATTTTTGTATTTTTAGTAAAGATAGGGTTTTGCCCTATTGGACAGGCTGGTCTTGATCTCCTGACCTCAGGTGATCCATTGCCTCGGCCTCCCAAAGTGCTTAGATTACAGGCGTGAGCAACCACACCTGGACAAATTAACATTTTATGTGATTCCTTTATATCTCATCTCAGCATATTATTTATATTTTATTCAAAAAATTGTTTGTAATTGCCCAAGAGTTTACAATATACATTTCTAGAAAATTTAAGTCTATCTTCAAATATCACTCTGTGGTTCCACATGTAATGCAGGTAGCTTGTAACAGTATTTTCAATTCTTCCTTTCTGATCCTGTGATATTGCTGCCATTTATTTCTCCTCTTCATATGTTACAATCACCCAATACATTGTTCCTATTACGGCTTTAAACAAAGTTATTTTTTGATCATTTAAGAACAAGAAAAATAAAATATTTTATTTTACCTTTCTCTTCCTCTAAGACTTTTCTTTTCTTTATGTAGATCCAAGTTTCAAAACTACATTTTTCATCTTTCTAAAGAACTTCTTTTAATATTTCCTATAGGGAAGGTCAGCTGGGAATAAATTCCCTCAGATTTTATTTATCTGAGAAGGTCTTTTTTTCTCCTTTACCTTGAATATCAAATTCTAAGAAGACTTTTTTTTCAAAACTTCTAAATAATTCACTCCTCTCTTCTTGCTTTCATGGATTCTGATGAGAACTTAGCTATAATTCTAATTTTTTTAATTTTTTTTTTGTAAATTTAAGATGACTTGTTTTCTCTGCCATACTTCCAAGATTTCCTAATTGTCTTTTGTTTTCTGTAGTTTGAATATAAAACGCCTGGATGGTTTTGTTGTTTTTTTGAGTTCTCTGAGATGCTTGGGTCTGTAGTTTATTGACTTTAATTAATTTTGGAAAATATTTGGCCATTATTATTTTAAATATTCTTCTGCACCATTCTCTTTCTTCTTCTGGGATTCTAATTATACATATGTTACATTAATTGATATTGTCCCACTGATCTTGGATGGTCTATAATTTTTAATTACTTTTTTTCATTCTTTCCTCATTTTCCATTTCACTCTGTGAAATTTCAGCTCACCTATCTTTGAGTTCATGGATTCTTTCCTTGCCCATGTTGAGTCTACTGATGAGCCCATCAAAGGTATTTTTAAATTTTCTTTTACTGTTTTGGAATTCTAGCATTTTCTTTTGATCCTTTCTTATAATGTTCACCTCTCTCCTAGCATTACCCATCTATTCTTGCATGTTGACTACTTTTCCCAAGAGAGTCACTAACATATTTATTACGTTATGTTAAATTGCCTATCTGATAATCCAACGTCTGTATCATATCTAAATCTGATTATGTTGATTGCTTTGTTTCTTCAGACTATACTTTTTAATGTTTTTGTCTCTTGACATGACCTGTAATTTTTTGTTGAAAACTAGACATGTATCAGGTAATAGGAAGAGAGGTAAATAGGCCTTTTCAGTGAGGATTTATGTTAATCTGGTTAGGAGTTGAGCTGTATTTAATGTTTATTGTGGCTAGCTACTAGAGACTTCAGCTTTTTCTGGGGCTCTTATTTTTAGCTCTCCTTTTGGATTTGGGCCTTCTTTTTGTATTACTCCTCAGAGAAAGTTTGTTTCTTTTAACTTTGCAGCTGTACATCACTTTCATATAACGCAGACTTACAGATGTGGGGGAGAGAGGACATTCTATAATCTTCTGATTAAGTCTCAGTCTTTTATTGGGCTTGAGTCTTAGGAATGTGGCCTTCACGAGTATGTTTCTCCCTACTCCAACAGTACAGCTTTGTTTCCCCTGTCCCTACTAACCTCCCTGGCTGCAGCATTCCCAATCTACTTCGAAGTCCTATCTCATAAAGCTGATAGGGGCTGGAGTTTATAGGAATTCGTTTCCCCTAGCCAGACAAATGTTCAGAGTTGTGCAGTGGTGAAGTAGCATGATTTTCCTTGGAGAGCAAGCCTTTATTATGGAGAAGGCTTTGGATGCACTTCACCTGGCTGTTCTTCCCTTCCCCTGAATGGTGCCAAGAGGGGATCTTTCTCATATCTTCACTATGAGAATCTGGTGGGATCCCTGCAAGAAAAGTCCATAAAAGTGTGGGGGCCTCTTTAAGACTGTTTCCTATTTGTCTTTTGTTTTCTGTAACAAAAAAATTCAAACTGCCAGGATGTTCTTACTCTTTGTAGTCTATATTCAGCCTCCAGCAAGTCCTCAAAATTACAAGTTATATGTCTCTACCAGTCTATGGCTTTAGCAGCTTCTTATCCAGGTAAGCAGATCTCATCTATGACTCCATCTACTCATCTGTCTTCTCAGATTTCAAGGTGGCAGCATAACTTTTGTTGTAAAGATGACAGTGATGACTTCTAAGCTCAATACATATCGGAGCTGAAACTGAATGTCTGTTTAACTTTCAAAAAAGGGCCAAACTAGTTGCAAAATGGTTGTTCCATTTTACATTCCCACTGGCAGTGCATAGAATTCCATTTGGTTTACTTCCTAACACTTGGAATAGACAATCTTTTAAATGACAGACAATGTAATAAGTGCTATCTTATTTTTATTTTAATTCTGATTTCCCTAGTATCTAATTATGTTGAACATCTTTTCATGTTATTATTTGCCATCATGTACATTCTTTGGTAAAGAGTCTGTTCAAATAGTTTTCCTATTTTTTTGGGGGGGGGAGCAGTGTTTGTTGTTTTTATTGCTAAGTTCTACATACAAGTCCTTTATCAGATATGTGATTTACCAATATTTTTTCCTACTCTGTGGCTTGGCTTTTTATTTTCTACAATATATTTATAAAGGAGTTCTAAATGTTGAAGTGTAACTTATTTTTCTTTGCATGAATTATGCTTTTGGTGACATATGTAATAAACCTTTGCTTAGCCAACATCAAAAAATGTTCTTCTATGTTTTGTTTTGGATACTTTATAATTTTAGGTTTTACATTTAGGTTTATGACATAGTAGAGTTAATTTGTAAATATGTTGAAAGTTAAGGATTGATGATCATTTTTTGGTATGTGGACATCAAATTGGTCCAGCATTATTTGATGAAAAGACCATCCTTTCTTCACAGAATTGCCTTTGCACCTTTTCCAAAAATTAGTAGTCCATATATGTTTGAGTATTGTATCAGTCCATTTTCACAGTGCTATAAAGACATACCCGAGAATGGGTAATTTATAAAGGAAAGAAGTTTAATTGACTCACAGTTCCGCATGGCTAGGGAGGCCTCAGGAAACTTACAGTCATGGTGGTAGGCAAAGCGGAAGCAAAGACCTTCGTCACATGGAGGCAGGAAAGAGGGTGTGTGAAGGAGGAACTGTCAAACACCTACAAAACCATTTGATCTCATGAGAACTCACTATCAAGAGAACAGCATGGAGGAGCCACCCCTGTGATTCAATCACCTCCCACCCAGTCCCTCCCTCCACATGTGGGGATTATGGAGATTACAATTCAAAATGAGATTTGGGTGGGGACACAGAGCTAGACCATATCCGATATATATCAGATATATTTCTGGAATCTTTATTCTTTTGCATGAATCTATCTATGTATCTTTGAGTCAATGCTAGCATGTCTTGATTATTGTAGCTTTTTGGTAAGTCTTAAAGTCTTTGAAGTAATTCTTGTAATTCCTCTCATGTTGTTTTTCTTTTCTTTTTTTCTTTTTTTTTGTTTTTTGAGACACAATCTTACTCTGTCACCTAGGCTGGAATACAATGGCACAATCTTGGCTCACTGCAACCTCTGCCTCCCAGGTTCACGTGACTCTTGTGCTTCAACCTCCTGAGTAGCTGGAGTTACAGGCGTGTGCCACCATGCCTGGCTAATTTCTGTATTTTTACTAGAGACGGGTTTTTGCCATGTTGACCAGGCTGGTCTTGAACACCTGACCTCAAGTGATCCACCTGCCTCAGCCTCCCAAAGTGCTGGGATTACATGCATGAGTCACTGTGCCCAGCCTCATGTTGTTTTTCTATTTCAAAGTTGTTTTGGCTAGACTAGCTTCTTTACAGTTCCATTGTGGATTTTAAAATTTGCTGCCAAATTTCTATTTTTAAAAAAAGCATGTTGTAATTTGGATTGGGATTTTATTGTAATTATAGGTCAGTTGGAGGAGAACTAGCATCTTAACAATATTAAGTCTTCTGATCCATGGACCAAATGTATCTTTCCATTTATTTAGATATTTTAAAATATCTTTCAGCAATGTTTTGTAGATTTTAATGTACAGGGCTTGCATGTATTTTTTTTTTTAGATTTATTCCCAACTATTTCATGTTTTTAAATATTTCTGTAAATGGTAAATTGTTCCTAATTGTTCTTTACTATTGTATAGACATACAACTGACTTTCGTATATTGCTTTTGTGTCCTGCAGTTGCTAAACTTACATATAAGTTATAGTAACTTTTAAAAATATCATCTACATTAAATTCTACACTTTGTGCAACAGTTTTATTTCCTCCTTTCCAATTTAGATGCCTTTTTTGTTTGTTTGTTTTTTGCACATTGAAATGACTAATTCCCTTAAGTACAATGTTCACTGTGTTGAGAGTGGTCATTCTTTTCTTATTTCTGACCATAGGGGAGAAATGATTCAATCTTTCACCAGTAATTTGATATTTATGTTAGCTAGAAGTTTCTTGTAGCTGTCCTTTATCAAATCAAGAAAACTTACTTCTATACCTAGTTTGTTGAGTTTTTTTTTTCATAACTGAAAGAACATAGTATTCTGACAAATGCTTTTTCTACATGTATTAAGGTCACCATATGTTTTTTCTTTTTTTGTTTGCTTACATTAAGAAATATGTTGATTGATTTTTGAGTGTTGAGCTAACCTTGCATGCCTGGAATAAAACTGGTCATGATTTATTATCCTTTTCATATATTGTTTAATTTGATTGGTTAACATTTTGTTAAAAAATTTTGCATCTATGTTTATTAGGAATATTGGTTTGCAGTTTTCTTTTCTTTTTTTAATGTCTTTGCCTGGATTTGTTGTTGGAATAATCCTGAAATCAATGCATAACTTGGTAAGTATTATAGTATTATTGCCTCTTCAAGTATCTGGAAACACTGGTATAGGATTTGTATTGTTTCTTTCTTAAATAGTTGATAGGATTTATCAGTGAAGCAATCTAGGAGGTTTCCTTGTGAGAATGTTTTGAACTACAAATTAAATTTTTTTAATAGATAGAAGGCTATTTAGTTTTTATCTCTCTCTTCTTCACTGAGCTTTGGTAGTTTGTATCTTTCAAATAATTTGTCCATTTAATCTAACTTTTAAAATTTATTGTCCTGATTTAGCTTGTACAATTTCTTTAGTCTTTCTTCTAATATGAAACTCCAATCTGTAGATACATTCTAATATTCTAATATCTGTAAAATCTGTAGTGATGTCACTGCTTTTATTTCTGATATTGGTAATTTATTTTCTCTTTATTTCTTGAACAGCCTGGCTAGAGATTTATAAATTTTATCTGTCTCATTTTCTTGTGGGTCTGTTTATTGAACTCCAATTTTATCTTGATCACTTCCTTTTTTCTGCTTACTTTGGGTTTCATTTGCTTTTCTTTTTCTAGATTTTTAAGATTGAAGCTAAGACCATTGATTTATGAACTTTCTGTTTTCTAATATGAGGAATTTGACATACATTTTTCTAAAATCATTATTTTTGCTATCTTCCACAGTTTTTATATGTCCTGTTTTCATTTTTCCTTAGTTAACACATGCTTTCTAATTTCCCTTTAAGTTTATTCTTTGCCCATTGGTTGTTTAGAAGTGTGTTATTTCATTTTTAAATATTTGGAGGATCTTCCAGATATCTCTTTGTTGTCAGTTTCTAATTTAATTCCATTGTGTTTAGATAATATGTTTTGCATGTCTTGAGTCCTTTTGAGTTAATTGAAATTTGTTTTATAGCCCAACCTGTGGTCATTTTGGTAAGTCAGTTTTGAAAGTACCATATTATGAATTATTGCAAGCAATGTTTTCTTTTTATTTTCCTCATCCTGTGTTCCCACCATTAAGAAAAAAATTAAGGGAAACATTTAGAAGATTTAGACAAATATTTTCATTATATTTATTTTATATATTAAGAAAGCATTTTGTTGTGACATGATTTTTCTTTCTAAAAGCTTACTTTGATCAGGATCTGGGAGAATTATCAATAAAAAATGAAAGCTCACTTTAGATTATATTACCCTCAAGATACCTGCTAATATTTTTGAGTCAACATATCTTATCTCCTTTGAAATTTGGCTCTTTCCTTTCTTTTTTGGAGTCTGATACCACATGTGGGTTTTCTAGCATTTTATGTTGGCATCTAGTGTTACATGATCTTTTCAGAAATATGAGTGGCATTTGTTTAGATAATAATCCCTTCAGCTCCACAGCAAACAACTTTCCTTGGAAATTTTAACCTAACCTTACTTCCCAATCATGACTTTTCAATTTTTCCTGTCATGTATTCATTGCTTTGCTGATCTATAACCTTCCCAAGGTTAATATTTTATTTCTTCAAGGGAAATATAATTCAAGGGGACTTTAAGGTGTCTTGCGGTTTTCTTGTTTCATAGTAGGACTATTACAAGCTATTTTTATAGTTTCTTTTGTTTTTTAAATCTGAAGTCTTTATTAATACTAATAGCATAACTTGCGAGAAGTTCTTAAAACAAGAATACCCCTGTCATTCAAGACTTTCTCTATGAAACTATATACATAGAGATTTGAGAAAAAAAGTCTGCACATATTGTGTGGTATTCAAAATAAAGCCTTTATATGAATCTAAGATAAACCTGTTATATGAATATCATGCATAAAAGACTCCTATCTTTTATATAGGCTATTCATACATCTTTTTATCTCCTGCATTAATGTTAATAAAGCCACCACAAACCCGGTGTGCATTAATACAAGTATTATTGATTTGTGTGAATACATATTACTTATAAAAACACAAAGACAAGATTCAAAGTTTACTTCAAAGTGAACTGCATTCACTTCTGCTAGTGGGAGTGAGTCACGCTTTTGATCTTATCTCTAGGATCCAGAGAATTGCTGCAGGCAATACTACATAAGAAAAGCTTCTTCAAAAAAGATTTACAGACTGTATTCCTACTTTTCTTTTTTCATGGTGTTATTTCATTCACCAGCCCAAATTCTGTAGAATTTAAAAACTAATACCACTAAAACATTTGAACATATAGCACTATTTTAGTGTCTTTTATCCTCAAATTAAATAAAGGTATAGAATCAGTATCTTTAGGTTGTTCCTTTAGTCTCATAAGTCAGAAAGGTCTCCTTGCAATAGAGATGTTGTTATCTTGAATCTCATAAAATTCAAATGACCAGACAATTTTTTTTTTTTTTTTTTTGAGACAGAGTTTCACTCTTGTTGCCCAAGCTGGAGTGCAATCTCGGCTCACTACAACCTCTGCCTCCCAGGTTTAAGCGATTCTCCTGACTCAGCCAACAGAGTAGCTGGGATTACAGGCATGTGCCACTATGCCTGGCTAATTTTTGTAATTTTAGTAGAGATGGGGTTTCTCCATATTGGTCAGGCTGATCTCGAACTCCTGACCTCAGGTGATCCTCCCGCCTCGGCCTCCCAAAGTACTGGGATTACAGGCGTGAGCCACCATGCCCGACCCAAACAGACAATATTTTTCATGTATCTACAATATTTAAAAATTATTTGTGATACATTTTTATTAGAAATAAGCAAAGTATAGCATATAAATGTTTCCTGTGTTGTATCATTAGAGATGACCTCTGTTAATGTTTTGATTTGTAAACTGTTATAGACAGATAGATGCTTCTAGTCATTTATTAAAGTAGCTAATAAATAGGCTTACTAAATTCACCAAATTTCTAATATCTTTATTCCTCCTATTTATCTGGCATAACACATCCATTATTTAGCAAAGATTGTTGTTTCTACCTTTTAAATGCAGTAGTCCACTCTTGTCTGTAGTTTTGCTTTCTGTGGTTTCAGTTACCTGTGGTGGACCCAGTTTGAAAATACTGCATACAATAAGCTATTGAGAAAGAGAGAAAGAGAGAGAGAGAGATCAAATTCACATAACTTTTATTATAGTGTCCTGTTATAATTGTTCTATTACATTATTAGTCTTTGTTAATCGCTTACTGTGCCTAATTTATAGGTATATACCTATATACCTGTATAGGAAAAACCATAGTGTAGGGTTCAGTATTCTTTGTGGTTTCAGGCATCCACTTGGGGTTTTGGAACATATCCCCTGAACATAAAAGGGAACTGCTGAATATCTAGCACCTAACCAATTCCGTACACCAATCCACATCCTAGTCTAAATCATTGTCATCTATCAGTAATGCAATAGCCTTTTAGCTGGCCTTTCTGCTTCCATTCTTGACTGCTACAGACCATTCTTCACGTAGTCATCCAGTGAGTATTTTAAAACATAAGTTATATGGCTCTTCTGCTTTCTTCCGTCCAAAGACTTTTCATGTGACTCAAAGTAGAGGCATCATTACAATGGCCTAGAGGAACTGCATGATTAATTCTTAGCCATTTCATAACCTCAGATCCATTGTGGAAACAGTGGAATAACGGAAATGAAATTAGAAAACAAAACACAAAATTCCTGTTTATAGTACATGCTGTGGCTGAAAGAAAATTTATAATACCTTTGAGCACCTCCCTATCCCCAGCCCCAAGTTCCTTGGGGTTTTTAAATTGAATTTCACAGATTTTCTGGGACCTGAACTCCCTTGAAACTTGAGAATGAAGTGGTTGTTCAGGTTTTTGTGCCCAGAAGGAGGGTTTCTTGGCTGAGGAATACCTAAATAAGCTTTGAAGAAAGGTGTATTAATCTACCTGAACTACCATAACAAAATACCACAGACTGAGTGGCTTAAATAACAGGAAATTATTTTCTCAGAGTGCTGGAGGCTAGAAGTCCAAGATCAGGGTGCCAGCAGGGCTGGTTTCCGGTGGGGCCTTCTCCTTGGGTTGCAGAAGGCCACCATCTTGCTGTGCATCCTCACGTAGCCTTTCCTGTGTGCTCCCCAGGAGCATCTCTTGCTCTTCTTATAAAGATGCCAGTCCTATGGGATTAACTCCCCAACTTTGTGAACTCACTTAACCTTTAATACTTCTTTACTGTATCTCAAATACAGTCACGTTGGAGTAGGGCTTCAACATATGAGTTTTGAGGGAACACAATTCAGTCCATATAACAAAAGGCTTTTGCATAAGGAAGTGAGGAGGAGTCTGAGAAAGCAGTCTGACAGCTGGGGACTAAGAAAGTGCCTGCCTGGGTAAGGGAAGCCCACAGCAGATGGGCATATTGGTGCTAGGAACCTCAGGAGAAGGTTGGTAAATCTCCTACCACCTGTGCTTATTTCCCCAGACTTTCAAATCTAAGCAGCTGCTGTTTATAATTTCTCCCTCCTCTCATCTGGCAAAAAAAACTTGACAAAAGGCGCAGGCTGTTCACCCTGAGCGTTCTTTAAGGACAATCTCAAGGCGCAGTTTCCCCTGCCTAGCAACACAGAAATACCTGGGGAGAATGTTGTAACTGTAGACCTTGGAGACCTACTTCAGACCTACTGAGAATGTCTAGGGTTGGGGCCCCAAAAGTAGAAGCCAAACCAAGTATCCGAGGTGTTATTACACACAGAAAAGTTCCAGAACCACTGAAGAGTTTTGGACAAATCACTATCTTGCTATGTTACGTAGTTTTAATTGTAGTTGCCTTCCTGCCTGCCTTGCTTTCTTCCTTCTTTCTTTCCTTCCTTCTTTCTTCTGTTTGTTCCTTCATTTTTTTCCCACTTAAAGTCTCCAGTAAGGACTTTAAAATAATATGTGTATTTTATAGAAAAATTCAGTTAGTATTCTATTTATTAATGTATCTACAGTAGCTGTCAGAGTATAAAGAAATGAATCCTTTGTAGCAGCTTGGGGTGAGGCGAAAAGCACGTCAGAGAAGGGTTATAGATCATAGGATTTCTGAATGGAAAAAACAAACCAAAACATGATTAGAGTGAGGCAGCATTGTGGTCAGAAGATGCTGGTCTCACCATCAGTTAAGAGTATGCAGTTCCGGCTGGGCGCGGTGACTCACGCCTGTAATCCCAGTACTTTGGGAGGCCGAGGCGGGTAGATCAAAGGTCAGGAGTTTGAGACCAGCCTAGCCAATATGGTGAAACCCAGTCTCTACTAAAAATACAAAAATTAGTTGGGCGTGGTGGCGGGAGCCTGTAATTCCAGTTACTTGGGAGGCTGAGTCAGGAGAATCGCTTGAACCCGGGAGGCGGTGGTTGCAGTGAACCGAGATCATGCCACTGCACTCCAGCCTGGGCGACAGAGCGAGATGCAGTTCCTTTATTGAAAACGGTATGGAAAGCTTGGAAAGGAAAAATGAAACAAAAATGTATAAGGTACCTTCCGTTTTTCTCTCTCTCTCTCTTTTTCTCTTCTAGTTCCTGTTTGTGTTTAGAAGCCCTGAGGCAGAAGAGTTCCTCTGTGGAGGAAGTAGCCTCCAGCTTGTGCATTTGCAAGACTTCAGCTTGTTGATAAGGGCTCCTTATCCTCAGGACGGTTGGATGAGTTACTTAGAAGGAACATTTTTTTTTTTTTTTTTTGCCTCCCAAGCCCTAGGGCTGGTAGTATCAAGCATCACAGATAAACAAGTAATACTTTTCAGCCAGGAAGATAAATTTCGGTTTAGAAAAGTAGTCTAATCAGTTCAAACTGAGTCCCTGTGATTACTAGAATTCCTAGATATCATGTTTGATTTAAAAATAGCTTTTCTGACACACCCTTCCAATCTTATGTTATTGCAAAATTGCATTATTGCAAAAAGGCTTTCTGATGTATGGATTTATCCAAGCCCCTTAAGCATAATTTGGAAATGGGATGAGGCAGGAGCGGAGGCAATATCTCCTGCTCTTTTGTTGGCCCAGAAAAAAATAGAATTTCAAGTGATTTGGCTATCTGAGGGAGCTTCTCTTTGCCCTGTCACCTAGCTCTCATGACCTCAATCCCACTCATTAATTGCAAGCCCAAGCAGCCTGTCTGAAAGCTGTCAGCTTAGGGTTTATCCCAGGGGATTCATTACAAAGAATCAAAGATTGTGCATAACTAGCTAAGACTAAACTCCAGGCAAACCATAATTACACAGCTGGGGTCCAGAGAGAATTATGCATATGGGCACATTGCCCCAGGTCTTCCAGACTTCCCAAGTCATCAATGCAGGGGATTCCAGTGGTTCCGTCATTCAGGGTATGACCTTCAGTCGGTTTGTTTCTCTGTACTAATTTTCTCCCAAAGACGATGTGTCCAATATGTTGCCTTTTGAGTAATCTTCCTAAATAATTATTTTGATTAATGGCCTTCTTCTTGTCTAGAAATGGAATTCCTAACATCATTTCAGGCATCTCTGACTCTAAAAATGTACGTCACAGACCAGTGGTGTCAGCAACACTTGGGGAATTGTTAGAAACGCAAATTCTTATACCTCATTCCAGGCCTACCAAATAAAAATGTCAGAGAGTGGAGCCCATTGATCTGTGTTTTAACACATCTTCAGGTGATTCATACCTGCTAAAGTTTCAGAAGCACTGATCTAAACCCTAACAACCCACCTGTCTGAACTTACCATATTCCATTTCCTCTCCGCTTATAAATTTGACCATAGTTACCTAAATTATCTCTATATTTTGTTATCCCTTCATCTGTTTATGGCACTTCTTTTGAGGACTAAATCCTTATTTATTTATTTTTTCAGGAGGGAGTTTCGCTTTGTCGCCCACGCTGGAGTGCAGTGGCGCGATCTCAGCTCATGGCAAGCTCCGCCTCCCGGGTTCAGGCCATTCTCCTGCCTCAGCCTCCTGAGTAGCTGGGACTACAGGAGCCTGCCAGCAAGACTGGCTCATTTTTTTTGTATTTTTAGTAGAGACGGGGTTTCACCGTGTTAGCCAGGATGGTCTCGATCTCCTCACCTCATGATCTGCCCGCCTCGTCTTCCCAAAGTGCTGGGAATACAGGCATGAGCCACCGCGCCCTGCCATTTTTTTTTTATCTTGCCCAAATTCCTGTCTAAGAGGTTTGAGGAGTCATGTCCTACAAACCATAAATTATCATCAGATGGGTTTTATGTAACCCCATATATCGTGACTTACTTTCCAACCTGACTCTGTCATAACATACCAGACAAGGAAGAAAATAAAAATATTTTACCTCAAAACATGTTTCTTTGCCATATCTTGAAATGGCCCTGCAAAGCTATCCTTTGTGGGGGAAAATTTGCGTCTGTAAAGAATCTCTATTAATATAGAGATCTTTTCCTTTCAGGTCCTTCCACTTCTAAAGAGATTAACTAGGAGTCTAGCACCTTTTAAAGATCTGAATAGAAAACATTTGTCATCTATTGTCTCTAAGGAGAGCCACTATAAGACCTTGGTCTCCACAATCTTTTGTCTTAACCTGAATATTTCCCAAGTCTTCTATCATTCCAGGTCTTCAGATGAACTCAACCAATGTCAACCAGAAATGTTTAAATTTACCTATGACCTGGAAGCCCCACCACCGCTTCGAGTTGTCCTGCCTTTCTGAACCAAACCAATGTATTTGATTGATGTCTTATGCCTCCCTAAAATATATAAAACCAAGCTGCACCCTGACCACCTTGGGCACATGTTCTCAGGACCTCCTGAGGGCTGTGTCATGGGCCATGGTCACTCATATTTGGCTCAGAATAAATGTCTTCAAATATTTTACAAAGTTTGACTCTTCCTTGACACTTTTGACTGGAATATTCTTTTTTTTTTTTTTTTTTTTTTTTGAGACGTAGTCTCTGTCGTCAGGCTGAAGTGCATTGGTGCGATCTCGGCTTACTGCAACTATTGCCTCCTGGGTTCAAGTGATTCTCCTGCCTCAGCCTCCCAAGTAGCTGGGACTACAGGCACACCACCACGCCCGGCTAATTTTTGTATTTTTAGTAGAGATGGGGTTTCACTGTGTTGGCCAGGATGGTCTCCATCTCTTGACCTCGTGATCCGCCCACCTCAGCCTCCCTAAGTGTTGGGTTTACAGGCGTGAGCCACCGCGCCCATTCTTGACTGGAATATTCTTAAAGGCCCAGCTCAAATATTATTCTTTTCTCTCCAGGTATTGTTTTTTTAACCTCTGCACTATTGACATTTGGAGCCGGAAATGATTTGATTTTTCTTTGTTTGCTTATTTATTTTTAGAGACAGGATCTGACTGTCACCCGGGCTGGAATGCAGTGGCATGATTGTAGCTCACTGCAGCCTTGAACTTCTGAGCTTAAGTGATCTTCCTGCCTCAGCTTCGTGAGTTAACTGGGACTACAAGTGCATACCACCATGCCTGTCTAATTGAGATAATTTGTCACTGTGGGCAGCTATCTATGCATTCTTAAGTAGTAACCCCCTGTTGTGACTATCAAAAATGTATCCAGACATTACCAAATAACAACTAGGGGAAAAAAATCTCCCTTGGTTAGGAACCACCAGTTTACCCAGTCATTCTATCATTTACTCCATATCCCAAAGCCAGACTAAATTTCTCCATTCTCTGTGCTTCTAGAGAAATTGGGCTTTATTGTTTTGCTAAATCAGATTCAGAGAGTTGTATATTTTAAATAAATAAAAAAGGGTTTACACACACACACATATACATACATAGAACTTCATCTTTTGTAATGCCACTTATGTCACTTATTCATTAATGCAAAAAACTAATCATTTACCATCCTTCAGGTGTCACATAACCTGGAATACTTGGTTTCCTATAGCAGAAAGATTAGAGTGGGAGTAGTTAGGAGCTGTTCTTCAACCTTCCTTGAATATGAGATAGACACCGGAAGTGGGAATTAACCCATGATATGACTGGGAGATAAAATCCAGTTAAGTGGGCAGAATAAGGTGGCTGGGGCACAGGGCATGGGACAATGGGATGGTGTGTCAACATTGAGGGTGTTTTATGTGTCAACATTGAGGATGTTTTTGCATAAGATTAACATTTAAACAGAAGACTGTCCTCCATAGTGTGGGTGGGCCTCATTCAATCAATTGAAGGACTAAATAGAACAAGCAGAAGGAATTTCTTCAGCCAACTGCCTGGAAGTGCACTTTGGCTTTCTTGGACCTCTAGCCTACTGGCCCACATTGCAGATTCTGGAATTGCCAGCCTCCAAAATCATGGGAGCCAATTCTTTGTAATAAATCTGTATTTCTTTATATACATATACACATCCTATTGGTTGTTTCTATGAAGAACGCTGACTAGTACAGAAATCTGTGGAAAGTTGGTAGTTGAAGCTGGCAGAAAGCATCAAAGGGTCCAATACAGAAGAATAAGGTTTTATTGAAGGTCTTGGGGGACATAGCCATAGAGAGTCCAGAAAGGGGAGGCATTTAGAAATTCAGACAGTTAATTGACATCAGTGTAGTCTTTTAGCAGGTAGGAATGCCTCCAACCCTCTTTTATGGATAAAGAAACTGGCAAATGAGGTATGAGCCCAAAGACTTGCCAGGATAGTAACTTGGATCAGGAAACACATGATGGATTGAAGCTTAGATTCCTAAAGAACAAGTTAGATAATGAATAAAGAAACTTTTTATTACATGATATTGGATATGTCATTGTTATAAGAACCAGTAAGCAGTAATTCTAATAGTGACTTTTGCAGATTGAACACTGGAGTCAGAAAATCAGAGCAGCTGTTCATACCTGTCTGCATAGTACATGATGATTTATCAGTGATAACCCTAACCTATTACTTTTGAGAGGAGACAGTAATTAGCTGCTAACTTGTTGTTGTTGTTCCTGAAAATGTCCTTGTAATTTGTAAAATCCCAACTGATAAAGCTCTCCTTTTTCTGGGAAAACAGAAAACTCACATATTTATTTGTTCAAAGCATTTTCTACAATTAATGTATTCTAATTTTTGACTTACGAGGGAAAAAATCCATCTCTATATCATAGCCTAAAATATTATCAAAGATCACTGTTAAATATAAAACTCAATTATAATTAGACATATTGAGCTCAATAACAATATTGATCTCTTGACTACTTTGAAGTATTAACAATATATTTCTGAAGTAGTTATCTTATTTGTAATAAGAAATTATTTCCAGCTTCACACTGCTTTCTTTCTCTACAATAACAATGACAGAATACCAACAAATACCACTATTTGTTGCTACCACTCTATGCGCTACCACTTTCCTTTTTCTCCACCTATTTAGTCAGTTTTCTCTTTAGTTGGGGAATGTTATAACAATCACTTTTCCCTGTTGTCACAGAATTTTAAAAACTTGTCCCCAGACTGAAAAAAACAAGCAAAAAGATTTTGAAAGAATAATAAAAATACAGATTCCTGGGCCATACCTTCAAGATTCTGATTCAGGAAATCTGGAATGGGCCTAGGATTTGCCTTTTCACCCAACATGTTAGGTAACTCTGATGCAGAAGATTTAAGAACCATGGCTTGAGAATCATTAGTGTAAGCAGTAGTCCCTGTTCCTAATATACTGTTACTAATATACTAACAATATGCAGCAGACAAAACATCAAACATTTTGGTATAAACATACTGTAGGTAGAGAACATAACTACAAAGGGAAAAGCAACTGGTTTTAACCATTGACTTGACTCTCTTTTTCTCCCTACTCCTTTAAAACCCTTCTGTTTCTCTTTTTCCTTTCTTTCACAGCCTCCTCAAAGTTATAGCTGTTTGAGAAGACTTAAAATACCTAGCAGAAAGACTCCACCACTTCAATTCTTTTCAATTATTACTTCTATTAAGTTTGGGTACCAAAACTGATACTAAAATATAACTTCAAATCATTAATTAAAACAACAGATAAAATATTTAATTTTCAAAAAAAGGCAATTCATATACTCATTTTTCAACCTGCTTGATGCTATTCAAGGAAGATTTGTATATTACTGCTCCACAAATTTAACATCGTAAGTTTAATGTGTGGGAGGAGCACATTTCAGTGTGTAAGCCAGAATGATTATTTGTAGGAAAAGAGGAAGAAGATTCCTGAAAACTCCATGCTCCTAATGTGAGCATGGTACCAGGCCAAAGAACGCATAACACTTCCAAGAAAAACAATTAGCAGCAGGCAAAGCCAGAAAAGCATTAGCAATGGAAAAATCACAAACACGAAGACACAGACAGTAGATTGAGAAATTTTCAGGGCAGTTTATGCTTACGTAATAATATATTTAGATACAATGAGTACTCCAAAGCAAAATAATTAGTTCACTGGGCTGAAGAGGAGATGGTGGGCACTACTGACAGGCAGGACTAGCTGGATTTCCTAGGCTGACTAAGAATTCCTAAGCCTAGCTGGGGAAGGTGACCGCATCCACCTTTAAACATGGGGCTTGTAACTCAGCTCACACCCGACTAATCAGGGAGTAAAGAGAGCTCACTAAAATATAAATTAGGCTAAAAGCAGGAGGTAAAGAAATAGTCAATCATCTATCACCTGAGAGCACAGAGGGAGGGACAATTATCGGGATATAAACCCAGGCATTCGAGCTGGCAGTGGCAACCAGCTTTGGGTCCCCTCCCATTGTATGGGAGCTCTGTTTTCACTCTATTAAATCTTGCAACTGCACACTCTTCTGGTCCGTGTTTGTTCCACCTCCAGGTGAGCTTTTGCTCGCCGTCCACCACTGCTGATCGCTGCCATCGCAGACCTGCCACTGACTTCCACCCTTCCAGATCCGGCGGGGTGTCTGCTGCACTTCTGATCCAGTGAGTTGCCCATTGCTGCTCTGGATCAGGCTAGAGGCTCGCCGTTGTTCCTGTGCAGCTAAGTGCCTGGGTTCATCCTAATTGAGCTGAACACTAGTCGCTGGGTTCCACAGTTCTCTTTCATGACCCACGGCTTCTAATAGAGCTGTAACACTCACCGCATGGCCCAAGATTACATTCCTTGGAATCGGTGAGGCCAAGAACCCCAGGTCAAAGAACAAAAGTCTTGCTGCCATCTTGGAAGTGGCCCACCACCATGTTGGGAGCAGCCTGCCACCATCTTGGGAGAGGCCTGCCACCATCTTGGGAGTGGCCTGCCACCATCTTGGGAACTCTAAGAACGAAGACCGGCCAGTAGCAGTACTAGGAGAGAGACAATGTTAGTTTTTAAGAACAATAAAGATAGTCTGTGTATTAGTTTGCTAGGGCTGCTGTAGCAAGGTGCAATGCACTGGTGGCTTAACCAACAGAAGTGAATTTTCTCATGGTTCTGGGGACTAGAAGTCTCAGATAAAGGTGATGGCAGGTTCCCATCCCCCCCACCCCCCCCGCCCCGAGGCCTTTCCTCTTGGCTTGCAGATGGCTGTCTTCTGTGTCTTCACGGTGTCTTTCCTCTGTACTTGTCTGTGTTCACATTTCCTCTTTTTACAAGGATACAAGTCATATTGGATTGTGGTTCACTCGAATGGTCTTATTTTAATTACTCCTTGAAAAACTCTATTCCCAAATATGGTTACATTGTGAGGTACTAATGTTAGGACTTCAACATATACATTTTGGGGGGACATAATTCAGTCCACAACAGTCTGTCACAAAGGTGTGTCTTCTAGTATCACCAAAATATGCACTAGCTAGGTAAAGATAGCCTTGAAACTCGACTCTTTTGTGAATTGTGAATTCCTTCACTTCAGTTTTAGAATATCAAAATTCCTGTCAGAGTTATTCCAGTTGCAGCTTTCTCCCACTCCATCCTGCTCCTGTCACTTTGTCCAACAGAAATCTTGGCATAATAGAAGTTTGGCTCCCACAGACAGGCAACAGGGCAGGAACAGCACATAAGACTTAATTTACTGTAGCCAAGCATTTAGACAGCCCAGCAATGCCGGAAGATTGATTTATTACCAACAAACTCACAGAAGTGCCATAGCGATGACTTGTTTTATGGGGCATGATAAAAGTTCATGGTTATGTACACTGTGCTATCCACTGTCAGTGGGGGGTAGAAGGAAGGATAATAGATACTATTTGGTCCTCTGCAAAGAAGTCTGGAGATTCACCAAGCCCTTCTAATGTGCTAAGTAATGTGTTAAGCCTCTTAAACACACAAATACCTCGTTTAATCCAAGCAATAGACTTCTAAAGTTGATAGGTTGTTATTACCATTTTACAGATTTGTAAAGTCAAGGTTTAGTAACTTGCCCAGAGGCATCTAGATTTTAAAAACAGCTTTATTAAAGTGACAGACAATAAGGTGCACATATTCAAAATGTGCAATCTGATACATTTTGACATGTGTATACATCTGTAAACCACCAACACAATCAAGGTATTGAACTTATCCATCACCCTCCAAAGTTCCGGCATGTGTCTAACCCCTCCTTCCTGCAATCCCCTCTCTCAACACACATATCCCCAGGCAGTCACTGATCTGTGCTGTATCGCTGTACATTGACATGCATGCCCTGGAATTTTATTTCGATTCAACTTTATTTCCCTTGTTGTCTTACTGCCTATAGCAGGGCAAAAGTAGGGCTTACCTTGTTCAACTTCTGTCTTTTGTTGCCCGATGTCAGTGTCTTGAAGAACATTTACTTCACATGTTTTGTCTGGTTTTAATGATTGTTTCAGGTAGGAGACTCAATCTAGTCCCTGTTACTCTATCTTGACTGAGAGCTTCTGTTATATAGCTTCTGTTAAAATCTATCTGTTATATAGATTTTAAGTGACAAAGTGGAGCTGGAATCCAAGTCTCTCCTGTCTACTACCATATACTGACAGTCACGATCAGAACAAAGGGGCCTGGACCCCCATTTCAATGTCCCTCAGCCTGACACCACCTTTCTGTGATTTTTATTTCCCAAAATACTGTCCCTTGGAGTTTATTACTGCCCTCTATATAAATTCATATGTCAGCATACAGTATTCTTTTTCTCTAACCTCTATTTAAGACCAGTCTTGGTTATACGTTGGGTGTGATTAGTAATTAAGTGAGAAATTGCTAGAAAATAATGTCATTTTGTGACTCTCTTAAGGGTCCAATTAGACTGGGAAAAATAGTGAAACTGCAAAAAATCAAATAAAATAAATAAAAATAATTAAAAAGTTAGCTGGGTGTGGTGGCACACACATATAGTCCCAGCTACTTGAGAGGCTGAGGCAAGAGGATCACTTGATCCCAGGAGTTAGAGGCTGCAGTGAATGTAACTAAAAATTTTATTAATTATTCAAAAAATGTTCTAAAGAAGAAAACTATGTTAGAAATTAGTTAAACATTATTTAATCAAACACACACACTGACTGCAAAAATATCTGTAAAAAATGAAATTTATTATGTAAACATTAGAAATATGTCTTAAATTCAGGTATAATTTTTATCTGACAGACTTGAGAATTTATATTTTATGGTTCATTACAATGGTTGCCATTCACAGATGCAAAAACACAACTTACCCCCGCTAAGAGGAAAACTCACATATTAAGAATCTTCTCATTGTTTGATTTCCAAATACCCATGTACCTGAGTATTTTTTTAAATGGCAAGCTTCTCTATTTCTACAGAAATGCAAACAACAGGTACCTCTGAGCCCAGGCTACCATCTGTAGTCACACATGGATTTTTACATGTTCATAGAGCTGAAAAGCATTTAACGAAACCTCTTTTATTAAGGCAGTGAGGAGGCCACAGATAAGTTGTGTTTTATGGCCTTCATTGTTACTGATTCCTTTGCAAAAGTTGTTAATGACTTATCTTTGAACATACATATCTTTGGCTGGGTGCGGTGGCTCATGCCTGTAATCCCAGCACTTTGGGAGGCCGAGGCAGGTGGAAGATCAGGTCAGGAGTTCGAGACCAGCCTGGCCAATATGGTGATACCCTGTCTCTACTAAAAATACAAAAATTAGCCGGGCGTGGTGGCGTGCACCTGTAGTCCCAGCTACTCGGGAGGCTGAGGCAGAAGAATCGCTTGGACCCAGGAGATGGAGGTTGCAGTGAACTGAGATCATGTCACTGCACTCCAGCTTGGGTGACAGAGTGAGACTCTCTAAAAAAAAAAAAGAAAAAGAAAAAGAAAAAGAAAATACTTATCTTTGGGCTGGGCGCAGTGGCTCACGCCTGTAATCCCAGCATTTTGGGAGGCTGAGGCGGGCAGATCACTTGAGGTCGGGAGTTTGAGAACAGCCTGACCAACATGGAGAAACCCTGTCTCTACTAAAAATACAAAATTAGCTGGGTGTGGTGGTGCGTGCTGGTAATCCCAGCCAACTGGGAGGATGAGGCAGGAGAATCACTTGAACCCAGGAGGTGGAGGTTGCATTGAGCCGAGATTGTACCATTGCACTCTAGCCTGGGCAACAAGAGCGAAACTCCAATTTATTTTAGAAAAAAAAAAAAAGAAAATACATATTTTTCTATTAGAGTAATTGAAGCTGTTAGTTTGAGAAAAGAAATTAAAAAACAGGAAAAGTATGAGGCAAACTAAAAAGGCAACTACAGAGCCACAGGACAGATGCGTTGTGAAAATGTTTGGTAATATAAGTTACAACATAGTTCAAGCCTCTGTTGGTCATGTACTGGTTTATAATATTAGACAGTGACTATGCCTCTTTTAACCTGGAGATTGATAAAAGGATGAAATAAGGTAATAGATATGAAGGCACTTTGGAAACTGTTAACCATGATAGACAGAGTAATTAAAACATTTTTTGACCTGATGTATTTTAAATTTCATTAAGTCAGAGAATGTCTAATTCACCACTGTATCCCCAGCATTATCAAGAGTGCCGACCTGTGGTCACTTCTCAATATATATTTTTTGAATGAAGGAATAAATACATGGTTGCACAAATCTCATCTCTTGCCATTCCCTACCTCTCATGTTCAAGCCCAGCCACACATATCAATTTGCCAGTTCTGAGCCTTATCTCATTTTTTTCTGACTTTGGCCCCTTTGCACATAGTATCTTCTGTGCCTGAGTGCTCCCACTACCTTCATTGGCTGGCTGACACCCTCTTTCAAACTCAGCCCAGGTGTCAACCCCTTCAGGGAGCTTTCTTTTACTGTCTACCAACTGAGACTTGCACTTCCCTCACTCCACTGCACTCACATTCTGATGCAACTCTGCCATTGGGTTTCACAATGCTCACTTCTGCCCCAGGCACGTTCACTCTTTTGTTTCTCTGCCAAGCCTTAAGCTTCCAGAGAATAGACTTTTAGACTTGCATCTTAAGAGGCTACATATGGTGTGTGGCATTTAGACAATGGCCAATTCAAAACCATAATAATAAATAATTATTGAATAAACAAACTCCTTGATGGCTGGAATAATCTATTTGACATCTTTAACATCTACTAAGTTTGGTGCAGCTCTAAATAAGAGACACTAAGTTAATATTAAATAGCTAATTCATTATTCATTTATTTTACTTAATACTTGTGAATAGCTTCCTATTCTATTCCCCACTTTGTGTAGCTTTCTTCTTTTTATTATACTTATGCATCATAAAAATCTTGTACTAGTCCATTCTCATGCTGCTATAAGGACATACCTGAGACTGGGTAATTTATCAGGGAAAGAGGTGTAATTGACTCACAGTTCCATAGGGAGGGGTGGCCTCAGGAAACTTACAAACACGGTGGAAGGGGAAGCAAACATGTCCTTCTTCACAAGGCAGCAGGAGGGAGAAGAATGAGAGTGGAGTGAAGGGGGAAGCCCCTTTTAAAACCATCAAATCTCGTGAGAACTTACTATCACAAGAATAGCACAGGGAAAACTGCCCCCTTGATTCAATTACCTACCATTGAGGCCCTCCCATGACATGTGCAGATTATGGGAACTGCAATTTAAGATGAGATTTGAGTGGGGACACAGCCAAATCATATCATTCTGCCTGGTCCCTCCCAAATCTCAGGTCCTCACATTTGAAAACACAGTCATGCCCTTCCAACAGTCTCCCAAAGTCTAAACTCATTCCAGCATTAACTCAAAAGTCCAAGTCCAAAGTCTCCTTTGGGACAAGGCAAGTCCCTTCCACCTATGAGCCTGTTAAATCAAAAGCAAGTTAGTTACTTCCTAGATACAGTGGAGGTACAGACAGTGGGTAAATACATCAATTCCAAATGGGAGAAATTGGCCAAAACAAAGGGGCTACAGACCCCATGCAAGTTTGAAATCCAATGAGGCAGTATTTAAATCTTAAACCTTCAAAATAATCTCCTTTGACTCCATGTCTCATATCCAGGTCACACTGATGCAATAGATGGGTTCTTATGGGCCTTTGATACCTCTGCCCCTGTGTCTTTGCAGGTATAGCCCTCCTCCCAGCTGCTTTCATGGGTGGACATTGAGTATCTGTAGCTTTTCCAAGTGCACAGTGCAAGCTGTCGGTAGAACTAACATTCCAGGGACGAGAGAATGGTGGCCCTCTTCTTGCAGCTCCACTAGGCAGTGCCCCAGTGGGGATTCTGTGTGGGGGCTCCAACCCCACTTTTATGCTCTGCTTCCTCTTGAATGCTGTGCCTTTTAGACTTTTTTTTTCCTTCCCCACCAGATGCCCTAAATCATCTCTCTCAAGTTCAAAATTCCACAGATCTCTAGGGAAGGGGCAAAATGCCACCAGTCTCTTTGCTTAAGCATAAGAAGAATCACCTTTATTTCAGTTGCCAACAAGTTCCTAATCTTCACCTGAGACCACCACAGCGTGGACCTTATTGTCCATATCACTATCAGCATTTTGGTCAAAACCATTCAAGAAGTCTCTAGGAAGTTCCAAACTTTCCTGCATTTTTCTATCTTCTGAGCCCTCCACACTTCCAACCTCTGCCTGTTACCCAGTTCCAAAGTTGCTTCCACATTTTTGGGTATCTTTACAGCAACACCCCACTTCTGGTACCAATTTACTGTATTAGTTCATTCTCACACTGCTATAAGGATATACCTGAGAGTGGGTAATTTATAAAAGAAACAGGTTTAATTGACTCACAGTTCCAGAGGACTAGGGAATCCTCAGGAAACTTACAAACATGGCAGAAGGGGAAACAAACATGTCCTTCTTTACAAGGCAGTAGAAGGGAGAATAATGACAGCCAAACAAAGGGGGAAGCTCCTTATAAAACCACCAGATCTTGTAAGAACTTACTGTCATGAAAATAGCATGGGGGAAACCACCCCCATGATTTCAATTACCTCCTACTGAGTACCTCCCAAAACGTGGGGATTATGGGAACTACAATTCAAGATGAGATATGAGTGGGGACACAGCCAAACCATATCAGATCTCTATACAAGGGAAATATTCTGCAGGATGAGAAATGCCAAGGAATAAAAAATGAAACTAGTAGTAATCTAGATATTTATGTCCTTAACAATTTTTCTATTTTAAAAGGCTCAAAGAAATATTAAAGATAGGTAGACATTTCAAGTGCACGTTTACATCTCATTCTACCTGAAAATACACTTTTCCTAAAAGTCAGTAATTTAAATACAAACTGCTAGAAGTGCCCATCCTTTTTATATCCATATATGTATATATATTTTTAAGGCAGTTCTTAGTGTTCTGTATCAGTCTTCATTTTGTCTTCCTTTCCATTTGAAAAAAAAATAGTAATACACTTGGTTTGTGATGTTTTAACTCTAAATTTATAGCTTACATTTTACTTTTGGCAATGGTATATGTGTGACATATATATGAGATATATATATAATGTATATTGTATATATTATATATGTAATATTTTAAGTTACTTGCAACTTCAGGATAAATGATTTTCTTTGCAAGGATATTTGAAATCGGCCAGGCACGGTGGCTCACGCCTGTAATCCCAGCACTTTGGGAGGCCAAGGCGGGTGGATCACGAGGTCAAGAGATCGAGACCATCCTGGCTAACACAGTGAAACACCGTCTCTACTAAAAATACAAAAAACATTAGCAAGGCTTGGTGGCGGGCGTCTGTAGTCCCAGGCACTCGGGAGGCTGAGGCAGGAGAATGGCCTGAACCCGGGAGGTGGAGCTTGCAGTGAGCTGAGATCGCACCACTGCGCTCCAGCCTGGGCAACAGAGCGAGACTCCATCTCAAAAAAAAAAAAAAAAAAAAGAATATTTGAAACCTACAGAAAACAGTTATTGAAAAAGCATGTTAATGAGGAAGTATTTCTTCCTTTGTGATATATTTGTAATATGTATTGTAATTATTGTCTTCCCTAAGTTTGCCAAGACGATTGTAAAAAGTTCCAAAAATCTGAAGGGAAGCCAAATAGTATCTTCAGTTCTAGCCTCTGACAGTCTGTGTAAATTTAGTGACAATTTAAAATGGCTAAGAATATCTAGCATTCACTGCTTGAAAACAAAATCTGTTAATACAATTTTCAGTTCTTAGATGTTTCACTAGATGTGTTTGACATTCTTTGGCAAAACAGGAAAATTAATTGCTTTTAATGTAGGTGAAAGGATACAGAATAGCATACATATAAGATTAACAATGTAGAGATCTAATGTACAACATGAGGACCACAATTAATAAAATTATAATTTATTGAGGATTTTTGTTAAATAAGTAGACTTCATCTACTCTTGTCACCAAAAAAGTAATTATGTGAAACTATAGTTATGTTACTCTTTCACTATAGTAACCATTTCACTATTTATATGTATCCTCTGACTTCATGTTGTAAACCTCAAATACACACAATACAATTTATTTGAAAAAAGCAATTAATTGCTTTAAGAACTATAGAATCATAAGGTTGATATAATTCAGTAGGGTGATTATCTAAAAATGATTTTTAAAATTTTTATACCTCAATTATTATTCATTCAGCTGTAACCAAATGTGACATCTTAGCTATCTTTAAATAAAATTTGTTTAAAATGTGAAGCATAGCCCTAATGATTTCTTAATAACAACTTTTAAATCTACTGAGACAGTTAGTAAGACAGAGTAGTTTAAAATAAAAATTTAAACCTTTAAAGAAACTCTGTGACAACTCTGACTAGGACTGAAATACATTGATCCCATTTTGTGCTAATGTAAGTCTAGAAACTTTCTAGGCATTTTCAATGATTTTCCACTGAGGTTTCTGACCTTTATCCAACACAAGAATTAAATCTCCAAAGTGCCGAAATTTTTCCTCTCGTTTCCTACCTTGCACAAAAATCCAAATCAAATGCTTGTCCCAGATGGCCCATGTTGTGATTTTACATAAGGCTGAATTTTCTGGCCCCTGTACATTTGGATTAACTCCTGAATGGGCACAATTGTCCTGAATTAGTGTGAAATATATTGGCTCATTGAAATATGTACCCTTTGAGGCATTTTCTTTGCTAGGGGAGCTGATATTAAGTAGGTCTTGCTATTTGATATTATTAATGGCATTTTAATGTAGAGTCAACCTCACTCATAGGTCTCGAGTGACCCTTAAAAAAGACCCTCACAAGAATAGAAATGTAAATGGATTGGTAGAATGAGGAAACTATGCTCCTTTCTACTCTCTTCATAGTGGCCCTCACTTTCATCTTTCATTTCCCTTGTCTACAGTGTACCCTCAGGAAATTCACCTGTGATATACTGACCATAATAGCATTAATCAGAAGAGTAAGAGATACTTATATGAAATAGATCTGTTCATTTGGGCTAAAAATATGCATATTGGAATAAGATGTTTTATCCCTTCTTTGTACCAGTTTTAAAATCACCAAAACTACCTTCAAAATGATCATTTTTAAATAACAAAGCAATGGAAGTACGTTTTATCCTCAAGATGTGTGATTTTACTAAAGGAATAATAAATATAACAATTCAGCACATGGGCTTATATGACACTAGATAAAATACAACTAATGTGCTGAGTAAATTATGTCCTAAATATGAACGTATAAATACAACCTGGAATGAACCTATACTGATTAGTGCAGTGAAATGGAATAAAGGCTTCTGTACAAGAAGTAATATATTGTAAAACTGGAGAAAAATCTTGGAGCCTGGTTGCTATGACCTGAATGTATCTGTCCCCTCAAAATTCATATATTGAAAACTAATATCAATGCAATAATATTAAAAGGTGGGGACTTTGGGAGGTGATTAGGTCATGAGGGCTCCGTCCTCATGTCCTTCATCCTATGAAAGAGGTTTATGGAACCCACTGTGCCCTCCTACCATGTGAGGACACATAGAAGACACTGTCTATGAGGAATTGACCCTCACCAGACAATGAATCTGTTGCTGCCTTGATCTTGGACTTCCCAGCCCCCATAACTGTGAGAAATAAATTTCTGTTGTTTATAAATTACCCATTCTAAGGTATTTTGTTGTAGCAGCAGGAACAGACTAAGATACAGGACCTTCAGTCCCAAGCGGCTTTTGACTTTATTTTTTAGGTAAGGAAAAAAAACCTTTGTGCAAAGAGTGACATGATCAAAGCAGTCAAGTATTTCACAGTCCTCAGCAATCTTCAAGTTCAACAGGGACTTTCTGTCATGCTGTGAAGCAGGATGCTTTTAATTCATACAGCTCTGGAAACCTCATGAAAGCACTTGATAAAGCTGATCATTTCAAATTGATTTTAAAATTCAGAAGTGCCACCTTGGGATTAATAGGTCTCCTTCAGTTTTAATCTCCAGTAAGATCTCAGCAGCCTCAGCTTGCTGAGATAGATGTACACTTGAGGTGAAAATGAAAGACAGTGGGAGAGTTCACACGCTACACAGCAGAAAAGGTTGAGAGCGAGAAGTCAAGGTTAAGGGATGTGAGCAATGTCGACCTACTCACAATGAGACAGGGAAGATAAAACCATGGTATATAATGACATAAGGAGATATTAAACAGAAGCCAGGGAGCCATTATTTCTTCCTGACAAGGGGAAAGGAATAGGATATAATGGTGATGTGCTGCAGTCGGGGAGTATTTAGGTCAAATACTGAGAAAATTTCAGCTTAAAGAACATTTAAACAAGTATTCACTGGAGGATTGAGAAACCTTTGTAATACTACATTTCAAGACAGAAACTTGGCATTCATTCTTCAAGAAAGATTAAACAGTAGTCCACTGCCTGCTAAACTGACTGGGTGTCTTTTCATTTTTAAAAAAAACTTTATATTTTATTATGGGAAGGTGGAGAGGGAGGGAGGCCACACAACATCAACCAAATTGTTATAAACTTTCTCACAGTATGGTTTTGATTGTGCTATCACTAACTAAAACAGAATTCATAAGCAAAGACTGTGACATTGTGGAGCTTCAGTCAGTGAGTTAAAAAAATTAGCACAAATGCCCAGTAGGAACATTAGACACTGAATGAATATAAGCCTTGCAATTTTCAATATCTTCTTATCTAATTTGATAGTAGCTTTTCATCCACTGGTGGTGGCATAAATCTCAGACTATAACTTGGGCATAAAAGAGGAATCCCTTTATTTTCTATTACCATTTAATTTCTGACTTTGTTATTTAATGGGCCACTGGAAAATGTTAACCTCAGTTCCTCCTATGCCTCTTTCTCTTCTCCAGGTTTGGACCATGTTTTCTGAGGCCTTATGCATTGCCTCTGGCTCTTGGTCTCTGGTCCACCCTGAGGGTTACTCAATGTCAGCTGTTCTGGTCTGCATGAGATATTGTTCCTGTCTGCCTACTCTTTCAGGTCAAGAGACTCTTGGCTACTCCTACTTCCAGAGGAGAGAGGAGCAAAAAAATGTGAGGATCTCAGTCCAAGTGAACAGCCTATGTGATATCCCTTAGATAGGAAGGATCGTAGTCCTGCTGAGAAACATAAAGGAGGCCAAGGTGGCTAGAGCTCAGAGAATCAAGGGAGAGAGACAGAATAAGCCCATGGGCCTATCTGTTTACCTGCTCCCAGGATGTCACTGCATGCTTTCTGACTCTGCCTGCTAGTTACACTACTAGGGGACAGGCCCTGTTTCTGACTTCCAGAGAACCATAGCCCAGGAGAATTTGCTTCTAGGACTACGGGACAGGTTAAGCCCCCATCTACCTCCTGCTTCTCCAAGACATTTTTTTTAATTTCCCCAAATCCCCCCTTTCCTCATTACTGCCTTCACAATCCTTGTAGTATTTTTCTAAGAGTTGAGATGCACCACATACCTCCTCAGAGTCAATGTAATGAAGACTCATTCTAGTTGAAGGGCAGGAAGGGAAATATATGTAGGAAAAAATGTATGTTAATATCTCCACATATTGTCCAACCTTCATTTAACAGCAATAATTGAGTGCCAACAATATGCCAGGCACTGCGCTGTGAATACAGAGATGAGCTAAGCATTTGCCATGCCTTGGGGCTTCTCATAGTCTTGTGGGATAATACAAGAAAGAAAAAGGATTAATATGAGAATAAAATTATATTCAGAGCACATTTTTATGGGCTTATTTAGATTTTTGAATTTTAGCATTAAATGGAGTCAAACTACTAGAAACCCTTCAGACCCTGTTTTTACAAACGTAGATTCTGAATGTAATGGGATCTTGGATATCACTTTACTTCTTATGTGATATCCAGACACCCTTAATATTACCAAGAAGTAATCATACAATCATTGCTTGAAGATTTTCAGTTTTGCATAAGTCCATTTAATTTTTTAACAGTTCTTTTTCTTAGAATTGTCTTTCTAATAATAATACGAATAAAAAAATACTCCTTATAATTTCATTTGCTGGTCCTTACTCTGCTCTCTGGAGCCAAACAAAATAAATCTAAGTTCTCTGACATTGTGGAAGTCTTATAATTAATTATGGAGCTATGTTTGACACTAACATATTTCTCAAGAATTAAGTGCTTAACTAGATGGCCCCCAAATGCGGACATTTATCATGATGATTTGCCTAGTAATGCCTCATAATTAATGTTTAAGAAATTGGATGTGGTTTATTATTCTTTTTTGCATATTACTACATCATATAAAATGCATTATGATGGATGTTTTGAATTAGTATCATTAACATATTCACTTATGGTAGAAGAACTTTACTTGTAACCAGAGATTCACAATCATATGTATAATATTTATGCTTTTGAAAATGCACATATATTTTGCTCACCAATTTGGAAGGTGCAGTAAATATAGTAAATATAGCTCAAATATAGTAAACATTAAAAAAATACACTAACCTGTTGCACTAATAAACACTAAAGGAAAAAGTCAGGGAGTTAAGTCAGGGATACCCATGGTGGTAATAAATCTGGTGTAACCTCATCAGGGCAGGAGGTGTGGACCCTTAGTTTTGCAGTCCCAGAAACACAAACTTGTTAGCAACTCCAAATTGAATACGTTCTTGGAAATGCACTTTCATTAACCAGATTGTCAATATGTGAGAGGATGTGTACTTCAGAGACCATAGCCCAGAAGCATTTGTTTCTAGGAGCAATGAAATAGGCTAAGCCCCCCTCTATCTCTTGTTTCTCTGAGATGTATTTTTTATTTTAAAGAATTCCTTTTTTCTTTATTTCCTTCACAACCCTTAAAGTATTTTTTAAAAGGTTAGAAGTTACCACATACTTCCTCTGAGTCAATGTAATAGAGATCCAGCTTCTAGCTGAATGGAAAAAAAGGAAAGGGGGAAATGATATTTAGATTTTTGGTAATGTGGGATAGAGAACCTCAGTACTTCAGATTCAGGGTACCACCTTTTCTATCTCAGGGCATCCAGAAGGCCAAAGAAGTAACCAGACGCTATGAGAAAACGTTGAGACTGTAACAGCCCCTGAAACTGCAAAGGAACCGAGAAACCAAAGAATAAATCGGACAAATTCATTTTGATGAGTAGATGAGTTGATTAGGACCTGCATGCAGGGCACTTCTGGATGGCAGCAGGACAGCTCTAGAATTCAGCACTACCTCCTGTGTCCAAACTGGTTTTAAGCTAATTTTCTGGCTCTTTGCCTACATGTTTGAGCGATTAGGCTATTCACTTTGGTAGGTTCTCAGATACTCTGGGATGTGTGGGTTCTCAGGGACACCTGCTCCTCATCTGGGCACCATGGCCCTGGCTCATCACTCAGTCTTCAGGGTTTAGGCAATGGACATACAACCTTAGGTAGCCTGGTTGGGGATCCATCACACTACACCAGGATATAGCTGAATTTAACAGAATCAGTTATTCATTGTCTTACCAGCTATTTGCTGTAAACTAAGGTTAACCTTAATGAATTCTTTTTGTTGTTTATTAAACTACTCCTCTGTAATGTTTTATGTCCACCAGATAAGACACATATCTGGACAGTGCTAGATATACATCAATAAATTATTATTGCCCAATTGTTTGTTTTTGTATTCTTCATGCAGACCACCTCCCTACTTTTAACTCATCATTATATTAAGCAGATAACAACTCAGATTCCTTCTCCTATGGTTAAATTGTAGCCTTGAGAATATATTCTGGTCACCATAATTTGATTGAGGAACTCCATGTTTTTATTACACTCAAGAATGGCTTGATCATTTTGCAAAAGGCTTGTTAGTCTCATTAATATCCCTTTCACATACTATCTTATAGATGGCTGAGCCTATCCATTTTATATTGATTTTATTAGGTTATGTTTCAAGGAGTGAGTTTTCTGACCTCACCCTGTGAGTAAATTAAATAAATGATTACAGAGTCTTTCTGGGGATTCTAGCGAAAATCAACACGAGTCCACCAAAAACCTCACTGGGAAATCTGTGAAAGAACTGCCGTTTAAATTTTGACTCATCAGGCTTATCGTTCATTCTTTCATTACATTCTTTTCTTGAAATTTCATCAAAGATCAGTGTAATCATTTATCTAAAGAGTCACATAACAAAGGAAATAGTAATAACCAACATTTCTAAAGTTGGATGTTTAGGATTACCAAGCACTTTAATACGTACTATTTCCTTTGATCCTCACAGCACTGGTGGATTATGATGTTTAGTATCTTCTAAACTTTAGAATAGAAAAGTGGTCCTTGAAATGTGGCTTCCACACCAGCAACATCAATATTACCTGAGAGTTTGATAGAAATGCAAAACCTTGGTGCTCTCCAGGAGTACTGAATCAGAAACTCTGTTGCTTTGTTTTGGTTTGTATATATCAAAATAGTTTTTCTCATTATAAGGCATTCAAATCTTTTGGGCATAAGGATGGTGGGGGCTTTCCTACCAAATTGCCTTCCCCTCCAAAGAAGACATCAACTGTATTTGCTATTCAGCATTCATTCACCATCTACTTTCCCCTACTTCCTTCTGTGAGATGCTCCCATCCTCATTTGCTTTAAGTGAGCTACAATCCACAACATCCCCACCCACTACCTCTGGAGTGAGCATTTTTAGCCAAGCTAATTAGCCTGTCATGTCTCCTGGACACAGTAATTGGTACATGGACAGGGCATATGACCAAATTAAATCTGAAACATTAAGTATTTTGCTAGTTTGTGCTCCTAAGTATACATACTAGGGAAATTTTCTCACAGATCCACAAGGGGCCAAGTGTCATGATGTTTACTGCAGTAATATCTGTTTTATTTACTGATGTGTCCCAGGTACACAAAACAGTGCCTGCTGCAGTGTAGTGCCCATGATATTTATAAAAAATAAGTTGTTTGTGGCAAGCAGAGTTGGAGGCAGCCTGACTGTCATTGAGAGAGAGAGGAAAAATATGATGGATGCATACTGTGGGGTGTTACACAGCAAATAGAATAAATAGATGTTCGATAGTAACATAATTGGAACTTAAAAACATAGTGCTTAACAAAACAGTAGGATATATAATAAACTATGTAAATTAAAACACAATTATACAAATAGTATGTATTTTGCAAAAATACAATACAATAAACAGGTATACAAATGGTACATATGATAGAAAATATATAGATAAGCACACACATAATACTTAAAGCAAGGAGTCTTGAAAGGGCCAATGTCGGTGTGTCATGAACTGAAAGGTATGCTTGACTCAAGCTCAAGGACCTGAAGTTAAAAAAATTGCTAGGAATTTTGAGAAAGTAGTTCCTCTCTTTCATGAAACCCAATTAGGATATAACCCTAGGAACAATAGGAAAGGAGAAACTGGAACCTGATTACATCATGAAGACCTTGCATCAAGCCTTGCTAGAAGTGTGTTTACAGGCTGGGTATGTTCAGTTACTGTTCTGCACTCTTCTAGCTCCATTTCTTGTTGCTGTTGTTGTAAAAGATCATTTGAGTATGGTTTTTTAAAAAAACTTATAACCAAGAAAATACTGAGCATGTCTTTTTTTGTTTTCCTCATTCGACTTGTGAAAATACTATTCTAATTTTCGGTCTCGATTCCACCATAAACACACTCATGCACATGGTGAGGCAATCTGATGTTGATGCCTTCACCTGTCTACTACAACTGCTTTTATTGTTACCAGTAATCCCTAATCAGGATATATGTTTGATGCCTTCTTAAAACGCTCTCCTCCTATCATTTAACTGATTGTTCATCCTCAGGCATTTCTACTGGATCTTTCTTAAATATAATGATTTTCAGTCCATGGTAGCTGAAGATAAATATCTAACCAACTGTGTGTAACAGGCACTGTAAATCGGGGCAGATGTACCAACCAGTGAAAACAGCCACTGGCCTGTAAACAAAGGAAATCATCTGTGTAGTGCTGGGTCAACTTCAGCCTGGGTGGAAAGTATTTTTATTAATACTATTCTTGTTATTAAGCTCCGAGGTACTGTATTAATTCTCTCTTTTACATTTTCTATCAGAACTAAATTATCCAATGAAATAAATAGCTTTACTATCACTTCAAAACTAAAGACTTCAAAATCTGTATTTCTTTTTTTCACTTTCAAAGACTTATTTTTAACTGACATGTAATAATTAGACATATTTATGGGGTACAATGTGATGTTCCAATACATGCATACATTGTGTAATGATGAAATCAGAGTAATTAGCATATCCATCACCTCAAACATTTATCATTTCTTTGTGGTGAGGACATTCAACATCATCTCTTCCAGCTGTTTTGAGATACACACTACTTCATTGTTGACCACAGTCGCCTATGATGCAACAGGACACCAGAATTTATTCTTCCTTTCTAATTGTAATTTTGTGCCCATTCACCAACCTGTCCCCCTTACTCCTTTCCTCCTCCCCTTCTCAGTCCCTTGTGTCCTCTGTTCAATTCTCTACTTCCATGAAATCAACTTTTTTAGATTCTACATATGAGTAAGAACATGTAGTATTTGTCTGTCTGTGTCTGGCTGATTTCATTTCACATAATGTCCTTGAGGTTCATCAAATGGCAAGGTTTCATTGTTTTTTTATGGCTGAATAGTATTCCATTGTGTAAATATACCATATTTTCTTGATCCATTCATCCATTTTGAACATTTAGGATGCCTCCCTATCTTGGCGATTGTTAGTAGTGGTACAATAAATATGAAAGTGCAGATATCTCCTTGGCATACTGATTTTTTTGTAATATATTATATATATATAAAATACATATTTTATATATTTATATATAAAATATGTATTTTATATATAAATTATATATATCAAGTGGTGAGATTGCTGGATCATATGGTAGTTCTAGCTTTAATTTTTTGAAGTACCTCCATACTGTTTTCCATAATGGTTGTATTAATTTACAATCCCATAAACAGTGTGTAGGAATTTTCTTTTCTTCACAACCTTGGCAATATTTGTTCTCTTTTATCTTTTTGATAATAACCACTTTAACTGGCATGAGATGATATCTCATTGTGGTTTTTTATTTGAATTTTCCTGACCATTAGTGATGTTGAGCATTTAAAAATATATCTATTGGTAATCTGTATTTCTTTTGATAAATATCTGTTGAGATCTTTTGCTCATCTCTTAATAAAATTACTTATTCATTTATTTATTTGCTATTGAGTTGTTTGAATTTCTTATATATTCTGGATGTTAACCCTTTGTCAGATGTACAGTTTGTGAATATTTTCTCCCATTCCGTAAGTTGCCGCTTTACTCTGTTGTTTCCTTTTCTGTGTATAGGTTTTTAGTTTGATGTAATCCTGGTTGTCTATTTTTGCTTTTTTGTCTTTGCTTTTGAGGTCTCATTAAAAAATCCTTGCCTAGACCAATGTCATGAAACATTTTCCCTATGTTTTATTTTAGAAGTTTCATATTTTGGGTCTTACACTTGCATCTTAAATCCATTTCAAGTTGAATTTTGTATATGGTAAGAGATAGGGGTCCAGTTTCATTCTTCTTCATGTTGACATGCAGTTTTCTAGCACCATTTATTAAAGAGACTGTCCTTTCCCCAATGTGAGTTTTTAGCATCTTTGTTGAAAATCAGTTGTCTATAGATGCATGAATTTATTTTGGGGATCTCTATTCTGTTCCATTCGTTTATGTGTCTGTTTTTATGCCAATGCCATGCTGTTTTAATTACTATAGCTTTGTAGCATATTTTGAAGTCAGGGAGTGTGATGATTCCAGCTATTTTTTTCCTCAATATTGCTTTGGCTATTTGGGATTTTTTCGTAGTTCCATACAAATTCAAATTGTTCCTGTTTGCAGACAACATGATCTTATATATGGAAAACTCTAAAGACTCCACCAAATACTTTTAGAACTAATAAAGAAATTCCATATAGTTGCAGGATACAAAATCAACAGACAAAATTTGGTAGCGTTTCTATACACTAATAGTAAACTATCCAAAAAAAAAAAAAAAATCAAGAAAACTATTCCATTTACAACAGCTAACAAAAAGCAAATAAGATATCAAGGAATAAATTTAACCAAGGGAGTGAAAGATCTCTACACTGCAAACCAAAAATCAATGATGAAAAAAATTAAAGAGGATACAAATAAATGGAAAGATATCTTGTGTTCATGGACTGGAAGAATGAATATTGTTAAAATGTCATACTACCCAAAGCTATCTACAGATTCAATGCAATTCATATTCAAATACCAATAATATTCTTCACAGAAATAGGAAAAAACAATCCTAAAACTTGTATAGAACCATGTAATTTGTATTTCTATTCCTCACTCCTGAATTCCAAACCTAAATTTCCTGCTAATATAGAGACATATACTAAGATTAAATATTTTTAAAGATTAAAATGTACTAAGATTGAACACTGTAACTCTTAGCATCCACTGAAATTATCTTTCATACTGAGTCTCTTCTCTGGTAATGGCATTACCAGTGACCAAGCCTCAAAAAACTAGAAATGCTAATCATTATTTTTTTCTCTTTTCTTCAACCTTTTACCCTCCCTCCACCCAAGCTAGTTTATCAGTAGCTAGGTACTATAGATTCTATCTTATGGTTTTTTAAATGTGTGTATCCTTTCGTCAAAAGCTCACTACTATCATATTAATTTAAACGTCACAATTTTAAATCCATATTATAGCATGAGTCATATGACAATCTCCCTACCTCTAATCTCCTGATTTTTTAATTCATCTTATGCACTGCTGTTGGAATTTCCCCCCTTAAATCACAGGTTGGATCATATCACATGTCACTTGTGGTCTCAAGTAATATTCAGTGGTTTCCTGTTGTCTACAGAAGTCTCTATGCCCTTATGTAGTATTCCAAACCTTTCCTGAAATGGTAAAATAAGACACTCATCTTCTCCTGCATCCTTTCAAGGAATTCTAAAATTCAGTCATATTATGTTTATTGTCATCCTGGAGGGTAGAAGGAAATCCTAGGCTTCTATGACTTTTAAATACCATTTCTTGAGCTTGAATTCTTCTTCTCTTTATTTATAGAAGCCTTTTCTTTAAGGTCCAATTCAAGGTTACTGTTCCCATAAAGGCTTCTTGAATAATCTTGCTATAATGAGCGACTTTTTCAATTATAATTCTATAGCATGTTCCTTCTGCTCCAACTAGCATTTATCCAAATTAACCTTGTAACATGACTTTTCCACTCACAATTATCCTCATGCCTACTCCATGAGAACCAGAGTCTAAGAAATCTTTTGATAAAGATTCTGTTTTACACAACTTTGGTTCTCAATTCCAAACACAGTGGCAAATATGCACCCAATAAATAATTAATTAAATTTAACATTTATAAATGTTTATAAAAACTTCCCAAATCATGGAATAATGCAAAGTATAAATAAACCTATAAACCTACATCCTCTAAAAAACCCTAAATATGTGTATACACAGAACTCTGCATATAATTTAATGGGATTTGTGGGGGACACTTGGACTCACCTACTAACATTTGTTCTAAACCCTTTCTGGTGTACAAAGACTAGAAAGCTTAAAATTATTTTTTGCAGACTCATTTGAAGCTTTTCAATTTCAGTTTTATAATTGCATTATCCAAAATATATTATCCATCATCTCTTCTTGTAGCCACTCTCAGAACCTGGAGTCAATCCTGACATTGCTTGATGGTTTCAGCTCCTGGCTTTCTTGTCATTCCTTCTAACACATCATATTTCGTAACTCAAATGATTTCAATATCCATGTAGATAATCTTTTCATTATGTTTGGGTTCACAGTTCCAGGGAACTTCCAACTTCTTATCTTTTTAGCACACTGCTTCTATTATCCCACTGCAGGAATCTTCTATGACTAAGACAAAATCCAATGATACTATCGATTTCCTGTGATTATTGCACAGTTCATCTTTCTAAGCACACTTTCTTGTTGTTGTTGTTGAGCACACGTCAAAGTTTATTAGCTTTTTAGCAAGGGAATCTGAAAAGAGTGCCTGGTGCCAGGTCTGAGAGGGCATGGAAACTGGAGGGCCATATATTTGGGGAAGAGAATGCTTACATAAGCAGCCAATTTTTAAAACTAAGCAACTTATTAGATTAAAAATGCAGTTTCATTTCATATGGTCATAAAAACACTATGTTTGTAGAAAGGAAATCGGGAGCAAAAAGCCCAAGAAAGAAAAGCAGATGATAAAGAAACACCAGTGTTCATTAAGTGAATAACCAGGGTTTGGTCCCCTGATGATTCAATTCACATTGAAGCATGAGTGGTCCCCAAACAGCTCAGAAGCAGAGTGTGGAGGAGGCCTGTCTTTGCACAGTGAATGCACATGTTGCAAATGAAGTTGAAGAGTCAAACCATTTGTCCGTTCTCTAATCTTGGGACAAATATTTTTGATACTTCACACAAAAGTAGAACCAGACAACTAGTAACAGTAAAAAACATTTTGGGTTTCCAGTTTCTAGAGTGATAAAACTATAAAACAAAGACCGGGCGCAGTGACTCATGTCTGGAATCCCAGCACTAGGCCGAGGTGGGCAGATCATTTGAGGTCAGGGGTTCAAGACCAGCCTGGCCAACATGGTGAAACCCCCTCTCTACAAAAAATATAAAAATTAGCCAGGCGTGGTGGTGGGTACCTGTAATCCCAGCTACTCAGGAGGCTGAGGCAGGGAGAATTGCTTGAACCTGGGAGGCAGAGGTTACAGTGAGCCGAGATCGTGCCATTGCACTCCAGCCTGGGCGAGAGAGTGAGAGTCCATCTCAAAAACAAACAAAAAACAAATGAACGACAATCCTCAACAATCGGATTAGTATTTTAACAATTCCATCTTGCAGTGTGCGGTGGAGATGTCTCTTAATGGGGAATTTGTATGTAACCCCAATTCATGCTGAATGTAATGGATTATGTAGATAGGGTATCTGATTTTTCCTGATACATTCCTGAATTTTATTTGCTATGTTTTTAAATTTTATTTTTCCTTTTTTTCCTATGCATACCCATTTATTTGCTATTTTTAAATTTAGGATGTATGCATTTAAAAATATTTTTGTCGGGTTTTGACCTGAAGTTCTAGGGCAGCATAAAATGAACTGGGAGAGCTTTGAACCCTGTTCTATTTTCCTGGAATTTAATTCTAAGCACACTTTTGCTTATGACTTCCACTGTCTCGGCTTCTGTATTCCTCTTCCATACTCACTTGGAAAAGTGCTAATGCCAATTAAATCCGACACTCTTTAAACTTTGCCAGCACTTGAGTAGTAAAAAATGATTGTAGAAAATCAAACAACAATGCTGACTACTCTTACTTAAATTCATGACCCTACCTGCACTCTGTGCTGCCTTGAAATTCTGCATTTCACCATTTTATTCACTATAACCTAGATGGAATAGAACATGCTTTCTTTTCTCAAGCCTCAAAAACGACTTTCCTCCATCCCCCACCCCGCATCCTCACCCTTAGTTCACTGAGAAAATATAGGCAATCAAGAAAGATTTTTCAAACTATCACCATATACTTGTCTCCTGCTAGATTAAATTAATTTCACTTGTTTTCTGTGACCTTTTGACTTCTCAAATATCTCCTTTACTTTTGTTTTGATTTCTGTCTGGCATCACCAAATTTTCACTCTATACTAATCATTAAATCAGAATATACACATTCTATCTCTTATTTTAAGAACTCATTTGACCCCCATCTTTTTCAGCTATGGCGCCTTGAACGTGGTGACTATATTTATTGTCTACTATTTCCTTTACTTTCATTTTCTCTTTTATCTACTCTAATCAACCTTCCATCCTCATAATTCTCCTAAGTTGTCAAAATCACCAATAATTTCAACACAGCTATATCTAATGGTCAATTTACTGTTCTTGTTTTATTTGACTTGTCATCAGTATACCACTTTCTCTTGAAACTTGTTCTTTACTTAGCATTTAGAATATTACTCTTGGTGTTTTTCTTAGTCTCATTTGCTAGATTCTCCTCTATTCCCATAATTAGATTATGGGAATTAGATTCCCATAATCTAAGGGCTCAGTTCTTGGGTCTCCTCCCCTCTCTGTCTTCACTCACTCCTAGGTGGTATTATCTAGTTCACAGCTTTAAAAGTTTTGTGAATGTTGATAAATTCCAAATTTATATCTCCAGACTTGCCATCTCCCATGAACTCCAAATATACATCCAACCACCAACTTCACCATGAACTCCAAATATATATCCAACCACCAACTTAACATTTCTACTGGATGTCTGTTATGTTTCTTAAATTTAACATGTTAAAAATGGAGCTCTCAATATTTCCTTTACTCTAAACATGCTCTACTTTCCGTCTTCATCATCTCAGTTAGTGACAATTTTATCTTTTTAGTTTGTCAGGCTAAAAGTATTGATATCATTCTTGAGTTATAACTTTCTCTTACATCTGACAACAAATCCTATAGGCTCCATCTTCAAAATACATTCAGAAACTGCAACTTACTACTTTTGTTGTCACTATCCTGGTCCAATGAATCGTAACTTCTTGACTGGATTACTATAGCCTCTTTACTCATTTTTCTGTCTCTTTGCTGACCCAACTAGTTTATTCTCCAAAGAGCAGTTAGAATGAAATTATTCAAAATGTCAGTCAAACCTGTCACTATTTCCCTTAGAGCCTCTTAATGTTTTTGTATTCCATGCAGAAAGGCAGCTGAAGTTCTTAGAATGATTTAAAAAGCACCACCCAATCCAGACTACTCAGGACCACTCTAACCTCATAATCTTCCACTCACTCTTTTGCTGACTTTGCCCCTCCTCCACTGGACTTATTTGCTGATTCTTGAACATACCAAGCGCATTCCTGCCTTAGAGACTTTAAAAGCATTCTTTTTTCTTCCTAAAATATTATTTTCCCAGATATCTTTATGGCTTGCTTCCTTGCTTCTTTCAGATTTCTTCTCAAATGTTACCATAATTACCATACATCATTGAGGTTTTGTTTGATAGAGGTATATAGAATAATAATTTGTTGTTTTCTAACACTGCTTTCCCCCTTATCCTAATTTTCTTAAAATCATTTATTACCACATGGCCTACTACATAAAGAATTTTATGTAGTAAAATTTATTTATTGCCTGCCTCTACAAAGAAGGAATTTGTTTTGTTCACTGCTGTATATCTAACACCTTGAATAGTAATAAAGTACATGGTAGGTATTGTAAGATGGGACAAATGAATGAATGAATGAATCAATCAGATACAATCTCCAAAAACATTATGACCTGAGTCATGTCGAGAGAGTGGTAAATAAAGCATTCTTATATTTTTCTGTCTTAGATCATGACACAAGTAAAGTGTTTTTTTTTTGTTGTTTGTTTGTTTGTTTGTTTGTTTTAGAAGGAGTTTCGCTCCTGTTGCCAAGGCTGGAGTGCAATGGCGTGATCTCAGCTCACCGCAAACTCTTCCTCCGGGTTCAAGCGATTCTCCTGCGTCAGCCTCCCGAGTAGCTGGGATTACAGGTGTGCACCACTATGCCTGGCATAAGTTTGTATTTTTAGTAGAGATGGGGTTTCTCCATGTTGGTCAGGCCGGTCTTGAACTCCCAACCTCAGGTGATCTGCCCTCCTCGGCCTCCCAAAGTGCTGGGATTACAGGCGTGAGCCACTGCGACCAGCCCATAAAGTGGTTTTATACTCAGGAGCAGCAACAGCATTCAAATTTTCGGCCTTCCACATTAGTGCTCTTACGGTAGAGGCAGAGGGATTCTGGAAAGTGAGAATTGTTTCTCAGAACTTAGCATAGAGCTTATTCCTTTACGGTTTCTTTTTTTTCTTTTTTAATTTTTTGTGGGTACATGAGATATTCTGATACAAGCATGAAATGTGTAGTAATCACATGAGGAAAAATGGGGTATCCATCACCTCAAGTGTTTATCCTTTGTGTTGCAAACAATCCAATTATAATATTTTTGTTACTTTTAAATGTACAAATTAATTATTATTGACTATAGTCACCCTGTTGTACTATCAAATACTAGGTCTTATTTATTCTTTCTAACAAGTTTTTGTACACATTAACCAGTCCTGCTCCCTCCCACCTCCCACCAAGCCTCATTACCCTTGCCAGCCTCTGGTAACCACCTTCTACTCTCTATCTCCATGAATCCAATTGTTTTAATTTGTAGTTCCCACAAATCAGTGAGAACATGTTATGTTTGTCTTTCTGTGCCTGGCTTTTTTCCCTTAACATAATGCCCTCCAGTTCTATCCATGTTGTTGTAAATGACTGGATCACATTCTTTTTTATGGCTGAATAGTACTCCACTGTGTATGTATGCCACATTTTCTTTATCCATTCATCTGTTGATTGACACTTAGGTTGCTTCCAAGTCACTATTGTGACTTAGTGTTGCAATAAACATGGGAGTGTAGATTTTCTTTGATATATGTATTTCTTTTCTTTTGGTGATATACCTAGCAATGGGCTTGCTGGATTGTATGGTAGCTCTATTTTTGGTTTTTTGAGGAATGTCCAAACTCTTTTTCATAGTGATTGTACTAACTTACATTCCCAGCAATAGTGTACAAGGGTTCCTTTTGCTCCACAACCTCTCCAACATTTGTTCTTGCCAGACTTTTGGATAAAAGCCATTTTAACTGGGGTGAGATGATATCTCATTGTAGTTTTGATTTGCATTTCTCTGATGATCAGTTATGATGAGCACATTTTCATATACCTGTTTGCCATATATATGTCTTTTTTTGAGAAATGTTTATTCAGATCTTTTGCCCATTTTTAAATTGGATTATTAGATTTTTTCCTAGAGAGTTGTTTGAACTCCTTATACATTCTGGTTATTAATTTCTTGTCAGATGGGGAGTTTGCAAATATCTGTGGGTTGGCTCTTCATGTTGTCGGCTCTTCATGTTGTTGCTTGTCTCCTTTACTGTGCAGAAGCTTTTTAACTTGATGTGACCCCATTTGTTCATTTTTGCTTTGGTTTCCAGTGCCTGTGTGGTATTACTCAAGAAATCTTTGCCAACCCAATGTCCTGGAGAGTTTCCTCCATGTTTTCTTTCAGTAGTTTCATAATTTGAGGCCTCAGGTTTAAGTTTTCAATTCATTTTGATTTGCTTTTTGTATATGGTTAGAGACAAGGGTCAAGTTTCATTCTTTTGCATATGAATATCCAGTTTTCCCAGCACCATTTATTGAAGAGACTGTACCTATTACACAAAGCAATCTACAGATTCAATGCAATCAGTCTCTATCAAAACACCAATTTATTGGCCTATAGTTGCTGATAGTAGCCACTAATTATCCATTAGATTTCTGTGGTATCAGTTGTAATGTCACCTTTTTCATCTCTGATTTTATTTATTTGAGTCTTGTCTCTTTTTTCCTTAGTCTGGCTAAAAGTTAGTCAATTTTGTTTATCTTTTCAAAAAACTAGCTTTTTTGTTGATCTTTTGTTTGTTTTCTCCATTTCACTGTCATTTATTTCTGCTCTGATCTTTATTATTTCTTCTCGTCTACTAATTTTTGGTATGGTTTTTCTTGCTATTCTAGTTCTTAAGATGCATTGTTAGGCTATTTTTTGAATTATTTTTCTTTTTTGATGTAAGCACATATAGCTATAAACTTCCCTGTTAGTACTGCCTTCATAGTATCTCACAGGTTCTGGTATGTTGTGTTTCCACTATCACTTGTTTCAAGAATTTTTTCAATTTCATTCTTAATGTCTTTGTTGAGCCACTGGTCATTCAGGAGCATATTGCTTAATTTCCATATGTCTGCATAGTTTCCAAAATTCTTCTTATTATTGATTTCTAGTTTTATTCCATTGTGTTCAGATAAGATGCTTAATATTATTTCAGTTTTTTTGAACATTTAAGACTTGTTATATAACTTAATGTGTGGTTTGTCCTTGACAGTGATCCATATGCTGAGAAGAATGTGTATTATGTAGTATTTGGATGAAATGTTCTGTAAATATCTATTAGATACTTTTCATGTATGGTGCAGATTAAGACGAACCTTTCTTTGCTTATTTTCTGTTTGGATGATTTGTCCAATGCTGAAAGTGGGATGTTGAAGTCTCCAGCTCTTATTGTATTGGGTCTTATCTCTCTGTGTAGATCTGATAATATTTGCTTTGTATAACTGGTGCTCCAGTATTGGGTGCATATACATCTAATATATTTGTTATATAATATAATTGTTATATCATCCTGATGAGTTGACTAATTTGTCATTATATAATGACTTTTTTTGTCTCTTCTTTTCATTTTTGTCTTCAAATCTATTTTGTCTGATTTAAGTATAGCTACTCCTGCTCTTCTTTGGTTTCTGTTGACAAGGAATGTCTTTTTCCATTTCTTTATTTTCAGTCTGTGTGTCTTCACAGGTGAAATGTGTTTCTTTTAGGCAACATATCACTGGGTCTTTGTTTTTAATCCATTCAGTCACTCTATGTCTGATAGAAGAGTTTAGTCCATTTGCATTCAATGTTATTATTGATAACTAAGAAATTGACATTTTGTTTTTTGTTCTCTAGTTGTATTGTAGTCTTCACCTTCATTTAAAAAACAGGAAGAAAAGAAGGAATAGATTTTCTCTGGTGGTAGGGTTTAATTTCTCACTTTTTCTTTTTTGTGTATGTGTTGTGTATTTTTTGGTTTGAGTTTATCATGAGTTGCAAATACTATCTTACAACTCATTTTAAAATGAAGACAACTTAACACTGATTGCATAAACAGACAAACAAGCAAAAATGAAACTATTACAAATTTACCCTTTCATTTTGTTCCCTCCTGCTTCTTAACTTTTTGTTGTTTCTATTTATATCTTACTCTAATGTCTACGTATTGGAAAGTTGCTGTAGTTATTATTTTTTATTGATTTACCTTTTAGTCTTTCTGCTTAAGATAAGAGTGATTTAGACACCACAGTTACAGTATTATAATAATTTGTGTTATTCTGGGTACATACTAATTACCAGTGAGTTCTTTATACCTTCAGGTGATTTCTTATTGCTCATTAACATCCTTTTTTTTCTGATTAAAGAAGCTCCCTTTAGCATTTCTTGTAGAATAGTTCTGATGTTGGTGAAATTTCTTAGCTTTTGTTTATCTGGGAACATCTTTATTTCTCCATCATGTTTGAAGGATATTTTCACTGGATATACAATTCTAGGGTAAAAGTTTTTTTCTTCAGCACTTTAAATATCTCATGCCACTCTGGCCTGTGAAGTTTCCACTGAAAAGTCTGCTGCCAGAAGTATTGGAGCTCCATTGTTTGTTATTTGATTCTTTTCTCTCACTACTTTTGAATGTTTTCTTTATTCTTGTCCCTTGGGTTATTTATTTATTTATTTATTTATTTATTTATTTATTTATTATTATTATACTTTAAGTTTTAGGGTACATGTGCACAATGTGCAGGTTGGTTACATATGTATACATGTGCCATGCTGGTGTGCTGCACCCACTAACTTGTCATCTAGCATTAGGTATATCTCCCAATGCTATCCCTCCCCGCTCCCCCCACCCCACAACAGTCCCCAGAGTGTGATGTTCCCCTTCCTGTATCCATGTGTTCTCATTGTTCAATTCCCACCTATGAGTGAGAATATGCGGTGTTTGGTTTTCTGTTCCTGCGATAGTTTACTGAGAATGATGATTTCCAATTTCATCCATGTCCCTACAAAGGACATGAACTCATCATTTTTTATGGCTGCATAGTATTCCATGGTGTATATGTGCCACATTTTCTTAATCCAGTCTATCATTGTTGGACATTTGGGTTGGTTCCAAGTCTTTGCTATTGTGAATAATGCCGCAGTAAACATACGTGTACATGTGTCTTTAAAGCAGCATGATTTATAGTCCTTTGGGTATATACCCAGTAATGGGATGGCTGGGTCAAATGGTATTTCTAGTTCTAGATCCCTGAGGAATCGCCACACTGACTTCCACAATGGTTGAACTAGTTTACAGTCCCACCAACAGTGTAAAAGTGTTCCTATTTCTCCACATCCTCTCCAGCACTTGTTGTTTCCTGCCTTTTTAATGATTGCCATTCTGAGTGGTGTGAGATGGTATCTCATTGTGGTTTTGATTTGCATTTCTCTGATGGCCAGTGATGGTGAGCGTTTTTTCATGTGTTTTTTGGCTGCATAAATGTCTTCTTTTGAGAAGTGTCTGTTCGTGTCCTTTGCCCACTTTTTGATGGGGTTGTTTGTTTTTTTCTTGTAAACTTATTTGAGTTCACAGCTGAATTCTACCAGAGGTACAAGGAGGAACTGGTACCATTCCTTCTGAAACTATTCCAATCAATAGAAAAAGAGGGAATCCTCCCTAACTCATTTTATGAGGCCAGCATCATCCTGATACCAAAGCTGGGCAGAGACACAACCAAAAAAGAGAATTTTAGACCAATATCCTTGATGAACATTGATGCAAAAATCCTCAATAAAATACTGGCAAACCGAATCCAGCAGCACATCAAAAAGCTTATCCACCATGATCAAGTGGGCTTCATCCCTGGGATGCAAGGCTGGTTCAATATATGCAAATCAATAAATGTAATCCAGCATATAAACAGAACCAAAGACAAAAACCACATGATTATCTCAATAGATGCAGAAAAGGCCTTTGACACAATTCAACAACCCTTCATGCTAAAAACTCTCAATAAATTAGGTATTGATGGGACATATTTCAAAATAATAAGAGCTATCTGTGACAAACCCACAGCCAATATCATACCGAATGGGCAAAAACTGGAAGCATTCCCTTTGAAAACTGGCACAAGACAGGGATGACCTCTCTCACCACTCCTATTCAACATAGTGTTGGAAGTTCTGGCCAGGGTAATTAGGCAGGAGAAGGAAATAAAGGGTATTCAATTGGGAAAAGAGGAAGTCAAATTGTCCCTGTTTGCAGATGACATGATTGTATATCTAGAAAACCCCATTGTCTCAGCCCAAAATCTCCTTAAGCCGATAAGCAACTTCAGCAAAGTCTCAGGATACAAAATCAATGTACAAAAATCACAAGCATTCTTATACACCAACAACAGACAAACAGAGAGCCAAATCATGAGTGAACTCCCATTCACAATTGCTTCAAAGAGAATAAAATACCTAGGAATCCAACTTAGAAGGGATGTGAAGGACCTCTTCAAGGAGAACTACAAACCACTGCTCAATGAAATAAAAGAGGATACAAACAAATGGAAGAATATTCCATGCTCATGGGTAGGAAGAATCAATATCGTGAAAATGGCCATACTGCCCAAGGTAATTTACAGATTCAATGCCATCCCCATCAAGCTACCAATGCCTTTCTTCACAGAATTGGAAAAAACTACTTTAAAGTTCATATGGAACCAAAAAAGAGCCCGCATTGCCAAGTCAATCTTAAGCCAAAAGAACAAAGCCAGAGGCATCACGCTACCTGACTTCAAACTATACTACAAGGCTACAGTAACCAAAACAGCATGGTACTGGTACCAAAACAGAGCTATAGATCAATGGAACAGAACAGAGCCCTCAGAAATAACACCACATATTTACAACTGTCTGATCTTTGACAAACCTGAGAAAAACAAGCAATGGGGAAAGGATTCCCTATTTAATAAATGGTGCTGGGAAAACTGGCTAGCCATATGTAGAAAGCTGAAACTGGATCCCTTCCTTACACCTTATACAAAAATTAATTCAAGATGGATTAAAGACTTAAACGTTAGACCTAAAACCATAAAAACCCTAGAAGAAAACCTAGGCATTACCATTCAGGACATAGGCATGGGCAAGGACTTCATGTCTAAAACACCAAAAGCAAGGGCAACAAAAGCCAAAATTGACAAATGGGATCTAATTAAACTAAAGAGCTTCTGCACAGCAAAAGAAACTACCATCAGAGTGAACAGGCAACCTACAAAATGGGAGAAAATTTTCGCAACCTACTCATCTGACAAAGGGTCCCTTGGGTTTTGATTATTAAATGCCTTGAAGTAGTCTTCTTTGGGTTAAATCTTCTTGGTGTTCTATAACCTTCTTGTGCTTGAATATTGATATCTTTCCATAGGCTTGGGAAGGTCTCTGTTACTTTCACTTTGAATAAACTTTCTACCCTTGTCTCTTTCTATACCTTTCTCTAAGGCCAATAACTCATAGATTTGCCCATTTGAGACTAAATCTAGATACTGTGGATGAGCTTCATTCTTTTTGTTCTTTTTTCTATTGTCTCCTTTGACTGTGTTTTCAAATAGCCTGTCTTTAAGCTCTAATTCTTCTGCTTCAACAGTTTTGCCAATTAGACACTCTGAGGCATTCTTCAGTATGTCAATTGCATTTTCAACTCTAGAATTTCTGCTTGATTCTTTTTAATTATTTCAATCTCATTAAATGTATCTGACAGAATTCTAAATTCCTTCCCTGTGTTATCTTGAATTTCTTTGAGCTTCCTCAAAGCAGCTATTTTTGAGTTCTCCGTCTGAAAGAGTACATATCTCTGTTTCTCCAGAATTGGTCCCTGGCACCTTATTTATTCTGTGTGGTGAGGTCATGATTTGTTGGACGGTCTTGATGCTTATAGATATTTGTTCGTTTCTGGGAATTAAGGTAGTCTTTTCAGTCTGGGCTTGTCTGTACTTCTCCTTCTCAGGAAGGCATTCTTGCTATTCAAAGGGACTTGGTTGTTGTGATCTGAGTTATATCTGCATTGGTTACCACCCCAAGCCCAGTAATGCTGTGGTTCTTGCAGACTCGTAGACATAGCACCTTGGTGTTCTTGGATGAGATCCAAAACATTTCTCTGGATTACCAGAGAGAGACTCTTGTTTTTTTACCCTTAATTTCTCCCAAGCAAATGGAGTCTCTCTTTCTGTACTGAGCTGCATGTAGCTGGGGTTGCGGTGACACTTACACCCTGTGTCTACCACCACTGAGACTGGGTCAGACCTGAAGCCAGCACAGCACTGGGTGTTGCCCATGGTCTGGTGTAACCACTACTTGGCTACCACTTACGTTTGCTCAAGGCCCTAGGGTTCTTCTATCAGCAGGTGGTAAGGACAGTCGTGCTTGTTTTCTTCCCTTTAGGGTGGTAAGTTGCCTTAGGCCCCAGGTAGGTCCAGAGATGATATCCAGGAGCTAGGGACTAGAGCAAAAAAACTTTAGAATTCTACCTGGTGTTCTATTGTACTGTGGTTGAGCTGCCTCTTAAACCACAAGATGCAGCCCTTTCCACAGTCTGAGGGGCCTCTCTCCAGTCCACCACCACCACAGATCCATTGGGGTTACTGCCAGTCTACTGCTGATGTTCCTTTAAGGCCTAAGGGCTCTTCAGTCAGCTGGTGGTGAATGCTGCCAGGCCTGGGACTCACTGTTCATGGCAATGGGCTCCCCTCTGGCCCAGGGCATGTCCAGAAATGCTGTCCAAGAGCCAAGGCCTGAAATCAGGGACCCCAGGAACCCACTTGGTGCTTTACCCCACTGAGGCCAAGCTGGTACCTGAAGCCAGCACATCTGAGTCTCACCCAAGGCCTACAGCATAGTACTTGGGTATTACTTCTGGTTCTTCAGAGCTCAAGGGCTCCTTAGTCAGCAGGTGGTGAATCCTGCCAGGACTGGGTTTTTCCCTTCAAGGCAATGGGTTCCCTTCTGGCCCAGGGTATGTCTAGATGTGTCATCTGGGAGCTATGGCCTGTAATCAGGGCCCTACAACTATGCCCAGTGCTCTTTCCTACTCTGGTTGAGATGGTATCAAAGATGCAAGACAAAGTCCTTTTTATTCTTCCCTCTCCTCTTCTCAAGCCAAAAGAATGAGTCACTTTTGTTGCTGCAATTTGTGCTGTCTGGAGTTGTAGGAGGGGTGATGCAAGCACTTTCTTAGCTGCCCTGGCTGGTGTTTCATGTCCACCAGCTCTGCGTTCAGCACAGCACTCGGACTTGCCTAGGAATTGTAAGATTTCTTTTCAAATTTATTGAGGACCCCAAAGCACTTCAGCCTGTGATGGCAAGACTTGCCAAAACTCGAGTTCTGACCACTGGGATGGGGATTACCCTCTGGCTAGGGCTGGTCTAGATGCTTCCTCCATGGGTGGGTGTCAGCTGATTTTAGCTGGGTTTTGCTTTCTGCTGTGACAGGGCAGCACTTAGTTGAATGCAAAGTCCCAGAGTTGCTGTGCTGTCCCTCCCCCAAGGACACAGATTCTGTCTATATACCATGTGGTCACTGCCGGGGCATAGAGGAAGTGTGCCATCTGTAATTCAAGACTGTCTTTCCTGCCCTCCTCAGTGCCTCCTTCACTGATATGAAGTTAAAACAAGGTACTGTGATTGCTCACTTGATCTTTGGTTCTTATGAAGGTGCTTTTTTGTGTAGATAGTTGTTAAATTGGTGTTCCTGTGGGAGGGATGATAGATAGGTCAAGTGTTCTATGTGGCTATCTTGCTTTGCCCTCTCCTACAATTTCTTATTCATCTAATTTCCTCTGTTAGCTCTTATCTGCTTTAACTAACTAGAATGAATTTTTAGTAGTTCATTTCTGGTGCTATAACAACAGCAACAACAACAACAAACAAGCAAACAAAAAACAGAAACTGGTTAGCTTATAAATAACAGAAATTTATTTCTAACATTTACGGAGGCTGAGAAGTCCAAGATCAAGGTGTTAGCTAATTCAGGATGTGGTGAGAGCCCACTTTTTGGTTCACAGAAGGTGCCTTCTCATTGCATCCTCACATGGTGGAAGTGACAAATGAGATTTTAAAAATCTCTTTTATAAGGGCACTAACCCCATTAATGAGAGCACCATCCATCATCATGACCAAATTACCTCTGAAAGGCCCTACCTGTTAATATCATCAACTTGGGGGTATGACTTCAACATATAAATTTTAGGGGACACAAACATTCAGACTTTAGCAGAATTCTGTTGTCTACCTACAGGTGAAATTTGAGTTACACAATAATTGCTTCATCAAGTGGTTGCCGGTAATCAATATTCAAAGAAATCTTAATATTTGGTTGACTATGTGGCAAGGTCTAATTATCATTAACAGATAGGATTTGTTTCCATGACAACCAGTGGTAAAACATTTAAATTATGTCTTGTGATAATGCTAGAATGAAGTCCTATTAAAGACAAAGCTATCTAAACTGAGTGACTGCTGTGATAGTCCATTAATGGTAGTTCAAGCATAAAAAGACTGTGTGGGAGGAATGGCTACTTCAAACTGTACTGCAGAGCTTTGAATGCATCAAAATATGACCAGGGAACCCAGATATTTCTATGATTGCCTTAAGATGATGTCTTATCTCTTATATCAGCAGAGTTGAAGAAGTCCGAATTCGGAAGTCTAAATTTCTGATTTCTAGGTTTTATATGAAGGAGCCCAAGATGGCCTCTGTATATTGGCCATATGTTGTTTACTTCTTTATAACAGGCTGAAGTCTGTTAACTCAAAAGTTTGACACCACTAAGCTCTAACTCATATATATCCAGTTGTTTTAAACATACCCCCAATGTGCAGAGTTTTAGCCATTTAGAGCCTCTTGGCTTTCCATATTCCATGAAAATGTACCAAACACTTACTAGGCAGAGATAAGATAAACTCTATAGATATAAAAGACTCCAATTCTAACCTTTGAAAGTGTTGGACTCCCCAGAGATTTACTGTAGGACTGCTGAACATTACCTAAAACACAAGCCTCCTCTCTGATCTCTCTCTTTCTCCTGGGAGTTCTCTTGCCCTTGTCTCACTATGAACAGTGGTCCCTGTGCTGTATCTCTTGGATATTCTCATGCTCTGAGGTCTTTCTCTCTACCCCAAAACCTGTTAAAGTGTTGCCCAGATAATGCTTATCTTAAGCTCACAGTGTGCTACTGTCACCTCATTGTCTTTTTTTTTTTTTTTTTGGAATCAGTCCCCACATTCATCACACTTACTGTACCAGGGTAGTTGAATTATACTGCAGATCACATTCGTAACTACATTACTTCTCTTGAGTAAAAATTAATTTACTTCTTGAAAATGAGAAGGATCTGGAAAGTTAATCAATGGTTTTGGTTAATTGGACAAATATGAATTCCCTGAATCTCCTGTCAATCTACCTCCTATGCCAGCAGAAGAAACCCCTCCTTCTCACTCATGTGTCTAGTTTTTTTGCATCCAGTAAATTCCTCACTTGAAACAATTATCTTGCAAGAGAATTCAAATTCTTCTCATTTCAATATGTCTACTTCCATTTTTTACCTCAAGGCCTATAAATTATGTCAGGTTTCAATATAACCTAGGGAGTCATTTACAAAATAAACCAGGTTCCATACCAAAAATAATTACAACATTTTGCTAATATAGCAAGAAAAAATCTGGAGAATTTATGAAAATGGCCTCTGAGATTATAGACAATGATGGGAAGGATATCATATTTGGATAGGCTTTTTGCTTGTTATTGTTAATATGGGCATATACAGCTAGAGCTTATTTAACTCAAAATTCTTGATTTAGAGTTCTAGTTTGAGAAAATAAGAGTGCTGCTAAATGTTTTCTCAGTGGATTGATTAAAACTTCGGCTCCGTATTGGCCTACGATGAATGAAACTGAGATACCAGCGCACTCGTCTGTTCATTGTAGCACTTGTCACAATAGCAAAGACATGGAATACACATAGGTCTCTATCAACAGTGATTTGGATAAAGAAAATGGGGTACATATATAACATGGAATAGTAGACAACCATAAAAAAGAACAAAATCAAGTCCTTTATAGCATCAAGGATGTGGTTGGAGGTCATCATCTAAACAAAATTAATGCAGGAAGAGAAAACCAAATACTGCAAGTTCTTATTTACAAGTGGGAGCTAAACATTGGGCACTCATGGACATAAAGATGGCAACAGTAGACACTGGAAACTACTAGAGGAGGGAGGGAAGGAAGGGTCACAGATTGAAAAGTAAACTACTGGGTACTATGATCAGTCCTTGGGTGGGATCATTTGTACCCCAGACCTCAGCATCACACAATATGTCCATGTAACAAATCTGTACATGTTCTCCCTGAATCTAAAATCAAAGCTGAAATTATTAAAAAATTTATTAAAAAAAGAAAAGAAATAGAGATGTCAGAATTTCCTCAGTATAATGTAGAAACTTGGGGAAATAGGATGGCTGAAGTAAATTATCTCTGAGAGGCAATCGACTCAGTCACCCTGTAGTTCTGTTTTCTGAAAGGTCCTAGTTTATAGTCCCTTCCCCACAGAACTGATAAATAAATTAGTATAGATAAATACGTTAGTAGAAACCCTGTAGTGCCTGTTCTCTGTAGACCAAGGATAAAGATGAGAAATAATGACACTGAAACAGACTGTCTGATTTCAATGGGGTTATAGAATCCCTTCGTAACAGAGGCAAAGTAGCAGCACTTAATGAAAAGGGAGAAGATTATAATAGTTACTCTAACAAGGCAGCAGAGCCAAAGTGGTAATAGAAGTACTTTGATCTGCAGTTATTTTTGGCAATAACTAATTGATCATTACATTTCTAGAACTGAAATAGATGAACACTTCATTAATTCCCTACTTGATCTGTATTAACAGAAAGGATAAAAATTTATCTATGTTAGAAAGGTCAAAGTGGAAGACTTTGCAACTGGAGAAATTGTCAGAAATACAGGTCTATCATAATTTATGAACAGGGAATTTCTTAGGCCACATGGACAGGAACTCAGAGTCAGTTATAATCTTGGTGACAAAAAGATTTTGGGAGAAGACTCATGAATGGATCTCTTGAAATAATGCCAGAATGAGAGATTATTTGCTTTTCGTGTAAATGGTCATCTAATGATATCCTCTTCTGAGCAGACTCTTGGTCAGGTAGATCACATGATCACGCTGTGGATGTCTGTTTCTTTCTTCAACTCTCCCAGTTCATGACCATTGAGCTCATAAACAAAGTGGGGATAATGGTGGAGGCTCAAGATTTCTCCTCACTGAAGTTTTTGCCTGGCTTCTTACATTGTAGTGTGCCAAATAAGTCATTAACAGGGAAGAATGGTGAACCCTTGTGTAACATCATATTACATGAGACAAATCAGCTGCCTGGGAACAAGTGAACCCATTTCATTATGTAAGTAGAAATTTTTAAGCTAAAACTGACTTATGTTCTGAAAATAGATGAAGCTACTGAATAAATCTATTGAATGCCATAAAATATTCAATAAATAACTACATGAGAATAATTCATATTATCCCCACAAATTTAATGAGCATTATTGTATGAGTCTAAGCCATCTGTTTATTTTATGTCAGATAAAGTTCTAAGAACTAGAGCAAATGCAAATTGAAAGTTTCTCAAAGCATTAAAAAGTACTTGCTGAGAACTTTCCTTTTATTATTCTTAACAATGGTGAGTATCTGTAATGTCAGAATAGTGTGGGTTATGCTGCCATAAAACACAACTTCAAATCTCAGTGCCTTAAAAGAATAAAGGTTGATTTCTTACCCGTGTTCCTTAACAATTGCACATTGCCAGGTACTTATCATGCATTCTCAGGTATACTGGCTAATTGGACAGCCAACATAATGAATATTGCCTTTTCTAGCAGAGGGAAAAGACTGCTCTGGAGAGTCTCACTATAGCCCAGAAGTGACATACTTCAGTTTTACTCACACCTCATTTGCCAGACTAGTTACATGGTCCAAAACAACCATAAATAATCAAGAAGTGAAATCCTGTGATGAATTTGGAGTACCGAGGACTGAAACTATGTTGCTAACTCCAAAATACCTATCCAGGAGTTAGGTCAAGCTTTTCTCAAGACATTAATATTCTGGGATGATATTTGATAGATAGCTTTTAATTTTAAGAACTGACAAATTGCTTTATATTCTTCTAAGGATTTTCTTGGAGCTATGCTGCCTTTGCTTAATGTTCCATTTCGTTTTACCATTTTCTTCATTTTCCTTTTCTTCCTTTGTCTTGGGCAGGCATTCCAAGAATAAAAATTCAGATTGAGAGCAAAGGTTGACATAGGCTGACGATTCAGAGTGAAAGTACAGGCAAGGGAAGTGTTTTCATCGGGAAAAGGTCGAAGGCTTAAAGATGATTCGGCAATGTACTTTGTTGGATGATGAAGAGCATTACATAAAATTTAATTCTATTATAACTATCTTGAAGTACTTAAAGAATAATGAATTAGAAGATGTGGTAATAGAGTGACTGTGGAGGAAAATGTGGCCTCCATTATCCACTTAGTAATAGTTCAAAGATGTGGATATTAAAACCTGGTTTCATAGGTTGCATTAAGAAATGCTACCCAGGCCACCTCACTTATTTCAAAGGGCTATGGATCTCTTTGCTTCCATCTGACATCCAGATGGACAGGATGAGGTGGCAAATGATGATTATTTTATAGTCTGCCTTCTGGGTTGTAGGGGTGGAGATGGAGTCTTATGAAATAAAATCCTGTCATAGATGCTGGAATGCCTAGATATCATAAATCAGGTGGACTAGTGGAATTTTACCAAAATATAACTCATTAATAATAACTTCCTAATAAAATTATTGTTTAAAAAAATCCTCAACTTAATCCAGACTTAACTGTTACTTATCAAGGATTTGTTATGTGCATAGCACAATGATCATACACATTTTAGCTTGAGCTAAAGTTCTCTAGAAACTTTATCAAATCTAAGAATTTCATAGAAATTCTATAATTGTGATCAACATATTGGGGAATTGCATTTACTGAATAAGTTTGTCAAAGATAAAGATGAGATGTATGCTTTCTCTACCAAGAAAAGAACAATAGGGATTTAAAAGAGAAATGAAAAGCTATACATGGGGTAGGTTTGAAGTAAATGTTATAACTTACCCAAGAGATCTTAAAAGCAGTAGATTCCCAACTGCTAAAATAGGTTATTTTCCTTTAAATATGTACACCAAATGGAATCTTGAAGCCTAAACCCTCACATGACTCAGTCATAAGCTTTTGGACTTATGTAGTCTTATCTGAGGAACTCAGAGCGCATCCGCTTCATTAATGCTTGCTCACAATATTCCTAAGAACCACGAAGGGGGAAATCAAATTATCAATTCAAAGACAGAGAAACAGACCAGAGGAATCAGTGACATGCCCAAGATAAAAAACAAAAACAAAACCAAAAACAACCCACCACCTAAACTGGAAATAGAAGTAAATTCTGTCTTCCCAGCAATCTTGCCCTGTCCCACATTGTCTATACAGTTCCCAAGTGACTCACTCTGTTGATAAACTGAAATATGCTGAACTCTATATAATTATGCTACCTAAGCACAATTTAATGAGTGTGTAATAAAGCCCTTCCAGAGATATGAGGGACGAATCGTTATTATTTTTAGCAAATTACCAAGCAGCAACTCAAAAAGAATCTAACTCTAAATGCCATGCCTTGAAGTTAATACTGCGAATTCTGTAGTACAGTTTTCACTTTTTCTTTCCCAAATGATAACTGATATGAGAAGGAAAGAGTTGCCAAAACACAATCTGTAAGCCGATTAAAACAACAGTTCTAATGAAAAAAATCTGAAATGAAAATGGAATGGTAAAAGTCAAAGTAATGCCCAAGCCAATAAATAAAAATGACTTTTAATTAGTATTTCTTATGGTATACACTGAATATTGTACCCTTTATGAGGTCAGAACATCAGTATTCCTTGCTAAGCTCTGAATTGATTTTATATAAGCTATCAGTTTGATAATGAGAACTGGAATTATTTGAACTTTCACCCACATTAAGCCACAGGAATAAGCACAGTGAGTCGCCTGACATTCCTTGTGGAGTGGCCTGATCATCAGCTAATATGTGTGGACACATTTGGATAGATTTTAAATTATCAGTAATTTGCGATTATGCAGTCAGGTGAATTACAGTTAAAGGTGTATGAAATTCCATCACTCAATAGTGGTTTTTGTTCAATGACAAAAGTCATAGAACTTGTAATGACTTATAGGGAATCTATCCAGAAATGAGCCATTTGTCATCCCAAATGCAAAATCCAAGCTTCAGCTCATATCAGATGTAAAATGATGTATGAATAAATATTTTATGATTATTACAACACTAAAAACTAGGAGTTGGTAAGTGCTTCAGAGTGTTGGTGACACCTCTAGGCCTGTATACATAAGCCTAAATTAGTAAACTTTAAGCTTAATGAATAAACTTTAAGTCTTAATCAGTAAATTTTATACATTTATAAAAGGATGAAAAATTATCCATACCCTTTTAGTGGCAGTAAAATGTATGAAAGGAAACATGGTGAAACAAAGAATACAGAAATAGAACACAGAAAACCTAAATTCTAGTTGTGCTGAATTGCAATGTAATTTTGGATTTTAATTATCTTAGATATTTTCTTCGTCTATTAAATGGTGATAACCACCAACAAAACTGTGAGAATAAATGTATAAAAGACTATGCAAACATAAAACATGATTATGTTAAAAAAATTCAGATACACTAATTGGAACATTAGTGTATCCTATGAACATAATTATTTAGGTTAACATTTACTTTGCATTACAATTACATTACTTTACCTAGTTTCAAAAACATTCTCTCAAAGAAATAATTTCCAATAGTTGATACATTTATATTCATATATCTCCAAAGACACTGTCTAAAAGGTATGTTTGTGGATTAGTTAGTTGTACTTGCCTATATTTTCCATATGGGACTGTGATATTGTTATATAATTTTTGTATGTTAATAAGATAACGAAAGGCTGGGGCTCCTGGGTAACCTCAGACTGAGAGTTGGTTGCCAGGGGAACCAATCCTGTGATTAGAGGTTTAGGAATTTAACCCCATTCCTGGACTTTCAGGGTCAGGAGAGAGGCTGAAAGTTGAGTCAATCACCGATGGCCAATGGCCAATGATTTAATCCATCAAGCTTATGTAATGACGCCTCCACAATAACCCGAAAGAACAGAGGTTGGAGAGATTTCTGATTCCTGAACACGTGGAGGGTGGCATGGTCCAACAGAGTGTGTAAATTCCCAGCCTCTCCCCACATATATTGCCCAATACATTCTTCCTTCAGACTGTTCCTGAGTTGCCTCTTCCATCTGACTGTTCCTTTTATAATAAAAGGATAATAGTAAGTAAAGTGCTTTTCTGAGTTCTGTGAACTGCTCTGGCAAATTATGAAACAGAGAAGGGCTTTGTGGGAACCCTGATATGTAACTAGGTTGGACAGAAGTTGTGAATAACCAGGAACCTGCTACTTATGACTGACACCTGGAGTCGGGGTAGTCTTGTGGAACTGACCCCTCAACCTGTGGCATCTGTGATAACTGAAGTTAAGCGCCAAAATTGAATTAAATTGTGGGACACCCAGTTAGCATCAGAGAATTGCTTGGTGTGGAAAAATCCATACATTATGGTGACAAGAAGTGTTGTGAGAGCAGAGAAGAGAAAAAACAGTTTTTTCTTTTTCCTGTATATGGAGACTACAAGCACAAATACTAGCAAACCCTGATAAACATATCCATTCACTGTTTAGCAACCCCCCCCCGCCCAACTATTTGGCACAAGAAAACGTTTGCATTTCTTATGCATTTCCTCTTACAGTACTATGGGAATTTGGGATGGGTGTTTAGTAAATTGTTCACAATAAGTATTTTCAAATTTTCAATTATAAATAAAAGTTTCTGATTGATGAAGCACGAGTATGTAGTCATGTGATTTATGGGTCATGTCACTTATTCATATATCTGGAAGTGACTGATTTATTCATCCCGGGAGTTGTTTCCAAGTCATGCAACTGCTTTGTGAACACAACTGACTTAGAATCTCAGAAGATGATGAATGGTTCATGCACTTGATTTATAAGATGCATTACTGACTTATAATTCCTCCAGCTGAGGCAGAAGTCAGTGCTTTATACTTGGGTATAAACATTCATTTTATTAATAAAATAAGACTGATTTATTTTACTTATTTGTGTACATGGACTTTAAATTTTAGCCATAGTTATGCTCTAAATCCATGTGATTCTCAAACAAGCTTAAGGTACAGATTGTATAATTACAGTGTAGTTTATGGAAACTTCTATTGCATGTTGTACCACATTTTTTCAGCACATGCTATGACCAAGATGAATTATTTGCTTATTTTTTTTTTCCGTTTTAGGGCTAAATACACAAGTCTTTACTTTGCCTGTTACCTCCTATTCTCTATTCTTATCTTTTTAAAAAATGCATATAACCACAGCTGGGACTTTGGGACCTTAGCTGCCACTTCAGAATCCAAAGGCTGGCTTCACGGTGGCCTTGTGGACATTATTGCTACTGTTGGGCTGTCTCATGAGGGAGATGGTACCAGTCCCTTAGAGACATATGGTTAGAAACTAGTACAGAGTAAGCTGAAAATGGAGGGGTCAAGGACAGGGTAAAGCAATCCAACTATAGATATTCACTTTGAAAATGGCCATAAGGGTCTGGGCCAAAAGTTTAAGAAGGGCCCAAGTATAAAATTTATTTCCAGATTGGTTGAAACTTAGAGTATCTAAACTTATGACTAAGGCATAGCAGATAGTAATGTAGAATCATGGTGATCAGAATTCCATATAATAGTGATGTAGTTTAGCTTTGTGTCTTCACCCAAATCTCATCTTGAACTGTAATCCTCAAGTGTTAAGGCAGAAACCTGGCGAGAGGTGATTAGATCATGGGGGTGGTTTCCCCTATGCTGTTCTCATGATAGTGAGTGAGTTCTCATGAGATCTGAGGGTTTTATAAGCGTCTGGCATTTCCCCTGCTTGCACGTCTCTCTCCTGCCACTATGTGAAGAAGGTGCCTGCTTCCCCTTCACCTTCTGCCATGATTGTAAGTTTCCGAGGCCTCCCCAGCTGTGTGGAACTGTGAATCAGTTAAACCTCTTTCCATTATAAATTACCCACTCTCGGGTATTTCTTTATAGCAGTGTGAAAATTAATACAAATTTGAAGCTAGGTGTTCAAGATTCTAAGAAATAATAATAGTAGTTAATATTTATTGAGTGTTTTCTGTATGCAAGATCGGATACTCTTCTAAGTGCTTTATGTCTGTAAACTCAATCTTCACAATAATCTTCTGAAGTAGATACTAGTATCATCATTTTTATAGAAAAACAGACACCCAGAAAGTTTAAGTATTATACCCACATTCTCCCAAGAGCCAGGCATCAAATGCAACCTGTTCTCTACTGTGTCTTTCCAAAAGACAGCGAAGGTGGGAAGTTGGCCTCAAACTCAGAAAAGACAGCTTAGAAGAAAGAATGGATGAGAATTTCAGTGTATCAGCAAAATGCACTGCAATTCATGGTGGAGCTTAATTCTTTAGGAGGTAAAAACTTGAATTTTGTCCAACATAACCAATTAGAACAAAGGAAAAGAACTATAAACTGTTAAAAGAGATGTGGGAAATAGAGGCAGGCTAAGAATGACAGGGTTAGAAAATCGTTTGAGTATCAGAATGTATTGGAAAGATCCCAGAGTCTAATGGCAATGCCAAGTATTGTGTCTGGAATAGAGTTGACTCAATCAAACTTCATTAAACAAACATTGTTGGAAGAAAAAAGCAACTTGAGGAGAGACATTATAATCTATTCAGGTAATTTTAACCCCACGAAGTTTGTAAATGTAAGCTCTTTGTACAGCTCTGAATTGAATGAGGAATTAGAGAAGGTAGAGCAAGTGACTTAGGGTAGAGAATTACCATAAACAATTTGAAAAATACTTATTATAATGTTCCTGTCATGAACCCATTGAAGGAATGTTAGCTTTTAAAATTATTTAAATTGAAAAATCAATTGACTATTATGGTTAAAAAGTCAATGTTTAAAGAAAGGACTTTCTACTTCCAGGCACAGAACAGCTGGAATTTAACTTAACCTCTCATCATAAACATCTAGAATACTGGACAAAATATATGAGACATCTGTTATTAGACAATGAACAGCAGGAAACACAAATCTGTAGTTGCTGCAAGAAAAGAAGCATACAAAGTGAACTTCTGTCTGAAGCCTCTTTTCAGATCTCAAGCATAGCACACTGTGCCTGTTGAGTTGAGGAGACCGAGACTGGAGATAGGGAAGACAGAGGCAACTTGAATTTGCAGAACAAAGTAGGAGGTAGGAGAAAGCTATGTTGAGAAAAGAAACTCCAGAAATCTGCATGGGAATCACTTAGAGTTTTTGCCTAAATTGTAATCTGTGTATGTGTAGGGTGTTGCTTAACAGGAATAATAACTAAAGTATCAAAACAGAGCAAAAATCAAGAACAGTGGAGAATGGGGCTAAGGGTGGTCTCCTCAATAAAAGCTCATAATCCTTTGTTTTCTTCCCAAACCTGATCCAGTTTTCAGATCCAGAATTCATTGGCTGTTGAGATGGCTTTGTCTCTGGGAGGAAGGACCCTCAACACCATGGCAACCATGTACCAGCATGACTCCCCAGTCCTTCCCCAGAGGGACCTATGGCCATTTATTCAGGTGTATGTCTAATTTGGGAAGAGTTACGGAATACAAGTTCTGGGTTAACATTGATTTCTAAAGATTTAAAAATCATTGCTGTTCCCCTTCTAGAGTCGGGCTATGGGAGCCAGGTAATAAATAGAGCACTGGCCCAAGTTCAGCTCCCAGCCAGCCCATTATAGTCATTTCTCTAGTTCTTGAGTGTATAAATAGAACTGGTATACCTGGCAGTTGGACTAGCACCCACATTAGGTCCCTGGTCCCTCAGGTAAATCTCTCATAGTGTGGAAGGCACAGTTGTGAACATGGCTACTTCATGGTTAAGTACGAGGTAATCTACAGTCATTTCCCAGGATCCATTTATTTTCTACAAAGGCCAGGCTGGCAAATTAAATGAAGATGTGACAGGGACCACTATTCTTGCTTCCTTTCCTTTTTAAAGGCTATATCAATCTCTGCTACAAACCCCATCCTCACCCTGGGATACAGGATTGTTTTCGAGAACTACTGTGTTGCATTGGTGACTGAACAGGGCAAATGAGAGGTGGCTTGTGTGCTGACAAACTTAGTTAGACACTTCAGACAGTGGGAGATAAATCCTATACAGATTCAATGAAGGTTTAAAGGGTCTAGTGATCAGGGCTATGCTAGAACATTTTTCCAAAGGAAAAGACAATTGCTGCATCTTCCCTCCTCTACCACAAAATAGTCTTGTAGGCTTCCTTGGGTTCTGGAGGCAGCCCATTCTACACCCAGAAATACTACTTCAGCCCAAATATCCAGTGACATGGAAAGCTATTAGCTTTGAGTAGGGCCCAGAGTAGGCCTAGACTACAATGAGTGCAATCAGCATACTGCTTGGGTCATATAATTCAACAGACTTTAAGGTGTTAAAAAGTGTTAATGATAGGAAAGATGCAGCATAGAAATTATGGCCAACTCCAGTGGATGGGGCTCTATCTCTCATGCAAAAGAAAGGTTTGTTTATTGTCTGATGCAATAAAGGTACCATTTCCTTTAAAGGCAAATGTCAGGGAGGCTTGCTACCCAGTATGAAATACTTGTATTCCTTAAGCTCAGAATCCCTCTCCTATAATACAACCCACTGTTTGATGTCACCTGGTTTTCTTCACATTTCTCTATGGGAACTGAAGCTCAGGAAGATAGAACAATGCTGATACTCTGGCTACTGATATTGCTGAGAATAATACCACCCTTTGTGTTACCCAGGAGTCTCATGCCTTCTGCCAGAACCCAGAAACTCTGGCAGGATTGTTAGCTTGCAAGTAAGGTAAAATCTCATTTTCCTTGTAATTTGTAACATTCTTAACATATTCTTTGTAATTTGTAACATTCTTAACATCAACTCACTTGTTGATGATTCCCACGTACATTATTTTATTGTTGACTTATAATGTGTCCCAAGTTTAAGGGATCATTTTGGTTTTCTAGAAGTACTTATGCTCAACTAGGGCATCCTCTAGACCTTTAAGTTCATGTCATCTTGATAGTAGAGATTTAAATGTTATCTTCCCACAAATCTCTTTGTTATATTATCTCTTTTTCCTGCCGAGAATGATAAGTAAGGTTTCACACCATATAGGTCAAGAAAATGTGTCATAAAGCTTCCAGAACACTCAGAACGTTTCACTTCTTTTACACTTGGGGCAGACCTTTTCTTTTCAGAATTTGCACAACCCCCTGAGTTTCATTTCTGTTCTGCAATCCTTCCTAAATAAAAGAGAGTTCATGTGAAAGAAGAATTCATGTAAATCGGAGTCTCCTAGGTTTGTATTTTGTTCTGAGGTTGTTAGCAAAGCTATTTGGTAGATATGTACCAACAAAGAACAGATATTTTAGAAATACTTTCTCACTTTTTATAAATTTTGACCATATAGTTGTATATACATCACATTTCATCCTAGTTTATCTCAATAAGTATTAATACAAATTGGAACATGGATGTGAAGGATAAGGAACAGAGTTCCCTGGCAGAAAAAAAAGTAGAATAAGCATCAAAAACTTCAGATGAATACTTAAAACTAAAATTCTACTCTGTTATTTACCAGAAAGAAATGAAAGCATATGTTCTCAAAAAGACTTTACATGAATGTTCATAGCTGCGTTACTCATAATAGCCCCAAATAAGAAGCAACCAAATGTCCATCAACAGGCGAATGGGTAAACAAATTGTGGTATGTCCATTTAAATAAATAACATCAGCAATAAAAGAAAATGATATACTAATACATATAGCAACATGGATGGATCTCAAAAGAATATGCTAAGTGAAAGAAGGTGAATACAAAAAGTACATACAGTTTTGTTTCATTTATGTGAGTTTCTAGAACAGGCAGAGCTAATCTACGATGACTGAGAGCAGACCCATTATTTTCTGGGGATGTGGAGTAGTAATTGCAAAAGAGGGAGCTTTCTGAGGGGACAGAAATCTTCTGTAACTTGACTGTGATGGTTATCACAGAGGTATACACGTTTATCAAAACTCATTGAGCAGTATATTGAAAATAGGTATGTTTCATTGTATGCAAATTATACCTCAGTAAAATTCTAAAAAGAAAAAAATTCAAGATTATAAAAAATTAATGATGCTAACTGCCTTTGTTTAAAGTATAAACATAACTTGGAGTTAGATATATATTTTGTATTATGCAAGAGAAAATTTTGAGATTGGTGCTGGACAGAATTGTGGTAACCATGATGAAAATAGTGAGGTCATTCTATACCACCTCAATGTCAGTGAACTGAAACACGTGTTTAAGGGCCCATAATGATTGTTCAGTAATGCCAACTATACTTTCATGTGTGTAATTACTTTTATTTTGTAAACCTCTATTAGTCCCTATTGTAAAATTTTTGGTTATAGTTAAAGTGAGAGTGCCAGTATTTCAGAAATAGTACTGTCATATATGTTCACATGAATTTTGTGCGGCACAACTCAATGGGTGCCATTCATGGACACTACAGTATGATTTTACCACAGGTTGAGCTGGCATTAAAAGTCCTTTTCAGGTGTCCTTAAGTTAAAGACAGTGCCTATACATCTTGGTTTCAGGGTACCTTGAAGTCAAATGCTTTCTTAAAGTATGGGTCCAGTCTCTCTGTGAGAAAGCTGCCAGCTTACAATTTATCTGAGGTACATTCCACTTGCTCTTCCAAATGTCCAGTTTGTCTTTTTCGTCATTACTAGACTGAAAAAAGGAGAGTCCTTACAAGGAGAGTTGTTGACTTATTTCGTTCTGCTTTATTGCAATCTTTACAACAAGGTGGGAGACATGGTTTTTCATTGCATATGACTAGTTTGTTTTAAGGTCCTTCACTGTTTTCTGATCAATAGTTTGATTTACAAATAGTGTTTAAATTCACTAACTACTATACAGCTGTAGTTTCCTTGAGACTTTTATATCCAGTCTCTGACACAGACCATAGGGACAATGCTGTTTTCTTAGGGAATACACTAGTTTAGCTCCATGTTAATGCAAGGGGTATAATTTTTTTACATATATATTAATGTAAAGCAAACCAGCATATATTTAGGCATTATAAGATTTCATAATATGATGATCTATTTTCCTGGTATTGTCTCAAATAGTAATGGAAAATGTTAAATATTTTGTGTTTTTTCCTTTTTGTAAAATGTAGGAGATACACTGACTGATCGACTGGCAACCTTTTATTAAAGGGCCAAACAGTAAGTGTTTTAAGCTTGTAGGCCATGAGGTTTCCTTTGCTATGTCTCCACTAAGTCACCACACCATGAACGCAACCATAAACACTGCTTAAATGAATGAGAGATGATCTGGGCTCCAATAAAACTTTATTTACAAAAACAGGTGATTGGCCCACAGGCCAAAGTTTGCAGACCACTGAATTAAATAATATTTAAATTTTCTCAAGTGTCTAACATGTTGTTACTCTATAATAATAAAACAGAAAATATTCTAAAATAATGCTATGTGGTTTAAACAAAAGATGTAAGTTCCTTGTCAAAAAAACTGGAATTATAAGTTTGTAAGCCCAACTTTTGACATGACAGATAATTGAGCATTTAGGATCATTTCAGAAGCAAAGAAATTAATTTCTTATCTCTCTCACTCTGTGCACTTTCAGGAAATGTATTACATGGATTTATTTGATAAGAGTTAAGAATGGGTATATTCAGAATAAATGAGCTTGAAGTGCAAGATGTATTTTAAAAAGTCTTTGATCAAAAGCCACGTTACATTATAAAGGTAAGATACTATCCTGAGGATTTTATGGAACAAGAATTTAATAGCATGCCAAATTTCGGATAGAACCCACTTGACATTGTCACAGCTTATAAGTGACCTTTCTGGGGTGGTATGTCCTTGATGAAGATAAAAATACATTCTGTTCCTTAAAAATGCAAATTCATTTCAAAGTACATTAAACTTGAATAAATAAAGTTTTAATGAAACATAGGGTTGTTTTTGAAATTCACTCTGTTCTTTGACAGACTGTAAATGGCTTCATTTCTCTGTGCTTATCCCTTTTTCATAAGGTCTGTAAGTACTATTCTACAATTATTAAATTCTGGACAGCCTTTTGTATCTCTGACATAGTTTGAGGAAGGAATTAATGAGCAATGAGCCTGTAAGTTACTTGCTCAACTTCTCCTGTTAAAACAGCTCATCCAAGATCACTCACAAACAGCTGTGTCTACAAGTCATAAATGGTAGGTCATGGGTGGTGACTAACATGTGACTCCCAATCTGTGTGTCTGAAGAGTTACTCCTCAAAAGGGATATTTTCACTATGTGAAAAGTTATTTTAAAGGGCTCTATCATCACCAAGTTATGTGGGCCCCATCTAACCTATGCCAATTTCAAAAATGACACATGGATAGGAGATAATTTACTCTTTCAAGTCACACAAGATTGGTAAACCAGTTTAGGGCTTCAAGATCTCTAGGGACAGGGTTCATCTGTCCCTTAAATTCTTTTCCATTCTTCCTGAAGGCATTTTCCTTATACATTTCATACAAAGTTTTGACAGTATCAGCAATCAGAAGCAGAGACACATTCTCCATTCCCCATCCCAATCTTCACTGGATCTTTGATTTCATGTAAGTCCATCCTGCTTGAAATTGTATCTCAGGAGACTTGGGGTTAGAGCTTTGGGTAGCAATAATGTTTGGCAAAATAGTACTGTAAAACTGGTTTGGAAAGCTCAAAAGGGAACTCATTTACATTTTAAGACTTTTGCTACTTCCTGGTTTCAGGCAGTGCCGAGACACCCACAAACATGAACACTTTTCAAAATTGCATTTGGCACATGCTTTTTCAGTTCCAGCTAGATTTAGGAAATGTGCCAGCTGAAAATAATAATAATGTAATATGAGCAAGATTTTTTCTTCTTTCCTTTTTTCTTTTCCTTTCTTCCTGAATGTCTGGGAACATTGTTAATACTGTCAAAGAGGCATAATTACTTTTTTGGGGGGCATAAATTACATTTTTAGAATTACACCCTCCATTCCTTTGATGGAACCCAGAGCCAGGATGGTGTATAGCGGTAGGCTGTGTGTGTGTGACAAGGAAGTGCTGCCTGAGTATATAGCCAGGAGTGGGGAAATGGGAAATGGGTATTTGCAGATGGTAGCTGACAGGCAGCATTGTCCCGCCTGGATATCATCCTGACTTGTGTCTTCAAAGTATAGAATGTAAGGACAGATCAGAAGATACCCAGTACCTTCTGATCAGAAAACATGTGTCATCTGTGTTTTCCTTCCCATCAAATATGTGCATCCTATTTTTTCCTTACAACTGTCATATACCATCTGCAAACCTTAGCCTTGCCAACAGTTACCCTTGAAGATAGAATGCTAGAAATTTGAGAAAATAAAACTAAGGCAGAATTTTGGAAAATCGAATGGCAGTTTCTTATAAAGTGAAACGTATACTTATCCTGTGACCCAGCAATTGTACTACTAGGTATTTACCCAAGACAGATGGAAACATGTGTCTACTAAAAATCCTGGGGGCAAATGTTTATAGTAGCTTTGATCATAGTAGTCCCAAAAATGAAAATAACCCACATGTCTGTCAATTGCTGAACAGATAAATTTTATATATTGACACAATGAAATACTACTCCACAAAATAAAATAAAGACATGAACTACTGATAAATGCAAAAACATGGATGAACCTCAAATGCATTATGCTAAGTGAAGTAAACCAGGCTTAAAAGTTTAGATATTGTTTGATTCCGTTTACATCACCTTCTGGAGAAATAAAAGCAGTAGTGACAGAAAGCAGATCAGTGCCGATAGAGGAAGGAGACTGACAAAAGGGAATGAGGAAAATTTTGGAGGCAATGGAAATGTTCTCTATCTTGATCTCAAACTCCTGGAGTGATCCTCGTGCCTTGGCTTCCCAAAGTGTTGAAATTACAGGCATAAGCCACTGGGCCTGGCTGTTCTCTATCTTGACTGTGTGATAGTTACACCTCTTTGTGCTTGTCAAAAATCATAGAGCTGTATGCAATAAAGGGGGAGTTTTTGCTATATGTAAATTATATGTCAATACACCTGTCTTTAAAATATTAGGCAGAACTTCACGGAGGTACTGAAAAACTTAATGCATGTTTCTTATGTCCCTTCTGGTTTCCTTTGTTAAAAAAAAAAATCCCCAGCTACTTGGGAGGCTGAGGCAGGAGAATCGCTTAAACCTGGGAGGCAGAGGTTGCAGTGAGCAGAGATTGTGCCACTGCACACCAGTCTGGGCAACAGAGCGAGACTCTGCCTCAAAAACAAACAAACAAACAAACAAAAAAACTCCTCTCTTCCTTTCCCATACATCAGCAGTTCGACTCCCCCACCTATTATGACAAGCTAAGCAAGACACTCAGTGTTCTTAATCAGTGGGTTCATTTTAATGCTTTCTGATATCTGTTTAGTCTCTACTTAGTTATAATTACCTTGTTCTCTTTCTTCAGCAACCCTGCTGTTTTCTGAAATCCTCTACCCTCAGATAAACAGCATGGGGCTTACTTATTTGGTTCTGTAGTTTAAACTGTCCTGAAAAGGTGGATGGGCCCCAAATGATTCTCTTTGTCTTTACAGTGGCTGTGAAATGTGGAGATGGCCACTTTATTTACTAATTCAACAAATAAATATTAATCTCCCACTGGATGCCACACACTTTGCTAAGCACTGTGGTACTGCCCTATGTAAGGGGAACTTAGTCACTGCATAAGTGACTTAAACACTGCCTAAGTGTTTCCCCTTGTTGTTTCTCCCTGCCTAGTGTTAAACAACCATAGCAATAATTTTGACACACGCAAGAAAGGGAAAAAGGAAAGCTCTGTGAATAGTTAGAGCAGGGTCCACAACATTTTTCTTGTCCAGATACAATATATTTGATGTGATAGATATAATGGCATATGATTAGTCGATGAGATCAATAGAAGGAGAAGGAGACCAATACCACAGCATATCAGCAGTTCCTACAATGCCGGAGCACTGGTAGGAAAGGTCTGATTTGGAGGACTTGGCTTGTCTGGAACATAAGATAAAGCTGAGACTAGAAGGACAAGTTCCAGCAGTAATAGTAGTGGTGACCTTGCTGGTGGTGAAGGATGTAATAATTACAATGTAGCAGTAATAATAGTAGTAGCAGCAGCAGTAGTGGTAAGAGTAATAAAGCGAGGCTGTGTAGGGGAAGGATTTCAGGCACAAGAAGTACTGAAGGAGGATAAATATTATACTAAAAAAACCATGATGGGGCATATGTAAGAACTCATAATATGTAAATCTTTAAAAATGGAAGAATTAGTAATAAACTAGATTGGATTTTTTTTTACTGACAGGAACTTTTTATTTTTATTCACATCAAGAGATATTATGTATAAAGTAACTTGGATGTTTCGTATGGACACTTCCTGCTATGAAGGCAATAATTTATTGGGAAAAAAGATACACACATCTACTACTAGAAAATGAGACAGGACAGAAGTATTCTTACCCTAAAACATTGGATACAGTAAATAGAACTCTGGAAGGATAGCGCTAACTAGCTGATAAGGGGTATTCCTGGCTTTAAGGAGCAAGACAACAGAGGAAGGAAGATGTGGGGCTTGCATCCATCTAGTTGGATGAGGTGGAGTCGAGGGCTTTCAATCCTGGGGTTCTCCTTGAGCCAACCTAGAGATAAAAGGGAGATAAATTTATTGGAAAAAGCAAGAGCTCATTTTGTTTAAATTATTAAGATAATTTGGTTGTCCATCATTCCCAAGTGGAGTGGTCCCAAACAACATGCCCTGTTCCCATTTGAATCAATATGCTGTTTCTTGCCATTAGTTCTTGTTCCATTGGGGAAAAACGCATTATTCTCCCATTATGTGTGCTCTTTATCTCTCAACATAAAAAGTGATAGATGTTTTGATTAAATTATCAGGATGAACATCTGTAGCAATGAAAGGTACATAAACACTAGTTCAAATCACTTTTTTACTTTTAACATCTTTCGAGATAGGCTAGGATCTCCTGCGAGGAACACACATCTGAGCAATGTTTTGTCTCATTTTGTTCTGTACTTTCCCAATATGCAGAATAAGATTGGAAGCTGCTATGGTCTCAATGTTTGTGTCCCCCCAGATTCATATGTTGATACCTAATCCCCAATGCAATTGTATTAAGAGGTGGGGCCTTTGGGAAGTGATTAGGTCATGAACGGGATTAGTTCCCTTACGAAAGAGGCCTGAAGGAGCATGTGCAACACATCCACCATGTGAGTGTACAGAGGGCACTATTTATGAGGAACAGGCCCTCACGAGACACTGAATCTGCTGGCACATTGATCTTGGACTTCCCAGCCTCCAGAACTGTGAGTAATAATTTTGTGTTGTTTATAAATTGCCCAATCCAAGGTATTTTGTTATAGCAAGAGAAGTGGACTAAGGCAGAAATCTCTCTAGGTATCTTCTCTGAGCTTTGGGGATGGTTCCACGTATGACCTAAGTTTAGTGTTGATGGTCTTTAGAACCTCTGCTCTTCAGGAAGTCTAGGAAAGGGTAAAGCTCATATTACAGTGAATCAAGAGTTTGTATTAAAGGTCAGAAGACATTTTCAGAATTAAAAAAATATCAGCAACCAAAGGCAAAAATGCAAAAGAACAGCTCCCAGACTGAACGCTCCCCTGATGAATTCACTACAATTTCCTGAATGATAAATTTTTTATTTCTGTTACTACATTAAGGATTTCTCTTTGAAAGACTGTGAGTTTGGGATCTTAGTTGCACCATTCTCTCAGCAAAGTAACCTTATGTAGCTGGTCGCTATGTAAAACTACCACACTGTGTGCGTGAACATTAAAAATAAAAAAAAAAATACAAATAGATCATGACCAGGCCAGTCTGGACTTTAGTCTGGCTTGGTAAATGTTAATTATAAATTAAACTCTTGACATCTTATGCTATAACCCTTTTAAGTTCAGAAATATTTCAGTCTCAGCCCTAATAGGGCTTGGTCTCATAGGTCTAGTATAAAGTCTCTCTCTCTCTCTCTCTCTTTTTTTAATCATTAGTGTCAATTCCCTCTTAATCACATGTTGCAGTTTTCCTTCTCAAAGTCTTCTGAATACTCAGTTACCAATTTGGCATATATTTCTACTCAGTTCATGTCAGTTGATTTCACCTCAACAAAACTTTATTGGGTACTTACCATGACCTTGGCAATGAGGGGCCACAGAGATGACTGAGCCTTGTTGCTGTCAATCTTTTGGGATAGAGAAACACGCACATCCCACTGTGGCATAAGTGAGACACAAATACAATGTGGAAACAGAGGAGAGAAAGATGAGTTTTTACTCAGTTAGTTTTACAGTACCTTTTGAGAGTCATGGGATTTCTGAACAGCCTGTGGAATAGTGAGTAACATAGAGGAAGTTGGAGACATAAGTCAAAGGAGGAACAAGAGAGAAGAGTCTGAAGGCTTCCCTGGATTAAGAATTCATTTGAGATGGGCATGGTGGTTTACACCTGTAATCCTAGCACTTTGGGAGGCTGAGGCAGGCGGATCCCTTGGGCTCAGGAGTTCAAGACCAGCCTGGGCAACATGGCAAAACCCTGTCTCTACAAAAAATACAAAAAAATTAGCCAGGCATGGTGGTGTGTGCCTGTAGTCCTAACTACTTGGGGGGCTAAGGTGGGAGGATTGCTTGAACCCAGGAGATCAAGGCTGCAGTAAGCTGATCACGCCACTGCATTCCAGCCTGGGTGACAAAGTGAGACCCTGTCACAAAAAAAAAAAAAAAAAAGAAAAGAATTTGTTTGAAATGCACTATCTTTTTGATACTAATTTACCTAACTTTTAATTTACCTAATACTTCCGGTTTTGTTTACATATTGTTGGTTGTTTTTATTGTTTTTTTTCCTGATAGTTCACACTTTATTGAATTCAGTTTTCTTCTCACCCATTTTTTTTTTGTAATAACAATGGACCTAGCTGTGCCACTATTTTGCTATGTGAACTTAGGTAATTCTCTGAAAATTGTAGATAAACTAATAGTATATACCTCAGCCATAGAAAACAAAGAGTACATGATAGCTAATAATTTACTGACACTCATGCGTTCATATTTAAATTTTGGATAATTTGGATAACTATCTTTACCTTTGAAAACTTCTGCATGTCTAATAGTATTTCATTTACATTATGGTTTTTCTTAGATTGCAATTGATTTAAAAAATATTTATGTATTATATAATATAAGTTTTGTAGCCAAGGATAAGAGACCAGAATGATCAAGATGATTGAGTCCAAATTATTAACTGTGAAGGAGAATAGAAGACGATCAGTAGCTCAGTGTGGATGAGCCTGGTCTAAAGATATAAACCACACATTCTTCTAACTCAGCCCTCAAAGTGCAATTCAATAATTCAGCACACAGGGATTTACAGTTTGGAAAACTTTTGCAGTATCATCATGCTCTAATTTTTTTAGTCCATTCTATATGTGAGTTTTATTCCAACTTCTAGTTGGAAAGGCTCATGTCTTAAAATAAGCCTGATCCAGAAAGAAATTCTACATATGGCTAAGAGAAAAAGTAATTCTTTAGAACCTACATAGACTTAGTTATTTCTTGTGCAGAATCCTTTATTTGCCTTTTTATAGTTCTTTTTTTTTGAAACATAGGACTTCCCTTCCCTAGATTAGAGGAATTTGTTTCAGAATTGTCTTTCACTCCAGAAGCAGGTTACTCCTGCCTCCATGGCATAAAAAGGAAGAGGGAATGGGTACAATTGGCATTGTGCTGTTTTTTGGACATCTTAACACCACCTATACAAATGACGTTAATATATTAGTGTTTGCTCAGGAAGAACTTGAAAACACAGCTTCACAAATCAGTGCAAGTATTTTAAAGCATCATCCTCCCCTTAGTACATATTCAAGAAATAAAATGAACATAATCTGAACTTACCTCTGTTCTGCTTAACTATGTCTAAAAATTTATATGTTGAGCCTTTGCAAAATGGTAAGTGGTCTACCTATTCATTATTTGCCCCTCTCAAAGCTAATGGATATTGCCGAAAACCCATTATGGCATGTTAGCATCCCCTAAGTAAAACAGTGCATGTGAATTAGACCAACAAAAGAATTCTGGATAAAAACAGAAGTTTAGTTACAATTGCATTGACTGAGCATTAGTTATCAAGGCTACCCACCATGCTTCTTTTTGAATCAGCTGGATAGGATCATCACAATACCTAGACCAAACAGTCAGTACAAATTCAGGCCATTAGTTGGTGGCAGTTTTTCATCCCGCAGCTTACCAATCTGCCCACTTGGATTATCCTCTCTTTTCACTTTGTCAAGTAATATGCAATCCTTTTCATTATTTTTAGCGAAGAGAGCTTGCCTGGAGCTAATGAGTTGTAGATACCAGCAGAATGGGAAACTGATATGACCCCTTTGTCAAAATAATAAAAGAAGTTTAAATTATTCCTTTTTCCTGATATGTCTTTCTCATATTTACATTATTTATGCCTAGTATAGGGTTTAGAAGTTGAACTAAAGACATTTGCTGAAATAAAAATAAAAGAAAGAATATTCTATGAAGAATCTCACAACCCATGTTTGGGGAAGAATAGATGAGATTGTGTGTGTGTGTAAAGCATACTTACAGGTATGTGTTCATGTGTGGAGGTACGAGGGTAGATTCAAGGTAGGCTGTATATAATTAGAGCTCTTTGTTCCTCCTTATGATATAGAACAGTGGAAGATTATCTTTTTTTTCAATTTTAGCAATAAAATATGCTTTAAAAAAGAACTTGAACATTACGCTGTAAAAGTAACTCAAATATATCATAATCATCAAAATAATATACTAAACACCAACTGGGATAGGGACTGAAGTTAAGGCTCAGACAACCATTGATTTAGATTCTGCCTGTACCATGTACTTCCTGTGCGACACTGAACATACCACTTTATTCTTCTGAACCTTGGTTTCGGTATTTGTATAATGCAAGTAATAATAATAATACCTACTTCTTGAGGGTAGTTAGGATTAAATGAAATGATGCATATAAGGCTCTTACTCTAGTCCCAGCACATTGTAAGGCAATGTTAGGCTTTTTTGTGTGAAATTATATAAATTAATAATCTTTGTATTGATTACATTTGCGTGGAGATGACTACTTCTTAAATGCTGAAGAAGCCCCGAATACTTTTCAGAGACTTTAACACTAAGAAGAGCATCAGTATAAATAGAATTGTTAAGAAAACCGCTGTCAAATTCATTTTTTAAAAATCTGTTTTCCCAAGGATTAGAATCAGGGCTGACTTATCTATTAGAAATAGCAGGCATAGTGTTTAGAGCCCAGAGTACCTCTAGGGTGTCACAAAAATATTTTAATTTATTTTAAAATCAGAAATAGATGAACTTTTAGATAAAAAAGTTTTAATATGCAATATCAATATATTCATCTTGGTGCCAATACAGTAATAAAATATCATTTAAAAACTTTTTTTTTTAATAAAAAAGAGGCCCACAAAGGCAAAATTGCCAAAAGCCTGTGGAAGTCATAGTGCAGCTTTGTTTAAAATGTGATGCCAGACTGCAGGAAATGGAATTTTCTTCAGGTCACACAGTATGCCAGAAGAAAATGTGAAGAGCAGAGTTTTCCTTGTTATTTTTGTTTGTTGGGGGATAGGAGCTTGTAATTAAGTGAAGTAGTATCACTCACTTTGTTAGAGTGTATCAGGCATGTTTCTCTTGGAATGATATTGACTTACATCCTCACAATAAAATTAACACTGGTATATGAAAGACTCATGGATGGAAACATAGATGAATAAGACCAAAATATGTAGTTTAGAAAATAGGGAAAGGGTAATATAGATAGAAATAGTTTTTACTGTTTATAAGACATGAGGAAATGCACCTCATTTGAAGTTATAAAAATAATTTCAAGACCTGCTGGAATTCAAACCGCCGAAATATAAACCCATAGTAGTAATATGTGCTGCTAAAAATTTATGATATTATAATATTGTAAATATTACGATAGTCCTTTTGCTCAAGAGGCACTGGTATATTTAAAACACGTCATCATGCATGTGTAATGTCTTAGCAAAACAAATCTGAACTTCTTGTTAAGGCAAGCTCTGGGTTTAATCCTTTGGTATAGTTATTTGAGCTCGGTATCTGATGTCTCATAAGATCTTTTTGAACATAAGTATAACATATCAGGGCATGTTATACTTAAGAATGAGGAGGTGTCTTCTTTCTCGATTGTTGGTTTTAGAGAATTGCACAAAGTTACATTTTGTGCAATACTGAATTCCTTTCATTGCCAATTTGGAGTTAAAAAAAATAAGTGGTGAAGTGCTTGATATCCTTGAAATAAAACATGCAGAAGATAATTTCTCAAGAGATGGAGAATTAGAAATCACTGATTTTTATTAAATCCCAAAAACATGCATTTTAATGGTAGTCTATGATGTAAATTCTCTAAGCAATCTTGGGAATTTTGAATATATTGTATAATACTCAGCTCAGTAAATCTTACTTTTATATCATAAGTACAAATTTAAATGCCTACAGTGTAGATGATACTGTGTTAGGCACTAGAAAGTTTGATCAGCCCTGCCAACTACAGTGTAGTTGATGGAGCTCTGAATTACTGAGCAACATCATTTCACTTCTCTTTACTTCATTTTCCTTATCTGTGTACTGGAGATAGTAATTCCTGCTTTATAGTCTTATTGTGAGGCTCAAATCAGATAAGGCCTATAAAAGTGCTTTGAAAATTGCAAGGAACGAAAATATAAGATAGAATTATTACTATCCTTTAGGCTCAATGTTGATACCATAGCAATTAATTATGATTATTTTATAAGAGTAGTATGGGATTTGGAGCTATTTTGTGAGCTTAAATATATCTGAATGTGTAATGTAAGATTTAGCTCAATGGCAATCTCCTAGGCCATGATATTTCTCTTAGGACTAATATAAAAGCAAATATCTTTAACAAGGAATAAATTCAGTTGCTCTTTGTTGCCTCCTTAATCATTCTGCAAAGTGATTTGTTTTGGTCTTTGAAAAAGTGTTAGTTGAGAGTTTCCACCTAAAACTAATTGTCATTGAAAATAATGAATGTACACTTAAAATGAATTTATTCAGATTCTTTGACTTCACTGACAAATCAGTGGTTTATTCAAGTCTACTCAATTTGAATGTTTTCCTCTGAAGCTATGATTATAAAATCTTCAGAGTTAAAGTACTTCCCTAAGATTAATGACTAGATAATTGATTTGCAGTAAATGTAACTTATTTATTGAGACTCGTTCTATGAGATTTGTGACTGAGAAAAGCAAAACTAAGTAGGTGGATTGGGAACCCTCTTTGGTGCTCCAGGTGTAAACTTTCTGTTTCTTACTTTCTTTGAACTAACATTTATTGAGTACCTACTATATACTCAGTGCTACTACATACATTATCTCATGTAATCATCATAAAGATTCCATTTTAGAAACTAAGAAAATAGAATTTCACAGAAATTAAAAATCTGTCCAAGATGATCTGTCCAGCTCTAAGTCAGGACCCCTCTTCTTTACTAACTCCAATACCAGTGTTCTTTTAAAAACAATGTAATTTCTCATCCAAATCTACACACTAGGCAGAAGGTTCCTTCATATTCTTTCGTCTTTCTAATCAAACCTTAATCTTAGGAAAGAATTTGACAAATAGCTTTACAACAAGGCAGTAGGACGCAGAAGATTCATAAAGCTTAAAGTCATATCAAACACAAGGAGATGTGTATTTTACCAGGAGAAACAAAACTATTTGTAATATTATGTCAAATGTATGAAACGCTTCCTAAAATTTCAGACATTAGCATACAACTGTGTTAAAGGGATTAATCAATACTCTGAAACCATATTACATAGGTAATTTTCCCTTGCTAAATAAGTGGCACTCAGAACTTTAACAGTGATGGGCTGAGATTTTCATGTAAACTTGTAATTAGATCTGTAACTGTTACTGATGGCCTTTGCTCTTATAGAGCCACTTGCAATGAGGTTGCTGTTCAAGTTGGCACTGGCAGTTTCTGTAGAATATTTTCCTGCTCCTCCTCAAAAACTCACAGCAAAGATAGAAGATATGTCACATACGCTTTTAAAAGACGGGGTGACAAGCAAAAGGAAGATAAACATCTTTGAAGACCAGAAGCAGAATAAAAACACATGGCAGTAAATGTGGTTTAAGTCACAGGCCTACCACATTCCAGGACAAGGAAGTAGCAGAAATGTTCATGCTTTCAACTTCTGAGGATCAAAACGGGTGGCAGAATGGAGCCGGATTCAGTGTGTACTATAGAGAGTTAGGCCAGGCCAGCCAAGTTCAGAGGCAAAGTTGAGGCTGATAAGTTGTTGCCTAGTAGGTGGGAGGAAGCACAAATAGGTGCTTCACCAAAGCCTGGCCAGGCCCCAACTAGCTAATACATCCGTAATATCCCTGCATTCTGAGAGCTCTGGGTGCCAATACAAGGGCAAGGCAGGTAGAGACAACTGTAAAACTGCCACACATGGAGAGGTGAGAAAGGAGAGACTGAGCCAAAACAAACAAACAAACCGAGAAAGGAACACTGTAGCAGCACCACTAAAATTTCAAAGCTTATAAGCCTAAAAAGAAATCATGAAAGAGAGCCATCAAGCAGATGTTAACTGGATGACATAATTATGATTGCACAATTTGAGAAAAATTTAAGTATGTATTTTTAAGATCTTAAAATGTATAAATTAAGAAAAGAAATGATTATAGTACCAAAATGGTTATGTTTCAAAAACGTGTCTATATTCAAGTTCTAAAGAGAAATTTTAGAAATAAAAAAATCAGGCCGGGCGCGGTGGCTCACGCCTGTAATCCCAGCACTTTGGGAGGCCGAGGCGGGTGGATCACGAGGTCAGGAGATCGAGACCATCCTGGCTAACACGGTGAAACCCCGTCTCTACTAAAAATACAAAAAATTAGCCGGGCGTGGTAGCGGGCGCCTGTAGTCCCAGCTACTCGGGAGGCTGAGGCAGGAGAATGGCGTGAACCCGGGAGGCGGAGCTTGCAGTGAGCCGAGATCGCGCCACTGCACTCCAGCCTGGGCGACAGAGCGAGACTCCGTCTCAAAAAAAAAAAAAAAAAAAAAAAGAAATAAAAAAATCATATCATTAAAATTAAAAAGCAATAAAAACCGAAAAATTGAGTAAGTTAGGTTAACATCAGTTTAGAAGAGCTAAAGGAGAGATTAATGAATTAGAAAGAGTACTGAGGAACTGATCTACAGGATGAAAAAGAAAGAGAAGGAAGGGAAAATATGATGTCAAAGTTATGACCGTCTTGAAGAATGGTCTGACTTGATTTTTTTCCCATCGAATTATCAAAAGAGAAAATGTCAATATTTAAAGACATAAAGTGACTTAGAACTATTTCCAGACTGAAGTACTGAATCTCCATTTAGAAACTGCACGGCAAGTGCTAAGCAAAATAAAAGTAAACAATACTTTGACAAACAGCAAAACGGAGAACATAATAGCTAAAGAGAAAATCATAAAGCCTCTCTGGGAGAATAACAAATTTACTAATAATTAAAATGAGAACAGATATCTCTTTAGAAGCAGTAGAGATCAGAAGACAATGAAGTAATAGCTTCAACGTGCTGAAGAAAAGATTATCAAACTACAATTATGTACACCTATAAACAATCATTCAAGAGTAAGGGCATTAGGAAAACATTTTTAATACATAAACAAGTAAAGGAATTTTTTACTCAAGGAAATTCAGAAGCATTTACTCAGCAAAAAGAAGAGTATACTTGTATGGAAGGCAAAAAATGCAGTTAGCAATTGTGAGAAAAAAAGATCAAATATGTTTGTACATTTTATTTAAATAAGTAATTTTTTGTTGAATTTATTTCTTTTCGAAAAAACTTAAAACTAAAATTCTAGATAGAAATAATGTAAATAACATATGGTTTGAGAGGAGAAAAGAGAAACTAAATGCTTTAAATTTATTAGAAAAGTTTAAAGTTTAGGACATATATTGAATTTCAGCAAGTTCATTTGCTGAAAGTGGGTTTTACTTGTTGCTAAGTGACACAGGTCAATTCAAATTCTCTGGCCTTCTCTCTTACCTATAAAAAACCAAAAATTAATGTTGATAATAATAAAGAAAAAACAAACTCAGATAAATCATTATTAGACATTACATGGTAATTCTGTATCTAAAATGTTAATGTTACCACTGAGACAACAGAAATACAGTCGATACATCCATATAAGCAAAACATACAAAAAGAATAACAGAAAAAAAACCCAGGAAATTGCATCATCACAGCAAGAGATAAGAAAAAAAAAAAAAAAAAGGACCCAGGGAAAAATAAGGAAAAAAGGGAAACATAACATGCTAGACATAAGTCAAAATCAGTAATCCACTCATTTGTTTTTTTTTTTTTTTTTTTTTTTTGAGACGGAGTCTCGCTCTGTCGCCCAGGCTGGAGTGCAGTGGCGCCATCTCGGCTCACTGCAAGCTCCGCCTCCCGGGTTCAGGCCATTCTCCTGCCTCAGCCTCCCGAGTAGCTGGAACTAGAGGCACCCGCCACCACGCCCGGCTAATTTTTTGTATTTTTTAGTAGACACAGGGTTTCACCGTGTTAGCCAGGATGGTCTCGATCTCCTGACCTCGTGATCCACCCGCCTCGGCCTCCCAAAGTGCTGGGATTACAAGCGTGAGCCACCGCGCCCGGCCCACTCATTTGTTAGAATATATAGGAATGTATTTTAAAATATTCATTTTAAATGCTGCTCTTAAGAGACACAAATAAAGCCAAATAATACAGAACATTTGAAATAAAATACATAAAAAATAAAGAATAATAAAGAATACTTATTTTTAAAAAGCAGGCACAACAATACCAAAAAGTGGTATTACTAAAAAGAATTTAAAGTAAAAGCCTTAACAACAATAAGACACTCTATAATAATGAGTATTCACTAATATACATATAAATATTATAAATTGTGATACCCTAAGGATACAAAATTAAATGCATAAAGTCAACATTAACAGGATTATAAAAAAGAAATGAACAAATTTACAATTATAGTGAGGTCTTTAAAACATTTTCCATAAAGCTGATTTAGAAAAATATTATCAGGGCTATAGAAAATATAAGCAATGTAGTCAACAGCATTATTTTTCTGTTTTTCTGTCTCTATCTACCTACCTATAAAACTCTACATTAAAGAAATAAATATTGTACCTTCTTTCCAACACGTGTGCAACCTATTTTAAAAATCAATCAGTAAAAGCCACCAGGGAAATATCAACTCCAAAAAAACATACTTGTATTATTTGACCACAGAGCAATGGTGTCAATAACAAAATTACCTATTTGTATTAAAATATACATGTATTCACACAAACATTGTGTAAATAACCTTTAGTTTGAAGAGGAAATCACAATGGAAATAACAAAATGTTTATAAGTGAATAGTAGCAAAAAAATTACCTATCAAAAAGTGTAGAATATGCTTAGAATGGTAATTAGAACACTCATTGGTGTACATTTATAAATTAGAAAAAAAAGAGAAAAAAATTAACATAAAGAAGCTATGTGGTAATGTTGAAAAGCTAGGTGAAGGTGAAAAATAAAATATATCCAATAAATAACTCAATTATATCTGATAAATAGAATATATATTCAAAATACATACAAAGCATGCAATGTAGCCAAGAAAGAAGGAGAAACAAATTACAAAGGTAAGAAAAAAATAAGGCAGCACACATTGAAATAAAAGAGAAGATATGAAAGTCAAAATCTGTATTTTTAGAAAAGAAAAATAAAAGAACATTTTAATCAAGGCAATTGAAGAAAAGATGAAGCTGAAATAACCAATACTAGAAAATGAAAAAGTAGGGTATTTTTAGACTTATGGTGAAATTTAAAACTTATAAGGAATAATATAATAAAATTAATGCCCAAGAGAACTTTTTGAAAATATTTACATTATAAAAATGAATAAAACATAGAAAACTTGAAGAGAATAATAACCATTAGAAAATGTATTCATTCCTATTCCCACTTCTTGAAAAAAGAAGAGAAAAAGAAAAGAGATCAAGGCTAGAAGATCAAATAGTCTATATATACATAATCACTACCTAATAAAAACTGTTCTAAAAATTAAAAAAATAAAAACTATTCAAATTATTTTTCAAGACCAATATAACCATAATAGAAAAACCAGGTAAAGACATTGTGAGAAAAGAAAATTATTCACCAACTGATACAGTTTGGATATTTGTCTCCTCCAAGTCTCATGTTGAAATTTGATCCCCTATGATGGAGGTGAGGTGTGCTGGGAGGTATTGGGGCAAGGGGGTGGATCCCTCGTAAAGACTTGGTGCCTTCCTGGAGGTAATGAATCAGCTCTCGCTCTATTAGTTACCCTGAGGTCTGATTGTTCAAAGAGCCTGGCAGCTCCTTCTCTCTCTTTTCCTTCCTCTGCCATGTGACATGCTAGTTCCCATTCCCCTTCCACCACGACTGGAAGCTCTCTGAGGCCTTCACCTGAAGCTGATGTTGGTGGCATGTTCCTTGTACAGCCTGCTGAACCAAGAGCCAAAGAAACCTCTTTTATAATATTTATAACTTACCCAGCCTCAGGTATTTCTTTATATTCTAAGTTGAATTTGAAAAGCAGAAAAACAGAGAAGAAAGGCTTGGCTCATTACCTACCACATTTAAAGCCACAGTATTGAACAATATTTAATTGGGACAGGAGTCAATAAAAAGAATCTAAAAAGAGACCTACAGCCACAGGGAAACACAATGTGTGATAGAGGCAACAGTACAAATTAATCATGAAAAGGTGAGCACTGCAGTAATTGGTGCTGGGTCAACTGGCTCTACATATGGTAAGAATGCAATGAGATTCTCTATCATGAACTGTACCCTCCAAAATAATCCTGCTGGATCCAAGACCACAGACTGAAAAGTAAAAGTTTAAAATTTTTAGAGGAATATGTAACTGACTATTTTCCTTACAATGTGGAAACAAATAATTTCTTAGACAACATAAAAAAGTCATGAAGGAAACAGATCAATTAGACACATAAAACCTAAAGATATAAGATAATTTTTTCATCTTATGTAACTAAAAATAGGTAGCTATAATGGTAAAAAGAATTTATTAAAGTGAACAAGAAAAAATGAATAACCAACTTAGTAAACAAGTGTACCATCTACATGGAAAGCAATTCAGAGAAGAGCAAACTTGAATGTTTAAAAAAATTAAAATTATGCTCAATCTCATAACCAAGAAAATAAAAAGTTTAAAATGCTGTATTATTTTACACCAACAAGAGTAGAAAAAAAATTTAAAGTTTGACCTTTCCAAATGTAGTTTACAATGTGAATAAATAAAAACTCTTTTATACTGGGAAAAGAGTACAGACTAAGGACCAATTTATAATCCTGACAGTCTAGCACGAAACTGAAGATGCTCCTACCTGTGACTCAGCAGTTCTACTCATAAGCGTACATCCTAGAAAATGTCCTGCACATTTCATAAGGATATAAATAAAGTTGTATATTGTAGAATAATTTGTAGTAATGAAATATCAGAAACAAATGACATCAAAAGAGAAATGGATAAATAAAATGTGGTATATTTTTACAACTGACATCAACATCAATGGATCTCAAAAATATAATGTTGAATTAAAAAAGCATTTGTAAATGATTCCACATGATATCATTTATGGAGACATGAAATATGTAATGTTTTGATAGTGACTACATATATATGAAATGAAGTGTAAGAGCATTAACTGATTAAATATACAAAGTTGTGATGGTAGTTGCCTCTGGATAGTCAAGAAGTAGAATGATCGTGGGGAGAAAAAGGGATGAAGTTGATTCATGATAATTTCATTTATTTTATGAAAAAATGTCAGAAGCCAATATTAGATAAAGTTAATATTTATCATCTTGGGTAGTGGATGCAGGTATGTGTGCAGTATTTACTTACCTTTTCTCTGACTTTTAACATTTTCTCAACAAATGAAATAATAAGCCAAACCCACTAGCATATTTGTATGATGATGTGTTTTCAACTAGTCAGCACACTCTTTAGTTGTATCATGTTACTTGCTTGAGTAATACATTAAATTATTAGAAGACAATGTTTTTTTAAATATTTCTGGTTTCAAGGGAGAGGAATTTTCTATAAACATTCCTAGATCTTTGTCCCAACCTCTACTGCACCTCACCTGCTTGTAATTCTGGCCTCTCTTTGTGGGAGCCAGTATCTTGCAGTTAACATGCATCCTATGATTTCTCTACATTTGTTCTCTGTTTTCTAGATTGTTAAAGCAAACTTTAAATCTGTTTGCTACATAAGAATATATCCTTTGAGGTCTTTGTTCGGAAATTTTATATTAGCAAAAGGGTTTGATAGCATGATGGCAATTTGATTTTATGTTTTCTTTAATTCTTGGACGATAGGTGTTTCAGCTGCCTAAACAGAACCTGAATGTTGCAGATAAAATGAAGAAAGTAGTCACATATTCAGGAAGGGATATAAAGGTACTTGAGCTAAACATAATTTTTATTTCGTTTTAAAAAGAGGCTTAATGTACCTAGGAAGGGATATAAAGTCACTTGCGCTAAACATAATTTTCTTCCATTTCTACAAAGAGTATTAATATCTATACATGTTGTAAGCTCTTAGCAATTTTATGAGGACTATAGTAGCTCATGTTCCCATGCATTTTGATTAGCACAAATGGAGACATTGAAGATGTATGTAATAATAATACCCTATGCATTCTGTAATGGCTTTCTCTAAAGAATGTGCTTTTCTCTGTAAACATTTTTATAAAAAGTCAAAGAAGTGGAAAATATGAGAAAAAATATTTTCTGGTAACTATATTTGACTTAAATATTTTGGTATGCCAAGTTCTGATATGATGTTTAGAGATATTATAATGAATGCATGAGAATTCATTCCAGAAAAATAAATATACATTTCTTTCTATTTAAAATCTCTGTTCCTTGTATAATACCATTTGGGGATTTCTATGTTAGTCCCTCCACTGTCCTCCCACCCCCCAAAAAAGAAGCTGATAACTTCTGTATTCTCATTCATCCAAGAGTGATTAAATTACCAGAGTCCTTGCCTCACAATTTGGATGATCAATCTGAAAGTGGTTACAGCAGGACTTTTAGATGGTTCTTTGTTTTTGCTGAAAGAATTGCTACTTTCGGTAAGATAGCAGCATAAATTAACTCAGTGGTAAATATTTCTCAACTGTGATACACACAAATGTTAATATTGTTGAAAATATACATTAGCATATAGTGCACCCGCATCCCTCCCACTATCGCCCCTCTCAGAGCCTGCAGACAGACTTCTCTGACGTCTCAGTTATGCTATTAGAAGAACTATGTGTTGGGGAGACAATGCTTTCTGAGCCCCATGTGCTCCTGGTGCCAGTGCTCGCAAATGCCAGGCTTTGGGCCTGGCTGAGGGATGGACACACAAGTCTGTGCATGGTACTGAAAGACCCTCCCATTCTACTTCTCCCAACACTTACTGCCCCACCACACAATATGCCACAGAGACTATCAATCCTTTCAAGACTCAAATGCCTCTTTTTGTCAGTCACCTCAAGGCACCCCCAACCCCCAAGTCCTCCCTAAGTGTTATCTAAACACTCACTCATGAAGCTGAGTACCTCTCCCACTCTAACCCAGGCTTACACACTTCCCAATCCATCGAACCCTATTCTGTTTTCTGAAACTTGAGTCAGTCATCGACGTACCCTTTAAGTTTAACCTCTTGCTAAGTTTTCATTCCCCTGCTTAACACAAAAAAGTCTCCTCCCTGAGGACGCTGCTTTCTCTGTGATTCTTTCAAGTGGTAGTTGTGTTTTCTCTCCATTTAAAATTTTTTCTTTATCATGACATTTCCAGAACATTCTCCCTGTATTCTTCCTAAAAATTCCCAGCCCTTTTAAAGATTACATCATCAAAAAAATCATTCCCCTTATTGTAGTTATGCTCAATCCTTGAAGATACAACCAGCCAAATCACAATCTTAAACTTTCTTACTTCAACATTAATCCTGGATTACACTCCTGCCCCTTTGCTAGTGCCCTTGCCAAGCTCCTGAATCTGGCTGGTGTCCAAGGTGAATCTTAAGATCTGCATATTCTATAGATTCCATACATTGTCTATACCCTACTGCCCTCACTTGCATACTTAGATGGAGTGCTACACTCTTTGATAACACTTGAAAGTGAGGAGTCAGCTCCCCAAGATGTGAACCTTAACTAGTGGGAAAAGGGAGATGGGAGAGAACAGAGAAGACAAATGTCTGTTTATTTCTCCCTTACATGGACAGTTCCAAGTATGTCTTCTCCTTGCAAACTTTCCAGAGAAACCTCACATTCTAAGTGAAAACACTTGCTGAGTGATCTACCTTACCTCTCTACAAAGTGCACTTCTTACTACTGCTTTTATATTACTTTGCACCTTGTTTTACCTTGTCTCTTTTCATCTTCACTGTCCTGGACTTTCACATGCTAAATAAGGTGTAAGTACTTTAATCCCTGCCTCAAGCTTTGTTTTCTAGAAGCTGGAGGCAAAGACAAATCGTTAGTACCTGTGAATATCTTCTGTGGAGGCCAAAGGGAAATCAATAAGAAACTTCCAAGGCAACATAAAGAAGATATTACATTCTGTCTCAGTGGATTCTTCATTCTTAATCATGTATTTGAGAAAGATGATACTCAATCAATGTGTAATGAGCCACAAGACAATATATTTTTTCTGCTTCCTTTACTAGCAGATGATCTTTGATTTTTCACCAGGGATTACATTTTATTATTTGTTGTTTTTCTTAATAAAAATGGAGTAAGAGTCTCACATGAAATGGATCAATGTAAGGCTGGTCACTGGCATTTCTCTGCTCCCAGCTGTCAAACCAGCACAGATTTTGATATAGCCATTTCATGATTGAAAATTTCATTTTCTTGTGAATCGCAGATGCCACTCCGCTTTATGAACTCTAGACCAGTGCTGTCTAATAGAAATTTTGTTGGTGATAGATTTATTCTGCGTCATTCAATACAGAAGCCACAGGCCAAGTGTGAAATGTGGTTAGTGAGACTAAGGAATACAACTTTTAACTTTTTAAAAAAGTTTAATTCAAACGTAAATAGCTACATGTTGTTAGTGGCTAACATATTGAACAGCATCATTCTAAACCACAGGAGTGATGCTTTTGTAACCTAAGAAACACAGCCTAAAGTCAGTCGCCTATTCCAAAACCAGCTCTGAAGATAGCATTTTTGCTATTTCTAGCATACAACAAGAACTAAACTACAACTGAATGATGAGAAAAAAATCCTAATATAACTGGAAAAAGTGATTGTAATAATGCTTTATAATATTAACCCTCAGAATAAAATAAAGACACTTTGTAGACATTTCTATAGCAAATGTTGCTGAAAAATTAATGTATCTGCAATGATTTACATGATTTGATAATCTAGCTTTTAAAGGGATCCTGCTTATTAAGCTTTATACTTTATAAGTTAACAAGATACAACTGACTAATCAAAGTCTCCAAGCGATAGCTAATTCTTTGTATTTCTCAACAATAGCGTTAAAATCATGTCCTTAGGAAAGTCTTATTTGGACCTCCCCCATCTTACTTTTCAGACAAGATCCTATTTACATGCTGTCCTAGCATCATGTTCGTTTCATTCAATTTAATTTTCTGTTCATAATTATACATTCACTACCATGGTTATTTGATTAAAATCTATCTCTTTTAATAGACTCTTAGATCTTTATAAGCAAGAGGATGACTCACTCACCTGGCACAGGGTCTGACGTATAATAGGTGATTAATAAGTGCTGAATATAAGAGCAGAGTGCATTCATGTTTGCAGAAAAAAATTCAATATAAGTGGCTTTCCTGTATGTAAAATTGTCTGAATGCTTTCCAATGGTTAATTCAAATAATAAGCTTTGCCAGTTAACTATATTTCTTTATGCCCCCTTTCCTTTTAACCTGAAAGGATAAACCAACTCTTTTCAATCCAATGATAATTAATAGGAAACTTAGAAAACATAATCTAGCTTAATTGAAAGGTTTCAAAATAAATAATTGCCCTTGGAAAACTGAATAATGATCAAGCATTAGTTGTATAAAAATCAGCCACATCAAGTTTCAGAACTCTGCAGTTTAGTAATAGTAGTTTCTTGGTGTTACACAGGAGTCCCCTTTTATCCACAGTTTCCTATTCTGTAGATTCAGTTACCTGAAGTGGATTCAGTCAACTACAGTCCCCAAAACAGATGAGTATAGTACAAGAAGATAGGTTAAGAGAAAGAGAGAGACCCCACATTCTCATAACTTTTATCACAGTATATTGTTATAATTGTTCCATTTTATTATTAGCTATTGATGTTAATCTCTTACCATGCCTAATTTATAAGTTAAGCCTTATAATAGGTGTATATGTATAGGAAAAAACACAGAATATAGAGAGATCAGTACTATCTATGATTTCAGGCATCCATGGGGGTTCTTGAAACATGTCCGCTGTGGTTAAGAGGAGACTACTGTAATTCTTGGGACCTTAATACTCTCCCTCTTACCCTCATGCCAGAAAGAAACCCCAGACAAGAATAATTGTCTTGTGAACTGTCCCTTTCTCCATTTATATCTCATTATTTTATCAGATTACATAGTATTTTATCATTGAAATATTTCAAATAGTGATTACAAGTTCTTTCCAAATGAGAAAGTTTCTAAATTCTGTTGAAATGAGTTACTGTCTATATATACTTTCATAGCATATGTGCCTCATTTTTTTTTCATTTCTTGCCATTTTTTTCCTAATCCTTCCAGGGGATGAGTGTGCCTAAATATATTACAAATCAACAAAATCAGTATTTGCTAAGAGTACTTAACATTTCAGGGCTATAATTTTATAAATCTTCAACAATAAAGCAAAACTGGGCTACTAAGGTTAAGATCCTGACTTAGTCCGTTTTGACTGCTATAAAAAACTACCATAGATTGGTGGCTAAGAAACAATAGAAACTTATTCTCACACAGTACTGGAAGCTGAGGAGTGCTCAGCCTCCAGGACTAAAGTGCTGGAGATAAATAAGGTGCTGGCAGATTTGGTGTCTGCTGAGGAAGGAACTATTTCTTGGCTCACAAACAGCCCATTCTCACTGTGTCCTCACGTGGTAGAAGGGGCAATCACATTTTCTGGGTATCTTTCATAAGGGTACTCATCCCTTTCATGAGGGCAGAGTACTCATGACCTAATTACCTCTCAAAAGTTTCACCTCCAAATACTATTACATTAGGAACTGGGTTTCAACATATGAATGGAGGTTAGGAGGTGGGACAAAAACATTCAGTCTTCAGCAAATCTAAAATATTTATTTATTTATTTTATTTTTTTGAGACAGAGTCTCGCTTTGTCACCCAAGCGGGAGTGCAGTGGCGCTATCTCTGCTCACTGCAACCTCTGCCTCCCGGGTTCAAGAAATTCTCCTGCCTCAGCCTCCCGAGTAGCTGGGATTACAGGTGCCCACCACCACACCTGGCTAATTTTTGTATTTTTAGTAGAGACGGGGTTTCACCATGTTGGCCAGGCTGGTCTTGAACTCCTGACCTCATGATCTGCCCGCTTTGGCCTCCCAGAGTGCTGGGATTAAAAGTGTGAGCCACAGCGCCCAGCCTAAAATATTTCTTTTCAAGTACTAGGTGTTGTTAGTTCCTTGAAATAGGCATTGCTGCACTCTATAGCTACATATCACTTAACTGTCTCAAATGTATTCTTCAATAAACTGTTAATGAATGCCTACTATGCCAGATACTGTGTTGTTCACAAGGGATAAAGAGTTAAATAGAAAACAATCTCTTGTATGCTTCTAACAGTAAGGGATATAGCATAGACTGCTAAGTGCCAATCCAATACTCATCTTGGGTTTATTCAACGCTAAGTGAACACTTGTTTGAGCAATACATTACCTAAACAAAAGACTGTATTCTCCATCCTTACTTGTAGCTATGTGTGGTCATGTAATTATTTTTTTGGCCAATGACATGCATGTAGAAATATATTATAGGACCATATGGAATACTTCATAAAGAAAGCTGGGAGATATGTCCATTTACTACACTTACCATCTCTCTTCCTGCAACCTGGAAAACAGACTGAACAACTGGAGCTCCAGCTGGCTTCTTGGGCCAACAGGTGGCCTTGAGGATAGAAGCCACATGGAGGAAGTCACAATGGAAAAATAAAAGAAGCTTTGTTAATTTATTGCAGACATTTGAAGCTACAACATAACCATAAGCTTTTAATCAGAGGATTTTTTGGTTCAATCCCATGATTTTTAAGATATCCTATATATGTAAATCAAGGTACTATTACCTGACATATGTTAACAAATAGATATATACACTGTTCTAGCTATACAAAGAACATGTTGGGGAGACAGTGGCTATATCTGCTTGGGGTCAGGGGTGGCTGTTCAGAAGCACAGCCATTTGAATTAACTCTTAAAGGCTGAGTGCTATTAGTTCCTTGAAATAGGTATTGCTGCAATCAATAGCTACATATCTCTTAACTATCTCATAAGCATTCTTTAATAAGCTATCAATGAGTGCTTACTATGCCAAACACTGTGTTGTTCATGAGGGATAAAGAGATAAATAGAAAACAATCAGATAAAAAAACAGAAAAAAATGACATTACAATAGAGGAATGAGCACATGGTAAAGCACATAGATTTAAAAAATATTGTTCATTTTAATAACTGGAAGTAGTTTACTAATGGTTGGCTGATGACAGATTTACACAGCTAAGTGGAAGATAGGTTAGGTGGTTAAATCAACAATGACCTTGCACATTAAAGAGTTTTATCTGTAGATTATGGAAGTTTCTAAATCAGGGGAGTGACATGATAAGTTTGGGCTTTTACAAAGATGGATTAGAGGTATATTAAGCCAGAAGCTAAGATAATAGTTAGAAGACTAGTCAGGGTAAAATACTAGGGCAATATATTAGGAGAGATTATGCCATGTAAATTAATAAATGAGAGGCTTTAAAATGAGCATGTAAATGAATAAATCAATGACTTTAGAGTTTGTTGGGTGAAAGAGGTGGAGAAATGGGTTTCAGCATGGAGCCATTTTATTTCTATATACTCTCAATAAACAATTAGAAAACAAAATTTTTAAATGATACTATTTATTTATTCATTTACTTTTTTGGACAAAGTTGCACTCTGTCACCCAGAAGGGAGTGAAGCGGTGCGATCTTGGCTTACTGCAACCCCCACCTTCCACGTTCAAGCTATTCTCCTGAATCAAGTGTGCGCCATCATGCCCGGCTAATTTTTGTATTTTTACTAGAGACTGGGTTTCACCACGTTGGCCAGGCTGGTGTCAAACTCCTGACCTCAAGTGATCTGCCCGCCTCGGCCTCCCAAAGTGCTGGGATTACAGGCATAAGCCACCACTCCCGGCCTATGATACTATTTATAATAGAGTAAAATAACATTAAATCCCTGAGAAAAATATAGTAAGAGATTTATGACTTTTTTTTTGAGATGGAGTCTCACTCTGTCGCCCAGGTTGGAGTGCAGTGGCGTACTCTTGGCTCACTGCAAGCTCCGCCTCCCGGGTTCACACCATTCTCCTGCCTCAGCCTCCGGAGTAGCTGGGACTACAGGCACCCGCCACCACGCCTGGCTAATTTTTTGCATTTTTAGTAGAGACGGGGTTTTACCGTGTCAGCCAGGATGGTCTCGATTTCCTAACCTCGTGATCCACACTCCTCGGCCTCCCAAAGTGCTGGGATTACAGGCGTGAGCCACCGTGCCCGACCGAGATTTATAAGGCTCTTATACTGAAAATAACTAAACTATTGACAGAAATTAAATAAATAAAGAAGTGAAGGGATATAGTTTGTTTACAGACTGAGGAAGCTATTGGAAAGATGTCCGTTTTCTCCAGGTTGATTTATGGATTCAATACCATTACAATAAAAATCCCAACAATTTTTAGAAATTATTAAGTTGATTCCAAAATTATCAATTACAATTTTGAATAAAAACTTGAATATCAGGATTTATTATAAAGCAACCACAATTAAAACGTTATGTTATTTGCAGGAGGTGAGACAAACCAGAATAGAGATAAAACAGGTCAGAGATGATATAAAGAGGCTTATATTTGTTGTTACATAATTATCACAAAGTGACAGTGGGGGAAAATATGATCTTTTCAAAAAGTAGTGCTAGATCAAGTAGATAGTTACATAAAAATGAATCTTGACTCCTACTGTTTCACTATATAAAAAGATTAAGTATGAAAGGCAAAAAAAAAAGCTTATAGAATATAGAGAAATATCTTCATGAACTTAGGATAGTAAAAGATTTCTTTAAAAGAGTACAAAAGTATTACTATAAAGACTCATAAATTGGATTACAATAATATTAGTAACTCACATTTATCAAAAAATAAAAGGCAGTCAGAGTGGGAAAAGCTTTTAGCAATATAAAATACATGTAGTTTGCAATGGATTCATAGGCAAAATATATAAATAACTTCTACAAATAATAAAAAGACAGAAAACCCAATAAAATTATGTCTTGTAAGCAGGCCCTTTCCAAAAGTCTCAAATATACCTATAAAAAGATGGTCAACCTCATTAATCATCAGGAAAATAAAAACTGAAATCAGAATTCACAGGTTTCAAGAAACTTAGTAATTTTTACTAGCTGGGCACACTCCATTTGGTTTCAATGTCTAGGAATAATCCTCTGTGGCACTAGGCTTCACCCTCTGGATTTGAGGCTGTGTCCTCAGAGTCATTCTTCTTTTTCACAACAAGTAGAACATGTTTGTAGCTGCATAGTTTTATCAGTCTGTTCCATGACTATAGAAAGAAGGCCAGGCAGTCTTCTTTCATTTTGTATTTTCTCTCTCTCTTTCAGTTCAATCTGGCAGTGTTTCTGTTGGTATAAAACTTTCAAGAAATTTTGTGGGTCTCCTGTGTATGTCACAGGGATTCAACTCACTAGAAAAAAGGTTTATCTACAGATTTTCCTGCATAATCTCATCGATATGTTTGATTTTTGCTGAGAGGATGGGAGAGGAGGCAAAACCCTTCAATTTCTAAGATGTTCTCTTGTTTAAGAAAATTTGTGAGCAACACCCTTAACCTCTTCAGAGAACCTTTTGTATGACTGAATACTTTTAATCTTTCTGAAATATTAGCACAAGATTATGCAGCCATGCCTCTGCTTACTCACTAGAGCATTCTTTCCTAACAATGAATCTCTTAATTTTGGTGCTTTTTTTTTTTTGCAATGTAGAAAACTGAGAACTTTCAAAGTCCTCAAGTCATAGCCTCATTTTGTTTAACAGCTTTTCCTTCAATTTCTGTCTCTTTTCATACTTTAAGCAGCAAGAAGCAACCAGGCCATACGTTCAATATTTCATTCGAAAATCTCTTGAACTAAATTTCAGTTTCACTTTTTTTTTTTACAGATTCTGTTTTACACATAAATGTATAACATAATTATGCTAAATTTTCTATCACAATATGATAAAAATCCCCTTTCCCTCAGTTTCAAATAACTTGTTGCTCATTTTCTACTAAGTCTTCACTGGCAGCACCTTTCATATTTGTATTTCTAGTTACAGTCTTTTTAAGACAATCTAGGCTTTTTCTGTCTGCCTTCTCAAAATTCTTCCAGTTTCTACTCAGTGCCCCATTCCAAAGTCAATTCTACTTTCACATTTTTCTACTCATTACAACAACATTCTACTTTCAGGTACCAAAATCTATGTTAATTTTCTATTGTAGGCCTAGCAAATTACTGTAAATGTTGTGGCTTAAGCATCACAAATTATTATATTTCTGTGGGTCACAAGTGTGGTATGGGTCTCAACAAACCAAAACCAAGGTGCCAACAGTCCTCACTGCTTTTTGAAGGATTCAGGAAATAATCTCTTTTCCATTTATTTAGGTTGGTGTTAGAAATCAGTTCCTTCAGTTTGTAAGATTGAAATCCTTGTTTTCTTTCTGGTCTTAAACTGAGAATGACTTCCAGATTCTAGATGTCACCAGCTTTTGGCTGCCTTCCTCTATCTTTAAAGCCAGCAAGTAGCCAGTTAACTTTATCTTATCCCACATCTTCCTGAAACGTCTTCCATGTAGTGGTTATACCTCTTTCTGACCACAGCTAAGAAAAGTTCTCTGTTTTAAAGGATTTATAAAGTTAGAATGGACCGACTCAGATAATCCAGGATAATCTTTTAATTTCAAGGTCCTCAATCATAATCACCTCTTCAAAATCTCTTTTACCATGCAAGATGACATATTCATAGGTTCTGAGGATTAGGGAGTGGACATCTTTGGGGCCCTCTTTCTGCCTACCACACTAACCATTTCAATAATTACGTTAATCATGAATGACCCAAACATTCCAATTAAATATAAATAGGAAAGGTTTCTGAATAAATACAAAAAAGACTCAACTATACTCTGCCTCTAAGAGACAAACAACTATGAAAATGCAGTTAAGTTGAAGGTAAATGGATAGAAAAGATATACCATGCAACCCTCAAGAATAAGAAGGCTATATAGTAGCTATATTAATGTCAGATAAAATAGATTTCAAAACAAAAATATCATCAAGTATTAAAAGAAATACTTCAAAAAGATAATTTTATGGTTAATTCATTAAGAAGATATACAATTATAAACAGAGCTTCAAATTATACAAAGCAAACGTGCATAATTAAAAGGAGGAATAGAGAATTGCATAATCACCTATTTAAAACCTCTCTCACAGCAATTGATAGAGCTATACAAAAGATTTTTATATATATAGAAGGTTTAAACAACACCATCAATCACCATAATTTAATTAATATTTAATAGATTACTATATCAAACAACTGTAGAATACACACTCTTTCCAAATGCAATGGTAATTTTAGCAGAACATATCATGTTCTAGGTTACAAAACAATCTCAATAAGTGTTTAAAACATCTGCACAGATTACTTCTAACAAAAGGTAATAAAGGGAAAAATGAGGAAAGCAATGGCATATAGGTCAGCAAAGAGAATAGCTACCCTGTCTTCTTTTCAATTAGAGTAGAATTTATTGTGTTTCCACAAGAAGCAGTGCACTTTTTAGCACCAAGAAATCTGTGTTAAAGAACTTTAAAAAAAGAGAAAAGAAAGAAAATTTAATGTTGTATTTTACAGCAACTGGGGAATTTTGAACACATGGATTTACTTCTCTATATCAAATATTGAAATCAATAAACACTTTAATGTTTTCTAGATGATATTTAAGAAAAATGCCTCAGAGTTTTTGTCTTTCTAGCTATAATTGCTTAAATAAAACAGACTTCCTAAGGAGTATCCCAATTATGATTTCTCTATCCTCTAAACTATTAGAAAGAACATCCAAACACCATCCACAAATACAAAGTCATCAAGAGTTTTGTATTCCCATTAGTTCTGAGACCAGTTGAAACATTTATTTCTAACAAATGAGTTTTTAATGTAAATGTTTCCCAGTAATGAAATATCTCACTGAAAACCTACAGCTTAAAATAAGATAATGTGGATGAAAACATTTTATAAACTGTGTAGTTCTATGGAAATATAATCATTATATATTTTATTGACATAGTATCAATATGCCATGTGAGACCTTTATTTTATAAGCTCAAGTATCATATTAAATTCTCTAGGATTGTAACCTAATATAGTGATATGGTTTTGCTGTGTGTCTCCACCCAAATCTTATCTTGAATTTTAATCCCCATGTGTTGAAGGACAGACATGATTGGATTATGGGGGCTGTTTTCTCCATGCTGTTCCTGTGATAGTGAGTGAATTCTCACGAGATCTGATGGTTTTATAAATGGCAGTTTTTCCTGCATTCCCACAGGCTCTCCCTTGCCTGCCACCATGTAAGACGTGCCTCTTCTCCTCCGACTATAATTGTAAGTTTCCTGAGGCTGCCTCAGCCATGCAGAACTGTGAGTCAATTAAACCTCTTTCCTTTACAAATTACCTAGTCTCAGGTATTTCTTTATAGCTGTTTGAAAATGGAGTAATAGATAGACTAAAAATCCAAATCATTTCTGTTAAAATGGAAGAAAAAATGCATTTCTGAAGACACATAAATATCATATACGTTATTGATAAAAGTTACTTATGAGAAAGTAAATTAATATTTTATTTATGAAATACTGTCCTTCAGTGTTCAGCATAGGTGTCTTCTCCTCCAGGAATCCTTCTTAACCTAACTGACTGTGATGGTTAATTTTATGTCAACATGATTGGGCTATGAATTGTCCAGACACTTTATCAACCATTATTTTGGTGTGTCTGTAAGAGTATTTCTTAATGAGATTGACATTTAAATCATAAACTGAGTAAGGAGATTGCCCTCCTGAATGTGTATGGGCCTCATCCAATCAACTGAAGACCTGAATAGAACATAAGGTTTGATTAGGAGGAAACTTCTTTAGCTTCACTTTTGGAGCTGGAACACTAGTTTTTCCTTCCCCTCAAACCAGAACTTATACCCATCAGCTCTTTTGGTTCTCTGACTTTTGGATTTGAACTGGAACTACACCATTGGCCTTCCTGGGTCTCTAGCTTACCAATTGCAGATCTTGGGATGGATTTCTTAGCCTCTATAATCATGTGAGCCAATTCCTTTTAATAAATTTTTTCTCTCTCAATCTTACTGGTTTGTTTTCACTGGAGAACCCAGACTACTCACTATTTCCAAGGTAGCTACAATTAGAAATTTATGCTTTTAGCTCTTTCTCTATCTCTCTCTATAGAACATCACTCTATATTATATTTGTCTCTTAGTTTTAAGTTCTGAGAAGTCAGAAATAATGGCCATCTTCCTTATCCTTTATCCATGGTCTTAATATGGTGCCTGACACATACTATGCACTGAATAATATTTGTTGAATAAATGAAAGAATAGATGAAGTTTACCATTTCCAATCACAACAGAATCAAGTTTACTTTTATAAGAGCCACTTCTTTATGTATTTTAGCTATTATTGGCAACAGGTAAGTTAAACCCAGGTAGACATTTCTGACACTGATTCTTACGTCACTAAATCCTTCAGGCTACGTATGTAGCAATGTATTGTTTTCTATTTGCTTTTTCAGTTACAAATCTTTTCAGGAAAATGGCTTTTTGATACATACTTCTTGTGACGAAACTAGACATTCTGATGGACTTGGGCATTTCTATTCCCAGTTTGGTACAAAAGCAATTAGAGATCAAGTGTGTGGAAAGAAAAAAAAATCAGCATGGAGGGACTATGCTCCTCTTTCATTCCACTCAGCCGCTTATTCAAAGTGAGATGATCATCTTCCCATAATAATTAGAAGCAGTCATGGCTACAGATAAATAATTATCATTATTAAAAATTCCTGATCTTAAAATAATTTCAATTGATCATTTTTTATGATTGCATTGGTTACCCCAGATAAAAAATTAAGCATGTTAGTAAATACTTTGGCATGCAGACATACATCAATATTTTTTCCTTTTGTTTGTGTATGTGTATTAATAGAATTTTTTAAAAGTAGGTCAAGGGTGGTTAAAATTACCCTGTTTTCTTCTTTATTTTTTTCTGTAAATTTTTTAAAACAACACTTAAAACCAAATGTCTAGATTTCGTACACATCAATAGAAAATACAAACAAGAAATAGAATGAACAGAGACCACTATTGATCCTTTACACAAAAGGAATTATTTTCTTTGGTCTTGGCTTTAAAAAGTGGTGTTTTCTCCCCCTTCCCTTCCTTTTCAATGAAGAAACCAACGAATCATTGTGTATGAGCTGAAGCTGCAAGGAATTACTGAAAAAGACCTGGAAAAAAAAAAAAAAAGCATTATACCAAAGACAGAAACACATTTCAAGTCAGGCTTATCTACTCTCCAGGATTTAGGCACATGCATCTTTTACTGTGTGCTGAATGAATGAGGTTGAATAAAAGCCTGCATTGATGATGCCTTACACCCCCAACCACATTACTAAAATCCTTCTTTTTCTATAGAAATTGCCCAGTGTTCCATTCCTTTTATTCTGTACATTGTTGTACCATAAACACCTAGTTTAAATGAACATGCAATGCCATTTTATAAGGCCTCTGGGGAGCGATTTATTTAAGTACATGTCATAGCAAGAGGAACAACTTGACACCCATTATGCCAGCATACTCCTCCATGTAAACAATGACATTTATATTCCTCTAAAGACTGATATTTATAATTCTAAATTTTAAACTAAAGTTGCAAGAAATAAGCTTTCCTTTTTCAAAAAGACTATTCCAGTGTCTCCAGTCCATAAAGTATCATGATTGCATTTCTTTCACTTACTTATTGTACATGCTATTAGTCCATTTTCTGTTGCTTGTAACAGAATAATTGAAACTGGGTAATTTATAAAGAACAGGAATTTATTTCTTACAGTTATGGAGGCTGAGAATTCCAAGGTCAAGGAGTCCCATCTGTTGAGAGGCTTCTTGCTGATGGGGACTCTCTGAAGAGTCCTAGTGGGTATCACGAGGACAGGGGACTGAGCATGCTAATGTGCTAGCTCAAGTCTCTCTTTCTCTTTTTATAAAGCCACCAGTTCCACTGCCATGATAACCCATTGATCCACAAATGGACTTATCTATTTATAAAGGCAGAGCCCTCATGATCCAATTACATCTTAAAGGCCCTGGTTCTCAATACTCCCACATTGAGGGTTAAGCTTCAACATGAGTTTTGGGGGGGAGTATTCAAACCATAGAATGCACATTTATCAAAAAAAATACTTTTTTTTTTTTTTTGAGACAGAGTCTCATTCTGTCGCCCAGGCTGGAGTGCAGTGGTGCCATCTTGGCTCACGGCAAGCTCTGCCTCCCGGATTCACGCCATTGTCCTGCCTCAGCCTCCTGAGTAGCTGGGACTACAGGCACCCGCCAGCACGCCTGGCTAATTTTTTTTTGTATTTTTGGTAGAGACGGGGTTTCACTGTGTTAGCCAGGATGGTCTCAATCTCTTGACCTCGTGATCCACCCACCTCGGCTTCCCAAAGTGCTGGAGTTACAGGCATGAGCCACTGCACCTGGCTCATCATACATTTTTTTTTTAAAGCTCAACCTTCGCAACTAGCATTCTTTACTATTTACCATCATTGTTCATTTTAAGTAGAAACAGTTTTGATGTCAGCTTTCTTCACTTGATATGATATCATATACATTTTACTCTGATTTTACATTCTATTCTTAATATCTTATTGTAAGCATATATATATATATATAATTTTCAAAGCCATTAAAGCTATTTACATTTTTTTCTTATGAATCACACTGTAATAAACTGTGCAGATAAGTTTTCATAATTTGAGTGAGATAAAATTTTAGGAATAGAATGCTATTTTAATGACCTTCTTTCCTGAATGTAAGAAGTTGAGTCAGTATCTCAATTTAGTCACATTCTTTCTGAAATGGATAAGTAAAATCCAAGTCTTTTACACAACTTCACAACAGGTTAATAACTCAGACTTAGTGTCACTAGGCTCAGGTCTTCATTCAATCTCCAACACATATATGACTTTTGGGAAGTCATGTTGTACCTCCTGTGATTCTTAGTTATCTCATTTTAAAATGGAAATGGCAACTTCTGGTTTCTGGTCCTGCATGTAAGGAGCTTAGCGATCATCACTTTATTCTAAAAACAAGTAAAAAGCCGAGGAATTAGGAACACGGCTACCCCTAAAACTGGAGAGACATACAGGTGGATGCAAAGAACTACTGCTCAGAGCAGAAACCCACGAGCAGAAATCTGTGGAACCGCTGTCAGGGTAGGGAAAACTGAATGTTAATTGACCAATTGCTGGGGACTTAGTGTAGACAACCCTGAGAGTTAAAACCTCCAGGAGGACCCGGTCGCCACGATCCCGCATACCTTTGTGAGTTTTACCTCCCGGAGCTCTGGCAGATCATCACAGTGAATACTAAAGAAAAATTCCCTTGAGCTTCTACAGAGGGAGGGAAAAGGAAACCACTTTTTAAAATGTCAGAGCTTTATGTTCTTAACAAGGTCTGCTCCCTGGAGAAACTATTTTATCAGAACCTAACCCGCTGGGGTTTTAGCAGAGCCTACTCTACCTGGGGGAAGGGAAATACCCAATCCTAGTTCTCCCTAGCTTTCCATGTGAGGAAATTAAAACCCAGAACTCTAGCTCCCTCAGGCCACCCTGAACCATGTAAGAGGGTGATACACTGAAAATCACTGAAGTTCAAAGTCCAGAGGCACAGGCTTCCCAAAGTGCTGAGACCTAATCATAAGATGGTAGAATGTTCCCCATCCCCCACACCTTATCACTACAGCTCCTCTTAATCAGTATATCATGTCCACCTTTCAACAAGAAATTATAAAGTTGTCAGCCTAAAACAAAGACATTAGAGGAAAACATCTCTTAATATGTTGAATTTGTTCCAGAATTAGAAAAGGGGATTATAATCCAGATGTGTGGCCACTGCAAGCCACTTGGGCATCTGGTGAGGGAAATGGAAAGGGAAGCTTTTACTGGCAAAAAGGAGTTCACATAAGCTGCTTAAAAATAGAGCTCATGATCCTGAAGGCTTAAAGCCAGAATTGGTACCAGTTCATGGGTGGAGGTGCCATTATGGGACAAGAGTTCTTTCTAGAGCATCTTATTTGAATATCGCAGTGTTAACTAATGTCTAGTAATAAACCTTGTCATAGAAATAGGGGCATATGTACAAAATGTACAAGCTATGCAAAGGAGGAGATGTGTGAAAGATGTGAAGAAATTTCTTGTGGGGTTTTAGGAAAATTCTTGGAAAGAGTTTGTATCTCACACATGCAAGCATGAGCCCCAACCTTTTGTGTCTTTCTGGCCCTATTTTGTCTGTGTCTGACAAGAGTGACTTCATGTTAGTATCTGCAACCTTTACTTTCCTCCTTTTGACCAAAATCTTTTTTTCTGAAAGCATTGCTGATCAGTTAGCCTGTAGTCAGGTTTTAATTGTCTCTTGGATCTCTGATGGACATGTCCTGGTTAGTTTGATATGTTTCCACTTTGTAGGGAGGTGATGGATAGCTGGAAGTTAGTGTTAAGACCCTTTTAGCCACATTTGAGCAATAATAAGAAGGCCAGAAGGAGAAGCACTCAGGCTTAATTCTGGTAGATGTTATTGTTAAATTTGATTTTTCTGTTCCATAGGTGTTGGCCATCATTTCAAAGTGTTGGGCCAACTTTTTCTTTTGTCAGGACGTGTATTTTTGCAGTGATATGTCAGATAACAGGCATAAAGTTTAAAATGAAAAATATAAAGCAAAAATAACAGCAATATGATAATCCCAGTCTGTGTAATGGTTTTAAGTCATGAACCTAGACTTAAAGGCAACCAGCTGAAAGGATCAAATGACCATGGGGAACTACATGAGACTTGTAGCCAGGTGGCTGTTCTCTTATTTTCTATAACTTCTCTCTTATTTTGTCACCCTCCCCCAAGGAGCTTATCCAGGTACAGCATATAATATTAATATTAGCAAGAATAGAGACACCACCTCACTCGTTAATAGATCATCAAGAACAATTCTATCATCTAAGATTACCCTGGCAAGAGAAACTAGTGCTGTTGTGCGGTGATAGCTTTTGCAGTCAAGCCTGTAAAAATTGCTAGGGTAGCAGACACATGTAAAAAAATCATTTCTTGATTAGTGGCAACACCTTACCAAGGTACAAAAGTTCTACCAAAGGATACAAATCCAGAGTTCCTGAACCCACCAGGTAAATCACATTTGACTTTTTGATGTAGTGAGAGGGGGCTAGTCTAAAGATTGCTCCAGTCATAACTTTCAGATCTATTATCTATTGACAATAGAGCAGTCAAATATCCCAACCCATTTTGGCCTTCTGTTATCCAAGTCTCTAAGTATCTGGAGGCTCATGCTGAGTTGCCCCACTGACTAAAGTAAATATGCCCAATAGGAGCACAGTTTTTTATTTTATTTTATTTGTTATTTTTTGTAAAACATAGAAGTAAATCAGGGTCAATTATTTCACCACAAGCTGTTAATAGCATCTCCTCCTTAATCTGGTCCCAATGATTGCTTTAACATATGTTAGGGAGTCATAATAAATTGTTTAGAAAGGAGGATCTAATGCATATCTCTGGGATATAATTGGGAGGCCATCAGTTTAAGGTGAGGTGGGAAACAAGAGTTAAGAGAAATGAAGAAGCTGAATTCTACAGGAGGGTCCAATGGAGCAATTTGTAAGGTGGCTGGACCTGGGATGTTAGTAAAATCTGTTACAGGTTGAACTGGTGGGGGTGGAAGTCACTAGAATCCATCTGTTGTGTTCTGATGATAAATCTGTATTAGTCACGGTTCTCTAGAACTCTCACTCACTCCCTTTCCTCAGGCTTCTCAATTTCCTGAAACACAAAAATGTGGAAAATAGGCCAGTCTATAACTTCTCAATGGCCTCTAAATGTTCAAGTAAAAGGAAGAGCTGTATGTCTTTCATTTTAAATCAAAAGCTAGAAATGATTAAGCTTAGTGAGGATGGTATGTCTAAAGCTGAGATAGGGCAAAAATAGGCCTCTTGCACCAAACAGTCAAGTTGTGAATGCAAAGAAAAATTTCTTGAAGGAAATTAAAAGTGTTAACTCAGTGAACACATGAATGATAAGAAAGAAAAACAGCCTTATTACTGATATGGAGAAAATTTTAGTGTTCTGGTTAGATCAAAGTTGCCACACCATTCCCTTAAGCCAAAGCCTAATTCAAAACAAGCCCCAACTCTTCAATTCTATGAAGAGTAAGAGAGGTGAGGAAGCTGAAGAAGAAACATTTGCAGTTAGCAGAAATTAGTTCATGAGGTTTAAGAAAAGAAGCTGTCTTCATAACAAAATGCAAGGTGAAGCAGCAAGTGCTGATGTAGAAGCTGCAGCAGGTTATCCACAAGCTAAGAAAATTGATGAATGTGACTAGACTAAACAATAGATTTTCAGTGTAGGCCAAACAGCCTTTTATTAGAAGAAGATGCCATATAGCACTTTCGTAGCTAAGGAGAAGTCAATGCCTGGCTTCAATGCATCAAAGACAGGCTGACTCTCTTGTTAGGGGCCAATGCAGGTGATGACTAAGTTGAAACCAATGCTTATTTACCATTCCAAAAATCCTTGATAATTTCACTAAATCTACTCTTCCTGTACTCTATAAATGGAACAATAAGCCTGAATTACTGAATATTTTAAGCCCACTGTGGAGATATATTGCCTTGAAAGATTCCTTTCAAAACAGTGCTGCTCATTGGCAGTACAGCTGGTCACCCAAGAGTTCTAATGGAGTTGTGCAAGAAGATTAATGTTGTTTTCATGTCTGCTAACACGATACCCATTCTGTGGCACATGAATCAGAGTCATTTAAACTTTTAAGTCTTATTATTTCAGAAATACATTTCCTGAGGCTATAGCTGCCATAGATAGTGATTCCTCCGATGGATCTGGGTGAAGTAAATTGAAACCTTCTGGAAAGCATTTGCCATTCTATATGCCACTGAGAACATTATAATTCATGAGAGGAGGTCAAAATGTCAACATTAAGTTTGAAGAACGTGGATGTAAAACCTTATGGATGACTTTAAGGGGTTCAAGACTTCAGTAGAAGAAGTAACTGCAGATGTGGTAGACATACCAAGATAACTAGAATTGGAAGTGGAGCCTATAGATGTGACTGAATTACTGCAACCTTATGTTAAACCTGAACAAATGAGAAGTTGCGTTTTATGGAAAAGCAAAGAAGGTGGTTTCTTGAGATGGGATCTACTCCCAGTGAAGACACCATAAACATCATTGAAATGACAACAAAGAATTTAGAAAATAGAACTTCCATTTAGCCCAGCAATCCCACTACTGGATATCTACCCAGAGGAAACGAAATCTTCTACTAAAAGACACATGCATCGTATTTTATTGCAGCACTGTTTGCAATAGCAAAGTCATAGAATCAACCTAAGTGCTCATCAACAGAAGATTGGATAAAAAAAATGTAGTACATATTGACCATGGAGTACTACACAGCCACAAAAAAGAAGGAAATCATGTTATTTGCAGCAACATGGATACACCTGGAGGGCATTATCCAAGTGAATTAATGCAGGAATAGAAAACCAATTACTACATGTTCTTATTTTTAAGTAGGCACTTAACAATGGGTACACAGGAGCATACATATGCAAACAATAGACACTGGAACTCCAAAAGGGAGGGCAAGGGTTGAAAACTACCTATTGGACACTGTGTACACTATTTGGGTGACGGGTTCAACAAAAGCCCAAACCCCAACATTATACAATATACCCACATAACAAACCTGCTCATGTACACTTGAATCTAAAATAATTTTAAAAAGAGAAATTTAGAATATTACATATTAGTTAATAAAGAAAAAGCAGAGTTTGAAAATATTGACTTATAGTTTGAAAGAAATTCTATTGTGGGTAAAATACTGTGAAACATTGCATGCTACAGAGATACCTTTCATGAAAGGAAGAGTCAACAGATGCAACAAACTTAATTGTTGAAGTTATTTTAAGAAATTAATTGCCACAGCCAAGCAAGCCTTCAGGAACCACCACTCTGATCACTCAGCAGCCATCGACATCAAGGTAAGACCTTCCATCAGCAAGAAGATTATGGCTCTCTAAAGGCTCAAATGATCTTTAGCATTTTTTATCCATAAAATATTTTTAAATTAAGATATGTGCATTTGTTATTGACATATAACAACATACATGTGAGTGTTTGTTACATGCATAGAATGTGAAATGAGCAAATCAGGTTATGTGGGGTATTCATCACCTTGAGTGTTTACCATTTGTATGTGTTGGTATCATTTCAAGTTCTCTCCTTTAGTTACTTTGAAATATACATAATATTGTTGCTAATTATAGTCATCCTAGTCTGCTATCAAATATTAGAACTTATTTCTTCTACCTAATTGTATGTTTGCACCCATAGCCAACCTCTCTTTACTTCCCAACCCCTGACCCTTCCCAGAATCTAGTATCTATTGTTCTATTTTGAATGTCTGTGAGCTTAAATTTTTTAGCTCCCACATGTGAGTGAGAACATGTGGTATCTGTCTTTCTGTGCCTGGCTTATTTCACTTAACATAATGACCTCCAGTTCCATCCATGTTGCTGCAAATGATGTGATTTCATCTTTTTTTTGTGACCAAATAGTATTCTATTGTGTATATACCCCACATTTTCTTCATCCGTTTATCCACTGATGGACACTTATGTTGATTCTGTATCTTTGTTGTTTTGAATAGAACTGGGATAAATGTGCAGTTGATATTCTGATTTATTTTCCCTTGGATAGATACCCTATAGTGGGATTTCTGGATCACGTGGTAGTTCTATTTTTAGTTTAGTTTTTTTTTTTTGAGAAATCTCCATACGTTTTCTATAGTGCTTGTACTAATTTACATTCCCAACAATAGTATATGAGAGTTCCCTTTTCTCTATGTCCTTGCCAGCATCTGGTATTAAGCACTTAATAAAATACAGTATAATGTAAATATTACTTTTTCTTTTTATTATTTATTTATTTATTTATTTATTTATTTTTTGAGATGGAGTCTCGCTCTGTCATCCAGGCTGGAGCACAGTGGCACCATCTCGGCTCACTGAAACCTCCGCCTCCCTGGTTTAAGCGATTCTCCTGCCTCAGCCTCCCGAGTAGCTGGGATTACAGGTGCGTGTCACCACGTCCAGATAATTTTTTGTATTTTTAGTAGAGACGGGGTTTCACCATGTTAGCCAGGATCATCTTGATCTCCTGACCTCGTGATCCGACTGCCTAGGCCTCCTGAAGTGCTGGGATTACAGGCGTGAGCCACCATGCCCAGCCCATTACTTTTATATGTACTGAGAAACAATAAAATTTGTGTGACTCATTTTATCACGATACTTGCTTTATTGTGGGTGGGACCAAATTCACAATAGCTTAGAGGTATGCCTGTAGATGAGCTATACAGCAACAACAACATCTGACTGGATATAGTTGACATGTATAGACTACTCCAACCAACAGAAGATAACATATTCTTCTCAAGTTCACAGTTCAACCAATAGATGATTATATATTCTTCACAAGTTCATCAAGATAGACCACATTCTGTGCCATAAAAACACCTTAACAAGTTCAACAGAATAGAAGTAATACAATATCTGTTCTGAAACTATACCAGAAGTCAATCAACAGAAAGAAACTAGAAATCAATACAAAAAGATAACTGAGAAATCCTCCCCAAATATTTTAAACTAAATAAAAATAAAAATACAATTATCAGTATTTGTGGGTTGCAGTGAAAGCAGCTGTTATAGAGAAATTTATAAGATTGAATGAATATATTAGAAAAGTGAAGGATCTAAAATGAATAATGCAATCTCCAACTTTAGAAAACTAGAAAGAGTATATTATATCCAAAGTAAGCAGAAGAAAAAAATAATAAAAATTAGAGAAGACACCAGTGAAATTAAAAATAAGAAATAAAAAAATTATCAAAATCAAAAGGTGGTTATTAGGAAAGATCAATAAAATCAATAAACCCTTAGCATAAATATAAAATGCAAAACCATAAAACTCCTAGAAAATAACATAGAAGAAAATCTAGATTATCTAATTAAGAAAAATGAGAAAAGACACAAATTATTCATATCAGAAATGAGAGAAAGAACATCACTATAGGTTGCATGGATACTAAATGAATAATAAAAAAATTATGAACTTGTCCTCGTACACAAATTTGTTAACCTAGATGAAATAGACAAATTCTATAAAATGCACAATCTGCCAAAACTTAGACAAGAAGAAATAGATCATCCGAATAGGCATATATATTATAGAAATAGAATCAACAATTAATAATCTTCCAAAACAGAAAATGCCAGGCTCAAATGAGTTTACTGGTAAATTCTACCAAATATTTTAAGTAGAAATTATGTCAGTTCTCTACAATCAATTCCAGAAAGTAGAAGCAGGAGGAACACTTTCAAATTCATTCTATGAGGCCAGCATTATCCTAATAACAAAACCAAAGACATTACAACAAAAGTTACAGATTAATTTCTCTTATTAATACAATGCAAAACATTCTCAACAAATACTAGCAAATTAAATCCAAAAATGTAAAAATGAAGTATAACCATGATCAAGTAGGATTTATTCCAGTTATGCAAGGCAGTTTCGACTAAAAACCAACTAATGCAATCCACCACATCAACAGACTAGAGATGAAAAATAACATGATAATATCAATAAATACAGGAAAAGCATATAGGAAAATACAACACCTATTGATGATAAAAACTCCCAGAAGACTGGGAACATAGGTGAAACTTCTTCAGTTTGAGAAAGATATCTATGAACAACATGAAGCTAACAATGTACTTAATAATGAGAAACTTGAAGGTTTCTTGCTAAGATCAGGAACAAAGAAAGGATATTCCCTCTCACTATTGCTTTGCAATACAGTACTAAAAGTGCTAGATAATGCTGTAAAAAAAGAAAAGGTAAGCAGATTAAGAAAGAAAAAATACAACTGCTTTTCAGACCACAGACTGTGTAAAAATTTTTAAAAATTGACAAAGAAACTCCTGGAACTAAGAGTTATTATAGTAAGATCGCTAGATATAAGGTTAATATACAAAAATCAATCACTTTCTTCTATATGTGCAATAAAAAAGTGGAATTTTAAAGTAAAAACACATTACCATTTATATTAGCACCCCAAAATGAAATACGTAGGTGTAAGTCTAACGAAATGTGTACAAAATATCAATGAGAAAAACTGCAAAACTCTGATGAGAGCTATCAGGAGATCGAGACCATCCTGGCTAACACGGTGAAACCCTGTCTCTACAAAAAATACAAAAAATTAGCCGGGCGTGGTGGGGGGTGCCTGTAGTCCCAGCTACTCGGGAGGCTGAGGTAGGAGAATGGTATGAACCCGGGAGGCAGAGCTTGCAGTGATCTGAGATCGCACCACTGCACTCCAGCCTGGGCGACAGCAAGACTCCGTCTCAAAAAAAAAAAAAAAAAAAAAAAAGAATTAAATGAAGGTAGAAAGATATTCCAATTCAGCGGTAGAAAGACTCAATGTTGTCAGTATATTAGCTCTTCCAACCTGATCTATAGCTTCAATGCAATCCCTGTCAAAATTCCAGACAGTTTGTTCATGAATTGATAAACTGGTTAAAAAGTTTTTATAAAGAGGTAGAAGACCTAGAATGACTGACTCAATATTGAAAGAGAAGAACAAAGTTGGAGAACTAACAACAACTTGAAGACTTAAAAGCTACAGTAATCAAGACTGTGGTATTGGCAAAAGAACAGAAAAATAGATCAAATGAACAAAATAGCCTGGAAATAAACCCACATAAATATAGTCAAGAGATTTTTGACAAAGGAGCAAAGGCAATATAATGGAGCAAAGATAGTCTTTTCAAAAAATGGCATTGGAACAAGTAAACATCCACATGTCAGAAAAAAGAAAAAGGAATCTAGACACAGATCTTACATTCTTCTGAAAGTAAATCAAAACACATTATAAACCTAAATATAAAATGCAAAACTATAACCCTTCTAGAAAATAACATAGGAGAAAACCTAGATGATCTTTAATATGGCAATTATTTTTTAGACACAACACCAAAAGCATAATCCATGAAAGACATAATTGATAAGCTGGACTTTATTAAAATTAAAAAATTCTGCTCTTTGAAGGACAATGTCAAGAGAATGAGAAGACAAGTCATAGGGAGAAAATATTTGCAAAAGACATGTCTCATAAATGACTGTTATCCAAAATATATGAAAAAGTTTAAAACTCGACAGTAAGAAAATGAGCAACCTGATTGAATAATGAGCAAAACACCTGAACAGACACCAAACCAAAGAAGATATACAGATGACAAGTAAGCATATAAAAAGATGTTCAATGACATATGTTTATGGCATTAGATAAATGCAATAAAACAACAACAGTGTACCATTACACTTATTAGAATAGCAAAAACCCAGAACATTGACAATATCCATTGCTGGCAAGAATGTGGAGCAACAGGAACTCTCATTCATTGCTAGTGGGAATACACAATGGTATAGCCACTTTGGAGGGCCATTTAGCAGTTTTGTATAAAACTAAACATATTCTTACCACACAATATAGCAATTGCACTTCTTTGTGCAACTGCTCACAGATGTTTATAGCAGCTGTATTCATAATTGCCCAAACTCGAAAGGCTTCAAACCATCCTTTGGTATATGAGTGGATAAATAAACAGTAGCACATCTAGACAATGGGATATTATTCAGTACTAAAAAAGTGAGCTATATATAAAGCCATGAAAAGATATGGAGAAAAGTTAAATGCATATTACTAAGTGAAAGAAGCCAATCTAAAAAATATGATTCCAACTAAATGACATTCTGGAAAAGCCAAAATTATGGAACTGTAAAAGAGATTAGTGGCTGCCAGGGGTTGGGGGTGGTGAGGGAGGAGAAGCAGATAAATAGGCTGAGCACGGAGTATTTTTAGGGCAGTAAAACTATCCTGTATAATATTACAATGATGGATGCATGTCATTATCTATTTTTCAGAATGTATAGAATTTATAACATCAAATGTGAATCCCTATATATACTGTGGACTTTGATTGATAATGATGGGCCAGTGTAGGTTCATTTTAACAAATGTACCACTCTGCTAAGGGATGTTGACAGTGGGGAAAGGGAGCTTTGTGTGGATGGGGTTAAGTGTATATGAAAACCTCCTGTACTTTCTGAACAGTTTTGGGAGAAACTAAAACTGCTCTAATAAATATAACTTGTTAATTAAAAAATAAATGGAAATTGTAATGCTTACTTGACCATAGAGGTGATTATGTATATTGGAATATGTGAGAGCAATACAAATGTAAATAATTAAGTTGCTGTAGATTCAAGATAGTCATAAAATTGACAAGTTTGTCAACACTTGTGTAATTTAGACATAAAGAAAAAAATCCATGACGTAAGAGAATATTAATGCAACTATTTTTCATTAAAAATTATCTAAAAAGTGAGATGATCATGTGCTGGTAATAGTTACATTGTTGTTCTAGAGAAAGCATTATGAGCTTTTATGAAATATTTCTGAGTTTTAAAAAATTGATGCTTCCAATTTGAAAAAAGTGCTGGTAGAAAAAGATGTCAATAGAGAAACAGCTCAATGATCTTTAAATTGTGTTTGTAGGCCTCCCTTGGGCAATAGTTTTGAAAATCTTGACATTCCGAGTGTTTCTTTATGGGTTCTGAAGATCTCTGGCAGAACCAAGCATCAGAAGTATTTCAGACAGCTAAAGAGTTGTAGCCTTTATCCTCAAGGCACATGTCATTTTTAATCATGTCTGACTTTTCCTTCATTTTCTAGTCTAAAATGTGACCAGTTTCTAACACTTAAAATAAGTACAGAGCTCTCTTGCTCTAGGATCTATGCTAAATATAGTATAAACACTTTTCTTTTCAGTGAAAGCTTCTATCTGATTGTCTTTGTTTTTCTCAGCTTTAATTGTTCAAATCTATTATTCTAAATTATTTTCATCTTGGGAATTAATGATTACTTAACAGTCATTTGGAATATGTTTTATGAGGCATTTAAACAGCCTACAGATGTGACATGGTATTTACATCAATGTGCATTTTCATAAAAAGTTTATGTTTCTATTTTAGTTTTCAGCAGTAACTGCCTATTTTAATTCAAATAAATTAACTCCGTTACAAATGGTCTGATAAGGTTTTTCTAGCAGCTTGGTGTGAGGGAAGGAGGTATGGTTTGGTTAATAGGTACTCAGTAACCTGGCTACACTATTTTGGTGGAATAAAAACTATTTAACTTGGTTTTTACCCTGACAAACAATTGAGTATCTACATGTTATATAAAATTATTAAAATCATGTCAGATTGTTGGTTATTGTTAATTTTAGGATTTAGCCTTGGAGAATCAAGAGATAATGTTAGGGTTTAACAGCATCTCTCTATTGTTTTAACATAATCTGAAATAAGGAAAGTCAGTGAAAAGATGAACAGGAGAGTCAGAACTATGGAGAAGCATTTGAGAACACATATATGAATAAAGGGTGTTGATAATTTTGGTTAGATGAGTATGTAGTATCAGGATTATAGTTCAAACGAAAGTTAACATATATGAAATCTGAGAAGATTGCTGCTCCATTGGTTCTCTATTTCTCCAATTATAGGTCATCATATTTAAAGCTAACATAGAGTTACGGAGAATGAAGTGAATGTCCTGGTGGCCTTGTATGATACTCCCAGTTATGAATTCTGAGATAACGGGTTAATCTGGAGTCCTATTTTTGTGAGTGTTTCATTGCTTCCTGAGAGCAAGGAAATATAGAGCCCAATAATCAGTCCCCTTAGAGCATGAGAGAAAGAAGAAATGACTCTGATAAAGTTATGCAAGAGGTCATCCTGAGGATGACAGTGGAGTGGGGGATTTTTAAGCTTGTTTTCTTACCTGAGACAGTAGCTTATGATCAATAAGGAAAATATGCATTAGTTTGTAACCTTTAATTCTCTTTGATTTTATTTCTATAGAACTCCTTCAATTACCTAATAAACAAGACTATAAAACTGAAACCTCAGGTGGCAATCTGGAAACCTAAAGGTCTACAAGAGTTGGAAGGAAAAAAAAAAGTTTCCTCTGTTTGCGGCAGTAGATCTAGCTCAAGAAATGAGGAGTGAGTTGTGATAGTCTCTGTGTTTTGTGAGTAGCAAGAGAGCAAGTCAGCAGGCATGTTGGAGAGTGAGCCTGGGAAGCATGCAGAGCGGGAAGAGCTAGAGGGTTCAGAGGCCCTTTCATAATAGTAATGACAGGGCTCAGAAGCCAGCATAGCCTAGGCAACAAACAAACGAATAAATCAACCAAAGCAAGTCCTAGATAATTATCAAATATTTGTTGAATTGAATTAAAATAGGTAGTTAAAATGAAAATCAGTATTGGTTTATTAACTTTATGAAGGTTAGTATTGGTTTACTAACTTTAGATCAGGTTTATTTTAGGACATTATTACACAGTGCTTAGACTTTTATCCTTTACCTTTGGAGGTGGGCATTTTATGCATCAACATGCCTAATGCTTGTTAGGGATTAGTGGAATTAACAGAGCATCACCTGGTTGGCCTCTGGTGCCCCCTTCTCAGTTGATATAGCCCCAAATCATCTCATAGAGTCTATAACCTCACAGGATAAGAGGAGAGAATTATCCATTCTACACTCTATACTAATAAGCTTCCAAAACTTACATTATCTTTGGAAATCCTTGCCTCTTACCTGAAGGATAAAGTGGCTGAGGGTATGGAGGCTAGTTTTCAGTGTTTTATGACAATGTTAAATGACAATGATTTTCCTCCATAATGATCACCTAGATGACGGGTTGATGAGTGCAGCAAACCACCGTGGCACATGTATACCTATGTAACAAACCTGTACGTTCTGCACGTGTATCCCAAAACTGAACGTAAAAAACAAAACAAAACAAAACAAAAACAAAACAAAAAAAAACACAAGTATGCCACAAACACGCAATAGAATAAAATAAATAATCACCCAAGGGCACAATGCTATTGTTATTTTCTTGACCTCATTTCACACAATTCTTTGAAAAAGACTTGAATATTATTCTTAGATAATTTCTCACTAGCCTGCACAGAAACCTTATAATTTTGAGTTTTAAAGTTTCTACCCTGAAATTTTAGCAAAAAATTTTCCCCCAAGAACTGCTGGCAAAAAAAATCCAACATCTTTACCATTACCTTACGCTTCTTACCAAGTTAACATTGTTATGATAAATAGCATCAGATGCTGTATGCTTGGAATTGTTTTTAATAAATCAATTTCTATTATGATGCTCTTTAAATATGGAAATACAAAGTGTTGCTGGCAAAGATACTCTGCTAGTTTATTAAAATTAAATTTATTAAAATTCAGAGGTGGCTAAAAGAGGAATGTTACTGGCTTATCAACATTTGAAGCTTTCAGTTTTTTCCTACAAGATTTATTTATTATACAAGCACAAAGGATTAGATGAAAGGGGAAAGTTTTATCTCGAGTTGCCCAGGTATGCATCTTTAGAAAGGCTGTGTAAATTTGTGTGTAGAGGAGATGAAGTAGGGAGTGCTGTTATTGCTCCTTAAAACAAACTAAACTGGATTTATCTTCATTGCCACAATAAGATAAGAAAGTCAGTTGGTCAGAGGAAAAAGTCATCGGAAGAGTTAAGTTGCAGACCTCTCACTTCAAAGAATCTCAACTCATCAGGGTTGCAGCAAACCAGTCAAATCAGATCTGAGGCTTCCACACAGAGGGGCCCTTCAAAGACTTGCCTTAAAACTGTTGGGTCTCCTCAGATCATTGTTCCTTCAGTGACTTCCTTGGCATTGATATTAGTGTCCTCTGTCCCTGCTGAATGCTGCACACAACCCTGCAGTGGTGAGTGAAACAATACAGAAATAGACTGTCTAGAATAAGTTTCTCATTCAAAAAAGCAGAATCAAAATGCATATAAAACACAACTTTAACTTTGGAAGAAATCTTACAGACCACATTTTTATCTTCTCTCTAGTAGAACACCTGCTTTGATCATCCAGTGATAGGGAGTCTATGGACCTGAAAGAAAACAATTCTGTTATGTTATGAATGCATTCATTCATTTTTATGTTATTATGAAATATAAGATTGTGTTCCCTGTTATTGATATGAAGTCTTTTTCTGAACTTCCATACATTGATCTATGCTTGCTTTGAGGTTGCTAATTTTAAAGTAATTCTGGTTTTGCTTTTATAAGCACCTCTTCTATATTTAAGGACTGCTCTCCTATTCTCAGAAAGTATTCCCAACTCCAGTATAAACATCCTAGTGTCTTGTAACATTTCTTACATAAAATGGCAAGGTCTCTTAGTGTTATAGCCACCATTCTCAAAAGTCTCTACAGTTTTATAACAGTTCATTTAAAACATGGTAACCAGAAATAAATATAATACACAGCACAGTTCAGGGAAGAGGTAAAGCAAAATGGTGGAACAGAAGGTTCTGCTCCTCCCTCAAGGACACCAATTTAACAACTGTCTACACAGTAAAAACAACTTCATAAGAACCAGAAATCAGATGAGCCTTCCTCATACCTGGTTTCATCTTTGTATCACTGAAATAGGCACAGAAGATGTAGAAAAAAAAAACAGCCTTAAATTGCCGATGCCACTCGTCCACCAACCCCAGCAGCCAAGGCATGGTGCAAAGAATATCTCTGGGCCCTGCAGGAGGGCAAACACAGCAATTGGGAGACAATGAACTCAGTGCTGTCCTGTTAGAGCAGAATGGAAGACCAGACCGAATTCATCTGACACCCACCCATGGAGGGAGCATTTATACTTGCACTAACCAGAGGGCAATTGCCAATTCCGGAGGTCTGAACTTGACTTCCCACAAACTCTGCCACCAAGGGCCACAGTGCTCTGCATCTCTAAATAAACTTAAAAGGCAGTGTAGGCCATAAGGACTGCAATTCTTAGGTAAGTTCTAGTCCTCAAATGAGCCCAGGCACAGTGGATTCGGTGGAGTGCATGCGACCTACTGAGACATCAGCCAAGGTGGTTAAGGGAATGCTGGCATCACCCCCCTCCTAATCCCAGACTGCTTCAAAAGAGATCCCTTCCTTCTGCTTGAGGACAGGAGAGGGAAGAGTGGGGAGAACTTTGTCTTGCATCTTGGGTACCAGCTCAGCCACAGCAGGATAGGGCACTGATCTGATTTGTGAGGCCCTCATTCCAAGACCTAGCTCCTGGAAGACATTTCTAGACACACTCTTGGTGAGAAGGGAACCCACTACCTTGAAGGGAAGGACCCAGTTCTGGCAACATTCATTATTTGCTTACTGAAGAGCTCTTGGGCCCTGAATAACCAGCAGCAATACCCAGGTACTATATTGAGGGCCTTGAGTGAGGCTGTGAGTCTTCCCTGCTTCAGGTGAGATACAGCACATCATCAGCTGTGGTGGCTGTGGGGTGAAACTCCTTTGGCTTGTGAAAAGCAGAGGCAAAATAAAGGGGAATTTGTCTTACACCTTATGTACCATCATGGCCATGGGGACGTAGAGCACCAAGCAGCCTCTTGGAGTCCCAATTCCAGGACTTGACTCGTGGATGGCATTTCTGGACTTGTCCTTGGCCAGAGGGGAGCCCCCTGTCCTGAAGAGTGAATCCAGGCAGAATTCACCTTGGGCTTTAAGGGAATATCTGCAGTAGTCTTGCAGTACTCCCTGTGGCTTGTGGTGGCAGTGGGTATGGGATGAAGCTCCTCTACCTTTGGAAAGAGTGGGAAGAGCTGCATCTTGTGATGTGAGTGCCAGCTCAGCTGCAATACAGTATAACACCAGGTAGACTTTTAGGGATTTTGGCTCTGGTTCCTGTCTCCTGGATAGCATCTCTGGACCCCACCCAGGGCCTGGGAGAGCTTGCTGCCCTGAAGGGAAGGACACAGGCCTGGCTGGCTTTGCTGCCTGCTGAATGCAGAGGCCCAGGGCCTTGAGTGAACATAGGCAGTAGCCAGGGAGTAGTTACAGTATCTCTTGTGTGAGATCCAGGGCTGTGCTGGCTTCACATCTGACCCAGCACAGTCATAGTGGTGGTGGCCATGGGAGTGCTTGTGTCACTCTACTACAAGCTTTAGGTGGCTCAGAACAGAGAGATGAGACTGTTTGTTTAGAAGAAAGTAAGAGAAGCAAGCAAGAGTCTCTGCTTAGTAATACAGATAATTCTCCCGCATTTTGTCTAAGACAATCAAGGTGGTACCCCTACAAGTCTGCAAGAATCACAGTATTGTGGGACTTGGGGTGCCTCCAAAAGCAGAAACAGCTTATATCACAACACTCAAGCCCTTTCAAATATGTGAAAAGCCTTCACAAAAAGAGTGGGTACAAATAAGCCAAGACAATGAACACTACAATAAACACCTAACTCTTCAATGGCCAGACACCAAAGAACATCTACTAGCATCAGCACCATCCAGGAAAAGATGTCCTCACCAAATGAACTAAATAAGGCACCAGGGACCAATCTTGGAGAAACAGAGATGTGTGACCGTTCAGAGACAGGATTTAAAATAGCTATGTTAAAGAAACTAAAAAATATTCAAGATGACACAGAGGAGGAATTCAGAATGCTATTAGATACATTTAACAAAGAAATTGAAATAAAAAGAATCAAGCAGAAATTCTGGAGCTGAAAAATGCAATTGGCATACTTAAGAATCAAAGTCATTTAATTGCAGAATTGATCAAGGAGAAGAGAGAATTAGTAAGCCTGAAAACAAGCTATTTGAAAATACATAGTCAAAGGAGACAAAGGACAAGACTAAAAAACAGAGAAGCACACCTATGAGATCTAAAAAATAATCTCAAAAGGGCAAACCTAAGAGTTATTGGCCTTAAAGAGGAGGCAGAGAAAGAGATAGAGGTAGAAAGTTTATTCAAAGTGATAATAACCATAAAGAAAATCTGGGACTCAATGACATCATTGCTGAATTCTACCAAATATTTAAATAACTAATACCAATCTCACTCAAACTTTTCCAGAAAATAGAGGAGGAGGTAATACTTCCAAACTCATTCTACAAGGCCAGTATTACCCTGATGCCAACACCAGGCAAAGACACATCAAAAACAAAACAAAACAAAACAAAACAAAACAAAACAAAACAAAACTACAGGTCAATATACCTGACAAATATTGATGCAAAAATCATGAACAAAATACTGGTAAAACAAATTCAACAATACATTAGAAAGATCATTCATTATGACCAGGTAGGATTTATCCCTGGGATTCAAGGATAGTTCAACATACACAAATCAATCAATGTGATACATCATATCAACAGGATGAAGGATAAAAACCATATCATCATTTAAATTGATGCTGAAAAAGCATTTGAAAAAATTCAACATTGCTTTGTGATTAGAAAAAACTTAAAGAACTGGGTATAGAAGGAACATATCTCAACATAATAAAAGCCATATATGATAGACCCACAGTTAGTATTATACTGAATGAGGTAAAACTGAAAGCCTTTTCTCTAAGATCTGGAACATCACAAGGATGCTCACTTTCATCACTGTTATTCAACATCATACCGGAAGTCCCACCTAGAGAACTCAGACAAGAGAAAGATATAAAGGGCATCCAAATTGCAAAGGAAGAGATCAAATATCCTTGTTTGCAGATGACATAATCTTGTATTAGGAAAAACCTAAACAGTCTACAAAATAGCTATTAGAACTGATAAACAAATTCAGTAAAGTGGCAGGATACAAAATCAACATACAAAAATCAGTAACATTTCTATATGTCAACAGTGAATAATGTGCAAAAGAAATTAAAAATGTAATCTCATTTATAATGTGATAATTCCTTACCAAGGAATTAGTAAAATAAGTGGAAGATCTCTATAATGAAAACTATAAAACACTGATGAAAGAAATTGAAGAAGAAACAAAAAAATGGAAAATTATTTCATGTTCTTGGATTGAAAGAATAAATATTGTTAAAATGTCCATACTACCCAAAGAAATATACAGTTTCAATGCAATCCCTATAAAAATACCAATGGCATTCCTCACAGAACTAGAGAAAACAATCCTAAAATTTCCATAGAACCACAAATGACACAGAATAGCCAAAATGATCCTAAGCAAAAATAACAAAACTGGAAGAATCACATTACCTGACTTGAAAGTATACTACAGAGCTATTGTAATCCAAACAGCATGGTACTGGTGTAAAAACAGACATATAGACCAATGAAACAGGATAGAGAATGCAGAAAAAAATCCACACACCTACAGTGAACTCATTTTTGACAAAAGTGCCAAGAATATACATTAGGGAAATGACAGTCTCTTCAATAAATAGTGCCAGACTAGATACCCAGATGCAGAATGAAACTAGACCCCTGTCTCTCACCATATTAAAAAATCAAATAAAATGGGTTAAAGATTTAAATCTAATACCTCAAACTATAAAACTACTACAAGAAAACATTGAAGAAAATATCCAGGACATTGGTCTGGACAAAGATTCTTGAGCAACACCCCACAAGCACAGGCAACCAAGGCAAAAATGAACAAATGGGATCACATCAAGTTAAAAGACTTCTGCACAAAAAAGGACACAATCAACAAATTGAAGAGACAACACACAGAATGGGAGAAAATATTTGTGAACTACCCGTCTGAGAAGGGATTAATAACCAGAATATATAAGAACCTCAAGTATCTCTATGGGAAAAAAATCTAATAATCCAATTAAAAAATGAGCAAAATATTTGAATAGACATTTCTCGAAATAAGACATATAAATGGCAAACAGGCATATGAAAAGGTATCCAGTGATCATTTATCATCAGAGAAATGCGAATCAAAACTACAATGAGATATCATCTCACCCTAGTTAAAATGGATTACATTCGAAAGACAGGCAATAACAAATTCTGGTAAGGATGTGCAGTAAAGGGAACCCATGTACACTGTTGGTGGGAATGTAAACCAGTACAACCACTATGCAGAACAGTTTGGAGGTTCCTCAAAAATACTAAAAACTGGCCCAGCGCAGTGTCTCACGCCATTAATCCCAGCACTTTGGGAGTCCGAGGAGGGCAGATCACGAGGTCAAAGATTGAGACCATCCTGGCCAACATGGTGAAACCCTGTCTCTACTAAAAATACAAAAATTAGCTGGGCGTGGTGGGGCATGCCTGTAATCTCAGCTACTCGGGAGGCTGAGGTAGGAGAATCACTTGAACCCAGAGGCGGAGGTTGCAGTGAGCCAAAATCACACCATTGCACTCCAGCCTGGGCGACAAGAGCGAAACTCTGTCTCAAAAACAAAAACAAAAACAAAAACAAAACAAACAAAAACCCTAAAACTAAAAACTGAGCTACCATATGATCCAGCAATCCCACTGATGGGTATATATCTAAAAGAAAGAAAATCAGTCAGTAGAAGAGATATATGAACCTTTATGTTTTTTGCAGCACTGTTTACAATAGCTAAGATTTGGAAACAACCGAAGCATCCATCAACAGATGAATGAATAAAGAAAATGTGGTACATGTACACAATACAGTAAATAGTCATCCTTAAGAGAGCAAATATTTATCCTTAAAAGAGTAAATATTCATCCTTAAAAGAGAATGAGATCCAGCTATTTGCAGCAATATGAATGGAGCTGGAGATTATTATGTTAAGTGAAAGAAGCCAGGCACAGAAAGACAAACATTGCATGTCTTTACTTATTTGTAGGATCTAAAAAACAAAACAACCGATTAACATAGAGACTAGAAGGATGGTCACCAGAGGATGAAAAGAGTACTAGGTGTATAGGTGGGGAAGTGTGGATGTTTAATGGGTACAAAAAAATAGAAAGAAAGAATAATATTTACTATTTGATGGCACAACAGGGTGACTACAGTCAATAATAACTTAATTGTACGTTTAAAAATAACTATAAGAGTATAATTGGATTGTTTGTAATATAAAGGATAAATGCTTGAGGGGATGGATACACCATTCTTCATGATGTGCTTATTTCACATTGCGTACCTTTATCAAAACATCTCATGTACCCCATAAGTGTATATACCTACTATGTACTCACAAAAATAAAAAAATACATATATTAACAAAATACACTACATATGATCTGACCAATATTGAGTGCACAGGTCTAAGTTCATTCTTTCCTCTTTTAGTATAGATTAGGAGTTTATGAATGTTTTTGGTAACCAGTTGCATATATTGGCTTATACTGAGTTTTAGATAACTGAAATGCTTATTTCTTTTTCTAAGTGAATTATTTAACTAATTTACTTGAAGAGTAATGCAGAATATTACATTTATTAAATTTTACCTTGCTGGTTTTGGCCTTCATCTTGACTCTTGATAATTCTGGATGATTTGTTATCATCTGTGTACTTATATAGAAATATAAAACAAGAAGAAATAGTGAGTCTTGCTGTTCCAATAGAAAATAACCTGTACGTTGTCTTAATCCTCTTTACATAAGATTTTTTCAACTGGCTACAAATCCAGTAAGTTCATATATTGTTCTAGCTTATCTTACACGGACAATTCCTCAGATGCCTTGTTGAACAGACTGTCATGTCTTTAGAGTATCCATACTGCTTCCTGGTGAGTACCAGCTTAACAAATCATGTATTTAAAATCCCACTCTAAATGTTTTCATGTATGTGTGTCATAGTTTTGGACCCTCTTTCTAGAATTCAGATTTATTATAAAGAGAATTCATATTTTATCTTTTTTGAGACCAACAAGATAGGTTTTAAACCTAACCAAACTATCATTAATAGCTTTTCCATAGTGATGTATGCAAATTCCTTCCCACACCTTGGACTATATAATTCATGATAAATTGCATGAGGGATCTGGGGCTTGAATCTGAATATAATAGTGTGATTTTAATTGGGGTCACTTAGAATGTTTGTAATATCAGTTAAATAAATGACTTACATTCTTCGTGACTTGGTCTATAAGGATGATGAATATGAAAGCACTGATAGCAGTAACTATCAACCTTGGATTTAAATATATATACAATATATAATGTACCCATCTTTACACTTTTTCCTAAATTCAGCCAGATAATTAATTTTATGGAATATTGCTAGATAGCATATTTCCTCCACCTCCCCATTCATAGTACCTTTGGGAATAACTACTACTAGTCACAACTAAAATATTAATTAAATGGAAATTTGGCTAGACATCATGGCTCACACCTGTAATCCCAGTGCTTTGGAAGGCCAAGGAGATAAGATCATTTGATACCAGGAGTTAAGAACAGCTGGGGCCACATAGGGAGACCCTGTGATATGGTTTGGATTTGTCTCCACCCAAATCGCATGTTGAATGTTGCAGGTGGGGCCTAGTGGAAGGTGATTGCATCATGGGGGCAGTTTCTAATGGTTTAGTGCCATCCCCCCTAGTGTTGTTCTCATAATAGAGTTCTCACAAGATCTGATTGTTTACAAGTCTGTAGCACCTCTTTTCGCCCTCTCTTCCACCTGCTCCAGCTATGGTGTGAAGCACTGGTTCCCCTTTCACCTTCCTGTCATGATTGTAAGTTTCCTGAGGCCTCCCTAGAAGCTGAACAGATGCTGCCATGCTTTCTGAACAGCCTGTAGAACCATGAGCCAATTTAACCTCTTTTCTTTATAAATTATTCAGTCTCAAGTATTTTTTATAGCAATGTAAGAATGGACTAATACACCCTATTTCTACAAAGAATAATAAAACAGAATTATCTGGGTGTGGTGGTGCATGCCTCTAGTTCTAACTACTGCACTCCAGCCTGGGTGACAGAGCAAAGCCCTGTCTCTAAAAAACAAACAAAAACCAAAAAAGGTGGTGGGGGAAATACTACCTAAATTATAAAAAATTAATAGCATCATCTACATATAGACTCAAAATTCTTGGAAAAACTCACCAATGGCTTGTTCATTTTTTCATGCAGTATAGTGAGGTTTGAGATACCCTTACTTCTTTTTTTAGTCTCTTAGCATTTCCTAGAATTTTAATGCATGTGCTAAGCCTAGGAATTTTCTTTTCAGTTATTCTCATTTGAGTCCCAGTCCTTCTCTCTTTTGGCACTGGCCCCAGATCATTGTTTCCCTTTCCTTGTCAAAGGTTACCCATTACTGCTGACTTTCTCTGCCAATTCTACAACTGAAATATTCTTGTTCACAAAAGCTCTAAGTCACCAGAGGGTAGGCCTTAACTCGTTTCAATGGCAATTTCCATCATATTTCTGATGTTCTCACATCCTTTTGTATTTGGGGCAGAGACTATAAGTGCTTCAACATACCATTTTAGAGTATAGTCACAAATCCATCTAACTACATATCATTTTAGAGATTAGTACTATGTTTTGGTAGAGTTTCAGAAGAAAAAACCACAGCTGACATTAAGATTGGCAAAGCTTTGAACAATACAGCTATAAATAATTCTTTCAAGGGTGTCCTCTGTTATGAGGATAACACCTTCACAGCCTATCTGTATGTCATTCTCTCCAAAGTGGTTTCATACTTTGGTAAGCATCTTTCTCTTTCCCTTTTGACGTCTCCAGGCACTCAATTGCAACACATAGAAGGCCATGTTTTGAAGAATGAAAGCAATTTTCGGCCCAGAATTCTGGCTTGCTTTCCCTATCATTTTCTCTTAGAATTGAGTAATCTTTGAATTGTTCCAGAAAATATGAAAATGAACACTGTCAGTGTGGGACCCTGTTCAACACACTTAAAGATTTTGAATCACAATCTTGCTCATGTTCGGGTTTTGCATGCAATTTACATCAGACTAGAAAGATGTACGTAATAAGGATGGCAATGGCCTTCCTATTTGATAACAATAAAAACAATAATTTTTTTTTATTTTTCCTAAAGTGAAAATTCTTTAAGCCAACTGATGGAACTAGGGATTATTGGTATTATTAAGGTACTATAAAGGGAGTGTTGATACAAACCTAATCTTTTAAGTAAAATATTGCTTCAGTGGATTGAACTGGAGATTATTGGTTATACAAAGGGCACAATAAGGCTGTGTGTCTCTGTTACAAGCCTAAATCTTTTTAATAAAGTATTTTAGACCACCATGTTTTCACATTTGCTTTTGAATAGGTAATGGCTACCATTATGCTCTTTCATGATAAAGTTTCAGAGTGATCCCTAAAGGCCATTGCATTAAAATGTGAGAGTGAGTGGGAGTGATCTGTACCCTTGACTCTTATTTTTATTAGCATTAGATGATTCCTTTTAATACTTTCCACTTGAGTGGCCATTATAAAATTATAACTTTTCGGATGGAAATTTTTTAAATCACAGAAAAAAGAAATGGAGTGTACAAAAGTGGAAACTACTCATGCAGGAAGTGCCTTTCTTGCCTGGGGAATGCTATAATTTTCTGGGAAATATTGTCATAAAACACTTGATATTTTTAGAATGCTTTTACCATCAAAAACCTGCTACATTTTAACACCGCCTCGCTCCTCTTTTATTGCAAAAAGAAAATTCCAAGCTTCATATGTTTTAAATAAATGATTACCTTCACGCTCTCCTTTTCTTGCCTCCCATTCTCTGAGTTTGATATTACTTGGGTCTTTCTTTGGCTTTTTGTGGAGAATAAGGTTGTGCCTGGCATACATCAAACATCGACAGCAAGTGCATTAAGTCTTGGATGCGAATGGCGTCATTTCAGCTGATGATGTCAGGCTAATGAGCACATATCCTGACTTTTGAACTTTATTAAAGCATTCCAAATTTATGTCTTTCATATATATATGAAAAAAATGTGATTTTTAAAAATATGAATAATCAGTCTTTAAAATAGCGGGCCTTCTAAACACAGAGAAAAATTAGTGTGATCACTACTCTCACAAATTTTATTTTAAAATAAAATGATAACAAGGACAAGAACAAACAGGGACTTTCTGATTCTGAGAATGGAAACCCACATACAAGCCCTCTAGGGACAGTGTACGCAGATAAAAACAGTGAGAGTGGAATTTTCCTGAGTTTTATTTCTATAAATAATTAACCGAATATACTTATATAAATAAATACTTCCCTCTGGGAATTTCAGCATCATTTGGAATTTCTGAATACTAATTTTGGTTTTAGCCTCTACTCCCTATTCTCATTTTTGGCATATTTCTCTCTCCTTGTCTTTTAAGGAGAAATCTTCCATTTTCTGAAAGAAATAAAAGAGAAATTGCATAATAGTCAAAACTAATGTTTGTTATTAAGAGCAAAATGGAATTACTGTAAAGGGAGGCATGACAAAGAGTCAGGGAAAAATAACTTTACCACTGAAAATCCACAAACCTCTGGGGTTACAATTCCTAGGGAATCCCTCTGTTTCATTTTAATCTTGGGCCTTTATTCCATCACACTTTTCTTAATAAAGGAATATCACTAAACTACTAGAAGTAGCTTTTATATCAGTCATATTCTCTTCATTTTTCAATTAGTTACTGTTTTTGTAATATTGTAGAGAAAACCATGGGAGTTAGCCTATACTTCAACCATCAAGAAGTCAAAGAAAAGCCCAGCACTTTGGGTGGCCGAGGTGGGCGGATCAGGAGGTCAGGAGATTGAGATCAGTCTGGCTAACCTGGTGAAACCCCATCTCTAGTAAAAATACAAAAAATTAGCCGAGCGTAGTGGCGGGAGCCTATAATCCCAGCTACTCCGAAGCCTGAGGCAGGAGAATCACTTGAACCCGGGAGGCGGAGGTTGCAGTGAGCCGAGATCGCGCCACTGCACTCCAGCCTGGGCGACAGAGTGAGACTCCGTCCAGAGTGAGACTCCGTCTAAAAAAATAAAAAAAGAAGTCAAAGAAGACAAGTGTTCTATTCTCTTATTTCTGAAGTCATGATAGCCTCCTTTTTCACCCTATTATGATTCGACACGAAAGAAAAACAGATGAAAGACTGTTAAACACTTACTTCCATAAATAAGGCATTTAGCTAGTACTAGGAATAAAAGCAAAATAAGCAAGAAGACTACATTGTTTTGGCAGTAAGTCATCTAAAATAGCTGAGAGAGTCATAGAAACTGGAATATATAATTCACAAAGGTTTGCTAAGTGTATGAGCAGCAGATTTCCACTTATCGGAACTCTGTAAATGATGTGTTCCCTAAAATTGTTTAAACCCGTTTCATAACTTCATTAAGGGAGCTCTTTGTAAAAGGAGTTCTGTGTAAATTCTTTTGGATTGTGAGAAATCACTTCTCCATTGATCTGTTCTGGAAGTCAGAATTGAGTTAGTCATATTTTCTTAAATCATAGGATTACCCACGTCGTAAAAATGCTACATTTCTCTGAAGATCCCCCTTAACTACTATGGGGCCTAGGGTGGGAGTGGAGGTAGATTGGTGGGAAGTAATGTCTAGTGAGATGGCTGACTCTTGCTTGTTCAGACCCGTTGAGAGGTGAAGCCAGTTGGACTTCCTGGGTGGAGTGGAGACTGGAGAACTTTTCTGTCTTATAAGAGGATTGTAAAATGCACCGATCAGCGCTCTGTAAAAACGGCACCAATCAGCAGGATTCTAAAAGTAACCAATCACTGGGAGGATTGAGAAAAGGGCATTCTGATAGGACAGAAATAGGACATGGGAGGGGACAAATAAGGGAATAAAAGCTGGCCACTCCAGTCAGCAGGCAACCTGCTTGGGTCCCCTTCCATGCTGTGGAAGCTTTGTTCTTTCACTCTTCACAATAAACCTTGCTACCACTAACTCTCTTTGGGTCTGTGCCGTCTTTAAGAGTTGTAACACTCACAGCAAAGGTCCGCGGCTCTATTTTTGAAGTTAGTGAGAACATGAACCCACCGGAAGGAACCAACTCCGGACACACTGTGATCTGGGGAGAATGACCTCATGGACTTATTAAAGACTTCCTCACCTTCTGGCTTCTTATTAATACTGATGGAAGATCTCCAGGTGGGAGGAGAGAATGAGTGTTCATTTTGCTGGGACCCTCCCTTTTGGGCTGCTGTATGTTGCCCATGTCCCTCTACCACGGGTCACGGCTCCTGTCAGGCTGTGTCCCCTTACAACCATCCTTGTGTGATTGCCCCTTCAGTCCTAGATATAACCATGCTACTGTCACTAGCCCTGAGTACCACTCTTTCCCTCGATGGTTTCCTAAAACTCTGCCTTCGCTCATAGTTCTTTATCAAACTCTTCTCAACTGTTTGAGTGAGCCATCTTACTTCTTGACCATATAGAAGGTTTTATGATGTGGAAAATAGTAGATTAATTTTCAATAAAGACTCCAAATAGAGATAATTTCCCCTAAAAAGGATTCTGCCTTCCACGCTTATCTTCAGCCCACCTATCCTCTCAATTGTCTTGGGCTGCAGGAGAAAATGCACTTGCCAGAACTAAAGAATATCGATCCCTTTCTACAAACTAAGACATGATAGAAAAGTTGAAGAGGTACCTTTCCTGAGAATTTCTCAGAGCCTTGGTTACATTAAAGTGTCTTCAAGAATAGGCATGAGATACAGATTCCAAAACCTGAAATATATGGAAGAGAACTGGATACTGGAAGGAACTATTCTCATAACTTTATTGATAATTACACATGTTAATTTTATTTATTTGTTCATTAATTTATGTATTTATTTAAAAATATTTGAGGGGTTATCTGTGTTTCAGGTACTTCGATAGGTATTAGGCATAAAACTGTCACATAGTAGCATCTCTATTATTAAGGAGTGTATATAGCTTTGTAAATAGGGGCCACTGACTAGTATCAAAACACACCATATACTCATTATAGCTTGTTAAAGGTCCTTCTCAATCTTTGTATCATCTTAATATAACGTGAAGTTAAAATAAACTAACACTTTAGAGTTATTGGTATATACATGTACCTGAATATGATGGACTCTACCATCACTATTATTAACCAATTTTGGTGCTTCCCTTACCAAGTTAGGTCAGAGTGTCAAAGAGTGTGTATTAGTCTATTCTCGTACTGTTATAAAGAACTGCTCAAGACTGGGTAATTTATAAAGAAAAGAGGTTTAACTGACTCACAGTTCCTCATGGCTGGAGAGGCCTCAGGAAACTTACAATCATGGCCAAAAGGGAAGCAGGCATGTCTTACATGGCAGCAGGTGAAAAAGAGAGAGAGAAAGAGAGAGAAACACACACACACACACACACACACACACACAGAGGGAGAGAGACAGAGAGCGAAAGACAGTGTGTGGAGGAACTGTCAAAACTTGTAAAACCATTACATCTCGTGAGAACTCACTCACTATCATGAGAACAGCATAGGGAAAACCACCTGCATGATCCAACCCAAATCTCCCACCACGTCCCTCCCTCAACACATGGGGATTATGGGGATTACAATGTGAGATGAGATTTGGGTGCGTACACGGGGCCAAACCATATCAGAGTGTATTATGTGTTAAAGGGCAGTCTCACATTTATAGTGGGGATCTGTGCTTTGTGTAGAGGCTGGTGTGGACACCTCTATTCATTGCTCCAGCAAATACTGATCACTGAGTACATATGTGTCTCCATAGCGAATGTGCAGAGTCACACATTTGGGTGCTCATTCTCTAAGAGTCTTCAGTTTTGCAATCTAGCCACACAATAAATTGTATTTAAGTAAAAAACTGCCACAGTTATTTTCATATTTTTAAAATGCAGAAATGTTTTCTTCCATTTTTGCTCTCTATAAATATAAAAGGTAAATGAAACTGAACATAAAATCTAGTCTTCCAAATTTCCCAGCACAAACACCAAGTGTAAAGAGTTTGAGCTGTAGTAATCCATACAGTTTTCTCTTTTCTTTAGGCATCTTGGAGCAATATCAGCATTGATTGTCCTGAAATCTCACCTTGTCTCCCAGAAACAAATAGACTGTACTACAGCTAGTTTTGAAGACATTATAGAATCTCGCTAGATCCAAAATAATAATGATAGAAAATAGGTTAAAAATATTTATGGGGTTGTAACATTTTAGATGTTTCTTTTTTCAACTCTAGTAATGTGTATAGCCACTTTTTAGCTCCTCTTCTTTCTCACACTGATTTAACCCCACCTGTGAGATGCAAGCTGTTGATAGAGAAGGTAAGATTAAAACTCTGTAGTGGTACAGGAACTTAACTTTATCCTTGGAGGCTTCCTTGCTTTAGTTACGGTAGGTAAAATTGCTTTTTTCCTTAAAGCAAAGCAATAATATATTCTACAAACATTGGCTGCTGTGTTTTTTTGTTTTTTTTTTTGAGACGGAGTCTCGCTCTGTCGCCCAGGCTGGAGTGCAGTGGCGCGATCTCGGCTCACTGCAAGCTCCGCCTCCCGGGTTCACGCCATTCTCCTGCCTCAGCCTCCCGAGTAGCTGGGACTACAGGCGCCCGCTACCACGCCCGGCTAATTTTTTGTATTTTTAGTAGAGACGGGGTTTCACCGTGTTAGCCAGGATGGTCTCGATCTCCTGACCTCGTGATCCGCCCGCCTCGGCCTCCCAAAGTGCTGGGATTACAGGCGTGAGCCACCGCGCCCAGCCGCTGTGTTTTAAAAATACATATTTTAATACATTCAAAGAGAATTTTCTGTGCTTTTTTGAGGACATAACCAAATGATACAGAATTTCTTACATTGCCAATTTAACTCTCTGTACTGCTGTCATGGTAATAAATGAAACTGGGCAACATAATTCAAACATGGTATATGGGGCAGGGGTAGGGGGTTGGGGGTATGAAGGGTCAGGGTCCAAAGAAGCAATTGGAAAATAGTTATTTCTACCAGTTGCTTTTAGAAAGTCTATTTTCCACTTACACCTACTTGCTTTGCCACTGCTGTACCTCTGTTATGCTACCAATTACAGGTACAAAACCTATCTAGGCTTAAAGAACTAGTTTATTGCTTTCTTAAAAAAGTATTTCATGCTTTTTACATTATGTTATGTCTACTTGTGTTCTTTTTATTCTCTTACATTAAACTATGAGTTTCCTGAAGACAGGTTATCCCTCTGGTTCACATTTGCATCCATAAAAACATGTAACAGAGTAAGTAACATGGTAGATGCTCAAATGACTTTGGCCAAACTAATGAATATATAAATGTGTGCTAGGCTGCATTGTAGATTGTTCTGATTTATTTAATAAAAGGATTAAAGTATTATTTAAATCAGATAATGACTTAAAAATTCCATTTAATCCTAAACAAGAATTACACCTACCCATTATTGACAAGAAAGATTGACATAGATAATAAAAACTTTTCTGAAGGACAGAAGAATATCAAATTTTATGTACTGCTCCCTTATACAAAAGTATTTGAAAAGAAAGAGCATGACAAATTAAATCTTCACTAACAGATTTCAATGTTTAGTCTATAGATTATATAAGCTCTTTGCCTTTCATTTCCTTCCTCCCTCCCTCCCTCCCTTCCTTCTTTCCTTCCTCCCCTTCCTTCCTTCTTTCCTGCCTTTCCTTCCTTCCTTCTTTCCTTCCTTCCTTCCCCCCTTCCTTCCTTCCTCCCCTTCCTTCCTTCCTTCCCTTCCTTCCTTCCTTCTTTCCTCCCCTTCCTTCCTTCCTTCCTCCCCTTCCTTCCTTCCTTCCTCCCTCCCTCCCTTCCTTCCTCTCCGTCCTTCCTTCCTTCCTTCTTTCCTCTCCTTCCTTCCTTCTTTCCTTCCTCCCTCCTTCCCTTCCTCTCCTTCCTTCCTTCCTTCCTTCCTTCTTTCCTTCTTTCCTTTTCTGCAGTGCACCATCTTGGGTCACTGCAACCTTCACCTCCGGGGCTCAAGCAATCTTCCCACCTCAGCACCCCAGTAGCTGGTTCTACAGGCATGCACCAAGACACCTGGCTAATTTTTGTATTTTTAGTAGAGATGGAGTTTTGCAATGTTGGCCAGGTTGGTCTCAAACTCCTGAGCTCAAGCAATCCTCCCATCTTAGCCTCCCAAAGTGTTGGGATTACAGGCATGAGCCACTGTAACTGGCCCCCTTCCTTCTTTGAGGTACTCTATCTACTTTTTACCATTTAATCATTAGCTGAAACAAATCAGATATTTCTTTTTCTTGTCAGAAGCCTTTATGAAATATTCAACACAAGAATAAAATGTTGAATTACATAAACAGGGATTTAATGTATTTGTATTCCTTCTAGTATACTAGATCTTTGTAAGTAATATGGAAAAATAATTAGGTATTTTGCCAAAGAAAAAGACCCACACAACTGGAATAAATATAAAAATTACAATTCTGAAACACTTCTGGATCAGAAAACCATAAGATCTGTAACTGAATATTATCACCTTGGTCAAGTCATTTATCTTCTCTGAGTCTTTCCTCTTAAATGTGAAATAATGACGACTGAGTAACTTACAAGGTTTTGTTGAATATTTTCCCATTTTTAATTCCGAAATGAAGAGAAATTATTTAAAAATTATCTTTTGTATAACTCTTTCCATGCATCATTTTATACTCCCCTAAAGTGGATAAGGCAGGTCAATTAACTTCTTTGACAGGGAGGGAAATTAGGGGTCAGAAAGAATTTTTGAATCGTTTACTCAGGGGCACATATCCACTTAATGGGACTCAAAACTAGAACACGTGAAAATATTGTCCTTGTCCTGTGCTTTTCCTGTGTTAGCAATCTGCTTCTCCAAAAGCCAGACATTACATATGCATAAAAGCTCATAGGCACACACGTATGCAGAACCTCTTTTCTACTTTATATACACAATGAGCTTGTGTTGATATTGACATCAGTAAGCATACAGCTCCCTGGGTCAATGACTCTACACTGAAGAAAGTTGGAAGTATTTCAATTATTGGTTTTATGCCAATGTATAACCCAAACACTCACATGAGGGCAATTATTTAAGTAGCTGCAACAGATCCAAGACGATGCATCTTCCCTTCTCTAGACTCCTTATATTCCCAACATGTAGTTTCTACTGCACATATTGGCACATGGAAATTGATTTGTAATAAAATATGTCATAATTTTTTCTAGGGTTATGCTATTTACAATTTCCTACATAAGTTGGAACTAATAGCCCTTGCAACATTCTTGCTGTATAATTTTTAACATACTGTCTTAAATCCAAGGATGTATAAATAATTACTCTTGCTACTGTACTAGAACACTGCAGTTACACAAGTAAAGTTTTAATAGAAATATTTGAATGTAATATTCATGCTTATAACCTTGATATAAAGAGTTTCGCTATCTTTCCCTTCTCCCCTGGAAGAGGAGATGATATAATCATATGACAATGAAAAGGAAGAAATTATGTTTTTAAAAATACCTTGTTTTGTTCAAATAATAATATAAGGCTACTTATATCAAATTATAAAATACATAAAAATGCAATTTTTTTAAGTTTAACTTTTATTTTAAGTTCAGGGGTACATGTGCAGGTTTGTTTTACAGGTAAACTCATGCCACGGGGGTTTGTTGCACAGATTATTTTGTCACCCAGGTACTATATCTGGTAACCATTAGTTATTTTTTCTTGATCCGATCCTCTCCCTCCTCCCACTCTCTATCCTCTGACAGTTCCCAGTGTCTGTTGTTCCCCTCTATGTGTCCATGTGTTCTCATCATTTAATTCCCACAAAATGCAAAAATTTCAAAGTAGTTGGAAGGTCTCAATGGCCAATTAAAAAAACAAAAAAACCAAAAACCTACTCAACTAGACTTTTTCTAATAGAAACAGTACTCTATTAGACAAACTCATGGGAAAACATAAATCTTTATTTCTGACTAAGAGAGGAAAGATTACTGTTTATAAAGCAGTTATTTTGGGGATTGTTTATCAAAAGCAATAAAATTAATTTCATATTAATAACTCATAACTATAATTAGAAACACAGCTCATTAAATATTATGTCCAGGCCCACTTCCCTCTTTTTGAAGAACTAAATTAACATCACAGTAAATAAAATGATAAAAAGTAACATCTGGGTATAAAAGAATATTTGTCTTTATGCTGGGATGATTCATATTCAACTCATCTTAAAAATGTACTGAGCAATTAAGAAAAATTTAAAGAGTGAGTGAGGAGGTGCTGGTCTAGAACCAGGACTTATGGAAATCATCAAATCATTAGCAAGATGCTAAGTCCAGGCTCTTAAGAGCAGTGATGATTAGCGTTCTATGTCAAGTTCATGTAGCTTTGCTAAGCAGTGCCAGTTAACATCCAAAGACTGAGAACTTTCAAACAATCATTTCATTACTCTTAGATTTTGCTGTAAGTTTGAAATCTACAGTGGAATAGATATGCCTAAAGTCTACTTAATTTACATGTAAAAGATTGATTTGAAAAATCCATTTTGGTACTTTGGACAAATATTTTAATACCCTTATCTACCTGTCATTTGGGATATAAAAAATAGTGTTTCTTTGAAAAAGAATGTTATAGCTGAAACCATAATACTGAGTACAAAGTACTATACTGGTAAAAATTACAAAGATGAATAAATGAGTAATCACCAGAGCCATTATAAGTGGTCCTCGAATAGATCTATGTGTAGGACATCTTTCCTGAATGCCTTATTCAGGTTTTGATCATTGTGAAGGACTGTTTCCAGAACTGAATCAGAACAGCCTGAAAATCTGCAAAATCAAGTCAAGAACATTGACCGATAATACTGCTAATCTTCTCAGGTACAGCAGATTCAATCTCTACAACTTCTGTCTCCAGGTTCAAACGGTAGAAAACAATGATCCAGATTACGCAAAAAAAATGCTAGCTAAATTATAGTCAACCGATATTTGTGCACTCTGACAAATGAACTTGTGGTTCTCCATTTACTCTTCCATGATCAACAGTTAAACAAAATAGTTTTGAGAAGGATAAGTTTTTTAATATGGACTTGTCCTCCACTGTAGCAGAGTTAAATATCCTGGGGACACAAGAAAGGTTAGATTGAGATGACACATTTTAGACCTGGAATTAGCATCTATAAGTCCCATCAAGTAGAAAAATCCTCGATTTACACACTCTGTGCAGTATTTCTTAAACGGCTATTCAAGTACCTACCCTTAAAAAAAAAAAAAAAGTGAAGAGGAACAAAACCCCAAACATTTCTTTAGATGGGCTTCTGACTGTGCATTGTGAAATTGCACTTTGAAAAAATCTAGCAAGTTACACTCCCACCAACAGCATACAAAAGTGACTTTTTTTTGAAAATTTTCTCTTATCTCCTGAAAGATTCCACTGGGTTCCTATTCTTCTTTAATACCTTTGTTTAGTGCTTTATAAATTTACTTTTAACTAGGAAGGCAAAATACACTACAGATGGTAGTAGTTGTCAGAGTAAGAGCAAGTGATAAAGTTATATCTGACAGCTCTTCTTGGCACAGCAAATGTCTGGAACTGTGAATAACTGAATTCCTGAATCTGGAAGGTGTCTGTACTGAAGAAATGGGCAATTACACTAGTGAATTAAGATTGTTGTCTGAATTGCGAGAAAATTATATGAATCGTTGTTCCTGAAATTAATTTCAGGAGCCATTAACAACTTATAGGTTAAAACAAATTTAACTCTGATAAAAATTTACAGACATTAGAAAGAACAAAACTGCAGCAAACGCAAACGTTTAATACAAAGCATAGGTAGTTGATATAACTTTGAAATCTTTGCTAGATCAAAGAGTTGAGTTTTAATACAATGAAACTATCCTAATACACACAAGGAGCCTTAATATTCCAATGATACAAATTGGGGAGGAGTAGAAATAAAGTGGATATGAAGAAAGTTGTGAAATAATTACGCAGCAGAAAATAAGTACTTCTTGTATATTATTTCTTATTAAAGACAGTTTCATTTTGTCAGGAATTATAGCCATGATATTTTTAAAGTGATTTGCAAAGACTACATTTTAGTAATAGCAAATTGGGTTTCATTTTTGCTTTTAAAAGGACCTTGTAATGTTGAGCAATTTCATCATGCTTTGAGAAGGGTCAATAATCATTCCAGTTTCTAAACAATCTGCAACATTTACTAATAACCTATCATGTGACAAGCATTGTGGCAAAACATTTTCCTGAACATAAATTAGGTGCTAAACTAACAACTCAAGTAATTCATAAGGAGGTCTAAAATGTGACAGAGACACAAACTGGAAGCTGGTATAATTTTAGTTTCTATAAAAGTATAGGAAGACTTTACTACTATAAAGAAAGTAATGGAATAATCAGCCATTAAGAAAATGTGATCCCTTATTTGGAAAATATTTTCACAAAAATAAAAAAGGCCAACTTTATTAGGTTAGAAGGAAAGAAAGGACTCACTCACAGGCAGCAAGTACAGGTAGAGAAATCCAGGGGACACCTCCTATCAGTCACAGAAAGTGTTTAGAACCAGTGTTCCTCTCATTGTTTCATTTCCTCCCAATAGAGAATCTGCAATGTCCCTCTCCCTTTCCCATATGTGAATGATTCAGATCCTTTTTGGAAACTAAAACAAAGGAAAAGAAAAAGAGGAAAAAATGGAAAGAATAAAGGAAAGGAGGGAAGGAGGGAAGAAAGAAGGGAGAGAGGAAGGGATGGAGGGAGGGAGGCACGAAGGAAGGAAGAAAAGAAGGAAGGAAGGAAAGAAGGAAGGAAGGAAGGAAAGAAGGAAGGAAGGAAGGAGGGAAGGAAGGAAGCGAGGAAGGAAATTTTTCTAGAAATCATGTAAGTTTTTCTGCCACTGTAGAGAAAAATACTGTTGCATCTTACAGATGAACAACCATGATAAACCACCCTAACTTCTTAAAAATTAAGAAATTAAACTATTCAACTGAACTCCAAATTTACCACTTATATTTTAATGCCTTTGAATAAGCGTTACTCTAGATCATCACAGTTTAGTAGAAATTTCCATGGTGATGGTAATCTGCACTATCGAATATAACTATTCACATGGACCTACTGAGTGTTTGAAATGTGCTGAGTTCAGCTGAGGAAATAAATTTTTAATCTTATTAAATATCTATTTCAATAGCCATATGTGTCTAGTGTCTATATTAGACAGCACAGTTCTGGACTGTAAATACTCTGAAGGCAGAGCCTATGTATTAGGTTGGTGCAAAGTAATTGCAGCTTTTGCCATTACTTTCAATATATGAAATATAAGACTTAATCTATGACTGAGTCTTATAAAAGAAGGAACTCATTATAAAAGTTCAAAAATTTAACTGCAATCTTTTGCCCTTTAAAATCAGTTATCTTTTCATATCTTTTAAATGTCTTTTTGTCCTAGAAAACATCAATGAAAATTTAGATGACTCTTACCTTGAATATTTAAGAAAATAGAATATATCCCAATCATTGTATCAATTGACATAACATAAATATTTTTAAGTCACCATGAAGTTGATTAAGAAAGAGGCCACAAGTGTTTCTCCTTGAAAGCTGTAGGCTGTGTTTGCTCTCTAGCTTTTTTGGGCTTGAGGTCAACAGTAGAACTGGAGTCAAGTTCTATTGATACTTTGTTAATGTGTGATGTGTAACCTAGGATTCTGAGTTCTGTTTTGCCACACTGCCTCTATAGATGCCACAGTGATGAGTTTTCATATATCTAAGGCTCAGATCCTTTGTCATCTATGAATTGCTAACGGGGTTTTAGTACAAAGGGTCTGTCGTAAGACATCTTACAAGATATTCTTTTAGGTGGCACAAAAGAAATAAAACAACATTGGCTTCTATTACAAGCCTAGGTTTAGCCTATATTTGAATGAAAAATGTGTCATTTTCATTTAAGAAAACAAAGTATAATTATATTTTAAAGTTTCTTTCTATTTACTGCAAATTGTTACTTGGGTCACAATCACAACACTAAAAAAACTCTAAGGAAGAAATTTTACTTCTCCTCTGGAAACCCCAGTTATTTTACTCTCAGTCATGATAGGCCATTAACAATATTGAGTATTATATGGGGTATTAAAACGCACCATCAATAGATAAAGTGATTGAGTTAAAACTGAACAATAAGGTCTGTATTTACATACTTATATCTTAGCCTTCCACTTAGTCATACTTTCATTATTTTTCATATGTCTTTAAAGAATTTCTATATTTCCATTTTGCAATAAAAGAATAGAGAAATGTTAGTACTGTTGAAATTAACTCACAAGAGTGACTTATGCATGGAACTGCAAAGAATTATATGCTTGGTGTTGCCAAGTATCACGAATTGCAGAGAATAGGCTTGCAGACCTCTGGGTTATATGGTTCACTATGTTAGGGGTTAACTGGGCCAAATTTGGTGTCCTCTTGGGTGGTTATTTCCAAAATAAAATCTCAAGATTTGAAAACCTAGTGTACTGAAGGGTTCCAAACATGGGAAATGAGGGCATTGACATTAGGAGGTGGAATATTTAGAGCCCCATAGAATATGAGTAATAATAAACTAACAGGGGAGCACACGATCTATCCCAATTATTCACAGCTTCTGTATATGTGAATTTCCTACTTGCCAAAATTTATTTGTAAACCTATCCTAGTCTTTTTGGGCTTCTCTAACAAAATATCATAATTGGGTAGCTTATAAACAACAGAAGCTTATTTTTCACAGTTCTGGGGGTTGGAAAGTCCAAGAAATTTGCCAGCAGATTCAGTGACTGGGGAGGTCCTGCTTCCTGGTTGATAGTGTAAGCTGAGGAATCATGAGGCTCATAAATTTGGAAAGGAGAGCTTTATATCTCATAAGGAGTTGTAGCCTGCTGGCTGGCCATCCCACAGGCTGGGAAATGTTGCCTCTGGAGTGCAAGCACTTCAAGGGAGGGGTAAAGGGAATAGGAATTTGTGGTAAGTGAGATGGCCAAATATACATACTGAAGTTACAGGAGGAGTCATGAATGTTTAAGAAAGAAAATACATATGTACATGCAGTGGCACCTCATGCTGCTTCAAAGGTTACATGTTCAAAAAATGGTGGCATCAGTGTGATCTGAGGGTGCAGTTTTTGGCTCTTTGATGTAAAAGGTGAAGTGGAGGACACAAAAACCCTCACTGTGCATCCTCTGTGAGTTGGCCAATGTCTGTCTGGAGATGGTGGTCAGTTTTTAAAATTTATTTTTTATTTTTTAGTTTTAAGGAGTGGAGCGTTTAATAGGCAAGAAGGAAGGGAGAAGACAGAAGGAAGAAGCTACCCCGTACAGAGACAGAGGGAGGGGGCTCCAAAGCCGAAAGAGGAAACCCTGGTGGTCAGTTTTTAGGAAGGGATGTGATGTGAAATTGGTGAGCTATCTTGTCAAAACTGCAAAGAGGATGGGAGAGTTTGGTCAAGACCTCACATTATTGGCTAAAGGTGATAAAAGAATGAGTCATCTTTTTGTTTTCTGGAGTTGGTTTCTGTCTCTTCCTTAGGAGAAATTTCTGGTTAAAGGTTAACAAAGAGGCTGGGTGTGGTGGCTCATCCCTGTAATCCCAGCACTTTCGGAGGCTGAGGCGGGTGGATCACGAGGTCAGGAGTTCAAGACCAGCCTGGCCAACATAGTGAAACCCCATCTCTACTAAAATACAAAAAAAAAAATTAGCCAGGCGTGGTGGTGGGCACCTGTAGTCCCATCTACTTGGGAGGCTGAGGCAGGAGAATCACTTGAACCTGGGAGGTGGAGGTTGCAGTGAGTTGAGATTGCCCCACTGCACTCCAGCCTGGGCAACAGAGTAAGACTCCGTCTCAAAAAAAAAAAAAAAAAAGGTTAATAAAGAAGGGATCCACTGAAGTGCGTCTGACCTCTCATACCATTATGGCTGAAAATTCAGTTTTTAGGGTGTCTCTGGGGTTCCCTTGGCCGAGAGAGTGTCCAGTTGATTAGAAGGGCTTAGGATTTTATTTTTATTTCCCAATAGGCAACCGTCTTCTTATTGTGACCTCCCATTGTGGAAGGGGGTAAGGGAGCTCTCTACGATCTCTTTTATAAGATCCCTAATCCCATTCATGAGGGTTCCACCCTCATGACCTAATCACTTCCCAAAGGCTTCACCTCCTAATACCATCACAGTTGGGGTTAGGATTTTAACATATGAATTTAGGGGAGAGGCATAAACATTCAGTCCATAGTGACGCCGGAATCAATACTTGTGCTTTCATAGTTATCGTGGACATGTACAGCAAAACATTTGAGGTGTCCTACGCACGTTTCCAGTTGAGGTTGAACAAGGCAATACTCTGCCTACTTGTTTCATACTGTAAACAAGTGTCTTTTTCATGGTCTGTTTCGTGCAACATTTCACACCTTTTTATGCTTTTTGTTGTTGATTTCACTGTTTAAAATCACCCCCAGGCTTAGGGCTGATGTGCTATCTAGTTCCAAAATACATGAAGGTTGTAACGTATCTTAGGAAGAAAATGCATATGTTAGATAAGCTTCATTCAGGCATGAATTATAGGGCTGTTGGCTGTGAGTTCAATGTTAATGAGTCATCAATATATATTAAATGAGGCATATCTAAATAGATTACACATATAAGACAAGGTTATGTATTGATCAGTAAATAGAATTGTTGTGACCAGAGGCTCTCAGGAACCTAACCCTAAATTTTCCCTAGAAGCAATGGTTCAATATTTGTAACAACTTTACGGAATGTAAATATTGTGAATAATGAAAATCAACTGTATGTATTGGAGAAATAGGGAATGTGAGAGATATTTAATTATTATTTTCCGGGAAATATTTATGCCCATAATGGGCTCTTGGCTCCAAGCTGAGCACTAGGACAGTAGAGACTGAAAAGTTTCTAAGACATGTTTTTGTGTTTCATTTTTTAAATTTAGATCCATGGGTTAGCTTTAGCAAATGCTCAAATTCCCTGAAATGGAAGATTTTATTGTGAATACATATACAGGTGGGCATTTTTCTATGGAAAAGGGTTTAGAATTTCTATGAGTCCATGAGTCAAAAAATAATTAAGAATTACTGCTGTGAGATGTTGGCACGAGGCCCAGGACCATGCTACAATGTACAGAGCTTCATCTGATGAATTGCAGACTGGAGTTTGTCCTGTGGCAATGTCTCACAGGGCTTAGCAAGGACTTGGCTAACAGAGTGTGATGGGAGATGGAGCTTAGGTGGCCTGTGAGGCTCTCAGAGAAGAAAGATTAGGGAGTCTTTTACATCTAATGGCAAATAATAGCTGCTCAGTTATGAATTTAAAAACCTGGAGAAGACAGGCTCTAAAATCCTAGAGGATTATGTGGACTTTCGTCCTTCAGTTCTATGTTCATTTTACAAAAACTGGAGGCTTAGCAAAGCCTCAGTGTAAGAAATCATCTACAAACATTTAGTCTGTAGTCATAAATGTGCATATTTTAATTTATAGTTAAGCTGAAACTCAAAGAAAAATCTCCTGGTGTAGGAATTCATAGTCATCAGCAATGTTTTGTGGGTGGTGACTGGTCATACAGTGCCATCATCCTCTCCCGGGTTTACCTTCCCCATCCTTGGCCTTCTTGGCAAGAGTACTTTCCTAGGGCTGTGAATGGCCAGAAAACCTATGTTTACTGGTGTGGTAAGGACATTAATAGTAATTAGGATTACAAGTGAGATAAAATGCCTGTAGGTGCCCAAAGAGAAAAGGCAAATCACGTGGTTTTGTAGGTCTCAGAAAGAACTGATCCTAGAGCTGAAGGAAAGGCTCCTCTGTTCACTCGTTGGCAGTCCTCTAGCTGTGCTCTGCATTTGTTCTTGTCTCAGGTCTTTACTGTTAAATAACTAACAAATAACATTTGATTTTTACCTCACAACCCCCTTAGATACATTAAATGCATTAATCTTGTTGGACCAGCAGATTCCGTTTATCAGGTCACTGCCTTAGTACCTCAAATGATAGCTTGTATTTGTAGAATTCTTTTTACTCCTAATTTATATTCATATATTAAATTAAATTTATCCTGTTCAGAACAAATAGTAACATCCTGGAATGGTTTAGATTAGTGATTAAGGACACCAGCTCTGAAGTTACTCAGCCATTTACTATGTGAAAAACAGTAATTTTCACCTTATGCCATGGTTGAGAGAACTAAATAAAATAATATAACAAGAGGACCATTTAGTCTGGCGCCTATAGATACTTAGAGCTTGATCTATATATTATTAAACCATAGGTTATTATTATTATACCAAACATTGAATTTTTTTTGACTTTTAATTATACATTTTGGAAAACTAAGACCCAACAAATTACTTTCTCCAGGGAACAAAACTAATGAAGATAGATTTGGGACAAGAACCCAAGATACCGACTTACGGGATGGTGATCTTTTGTGTAAATCACTGTCAGATATACACATTTGTTCAATTTGAGGATTTGGTGCCTGAAATTTGGTAGTCCTGGCATGCTTTAATAAAATAGATGCCTTGAAATTGCAGTAGGGGAACTAGCATCCTGTTCATTGAGGACAGAATTGTTTTGAAAACAACTGGTCTTGTCTTTATTGCAAAATATATCTGTAGTTCATTAACTCTCTGAAAAAGACCATTGTTATGGAAAAGTTTAAAAGCCCCTTCTTCCCTCAGGCTGTGAGAGAAGGGCTAAAATGAGGACTTTGTAGGACACATCAGGCAAATACATCATTTATTCTTAATTTATTGACTGGCTCCATAGGCATGAATCTCATGCTTATAAATCAGAAGCATCCTTACAAGGTGGGAAAGCCCACGATCTTTGATATTATGACTGGGCTTATTCCTTGTTTTCCAACCTTAGTGACTGCTGAGCATTGGTGCAGCTGGGCAGCACATGGTTATTTAAGTATAAAATTATACACTGAAATATAAGATTACATTTTCAAGTGTACTTCACCATTGTTCTGGTATTCAGATGTTCTTACAGTGACATCAGCATCATCTTCATTTTTGTTGGACAGGGTAAATAACTAGCCCAAGGTTATACTTGTATTACTAGATAGTTAGGGTAAACCTATATTCCTAGCTTTCACTTTAAAGTTCAAGTGATTTTTCCCCATTGTTTGAATCATGATTGTAGAAATAAATGAATCTCATTAAATCAAATTACTGTGGACTTTTTTCCTTTAACAAAGTGTGGGTTTGTAGCCTTAAAGCTAAACCTACTCCTTAAGAGATAATTTTCCTGGCAGCCTTAAGGTAAAGGAAATAATGGTAGACAGGAGGGTGTGGACCAGACTATTCTTGTTCATTGCCAGATATTTGGCCCCATATTAATTTTCAGTAACTTTACTCTGTCACTGTGAAAACCAAAGACAATAGGGCTCTCCCTTTCCCCCAACTTTCTAGAAGTCCTTTTGAGAACCTCTGGTTTAGATTCCCTGGGAGTAAATGAAAGAACCAAAGGCCACTGATTTTTAATAAGTACTCTTCTCTAAAAGCTTTTGGCACTAAATTCACCATCTTACCAGTAGAGTCTGAATATTTTGTGTTTTAACCCACCAGTCCCTTTAGCAAAACTATTTTGAAGCCTATAAGGTAACAAATATTAAACTAAAAGGGAAATATTCTTACACTTTCCTGAAACTGGGCCTAACACCTATTTTGTAAAAAACACTAAATGCCAGTAAATTGGACAAAGTGACTTCAGTGGTTAAGGAGTTTTCCTTCCTTATTTACTTTTATCTATGACTGTCTCCTGAGTTCCTTTAGCTTTTTTATAGTGCAAATACCTTTCATTTAAGATCGTGCTCACTAAAAATGCACATACATAATTCTGAAAGTTTATAAAACTGGACCTTCAATACAAAACGCAAAATAATCAGAAGAGCAGATAGGAAGGACAAAATAGAGGCCTTAAAACAATAATAACAATACTAAAAGGGAGGCCTTAAAACCATAGCAATAATGCAGGAATTGATCAAACTCAAAGTTAATAATCCATGAGAAGTCAGAGAGGAGAATTAATGCGGCTGTGCCAATGGCAAAGCCTGGTGCTGCTCCCACGTACGTGAGACTCCAAGTGAGCCCTTGTATATATGAATAATGCTTTAAAAGTTGAAATCAAGTCAAATTTCTCACAATATACAACTGAACATCTTCCCATTGTGCTCTTAATCCTCTCCCTTAAAATTAAATGGAAAAAGAAAAAAACACCCATAAACCTTGCTACCTATCTGTGAATAAAATCTTCTTTGCCTGACTTGTCTGAGTGTTCTGTCTCAGCGGACTCAAGCAATAGGTTGAGAACCTTTAGGATGGTCTTTGGATTAGAGAGGGGCAGTGACAGTTGAATATAGGTTATGGGTTAGGAGTTAATGTTTATGTAATAAAAGTGGAGATCACTTTACCCTCTGGAGCATTCTTTTCTGGGAAATTTGGCCACACCAAGAAAAGATCTAAAAATGATAACATTCAGAATTTCCCAATAAAAGAGTCCAGCTAGATCTTCCTACTGTGAAGTCTGCAATAGAAAAACTATGTGTATGTGCTTCTAAAAAAGCTTTTAATCTACCACTTATAATACGAACAGATAGAGAAAAAAATAAACAAGCATCTTGGAGGAGGCAGATTTTATAAAGATTAAGGGGAACTTTAAAATAAGTGTTATTACTAAATTCAGAGTTAAGAAAAATATGTTGCATCCATGGAAAAATAATGGGATGCTGTGTCAAACAAACAAGCAGATAATGAATTATTCTTAAAAATTAAAACAGCAGAAATATACACGAGAAAAACTTGAAAGATAAAAATATTCTCAGAGATAGAGCAAAACAAATTTTTTAAAAGAATCTAAGACACAAAAAATTTTTAGAAGTTAATATAAGACAATAGAGAACCACTTTAGGAGATGTAACATCAAACTAACAGAAAATCTGGAAAGAGATAATAGAAAAACTAGAAAGTAGGAAACGATAATTCAAGAAAATTTGTCAGAAATGAAGAATATCAATTTCCAGATTATGCCCAGCACAATAGCCAAAAATCAGCTAACACAAAGGTACATAATTATTCAATTTCAGGACTTGAAGGCAAAGGAAAAGGATTCTAAAAGCTTCCAGAAAGAATATAAACATGATCAATAATTAGAAAGGCTTGTGATCTATGGAAGTTACAGTAAAGCTAGAGGACAATGCAGAAATGTCTTCAAGATGTGGAGAAAAAATAATTTTGAATCAATAATTACTAAACCCAGCAAAGCTATATCAGTCAAGTGTGAGGGTAGACTAAAGATATTTTCAAACCTGAAATCTTTCAAGTATAGTCATACATCATTTAACGACAGGGACACGTTTTGAGAAATGCATCTTTAGGCAATTTCGTTGTTGTATGAACACCATAGAGTATACTTACACAAACCTAGGTGATGTTGCCTGCTACACACCAAGGCTAGAAGCTATGGCCTACTGCTCCTAGGCTACAAACCTGTACAGCATGTTACTGAACTGAATACTGTAGGTAATTGTAACATCATGATTAGTATTTGCATATCTAAATATAGAAAATACAATATAAAATATTATAGATAACACACCTGTATAGAACACTTACCATGAATGGAGCTTATAGGACCGGATGTTGCTCTGGGTGAGTCAGAGAGTGGGTGGTGAGTGAATGAGAAGGTCTAGGATATTACTGTACACTACTATAGACTTTATAAACACCCTACACGTAGGCTACACTAGTTGTATAAAAACATTTTTCTTTCTTTAAAAATAAATTAAAATGAATTTACTCTAACATTTTTACTTTATAAACTTTTTACTTTTTTTAACTTTTTGAATCTTTTGTAATAGCACTTAGCTTGAAACACAAGCACATTGTATAGCTGTATGAAAATACGTTTTTAATATACTTATTTTATAAGCTTCTGTCTATTGGTAAAGCATCTTATTATTATTATTTATTTTTTAAACATTTTTGTTAAAAACTAAGACATAAACACACAGATTAGCCTAGGCCTACTATGGGTCAGGATCATCAGTAATCTGTCTTCTACCTGCACATCTTCTGTCTTCTACCTGCACATCTTTTTTCCATTGGAAGGTCATCAGGGGCAAAAGCATGCATGGAGCTGTCATTCCTGTGATAATATTGTCTTCTTCTGGAATAGCTACCCAAGAACCTGCCTGAGGGTTTATTACAATTAACTATTTTTCATGTAAGTAAAAGAAGTACACTCTAGAATAATAATAAGCAAGTATAGTATAGTAAATACGTAAACCAGTAACATTATCATTTATTATCATTGTTAAGTATTATGCATTATACATGATTGTATGTGCTATACTTGTAAACACCTGGCAGCCGGTTGATGTAAACTGGTTTGTTTACACCAACATCAGCACAAACCATGAGTAATGCATTGGGCTAGGATCCTGCTTTCCAGCTCCATTATAATTTTATGAGTCTACTGTCTATATGTGGTTCATTGTTTACCAAAACGTCGCTATGTGGTACATGACTGTAATTTATCGCCCATGCTGTCTTTCTTACAAAGCTACTGGAAAACTTGTTTCACCCTAATGAGAGAGTAAATCAAGAAAGAGAAAAACAGGATGCAGGAAATAGAAGCTCCAACTCAGAAAAGAGAGAAAGAGATTGCTCCAGGTTGAAGTTGAAGGTAAATTTCAGGATCATGGAATTTCCAAGGCATGGATCACAACCAATCTAGTTGGAGCAGATCAGAGGCCTCTGAAGAGTTGCATTCAGGAACTTGATACAATTTTTATGAATTTCAAACAACTCAGGAAGAGTTAGGACACAGAAGACTAAACCAACAAAAAACACTATGGTTAATACCAACAAAGTATACAGAGAGTTGCTCAAGAAAAGAAAAATAATTCTAGTGTAAAATGCAGCCCAGCCAGAATTTTAAAAAATATAATAATAATGTAAACCTTGAATATTGCTCTAACTAAAGTTAAAACTCTCTTTGAAGTATGTAGAAATTTATGCAGTAGAGAGGGTTAGACAGTGAAAATAATGCTAAATTCACATTCCCCATTGTGGAAAATCAACAAATTGACATTTAACTTTTTTAAAAGCATCAATATTACAACGTTATTTGATAATATGTAGGTAAAGAAACATCTACAAATGTTGAAAGTGAACTCTGAGGTGTGGGAAATGCGGTTGTTAGGGAGAGAGGTGATGGATTTCTATTTCACAATTTTAATGGAAAATTTTGACTCATTCAACCGTCTGTGTGTATATACATCTATGTATATGTCTATATAAATATCTATCATTGAACACAAAAAATTAATTATAAATTTAAGAAGAGTTAGTGCTGGTTATGTTTTATTACAGCATTTTCTCTTGCGTTCACCTTAGTCACATTGTCTCATTGTTGGAAACCTAAAAGTAAATTAATATTGGTATTTGCCACCTATGTTTTAAGAATATTTTATTTTATTTAAAATTGTAAAATTGGATGCTTTACTCTTTAATCAATATATTTATTTTAATGTTATTTATGGTTTAGCTGGCATAGATAGACTAAGGATTGTATTACATTTTTTTAAGTGCTTTCCATCACAAAACTCTGATCATTCCAAAGAGCTGCTAGGATAAGTTTGGGCCACCTGTAACTTCTTAAATGATCTCAAGGTGTGCTGATGTTGCATGCAATAGAGAAGAAGTCAACCATGCTTATTGGTAGTACAGAGAAATGAGCCATAAGTGACTTTGGAATCATATTTTTCTACTTCACAAATAATTTGACTTCAGGTAATATTTACTGAACTTGAGATTCACTGGCACTTTGTTCACTTCTATAAAGTATGCAAAATCTTTAGGTACAGGTTTTCTAAATGACTCCCATTGCTCTTTATTTCAAGATCTAGCTCATACTATCCTTTCTAGATTTGAAAGCTCATTTGAAAATATATTTTCTTTTCACCTCATTATCCATTTATTTTATTTTTTTCTTACTTGCTTTATTATTTTGAAATACTTCACTGAACTTTTTGACACCTGGTTTGTAGGAGAGAGAATCTGCTATTTCAGATTCTTGCTGATATTCCTTGCTGGTATTTTAGAAAACAGAAAAAAATATAAAACTATTAGATAATGTTGTACAAGTTATTGATGTAGAAAAGGTAAAATAAAAGCCTGGTCTGTTCTACTTATTGTTCTCTTCATCCTCTCTAGTATATATCTTCTTGGTTTTCCCTAAGTGTTGCAACTCATTAAATTTTACTAATCATTTTTTTCTGATTAAGGAGATGACTTACTGCTTCCACTATTTTACCATAAAATGGAAACAATAAATGAAACACTTCTAAAAGATCAGTTAATTTAGGAGACCAATAGTAAATAACATCCTTTTAAAAGAGGCCAAGCTTATTATCATGTAGTCAATATACTTAAAGAATTTCCAAGCCATTTTGGTCCTTTTTGTTCCTCTAAGAATTAAACACACATACACCCAGAGCCATACACAAATAATTCTTTAAGTATCACCACATAGACCACTGGGTAAGTGTCCCTATTTTTCTCCTGAGCAGTCTACATATGTCTACTACATTTGATCCAAGCCAGAAATTTTTCCCTATGTTACATTTGAGTTCTAATATATGACAAGAAAGCAACTAGGTTATACCAGGACCTACGTCATCATGATAACAAATTTTTCACTATCGGTTCTATAATTCTTTAATTTTGTAATTTCAGCAACATGGTTATTTAAGTAAACAAAAATATTCATAATTGAAGACCACAGATGATAGTGACATCCTTATATTCCTCCCTGCATTTAGATTTTTTCTCAATTTTATTTTAGGTATTTGAGGGAAAAAAAAGCTTGTTTCACATACCGAAGTAGTTAATGGGTAATCACAAAATTTTAGGTGAAAGGACTCATGTAATCCTCAATTTAATAATAATGATAAGAATAGCACCAAGTTACAATCTTTTAATGGCCCAGCTATAAGAAGTTGTGTAATATGAATACATATTTTAAGGGAAACTATAATATTTCTATAAACATTATCCTGGCTGTGCAAGTCAATGAATCAACTTCGAATTGTTAAAAAATAACACATTTTAGTGTAATCATAAGTTTTCTTTAAATTTTATTTTTATGATAGTTACATTTGCACATATTTAAAAGGGTCAAGTGGTTCTACAAGTCTTATGAAGAAAAATAGCAATTGCCCCTACCCTTCCATCCATTAGCATTTTCTCAGAGGCAACCTTCAGCTGTTTCAGCTGTTACTTCTGGTATTTTTCCTCCGCTGGTATAAGTAAAAATAATGAGAACAATTGTTGATAACAAGAAGAATATATTTCTATTTCTTAATCTTTTCCACTTTCTACAATGGAAGAAAAGGATTGAACTCTTTCACTTACTACATTTCAGAGATAAACATACATACTTCCCAATTCTCTATCTTCGCTCTGTAATTATTGGATAATTTTGATTGGAAATATTCAGGAAAAATTATTAAATGTATGCAACCACTGTTCACAGGTAAGCTATGTATAAACTTTGACTACTTTCCCCCCTTTTTCTTTTTTTTTTTCTTTGAGACGGAGTCTCGATGTGTCGCCCAGACTGGAGTGCAGTGGCGCGATCTCAGCTCACTGCAAGCTCTGCCTCCTGGGTTCATGTCATTCTCCTGCCTCAGCCTCCCGAGTAGCTGGGACTACAGGCGCCCACCACCACGCCTGGCTAATTTTTTGTGTTTTTAGTAGAGACGGGGTTTTGCCATGTTAGCCAGGATGGTCTCGATCTCCTGACTTTGTGATCCACCTGCCTCGGCCTCCCAAAGTGCTGGGAGTATAGGCATAAGTCACCGCTCCCGGCCCTACTTTCCCTTTTTAAAGCATTTTTTTTTCCTCTGTAGTTAATAATCATCTTATTTGTTGTTAGCTTTATTTTCTATGTACTAACCAATGAAAGATGCCCAAAGTCTCCCAGTTACATAAACAATTCTATGGTTCTAATTTTCTTATAGAATATCTTCCTGGAGCCTTCTCAGCTTCTCCATTCTTGCTCTTTCTGTCCAATGAATTGTTGCATTCCTGGTACCTCCTATCATCTTCATCGTGGAGCTTTTCTTTGCCTTTATATTTGCCTTAATAAAAAGGCAAAGAAAATCTCATCTTCTGGATCCCATATCTCCCTTTTTCTTGGTTATTTTCTCATTTTCATAGAGCACTCCTTTAGAAGTTTCTCATGAAGGATGCATGACAGCTAAATTTGTGAAACTCTTGAATGTATGAAAGTGTCTTCAATCTCTCCTTACCATCGATCTGTCATTTGGGGTAGGAAAAGGAAACGAGGCAGATCTTTTTAACCTCAGTTAAAAAGTAATGTCTTCATTGTATTTTAGCTGCTAGCTCTGCTCTTAAGTGGTCTAAAGCCAATCTGCTTTCTCATTCCTTACGTGTGACCTATTTTATTTTTCTGAAAGTGTTAGAGTCTTCTATTTAATCCATGGTTCTGAATTTACACTCTGAAGTGCTCTGGGGTAAACTCTTACCCCACTTAATGGGTTATTAATAGAATCTTTCAACTTTGGAATTCATGTCTTTTAGTTCAGAGAAGTTTTCTTGATTATTTAATGATTTACTGTGCTCTGTTTTATCATTTGTATGTTCTGCCTTTTGGGCTGACTCACTGCTTTTCATATAAATCTCATATAACTCATCTTTTTGTCACATTGAAACTGACCCAATAGTCCCATAGACTGTTCTTTTGGATAAACATAGAAATTGACCTTTCTCGTCTTAAAGCTTGAAGCTTACATTTGTTTTATGTTAGTTCCTTCCTCAGCAAAGGACCCTCAGGCCTCTGGAGAAAAAAAAGTATCGAAGAACTGAAACTCATGAGATCACCACAGCCAGACAATGAGACTTTGGACCCCTCATTCATCCTGATTGCTTCTTTGCTCCTCCCTAGTTCCTATTTTCTTACACATATTATATTTTTTTCCCTGCTATGTAAACCCCGAGTTTTAGTGGTCAGGCAGATGGATTTGAGGTTGAGCTCCCATCTCCTCAGCTGCAGCACCCAATTAAATCCTTCTTCCTTGGCAATACTTTTTGTGTCAGTGATTGGCTTTCTGTGCTGTGAGCAGCAGGACCTAGACTGAAACCCTGGTGTTTCAGGAATAAATTTGCTCTTCTTTCTGGGCTATGTTTTCACCTTTTAACAAAAAAATTCAGCTAAAAAAATGGGATACATGTACAGAATGTGCAGGTTTGTTACATAGATATACATGTGTCATGGTGGTTTGCTGCACCTATTGACCCGTCCTCTAAGTTCCCTCCCCTCATCCCCCAACCCCCAACAGACCCTGGTGTGTATTGTTCCACTCTCTGTGTCCATGTGTTCTCAATGTTAAGCTCCCACTTATGGGTGAGAATATGTGATGTTTGGTTTTCTGTTCCTGTGTTAGTTTGCTGAGGATGATGGCTTCCAGCTTCATCTATTTCCCTGCAAAGGACATGATCTCATTCCTTTTTATGGCTGTATAGTATTCTATGGTGTATATATACCACACATTCTTTATCCAGTCTATCGTTGATGGGCATTTGGGTTGATTCCATGTCTTTGCTATTGTAAATAGTGCTGCAGTAAATATACGTGTGCATGTGTCTTTATAGTAGAATGATTTATATTCCTTTGGGTGTATACCCAGTAATGGGATTGCTGGGTCAAATGGTATTTCTGGTTCTAGATCCTTGAGGAATCACCATACTGTCTTCCACAATGGTTGAACTACATTCCCACCAACATTGTAAAAGTGTTCCTATTTCTCCACATCCCTGCCAGCACCTATTGTTTCTGGACTTTTTAATAATTGCCATTCTGACTGGCATGAGATGGCATCTCATTGTGGTTTTGATTTGCATTTCTCTAGTGATCAGTGATGTTGAGCTTTTTTTTCATAGGTTTGTTGGCCGCATAAATATCTTTTCTTGAGACGTGCCTGTTCATATACTTTGACTACTTTTCAATGGTGTTGTTTGTCTTTTTCTTGTAAATCTGTTTAAGTTCCTTGTAAATTCTGGATGTTAGACCTTTGTCAGATGGGTAGCTTGCAGAAATTTTCTCCCATTCTGTAGGTTGCCTGTTCACTCTGATGACAGTTTCTTTTGCTGTGCAGAAGTGCTTTAGTTTAATTAGATTCCATCTGTCAATTTTGGCTTTTGTTCCAATTGCTTTTGGCATTTTTGTCATGAAGTCTTTGCCCATGCCTATGTCCTGAATGGTATTGCCTAGGTTTTCTTCAAGGGTTTTTATGGTTTTGCATATTATGTTTAAGTCTTTAATCCATCTTGAGTTAATTTTTGTATAAGGTGTAAGGAAAGGGTCCAGTTTCAATTTTCTGCATATGGCTAGCCAGTTTTCCTAGCACCATTTACTGAATAGGAGATCCTTTCCCCATTGCTTGTTTTTGCCAGGTTTGTCAAAGATCAGATGGTTGTGGATGTGTGGTGTTATTTCTGAGGTCTCTGTTCTGCTCCATTGGGTAATATGTCTGTTTTGGTGCCAGTACCATGCTGTTTTGCTTACTGTAGCCTTGTAGTGTAGTTTGAAGTCAGGTACCATGATGCCTCCAGCTTTGTTCTTTTTGCTTAGCATTCTCTTGGCTATACCGGGTCTTCTTTGGTTCCATATGAAATTTAAAGTAGGTTTTTTTTTTAATTCTGTGAAGAATGTCAATGGTAGTTTGATGAGAATAGCATTGAATCTATAAATTACTTTGGGCAATATGGTCGTTTTCATGATCTTGATTCTTTCTATCCATGAGGATGGAATTTTTGTTTGTTTGTTTGTGTCCTCTCTTATTTCCTTGAGTAGTGGTTTGTAGTTCTCCCTGAAGAGGTCTTTGCATCCCTTGTTAGCTGTATTCCTAGGTATTTTATTCTCTTTGTAGTGATTGCAAATGGGAGTTCACTCATGATTTGGCTCTCTGCTTACCTATTGTTGGTGTAAAGGAGTGCTTGTGATTTTTGCGCATTGATTTTGTATCCTGAGACTTTGCTGAAGTTGCTTGTTAGTTCAAGAAGTTTTTGGGCTGAGATGATGGGGTTTTCTAAATATAAATTCATCTTATCTGCAAACAGAGACAACTTGACTTCCTCTCTTCCTATTTGAATACCCTGTATTTCTTTCTCTTGCCTGATTTCCCTGGCCAGAACTTCCAATACTATGTTCATTAGGAGTGATGAGAGAGGGCATCCTTTTCTTGTACCAGCTTTCAAAGAGAATGCTTCTGGCTTCCCATTCAATATGATATTGGCTGTGGGTTTGTCATAAACAGCTCTTATTATTTTGAGATATGTTCCATCAATACCTAGTTTATCGAGAGTTTTTAACATGAAGGGATGTTGAATTTTATGAAAGGCCTTTTCTGCATCTATTGAGATAATTATGTGGTGTTTGTTTTTGGTTCTGCTCATGTGATGGATTACATTTATTGTTTTAAGTATGTTGAACAAGTCTTGCATCTCAGGGATGAAGCCAACTTGATCGTGGTGGATAAGCTTTTTGATGTGCTGCTTGATTTGGTTTGCCAGTATTTTATTGATGATTTTCTCATTGATGTTCCTCAGGGATATTGGCCTGAAGTTTTCCTTTTTTGTTGTGTCTCTTCCCGGTTTTGGTATCAGGATGATGCTGGCTTCATAAAATGAGTTAGGGAGGAGTCTCTCTTTTTCAATTGTTTGGAATAGTTTCAGAAGGAATGGTACCAGCTCCTCTTTGTATTCCTGGCAGAATTCAGCTGTGAATCTGTCTAGTCCTAGGGTTTTTTTGGTTGGTAGTCTATTAATTGCCGCCTCAATTTCAGAGCTTTGTATTGGTCTATTCAGGGACTCAACTTCTTCCTAGTTTAGTCTTGGTAGAATGTATACATCCAGGAATTCATCCATTTCTTCTAGGTTTTCCAGTTTATTTGTGTACAGGTGCTTATACTACTCTCTGATGGTAGTTTGTATTTCTGTGGGGTCAGTGGTGGTATCCCGTATGTCATTTTTTATTTTGTCGATTTGATTCTTCTGTCTTTTCTTCTTTATTAGTCTAGCTTGTGGTCTATCTATTTTGTTAATTTTTTTTCAAAAAACCAGTTCCTGGATTTGTTGATTTTTTTGGAGGATTTTTTTTTTTTATCTCTATCTCCTTCAATTCTTCTCTGATCTTAGTTATTTCTTGTCTTCTGCTAGTTTTGGATTAGTTTGCTCTTGCATCTCTAGCTCTTTTAATTGTGATGCTGGGTGTCGATTTGAGATCTTTACAGCTTTCTGATGTGGGCATTGAGTGCTATAAGTTTCCCTCTTAACACTGCTTTAGCTGTGTCCCTGAGATTCAGGTACATTGTCTCTTTGTTCTCATTGGTTTCAAAGAAGTTCTTGATCTCTGCCTTAATTTCATTATTTACCCAGAAGTCATTCAGGAGCAGATTGTTCAATTTCCATGAAATTGTGTGGTTTTGAGTGAGTTTCTTAATCCTGATTTCTAATTTGATTGCACTGTGGTCTCAGAGACTGTTATGATTTCCGTTATTTTGCATTTGCTGAGGAGTGTTTTACTACCAATTATGTGGTCGATTTTAGAATAAGTGCCACATGGCACTGAGAAGAATGTATATTCTGTTTATTTGGGGTAGAGATTTCTGTAGACATATACTAGGTCCACTTGATCCACTGCTGAGTTCAAGTCCTGAATATCCTTGTTAATTTTCTGTCTCGTTGATATGTCTAATACTGACAGTTGGTTTTAAAGTCTCCCACAATTATTGTGTGGGAGTCTAAGTGTCTTTGTAGGTCTTTAGGAACTTGTTTTATAAATCTGGGTGCTCCTTTATTGGGTGTATATATATTTAGAATAGTTAGCTTTTCTTTTGTTGAATTGTTCCCTGTACCATTATGTAATGCCCTTTGTCTTTTTTTGATCTTTGCTGGTTTAAAGTCTGTTTTGTCAGAGACTAGGACTGCAACCCCTGCTTTTTTTTTTTTTTTTTTTTTTTGCTTTCCATTTGCTTGGTAAATTTTCCTCCATCCCTTTATTTTGAGCCTATGTGTGTCTTTTCATGTAAGATGGGTCTCCTGAATACAGCACACTGATGGGTCTTATTCCTCATCCAATTTACCAATCTGTGTCTTTTCACTGGGGCATTTAGCCCCTTTACATTTAAGGTTAGTATTGTTATGTGTGAATTTGATCCTGGCATCATGCTGCTATTTGGTTATTTTGCACACTAGTTGATGCAGTTTCTTCAAAATGTCATTGGTCTTTATACTTTGGTGTTTTTTTTGCAGTGGCTGGTACCAGTTATTCCTTTCCGTATTTAGTGCTTCTTTCAGAAGCTCTTTCAAGGCAGGCCTAGTGATAACGAAATCCCTCAGCATTTGCTTGTCTGGGAAGGATTTTATTTCTCCTTCACTATGAAGCTAAGTTTGTCTGGATACGAAATTCTGGGTTGGAAATTCTTTTCTTTAAGAGTGTTGAATACTGGCCCTCAATCTCTTCTGGCTTGTAGAGTTTCGACTGAGATGTCTGCTGTTAGTCTGATGGGCTTCCCTTCATAGGTGATCTGGCCTTTCTCTCTGGCTGCCCTTAACAGTTTTTCCTTCATTTCAACCTTGGAGAATCTGATGATTATGTGTCTTGGGGTTGATCTTCTCATGGAGTATCTTAATGGTGTTCCCTGTATTTCCTGAACTGCATGTTTGCCTGTCTTGCTAATTTGGGGAAGTTCTCCTGGATAATATCCTGAAGTGTGTTTTGCAGCTTGTTTCCATTCTCCCCGTCTACTTCTGGTACTCCAATCAATCGTAGGTTCAGTCTTTTTGTAAAGTCCCATTATTTCTTGGAGGCTTTGTTCATTCCTTTTCATTCTTTCTTCTCTATTCTTGTCTGCATGTCTTATTTCAGTAAAGTGGTCTTCAGATTCTGATATGCTTTCTTCTGCTTGGTTGACTTGGCTGTTGATACTTGTTTACGCTTCATGAAGTTCTAGTGCTGCATTTTTTTTTTCAGCTCCATCAGGTCATTTATGTTCTTCTTTACAATGATTATTCTAGTTAGCAGTTCCTCTAAATTTTTATCAATGTTCTTAGCTTGTTTGCATTGAGTTACAACATACTCCTTTAGCTGATCATAGTTTTTTATTGCCCATCTTCTGAAGCCTCTTTCTGTCAAGTCATCCCTCTGATCCTCCACACAGTTCTGTGCCCTTGATGGAGAGATGTTGCAATCGTTTGGAGGGGAAGAGGCACTCTGGCCTTTTGGGCTTTCAGCATTTTTTCATTGATTCTTTCTCATCTTTGTGAGTTTGTCTAGATTTGGTCTTTGAGGCTGCTGACCCTTAAGTGGGGTTTTTGTGGGGGCCTTTTGTTGTTTTGTTGATGCTGTTGTGTCACTTTCTGCTTGTTTGTTTTTCTTTCAATAGTCAGGTCCCTCTACTATAGGGCTACCACAGTTTGCTGAGGGTTCACTTCAGGCCCGATTCATGATTCACTCCCATGCCTGGATATGTCACTCAAGGAGGCTGGAGAGCAGCAAAGATGGGTGCCTGCTCCTTCTTCTGGGACCTCTGACCTCGAGGGGCACCAACATGATGCCAGTAGGATTGTTCCTATATAGGGTGTCTGACAACCCCTGTTGGAGGGTCTCACTCACTTGGGTGGCATAGGGGGCAGGACCCATTTAATGAAGCACTTGTTCCTTGGTGGAGAGTGTGTTTCATTGAGGGGAAACCCACTCATCTGGGCAGCCTGGATTCCTCAGAACTACCAGGACCAGAGGCTAAGTCTGCTGGTCTGCAGAGACTGCAGCCACCACCCCACCTAGGGGCTCAGGCCCAGAGAGATCTGGGTTCTGTCCTTGAGCTTCTGGCTGGAGTTACTGGAGATCCTTCAGGGAGGCTCTGCCCAGTGAGGAAGGATGGGTCAGGGTTGGGCCTGAAGAGGCCCTCTGGCCGCAGACTGCCACAGCCAGTGTGTTTGGCTGTGGGGACAAGTCTTGGGACCAACTTGTCCAGCCTCCCCAGCTCCACCAGGGGAAAATCGCATTCTGGACCTATAGAAATGGGTGCTGCCCTTTACCTGCCCAGGGAGCTTAGCATGTAAGGCAGTTGTGAGTCCCAGTGATGTCTGCTGCCCCTCCTCCAAGGAGCTCAAATGGCTTAGACAGCAGGCAGTTGCAGCTGGTGCTGGTCACCCCTCTCCCCAGGAGCTTGGTGGACTTAAGCAGATTCTAGCTGAGAGGCTGTAAGAATCTGTGAATTCTGGAGTTGGGATGCTAGGCCCTGGTGGTGTGGGTTCACGAATGGGATCTTCTGGTTCATGGGTTGGACAATTCCGTAGAAAAAGCACAGTTTCCCCGGCTGGGTAGTGCACTCACTCACTGCCTCCCTTGGCTGGGGGGAGGGGGTTCCCCTTCCCTATGTGGCTCTCAGGTGGGCTGTCACACCACACTGCTCTTCTTTTTCTTCATGGGTCACACCAGCCTTCTAGTCAATTCTGATGAGAGAACCTGAATGCCTTGGTTGCTGGTGAAGGATTCACATGCTTATTAAGGGTTTTTTTGATGGGAGCCTCTGATCGCCACTGCTTCTAGCTGGCCATCTTGGCCCCACCTTATTTTTTTATCTTATCTTTCAACTGTTGCACTGAGATATTTTTTAATATCATATTTTACATTTTTAATAGGTTTCTTGTTCTCTAAGCACACACATATATGTATATGATTCTATCTTTGTGTCGTGAATGCAATTTCTTTTTTACATTTTTCTGGGATTATTAATACATATATATTTGAGGTTTTCATCTCTTTGTATAGTCTGTTTCCTCCTAGTGCTTTTTCTCTATTTGTATATTTGTAGGTTTTGTTTCTATCATTCATGTTACAGGCTTTCATGAGGTGTCTACTAATCCTTTTTTAATCTGTTCTGTGAAGTAGGGGACCAAAAACTGTTTAAAAGCTATAGCGTTGTTGAATTTTTTTGGTTGAAAGATTACAACCAATTCACCATAGAATGAACTGGTTGTAATCTTTGGCTGGGAAACCTCAAATGACGGTGTCTTTTCTTTTGAAAAGAAGAGTAGTCTTGCCTAAAGAGTAGTTTTGCCTAGGGAAGAATAATTTTGCCTAAAGTTACAAGTCTGGCTGCCAGCTTTCTAGAAACTGAATGGTGAGAGAAATATGGTCAGTTTTAATGTTGGGTACGAACTCATGGGCTGCTCAGTTTTAATGTTGGGTACAAACTCACCAGCTGCTCCTATTTGGGTATAGCATCCTTTCTTTTACTTTTCCTCTTGAGAAATCCGGGGACTTTCCTTTCCATTCTTCCTGGAAAATAAGCCTCCAAGAGTCTTCTGCTGAAATGTTGAGTGAGATCTGGATTTTCAACAATTTCTCAAATAGACTTTCATCAAATTCCAATTTGTGTTAACCAACCCCTTTTCCTTCTCCTTAGATATTTATGCTGTTATCATTTCTTATCTTTTTTTTTCCCCCGGAGATAGGGTCTTGCTCTTCACCCAGACTGGAGTGCAGTGGTGTGTTCTTAGCACACCGCAACCTTGAACTCCTGGGCTCAAGTGATCCACCCCTCAGTCTCCTTAGTAGCCAGAGCTGAAAGTGTGCACCACCACACCCAACTAAGTAAATAATTAATTAACTATTATTTTTTTTCTAGAGATGAGATCTGACTATGTTGACTAGGCTGGTACCAAACCCCTAACCCCAAGTGATCCTCCTGCCTCAGCCTCCCAAAGTGCTAGGTTTATACTTTGGGGTTATGCACCCAGACTCATTTCTTACCTTTCATGAATTCTGAGGCACCGCTAGATTGCTTCCTGGCTTTCCCACTGCTGCATAAGTGTTGAGTATCTTTGGGCCTTCTAAGTTCATGATCACTTGTTCTTGCACATTCCATACTCCAAAAAGTTGTGCCTAATATGCTTTGATTTATTCTATTTATTTTTGTGAGTTACATTTTAAAATCAATTTACTTTTATTTTTTAGAAGTTTTGTGAGGGACCAGAAATAAATATATATGGACAAATTGTCCTCTTTAAAGGACAGTTTGAGTAGTATACATTTATTCCAATGTAACTATATGCACGTATACATATTATGTATATGTATAAATAAAGTGTAAAATGTTTATCAACCTACTTAAATGACCATTTTTGAACCCCACGTAAGAGTTAATTGTGTAGCCATTTGTCATTTCTTTCATTACCTTTTTTCTACCTTTGAAATAGTCTTAGAGCTCCTTTGTTTTGCTGAACTAGGAATAGATAGAAATTAAGAAATTAACAGAATTGATAAAATAAATTGATATTTGCTTGTTTATTTTGAATTCTTATGATCATTCAGCAGCGTAAGTATTGCTTCCATTTTAAATATAGGGAAACTCAGGCTCTAAAATAATTTGCCTAAATTTTTCAAAATAATGTGACTGGAATATAACAAGACTGAAATCTAACTAGCTGGAAATGTTGTGGCATTTATACAAAAGAAACACATATATGCACATGTATGTAATTACTATATAAGTCATTCTATAAGAAACTTATTTAAAAAAATAAAAGCCCATCAGAGGGGATTACAGCTCATGCTTGTAATCCCAGCACTTTGGGATGCCAAGGTGGGCAGAACACCTGAGTCAGGAGTTTGAGACCAGCCTGGCCAACATGGCGAAACCCCGTCTCTACTAAAAATACAAAAATTAGCCAGGTGTGGTGGCGTGTGCCTGTAGTCCTGGGTACTCTGGAGGCTGAGACAGAAGAATCGCTTGAACCGGGAGGCAGAGATTGCAGTGAGCTGAGACTGTGCCACTGCACTCCAGCCTGGGTGACAGAGTGAGAATCTGCCATCTCAAAAAATAAAAAATAAAAAAAAATAATAATTTTTTAAAAAGCCCATCAGTGGTTTTCTATGTAATTTTTTAAAGTGAGGACTTGCGAAGATCTTTAGGGAAACGAGCTGTTGAAAAGGAATATTTAAAAAGTTGATGATTGTGTGCCATGTAATGTAACATGCTTATCTATCTTCCAACAAGATTGACAATATTTGTAAATACTTATGGGTAAGATTTTATGATTTTATGCTAAAGCAGTGAGAGAGATTATATTCAAATGTACCAAATATATTAAAAGTACACAATTTTGAAAAGCTTGGCAATTTATTCTGCTTCAGTTTTCTCATGACGTGGGATACCTACTTCACTGAATTGTTTAAAGGGTTGGAAATAAAAACCAAATCAATATTAGGAAGGTGGATTCTTAATAATATAATCTTTTATAATATATTAGATTCGCCAAAACTGCTACATGTTGTTAAATGAATACAAATTCAATCTATGAATTTGGGATGAATTGGACTCACTACACATTCTCCCTTTTATTTTGTCCAAACTCTAATTCTGGCAAGTAACATTGAGCCTTAAGAAGAAGCCCTCTGTTGTAACTGCAGTCTATTCCCTTGATATTCTCTTGCCAGAAATAATGAAAAGAATTCATTTTGAGAGTGTTTCTCTAATAGGAAATAGACTACTGTTTAAATTTGTTTTGCATTTCTATCTGTAGCACCTCACATATGATTGACAGACAATAGACTCACCATAAATACTTATTGAGTGAATAGATGAATGAAAATGTGATAAAGTTAAATCACACATTTTTCTAGTTAGGCTTTCAACTAGTGTTATTGTTTCCTAACTTATCTTTAAGTCTGTAACTTATATTAGGGCAGAGGTCAGCAAATGTTTCTGTAAAGGGTCACATAATAAATATTCTAGGCATTGTTTCCTAACTTATCTTTAAATTTGTTTTCTAACTTATCTTTAAATCTATAACTTATATTAAGGCAGAGGTTAGCAAATGTTTCTGTAAAGAGTCAGATAATAAGTATTTTAGGCATTTGATGTAAAATTGTAGACCATTGTAGCCATATGTTCTCTTGCAGCGAGTAAAGTCTGCCATTGTGGCATGAAAGTGGCCAAAGGTAGTATGCATACAAATGCACATGCTGTGTTCTAGTAAAACTTTAATTATAACCACTAAGGTTTAAAGTTTATATAATTATCACGGGTCACAAAATATTGCTCTTTTGATATTTTAGGGCAATTTAAAAATGCAAAAATCATTGTTTTCACTCACAGGCTGGTTGGAAGCGGAAAGTGGGAGAGATTGATAGATTGTAGTTTGCCAGTTGTTTTGTTAAGGTATGGCTCTTTGCTTAAAAGCATATGGAGAAAATGCAATGAATAATTTCTTCCAGTTTCCAGCACAGCCATATAGCAAATATAAGATATTTCTATTACAAATTACAGTAGCATTTCTTTCTGAACTATTTTCAATAAGATTTTCACGGCAAATTTGAGATCCAGTTTATTCAAGTTTTATGGTTTCAGTATTATGACAATGATGTTTATCAAAACATTTTGTTCATCTGTTAAAGTTTTCATTGGATTCAAACAAATCAACGATTATTATTTTATTTCTTTCACCTTACTCAAAACCCTAATCATCTTTGACTACTCCCTCTCCCTGCATCTCTCCCCCAACCCCCAAAGACAATTAATTTCTTAATTTTGTCGGTTTTCCTTTTCTTCAAGTCCTAAATGTCTTCTTTTCTGTCCCCACTCACAGCCCAGTTCAGGACCTCATCCGTGGCTATATTTTGTGAAATAAACATTTTATATACTTGATTTCTGTTCTGTCAATCACTTGTCACTATAATCCTCTGAAGTGGGAAAATGATATAAGGAGGGACTCATTAGGAAAACTGCCATGTACTCTTTTTCCTTACAAGGACAGGCATAAGGTATTTGTCAAAATTACAGGACAACTATCTTGGAAATAAATACAAAAAAATTGTTTTCAATGTCATAAGTTATGACAGAAAACAAATTACATGTCTAGGTTGTATTTAACCCCGACCACTTATTCACAGAATTTGCAAATAGGAAATTGAAAGGAGAAAGATCAAGATATCAGGCTTCAGGGATCAGCAAGAATTCTTTGATGGTATCTCTTCCTGTTTTTAGACTTAACTGCATGAATTTCTCTATGTAAAAATCTTCTGATTGGATTATGAATATTTGACATTGATATTCAAGCACCAGGATTGCCAAAGACTGAATGTTTCTGTCCTCCCTCCCCGCTCACCCCAAATTCATATGTTGGAAACCCTAATCCCTAATGTGATGGGATTTGGAGATAGCTTTTGGGAGGCACTTAGGCCATGATGGTGCAGCCCTCACAATGGGATTAGTGCCCATATCAGAAGAGATAGAAGATCTCTTCCTCGCTTCCTCCCTTCCTTCCTTCCTACCTTCCTTCCTCTTTTTCTTTCTCTTTCTTTCTTTCTCTTTCTTTTTTTCTTTCTCTTTCTTCTTTCTTTATTTTTCTTTCTTTCTTTCCCACCTCTCTCTCTCTCTTTCTCTCTGTCTCTCTACCCCTCTATCTCTTTCTCTTTGTCTCTCTCTCCCCACCCCGCCATGTGAGAAAACCAGGAAAAGTGATCTCAGGAGATGCCAGATCTGGGAAACTTGATCTTGACTTCATAGCTTCTGGAAAAAAATAAATGTTGTTGAGCTACTCACAGTATTTTGTTATAGCAGCTAAAATTAAAACAATGGTATTACTTTTGAGTTTCTTCTACTGAAATTTATTGAACTTTATCAAAGTTAGAAAGTATTGTTAGATGTGAATTAATGGGCAGCTTGCAATGTCTTTCACGTCCCATTCAAGAACTCTACACTATGCTTTAAAATTTTCTATTTGCAAATATAAATGTAAATATCCTTATGAAACACCTATTAGATCTAAGGAGGAGGATACACAGGAGGCTGTCAGATAGCTCTGACACAATGAACCCTTAGAACAGGACAGAAAACCTTTGTGCCCCAGACATCCTCCCTGGCTAAGAGCAAGTTAAATACTCAAAGCAATTGACCACATTTTGAGTTTTCCCTGCCCCTAAACAACAGTTGGTTTGGTCTTGCCTTTACATGAATCGAACTCAGGTGTTCTCTACTGCCAACTTTGATTCTCATTTTTGGACCTTCTAGGATTTGTATTCATAGGTGGTCCTTTCTATTTGCAGACCTTGGGTTTATAGAATTGATTGTTGTTTGACTTTTTTACCTTAGCTCTGGAAAAAAAATTTTGCCATCCCAATAACTCAATCTTCTCCACTTTTCTTTGCCACTTTGTGCCCAGTCCTATAATTCTTAATCACTCTCAAAAACCCTAAGGAAAGAGACACCCCATTATGGAAGAGAAGTTTATGTGAATGATCATTTTAATTACTGTACATTTGTTTGAAAATTGCCAACTGAGAAGAAGCTAGAGAAAAAGCCAGAAACCTGCTTGACACTATTAATTATTTTGAGTGTCTGAATAAAGTCTTAGAAAGCATATTGATCAGATTCCCAGATGGTTCAGTTCTAGGTGGTCTGACTGACAAGAAAGGTGATAAAATAAATATTCATCCTTGAGTAATGATAGACAGGCTATTTTATTTCCTTGCCTGGATTTTCAACATATCTGCTTACATTAGTTTTTAACAAGAGAATTTATTTTTAAAAATGCAAATTTTTATCAGTATAGGTTGAAATATTGGACTGAATACAAAAAGATTCTATCCAGAAGAATGACACAAAAATACACATTTGTGTTTTGTTTTTTAAAATTTGCTAAAAATACAAAACGGTGCGGACATGGCTTGTCAGCTAGAAGGGACCGAGCTTAACAGCTGTCAGTATGTCGAAAAAATCTGGATTCTGTAGACATGAGCTGACTTAAAAACAACAGAACATTAATAATCATAGACTGAATTAATAGAATTGTGGTATCCAGATCAAAGAAGTTAAAAGACTGTTAATCAAAGAAGACTCTCAAATATTTCTCTGCCAAGACATACTTAAATATGAACATGAATTTAGTCTGAATTTCACTCATGATAAGAGAAATTAAAATGAGGGTTATATTAAAATATATTCTCTTTTGAAATGACCAAGATTAAAGAGTCTGATGTCATAATGTATCAGTGAGGAAATGGGCGAAATATATATTTTTGATAGTTGTTTACATTTCTAACAGTTTGGAGGAGAACAATTTGGCATCTATCAAATTTGTAAATATGCCTACTCATTGTGGTCAACTGTGCTGGGAAATATTTTAAATATTTGCTTCCATCCCTATGGGGAGATAAGGATATATCCATATCCAATTGATTTGAGCCTTGACTACATGCCTTTCTTTGTGAATAGAAGCAACATGTATTATTATTTCCAAGGAGAAACTTTAAGTACCCTCACACAGTTAGTCACGTTCTCTTTTCCTTCTACCAGAAACCTAGCATGTCCTAGAGAAGGATTACTCCTTTAATCCAAGCCAAAGTAGCCTGCAATAGACATGTAACATGAGTGAGAGAGCAATCTTTAATGTTATAAGCTACCAAGAGTTTGACATCATTTGTTATTATGGAATAATTTAGTGTAATCTGGTTGATGTAAGCTATAGCATTTAACTCAGTGGTTCTACTTGTTTAAATTTATCCTGTAGCTATACTCAGGACTATATAAAATGGTATACATACATGGATATCTGTTACTATATTATATGTAATAATAAACTATTACGACCACCCTAAATGCTCATCACTATGGAACTGGCCAAATAAAATATAATGCAGTCATATAAAAATATTCTGAAGTTGCAAAAATCTTATGCATTTTCTTTCTATTCACAAAGAAAGTCATGTTGTTGAGGCTGACATCAATGGGGTGTGGATATATAATTATCTCCCCATAGGGATGGAAGCAAGTATTTAAAATATTTCCCAGCACAGTTGACCACAATGAGTAGGCGTATTTATGAATTTGATAGATGCCAAATTGTCCTCCCCAAAACTGTTAGAAATGTAAACAACTATCAATTTTATGTATTAATATGGATTGATCTCAAACATGTATTTACAGTTATGTAAATAAGAAGGCAAATATAAAATATTTATGTGTTTATACATAGACTTTCTCTGAAATGAGATAGGAACTTGACTCTGTATAAGAGAAATGGATGACCAATAAATAAGTATGAAAGGGTGTTTTTTTAATTGTGTACCCTTTTGCACCTTTGGAATTTTGAATGTATATGAATTTATGTTACATATTTAAAAGAAAAACAAAATGTTAATTACCAAAAGAAGATATAATATTTGATTAGACCATATTTGAATTTTGGAGTTATTCACTCTCTAATAATTTTAGATTGATTTTATAATCAATCCTGCCTCTATCACTTTGCTGAATATATCACTTGTCCGTTCTACCTACGAAATAACTCTAACCATTTCTTATGTTCAATCTCACTATATAGCTTTTTTTTTCCAGTGCAGCCCACTTGGATTTTTATGCCTTCTCTGAACTACAGTAAACACAGTTGGTGCCCTGCCTAGAACTACTTACTGGGTTGGTGTGCCCATATTGCAGCTACTGTAAGTGTTGCAATGATTAACATCTGAATTCTTCTCTGGAGAATTGTCCTTGGCCAATGGGAAATCTCTTACCCTGAAATGTCTGGGAAGTTATGGAACTGCCCGGAGGATGCTTATAGCTAGAGCTAACTGAATCAAGGGTAAACAATCTTGTGCATCAAGATGGAACAACTTTGTGGTGCCATTTGCACTCCAGAGCTCCCACTGAGATCATGACTGAAAATCAAATATTTGTTCAGTTTATTCTTCCCCATGATCCTGATTTCTTTATTTCCTCACAGATTTCCCCAATTGTGTTCATCTTGTCAGCCCATGGGACACTGTATTTACCGACTTAGTACACTGTGTGTGTGTGTGTGTGTGTGTGTCTATGTCTGTGTGTGTAGTGGGCCAACATTATTGTCAGTTGTGGTCAGTAGTGGCTCTCCTTTGTAAGTTGGGCTTTTTATCACAGATCTAAGATTCTTAGCAATGAGAATGATGGAATCCTAGTCTAGCAGAGACCAAGTAACAGTACTTAACTATGAAAAGTCATATTGTATTTACTCATATTTTTGTTTACCATGCACTTTCTTTCTTCCTCATGCTCCAAATTTCTTTCCTTTATTGTTTCTATTCTGTTTAGGAAATTTCCTTCAGCCATTCTTTTAGTGCAGGTCTGCTGGCCACAGTTCCTCAGTTTTCCTTCATCCTAGAGGTTTCCTCTTTATTCCTAAAGGATATTTTCACAGGATAAAGAATTCTGGGATGACTTTTTTTTTTCTTTCAACACTTTAAAAATATGGTGACACTTCCCTCTGACCTCCAAGGTTTCTGATGAGAAATCTGTTATTCAAATTAGTTTTCCCTTTCCCTTTTAGATATGGTGATGGTTTTTCTGTACGCTTTTACAGATTTTTCGTTCGTTTGTTTGTTTCTTTGTTTTTGAGACAGAGTCTCGCCCTGTCGTCCAGGCTGGAGTGCAGTGGCACGATCTCTTCTTACTGCAACCTCCACCTCCCAGCTTCAAGTGATTCTCCTGCTTCAGCCTCCCAAGTAGCTGGGATTACAGGCATGTACCACCAGACCCAGTTAATTTGTGTATTTTTAGTAGAGATGGGGTTTCACCATGTTGGCCAGTCTGGTATCGAACTCCTGATCTCAAGTGATCAGCCCACGTTGGCCTTCCAAAGTGCTGGTGAAATGGGAGCCCTTATTCCCCTCACAGGGCATGCAATGGGAGTGTGGCTCACTTCTTTGGTGCCCCACTGCTCAAACACCTAGGGGGAACATGCAGATGGGCAGGTTGTGTGGCTCCAACCCCACACCAGCATCTATTGTTGAGTGTTTACAGTTCCTGAAGCCCTAGTGTGTGTGTGTTACAGTGTGCTCTTTTAGCTTAGCCATCTGCAGGTGGCTTGTATTAATCAGCTCAATGAGACCCTCTGCCTTGTCACAAGGACAGAGGGCTTTCTGTATCCTGGGTTCCTGCCTTGGTGTACTAGAAAAATCAGATTACACATGGGCTTGGAGAATGAGTGTAAGGTTTTATTGAGTGGAGGTAGCTCTCAGCAGATGGATGGGGAGCCAGAAGGGGAGGCAGTGGGAAAGTGGTCTTCCCCTGGAGTCTGGCTGCCCCTAACCGGCTTCCTTGTTGTCCCACCGCAGATGGCCTGCTGGCATCTGTTGGTGTCTGACTGTATGCTCTACCACTCCTCTACTCCTCTCAACGTCCACCGCCTATGTGCTCTTCTGCTGGTGTGTTCCTCTTGATGTCCAGACAATTGTGTGCATGCCCGCTAGGGTCTCAGGATTTTATAGGCACAGAATGGGAGGCGTGGCAGGCCAGAGTGGTCTCGGAAAATGCAATTTTGGGTGTGGAAACAGGAGTGCCTATCCTCACCTAGATTCTTGGGTATAGGCTGGAGGGTGGAGCCCTCACCAGGGACCACACCCTTTTCTAGTCAGCACCTCCCTGCCCCCATCCTGTATGACTGGGATTACAGGCATGAGCCCAGTCCTGCTTTTCGTGTTTTATTTTAGTTTTCAGAAGCTTGGTAATGATGTGTCTTGGCATAGATATCTGTGGGGTTATCATAGTTGGTGTTTGCTTAACGTCTTGAATCTATAGGTGTATGTCTCATCAAATTTGGGAAGTTTTCAATATTTATTATTTTGTTTGTTTTATTTTGTTTTCTTTGGGTAGGGTCTACTCCGTATCCCAGACTGAAGTGCAGTGGCATAATCACAGCTCACTGCAACCTCAAACTCCTGAGCTCAAGCAATCCTCTGGCCTCAGCCTCTTGAGTAGCTGGGACTACAGATGCATGCCAATATATCCAACTAATTTTTTGTTTCTGTTTTTGTAGAGATGGGGTCTCACTATATTTCTCAGGTTTGTCTCAAACTTCTGGGCTCAAGCAACCTTCTCGCCTTGGCCTCTGGTATTACAGGCATGAGCCACCATGCCAGGTCCATTATTTCTTTAAATACTTTTTCAGCCCCACCTTTTCTCCCCTCTCTTTTCAATTTTTCAGATGACACAAATGTTAATTCATGTATTATAATCCTATATGTCACTGAGGCATTTTTTGTTTGGTTGGTTGGTTTGGCTTGTTTTCTTTCGGTCTATTTTCTCACTATTCTTCTATATTCCAGTTCGCTGATTGTTTTTTTCTGCTCCTCTATCCTGCTATTGAGCCTATCCACCAAGTATTTTATTTTTTGTGTTGTATTTTTCAGTTCTAAAATTTCCATTTTGTTTTTCTTTATTTTTTCTTTGTCTTTGTTGAGGCTTTCAATTTCTTTGCTGATAATTTCTAGTTTTCAGTTTATTTCAAACACGTTCATCATTGCTTTTAAAACAAACATATTGAGACTGCTTCAAAATCTTTGTCAAATAATTCTAACATCTCTGTTATCTTGATGCTAGCATGTTCATTCTGGCTTTTAATATGAGTTATTTTTTATCGAAATGTGCACTTTAAAAATGTTAAGACACAGGATCTCATTTTAACCTTCTGCTGTCACTGGATTTCTCCAACAGCGCTCCAGAGTCTGTCTCTTTACTACCGAGTGGAAGTAGAAGTCCAGCTTCCCTACTCAAGTCTCCACTGCCACCTGAGATGGGGAAACCCTCTTTACTACTAGGTGGATATGGGAGTTTCAGCCCCCCGCTTGTATATTTTCCAATGACACCATGCATCATGTACAGGTGTCCTTGTTACTAACAGGTGATGTTGAAAGTCCTGACTGTCCCCTGGACCTCCTCTACTAATACCCAAGGGAGGAATGGGAGAAGCACCTCATTGCTGCTGCACTGGGGTGGAAGCCCAGGCTTACCATGTGTTCTCCATTGACACTGGGATGGGGGCTGGGCTCACTAATACTGACGGGGGTCATGAAGGTCTCATCTCTCTACTTGGTCTTCTCTGATACCACTCAGTTGGGGCTGTGGGCACACCTTTTTATAGGCAGGAGAGAATGGAGTCAGAATTACCCATTTAGACTTTGCTGACATGGAGGATAGGACCAGTTTTTTTTTCTGTGTTATTTGACTAGGATAGAGCAGTTATTGTCTGAGAAATTGTCCATATTGCTTGTGTGCCCCAAGGTTTTTAGTATTCTTAGTGGGAGGAATAGGGAAATGTTCATCTATTTCCTCTTCCTGGAAGCAGTCTCAAGACTTGAAAGACAAAAACAGAAACAAACAAACAAAAAAATGGAAACAATTCTTCACTGATTTAGGACTCATGCTCCCCCATTCAGTCAAATCCAAATTCTATATTGTATTTCATTCTAGAAACAGAAATCTCCCCACTCCTTTTCATTCCTAAAGGTTTAAAAATAAATCCTCTAGGCTTTTTCCATCCCTCAAGCTGATTTTTCTTACTCTGACATTAATAAATGCTTTCATCAAATGGCACTTGATCAGATGGTTTGTGTGACCTGATAGGGTGACACAGAACCTCTTTTCAAACTGACAGAATATTCAAAGGCTTTACTCTTTCCAGAAGTAAAGCTGCTTTGTAAATGCCAGATTCTTTTAAAATTGTGTTCCTTGCAACTGCATGTATTATTCATCTGACTGAAGTATCCCACACTGTCAAGGGGGAAAATTGCAAGAAATCCATCTTTGAGCTTTCCTTTGATGCTGTGAGAAGATTCAGAATGAGTGGACTGGAAGATGATTGTATTTTTCCTTTACCTTTTGGTTAAACTGATGATATCTGCCGCATGCTTTATATCACCATGTGACATGTCTCCCAGGAGGATGACCCTGAGAGTTTGAGTCACCCAAGAACAAAGAAGTAAGTCATGAGATCCAAGTGTCACTGAGGAGTTACCCATGCTGACAAACAGCTACACACATTTCTTTAGCTCTGCCCATAATGCTCTTTGAATGGGGCACCAAGCAACTTACTTGATAAAGTAATAATAGCAGCAGACGCTGCAAAGTGCCTAGATATGTTCTTCCTAGTACACAATTTACAAGGCCAGGTCTTAAATGAGATAGAATAATACAAAGGTAAGACTGGAAAAGCCTTTAGTGGTCATGAATCATAACCTCTTTATCTATCCTGCCATTGTACAGGTGAGAAGACCAGGAAGTTTCAGTGACTTGCCCAGTGGCAAATAATGGCAAAACTAAGACTTACGTCCAGATTTCTAGTTTTAAGCCCTTGTTCTTTTATACACACCATACGGTCACATAAAATGACTTTTAAAATGCTGGCCGACTATTCTAAAGTAGACAGAAAATTATCAAACTACCATAGAAGTGCAATCTATGTGACCTTTGGGAACTGATTCCCATAAGCCAAGAGTGTGATGACTAAGGCATTCAAAAACACAGAGGAGCTGCAGGAAATGGGCTGTGATTCATTTAGTGGGTAGCACTCTTTTCCTTGTGACAATCTATTCCCAAGTTGTCTTTATGGTCAGCTAGAAAGTGAGCCAAACCTGGACCCCTCTGAGGTCTCTACAAATCACAGAGTACAGCACAATTTACTCTTCCAAAGTGGGTCTTAGTTGAGCAATAGTTTAGAATTCCTTTCTGATTCAATTTTGGAGAATGACCTCTAACTGATCTAAATTCTCCTGAAGCCTAAAATTGTTTGTAGTTTCCATCTTCTTTTGCTATCCTAAATTATGAAGCTCTTCTGCACAGCTGTTTAAAAAGTTAGATTCTATACAGAGTTATCAGGGACTAGTTGTACATTAAATGGTTTTTTTTATGTTTAAATATAACCGACATGCATATGAAGGGTTCAATATCTGTTTATGAGTTCATACAATCTAAACATGTTTTATGAAATGTATTTGATGTTAAATGCCACTTTATATAAGTGTGTTATTATTTGCCATCAGAAGAAAAGGATGTAAAAATGCCATATGGAAGCAAGAGACTAAATTTTTTTTATAATTATATTTTACTTAATCCCCAAATCAGTGCACCTGGTAAGTAAATATTAATATGTGCAACCTGGACCCCCCAAAGATCCAGATCTCATGATTGTCAGAAACTTGGGGAAACTAAGTTCTCTTAAGAATATCCATTAGTTCCTCAAAGTCCTTATTGTGGAAATGATTAGAATTCTCTTAATTTTTACCCTGAGTATTTTTTGAAACTTTTACATCTAGTAGACCTTGGTTTTTGCAAATATTTGACAATCTTTCAAATCTAATAGCACATAAAAAGCAGTAAATAAATATAGGTTGAATAAGTGAGGAAAGCAGGAGTTTATCTGGTAGACAATAAGAGGGCCAGTGAAGGGCCTTAATATAAGTTTGTTGGGGGACATTTATCCATAGGTAGCTCTTGCATCTGCCTATTTTCTGAACAAAGGTATTGATAGCTTTGTTCCTTATTGTCTTTTCAAAGATGTTTGTATGGTAAATAGCCTTGGAAAAGAGAGAGTGTATGTGTCTCTGTCTAGGGCAGAGGGAAGATTTGTTTTCTCTCCAAGATAATAAAGATAATGTTTCCCTCCAGGATAAAAGTTGAACAGGTTGACTAGCTGGTCTTTCGGGAGATTGAGATTTTCTTAACCTAGGATTCCTAAGGTGTGACACGTATTTACTATGTGTACAGCATTTCCTTGAGTCATTCTGCATTACCCCCTGGGACTTTGGAGGCAAGGGGGACTAATGGGAACATATAATTATGCCCTCTGTCTCTGACCCAAGGGTCTCATGCCGTCTACTAGTATCTATGAAACTGTGGCAAGCTAACATACTAGCTTGAAAGCAGAGTAAAACCTCAGATTTTCATAGTTCTTATTTACAGGTAATACTAACATTCAAATGCTACATTTCCACATCTTACCTATGAGACCTACCTTAGCAATCTAAACTGAGTGCGTCTATAAGGAGCCACAATAGCTAGACAAAGAAACAGGATTAAAAATGATGAAGGTGCTCTACCTCCTGGTCAACTATGGTAATATTTCAATTTAAGACCCTGTCCTATATTTCACACTTCCATCAAGGCCTTATATAAATGTTAGAGTGACACTGATGGTGATCTTGAAAGGGAATGAGAGAGACATTTCCCATATAAATGTTGCCATGGGCACAACAATTCTATTCTCTGCTTTCCTAAACTCTGGGTGTTCTTTCAGTGGCTTCCAGCACCCATTGACATTTCCTGTCCAGAACTATAATTTTATCTTGCCATTCTGGCTCTTTTGTCATAAATGTTAAAACTTTTCTGAATACAGTTAGTAAGATATATCAAAGAATGTTAATTTATAGGTTAAAATCTAAGCTCAAAAACACCAAGCCCTATTTTGCCTTTCCTGGTATTAGAAGATGGGGAACTTCTCTGTTTCTTACAATAATACAGATTTGATTGTAAGGATAAATGCACAGGAGCAGTTGGATACAGATATATAATTGAAATGAATAAGTTACTTAGAGAAAATGCTTGAACTATGCTGTTGATAGGCTAGCCACTAGTCATGTATAGCTACAGAGTACTTGAAATGTGGCTACTCCAAATTGTCATGTTGTAAGTGTAAAGACACTGATTTTGAAGACTGATTACCAAACAAAATGTAAATACTCATTAATATACTTTTATATTGATTTCATGTTGAAATGATAATACTTTAGATATGTTGGGTTAAATAAAATACAATATTAAAATGATTTTTGTTTCTTTTTTACCTTTTTTTCATGGCTACTAGAAAACAAAAATTATATATGTGATTTTTTTTTGTATTCTATTTCTATTGGACTCTGCTGTGCTGGACTATTCCTTGCCATCTACCTTAGTGATATAAACTGAGTGGGGCTATAAGAAATCTTAGGGCTGCTCCAATAGTTATAAACTAAATCATGTCAACTGTTAAACAATTGATGAAAGACTTAAATCACTTGAGGACTTTCAAATAGAGTGCAGTTTCTTTAGGGCAAAGGTAATTATATTAATAGATTGTCATAACTTTCCTTTTCCCTAGTGACAATTAGTATCTCACTAAGCTTAATAATTTTTGTGAGTTGAATGAATAATAAGAAACTCCAGGAAAAAGAAAACCTACAAGTGTGGCATTTTGGAATATGAGGAGATTGTACATATTAATTCCAAACAGGATGCCTGCATATTCTATTATTTCTCTTAGCAGTCATTTGTAGTCTTCATTTCAGACAGCAGCCTTATGGTGCAATTTATCTATCCATAGATCTTTCGGTTTTTTTTTTTTAAGAAATCTAAGCTGGAAATGCTTGTTTTTTCTCATGCATATTCACTTCTTTTAGAACACATAGGATAGTAATGGGGGTTAATTAAAGTGAGAATCACTTGTACACAGATAAGTAAGTTAATAGATTCATAAGCAAAAAAAAATTTCTTTTTCTTAAGATTGTGACCTTATAAAGTCATTCAATATGTTTTTGTGTGTAGAGACATAAAAAGTCCTAACAGACAGGACAAAGAAGCAGTCTCCATGATGCCCTTGTGCTATCTTCATATCTTGCTTTATCTGCTTGTGGGAAATTCTACCAGTGAACAGGGAGAGATGTTCCCAAAATGTAGGATCCATGGCCATTAGCACTCATGTATGTTGTGGCAGAAATTAATGGCTGGCATATGAGAGGCAGGGGTAAAGAAAGCAGCAGTGTTCTAAGATCCATAAAGCATATTTGGTGTGTTCTTTGTTAGGTTTAATCAATATTGATGCTGGTAAATGAAGGATAATTAACACATAGCATTTATGTTATAAATACTAATATAAACTTACTTTGTGATAAGCCATTTATATTATATGGTTTTTAAAGATACCTAAGAGGAGAGATGTTATCCCTTTTTTTATAATTAAAAATAGCCTAACTTTGAGAGAGAGGTTAAGTGTCGTGCCTAGAGATAGGCTATGATCTGAGTGTTTTTGTTTCCCCCCAAATTCATATGTTGAAATCCTCACTCCCAAGGTTATAGTATCAGCAGATGGGACTTTGCGTGGGGGGTGGGGGGGTGGTGATTAGGTCATAAAAGAAATTAGTTGCTTTATCAAAGAGGCAGGAGAGATACTCCTTGCTTATTCTCCTGTGTGAGGACACAGTAAGAAGGCACTGTCTACAAGCAAGAAAGCTGGCCCTTGCCAGACAATGAATGGTGCCTTGATCTTGGACTTCCCAGCTTCCAGAACTGCAGGAAATAAATTATTGTTGTTAATAAGTCACCCAGTCTGTAGTATTTTGTTATAGTAGTCCACTGGACTAAGACAGGACATAATGCTTGTCAGGAAAAGAGTCAAAATTCGAAACCATGTCTAGGCTAACTCCAAAGTCCGTGCTTTCTATTAAACCAATTCCACCTCCTCTCCAATGTAACAATGGCATTATTATAATAATAATGATAGAGGAAAAACACAAATAGTGTCCACTGCATCATCCTTACAATTACCTGTTGTTTCTGCCTTCCTCCATTTCTCCTTCTCTTCCTCCCTCCCTTGCTTCTCTTGATCCGCTTCCCCATCTCCTATTCTGGCTTTTACTATTTCTCACTCTCCCTTTCCTCTCCTTCTCCCCCTAATAATTCTCCCTTTCTTTTTCTAGTTTTATTCATTTTTCCTTCCCTCTTTTCCAGCTTTTACTACCTAAGCTGCAGTCCTGTCAATGCCCTCTGGGAACCTTGAGTTGTGATAAAGTCTGGTTGCTAAAGCAATGCAAATGGCTATTGCAATAACTCAAGAGGCCAATATAGCCCCAAATTTCCTTAGACTTGAAGATAATTTTTCCACAAAATACTACAGATGTTCTATTAGCATAGAATCCTAGAATGGCAGAGCTGGAAGGGAACTTGGAACTTACCTAGCCTGATACCTACATGATATACCAAACTGAACTCTAGCTCCGGGAAGCTAAGAGACTGCCCCCAGGGGACCAAGCTGGTTAGTGAAAAAGCCAGAACCAGGATCTAGGAATTCTTATTTTAGTTTCTAGGAAGGTGCATGAAAAATTAAGTAGAAATGTGAAAATGCAAACCTATTGACTAGCATTAAGTGAGGCTTATAAAAGTGAAGTCTGTTTCCTTGTTCCATACAGATGTTGAGATGATACATGAAATGTGTGTAAAAGTGCTCAGTGCTCTTAGAAAGGCCTGATTTAAATGTGAGATAATACGTATTGCTTAAAAATTAAAGAATGACCTTTCATAGACTTAAGCCAACCCGAAGGAGTTGTTGGACTATAGACCCTTTAATGCTGTTTAACCTAGGTGACAAGACTTCTCTTTATATGTAATACATGGCTATTGAATGGATGCCAAGTAGATGTCTGTTTTACCACTGTTTCTGTTCAGCAGAAAAACTTTCTCTGGGTAAGTATATAATGTAGTGCCTGAACAGCTGCAGATGCAGTAGATGGATTCCAATTTTTCTCTGCCTCTATCTGATTCCCCAGCTGATCCTAAAAGAAAATTTATTGCTGGAGTCTAATTTGACTCACAGTTAGGTCTCGTCTCTCCTAACCAATGTGTGCTTTGGTTGAGGGAGGTAGCTCATTTTAGAGGAAAGACGTCTGTGCTGAGTGGCAAAACCTTAATCCTATATCAAGTTGTGATTCTAATTAGCCAAATAATTTGTACAAAATATGTAACCATTTGCTTCATTTTATCATCTGTAAAATGCAGGTAATATTGGCATTGATCTCCAAAAATAAATAGTAACTGAGATGATGTGGATGTTATAATTTACTCAGAATCTGACACATTGTGAGGCTCTAAAAATATTAGTTATTAGTTTTTTGTTTGCATGAAACTTTGTTTCAGGTGTTAGGATTTAGACTGTCAATATTTCTGTCTTTTAACAAGCAGCTTCAGAAAATGGTGTTTATCACTCAGATCAAAGCTCTGTGAACTGGAATTGCATTTCAGAAGAACAGATTGATGCCCCACACATGAGATATCTTTCCCCAACAGGCCAAAATGTTTTACAGATTGGATGTTTGGCACAGAACAGCATTCTGAAATAAAACTCCTATTGTTTTTCTCTTTCTTCTTATAAAAGTTTTTAAAGGGAATTGCAATCTTGGTTATTTATTTGCTTCCATGGAGAGAAAGAAAAAGAGCACATCTGTTTGCAATAGTGAATTGAAAGGTCTAAAAATAAATATGCTTTAAAGAAAAGAAACAAAACTTTGTTGGCATTCTAAATCCAATCGGCACAAGGAAAATGTTTTTTCTAGAGAAGACTGGCTTCCTTTAAAAAAGAAAGAAAGAGCAAATAATGTAGGATTATACAGTTCTAGTGAAGTGGTTCACCACATAAAAATGTATTTTTTTTTACTCATCTCATAAATAGTTTTAAATGTGACGTAATATCTTAACATTCACATTTTAATTCTGAATATACCCTGCGCCTGTCATTTTCCCTAAAAAGGGACTGGTGAGATATAAAAATGATTCCTTTACTCTGATAATCTGGAATTAGAAAGTAAAATGTCAAAGGACAAATATCTATAGTTTGTGTTGGCTCTAGTCTTGGAAAATTCAGTTTCTTTCTATAGTGAAAAGCACTTTACTTAGATACACATTTTAGATTGTGTTGCCACCTTTTCATCACTTTATATGGAAAGTAAAAGCCATCCATTATAAAATAGGCTTAGAAATACTATTCTGACTATAACCATTTCACAGAGAAGGGAACCATCATGCCAAATGACCTACAGGGCAGTTTTCTCTTGGGAAGCCTAGATCAACTAAAGTTAGGGAGTGGAAGTGGTAGGGGAGCAATTAGGGTTGACGAATAAAAGGGAGCTTAGAGGAAATGGAATAGAAAACAAATGGAATCGATAGAGATGGAAGGGCTGCTGGGGTATCTTGAGAGACAAACACTGGCTGCTCAAAAGCAGCTGAGCCAGAAAATCCTTGCAAATGGGCCGCTAAAAGGCATTTGTCCCAGCGAAGAGAAGGAGGTCCAGGAAAGAGAGATAAGGGTTAAGAAGGATTTCTAGAGATGAGAGCATAGGCTTGCTAGTTAAAATCATCCTAAAGAAGGGAGGATGTGCACAGGAATATTAGTGAAGTGCTTGGCGTCCTTGGTGAGCCCAGAAAGTTAAATACTCTTTTACCTGGGTCAAAGCATATCTCAAGTGAAAAATTGGAAATAAATCTAAATAAGTGATTAATATATTAAACAATTGAATACTTCAATGTAGTTGTAACCTGCGAGTTTAATATTCAGTATTTGCTCTAGAAATGGCATTTTTAGCAAAGTAATGTACAGGATAAAATGCCAGGAAAATAAGTGAGAATATTGAGCCCTTGTGTGGTTGACCTGCCTAAGTTAGACCTTCCATGTTACCTATCTAGAAATGGGTAAACGCATTACATGTAATGTATATTGCATGTATAAATATGCCAAAGTGGCTGCCCTCATCTTGTAATAGGGTACATTAGTCTGTTTCTGAGGAAATCTTATAAATAACTCTTAGCATTGCCTGATATTCCAAGCCTTTCCACCTTTTCCTCCAGGCAAAATTTACTGGTGTCACATTTCCTTGAGCTTGCAATATCATAAACAAGACATTTAAAAATACTATTTGGAGTAGGTCAGTGCCCTCAAGGCCATGAGAAACTTATATATTTTAATAGAGTCCTTAGAAAATATGAAGGTCCTCTGTAATGGTGGTATAACCTGAAACAGTCTCTAAAATACATCTTCTGTTAACTCTTTAGTTTTTCATATCATTATGATTTGGACATTAAAAATGTCTGTTCAAGTAATCACTCAGAGTTTCCCATATTTGCCATCTGTACCTTCTTACCTCATTTATACACTCCATCCTAGTCTGATCAGCTATCTCACGCCATCCAAACTGCTCTTGGAAGGTCATCTGGGTTTCATATTTTCATTCCTTCTTTTAACTTGCCAACTTGTCAGTATTTGCCACAATTTTGGTTTAAAAGGCCTTATCCTTTTGATTCTGGGAAGCACTCCCTGTTTTGCTTCTACCTCCTTTGCTTCCTTCTCCATCTCTTTTGGAAGACCTTCCTCTTAAACCCGATGAGCAAGTATTTGAATTCTTCAGGACTCTATATTATCACCTTCTTGTGTCTCTCCACATTTCCCTCCCAGATGCTCTCAGCCACTTATGGCTTCATTCATGATGATATATTTACATCTTCAACCAAGACTCCTCTTCTGAGCTTCTAACAAGTATATGCAACTATTAACTTAACAAATCTACTCCAATTAAATGGTATAAAGGTACTCTCAAGATTTTCACTTTTGATTCCCTTTTCAATGAATAGCACCAGTGCTTGCCCACTTTCTCATGTCAGAAACCTGGGCACCAGCTTTGTGACCTCTTTCTTCTTAATATCTGCTCAATCACCTAAGCTTGTTAAGAATCTTCCAATGTATATCTTCCCTAACACAAGCTACCAACACATCTCATCCTGGTTTCCTTCAAAAGTCTCCTAAATGATATATGTTTACCTATTTACCTGCTTCCAGTCTATTCTCCAGATAGTTATTAGAATAATTGTTTATTTTAAAAAGACTAATCTAATCTTATCACTCCACCACTTAACACTTTTATATATCTCCCCATGACTCTTAGATTAAATTCTATTGGACTTTTATAAAACTAACAGTCCTTACCCTGGTCCTAAAGTCTTATATGACCTTTTCCTTGTTTATCTCTTAGGCAGCATATCCTAAAAATCTCCCACTTTCTCACTAGTGCTTCATTCTTCAGGACTAACTTTTGGTTGTTTAACTGTCTGAGTTCTTCTTGCACTGGAATAATGACTCAATTTAAAGCTTTTTCTCCCATCCATTTGCTCTTAACTTGGCACATTCTTCGTCATTCTTTTGCATTAATTTTAGCTATAACTTCCTCAGAGAAACTGTACTGTTCATCTATACCAATTTAAGGCTATCATGTTTTATCTTTCAGTATATCTAATACATAATTAGCTTCATAGTTTATATAACAAACTGAAATAATTAATTGTGTAACAATGTGTTTAATTTTTGTGTCCATCACTGAAATCTGAACAGAGTTTGATCTAGATCTTTCTTATTCACTACTCTATCCCTAATACTTTATCTCCCTATATTTCCACTGTATTTATAATACTGTATTTTCACTACATTTAGCATCATGCCTTTTTGCAGGTCTCAATACATAGCTTTTGAATAAATAAATGAATGTAAAAATGGATGAATGAATGAATGAGTAAAATTATCATCATGATACTTAAAAAAATGGTGGTCTAAATGTTTCAAAACACAAAAGCCTTGTAGTTATACCAAGTATGAATAACCAGTGTTAAAGAATTATGTTCATTGTATTGTTGTTTGATTACCTCTAAGGTCAAAACAAAGCTTTCGATACCAACTAAAGTGTACTCCCTTAGATCGTTAGCTATAGACAAGCATAACCCTTTGGGAAGCAATTTGGCAACGGATATTAAGAGATGTGCAAATAAATATGCTCCCTGGCTGAATAATCCTACTTGTAAGTATCCTTATAAGCCTGAAGACCACAGCAAGATTTCATCCTAGAAAATTTAAATTTGGAAACAACCCAGATGTCTGAAAATAGAAAACTGGTAAAGTAGATTGCAATACATCTTTTTTCCAACAGAATAAATTAAAATTAAATACTTCAAATATGCACACAAAATGATTATAGCTTTAGAAAATATGCATGTGAAAAAATGCAGAATTATATTCATACAAAGTATTATAGTTAACTGGTTAGGTTGGTGAAGAGGTTAAGGGAGATTATTTCACTCTATTTGCCAAACTGTAATTTTGTTTCTGTAACTGGATTCATGTTCAAATCTATTTAACTTTTTACCTGGCAGGTCTGTATTATCTGTCCTTTGTTTTAATTTCTTGCAATTTCATAAGCCACATGACAGAAAGTGAAGTTGTATTCATTTTTCTCTATTCTAACATACATCATCTAAAACAGTTCAGTGATACTACAGAGTGGATTGCCCTAGAATATGGTAAATATTCTAATGGAAGTATGAAGAGAAACACCCAAAAAAGAGTGCTCGTGCCCCTTGAATAATGAGAAACCTGGGAAAAAACATCAAACAGGAAATATTTTTTAGAAGAAGTAAGGATGGCTAAGATGGTGGAAGATTTTCTGAGGAATTTTGAGCATATTTATTTTACTTTCTCTTTCTTCTTAATAGCAATATTTTTTCAGGATATTTTCTGGAAAAGTTGAGAATTTGATGAGCCCATACAGTGGGAGGGATTAAGATTGACATAATAGGAACACATGTGATTCAATTGCCCAGGACATTTTTGTTTTATTTTAAGTAGATATTTTTTTTCCTCCCAAATCAGAGATACATTCTTCTTTAACAAGATAATTGAAGCCAATTCTGAAATTTTAATCCAAACCCTTAAAGTTACACAAGAACCAGAAGAAAAGCATTAAAAAATTCCAGAAAGAGAAATGTCTTTCAGTTATTTCCTAGACTTTGATGACTCAGGAAGAATTGTGTGTGAGAAAAAAAAATGTAAAGGTCATGTTTAACATTCAGATATAAACAGAGCAATTCCTTTCTTTAAGGATACTTTTAAACAAATACTTGAAATAAAACTTATTGCTTAAAATTTTCCATTAAATTATGATAGTAATTCTTATATAAGTGAGAGACTGATAACTATTTTTATTTTTCTAATTGACTAGATTTCCAGGAAATGTCAGTCCATCGTCTTTCTCATTTGTCAGTCTGACCTACATTAGACTTTTTTTTCTTCTTTAAATATTCATCTGCTTAAAATGTTAAGAAAATTACTCATGGTTTCTTGGAAAGCTTCCCCACCCCCTCCCATTCTCATCAGATATAGCAGGAATTCTCAGGAAGTGCCTCCTACAGCCAGATCTGCCTTCTTCAGGCACATTTTCTCCTGCACTGAGCCTGCTGCAGTGGGTTACCATCTCACAAAGATATTTTTTGCAGTTTGTCTCGACAAGTTTATCCACTTTCAACCCAACACTTGATACCAAGCCAAGGGGCATCACTTTGTACATATTTAGTGCATGTAAGGGTGCAGCTGCATAGTGCATATGACTTTTAAGGAACACATCCATTGGATTTATAGTGACATATTTTCTTAGACTGCTGGTTCAGCTGACTCAGCACAGTGCAAGGACTGTAAGACATAACAATTCCATGCTAGCTCACAGGCCCCCAGAGTGCACAGAGACTTTCTTTAAACTCCTAAGGCAAGCACTGGGATGTTATAAAACTTCAGAGCGAAGTCTTTTCTCAAGGAAACTGATTCTTCACACTGGGATAGTGTATGCTTACCCACAGTGGTGAAGTTCTTGAATTTAGATTAGAAATTGGATTATAAACTGCCTCTGGGCAGGTAGCAGCAGCTTTAATCATTTAGGCCAGATGCTTCCATCCCCGAGGAATAACTGCTGAATAAGTGAGAAAAGGAAGTTTATTTCCCAAGCTGTCCTCTTCTGTCTCATGTAAACCTCTCTCTCTCTCTCTGTTTTTTCATTAGCTAGTTGTCTAGGGAACAAGAGTCCTATCAAGAGAATTTGCCAAAGCTAAGCCCAAGAATAAAAGCTTATTTGGCAACATTGGATATCATAAGCATACATTTTTTTTAAAAGTTTTAAAATATTTTCTGTGAGAAACCAATTTTTGTGAATTCAAATGATTTTATAATTACTTTCCAACATAAAAAATACATTTACAGTGTGGCCAAAAAAATTTGTTCTTAAAATATTGACATATTTTCTAAATACATTTTATGAGCCTTCAGACATTTTCTGGTACACTGTGAGAACTCTAATAAAAGCACAAGTGCTCCAGATGTCTTACTATTTGTTTAAAAATTTTTAAATGGTAAAAAAAATTATATAAAAAAAGAGCAGTAAAGGCAATTGATATTTGTGTAAAATATTAGTTTCATCTGCCCAAGGCTTTAAGAGATTTCAAAGACTGCTGTGTGCACATGTATGTGAATATTTTGAAACAAAATTTAAGAATCTTCCTGAATTAAGTAGAAATAATGGTTAAGTCTTTTTTAAAATGTTAAATTACAGGGGATTTTTTTTTGGTGAGGAAGTCCATTATATGTATTTTCCACTCACAAACAAAACACCAAACTTGAACTTTACTTTTTTTCTTGACCCTTAGACATGTGATAAAATGTTTTGGGTACAATATTCGTCACTCTCAAAGTCAGGGACAATCTTCACAAGACCTCCTATGATGGAAGGAAAATAATAATCAACTCAATGTAGTTTGTTTGGTTTTTAGTTTCCTAACATTTTTTCTTTAAAGTACACATTTGTAGTAGGAGATAAATGAGCTCTAAACGACTCTGGTGGTATTTGTTAATTACTTGTTAATCATATCGTTAACTGAAACGAGTTGTTGAGAAATTTTGTTGGGATGAATTTTTAAAATTTAGAATAATAAATCTTTCATTTCATCTGTCTGAGTTATGAGCTCACACTCAGAAATGTACAGACTTCTTTCTAGTCCTTTGCTTTCTGGGATTTTCCAGCACTAGACAATGACACAGTGGGAAGAAACACTAGCTGTGAGTTCAGTGAGCTGACCCAATAAGATTAAAATTGCTTTAAACAAAATGCTAAGGAAAACAAGCGTTGTCAATTTTGATCTAATGTTCATGTTCTGCCATCACGTAGCTGTGGGATCTTAGGCGAGCTACCTTGATTTTCTGGGATTTAATTTTCTCATCTGTAAGTAAGATGTTTGATTAGATTAATTCCTTCAAGCCTTTATATTTTAAGGTAAGGAAGCATATTCTATAAAACTGATGAAATCAAGAGTTCCATATTGGGAAGATTCCATAGGTTGCGAGATATAGAAACCAGTTTACTTAAAATTTCACTTTTTCAAAAAATTACTCTGCCCTGTGAGGGATTTCTTTAGATCACAGTTTGAAAACCATTGGGCCAGATATTCTCCAAACCCCCTACCATCTCAAATATTCTGTGATTCTAGATGCTATTCCAGAGGTATGTAAAAATTTGGAATTTAGAGTTCAAATAGACTTCAGAATTTATTAACTCAATATCCTCATTTTAAAGATATTAAAATTAAGAACCAATTTTATCAAGTTCCTAAAAGTTGGATCCTTAAACCTAGCACTTTCTAAACACACTGGAGCCAGATTAACCAGAATGGATTCCCTAGATTGCCAGGATTTTTTCTAAAAGGAAGAAATGATAGAAGTCAGCTACTCCCTCACCTGCATACATTGTTCAAATTTGTTTTATCTCTAGGCTTGTGGTTTAAGATTATGCAGAGGAAGAGAACATAAAGGGTAAATCTGAGAAACTGGATTATGCCATGGGGTATCCTCACCTGAAAGACCCAAAGAAAGTATATTAATTTTATGGCTCCATTGAAGCATTGATTGGATCTGTTTGGAGAAGTGTGAGACCTCCAGATTCAACTGGAACCCAAAATAATCTTGAGGTTCTATTATTCAAATCACTCCACCCACGTTTGGACTTTTCTTAACAAAGGCACTATTGAAATAATTATTGTGAGTTTATAGCAGAAGGGTTTTTATTCCAGAATATTCTGTATGTACAAACGGTATATTTCCCTTTTAGATTTTTTTTCAATATGGCACTACTTTCTTGGAAAGAACAAAGTCTGAGGCTTTACAGATAAGAAGTAGCTGTGAGAATTTCTACTGTGAGGTGCTAAAGTGAAAAACAGAAAGCAATTGCATTGGTGAGCTTTCCTAGAGTTTTGTCCTGGAGTGATTGAGATAGCTCTGTAAGTCACGCACCACTCCTAAACTATGTTTATGTGTGATTTCTTCTTCTTCTTCTTTTTTCTTTTTTGTATACCCTACCTTAAACTGGGAGTTAAGAAACTAGGTTTCTAATCTTAGTTCCTACCTAGGCTCACGGTGTGGTCCTGGGCAAATCAATTAACTTTTGTCACCTTATTTAGACATAACATCCATATGCTAAAACTCGAAAAACAGACATTTTCAAAGTGACTTGAACACTACGGCCAAAAAGATATTACTTTGGAGAAATCATATGTTCAAAGAATTTCAATGATTATTGGCAAGAAATGGTGAATTTCATTGGTGATGTCTGCCAGTAAGCTGGTTCTATTTTGGAGGACGTGATAAAATGTAACAATAAATTTGGAAGTAAGTGGCCCCAGTGAGAAAATTACATTTCAAACATTTCTTCTGGACTCACTAATGGAACACAAAGTATGTCAGTAGAGACTAAAAATGTAAAGGTAGTTTGAAAAATATTTAACCTTGAAGAAGAATAAATTTATTATGTTTCTAGGAGTGTTCTAGGAAAATATTGTCTAATCAGAATAGTGAAATGCTGGAATCACTTCTTTTTTAATTGGTTTACTAACCCATGTCTCCAATAGGTCTCCTTAAGAACAAGGATTCAATCAGCTACAACCCTGAAGGTGATCTTTACACATATACCTTGCTTAGCACTTAGTAGCTACTCAATAAATGGTAATTCATTGAAATCTTGACATATTTTATTAACTTCATTGTGGAGTGGTAGTTGAGGGAAGAACAAAGCCATTTCATGATTTGGATAAGGGTTAGACAGGTAGAGCATGTAGGCATTGTTCTTGGCCAATAATAGAATTACCTAGTTATTGTTCAGAAAGGGAAAAGAGGGGGAAAAATTGACCCTCAGGCTTTTTCATATATTGTCTTCTTAAACAGGCAATTTATTATGAAATCTTCCTCAAGTCACAATGTATACAATTATACTCCTACTAATTTACAGATTTGTTTGCCTGAAATAGATGAAAATGTTCAGTCTTGAGTTCCTATTTTAAAAGACTAGGGGGAGGGCAAGATGGCTGACTAGATGTAGCCAGGTGGGACAGCTGCCACCGAGGGGCCAAGATCCAAGATGACTGGCGCGCTCCTAACAGATCTTCAGAAGAAGGCACCGAGAGTGAACGGAGGGAAGACACAGAAGCTGGGCTGAAGTGGGAGAAAGCTGGGAACTCTACTTGGGGCTAATGTGCACCAGGACTTGTTCTGGCCCCCAACGACTCTGGAGGAACGAGTGAGTTGAACCGGCAAAGAGCAACTCGCTCTCACCACGGGCCTCTGGAACCCTGGCAAGAGGAGACCCCTCAACCACCATGGACACTGGAGTTAACAGAGAGAGCTGCTTATAGAAGTGGTAGGCGCAGCAAGCCAGCTGATGTGGAGCCCAGAGGGTTTAGGGTGAGAGCGCCTGTAGCAGAGCATGGCCAGGGAGGTCATACCCCTAGGCTTGACTTGCTCCCATAGGAGACTTTAGCCCTGGAGAAACTGTCAGACCTGAACTCTGCAGGGCCGTCTTTCCCCTCAGAGGGGGCAATCCGAACTGAACACCTCTTGGGCAACTGGCCTGTCTCAGGGCCCTAGCCTGGCCGCGACTGCTGGCAGGGGAAGCCTGGGGTGCCGTGGCTGCCACCTCATAGCCTCTCCGCTGGCGATCTTTGCCAGGCCAGCGGAGGGCTCCAGCAGGGCCGCCCCCATGGCTACGCACCTGCCCCTCAGGCTCCCTCCGCACACTGCAGCCTCCCCTGGGCCCACAGCAACTTCCTGCATTGCATTTTTGGCACGTGTCTGTGTGGGTGGGCTTTGCTTTCCTTGCCTGGCCAGCAGGCAGGAGTGTAGTCCACTCATCCGCCCGCTGCTTACTGCCACTGCAGTCAGAGCCTTGGCGGGCAAAAAACCAGCCAGCCCGGTCCCCACCTGTGCCCCAGCCTTGCGCTAACACTGCCAGAGGAGTAAAACTAGGCTCGGAGCAGAGCAGATCCTCCCCGGCCCTCAGCGATCACTCCTGCTTGTGGGGTACACGGCACACAGACCTGAGCCAGTCAGTGACCTGCCCCGAGCCAAGACCACAACCAGCCCAACTCGCAAACTGTTGCCAGCAGGTGTCCGCCACACCTTCCCAGCTGCACTGCCTCCACCACTATGTGAATACTGGCAGGGAGGCAGGCACCCCGGCACCCACTGGCACCCTGCTGCAGCGGAAACTACTGCTGCTGCTGGCACATGTGAACGAGGACGGACTCTGCAGTCACTACACTAGGAAACACTTTGGCTGACACCACCCATTGGAATGTAGTGACCAGCAATCTGGGAGCACCTCAGCCTCCCAAACTCGGTGGATTCCTAACTTCGAGGAGCCAGAGAACAAAGTTGGGGCCCCATACAAGTCCCTCAGAATTACAGCACACAGTCCAAGAGTTGGGAGCTGAGCGCTGGCCCCCTAAAATCTTCCAGGAAAAAAGCCAGTTGGCTGAATCCACCTTATAAGCCTTCAAGGTCATCAAACAGGATAAGAGGGGAAAAAAAAGCATCCAAAGATCAGCAACCTCAAAGATTGAAGGAACATAGGACACAAAGATGAGAAAGACCAGCAAAAGAACCCTGACAACTCAAAAAGCCAGAGAGGTGTCTTTCCTCTAAACAACTGCGTCAACTCTCCAGCATAGGTTCTGAACCAGGCTGAGATGGCTGAAATGACAGAAATAGAATTTGGAACGTGGATAGAAACAAAGATCACTGAGCTAAGGAAGTATGTTGAAACTGAACCTATGGAAGCTAAGAATAGTGATAAAGCAATGCAAGAGCAGACAGACGAAATAGCCAGTATAGAAAAGAATGTAACCTGATAGAGCTGAAAAACACACTACAAGAATTTTATAATACAATCACAAATATTAATAGCAGAAGAGACCAAGCAGAGGAAAGAATCTCAGAGTTTGAAAGCTCTCATTCTGAAATAAGACAGCCAGACAAGAATAAGGCACAAACAAATGGAAAAACATTCCATGCTCATGGATAGAAAGAATTCTTAAATAGCTATACAGCCCAAAATAATTTACAGATTCAATGCTATTCCTACTAAACTACCAATGACATTCATCACAGAACTAGAGAAAACTATTTTAAAATTCGTATGAAACCAACAGAAGGCCCAAATAGCCAAGGCAATCCTAAGCCAAACAAACAAACAAACAAACAAACAAACAAAAAACAAAAAACACAGCTGGAGACATCACACTAACCAACTTCACACTATACTACAGAGCTACAGTCACGAAAACAGCATGGTACTGATACAAAACAGACAAATAGACCCAAGGAACAGAATAGAGAACCCAGAAATAAGGCCACACACCTACAACTATCTGATTTTCTACAAAGCTGACAAAAACAAGCAATGGAAAAAGAACTCCCTGTTCAATAAATGGTGCTAGGATAACTGGCTAGCCATATGCAGAAGATTGAAACTGGACCCCATCCTTTGCCATATACAAAAATTAACTCAAGATCAATTAAAGACTTAAATGTAAAACCCAAAACTATAAAAACCCTGGAGGACAACCTAGGCAATACCATTCTGGACCTAGGAATGGGCAAAGATTTCATGACAAAGACTCCAAAAGCAATTGCAGCAAAAGCAGAAATTGACAAATGGGATCTAATTAAACTTAAGAACTTCTGCACAGCAAAAGAATCTATTAACAGAGTGAACAGACAACCTACAGAATGGAAAGAAAATTGCAAACTACACATGTAATGAAAGTCTAATATCCAGCATTTTTCAAGAACTTAAACAAATTTACAAGAAAAAAAACAAACATCCCCATTAAAAAGTGGGCTCAAGACATAAACAGACACTTTTCAAAAGAAGACATACATGAGGCCAACAACAAGCATATGAAAAAGACTTAGGGCTGAGGAGTTTATCTCCCAGTGCAAGACAAGAAATGGGGATGTGAGGCCAGGTGTGGTGGCTCACACCTGTAATCCCAGCACTTTGGGAGGCCCAGGCGGGTGGATCACTTGAGGCCAGGAGTTCAAGACCAGCCTGGCCAACACAGGGTGTTTCACAGGGTGTTTCACAGGGTGAAACCCTGTCTCTACTAAAAATACAAAAAAAAATCAGCCAGGCATGGTGGCAAGCGCCTGTAGTCCGAGCTATTCTGGAGGCTGAGACACAAGAATCACTTGAACCTTGAACCCAGGAGGCGGAGTTGCAGTGAGCCAATATTTCACCACTGCCCTCCAGCCTGGGTGACAGAGTGAGACTCTGTCTCATTAAAAAAAAAAAAAAAAAAGAAAGAAAAGAAAAGAAAGAAACGGGGGTGTGGTATTTTCAAATCTTTCTCATAGACCCTCTTTCTAGTACTGACTGGGCATCAGTATATGTGGTTTTTAAACCTTTGGAGAAACAAAACGTTAATAATATTCAGTGCATAGAAACTACAGCAAACACAAAGAATTAATCATGCCTGGTGACTTGCCAAATTACCGATTTCTGTGGTTATATAAAGAGGATATTGGAATAAATGCTGTGAAAAACTCTAGAGAGGTCAGTTTTCATAAATAAGTCATAAACTCCATGGAGGTGTAGGAAACTGGCCAAATACTGCAAGCTACGCAATGCCCAAAGATAAACCTAATAAAGAGAAAGGGATTGGGAAGAAGAAATAAAGACGGTCTACATTAAAGACTTCAGTACTGTGCTTGGGTACAGGAGGGATTTGGAAATAAGATTGTAGTTTGAGTTACTACAAATAAAGCTAAAAAAGAAAGCGTGCCAACAATTTAATAAAGCTAAAAAAGAAAGAGTGCCAAAAATTTAATAGTAATATCCCCCAAATTGAAGCAAGCAAAGGAACTATATCTCTTGGTTTCAAAATAGAAACAAACATAAAATCTCATTCTTTCACAGTTACCTAAATAGGAATTTGCAATCAAAGTGCTATGATTCAGTTGAAATTAATCTTGCTTCATTAATGGAAGTACTAAGGCAGCAAAATAAGAGTGTAAAAGCTAAGGGAATATTTACTTAAGAGAACACCCGATATTAAGCTTTCATATTTTTTCCTTTTTAATGTAATTGTAGCAGCGAAACTAGATGGAATAATGCGTGCTATCACAACTCATTTCTATGTTTGTTTAAAAAGGTTACAATTAAATAAATTACTTGCTATACATGTTTATAATGACATTTTCATAGAATTATGGCTACAGAAGACCTTCGGTGTTTATCATCTGAGTCCGTTTATATGTGTTTGCCTCAAACATCTTTTACTGTAGTACATACTCTGAAAGGCTTCATGTTATGGATTTTTATACTATTTTATCATTCCTGAGTGATATGAAATATGATTTTTAGAAAAAATGTATTTATATTAGGTTAGAATTATTAAAGATAGTGTTTAAGGTTTAGCATAAACTTTAATAATAGTTAGGAAACTATTTAACTTCAAAGTAATTATGTGAGAAAAAGCTTGACTTAATGATAAACTTCAAAATGGCATTATATCAAATCTGACATTAGGGCCAAATATACATTAAAATAAAGATTATACTTTAATAAAGATTTTCAGTATTAAAAATGAACAAAGCTGACATTGTGAGCTGCTGTTTGTAATTCTTTTAGCTTACACTTAAAAGAACTTCAACTTTAAAAATTCTGTGCTCTGTTGATAACTGAGGAGATGAAAGAGGATTTCAGCCTTTTATTTACTTTCACTTTTCCACATGAAATATATTGTGGTTATGGATAGTCTTTATTTCCAAATGCGCTATGATCAGTACCATCTTTTATCTTTTTAATATATATTTTTAAATTACTACAGAAATTATTATACGGCATGTGATGGTCTTTATCTGAAGGATATAATTTATAGTATATAATGAAGATCCCTGAGGTGAATTTGCAAAATAATCATTTATTGTTCAACACTAAGTGTTCCTTGTGATTATGGTCTTTAACTATCATCCATTAGGGTGTAAATTGTTCTAGCAGTGTTCAGCTGACTGATAAATATACTGAGAGAGAGAGACGGAGAGAGAGAGAGAATGCAAGCATGAGAGAGAGAACAGCATGTTAATCAGATTCCTACTCCCTGTTGTGCATACTCAAAGTGCATTCTGAGGTCCTAAAAATCTGTTCAGTTATAAAGGGGAAAATAATTATTTTTTGTTTGAAAAATTGTATTGAAAAGGAACTCCACTACCAACTTAAATAAACACAAACTTTTGCAATATATTTGTGAGTCTTCAGATATTTAAGAAGCACAGGTGAAAAAAATGGAATTTAAAGAAGTTTTTGAAAGGCAAAATGCACTGAACAATTAAAGATATGATTTTATTCAGGCTACTGCAGCCTGGAAAATGTGCATTAATGAGGAACAGCTAAAAGAAAAGGAAGAAGGACTGGAGTTTTATAGAGGCAAGTAAACAAGGGAGGTAACTACAGTTCTTATAGGACTGCAGAGAATGCATGGAGATGAGTCTTATATTTAAGGGCAGAGTAGTCCCTTATGATTTCCCAGAACATGAAAATGTGAGGCAATTTCTTATCCATCACTACTTTCAAAGAGTACAAAAGTCAGGTGACATTCAACATTTTCATTCTCCCTGTTTCAAAGATAAACATCATTAATCGCTGAACAACTGAGAGGTAGTCATAAACCTTAGTGGGGTGAATGAAGCAAGGCCTAAGATATAGTCTTTCAGGGATTCTTCTGACAGTGTCCTGTAAAACCAGTTAAACAACCCATTGAGGGATGGTGGCAAAGTTGAGTTGTTTTAGATACCTGAAGATTAGACATCTAAAAAAAGAGAGATCTAAAATGAAAAAGAAATATTAATATAAAACATTGTATTAGCGAGCCAGGAGCTGAACCACTTAGGGTAACAAATCCAGCGGATTCCAAGAAGTCAGAGGGTAAAAATCTTTTGGTTGTAAAGCAGTGTTCTTTGAGTTTCTCGTAGCTCTTGAGCTAGGCTGTCAATATCCTTGGTGATGTTGTCCAAATCTCTTGCAGAAGGTCATGGATGACCCAACCTTTTTGCTTGACTTTTTTTGCGTTCTAGTTAGAGACTTGCCCAGGAAGAAATCCAGCCCAGGCGTGGTCTACTGTGATGATAATATTTTGAAGTTAATATTTCAAGGCTTCTGTAGACTACGGGGAAATGAGCAGGATATAAGGCAATGAGAATCTGTGCATTCAGATTTTAGTTCTAAATGAGGCCAAGTCAGGAAAAAGGGAGATAAATTGAAAACATTAGTTTGAAAGGTTGTATTGAGTCAAGATTTCAAGTTACCCAAAGATCTTGGAGATTGTATTCAAACTTTTCTATGATAAAACGTGATTTATGATGAAAAAATTTTCTCAGAATAATGATTTAATTAGGTAAAACAAAAATTTATACTTTTCATAATTTTAAACATCCAGGAGAACAAGGCCAGATGCAGTGGCTCAAGCCTATATAGTCCCAGCACTTTGGGAGGCCAAAGTGGGAGGATCACTAATGCTACTTTATTTGTTCAGTAAAGGTATGTAAGTTTAGGAAGAATATACTCAAGTAAAATAAAATTAGGTATACTACACTTGTGCTGAAAAATCAGAGAAAGCTTTTTTCACTAAGCCAAAAATTTAAAACTAGTTTTGTTTGATGAAAACTTACTTGAATTATATTAACTTGAATTGTTAAAATAGTTCAAGGCTAGTTTCTATAATATCTTTTTTTTTTTGCAGACTGAAACTATAAGATGTTCACTTTTCTTAGTTTCTGAGAATTTCAGGATTATTTAATTTAGGTAAGTGCTTATTTCTTTCAAAGCCAATTAGAATAGGATTCCTTTAATATAAGAGGGTTTGCAATCTAACTTATGAATACCATGTGGAATTAGGAAAATATTCCACACAGTGAGAGGGAAAGGGCTTTATAAATTATAGACATATAAACATACTTTATACACACAGATGTAACTTCACTTCTAAAATTTTACTCATAAGTTGATCATAAACAGAAATACAAAATTTATATAAAAAAGCTGTTCTCTTTCTAGTGGGTCTGAATTCTTACTTGATTTGAGCTCATAATAGATACACAGAGATTTTAAAAACAGATTTTCTGTCATCTTTCACCCAGCAGAGACAAAATCTCTACAAACCATTAATTGGAGACCACCAAATGAATGGTCAAATGGTTTATTTTTATTTTTTTAAAAAGAAGCCAGCATTAGACATCAAGTGAGTGCTGAATAAAAATGAAATCAAATCCTTACCACACAACCAACAGACAAGACTACAGAGCACAAGACCAGATGTAGGACACACCATTGGGTCCCTGGACTGCCAGTCAGGAATGGAGCACCAAGGGGCCAGAGAGGCCTCCTTATCAGGGTGGAGTAAATGGGGATCCGAAGGTGAAATCCAATCCCCTCTGAGTCTTGGCATCAAACTGTGAAAGACAAAATGCACGGGACGACTAGAAAAAAGATTTTATTCAGGTTATTGAAATAAAGACAACATTCATTAATGAGAAACAGCTTGACAAGAAAAGGAAAGGAGGCTGGGATTTTATAGAGGCGGGTAGAAAAGAGAGTCATTCAGGAGTCCCAATCTGAGGCACAGATAATTATAACTGTCCAAGTTCTCATCCTATTTAGTGGTCACCACGGATCCAGATCTCTAATTTCTAATAATTACTTCAGCCCTTTTTCTCAACCTTAAACATTTGTCCCTCAACAAGTCAAAATTAATGAAGTTTTCCCATAATTTGGAAAGGTAGGAAATAATAAACAGAAAAAAATAGTTGAAAAGTTTGAAAAGTGAAAGTACAGCTATGTCTCAAAGAAAGCATGATGATGGCTTTGGAGAATCTAATATTTCTTAGCCAATGATGGTGAGGTAGTTCCCTTTGGTGAAATGTGAACATTAGCCATTTCGTAGTTCATTTCCTAAAGTCTAAGTATATGGATAAGGTCTATGCCTTTCCCACAGAGGTGTACAGGTAAGGTGTAATCAAGTTTGCTTACAAGATTTTTTTAAACTATGACCTTGGCAGAGATGTAGTTGTAATAGAAATTATATTCTGGAACTGTAAAAGCAACTAAATGTATAATTATTTGGCTGTTCTTCCTGCTCTTTCTCTGACTCTTCCCATATCTGGATCCTTCTTACTCATTGGATTTCAGGACAAAAAATGCTTTCTCAGAGATGGCTTTTGTGTTCATCTGTTTAAACACAGTCCCCTTTCTTAGTCCTGTCATCTTCTAACAAATTACCATGTTTACTCATTGCTATGGTTTGGATATGGTTTGCTTGTCCCCACCAAATCTTATGTTGAAATAATGATCTCCAGTGTGGTGGTATTGGGAGGTGGGGCCTAGTGGGAGGTGTTGGCATCATGGGGGCAGATCCCTTGTAAATGGCTTGGTGCCATTCTCATGGGAGTGAATGAGTTCTTGCTCTTTTGAGATTGGGTTGCTTCTTGAGGGAAAGGGATTAATCTCCCTCCGAGTGGGTTGTTATAAAGCCAGGACGCCCCTTGGCTTTGGTTTCTCTTCACATGTGCTCACTTCCCCTTCTACCTTCTCTGCCTTACGTGGCAGCATAAAGGCCCTCACATTAATCCGAGCAGATACCAATGCCATGCTTCTTGTACAGCCTGCAGAACTGTGAGCCAAATAAACCATTTTTCTCTATAAATTACCCAGCCTCAGGTATTTCTTGATAGCAATACAAAATGAACTAAGACACTCATTAAAAGCAAATATCAAATCTCAACATTCTAAATGTTTTTCTTACTAGTTTATAATTTGCCAACCCTCACTAGAATATAAGTTAAAATGGGGCAGAGACTTAGCCTATCTTATACATGGCTGCATCCCTAAGCACCTTATATGTGCTTCTTGAATGAATGAGTGAGTGAATAAATGAAGACAGAAGAGACCAGAGTGATTAGGTGATTTTCTCAACATAGCAAACCAGTATAACAGCTAGGTCTGGAACCAGGTTTTTAATTTTGTGTCCTATGCTCTTTTCACTCTATTATATACTACTTCTTCTTTGTATGGATGTATATATATAAAATCAGGCAAGCAGCCAAAAATATACAAGATTCCTTTTCAATGAAACTGAAATACAACATTTAGGGCTACTCACTTCATTATTTAAAATTAAGAAGAAATTTTAAAAAAAGCATATCTGGAATGAGTTCAGAAGAAAAACAGAGTCTTCTAGAGTCTAGAGAGAGTGATTTATGAGGAGAGACCAAGAGAATCTAACACAGCGGAGCAGAGTCTAGCTACTAGATGACTATCTCAGAATGCTGTCCAAACACAGAGAACAGAAAAAATACCCATTGAAACATAAAACGAAGCAGTAGAACACTACTAATCCATGTACGCAAGTGTTCTCACAAAATATTGCAATATTTTGCAATATTAGAGAGTTCTTGGAATCAAATTTATAGTAAATGTAAATATCCATACTGAAATTGACCATCACCATTGACACAGGAAAATGACTGAAGTTAAATGTAACATCTGGTATAAAGGCCTTCGTTTCCATGTTGAATTTGTTCAAATAGTGTTTAAATTGCAAAGCATTTCCATTCCCTGCAGGGTGCTTCACAAAATAAAAGAACACTATGGTAGGTGTCACGTAAAGAAGAAGAAAAAACAAACGAGGTTTAACACCAAGACAATTTTGCTGGAAGTGGATCTATTGAGTTGTGAAATAACCCTCCACGTAAAGTAATCATGGTTAATTCCCGAAGGAACAAGGTTGGTTCTCAGTATCTGGAAAACTTTTTATTTTTCTGAAAATTTTCAAAGATTTCAAGCCAAAGTTTTATTTGGATCAATGAATTCCAATGAGAACTTTTACCTTTCAACCATTTTGAAGAATAAAAAGACTTGAAGAGATGAAGCAGAGAATTGTTTTTAAAAAAAATCATTGCTCCTCTTGTAGTGGAGAAACTCATTGATCTTTTTGGAAGGAAGTGGTGAAGTGGAGGAAGATTTTCTTTGATCTTAAAGGTTTGATTACATTTAAGATTTTAAAAATACTATTCATTTTTATTATTTCTTTATTTTAAAAAGATGAAATTAGGAGGATGCATGTATGCTGGAATGAAATAATCAGGATTGCTAATTGTATGCACAACATTTTCCCTGTAACTCCTATATGAAAAAGTACTAAAATAATGTAGAACCCAATTTGTAGACAACATTTTTTTAAAATTATACTTTAAGTTCTGGGATACATGTGCAGAACATGCAGGTTTGTTACATAGGTATACACATGCCATGGTGGTTTGCTGCACCCATCAACCCATCACCTACATTAGATATTTCTCTTAATGCTATCCCTCCCCTAATCTCCCACCCCCAACAGGCCCTAGTGTGTGTTGTTCTGCTCCCTGTGTCCATGTGTTCTCATTTTTCACCTCCCACTTATGAATAAGAACATGCGGTGTTTGGTTTTCTGTTCCTGTGTTAGTTTCCTGAGAATGATGGTTTCCACCTTCATCCATGTCCCTGCAAAGGACATGAACTCATCCTTTTTTATGGCTGCATAGTGTTCCATGGTGTATATGTGCCACATTTTCCTTATCCCGTCTATCATTGATGGGCATTTGGGTTGGTTCCAAGTCCTTGCTATTGTGAACACTGCTGCAATAAACATATGTGTGTATGTGTCTTTATAGTAGAGTGATTTATAATCCTTTAGGTACATACCCAGTAACGGGATTGCTGGGTCAAATGGTATTTCTGGTTCTAGATCCTTGAGGAATCATCGCACTGTCTTCCACAACGGTTGAACTAATTTACACTCCCATTCAGAGTATAAAAGCATTCCTATTTCTCCATATCCTCTCCAGCATCTGTTTCCTGACTTTTTAATAATTGCCATTCTAACTGGCATGAGATGGTATCTCATTGTGGTTTTGATTTGCATTTCTCTAATGAACAGTGATGATGAGCTTTTTTTCATATGTTTGTTGGCTACATAAATGTCTTCTTTTGAGAAGTGTCTCTTCATTTCCTGCACCTACTTTTTGATGGGGTTGTTTGTTTTTTCTCGTAAATTTGTTTAAGTTCCTTGTAGATCCTGGATATTAGCTCTTTGTCAGATGGATAGATTGCAAAACTTTTCTCCCATTCTGTAGGTTGCCTGTTCACTCTGATGATAGTTTCTTTTGTTGTGCAGAAGTTCTTTAGTTTAATTAGATCCCATTTGTCAATTTTGACTTGTCTCGCCATTGTTTTTGGTGTTTTAGTCATGAAGACTTGCCCATGCTTATGTCCTGCATGGTATTGCCTAGGTTTTCTTCGAGGATTTTTATGGTTCTTCTAGGATTTTTAAGTCTTTAATCCATCTTGAATTAATTTTTGTATAAGGTGTAAGGAAGTGGTCCAGTTTCAGTTTTCTGCATATGGCTAGCTGGTTTTCCCAACACCATTTATTAAACAGCAAATCCTTTCCCCATTGCTTGTTTTTGTCAGGTTTGTCAAAGATCAGGTGGTCGTAGATGTGTGGCATTATTTCTGAGGCCTCTTATCTGTTACATTGGTCTATACATCTGTTTTGGTACCAGTACCATGCTGATTTGGTTACTGTAGCCTTGTAGTATAGTTTGAAGTCAGATAGCATGATGCCTACAGCTTTGTTTTGTTTTTCGTTTTTTTTTTTTTTTTTTTTTTTTGCTTAGAATTGTCTTGGCTATATGAGCTCTTTTTTGGTTCCATATGAAATTTAAGGTAGCTTTTTTCTAATTCTGTGAAGAAAGTCAATGGTAGCTTGATGGGAATAGGATTGAATGCATAAATTACTTTGTGCAGTATTGCCATTTTCACGATGTTGATTCTCCATATGCATAAGCATGGAATGTTTTGCCATTTGTTTGTGTCCTCTCTTATTTCCTTGAGCAGTGGTTTTTAGTTCTCCTTGAAGAGGTCCTTCATATCCCTTGTTAGCTGTATTCCTAGGTATTTTATTCTCTTAGTAGAAATTGTGAATGGGAGTTCACTCACGATTTGGTTCCCTGTTTGTCTTTTATTGGTGTATAGGAATGCTTGTGACTTTTGCGCATTGATTTTGTATCCTGAGACTTTGCTGAAGTTGTTTATCAGCTTAAGAAGAATTTGGGAGGAGACGATGGGGTTTTCTAAATATGCAATCATGTCATCTGCAAACAGAGACAATTTGACTTCCTCTCTTCCTATTTGAATACCCTTTATTTCTTTCTCTTGCTTGATTGCCCTGGCCAGCACTTCCAATACTATGTTGAATAGGAGTGGTGAGAGAGGGCATCCTTGTCTTATGCTGATTTTCAAAGGCAATGCTTTCAGCTTTTGCCCATTCAGTGTGATATTGGCTGTGGGCTTGTCATAAATAGATCTTATTATTTTGAGTTATGTTCCATCAATACCTGATTTAGTGAGAGTTCTAAGCATGAAGGGATGTTGAATTTTATCAAAGGCCTTCTGCGCATCTATTGAGATAATCATGTTGTTTTTGTCATTGGTTCTGTTTATGTGATGGATTATGTTTATTGATTTGTGTATGTTGAACCAGGCTTGCATCCCAGGGATGAAGCTGATTTGATCGTGGTGTATAAGCTTTTTGATGTACTGCTGGATTCGGTTTGCCAGTATTTTATTGAGGATTTTTGCATCAATGTTCCTCAGGGATATTGGCCTGAAATTGTCTTTTTTTGTTGTGTCTCTTCCAGGTTTTGGTATTAGGATGATGCTGGCCTCATAAAATGAGTTAGGGAGGAGTCTCTCTTTTTCTATTGTTTGGAATAGTTTCAGAGGTAATGGTACAAACTCCTCTTTGTACCTCCTGTTGAATTTGGCTGTGAATCCGTCGGGCCCTGGGCTTTTTTTTGGTTGGTAGGCTGTTAATTACTGCCTCAATTTCAGCTCTTGTTATTGGTCTATTCAGGGATTCAACTTCTTCCTGGTTTAGTCTTGTGCAGGTGTATTTGTCCAGGAATTTATCCATTTCTTCTAGATTTTCTAGTTTATTTGCATAGAGATGTTTATAGTATTCTCTGATGGTAGTTTGTACTGCTATGGGATCGGTGGTGATATCCCCTTTATCATTTTTTATTGTGTCTATTTGATTCTTCTCTCTTTTCTTCTTTATTAGTCTGGCTAGTGGTCTATCTATTTTGTTGATCTTTTCAAAAAACCAGCTCCTGGATTCATTGATGTTTTGAAGGGTATTTTGTGTCTCTATCTCCTTCAGTTCTGCTGTGATCTTAGTTATTTCTTGTCTTCTGCTATCTTTTGAATTTTTTGCTCTTGCTTCTCTAGTTTTGTTTTTAATTGTGATATTAAAGTGTTGATTTTAGATCTTTCCCACTTTCTCCTGTGATCATTAATGCTATAAATTTCCCTCTAAACACTGCTTTAGCTGTGTCCCAGAGATTCTGGTACGTTGTGTCTTTGTTATCATTGGTTTCAAAGAACTTCTTTGTTTCTGCCTTAATGAGAGGTGACAGCATGCTGGCAGTCCTCACAGCCCTCGCTCACTCTCAGCGCCTCCTCTGCCTGGGCTCCCACTTTGGCAGCACTTGAGGAGCCCTTCAGCCCGCCGCTGCACTGTGGGAGCCCCTTTCTGGGCTGGCCAAGGCCGGAGCCAGCTCTCTCAGCTTGCGGGGAAGTGTGGAGGGAGAGGCGCGAGTGGGAACTGGGGCTGCATGTGGCACTTGCGGGCCAGCTGGAGTTCCGGGTGGGCATGGGCTTGGCGGGCCCCACACTCAGAGCAGCCGGCTGGCCCTGCCAGCCCCGGGCAGTGAGGGGCTTAGCACCCAGGCCAGCGGCTGCGGAGGGTGTACGGGGTCCCCCAGCAGTGCCGGCCCACTGGCACTGCGCTCGATTTCTCGCCGGGCCTTAGCTGCCTTCCTGTGGGGCAGGGCTCAGGACCTGCAGCCTGCCATGCCAGAGCCTCCGCTCCCCCCACCCCCCGCTGTGGGCTCCTGTGCAGTCCGAGCCTCCCCAACAAGTGTCCCCTGCTCCATGGCGCCCAGTCCCATCGACCACCCAAGGACTGAGGAGTGTGGGTGCACGGTGCGGGACTGGCAGGCAGCTTCACCTGCAGCCCCTGTGCGAGATCCACTGGGTGAAGCCAGCTGGGCTCCTGAGTCTGGTGGGAACTTGGAGAACCTTATGTCTAGGTCAGGGATTGTAAATACACCAATCGGCACTCTGTATCTAGCTCAAGGTTTGTAAATACACCAATCAGCACCCTGTGTCTAGCTTAGGGTTTGTGACTGCACCAATCAACACTCTGTGTCTAGCTACTCTGGTGGGGCCTTGGAGAACCTTTATGTCTAGCTCAGGGATTGTAAATACACCAATTGGCACTCTGTATCTAGCTCAAGGTTTGTAAACACACCAATCAGCACCCTGTGTCTAGCTTAGGGTTTGTGAATACACCAATTGACACTCTGTATCTAGCTACTCTGGTGGGGACTTGGAGAACCTTTGTGTCGACACTGTATCTAGCTAATCTGGTGGGGACGTAGAGAACCTTTGTGTCTAGCTCAGAGATTGCAAATGCACCAATCACCACCCTGTCAAAACAGACCACTCAGCTCTACCAATCAGCAGGATGTGGGTGGGGCCAGATAAGAGAATAAAAGCAGGCTGCCCAAGCCAGCAGTGGCAACCGGCTCGGGTCCCCTTCCACACTGTGGAAGCTTTGTGCTTTCGCTCTTTGCAATAAATCTTGCTACTGCTCACTCTTTGGGTCCACACTGCCTTTATGAGCTGTAACACTCACTGTGAAGGTCTGCAGCTTCACTCCTGAAGCCAGCGAGACCACGAGCCCACCAGGAGGAACAGACAACTCCAGACGCACCGCCTTAAGAGCTGTAACACTCACCTCGAAGGTCTGCAGCTTCACTCCTGAGCCAGCGAGTCCACAAACCCACCAGAAGGAAGAAACTCCAAACACATCTGAACATCAGAAGGAACAAACTCCAGACACGCCGCCTTTAAGAACTGTAACACTCACCACGAGAGTCCGTGGCTTCATTCTTGAAGTCAGTGACACCAAGAACCCACCAATTCTGGACACATTAATTTTGTTATTTACCCTGTAGTCATTCAGGAGCAGGTTGTTCAGTTTCCATGTAGTTGTGCGGTTTTGAGTGAGTTTCTTAATCCTTAGTTCTAATTTGATTGCACTGTGACCTGAGAGACTGTTTGTTATGATTTCCATTCTTTTGCATTTGCTGAGGAGTGTTTTACACCCAATTATGTGGTCAATTTTAGAATAAGTGCAATGTGGTGCTGAGAAGAATGTATATTCTGTTGATTTGGGGTGGAGAGTTCTGTAGATGTCTTTTAGGTTCTTTAGGTCTAGAGCTGAGTCCAATTCTTGAATATCCTTGTTAATTTTCTGACTCATTAATCTGTCTTATATTGACAGTGGGGTGTTAAAATCTCCCATTATTATTGCGTTGGAGTCTAAGTCTCTTTGTAGATCTCTAAGAATTTGCTTTATGAATCTGAGTGCTCCTGTATTAGGTGCATATATATTTAGGATAGTTAGCTCTTCTTGTTGCATTGATCCCTTTACCATTATGTAATGCCCTTCTTCGTCTTCTTTGATCTTTGTTGGTTTAAAGTCTGTTTTATCAGAGACTAGGATTGCAACCTCTGCTTTTTTTTTTTTTTTCTTTGCTTTCCATTTGATTGGTAAATCTTCCTCCATCCCTTTATTTTGAGCCTATGTGTGTCTCTGCACGTGAGATGGGTCTCCCGATTACAGCACATTGATGGGTCTTGACTCTTTATCCAATTTTCCAGTCTGTGTCCCCTAATTGGGGCATTTAGCTCATTTACATTTAAGATTAATATTGTTATGTGTGAATTTGATCCTGTCATTATGATGCTAGCTGGTTATTTTGCCCATTAGTTGATGCAGTTTCTTCATAGTGTCGATGGTATTTACATTTTGATTTGTTTTTGCAGTGGCTGGTACTGGTTTTTCCTTTCCATATTTGGTGCTTCCTTCAGGAGCTCTTGTAAGGCAGGCCTGGTGGTGACAAAATCCCTCAGCATTTGCTTGTCTGTAATGGATTTTATTTCTTCTTCACTTATGAAGCTTAGTTTGGCTGAATATTAAATTGTGGGTTGAAAATTCTTTTCTTTAAGAACGTTGAATATTAGCCCCCACTCTTTCCTGGCTTGTAGGGTTTCTGCTGAGAGATCAGCTATTAGTCTGATGGGCTTCCCTTTGTGGGTAACCCGATCTTTCTCTCTGGTTGCCCTTAACATTTTTTCCTTCATTTCAACCTTGGTGAGTCTGACGATTATGTGTCTTGGGGTTGCTCTACTCGAGGATTATCTTTGTGGTGTTCTCTGTATTTCCTGAATTTGAACATTGGGCTGTCTTTCTAGGTTGGGGAAGGTCTCCTGGATAATATCTTGAAGTGTGTTTTCCAACTTGGTTCCATTCTCCCCATCACTTTCAGCTACACCAACCAAATGTAGGTTTGGTCTTTTCACATAGTCCCATATTTCTTGGAGACTTTTTTCATTCTTTTCATTCTTTTTTTCTCTAATCTTGTCTTCACACATTATTGCATTAAGTTGATCTACAATCTCTGATATCGTTTCTTCTGCTTGATTGATTTGGCTATTGATACTTATGTATGTTTCACAAAGTTCTTATGCTGTGTTTTTCAGCTCCATCATGTCATTTATGTTCTTCTCTAACTGGTTATTCTAGTTAGCTATAATATTTGAACATGTTAAGAGACTCAATTCCTTGTCTGCAGATAGTCTTCTCATGGTATGCTCACATGATGAAAAAAGAGCTGGAAAACTCTTGGCGTCCCTTTTATAATCCCACTCACGATGGTTCCACCTACATGACCTAACTACCTCTCAAAGGCCAAACTTGCTAATACTCTCCTATTGAGGGTTAGGATCTCAACACATAAAGTTTGGGGGGACACAAACATTCAGTCCATAACTAGCACATTGTCACTTTTGTCTTGTTGTCTCTTGGGTAATTTATTCAGAGTAAAGGCAGCAAGCATTTAAGGAGCATACTTAAGCAGTCTAATAGTGACGTCCACATAATGAAGAACTGAGGCCTCTTGCAATCAACCAGCACCAGCTTGCCGGCTATGTTGCTGAGACCCCTAGTGAAGACATTAGATAACTATGCCCTGGCCAGCACCTTTACTGCAACTGCAAACTGGATCCACCCATCTAATCTGCTCCTAAATTCTTCACTTCTAGAGACTAAGAGAACAAAGGTTTACTGTTACCTTAAACCATTAAATTTAAGATAATGGTTATATAGCACCAGATAATTAATACAGCTTATTTTATCACATGAGAAAAATAATTAACATGTGTTAAATAATTATGTGTTTTGAAGGATAACAAAGAAATACGTGTACTATAAAGACTTTAGGATGCCACCTTTTTGTTTATGTCCAGGATATAAAAACAATAATAAAAAAAAACTAGTGGATTCTTAAATTTTGGAACATTCTTATCTAAAAATGATATGTTTTTAAATGTTTAGTTTCTGTAACAATTGTGGAAGTTAAGAATCAACTGTTACATTGGCAATATTAATCACTTGCTTTGAACTGTAGTGAGACTACACAACCTGTATTTTTGAAAGTACTGAAGTAGATCTCTTAGGTAGTCGAAGGAACGGATGAAATGGCACTGGGGAGCAATATTACTTTCCATAAGAGTTGAGACTGATTTCAGCAAGACTCTGTGAGTAGAATATTAAGATTTGATTTCTACTCAGTTATTTTCTTTCTTTTTCTTTTTTTTTTTTTTTTTTGAGATGGAGTTTTGCTCTTGTTGCCCAGGCTGGAGTATGATGGAGTGATCTTGGCTCACTGCAACTTTGGCCTCCTGGGTTCAAGCGATTCTCCTGCCTCAGCCTCCAGAGTAGCTGGCATTACAGGTGCCTGTCACCACACCCAGCTAATTTTTGTATTTTTAGTAGAGACAGGATTTCACCATACTGGCCAGGCTGGTCTTGAACTCCCAACCTCAGGTGATCCACCTGCCTTGGCCTCTCAAAGTGCTGGGATTACAGGTGTGAGCCACCATGCCCGGCTGTACCCAGTTATTTTCTTTGGGAAAAAATGTACTGGTAGTAAAGTTGATGTGGAAAAAAAAAAGACTTTCCTACTCAAGCATGTACTTGTTACCTGTTTCGCAAGAGTCTATGGAAAATACTGAAATGGGGCCCGAGTCTTCATATTTGCAATAGACTTTGACTATTGCTTATTAATGAAGTGAGATTCTGCAAAAATTTTTCTCCCTACTGAAATGGGCCGTGTCTCTGCAATAAGGGAGAAAAATGTATATATATTTTCTGTTTAAAAAAACTGTTTAGAAATCACATTGGCCTATTTTTTTCACATTTCCATAAATAAGTAAGAAGAGACTCCTCCTTAGTGTCCCAAATGAGTAAAAAAGTTACAACAGAATGTCCTATGGAAAGTGTTAGAGGGGTCAGAATGTCCTCCTTTCTTTCCCACTTCCTGTCAGGTGTTAGGTACATTGTAGTCAATCCCTTTGGCATGCATTTCCACCTCTGTATCTCTATATGGCAGGTGTTTTGTAAAGAATCTCACTTTAGGTGGGCAAGGGAGGAAAGGCAGGGATAAACAGATCTTATAATAATGGCTATTGCTTAGTTTTTTGTTTATAAAGAGAGAATTAAAATCTTCCTAACTAGTCTCTGTGTCATTGTGTATCTTTGATTTCTGTCAGAGTGAAAGAAAACATAAAACAGTACTGTTTTCCGTCTGGGCATGGTGGCTTAAGCCTGTAATCTCAGCACTTTGGGAGACCGAGATGGGCGGATCACGAGGTCAAGAGATCGAGACCATCCTGGCCAATATGGTGAAACCCCGTCTCTACTAAAAATACAAAAATTAGCTGGGCATGGTGCACATGCCTGTAGTCCCAGCTACTCGGGAGGCTGAGGCAGGAGAATTGATTGAACCTGGGAGGCGGAGCTTGCAGTGAGTGGAGATCTTGCCACTGCACTCCAGCCTGGCAAAAGAGCAAGACTCAGTCTCCAAAAAAAAAAAAAAAAAGTACTGTTTTCCTCAGAGATAGGAGGTTATGCATCCGATAATTCATTTCTGTTGGCCTCCTCTTTAAAATGCAAATATGTATTTCATTGATTAGCCTTAATAGTAACTATAATCTGCCTAAATTACTTTGATTAGGATACGAGTATATACTCCTTTCTGTACATACCTAGTTAACAGAGAAAAGATAGAACTTTTTCCTGTAGGGGTTATAAGGTAATTTGGACTAGGTGTGGCATTGTGGGTAAGGAAGGTGAGTGAGCTGTCTCACTGGATGTTTCAGGATAGCCACAGTCTGCATGAAGGGTGGTGAACATTAGGATGTTAGAGATGAGAGGAGAGAAGTCCCCAAGTTTGACAGGAGTAAGCAGAATAAAGTTAATCAAGTATGAAAAGGTCAAAAACTGTGTCTGAGGTTCGGGTGGTAGTAATTGCTATAAAAGATTTTAGAAGATGGGGCATAAAGTTTTATTGAATCTTGTCCTTGGGTCCCTGAGAATATAAAAGAGGGACTGTCCTTTGGTTTTTCCAATTTTTCTTTCCCTGATAGCTCTCAGAATGGTCAGAATGTGGATACTCAAAATCAAAGATATTTTCAAAGTAATTTTCCATTAGTTCAGGCCTAGATGGATGAAGTTGTAATGACATTTGAAATATAGTTTATACCTGCATTTGGAGTGTTCTCAGGAATCAAAGGGATAAATAGATAAGAAGCCAGGATTGATTTTTGTATAAGGTGTAAGGAAGGGATCCAGTTTCAGCTTTCTACATATGGCTAGCCAGTTTTCCCAGCACCATTTATTAAATAGGGAATCCTTTCCCCATTGCTTGTTTTTCTCAGGTTTGTCAAAGATCAGATAGTTGTAGGTATGCGGCATTATTTCTGAGGGCTCTGTTCTGTTCCATTGATCTATATCTCTGTTTTGGTACCAGTACCATGCTTTTTTGGTTACTGTAGCCTTGTAGTATAGTTTGAAGTCAGGTAGTGTGATGCCTCCAGCTTTGTTCTTTTGGCTTAGACATGAACAGACACTTCTCAAAAGAAGACATCTATGCAGCCAAAAAACACATGAAAAAATGCTCATCATCACTGGCCATCAGAGAAATGCAAATCAAAACCACTATGAGATACCATCTCACACCAGTTAGAATGGTAATCATTAAAAAGTCAGGAAACAACAGGTGCTGGAGAGGATGTGGAGAAATAGGAACACTTTTACACTGTTGGTGGGACTGTAAACTAGTTCAACCATTGTGGAAGTCAGTGTGGCGATTCCTCAGGGATCTAGAACTAGAAATACCATTTGACCCAGCCATCCCATTACTGGGTATATACCCAAATGACTATAAATCATGCTGCTATAAAGACACATGCACACGTATGTTTATTGCGGCATTATTCACAATAGCAAAGACTTGGAACCATCCCAAATGTCCAACAATGATAGACTGGATTAAGAAAATGTGGCACATATACACCATGGAATACTATGCAGCCATAAAAAATGATGAGTTCATGTCCTTTGTAGGGACATGGATGAAATTGGAAATCATCATTCTCAGTAAACTATCGCAAGAACAAAAAACCAAACACTGCATATTCTCACTCATAGGTGGGAATTGAACAATGAGATCACATGGACACAGGAAGGGGAATATCACACTCTGGGGACTGTGGTGGTGTGGGGGGACGGTGGAGGGATAGCATTGGGAGATATACCTAATGCTAGATGACGAGTTAGTGGGTGCAGCGCACCAGCATGGCACATGTATACATATGTAACTAACCTGCACAATGTGCACATGTACCCTAAAACTTAAAGTATAAAAAAAAAAAAAAAAAAAAGAAGCCAGGAGACAGAATCTTGAAGTTGAAAACTGTCCAAGTCCAGGCCACACTGGGGGCTAATAGACTATCAAAGCAAATTTTCTTGCTAGTGTGATTTCAAAACTGGTCTTAAAAGCTCTTGTTAATGACTCGGTAATTGTTTTAATAGCGCCTCAGTCAAGTGTGAAGTGTTGTAGCTGACATGTCAGCAATGTGTGAAGTATGGCAAAAGTTTCCTCCAGGTATATCTAGAGTATCATTAAGGATTCCTGCTTACATTCTGGCTTACATAGCAATAAAAATTTATTTACTGTAGCCATAAAACTTTTCTCTGGTTGTCTAAGGAAGTCTCCATTCAAGCTGGCTCTGTGAGAGGAACATTGAAAGAATATTTGGTGAGCAGCACCTTTCTCTTTTCTGGGCAGCTTCTTCAGTAGGCAATGGAGTTATTTAGTTCAAATTCCCTCTGCTTATTTCACATGAAGACATCTTCCCAAATCCCAGCAGGGAAATAACCTTTAAGAAGTATTTGTGCAGATTTGCATTCAATTAATATTCATACATTCCTTTATTTCACAAATATTTATTATCTTCTGTGTACCAGGCACCATCCTAGGGACTGTGCATATAACACTGAACAAAATCTCTGACAGTAAGAATACTGTATTCTAATGAGAGACCCAAAATGTGTGTGTGTGTATATACACGTATATATATGTATATGCACACACATGCACATAGCACACGTGCACACACACACACACACACATATATATGATTGTTCAGTTCTATGAAGACAAGCAAATGATCGGAATAAGAAGTCCTGGTGGTGGTATGATAAGGATGGAGTTTTATCTTATTCTATTTAGGGTGATCAGAAAAGGCTGATATTTGAGCAAAGACCAGAGGAAAGTGAGGGAGCAGATCAGTAAGGTATCTGGTAGAAGAAAGTTCCAGGCAGAGGAAATAGGAAAGACCCTGAGGTGGGAGCACACTTGGCATGTTTCAGCAACAGCTAGGAGCCCAGTGTGGCTGAACAGCATATAAAGAAGAAAGCAGTAGCCGATAAGGTAAAGAAGGTAAGGTGTGGAAGGAGGCAGATCTTGTAGGATCTTGTGGCCACTGTCAAGACATTGACTGGCTTTTCCTCTCAGTGAATTGGGAGAGTTCTGAGCAGAGGAGTCACATGATCTGAATTACCTTTTAAAAGATTTCTCTGCCTACTACGAAAATGTGTGTGTGTGTGTGTGCGCGCGCACGCGGTGCAGGAGGAACATTAAGGGAGCATTAAAGCAGGGAGACAAATGCAATTATCAAAAGGACAGATGGTGAACTAGGACTGTGATGGTGCAGGGAATGAAGCCTGATGGATGAATGTAGACATATTTAGAGGCAGAGCTGATCCTGGCTTTGGGGTCAGAAAGACAGTGAGTATGATTCTAGAGTATTTATCCTGAGCAACAGGATTAACTTTCTATTAACAAGACAGTGAATATGAATACCTACTGTGTGCCAGACATACTATAAAGCCAGTGAGTGACACAGCTAGAATTGAAGCCATATACAGCTGACACGTTTTTTCATGCCTCATAGACGTTATCTGTTCTTGCCTCTCTAATTACATGAAAGACGACATGATGCTTGGAACTACATGGACTATTTTGTTACTATGAGGAGATGCATCAGTCAGAGAATGATCAGGCAAGAATGAGATGGCACATGCAGATGAGGTAATTATGAATTTTGTAAAGAGTGAGCAGGGTAGAAGGGAACTGCAGGAATAGATAGCACCCTAGGGCTGAAGATGCAAGAGGAGAGAATGATTACCAGAACTGTGAGTACAGCTTTAGGAGAGGGGTGCCCTGGAAGAGCTGACATCAGGGCCTTAGGTAGAGCACCTCAGGCTCTTACGAACCTTAGCCTAAAATGGAAAGAGCCAGGGGAATCATCTACCTAAATTCCGACTCTTCTGGCACTTTCATCTGCTAGCATTGCCTTAACATAAGCCATAGGACAGGGATGTCCAATTGATTTAACTCATAGAAGGCTGTTTTCCAGGGAACAGAACAGGATGTAGATACATGGATCTGAATTACAGTGGAGAGCAAAGCATCCAGTATGCAAATGAACCTAGAGACACAAAGCAACATGGAAGGGTGGCAGAATGGAGAAGTAGAAAAAAATCTTGGGTCCCTGATGATGTTCCTGTGTTATTATGCTGTATCTGGAATGACAACTTTGTTTTTTATTTTCCTTTAACTTTTCATTTTGAAATAATTTCAGACTTACAGAAAAGTTGTACAGTTAGTAGAGGGTTTCTATATAGCCTTCGGCCAGATTCCCTCAGTGTTAAGATCTTGCATGACCGTAGTACAATTATCAGAAGTAAGAATTAACATTAGTATAATAATGTTAACTAATCTATAGATATTTGGATTTTACCAGTTTTTCTGCTAATATCTTTCTTTTTTCCCTGTTCCAAGATCCAATGCAGGATCCCAAATATAACTTAATTGTTGTGTTTCCTTAGTCCATTATTTCTGCAGCAATTTTTTTTTTTTTTTTTTTTTTTTTTTTGGAAATGGAGTTTCACTCTTGTTGCCCAGGCTGGAGTGCAATAGCACGATCTCCGCTGACTGCAATCTCCGCTTCCCCGGTTAAAGCAATTCTTCTGCCTCAGCCTCCCGAGTAGATGGGATTATAGGCACCTGTCATCATGGCTGGCTGATTTTTGTAGTTTTAGTAGAGATGAGGTTTCACCATGTTGGCCAGGCTGGTCTTGAATTCCTGACCTCAGGTGATCTGCCTACCTCAGCCTCCCAAAGTGCTAGGGATTATAGGCATGAGCCACCACGCCTGGCCAACAATTTGTTAATCATTACTGTCTTTTATAGTCTTCACACTTTGGAAGAGTGCTAGTTAATTATTTACTAGAATGTCCCATAATTTGAGCTTATCCAATGTTTTCTCATGATGGACTATGCATTTTAGGCCAGAAAAACAAAGAAGTGATGATCCCCTCCCTGTGTATCATATCAGAATATAAATGATATCAGTTGTCTTATACATTTATTAATTATTACATAATTACTAATACATCTTATGCATATGATATCAACTTTGTTCCAATAATGTGGTTGCAGCTAGGTTCAACCTTTTTGATGTGAAATTATTAAGTATCTTATCACTTAAGCAACTTAATAAAATTGCTATTATCTTGCTTGCAGATGAATACATCATAACAAATATGCCAGTCCTTTGAGTTATCTTTCTTTTCTCCATTGTACCTTATTTACTGTATGACAGAATGAATAATTTAATCAAGAGTTCCTGGATTATATATTTATGACCTGTGAATATAGTCAATTTACAGAAAATCAGTGGCAGAGTTGTCTGTTCATCTTGTTGATTTGTCTATTTCCTGAAACTAAATAGCAAGTTTACGATTAAAACAAGATAACATTTGGTGATGAAATTAAATAATCAAAAGTTAGGAGGAATTGAAGGAATTATTAATTCAACTTCCTGAGTAATTATGAACTCTCTTTTGCCAAAATAATGAAAGCTCTTCATACACTGCTTGACCACTTTGTGGAGGACACACTATATTGCAAAGTAGCTCCTTTCAGGCGACTGCCTCTCTTTTTATTTTTTAATTATTCTTTATGCTAAGCTGACTATGTCTTTATAAATTTGTCCCAATGATTCTATCCACTGACTTAAAAAAACATAACTCTTCCAAAGGCAGGCAACCTTCAAAACATTTCTAAATGCTTGTTAAGTTTCATAGAATTGGTTATCAGGATAGGTCCAAGGATAGAAAATCCCTGTGTTACACCTATTCTGCCCATTTTGGCATTAATTGTTTAATCAACCATGTTTGGGCTCAGTTGTTCATCTCTGAATTCATTCAAGTATTGTTATTCAGCTATATTTCTGTATTTTTTTCTAGGAGGATATCTTGAGAAGTCAATTAGTTAGGAAAATACTAATAGCTATAATCAACCAACTCCCAAGTTTCAATGATTAAACAATAGAACTTCATTTGCCACTCAACAGTACAAACCAGATGTTTTTGGTAGGTGTGTATCTCTCTTACACATGTGATCCAGCCATCTAGACTCCTTATGTTTTATGGTTCTGTCATTCTTAGGGTCTTTGAGTCTTCTGCTTCAGTTAGCTGGAAGGAACATCTGCTTCTTAAAACCCCTGTCTAGAAAGGATGCTCATCATTTTCACTCACATTCCATTGGCAAAACTTGTCATATGGCCCATCTAGACAAAAGAGGCCTAGGGAATATAATCTACGGTGGGCTGCCCTCTTTCAGAATTTAGCTCAGCATATGGAGAGGAAGTGCTTATGTTAGACAGATGGCATGTTGGCTTTGTTAAATTATTTCTTAAATACAGAAATAATGTGTCTGGGAAATTTCTGTGACCTAATAGTCTAGTACAGAATCTGCAAACTTTTTCCATAAAAGGCCAGAAAGTAAAGATTTTAGGCTTTGTAGATCATATGATCTCTGTTCCAAGGACTGTCATTGTAATGCCAAAGCTTCCTTGTATGACAAATGCATAAGTGTGGCTATGTTCTAGTAAACTTGATTATGAAGACTTAAATTTGATTTTTATATAATTTTCATGTGAAGAAATGTTCTTCTGTGTTTTTGGTTTGCTTGTTTAAAAATATGAAAAAAAGTTTTAGTTCTCAGAAACACAAAAACAGACTGCATGCCAGATTTGGACTGTGTACTGTGGTTTGCTGATCCCTGATCTAACATCACACTCTAACAGAAATGAGATTTGTATAGCATCCTTTGAGTTAAGTGAATACTTGCTAAGTCTTAGTACTCACTGTTTCCCTGCCCCTATAAATTTGGTAAATCAGTTACTAATTAACAATGTATTCTAGATATCATATGATATGTAAGTCAATTCAGCAATCTGATTTCATACTTTATTAATTACTGCTACAATTTATTAAGAACTCACAAGGTACAACGATTTTACATACATTACCTTAACTCTTAAAAAACACGTTATGACATAGCTATTGTCATTTCCATTTTATCACTGAAGATATTAAGGTTCAAACCAGCTAAAAAAATATTTTGCTTGTATTTTACACAGCTAGAAATGCAAAACCCAGAACTGAACCCACAGTTGGATACAACTCTTTTCACCACAACAAGTTTTCCTGGAGGTAGATGTGTGAGCTCATTAAAAACTGATAGCTAGTATTTTATTCTCTGTCTTCACTTTTGTTTCAGTTCTGTTGCACCTTTTCATGTATATTTTATCATTTACAACTTCAAAATACTATTTCTTCAATGGATCCAAAACCAGCCAGGTACAGTGGCTCACGCCTGTAATCCCAGCACTTTGGGAGGCCGAGGCGGGTGGATCACCTGAGGTCAGGAGTTTGAGACCAGCCTGGCCAAAATGGGGAAATCCTGTCTCTACTGAAAATACAAAAATTAGCTGGGAGTGGTGGTGTGTGCTTGCAATCCCAGCTACTTGGGAGGCTGAGGCAGGAGAATCGCTTGAACCCGGGAGGTGGAGGTTGCAGTGAGCCGAGATGTCTCCATTGCACCCCAGTCTGGGTGACAAAGCCAGACTCTGTCTCACACAAAACAAAAAACAAAGCAAAACAAAACAGCACAGCTAATGCCAAGTGACAGTGGAGAGTGGAGACTCTCATTGTGGAGAGTGGTTTGGAAGTCCTAATGCCCGTTACTGACAGGGTAGGCAAGTGAAAAACCTCACAAGAAAGAACACATCCTCTCTGAAGAAAGAAAATAAAAGCAAGTAGGAGGTAAGTAGTTCTGCCCTTGAGCTCTGTGGAAATGTTGGCCTTGGTCTGTTACTAATATGGTCTTGGGTAATACACTTAACCTCTCAGATTTCTAATCTCAAAATTGCTTATTAAATTCATTTGTATACTGACCTTTTACAAGTGAACTTGAGGCAACATTGGCAAATCAAATTTAGCACCTATTCTGCAAAACTCACAAGGTTGCTGATGTTGCTCCAGTTAGGGTATGTGACAAACTGCTGATACTCCACAAATAAAAGCTATTGATATGAATAGTTTAGATTTCTACACTCATAAATTATGTTCAGTTAAACTCAAAACATACTGGTACTTATTCTATCAAATATGGTAATCTTTAATGAGAATAATGTTATTTGCCCTTTCCCACATTGTATAAATGTTAAAAGGATGAATCCATTAATCTCTGTTAATATTTGCCCTTTGGAATAATAAAACTATTATTAAATAATAGGATATACTTTCCCCTAGAATAAATATTACATTTCATAATAAATCTGTGTAATTAGAATTCTATATGAATTTCCAAACACAAGGATTAGTGAAATATTATTTTGGAGGAAAAAAAGTAGCCATTTTATAACTCATTGCCTCTTCAGTGGTGTTTTCACAGGGAAGTTACAGGTAAGATGCAAAGGTGTGGCATCAGCAGAAGAGGTGAAATGAATGTCTATATACCATAGCCTTTTTCTTATCTTACCCAGTAAAATTCAGTAGAAAGCAAATGGATATGCAAAGTATTAAATTAACTTAACAACAAAGAGCTAGAGAAATTCTTTGTAGCAACACATCCTGCTACACACATGTCTCTCCTTCAGCAGGCTATTTCCTTTTAACCATTTGAGGCTTCTCACATTTCCGCTGCAGCTGGAGCATATCCCAGGGCACTTCCTGCCTCTTAGGATTTTTGGCACAGAGCCCTGTATCTCTACCATTTGGCTTCTCTTCTAGGCATCTGATTTGTTGCAATGAAGATCAATTATGTCTCTATTGTCATCTTCATCATAAGTAAAAGATGTCCAGTCTACTTTTCAGAGACAGGTATACCAGTTTATGTGTGTGGCAGGGGGAGGGGAGAGAAGCAAGGAGTGGGTGCCATTCTGTTTGTTTTTGACACGAAACTGTTTAAATTTGCACATAGGGAGAACATAACCCAGACAAATATTCTTATCAAATGAAAATGTCACACTATATTTAGGGAGCCCTCACCAAAATCTAGCCAGATCCATACTTCACCTTAACATCAGAAGAAAGGCTTTAACATTTGGCAAGGATTAATGATTGACTTCTTTTGTCTAGCCATATCAATCAGACTCTAAAACATGCACTTATTTTGACCCCATAATACAACTTAGGATGAGTTCATCCTGCATACACACTGACAAATGTGCATCAAGAAATATGAATAAATATGGTCATATTATTATTGTTCAAAAAGTAAAAAACCAGAAACAGCCTAAATGTGGATCAGTGATGGAATGGTTCAATAAACTAATAATTTGCATTTTAAACATTATGTTGCCATCAAAATTTGGAGCAGATTTATATGTACTTATGTGAAAAGGGCTCTATTCTTATGTAAAAAAAGTCATGGAATAAGATGTGTATTCTGATACCATTAATGTAAACGGTGGATGCATGCATGTATGTGTACCTACACACAAACTTAGAAACATATATGGAAGGATGTATATAAAACTATTAGTAATAATTTCAATTAGATAAAACAGGAATGGAAAATTTGGAGCAAAAATAAAAGGGGATTTCCTATTTCACCCTACTTTGAATTTATTTTCTTTTTATATTTCTCTACACATTCATATCTACTTTATTAAGTCAAGCAGGTCAGCAACACAAAAGGAAATAGCCTTTGAAGACTCTCTTACCGTCTTTAAAAAGCTGTAGTTTTCTTTTTCTCAATAAGCTCCTATAGTTATAAAGACTTTTGCTCTTTGAAAAACACACATAGGCGTCACACACAGATGTACCTGCAGGGAACAAGAGGGTATTAGCAGTGAATAAATTGTGTTGAGCAGACACTGAGGTAAACAGAAGAATGCATGCTTTATTTGAAGTGGGCCTTAGCCTCAGACTATCGTGCCATTGTGACCCAGCATTGTAATTCTTGCTATCTTTCTGGAAAAACTGGAAATTCATATTATCAGGAGAAATGATCCTACTTTAAAAATATTGGTGCCTAAAGAGTTCAACTTTTTTAGATTCCACATGTAAGTGATACACGCAGGATTTGTCTTCCTGTTTCTGGTTCATTTCATTTAGCATAATGCCCTCTAGATTTATCCATGTTGTCACATGTGGAAGGCATGGAAGCATTCCTTTTTTTTGAAGACTGAATAATATTTCATTATATATGAGAGAGAGACATACACAGACACACATATACATACATACATGTATATACACACACATACATATATATCAGTTTTTAAAATCTTTTCATCTGTTGATGGACACTTAGCTTGATTCCACATCTTGACTAATGTCAATAATGCTGCAATGAACAGAGAAGTGCAGATATCTCTTCCAATTATCAGCCAAGAATTTTTTACCCAGCAAAACTAAGCTTCATAAATGAAAGAAAGATACAGTCTTTTTCCAAACAAACGAATGCTGAGAGAATTCGCCACTACCAGGCCAGCACTACAAAAACTGCTAAAAGGAGCTCTAAATCTTGAAACAAAATCTCAAAATACACCAAAATAGAAGCTCCTTAAAGCATAACTCTCACAGAATCTATATAACAGTAACAATGAAAAAACAAAGAAACAAGATATTTAGGCAACAAATAGCACAATGAATAGAATAGTACCTCACATCTCAATGCTAACATTGAATGTAAATGGCCTAAATGCTCCACTTAAAAGATACAGAATGGCAGAATGGATAAGAAATTACCAACCAAGTTTCTCCTGTATCCAGGAGACTCACCTAACACAGAAGGACTCACATAAACTTAAGGTAAAGGGGTGGAAAAAAGATATTCCATGCAAATGGACACCAAAAGAGAGCAAGAGGAGCTATTCTTATATCAGACAAAACAAACTTTAAAGCAACAGAAGTTAAAAAAGACAAAGAGGAACATTTTATAATGGTAAAAGGACTAGTCCCATAGGAAAAGTTCACAATTCTAAATATATATGCACCTAGCACTGGAGCTCCCAAATTTATAAAACAATTATGAATAGACCAAGAAATGAGGTAGACAGCAACACAATAATAGTGCAGGACTTTAATACCCCACTGACAGCACTGGACAGGTCATCAAGACAGAAAGTCAACAAAGAAACAATGGACTTAAACTACACCCTACAACAAATGGACTTAACAGATATTTACAGAACATTCTACCCAACAACTGCAGAATATACATTCTATTCATCAGCACTTGGAACATTCTCCAAGATAGACTGTGTGATAGGGCACAAAACAAGTCTCAGTAAATTTGAGAAAAAATTATATCAAGTACTTTCTCAGACCACAGTGGAGTGAAATTGGAAATCAACTCCAGAAGGAACCCTGAAAAACATGTAAATACATGGAAATTAAACAACCTCCTCCTGAATGATCATTGGGTCAACAATGAAATCAAGATGGAAATTAAAAAATTCTTTGAACTGAAAGATAATAGTGACACAACCTATGGAAACCTCTGGGATACAGCAAAAGCAGTGCTAAGAGGAAAGTTCACAGCATTAAATGCCTACATCAAAAAGTCTGCAAGAGCACAAAAAGACAATCTAAGGTCACACCTCACAAAACTGGAGAAACAAAAACAATCCAAACCTAAACCCAGCAGAAGAAAAGAAATAACTAAGATCAGAGCAGAACTAAATGAAATTGAAACAAACAAATAAAAACAATACAAAAGATAAATGAAACAAAAAGCTGGTTCTTTGAAAAGATAAATAAAATTGATAGACCATTAGCAAGAGTAACCAAAATAATAAGAGAGAAAATTCAAACAAGCTCTATTAGAAATGAAACAGGAGATATTACAACTGATACAGCAGAAATACAAAAGAGTATTCAAGGCTACTATGAATACCTTTACGTACATAAACCAGAAAACCTAGAGGAGATGCATAAATTCCTGAAAATATACAACCCTCCCATATTAAACCAGGAAGGTATAGAATATCTAAACAGACTAATAACAAGCAGCGAGATTGAAATGGCAATAAAAAAAATTTCCAACAAAAAAAGTCCAGGACCAAATGGATTGACAGCTGAATTCCATCAAACATTCAAATAAGAATTGGTACCAATCCTATTGACATTATTCCAAAAGATACAGAAAGAGGAAATCCTCCCTAAATCATTCTATACAGCCAGTATCACCTGAATACCAAAACCAGACAAGGACACAACAAAAAAAAGAAAACCACACACCAATATCCCTGATGGATATAGATGTAAAAATCCTCAGCAAAATACTAACTAACCAAATGCAACAGCATATCAAAAAGATAATCCACCATGATCAAGTGGGTTTTATGCCAGGGATGCAGGGATAGTTTAACATACATAAGTGAATAAATGTGACACACCACATAAACAGAATTAAAAACAAAAATCACATGATACAACTCGACAGATGCAAAAAAAGCATTTGACAAAATTCAGCATCCCTTTATGATTAGAACTCTCATCAAAATCAGCATAGAAAAGACATACCTTAAGGCAATGAAAGCCATCTACAACAAACCCACAGCCAATATCATACTAAATAGGGAAAAGTTGAAAGCATTCCCCCTGAGAACTGGAAGAAGACAAGGATGCCCACTTTCACCACTTCTGTTCAACATAGTATTGGAATTTCTAGCCAGATAAATCAGACAAGAGAAAGAAATAAAGGGCATTAAAATTGGTAAAGAGGAAGTCATGCTGTCACTGTTTGCTAATGATATGATTATATACCTAGAAAACCCTAAAGACTCATCCAGAAAGCTCCTAGAACTGGCAAATGAATTCTGCAAAGTTATGGGATACAAAATTAATGTACACACATCAGGAGCTCTGCTGTACACCAACAGAGACCAAGCTGAGAATCAAATCAAGAACTCAAACTCTTTCCCAATAGCTGCAGAAAAACCATAAAATAGTTAGGAATATACCTAACTAAGGATGTGAATGACCTCTACAAAGAAAACTACAAAACACTGCTGAGAGAAATCATAGACAGCACAAACAAATGGAAACACATCCCATGCTTACAGCTGGGTAGAATCAATATTATGAAAATAAACATATTGCCAAAAGCAATCTACAAATTCAATGCAATTCCCAACAAAATACCACCATCATTCTTCACAGAACTAGAAAAAACAGTCCTAAAACTTATATGGAACCAAAAAAGATCCTGCAGAGCCAAAGCAAGACTAAGCAAAAAGAACGAATCTGGAGACGTCACGTTACCCGACTTCAAACTGCACTGTAAGGCCATAGTCACCAAAACAGCATGATACTGGTATAAAAATAGGCACATAGACTAATGGACCAGAATAGAGAACCCAGAAATAAAGCCAAATACTTACAAGCAACTGATTTTCAACAAAGCAAACAAAAACGTAAAGTGGGTAAAGGACACCCTATTCAACAAATGGTGCTGGGACAATTGGCAAGCTGCATGTAGAAGAATGAAACTGGATCCTCTTCTTTCACCCTATACAAAAATCAACTCTAGATGGATGAAGGACTTAGGTCTAAGACCTGAAACCATAAAGATTCTGGAAGGTAACATTGGAAAACCCCTTCTAGACATTGGCTTAGGCAAAGACTTCATGACCAAAACCCCAAAGTGAATGCAATAAAAACATAGATAAATTGACGGGGCTTAATTAAACCAAAAAGCTTCTGCACAGCAAAAGAAGTAATCAGCAGAGTTAACCAACAACTCACACAGAGTGGGAGAAAATCTTCACAATCTATACATCTTACATAGGGCTAATATCCAGAATCTACAAAGAATAAAACAAATCAGCAAGAACAAAACAAGCAATCCCATCAAAAAATGGGTTAAGGACATGAATAGACTATTCTCAAAAGAAGATATACAAATGGCCAACAAGCATATGGAAAAATGTTCAACATCATTAATGATCAGGGAAATGTAAATCACAACTCCAATGTGATACTACCTCACTCCTGCAAAAATGACCATAAGCAAAAAATTTTAAAAAAAATAGATGTTGGTGGGGATGCAGTGAAAATGGAACACTTTTACACTGTTGGTGAAAATGTAAACCAGTACAACCACTATGGAAAACAGTGTGGAGATTCCTTAAAGAACTAAAAGTAGAACTACCATTTGATTCACCAAGCCCACTACCAGGTACCTACCCAGAGGAAAAGAAGTCATTACATGAAAAAGACACTTGCACATGCATGTTTATAGCAGCACCATTTGCAATTGCAAAAATATGGAACCAGCTGAAATGCCCATCAGTCAGTGAGTGGAAAAAGAAAATATGATATATATATATATGGAATATATATGGGATACTACTTAGCCATAAAAGGAATGAAATAATGGCATTCACAGCAACCCGGATGGAATTGGATAATGTTATTCTAAGTGAAGTAACTAGGAATGGAAAACAAAACATCGTATGTTCTCATTAATATGTAGAGCTAAGCTATGAGAATGCGAAGGTATAAGAATGATATATTGGACTTTGGGGGCTTAAGGGAAAGGGTGGAGGGTGGCAAGGGTTAACAGACTATATACTGGGTACAGTGTACACTGCTTGGTTCATAGATGGACCAAAATCTCAGAAATTACCACTAAAGAACTTATTCATGTAAACAAACCCTGCCTGTTTCCCAAAAACTTATTGAAAGAAAAAATAATTTTTTAAAAAAAGAATGCATTTATCCCTTAAGGTATAACATATAAAACGTGTAAAACCTCACTCATCTAATGTAAATTCTCTGGCAGAATATGATTTTTAACTGGGCAATGATTCTAGAAAATATACTATGAAGTGGAATATGAGAAATAAGTTCTAGATACCTTTTAAATAATGTTGGGAAAATTGTAAAAATAAATTACATGTTTCATAGCTCAGCTCTCCTCATGTAATGGGCTTATCCTGGAAGTACTGAAATTCCTTTAATTTCCATATACTATACTTTGTTCCAGAATAAAAGTGACCCAGTTCTTTTGCACCACCGCAAAAAAAACAAAAACAAAAACAAAAAAAACTAAAGAAAAAAAACTCAAAAAATAACGGATGCTGGTGAAGCTGTGAAGAAAAGGGAACTCTTATACTCTGTTGGTGGGAATGTAAATTAGTTCAGCCACTGTGGAAAACAGCTTGGAGGGTTCTTTGAAAACGAAAGCCAGAACTACCATCTAACCCAGTAATCTCTTTACTGCGTATATACCCAGAGGAAAATAAACTGATCTGCCAAAAAGACAAGCATTCATATGTTTGTCGCAGTACTATTCACGATAGTGAAAACATACAATCAACATAGAATCAACCTAGGTGCCCAGCAACAGCGGATTGGCTAAGGAAAATGTGGTACATATACACCATGGAATATTATGAAGCTATAAAAAAAGAACAAATTTATGTCTT